>NC_087482.1:33902534-35152534 GCF_036417665.1 Passer domesticus | reverse complement strand
AAGGACTTTTGCAGGTATTGTGGATGTTGAGGTGGGCAGTGCTCGAGCAGTGGCTGAGCAAATCCAGTGTCACTGTTCTGCACTTGGCTGTTCCTGGCTCATGCCTTTTGCAGTAACTTTGAGACCAGAATTTCAGTGTCTTAAAAAGGGAACATCAGGAGAGGCTTTGCAACAAGTTGAAAATGAGCAATGATGTAGAAAATATGCCATGATTGAAAAAAAGGCTGATTTAATTAAATGTTTATGGCTGAGACACTCTGGTGTAAATAGCCTGTGGCTCCTGGCTTGCAAATTAGGTGTCTTTCTGTTTGTGGCCAATCTCACTGTTTTGTGCTTGTGGTACTGGAGTTTCTGTCAGTCTGAGCTCAAATCCCAAATCCATGTGAGTGACTTGCACACTATGGAACACAACAATCCCTTCACTGAAGCACAGGGGTGCAGCCTTTCCTGGAGGGGTGGTCAGAACAGCACAGTGAGTTACAGAGCAGCAGTGCCACATCCATCCCAGCTGGTGGCATTTGTGAGTGAAGAGGAGGAGCTCTGTTACATGCATTAGTTGGATGTCAATAGAATAGTGTCTGTCTCAGCACCAAATCCCAATGAAAGTACTGTGTACTAAGCTCCCCCTCTGTTTCTGACATCTCCATTTTTGTCTTGGAATGCTGAGGCTTGCTTTGTTATCAATATAAAAATATTAAGAGAGGGAACATTTTTCCATTCCATTAGCAAGATCTCTTCAGAATCTGTGATTGACAAGCATCTCTCTGCACCTTCTCAATAAGGAGCTGTCATCTGTTAGATGGATGTGAATGGCAGGAACTGTTACGTTTTGAAGGAAATCCTAAAGTCACCTTGTCCCTCTCCCTACCCAGAGGAAGGATCAGTTGTATCAGTATCATTAGGGTTGTTTGGGAGAGCAAGGGAACAGATTTTTTTCTCCCAGTATCTTCCTTGTTGACTATTTATAGATATAATTTTTTATCCCTATCCACTGTGATGCAGAGAACAGTCCATTCTTTTTCACTTTGCAGCATTCTTTGTATACTTGAAGACTGAGCATGGATGTGATCAATCTTCTTTCCTCTGGACTAAATGTTCTTTGTTGGTACAGTCTCTCCCCTTGGGGGCTGTGTTTCCTGGACCTGGGCTTGTTTCTGTCTTCCTGAGTTTCTCCAAATGGTCAGTGTCTTTTCTTAAGTACATTTCTCTCAGCCAGGGAGTTCTCTAGCTAAGACCTCATGGGAGCTGACTAATTCAAGTAGGATTTTAATTTTGGGGGTGCCTCAGGATGTCTTCCTGTTTATGCTTCCCCGTCTGCAGGTTTTGCACAATTAGGAAATTATTGCCTTGAGTTTAATGTGTGAGCTCAGATCATGATGCCTCTCTGTGGGTTCCTGAATGCAGGTTTCCATTTCTCATTCTTACTTACACATTTCAACATCCCATCTTAAATAGCTTCTTATTTTTTCAGGCTACTGTACCAGTTTGCTGTGCTCAAATTCTAGTCCTTTCCTGCAGCATGTTCATTCCCAGCTGATCTATCCAGTCATTGAGATCATGAATGAAAATATTGAATAGAATTAGCTCAAGGACAGGCTTCTGTGAACCCTGCTTAATACACCCTCCCAAACAGCATGCCATCAATAACTATTCTTTTCATGTTCTCCAAACAGTCTCATGATCTATAATAAGCCTATAATAAGTTTCTCTAGGAGACTTCCCTAGCTTGCTTATGCAAATATCTTGTAGAAAACTGTCAAGAGTTTTTTCTAAATCAAGCTACCTACACCTATATTCTAGGTAGTAGTTTCAGAGTTGTTCACTCTGCTTTTATTTGGCTTCAGCTGCAAAACTGGACCTGTGTGGAGCCTGCTGCCCCAAGGTATGTGTTTATTTTTGGGTTTTACTAGAATCCATTTTTCTTAGAAAAAGAAATGTGTAAATTTTAATGTGTAAGAGGATGTTTAGGAATGTGGACTACTTTGGTGCAAAATACACTGTACACAGTGCAAATTAGCTTTGTTCTGTAGGTGCATTTTAATCTTGACCTGCAAGACTCTGTTCACAGCCTGGTTTAAGTATTCTGCACTCTCAGCCCTAAATCAGAGCTGTCATCAAACATTCGGGTGCCAAGCATCCAAACACAGCCTGGACCCAGTTTCAGCCCTGCAGCTTTTCTCTCTCATGGCTCCTGTCTAAATCACAGCTTGTAAGGCTTTCAGGGCTAAGAAGCAGCAAATTTTGCAGTTGAATGAAACAATATTTTGGTGACAAAGGTGAATCCTAACAGGAGTCATTCAGAGTAATTTTCACATGTGGAATAAGTGGGGATTTGAATTGCAGGTTTGTATTGGGCTCCATTTCAGTATCATGATGCTTTCAGGTGTGATTAAAATGTTTTCATTAAAATTTGAAAATCAAGTAAGACATTTTCTGATAATTCTTTCTCTTTTCTTGGCCTTGTAATAAGCATATAATAAATTCAACAGCTGATGTCATGAGGAGCTATTGGATTTCAGCCCACCTGAACATGGAGAAATTAGGATGCCTCCTGCACCTTTGTGTATAGTGAATGGGTCTTAGTTATTATAAAGTGCTGCACAACTTCACCTCTGCACAGGGTGTTCAGCAAACAATTCCCAGCAGAAAATACCTGCTCTTTCCTAAGCCATGGGAAATGCTGTCTTACTCCATTAGCCCCTCTGCACTTGCTTGGTTTTTTCCCCTGCTTGCTCCAAAGAGGAGGGAAACATATCTTTACAACCACACTAGCAAGAATTAGCCCAACTGTATTTTACAGGTAAACTAACAAATAAGAGGAGAATCTGAGCAGCCCCGAGGGACTGAGCTTGTTTGCTGCTGGGCTGTTCTATCTGCAGCTGGCATCACTGGAAACCTGAGTGCTCCATTAAAAGTCGACAATCTCTGTTGTCTGGGGCATGGGGCAAACAGAGCCAGCCTGTTCTGCAGACAGACTGATGGCCTTTGTCTCCCCACACCCAGCTCAGGATGGGAAATGATGAGACTGAACCAAAAAGCTTGAAACTGGACTTGGAGCTCTTACCCTGCAGCTGTGGTTCCAAGGAGGAGCAGAGACACAAGGTTACCTTCATGTGGGAAATTCAGAGTGTAGGCATTAAGTGAGGTTTGGGGCTCATCTGTAGGAATGGGAAATAATGCATGGTGCTGGTATGGGCCCCAGGTAGTGACATGGGGGTGTGAATCTGGAAATCTTCACTCTAAAACCTTGGGGATGGTGTGAGTAAATTACCACTCTAAGCTGATGAGAGCAACAATCTGTTTTAGGGCCCACCCTTTAAACCATGCCCATGGATTAGTGCCTTAAGCAGCAGCATACTGTCCTTTATCCACCCCAAAGAGGCTCAGACCTGCACTCTCCTGTAGCATTTTCTTCCAGTAAATGTGACTGTTCCAATGATGCCCTGAGGTTCTGATTGCCCACAAAACAAAAAGCAGGGGTTATATGTGCTTTTGTCCCCATAGTGCAGCAGAATTAGATTGCATCTCAAGCACCTGGGGTTAGGGCTGATTCATGGGAAATACCCAGCATTTGATGTTTTCATCTTGTCAGAAGCCAGCCCTTCAGCCAGGGGACAGTGTGCCACACAGGAAGTACACTGGGCTTTGATGGTATCACAGCCTGGAGGGAAACCCATGATAGTGCTTCGAATGCAAGGGAAGTGGTCTTTCCACTCTGAGTTTGCAGATATTTGAGTGGTGAATTCATTGGTTCTCCCATGCAGAAGAAATTATCTTTACCCTATCCTTGCTGCTTCTCTGTCCCTTTGTTCCACCAACAATTTTTATCAGTAAACGCTTTGGTACAGCCAGCAAGTTGTTTGTCACAGACTTAAGGCCTTGTTTTGTCACTGAATGCTGCTATTTTGTTACTTGCCCTTTGCTTTTGCAGTCTGGGTCTATGAGCTGCCCAACAGTAACACTGGAGTTTTGGGGCTGCTGGGAGATTGCACATGGTCTTGCTATGCTTTTACTTGTTAATTCTACCAGACAACATTATAAAATGTGTAAAGGGAGAGTTCCCCATATCATCTGCCTTTTGTTCATCCTAATCTCCAGTCAGTGTAAGTGACCTTTAGATAACAGCCAAGATAGTGTTTTGTGCTCTAAAAGCTTGGACATAGAAATGAGTGCTGCAAATATCCCTTTTGCTCTTAGCTGTCTACCCTGTGTCGGGTACATATGTTGAATGATTGTTCTAATTACCTTTTGAAGGTAAAGGCGGTATCCCATGAATGGGATTTTCAGAAGCACTAACCCTAAACTTACTCTTACAAGAGCCAGGGTGAGTTTCATGGCTAACTCCAGAGGTAGGAGTGTGCCCACAGCATGCAGCTGACAGCCAAACCAAACTGCCATACCTGGTTTGGTATGGCTGCAGGAGTGACTTTGGTTGATCTCCAACAGAGTGAGGGCATTTTCCCCTGAATTACAGGGATTTAACTCTTATTTGTAGGGCATACTCTGACGTCTGTTCAACATTCTCTAAACCTCTCCTCACATACACAGTAAACTCTGGTATTCCTGCAGAAGGGGGAAAAAATTAAGGGAAAACATCTGGAGAAGGTATAACACAGACCACTGAATACATTTGGATATTGTCTTTTGGTTATAACAGTGTGTGAAACCTCGGGATGATCCACTGCAGAAAGAGGGTAAGGATGGCTTTACCAAAAAATACTTCTGGCTTAGAACTTGTGCCCATGTTTTTTGTGAATTTGCCCTTGGTGTTGCACTGTGTCAAAGAATTATACAGTTTGTGATTAGCCTTTAAACTCTTCTCCCTGCCCCATGCATAGGTCCAAGCCAATTGCCTGACTTTGTGGGTTCTGAGACTTCACAAGTGTTGGAGTGAGGAAGAAGCCCAGTGATCCAAATGTCAGCAAGGATTTGGCCATCCTGCAGTCCCTTTAGCAAGTCTCTCTGGCTTGCATGTGGAATATTTTCTGCCAGGTAAATGGATCATGTGTCTTTTTGGTCTTAGTTTCAGCTGCTTGGTGTCTGTCATCTTCAGACTCTAAAAATTGCCCTGAGTGTCTCATGCTCTCAAGAATACCCATCTCTAAACATTTTGGGGTATATATCTTTGATTTGCACTGTTCTCTGCCTCCTGGTTTGTGACCAGTGCTTTTTCTCCCTTCCCTGTTTTTTCTGAGATGCTTCTGGTCAAGAGGTTTTGTTTCTTGTAGCACCAGGAGCAGAGTTAGGGGCGGAAGCAATGCAAAACTCTGATATGTCCACATCTCTCTTCAATCTGTTTATCTTCCGCAGAGGCCTGATAGTGAATGACATTCGTATAAACAGTGGGTGAAAGACCTGATGTGCACAGTTCAAACATCCTGTCGTGGTCTGGGCACATGTACCTGATTGAAAAATAAACACCTAACATGAATAAATATCTGATGTGTTTTCCTGGTTAAAATCTTGTGTCCCTGTGCAGTGTTTTTGGAAGACCTACAGTTCATCCTTCTGTTTTCTCAGAATCCATAAGATATAACCTGATTTTAATTCTGCCTTGAGCTGCTGGCCATGACTTGATTGCTGCTGTAGACAAGTTTATCTGAATGCAAGTTTATGTGATATAACAAACTGTACTTCAGAGAAACACTCAAATGCTTTTCTGTCTCCAGCAGTGACCTGTTAAACTATTTCACACAATTTAACTTTGTCTCTCTCCCTCAGTACACTTGATGGAAAGGACAGTGCTTCAGTCTAGAAAGCCATGTAGGCTGGACCAGGCTGACATTTCAAATTCTGGAATCTCTCTTCTTGCAAATTTGTCAGGACTAACCTGGATAAAGTCACCAGGTCTTAAATAACTTTGCTTTCAGCAGAGGCTGGTGCTAGATGGTTTCCCAATATTTGAGTGATTCTATTAATCTGCGTTAGATCGTGTGCAGCCATACTTAAAATCAGGTTTGTTCACCCTGAAATTCCTGTAGCTTGAAAGAACATCATGCTTAAATAATGTTTTCATTGATGCTTCTTTGTGTCAGTCTCCTGTAGTGGGATTTTTGACCTGAAGATCAAGTGGTTCCTGGAACTGAGGGCATACAACAGATAAATTGCTGAAAAAGGTGTGAACAGAAGAAGCAGTAAAACTCTTCTAGAGGCATCATTTGTAGCAATTGTAGTCTGGTTTCAGCTCCCAGCTGTGCACAGGGTGGGACAGTCCTGAACATCTGTGGTGCTGCTCTGGCTGTGGTGGATTCTCTGTGAAGATAAAACCGGCCTGACAGAATGGCTGGGAAGCTGCTGACCATGTGCAGTGGTTTCACTGCACTCCTCTGCCTGGAGGGACATTACAGAGTCCCAGAGCTGTGTTTCCAGAAGAGTTTTCCTTTTCAAGGCAGGAGGATATGTGCTCTCCCATATTGCTCAGGGCACAGACCTCAGGCAAAGACCTTCAAAGTTTGAGCTTTCTCCTACATCTGGGGAAGAGATGGCAAACCCAGTCCAGGGGCTGCTGATGTTAAAGGGGGTCAGGCTTTGAGTCTGAAAGTTCTCAATGATGACTATTTTGGCCTGTGACAAGGCTTGGTAAGATCTCTGGTAGAAACTTCCTTGTGCAGTTGGGTTTTGCCTGAAGAAGAAGTTTGTTTTTACTGTGAACTGTGTTGTGCATGCTGTTCATCCCTAGCTGTCTCTTTGCCCTCCTGCTATCCTCAGCTCTTTTCAGAAACCTTAGATTTATCACTCTTGGACTGTCTGTCTGGTTCTGGCTTTTAAAAAGAAAAGCTTTTCAAAGGGCCTTTGGAACAGGCTGTGTTATTTTTGGCTCAGTCTCTTAGTGACACTCATTGCAGAATTAAAACTTCTAATTAGAAAGCAAAAAAAAAAAATTGCAAGGGAAGGAAAACACATTGCTGCAAAATTAAGGTGGATATTTTAATTGCCCCAGAGGCATGGAATTGCAGTCCACTGCAGAGTTTGCTCTGCCCCAGAAGATCACTCTAGAAAATGATTACTGACTTCCATAAGTAATCTACAACCTTTTAATTTTAAAATCTCAAATAAACATCTCTGCCAAGATACTTAGATGATGCCTAAGTTTGATGCAAATATCCTAATAAAAATAATTTAAAATTTTCACACATGATGTTGGGAAGACGATGTAGAGGGGAAAAGTAGTGAATTGAGGATGGCAAGGGATAGAGATTGTTGTAATAAAACAAGAGATACAATGGAGTTAGAAGTGTAGATGACCTCTGTGACCTTGGACTTTTCAAGTGATTCATTTCTCCTGTGCAAACTTCTTGAAAATTGCTTTGAGATCAAGTGCCCTGAGGCTCTGCATGAAGGGACATGCCTCTAGAAATTTGTGTGGGCTCCTTCACGGTTTGGGTGGGTGCTGCCTGATGCTGCTCTCTTTCCTTTTCCATGTGTCATGCTTGACCCTGGCCAAACCATCAGTTTTTTCCATGGTGCTTTTCACTGGAGCAGGGGTGGGTTGTGCTCGTTGGTGTCTCTGTGTGTTTGTGTCTGCCAGAAACCCCCCTGAGGTCTCAGTTGTGCTCTGCAAAGCTGTTTTGAGGGGAAAGGAAAAAGAAACAGAAAAAATGAGATGATTGACAGTAGCCCTTTAGATTTCTGTTGTTAATGCACCAGTAATAAGATAAGGCTTATCTTTAAATGTTCATGGAATCGAGACTTTGATGGAAACAGGCTTTTGGGTTAATATATTTTTGATAGATAAAGCAGAATGAAATGAATAGACCAGGGGAACATACAGTATTTAGAGAAAGAGATATTTTTTGTTTAAATCTCTCTCCTGGCATGCTGTCTGGGAGCATGTGACACTCACATATAAATGCTGTGTTTGTAAACACACACTTAGTGCGTGTGTTTTAAAAGGATACGGGGGCCTAAAAGGGGTGTTACTGGGCTAAGAGGCTGCTGAGTGAGATGAAATCTGCTTGCTGAGATGAAAAATCTCACCTTCTGTCCCTTCACTTCCGTTCAAGTCCAGCTCTTGCTGGGTGGGTAAATGTGAACAGATAAGAGTTTGCAGTGTAGAGATTTTGCCTCCCCTGTGCTCTGACATGAAAAAGGAGTTGCGTGCCAGCCCCTTTGAGGAGTTTGGGCAGCAATGTTCTGCTGTTTGAGCTGCTCAGGGGGAGTTTGGGATGTTGTAGTCATTAATGCATTTCAGCTCAAGCCCTTTGGACGGTCTGTTTTGCATATTTGCACATTTGGATGAAATTATCTCACAACTGTGTGTAAGTTGTGCAGTGTCTGGGAAGGCCATGCCGAGGGGACAGACCCTCCTTGCAGCAAAGAGCTGCAGCACCTGGGACTTGGATCCCAGACCTCTTGGTTGCTGCTTTTCCACTGTGTGTTTACATCACAATGTTGAATTTCATCTGCCCAGCTTAATTCCTCTCTTTCATACCTCTTCAGCGAGGAGTCATCTGTCCTTCCTTGTCCCTCCCTGCCCACGAACCTCTGCAGTGCAGCCCCAGACATCTGAGCCACTCAAGTTCATTTTCTCCATAACCTGCCTGGACTCAAAATGATCTCTCCCTCTTAGGATATGCTGACATAACCCCAACATTTTACCATATCTTACAAAGTACACTAAAAAACAGGTGCTAGGGCATCAACTGGAATTGCTGGTAAATATTGCCAAGTAAATATTGCCAATATTTCCACGGCAAGTGAGTGGCACAGCTATAAGAATAAGGTCCCAGAGTCTTCAAAGATAGACAAAAGGGTCTATAAAACCTGTAATTCAGATCAGTCTGGGAGAGCAAGAGATACAAATTTTCATTTGATTACATAAAATCTTTGGTGTGGTAATGCCAAATTGTGGCTTTGATTTATCTTGTTTTAATATAACCTCTTCAGCTAGGTCCAGGGTTTTTTACTTGTTTTAAGGGGTCATAAAGTGAGGTCTGGAAACACAGAGTGAAAGCTTTGGCTCTTTTCAAAACTGGTGACAGAAGTCTGACTTAATGCCATTAGGATTGGCATCAAATCCAGGCAAACAATTTTTCAGGGGTAATTTTGCATAGAACAGACTACAAGTATAGTAGGGTCCAAATTCCCCATTCATTTATCATTTCTTGCTTTTTCAGCCTTTCACTAAGTAGTGAGCTCTGGGCTCTGAGTTCCTGAGCTTGCTTATCCCTGTTTGTCATGTCCCTGTTTTCAGCTGGCTGAGTGCATCTGTTCTTGTGGGTACCTGTCACAGGTGCCAGTCTTTGCACCGCCCTGAAATTTGCTTCCTTTTTACAATTTTAATGGGTTCAGTTCCTTAGGAAGCGAATGCATTTTAGAAACCTGCATGTATGTTGGTTAGAATGTATTTGTTAGCTCACAGACCTCTATATTTAATTAACGTTAAACAACCGTCTTGAATCTAAGAAGCTATCTAGTTGCAATTAGTTCTTGTTTGCTAATTAATTACCAATGGATGATTAAAGACTTGTTTACTGAGGTTTAGCAGCTATCAAGACACACATCTAGTACTCGGGGGATTTACTATGCGGTAACTGGATTGTTGAATTAAATTCTTATTGGAGACCTTTAAACTGTGACTGAAGAAAGCTGCTCTGCTGACAGTTCCCTTTCACAGCCCAGCCAGCTCCAGCTCCTGCAGGTCCTGCTGCCCTGGGTAGCTTTGCTCTTGATGGGAGGGGTGGTTGGGCTGCTACACCTGCCTCACTGGGGTCAGCAACTTGTTCCTTCTGCAAATTAAAGGCACAGAAAACCAGGATCTCAGTCTTGGCTCTGTTGGTTCAGCCGTGCTGCTTGCACACACTGTGTCTGGCAGTCATGGTTTACCTCTGTCTCTTCATGGGTGCTCATCACATCTTAGTCCAAACCCAGCCATGAATTGAGCCTTGTTCTGCTGGGATTTGATTGCAGACTGGCTTTTGCTCCTGCATGCAGGCTTTTGGTTTTGCTTCTTTTGACAATTTGCTGGGTAGTTTTGTTGAATATTTTTTAAGTCTGTGGGTTTGTTTCAGATTCAGTCCCTGTGTTTATGGACTATTTGGTCACCAAAACCCCAAGTTTCTGCTCACCACTTGATGAATAGGATCAAATTTATGGTGGCAATTAGTGGTTTTCGGGTAACCAGCTGGAAAAGGCTTGGGAAGGTGGTGTGTTCACTGCCTTCTCAAAGCCAAGCTCTTGAGGTGCCTGGAGATGAGCAACCAACATTGCTCACTGCTTTTGAGAGCCCTGCCCTGCGTGGATAAAACAATGGAAGGGAAAGTCAAACACTGGTCCCACACACAGAAGCTCTTGGGTTTGCACAGAGCATGAACAGATTGGCATGAACAGAAGCTGTCCATGCAGGTGTTGGTGAATAATAAGGGACAGCAATGTGCTTTAGGAGAGCAGCAGTTCAGAGTTTGGAGGGCTGGCTTTAAAGCTGTCTGTAGGATCTTTGGCCTCTGTAAAGGACTGCTCTTGCATTTTGGTTTTTAGCCAGTAGGTCATGAAAGGAGGTAGGAGACCAGCAAAGGTGCTGGGTGTTTCCACATGGAGACAAGCTTGGTAGGATTTCATGGAAGAATTTTATCCATTATTTCATTTTCTCTTGTGCTTTCCTTATTTATAAGCCAGAGGTTTGGATTGCTTTTTTCCAGACTCTCTTACTAAGCAGAGCTGGCAGGGAAAAAAAAAAAATCAGAGAGAATGAGCAACTGTGGCAGAAAACTGATTAAAAAGAATAATTAGCATTTGCCCCTGATAAATGAGCAAAGCCATTAATTAGACTGATTTACTCCTGGCTTTTTTTTCCCCTTCTCCCTTTCCTCTCTCTCTCCTTTTTTTTTTTTCCCTCTTTATCAAATGGCAGTGCCGTGACTGCCCCTTTGGTACGTTTTCATCAGCTTTTCACCAGTTGTCAGAGCTAACACCCTCCTTTCCTGGAGCCCCAGCAGCCTCTTGTAGCTAATGGATATGGAATGCAGCCAGAGCTGATAGCTGCTAGATCTCCACTGGCTTACAGGTGTTTCCATCATTACTGGCATATTATCTGCCACGGGGTCTCCTTCTTCCTCCTCCTCCTCCTCTTCTTTTTGCTCTCTGTTTTCAGCCTTCTTTGCAGTGTTCTAGAAGTAATTACAATTTAAAAAAAAAGCTGGCAAATTTTTAAGAATTTTATTTTATGCAACACGATGTCCCGGTGATCAAATCAATTTCTTTTTTTGGCACGGTGACAAACAGCGATGCTGCTGCTGTCGCCTGTTTGAATGTAATTACCAGGATGAAAGGGAGAATTTTAATTAAGACAATTTCCCCCCACACCTTCTTCCCTCCTCCTTGTTCAAATAATAAGCTGGGGGCTGTGGTTTTGTTTTTTTTTAGTGCTGGGGTTTTTTAATATGTGCTTTTTTATTAAGAAATACTACTAATCATCAGACTATTGCATATTATATCATGACTAAGCCCCCCCCCACCCTGATGAGAGCTGGCTGAAGGCTTGGGTCCATGCAGAATGGGAAAATGATGCATTCACCGTCTCAAATGGGAGCTTGGCACTCTGCAAGCCAATATGAGCATAAAAATCCTTGTTTCAGATCTTAAATGGTGCAAATGGGATCGCTGGCATGTATATGGTGCTTGGAGACTTTTGTGATTAATTATTATATGCATTCCTGTAATGCCCAGAGGTCAAATTTTTCATGCAGTTTAGGGCCCTGGAAGCAGAAACAGCCCAAATGGCTGCCTGGGAGCCAAATGCCAAAGAAACATCACAACATCTGGATTTGGCCTTCATTGTTTAGACCCAGCTCTAATTTAAGGAAGCATTTGAATTGTGTGCTGGGCAGGGGGTAAGAGCAAGATGCTTCTGGGGTAGAAGGAGGAAGAAAGTTCCTGGCAAAGGGCAGATGTGGAGTGAAATGGGAGAAGAATATTTTGGGATTTGTTGGAAGGAGCTGAGGAAAAGTAAATGGTAGCTGGAGCTGGGAAATAAGGGAATGAGAGTTTATCTGGAATGGGATTCACTTTTAGAGTTCAAGCAAGTACAAATGGATAATTCTTATGAGCCTCTGACATGGGAGGTGCATTGGCAATGGTTTGCAAGTCAGGATAATCAGAGTTAGGGCTTGGTGAGGTGCTGGACTAATATTTTAGGGGGTAGTCAACCAAATTCCCTCATCATTCTGTGAGTTTTATCTCAGGGGCGTGCATGCTGGGGATGATTTTAACTGGCTGTTCCTTGGAGGGACATGTTACCCTGCAGTACTGTCACCTCTGTGCCCCTGAATGTCAGCACCATTTGCAGAAGTTAGACAGAGTTCAAGTTCTCTGGGACTTGTACCCTGATGCACAGGCAGGAGCACGGAGAGGAATTTTTCTTCTTTCTTTTGTTGCTGTTCTTGTTGTTGTTGGGGTTTTGTTGTTGTTGTTTTGGTTTGGGGGTTGTTTGGTTGGTTGGTTTTTGTGGTTGGTTTTGTTTGTTTGTTTTTCGTTTGTTTTTTTGTGGGTTTTTTTTGGTGTTTGGTTGCTGCTGTTTTTTTGGGGGGTTTGGGTTTGTTTTTTTTTGTTATGTTTTTGTTGTTGTTGTTGTTGTTTGGGTTTGTTTTGTTTTGTTTTTTTTTTGTAGGGAGAGCAAGAACACCTTCCCAGTCCTCTGAGATTTGCCTCTCTCTGGGTTCACCCCGTACCATGCATCACAAACCTGTTGTGCTCTTTCAGACACAGGCAAGGCATCCTCTGCAGCCTGGCCACCCAGGTCTGTAAGCAATCCAGAGGCTGGTTTAGCATAATTCAAATTGCCTCCTTCCCCCAGGGCAGGACACACACTGCCTCCAAAATATGCTTTTTAACCTGCAGCCTTGGGACCAGGACAGTGCCATTACTTGGGACTGAAATTAGGTCTTCAAAGGGTTGGTGTTGGAAGGGGCTGCAAAGAGGAAATTGATTTCCCAGATGTGTTTTTGAAGCATGTCTCGTGTCACTGGAAGGTAATTTAGACCGATCTGGGCGCTTGGTTTCCCAGAACACTGAAAGTTTATCTGCAAGTTCCTTGGCTGTGCAGTCTGTGGCAGGTCCCTGAGCTGGGCTGGTCCCCAGGCTCCACCCTGCCTTCCTGGGGATCACTTCAGGCATGACATGAACACTGCTGGACAAACAGGAAAACCTGCAGAGCAAGGTGGGTGCCTGACAAAAAACGAAGGCAGCAAGCTCTGTTTGGGTCTCTTCACCTGTTCAGTGATATTCAGAGGGGTCACGGCTCTGCCTCCCACCTCGCCTGTCTCGCCAGCTGCCATGGAGCAGTGGAGCTCAGGCATTTGGGCAGAGCTGGCTGAAAAAGCTGAAAAACATGAACTGGTAGAACTTGAACCTTGGCTGAATGGCTGCCCTTGTCCTCTGCAAAGAAACCATTCCTGCTTATAAAATCCATGTGCTTACACCTGGGTTTTCAAGTCCAAAGGAACTTTTCTCCTTTATTCATTGCCAAGTGAACTGGGGGATAGGTGAGCAGTGGTGTAGGGTGTGAGGACCAAAGTTACTGGATAGAGGGGTTCAGGGGTTTAGGTGAGAAACAACACCAAAACCAGGATGGTAAGAGAGTAGAGTGGATGTATCATTGTGCTTTCAAAGGCCTTGGGCTCTGCTGGATTTGCCTTAAAGCTCACAGCCACTCATGGGCTGGCATTCTCCACCACAATGGCAGTTGTCCTGGGAGAGATGCCTCCTTTAGGGTGGCAGCCCTCAAGGCTTTGGCAGAGCTTGGGTGCACTGGGTTAATGAGCAAGGATCGGTATGCATGCTCCTACCCCACACAAACAGATGCAGTAATCTGAATTATTTGTCTGCAGCCCAGGTCCCTGGCTTGCTCAATCCCAGAGTGGAAATTGCGCCCGAGGTTAATGCACTGCAAAGAATGTAGGGGAAATGTTTTGCGTTTTAAACAAATAAAAATCAGTGCGTATTTTTTTAACGCTTGCTGACCAGCTCTTCACATCCTGTTAAGCTAAATATTTGCATGGTGGTGGTGCAGGGAGGGCTGAGCAAGGAGCCCCTGTGTTTCGTTTGGGTGGCTCTATATTGCCATCAGCTGCTCTTTCCTCTTCTGTCTGTTTTTCTTAGCAGGGTCAGGACGAGTTTCACAGTCCAAATGGTTCACTGCAATTCTCTACAGGATATCCTCATTTTACTTTAATGGGGAGGAAATTAATGAAACATACAGGCCCTGGGGCTTCAAATACTATACATTAATATTATCCCAACGTATTGTGGTATGTGCACTCTCTCAGACTAAACTTTACACTGGACAGAGGAAGTTGTGATCAGATTCAGGTGCCTGTGAAATTTAAGTGGTGGGGGGGAGAAGGGGGAAAAAAAATAAAGGAAAAGAGAAGCTTGAAGCTGTTTCCTTCCATTTCAGCCCCTGATCAGTGTGAGAATGAGGATGTTCAAATGGGATCAGGTCAATACAAACCAAATAAACTCTCCCAACTCTTAGGACAGGAGTATTAAGCTGTATTTGTGTATCTGAGAGGCTCATTCTTTTGATTTGTCGGTTACCTACTTTGGAGACCAAATTCTTCCCATCTGTCACAGGCCAGTAGTGATCTAAGACAACGGCGGTCTTTGCAGAAGATGTGCTGCTAAAGGATTCCAAATCTTCCCACCTCCCTTTCCTCCAAGTGAAAAACACCACAAAATGAGAGAGTGTCATAGGAATTAAAAGAAAATCAAGTTCAGCTTCAGTTTTCTGTGGCAGTTACAGGGAAAAATGAGAAGGCAGGTCTGAGCACTCAGCTGTTACCCCTTGTGCCAGCCACCTCATAAGCCAACAATTTCCATGCAGTGATGCACTCTGGCTTCAGCAGAGCCCAGAACCTTCAGCTGGGGGTGCCTGGCCCAGACAGTGGATCTGGATGTTATTAAGCCTCTCAAGACAACCAAGAAGCTTTGGCCATGTATTGAAAACAGCTTAGACCCAGGGTGCTCAGCTGCCATCCCACGGCTGCTCTGAGCTGCTTCCATACAGCCCCTCTTGTGGAGCTGCTCCTGCAGCTGGAAGGGGGTCACTAACACTGCACTGGGCCTGTTCCTCAAAGCTGCTGACTTCTGTGAATTCTGGTTTTCCTTCTGGGGTTTTTGTTGTGTTTTCTTTCTCCTCATGCTGCAATTTCCTCATGTTACAGCAACTGGCACTGCCTTTGCATCAAAAGGAGCAGTTCTTCACAATTTTGGTGGAAGAATGTGGAGGAGGGGATCTTGTTTGAAGAAACTGGCTGCATCAAGGAAAAATAAGAATTTAAATGATCATCATGGTCTTGGGGAATAATAAGGCTTTTTTTTGTTTTGTTTTGGTTTTGGTTTTTTTTTTTGTTTTTTTTTTTTTTCTCAGAAGTGCACTAAAATACCTTAAATTTTATATGGGCTGAAGTAGAAAGCAAACCCCCTCCCATTCCCCAATTCCACATCCCCAACTCTGTCCATTTGATTTTAAATGTAGCTGAACCACTTGCCTGGTGGAGAAAACCACAACTTGAATATTACCACATTTTGCAAACTGAAGGCTCTGCCTTGGGATATGGGGACAATTTATTAGTGGAAATATCTTTAATTAATTTGTGCACAAGTTCGTGTTTTTCTTTAATTCTTCTCCCCAGGCACTTGACCCATAGTAATGAAATCCGGGAGTCCTTTTCAGAAAATTACTTTCTCAGCATTTTTGTTCCTTTTAAAGTTAAGTGTATCGCATAATGACCATGAAATGTTATCCTCTATTAGGAACACACTTTTCACTGAGAGTCTTCAAATCGAGTTTATTACCAGGAGCTCTGCTAAGCTGCCATCCTCTGCCCACAGTCACACAGGCCTGGCTTTGCATGGGAATGTCTTTGGGGACAAGTGCTCTGCCCGGGCAGCTCGGGTGGAGCTGGTGGTCACTGGAGGAAGGCAGCTCCAAGGTTTGGTTCCATCCCCAAAGGCCAAGCCCAGGAGGGAACAGAGCTCTGACATCAGTGGCCATAAACTGGGTTCCTGCAACCCAGGAGAACCCAGCTGTTTGGGAGCCTCACGTGTGACCTGGCCCCTGGGCAGTTCTAGGTGCCTCCAGCATTTGCAAACACAGACCTTTTTGTTAGGTCTGAGCAGGGACAATGGCCAGAATGGCTCTTGGTGGCCCTGTCCCCACCAGTGTCTTATTGTGGTGCAGCATCTCAATGGTTTCTTCTTGTCCAGGTTGCCCCTAGGGAATGTTTGCAGGCTCAGGAAAGTAGGACATGCCTTGAGAGGTTCTTTGGTGTCTTTAGTACACTTTGCCTCTCACTGCAAGCAGTCCATAAGGACAGAATGGTTTCCTTTTGCACAGGGATGGGCCAACAGTCCCCTGTGGTTTGGCGTGTGGGGATGTTGGCACTGACACAACAGACTCTGGTGATTGAGGGGTTGTTTGGGAGTAATGCTGCCAAGGCACAATGGGATTTTTCGGTTTTTTGCAACGGAGAAAGATGGGAGGGGGGATGCTGAACAGCAACAGGCGATGAACAGTTCTGATTTATAACCCATCGGAAATATGTTATCTCCCCACCCCACCTTCTGCCCCTCAACTGCCGCTGTCTGAGCCTGGCACCTTCTGATGCAACATTTAGGAGCTGATTCAGACCAGCCTTGGAGGACATGGTGTCGTTGTGGAGGAGTTCAGATGGCTGTTTCTTAAAAACTCTCATTCAAGTACTGACTGGGGTTTTAACCCCCCTGGACACGTGCCAGGGAATTCACCATGCTGTAGCACTACTGTGCTGTCCTGGAATGGACAGCCTTGGCCAGAGCTACAGAGCTCCTTGCACCCCTCTGACTCCATGTCTGGATCCTTTTCTGGGGCAGTAACACAGGGCACTCACTGCTCTCTTCGCTCTCTGATGCTCAGTCCAAGTAGAATCAAACCCCAGGGGCCAGGGTTGGTTCATTCATCTTATCATAAAGATATTATTAGTGTTTAGAAACCCCCTACCAGCAGCAGAAAGGGCTGTTGCACAAAGGGCCTGTCCCCATTGTTTTGAGGTCATCCATCTCCCTGTCCTGGTCCCGTTTTCACTCTAATTTGTTTAGACCACAGAATGGGCGCGTGAACAACTTGTTTTGTTTTTGATGGGTGACCACAAGAACATTGGCTGCATGTGCTTTTTGTTTGGCTGCAGTTTAACAGCTGTTCCCTTTGAAATAACCCCATTTTTGCTGGCTTTATTTCCTAGTTGCTCTTACCCAACTTTTCTGTCCAGTGAGGTTTCTCCCTCCTCCCCACACACCTGGCCCTGTTCCCTGCCCTCCCCACCACTACCCCAGGAACCCTTTTGGTTATTTCAACCTCCGTGATTAAACTGGCCCCCAATTGTTATCAAGAACATTCAGGAAGGAGGATGAAAAAAGGAAACATAATCTTATCTGAGAATAGAAAATATGATAAGGGCCCCCTATCTGGAGGCTGCAGTGTCCCTCGTGGTGGGGCTGCAACAGTTCCTTTGAAAATAATCACTGACACCATCTCTGCTAAATCACCTTTCACACAGCTCAGGCCTTTGATACAAAGGCCCCTGGCAAAATTAGAGCAGGATTGTGCAGACCCCAGAGCAAACGCATTAAATGCTCAAGAGATCAGAATTAGGGGGCACACAGATATAATTGCTTAGGAGGAACCCGTGTTCCTGGGGGGTGACAGTGCGTGGGTGGATGTGTATGCACGTTTGTGGCTCTGTCTGGTAGCTACCAGATGATGACTGCAAGTTATAAGGCATGATGAGGTGCTAATTAAATGGCCTTTGTATGTTTTAATCATGCACCTAGGAGAGGAGTTAATGCTGGACTGTATGCAGTGTATGATCATCGAGTGCTCAGCTCTCTCAGAAAGCCTTGGATAAAGTGTGAGCACTCTTGTGCTGGTTACATGTAAACAGCAAGACCAAGAAAGTAATTCTTGCTTTTAGGATTTTTTTTTGTTTTGTTCTGGGGGTTTCTTTGTGTTTTTGTCCCCCCGTACCTGTAAAGCTTTTCTTATTTTATTTCAGCTGAATTGAATTTCATTGGTTTTTATGTAATAGATCCTATTAGGCACATTGCAAAAACCCTTCCATGTGCTGCTCCCAAGAACTTGACAGACCTTTTCATGAATGTACCTGGCCTGAAACAGCCCTGGTGCAGTGTGGGGAAACTGCTGGAGCTGGGAAACAAAATACCTTGCAGGGAGAGGATGGAGGTGCATTGTGAACAGGAAATACAAAGATATGGGCCATAAGTGCTACTTCAAAAAGGAAAGTAAAATCTCCTCCATATTTGTTCTAAGATTCTATAAAATGCTTAGGGATTTTGGGTACTCACTTATTTTTTGGGTTCTTGGCATGGGGTGCCTTTCAGAGAGTGGTATAAAATATCTCTTTTTAACTAAGTTATTTTAAAACATTTGAAATTAGTAACCTAAAAATTTAGGTTTCCCAAATCCAAGTTCACTTGAGAAAATTGTACATTGCTAATTGACTCCATACACTTCTGATCATCATGGTTTATATCTTTTAGAAAATGATTTGGCTTGAACTGGGAAACTCTGAGCCACCACCCTGACTCACAGGTGTTAGCCATCAGCCAGTCAACCCATTTCCAAGGTACTTCAAGGCAAAGCTTAAAAATATGCTTAAAAAAACCAAACCAAAACAAAAACCTGTGAAAACCTTCAACAGCCAAGCAAACTCCACTCCTCTGTGAATATCAGGTTAGGAGGTCTTGCTTGGGGCATAGGAAGTGCTGAAATTGTCAGATCTTGTGAAATTATTTAGCTAAAGAGTCCAAGCTAAATCTGGCAAAGCTCAAACTGTAACAAAGTTCCTCTGCAACATAATAATGTGGAATTAAACCCCTTTTTTCTCACTAGAGGGAAAAATACTTTTTTCTCATACATTTTTGGTGGGACCCTGCAGCACAGGGAAAGGGCATTATAGTGTTGCCACCTGGGATCTCAAAGTGTTAACTTCAGCACTGCATCATTATTCTAAGGTAGAAAGTTTGTAAAGTAACCCAATTTTAAGTACTGGCCAGGAAGCAAATTGCAGTGGTGGGAAATTGGCACAAGAGGTAAGAGATAAGCTCAGAAATCCTTGCCTTTCTGCTGATCTGGCTTTCAGGGACTGGCATTTGTGAATGCAGCCCATTGAATGTGAGTGCTGTAGTTTGCTGGTCTGTAACAGAGATGTGGTCCATGTGGAATAAGGTTGTGAATGACTGGCAGAACCTTCTGTCCATTTTTTCCAGATACACAAAATATGCCCTTTAGGTCTTTTCCTCCTATTCTTCCCCTTGACAGCCCAAATTATGGATGAAGGTGCCAGCCTGAACACTAAATTTCCTGTTGCATGCTGATTTGTGGGTTATTTGTGCTACTGAAAAGCATGCTGATTTGTGGAGCAGTCACAGAGGGCTAAACAGTGAATTTGGACATAAATCCATTTTATCTTTCATAGGTGGGTGGAATTCTTTGTCATTTCTGTAGCTGGCTATGAAATGCAGCTAAACCAAATCCTCACATTTCCTTGATCCTTGTGGGAAGCTTCAGTCTGAGATGTCCCAGAAGAGACATCTAAAAAAACCTGGATTCACCAAAATGGCTCTGCTTTATTATTATGAGATGTAATTGCTGATCCAGAGACACAGCAGTGATTCACTTGCAGAAGGGAGGCATGAGCCAGCCAAGGCAAGCCCAGCTTCCATCTGCAGAGCTCCCTCCATCGTGGTCTGGGGCATTCCCAGCCTGCAGCAGCCGTCCCTGTGAGGGTGACCATGAGGTTTTATAAGGCAGTGAAGTGAAATATCCCAGGGAATTGATGCAGCTGCAGCAGAAAAAGAAAAATCCTGCTTTTGTGTGTCCTGAGTGTTTCTTGTTACAGTGGATCAGTTCCCCAGCCAGGCTGATGTCATGGAGCACTGCAGCAGCACACAGAGGGGGTCACACATTGCAAGGCAGAGGCACTCAGAAAGGAATCCCCAAAACTGGAATTGCCACCAAATTCCTGGCATGAAACTTTCCTCCCCAGCAAAGCAGGAGAGTAAAAAAAAATCTGTGAGCAGTTTAAAGAAAGACCCAACCAACAGGGAAAACTGTTTTGCTGAAGAATGTACCTGGGGGGGAAAAAACCAAAGAACCCTCCAAACAAATCCCAACCCAAGTCCTTTTTGATAAGAAAGAATTGAAGATCAGTCCTCTTCAGCCTGATTCAGCAGTGTGGAGTGGGCTGTTTTGGGAAGCTTTGCTATGCAGGAGGGGGAGACAGTGAGGAAAACCAGCAGCACCAATGGGTGCCCAGGGAGTGAGGCTCCAAAGGCTCATTTGGGTTCCAGCAGCAGAAGGTGCTGCTGGTGACTGGGAAGGGAAGAGAGCTCTCCCAGAGGGACTGACCCTGTGTGCACCTCCATTCTCAGCCCCTTTTTCTCTTTGCACCTTTTAAAGAGGAGTTCCCAGGCCTTGCTCATTCTGTAACCTTCGTGCGCTTCCTGTGGAGCGCACTCTTAAATTATTTTTTATCAAAAACGCCCAGAAATTTGATAGGGGAGATGAGAAGATGGGTACGATCAGGGAGGATAATAATGAAGAACTGTCAGTTCCCTGGCTGTAGCTTTGTTGGCCCTCCTGCTTTCTGAGATAAAGACACAGTGGCTGGTCTGGGTTCTATATTAAAAGGCTGATTTGGCTGCTTGATTATATATGAAATATAGATTTAAAGCTTAACTTATGTTACCAAAAGCTAATCAATTGCAGGGTAAAGCCTGACACATTTGTTATGATCACTAAAAAGCTTTTCTTGGCTTGTTGGTGCTCATAGTGGCTGGAGGGGTTTTAAAAAGCTGCTTGGATCCAGTTTAGTGAACTTGTACCTGTTCAGAATCTATTTATATATTTAGTAGTAACAGCTCAGGATGGAAATATTTTCCTCTCTGCTATCCTTCTCCACCTGAGTTCCAGGAACCTCTACAAAAAAGGAGTTAAAACCTCCTTTTAGCAGGTAGAAAGGGAAAGAGAGGTAGAAAAAATTCTAGAGCCAGTGTCCAGAAGGACTGTGATCCTGCCAAAGTATTTTATTCCTTCTGGAGATGACCTTGCTCAGCTCCTTTGTTAAATGCTTTGCTGGATCTGTTGTTTTAGTCTTTGTTCCTGGAAAGCTGAAATGAGAAATGCTGCCCTAGCATCACTGAATGGTTCTGGTACCCATGCAAGCCCTCACAGAACAACCTGGAGCATCCCTGTGGGTGCTGGAGGAAGAAAACACCTTTCAGAGGCTGTGGCTCCTTGCCATGGTCACCTCCCTGGCAGCCTGACAAGAGCACAGCCAGAAGGTCAGTGCAGCACCAGAGTGTGCCAGGGAGGGAGGGCTGGAGCCATCCTGCCTTGGCTGACAGGCCTCTGGGGCTTGTCTGCTCACAAATGACACACACATGCAGGCACAAATGAAACCCTGGCAATCGCTGTCTGCAACAGCCTCGCTGCTTCCAGGGGGAAGGAGTGCAGAGTAATTTGATGCCTTCATTATCTTCATAACATGAACCAATTTGTCAGCAAACTACTGTGCAGCCTGATTCCTGATTGCAGGGAAAACCAGGCTGGGAGAGAGGACTATTATTTGCAACCAGTTTAAGCATTGTTCTTTTTCAGAGGAATATAAATACACTGTGTAGAGCTGGCTCATTAGACACTTATCCGTTTGTATTTATGGTTTAATTAAATAACTGCACGGGAGGACTTTGCTTTCTAATCACAGTCACAATACAGTTTTGCCCTCTTTATGGCAGTCTCTTTCTGAGAAAGGTATTGGAGGCACGAGCACATTCAATCTGCCAGCTCCTGTTCCTTGATGGAAATAAGAAAATAAAATACTTTAAGCTGCAATGTAGGGATGGGGGAACTGATGGATAAAGAGTTTCAGTGACCAGCCTCAGCTTATGCTGTTTACTGACTTCTTGTGAGAAACCATTGAGTTTTCTGCTGAAAAACAGGGCTAGGAAGTGAGTTGCTGATTGCTCTTTGCTTCTAAAGAGGTGATCCCCCACAGAATTTTGCAAGCACCACTTTTACCTGCTTTCTTCTTTTGCTATAAAGCTCAACCTTACCTATCCTTCCAATCACCATGAATCAGGTTTTGTCTAGCAGATTTGCTTGCCGTGGCTCTGATTTTAACCTGAAGCAGCAAGAATGCAACATACCGGGCATGATTGCTCTGAATGAGCCCCTGCACAGAGTCCTGTGCTACTTCACCATCCCAGGAGCTGGATTCCATGCAGGATGTGGCAGGAGCTACCTGCTAGATTGGGTGTCCAGAGATGAGATGTGAGTTACAAACCAGGAAAAAAGCTGCACACGAGTTAGGTGACCTGTCTCTGACATGGCCCCTACTCTGGTGCTGCTTCTGTTCTGGTGTTGTCTTCTGGTACCAAATCCAGTGGGTTTCTTGCCACACTGTATTTCCTGTAAAAACCATTCTACAGAGGGTTGGCTTTGAGGTTTTGCTGAGGCAGAGTCTGTCTCATGGCTCTGGAGTGGAGGCCAGGTAGATATGAAGGTAAGCTTTCTGTGCCTGCCCCTGCCCTCACTTGCATCAGCTCACATCTCTGGTCTCAGTCTGGGACAGAGGACAGCAGGGTTATGAGATCTCCTGATCAGGCATGTAACTTTCAGCAGTGCTTTGACTTTGAGTGTAAATTTTCTCTCTGAAAAGTCAGGGGAAATCTAAAGGAGCTGCCTGTTGCTTAGAGAATAGAGAGGAAGAGTGCAGTGCTTTGACATTATATTTTCTTATTCCTAATCCCTGAGGTAGATGATGTTTTTATTTAATATTTTTTTACTCCCTTCCATGTTTAATGTGCTCCTTTAAATTGCTTAAGCTTCTTTTTCTTCTCTTTAACTCAGTTCAATCAGATTCCCCTGTACCCTGAAATATAAAATACATGGAGGTTTTCTCTAAAGCATAGTTTATGCTAATAATTCCCTCTCTGCATTCCTGTGCTAGAGTCAAGCACTGCATATCTGATTGGGCTCTTAATGACTTTTGGGAATCATTTAAATATCTAGCTGACTAGCCCAGTTAATAATCAAAGCTGCAGCTCCTTGAAGCAGGAGTGACTCATGGAAGAAGAAGAAAGCTTCTGGTTATTTCTAAGCCTCTCTCGTGCCCCCTCACTGCTGTGCAGGCTCTGAAGGGCACGGCCTTATCAGATGTTCCCAGGCAATGTGCATCCTTTCTCTCTGGCTCCCAGTCACACGTTCAGGTGTGCAAAGTGCCAGCTTGGTGTCTGAACATCTGCTGCCTGTGCACCCATTGCAGGGAGATCACTGGAGCTTGCAGATTAAACACTTCAGGGGCAAATTTCGGTTTTGAATTGCAGATTTTTTGGGGGGGGTGGAGTGGGGGGAACACTTGAATATTGCAGTGGTGGGGATAGTTCTTGGGAGACAACTGGCTTTACTCCTGTGTGCTTCAGAGTGCCATAGTGCTGCTGGTACTATCTGTGGATGAATCAGAAGGCAGCAGAAGTTGGGGTTTGCCTTTTGGGATTTGCCTTTGCTTGTCTAATTCAGTATCCTTTCCCAAATTAGTGTTACCCTATCCCAATGTTTGTTTTCATTCTTAAGGTATTTTCTGCCCATCTCACCTGATAGCTCCTGAAGTTTAATTTAATTTCTATAATGAGCTCTTTTCTTTACATTTTTTGTCCTGGAGTGCCGTGGATTATTGTCATATGCTGTTACTGCTGTCTATGTTGCAGACAGACAAAAAAATCTGCTCTGGTAGTGGAAAAAACCCCAAAACTGCTGTTTCCCCTCCTCCTGCACCCCAGATTACCCTCCTGAGCACTGGCATGATGTTAGGACTACCTTTGGCATCTCTGTATTTCCTTTTGTGTCCTGAATGGCCGTGCTCACTGAGATCCCTGCTTCTGTGATTTATGAATCGAGATATGTTCCACCAGAGAGAATGAGTGCCTGGGGGAGGAGAGAAGGGCTTTGATCTCACTGTGCTTTTGAAATATGACTGTAAAATCAGAATTAGATGGCAATCTCTTTGGGGCAGGGACATCTCTGTTTGCCCTGCACAGTGCCTGGCATGCTCTGGGTGCCATGTTATCAACAACAGAAGTTGAGTAATGGGGGATGCTCTCAAATCTTGTCTATTGACCCTGAAGAGTTGAGGAGCTGCTCTCTCCTCATGCTATTATTAAGAGTGCTTTTGTTTTCTTGCCCCTGGACCTTTCTGGCCCTCTGGCCATAGATGTGGTGGGATGGAACCACTGCTGAGCCCCTGCCTGGTGTTTGTGCTGTGGCAGGAGCTGTGCTCTCTCCTGGGCACAGCCTCATGTCCTGCTGTACAAACCATGGTTTTCTGTGGTATTCACTCTCCACACTTGGCCTTAAGCACCAACTATGGCTTCAGAAAGCCTTAAAATAGTGAAAGTAGCAGGGAAAAGCACTGGGATATTTGCAGCTGCTGAGACCAGTCATGGATTTTTCCCTTTGCCAATGTGAGTGCAGAGATGCCATCTCATTCTTTCTCTTGATTTGAAGTTTTGGAGAAGATGTACAAAGACTGTGAGGGATTTAATCACTGGGCTGAGTTGTTCTAAATCCACAAAATTATCCTTTAAAATTTCTTTTCATTAACTTTTTCCTTTTTTTTTTCTTCAAACCTACATTTCTCTCACCTCCAGATGTGAAATGTCAATTTATGATCAACCTAAATCAAAGCTTTTCAGTGGGGGAGGTACAGCTGAAGATATATCTCTGCTTCCAGAACTGCTGCTTCCTCAGCTCTAAAAGCAACACTACACTTAATGGTTTCACCAAGTTTTTGCTGTCATTGCTATTAAAGAGCCTGGCTTAATTCAGAGTCATTGCATTTGAGTGGAAAACTTGTCTTATCATTATAGGGCAAGAGGAAGGAAAGGATACTCAAGGTGTGATTGCCATGATTCCTAAATGAGTCATGGATTTTGATGTGGAACGAGCTGACTTTGTCCTCCTCAACTGCATATGTGGCTTTGCTTTTTAAGGTGAAAGATGGGATTGCTGTCTGTTCTGCACCTGGTGGTCCAGATTTGAGGATAGTAGTTTCCATGACCTTTAAGTTAGAGCTGAGTTTTGGGATAGAAGTATGCCCCTCTCCAGGGTGCCCTGCTGCAGTGGGGAGTCTGTTCACCCAACAGAAACCATTTCTGAACAGGGGGAGCAGGATGGGTGCTCAGATCATTTGAACTGAGTTGCCACTGAAACACGGTCCATGTGGAAACTTTCAAAGAGTTCTTATGCTTTGTCATGATGAGCATGCTTTCCTAAGAGTAAGGAGAATTGTTTGGACTTTGGAGAGAGGCAGAAAAGAAAAAAAGGCTTTATTAAGACCCACCAAGCTGTGGGTTAAGCTGAGGTGCACTCGGGTGATGTCTTCAGCTCAGTTGCTTATGGTGCTCTGCTCTAAAATGGGAAATGTGACATCTCATATGGGGTACTGATCTGTGTCCTAAAACTCTCACCTGATTGTCTTGGTTTTCCAGCTGCAAAGATTCATTAGAGGAGATGGAAATTTCTTGCCTCCCCAGCCAGGAATATAAAGGCAAAGTGGTGGATGAAAGGGAGTGGGGAGAGCTCACAAGGAGGCTTTGCTGGCAGCTGTCTGCAGTGGATCTTACAGCCCTCTTCAGCACATCTGTCTCTCCAGAGAAGCTGATGGCACGTGTGAAATGCAGTGAGTCCTTGGGCTATTGTGTAACTTGGGGGATGCCTGCAGCCGCCGCTCATAATTAATCATTTAAGCAGCAAAATCAAGTGACTTTACTGACAGTATCCAAACTGCTGACCTCAATGCATTTTAAAAGTTCGTTGGATACTGAACCTCAAATGACCCATGGATGGATCTGGAATAATAATTTTCATAATCCTCAAGTCATTATCTTAAGAGGGAACGTATTGTTCTCCTAATTAAGTCTGTCCACACGCTGTGCAGCTTCCCATGCAAATGCACTGTGCATAAACTAATTAAAAGAAATATACAGCCACAAGGACTTAAATGGTCTTTTATGCAATCTCTTTAAATTATAGTCTCCCTCCTCCCCCCTCACACACACAAACTAACAAGGGATTCGGCATCATATTCAGCAGGGAAAACCACTGAGCAGTTTTGGATCCCAATCTGGAATCCCCCAGAATTTATTAGAAAGCTTTTGTTTTATGACATTTTTGTGAGGGCCCTGGATGTGTAGAAGACCCTAATTGAGAATTACGATTGTTTAATAGGAGACAGTCCCTGCCCTGAAGAGCTTACAGTCTAAACAGACAAGACAGCCAAAAGCTGAAAAAGCCTTGTTTTGCAGTTGAGCAGCTCAGCCATTGAAAAGTTGAATGACTTTTTCAAGGTCATATATACAGAGCTGGGAACTGGAGGCAGATCTGCTCCAGCACTGTAAGTACCTGAGTCTTCCACCTTTAGTAATAGACCAAAAAGACATAATATATAGAAGCCTGTTATGTGCAACAGCACCAGAGGGCAATTTCACACTGATTCTCAGGTATTTTGTTGGCTGGGAAATGGCTGTGAGACTGCTTGGCTGTTTTCAGTAGCTCTTTCATGTTCTCTGGTGTGGTGGAGGTTGTGCCCATGGAGAGCAGTATGTTGGAGGCATGTGACCATGGTAAAATGTTTTTCTGCCAGGTCTCCCCACTTAAACCTCAGCAGCACTGTGCAGACAGTGCACAGCAGAAGCCCCCTGGCCAGCAGTGTTCATTCTGTCTGTGTGCCCTGCATTGGATCGTGAGTTTGATGAACCCTGGACTGGCCTCTGTTTGTGTTTGCTTGTGAACATGAGTGAAGCAAGATGAAGGAGATCATCAGGGTTATTTTTGCTGTAATTTCCCTTGGGACTGTTGCTGACATTGCCTTTGGCTTCTGTTTTGCAGAAGAGGAGTGGAAGCTCTGGGTGTAGGATGTCCTGCTTGCTGTTTTCATTCTTCCAGTACGTGGATCTGGTGTTTGTGTGTTTGCCAGACAGCCAGCAAAGGAATACTTTCTGAGTGGTCTGACCTGAGTCAGGTTTGAGAGTACCCAAACAAAGAAGCTGTATTTCAGGTGAACTGGGCCAATGCAGCCATGCCTGTCCATGGGAGAGGATGCAAGCAATTGTTGTGCAACTCAGCTGCTCTGAACCAGGTGGAATGATATCAGCTGCTAGATGAGGAGGAGCTGTGTAGCTTACAGCATTGCAGAAGCCTTAAGTTCTGCCAAATAGACATTAGTTGGTGTCTGCAGCTTCTGAACAATTATTGAGGCAGTGGAGCTGCAAGCTTCAGAAGCAGCCCATCAGTGTGTGAGTGCCATCCACAGTGGGAGTGGTTCAGGGGGAAGTGGCAGCCAAGCCCTCAACAGCCCAGGCATGGCTGGATAGGAATTTGCACATAAATTTTGAGAGAGAACAGGGATTTTCTTGCTCTCTTTTGTAGATGGGTGTTTATGAGTGTGAAGTGGAAGATGAAATTTCCTTAGTCTGTTCTCAATTACTGTCTCATTCTTTGCATGTGGCAGGTTTCCTGAGAGCATCCCTCCCGATGCAGCAGCCATGGAAAACAGCAGCTGGAAAAGGAGGGTGAGGAGAGGCTGGCCTTGCAGCTGGGAGGCCCCTGAGCCCAGGATCAGAACCACAGCGAACAAGCAGTTCTCCTCTTATCTGATGTAGCCTGGAGAGCAGACAGATAGGACTGCAGCAGTCAGTATGATGGGAATGTGGTGGGTGGACTCTATCAAGAGAAAAGAAACCCTCCCCTCTATGGATGAACCTTCATCTCTCTGCTTCCCCCCTCTCCAGTCCTCATTCTGGTAAGAGGGAGGATCTTTTCTCCATCCAGCCATGAGATGAAAGAGTGCCCCACATTTGACACTTCATGAGTTGGCTGAACCCTACAAAGTGATCTTCATAAAATCCTGATTCCAAAGCATCAAAGCCTTTTCTGACTGGTAAAAACCCTAAAAATTCCTGGAAGAACTGCCAAAGGGCAATGGGGCTGATTCTGTCAACTGCCTTTGGTTAGAGCTGGGTTTGGTTATTTATGGGGGCCGGGGGAGGCAAGAACTCTCCAGATGGGTGGCTAAACCAAATAAAACAACGATAAAAATCAATGAAGTTATGTGCAGGGAAAAGAATGCCTGTGCATGAGGCACACACTTCTCTGTGCTGAAACATCCCTCAGCCCGGTGCTGCTCTGGGCACTGCACCCCAGGCTATCTCATCCCCCTGTGCCTGCCCAAATGTGCCCTTTGCTTGGTGAATTCTGGCTTGATTTATTGGTACCTTCCTAATGAGACTTCACACTGATTGAGGCACAAATCCTACTAGAAACATGTCCAAGTGAGTAATCACCCACATGCAACAAGAAGTCACCCCACTGCAGTGGGATTATAGCAGGGCTGGTCTGTCAGCCCTTGCAAGAAGCCAGCAATGGATCAGGAGTGTGGCTTTCATCTCTCTGGCAAGGTGGCAGTGTTCTGATGTTCAGGTCATGCAGGGACTCCAGAGAAGCAGGTGTGTGTCTCACCAAACTGTGCCACACTGTTGATGTGTGAGGGATGGAGGTTGGGACACAGAGTTGCACAGAAGCCCTTGGGTGAGAAGAAAGGTGTAAAGATGAAGATTTCCTGTCAGAAAAGGCTGAAGAAATTTGCTGTTGCAGCGTGATGGTGTAAAGGAACTGAGTGAGCAGGAGTTCTTCAAAATCATCTGGGTACATGTGGCATCCTGAAGCATTAATTCTGGGTCCTGTTGGGGTGTGTATCACTGCAAAGCTGTGAGCCAGAGTCAAAAACTGTCCCTTCTCCAAAGAATTGAAATCTAAGCATACAAGGGGAGAGAAAGCATAAGAAAGCAGGATATATGGGATTGGGATTGGGACTGGCTGTTAGATCTTTCATACATCCAAGATTAGAGGAAGAAGATTCAGTAATTCCTTCAAGAAGGAAGATTTCTTGCCATCTACTTTGCAAGGAAGCATGCTGAGCAAGTGGGAAGATGACCAGGAGTCAGGACTGAGTGGAGTGTTGAAATATCTGGTGAGAGAGGAAATTTGGTGGAAAGGGGTGGACTTGGTGACTGCAAACTGCTTTTGCATGAGTGCACCCCTGGTTTTCCTATGTTAGTGAAATTTTGGATGTTTGTGTGGGTTGTTACACAGCCATACCATTAGCCAGTCCAATATTCTCATCTCCTTAGTGCTGGTTTTTATTTTTGGAGGTATGCTTTGGTGGAAAACCTCCAGTACTCTCATGGAAAATTTGTCCCTTGAGTAATTCCTTTTTGTCCACTGAGTCCTTTTGGACTTCATGGAATCACAGAATGGTTTGGGTTGAAAGGGACCTTAAAGGTCATCCAGTCCCAAGCCCCTGCCTTGGACAGGGACACCTTGCACTAGACTGGGTTGCTCAGAGCCCCACCCAACCTGCCCTTGAACATTTTCAGTCTGGCAATTGGCCTCACCTGTCCACCAGTATTTGTCTATGCTGTTAAAACGGGGGTGAGGCTCAGCCCACTGAGGTTGTTGTTCATCACTGTGCTGTGAACTCCAGCTCTGTGGTAAGTGCAATTAATTATTTTCTGCTTTATCCATCAGACAGAGCCTTACTGGGTTCTTTGTTCAGGTCAGGTTCTGCACCTGTGTGAGTGCTCCCAGCACTGGGTTCCCTGTGCCCAGTCTGTTGTCTTAGGGAGCCCAGCCCTGGCCACAGTCACTGCCCAGCTGAGCACTTGCTCCTCTCTGCTCCTCTCCCACAGACGGAGCCTGCTTGCAGCTCTTCAGCAGGAGAGGGACAGGATGAGGTGAGTGATTTGTTTGCTGGTCAGATGGCAGGACCCTTGTTTCTTGTTAAAGGCCTGTGAGATAAGAGATGCCACTGATGTTTCAAGGTGATCTTATCATAGGCCTTAGTCTGAAACAACACCACTCACCCACACTTTCTCTCCAGCTTGTTGATGAAAATGGAGAATTTTCTTCTGCTGTTTCCAGTCTCTGGAATGCCCCTAGACAAAAGAATTTTTCAGACACATCTTTTCCTTTTGTGAATCAAACTCCAGCCCCTTAATGTTCAGCAAATAATGTGTTCCAAAGAGACTGTGTTGTATGTGATCGTAATTACATTTGGGTTTTAATAATCATAAACACTCCTGTTTTCTAAGAACCAGCTAAACTGATTTCCAAATAATTTAGTTTGAATGGCATGTTTTGTGTTTGTGTAGCATCTTCCCCCCCACTTCTAAAGAAAAACAAACAATGTATTAAAAAAAAAAAAAGCAAGTGTGGGGTAAAAAAAAACCTTGGAGAACTTTAAAAGACTCTAAACCTGAAAAGGGAGGGTGGGATCAGCTAATTTGTCCCTCTTTTGTATGGTTTATTAAGCCTTTTGTTCTGGAACGCATGGGTTCAGTGGGAAAGCGGTTTTTGATATATAATGTATTTACTTTTGCTAATTAATTAAAGCAGTATTCATATGAAAATGCCGACTGATAATGGCTTTCACAGCAACAACTGTGTTTTTTAAAGTAGCAACTTTTAATTACAAATTGACTGGCAGAAATATATAAACCCAAATATTGTTCCACTAATTTCCTTTTAACTGTGTTACTCTTGCTTGATTTATCGGATTAGGGCTTTTCACACATAGTGGGTACAAGATATTGTTTTTAATGAGAAATTAAAAGATTACCAACAATACCCATAAACCATTAAAAACACAAACTCTAGATGAATGGTAATTAGACTGAATGATTTGAGGCTGATAAATTGAAAGCAATTAATGTATTTGTTAGGGATTCTGAAGATAGCTCTGGGTGTTCCAGAAAGCACTGAAGGGTTCAGATTTGGGGTGGAATTCATGTGGAGATACCTTTCACTGCCTCAAGTGTCCAGGGTACCAGTGGAGAAGATGCTGGCAGGGTTCCACAGGGTTCTGGGGAGGGGGAGAGGTGAAGAGTTCCATCAGGGGGTTTGTGGGGAGGGATGAAGGGATGCATCAGAGCAGGTTTTCCCTGGATCAAGCCTTTTCTGTGTTCCACTGTTATCTACGACATAATATGAGGGAAAACTTGAGGAGGTAAGGCAGGGGGAAGTGCTGAGGAGAAGTAAAGTTTTCCTGTCTCTGCTGTGGTTTATCAGGAATGCAGCTTCTGCTCAACTCAAGCAGCCCCAAGTCAGTAAAGCTGCACAAGATGCTCTCTTTTGGCTTTTGAGGAGATTGCATTTGTTAGTGGTGGCTTGTAGCCCCAGCAAGAGCATCCTGTTTCTTTCTCTTATTCTTGGCAAAGCAAATGTTTGGGATTCTGTTTCAGCAGAAGGAAGTACTCTCGGGTGGTGATGCCTTTTGATATTGTTCCTTGTACTTGGGTCTAGAGCAGAGCTCACTATGATTTCCCATCTTAGGAGAATTTTTCAGCACAAGAAAAATAGCCAGAACCAAGTAATCCCCTAAATCAGGACAGTGATGTCTCTACTCAAAAACCTTAAAACAAAAACAAGCCCTCCCCACCATTAAACATAAAGGCTCAGGTAACATGTGACCTGAACAACTGAATTTTAATTTTTGCTATTTTTATTTCAAGTCTTCTCCAAGTGTAAATTAGGACATTCAAATTAAGAGTCATGGAAAACAAAACCAGAAAGCTTTCCTCAATTTTCCCCCAAGTCAGGAATATAATCAGTACTTTCTTATACACATTTTCTTTGTGATAATTTGAGATTTTTGAGGAGTAGGGTGTTTTTCAAAAAAAAAAAAAAAAAAAATCTTGACATGGAATTCTGCAAGTATAACTCTTCTCCACCATTGGCTTATCTCTGTTCTGATCCCTCCTTCAGATGTATTCTTTCCACAAGACTTTTCAGTTCTTATCCACTGTAGAAAGAAATGCATTATTTAACAAGGCAAGAGCACAGTGAACCCTGATGGTAGAACCCTTTGGGTTTCTGCCATCAGCTGCTGGTATCTTGTTCAGGAAACCAGGTTTTCAAAGGAGCTGGAGGTCTTGAATTCACTTAGAACTTGTGGTGGTGGGTGCTGAGTTCCTTTGTAAACCTGGTCATTGCATTCTCAGTGAAAGCTGCTGGACTGAACCACGACTTTTTTTCTGAATCTTTGCCCCCAAAATGGTATTCTCTATGGAAATGCTGTGGTTTTTTTGCATTTTCTTACTTGTTGTCTGTCTCAAAGGTGGAGTCTTGCAGGCGTTCTGAAGTTATATTTGCAGGAGCAGGAGCCCTGCTGTCTCTCTGTGTGGCTCCATCCCTGTGCAGCACATTGTGGCTCGTGGAGGGTGATTTGTTACAGCTCTTTCCATCCTACTGGAGTCACAGTCAGTTGCAGAAAAAAGTAGGTGTTTTATCAAGGAATGTCTTGCTTCCAAGGATGCCCTGGACAAGGAGCTGCTTCACCCAGCAGCCTTACTCTGGGGAACATTTCCTGGGCTGTTGCCTCTGCTGCAAAGTAGCATCTTGGGCATTTAATTTCAGTATTTTTAATTGCTCATGCACTGTTTCAGCCATCAAATTAACAAACAAGGCTCTTGGAGGAGCCACCTGGGGCCTATTGCACAAGCTGGACGCCAGTAAAATCCAGTTGTGTGTAGCAAAAGGGAAAAGACCAATAAGGAAACAATAACAGAAAAGCTCTGTTAAAAAGGCATATGGGTACAATGCTGCTGGCCCAGTTAAGGAACCTGTTATATTCAGTAGTGCAATAAAATCCCAAGTAATTGCAAATGAAACTTAATGCCTTGTAAAAGAGCTCAGCTCCTTTCTGCTGTAGCTGCAGCTTTTTGAGTGGGTCCAGCAGGAGGTGTATTTGTGCTGCACAGCCTCCGAGGCTGTGGGGAAGCAGCTGACCAGCCAGGGCAGTGTCAGGGCTCTTTGAAATGCTCCAGCTTTTTTGGCCAGCCTGGCCTTCTGCAGGAGGAGATGGAACAGGGCAGCACATGAGGAATTTGACTCCAGCCTGGAGCGTGTGGGATCCAGAGTGTTCTGCTCTTCCCAGCAGGAACCACTTCAGACTGGTCCAGCTGCTGAGGTGATGGTTACTTTTCCCTCTGTATTCCAATCCCTGTGTTCCATCATCATCATCCTGACTAGACCAGTGGGCTCCAAGGCCATGCAAAAGCAAGACAGAGAAGCCCTCCTAACATTAATTGTGTGCATATTCCTTCTGGGAATGCACTTTTTCCTGAATTTTTACAGCACAGGATTCTTGCCTGCTTCAAGCAAACCCCGTTTATTTGGGGAAAAGAGACTTGTGGTTCTGCTCTCTATTACAGATTTGGATCATAACAGTTTCTTTAAGTCATAGGGCTAAATCCTGATTGTCTTTCCTCAGGTCTCACGTCAAACTCCCTTTATGTGAACAAGAAATATGTAGGAGGAGGGGATTTGCAGCACCAGGCTTTCCAGTGAGCATAGGGATATTTTTTTATTGTTTAGTGTCTGGTCTTTGGGAATTAAATAACTGCTTCATAATTTTAACTTCACTTCAAAGGCATGTTTCTAGTCCTTATGTTTGCGTGAACTCCACCCCACCACACACCTCCCCATGTAATTTGAAAGTGTGATTTGGTTATGCTTGAAAGACTCAGGATCCAGAAGACAGAGAAAAACAACCCAAAGCTGATTGTTATTAAAAACAAACACCACCATCCCCTCCCCAAACTGATGGTATTTGAATTCCTGGGGTTGCATTGCTGGTTTTGGGCCAAAGGAACTGAAGGCAGGTAGAAGCCTGACTTGCATTAGGACAGAGAAGCAAGAACCTGGTGGTTTTGCTTGCAAAATTCAGCCTGCTAAACCTGGTGTGCAAGTGCCACAAAATGGTGTGAGCAAGGACTGAGTGCCATGGAAGGAAATACCAACCCTTAGAGAAAATCCTTCCTGCTTCCACACACTCCCCTCACTTTTCAGTCCTGCAGAGTATGGTATCCCCTCCTTCTCCTTTATTAATCAGATTTTAATTTAAACTGCAATGCTTTGTTTCCCCACATGATTAACTTTATTTGGAAAATAAAGTATTAAATGCTCCTTTTAAGTTCAAATGGTGGTTCTAGCTGCTCACACTTTGGTTGAAAATGTGCAGCGTGCTTCTTTCCTGGCATGAGCTAGCAGAAGTCATGGGGTACACTCTGAGAAATAGCCCCTGCTTTCTTTATTGTTGCTTTTTCCTTCCTCTGATGGTGTGAGTCAGGGGCACTGTCAGTCTCTGAACCAACAGTGTCTCCTTTTCAGCAATCAATCTGCCTGTTTCATTGTTTGACTGAGCTGTGGCATGCTGTAAGATTTGCCTAAATTCTCTGTAGCTGACAATAAAGAGGCAAATTTCTGAAATTCTAGGAGGATTTCCAGAGAAACTTCCTTCCCACTTCCCCCCGCCTTGAAATAAAGCAACCTCCTGCAAACTCATCAGCCCATTTCTGTCCTTGTAGGGTTGGGGCTGGCATCCCTTGTTAACTTCCTGCATAACTATGGGTTTGACTTGGCTTCTCTAAACCTTCTTGCTGAAATTGGTCCAACACTTTATCCTCACATCCACCCACACATGTAAATTTCTCAGTGGTTGGTTAGGATCCATGGAAGTCATGGCATCTCTTGGTCTCTGCCCCTTCATCCACCCCTGTGAAAAATGTGTGGTGTTTGAAATGGAGGCAAATGCAGATAGACACGGGGTGGGGTATGGAACTAAGAGAGGAGGGCAGTGAGGACACAGCCTGTGGAGTTTATTAGGCCATTTCAATATTGCAGTGCAAGACTGTCCCTTAAAGCTGGATGCAAAAACTGCTGAGCCAGTGGGGAAGTTTGTATTGATTTCAGTGAGCTCTGGATCAGTCCCTTCAAAAGCAGCAAGGAAAAAGGACCTGACCAGATAATGCCCCTGTGGCAAAAGATAAGGCTTAGCATCCATGCAGGACCCTAAATAAGACCTCAGGTCTTTCAGAAGTGCTCCTTAGGAAAGGGCAGACCCTATACTCAGGGAGAATTGTAATAGTGTGAGGCCAGTGCTTTGGAAACTCTGTTCTCTTGGCTGAATGAGAATGCCTTGGATTTTCAAATCTGGGTCCAGTTGTAGGTGTTGAATGAATGAAAGTCTGTTTCTGAACACATTTTTGAAGATTGCCTCCCCTTCAACATCTAAGCTGAATTTTGCAAGGTGTTCCTTCAGCTTTTAGGGCTACACATACGCACAGTCAAGGACTTAGGCAGATCACTGATGGGAAATTAAAAGGAAAAATTCAGATAAAAATAGTGTGGATATTTATATCAAGGATATGGACACTTGAGACCCTTTTAGAAATGGCAGGCCAGCCAGCAGTTTCACCACCAGATCTTGGTTTGAACTCTGAAACCCCAGCGAAGTTGGGGTATGTGATCCCAAGACTGGGGTTGTCTAAACACGGAAATCACTCAGAACTCCAGTCAGCAGAAATGTATGTAAAGGCACTGAATAAATGCAGCAGTCCTGGGGAGCTAATCTCTCCACCCAGAGCTCTGGAGTTCTCAGCATGCAACCATTGTCATCTGAAATATTACCTGTCCTGTTGCAGCCTGGATTTGGTCTCCTTGCCTGTGGATTAGACATAAGGAATATAAAACAAAATACATGCACAAAACCCTTGTGTTTCCTTTGCAAAATCAGGCTGTGCACATAGCTAATTCTTTTCATGTTAATCTACACTTACAACCCGATAACAAGCTAGAGCTTTCTTCTAACCAGGCTTGATTAAATTTGGAAGATTTCTTCCCAACAGGAGAACCCTTTCTGCTTTCATGCAGTAAACATGATTTTGTGCTTTCTGTATTTCCCTTTTTATTTTTATTTCGGGAATTCTTTTTTTCCCCCCGTATTATTATTATTATGAATAAGCTAGTTTTAAATCAATTTCAACAGCTGGAATTAATTTTCCTGTTACTGACTCTTCACTTGGGCCTGTCACAGAGAGGGAGGCTTTCTATTAGCATAAACATAACTGAAAGCTCTGGAATTTGCATTAATGTACTTTTAACAAGTTGACAGTCTTTTGGCACACGCTCCTGAGATCTGAGAAGCAAGGGAAAAAAAGACTGTATTATACCTTACACTGGCTGGATTGTAAGAAGCTGTCAGGTAAAACCTCAGGTTTCTTTTTCTACTACAAAAATATGGGACAAAATATCCACTCATAAGCAGGTGCACATATCTGACAATTTTGCAAAGTCCTTACTACTTCCCTCCTAGTGCCTGGAAGAGCCTGCTCCAGCTTGGGAACAAGCTGTTTCATTGTTGTTCAAGGGATGTGGAACTCGCACAAGGGGTGGAGGTGCTGAGCAAGATATTTTACAAAGCTTTTAAAGGGTCTCAGGAAATGTATATTTTGGTGACAGGAGCATGGACCCTTTGAAAAATGATCCAAACTCTGCTAAATAAATTGGTAGATGTGCCAAATAAAAAGCTAGTCCTGCAAGCTCCTTATTACCATTGGGTTGGAGTTTAAGAGGATTCAGCATGGCAGTTTGGCCAGCAAATGACAAAATCTTAAGGGATGACCTGAAGACTGAGATGGTGCTTTTCTACATCTCTGTGTAAACCACATAATTAAACTGAGGGTCTTTCCATTTGATTTCAGCTCCTGCATGGCAAGTGAATTGTGGCTGAATTTGGCCTTCATTAACCAGAGGAACCAGAAACTGCTGTTCCTGCCAAATCACTGAATCATTTTAGTTGGAAACAACCCCTAATATCTGAGTCCAACCTTTGGCTGATCACCACCTTGTCAACCAGACCATGGCACTAAGGGCAAAATGACATGGCAGCAGCAGCAGGACCTGAAAGGAGGATGATTTTTAGGAAACCTGGGGTTTATAACATTTGGCTGAACTCTGCTGGCTCTGCAGTCAATGTGCAGAAGTAACAGGACTACTTCTGGCTTGGTGTGGGCAACCAAGGGGCTGGTCTGTGCATCCCTGCCTGCCAGAATGGACTCTGTCACAGCCTGGAGGTGAGAGTTAACTCAGGCACTGCAGCCTTCAGATGTATGGAGGGGAAGCCTTTGAGTAGTTCTGGGTCTCTCAGTTACGTAGATGCTCTGCTTGTGCATCAGTGCAGTTGATGTGTTTTTTTTAAAAATGCAATGTGCTTCCACCAATTACTTAGAATAAATGTGTTACAGTATTTGCAAGAACCGTACAAGCCAACATTAAATTTGTGTATGTTTCTAGTTACACTAGAAAAGGAGGCAGGAGAAAATATTTGGGCTGCAGATCAGACTCATATCAGTTGCCATGGGAATAAAAGAAATACTGAGAATTAAGGGAATCCTTTAAAGTACAGGATTTTTTAAACTGAGGTCTTATTTGATTGTTTATTTAGGCCCTACATTAAGACAAAAATGTGCGTTTAGCCAGCTCCTCCTGCTGGACCCAGAGCAACTATTAGGGCTTATTTCCATAGAAATATTGCTGATCCTGGCCCCAGAACAGAGCAGAAGGAGGCCTGGGAGAGCTGCTGTGCTTAGTGGCACTGGGCTCGCTCTGCAGCCAGGGGCTCAAGCAGCCCCCTTGCAGTCTGGCAAACAGAGGCCAGCTTCATGTTCACATGGCAAAGCTGCTGCCAGGGCTTTGGCAAAGCTGCAGTGTTTTTCTGCTCCAGGCTTTGTTCCTGGGTTTGTGCCTTGAGTTTGGAGAGACCAAAATGGTACCCCTTTGGTCTGGAAAGGATGACTTGACCTGGCCGGCACAGGAGCTGTGTGACGCAGCTTACAGTATGGGAACTGTCTCACTGCTGGGAAAAGTCACTGCAAGGTCTGCTGGTTAATTAGCAGGGGGATTGTAAATAGCTAAAACCTGACTGAATTCCTCTGTCAGCTCAGGACAGGATCCTCCTGCCACTCCTCTTCCTGTTTCTTCGCTCTTTGACCACAATTGGTTATTCTGGAGATAATTTTTCCTCTCACGGTTTCTGCTCCAGTCACTACCATGGCTCACTGTGTTATTTGTTCCCTCTAGGAAAAGAAGAAACTCAGTGCTGAGGAAGAGCAGTATTCTCTCAGTCTCCTTCACACTCTTTGTAATTTTTCCCTTTCCCAGGGAAAGGCTGAGGGCAGAGGCAGCCTGTCCAAGCTTGACTTGGATGCTGCTGTCCTCTCTTGCTTCAGCTGTGGAAAGCACTTGAGGCAGATCTGCCTTGGCTGTGGCTGAATCACACAACTTTTCTGAGCTAATCTGCCTGTGTGCTTATGGCTTCACAGAGCCTGGTGCAGGCTCCTCATCCAGCCACAAGCACAGCCCATGGCAGACTGCATGGCTTTGAGATACCTTGGTGAGTCTCCAGTTGCCATCACTGACCAGTGCACAGGGCCAGATCACTGGAGTAGGGAATAGGACGTTTCTTCACACAAGACTCCAGACCCTAAGCTCATGAAGTCAACAAACCTTCTAGAAGGTTTATTTCCTTCTTCTTAAGACACTTGCAGGAGCCCCTGGAGGAAACCTGTGTTGGTATAGGCAGTGCACCCTGAAAATACATCAGAACATCACCTGTCTAACAACTGTGTGTCTTCCTTTGATAAAAAGAAAATATTTCTCATCTTTCACATGAAGATATTTTCCCTACATGCCAACCCAATCCCTTCCAATTGCATGAGCTCAGAAATTGTCCCAAATGCAGTTAAAAAGCAAGTTGGAAGGAGGTGTCAGCAGCCTGGTGTGGAGAGGGAAGCTACCCCAAGGCAAGGGCCCAGCGCCTGCACCAGACTTCATTGGCCTCAACAAGGGCTTGTGTGAACCAGCACTGAGCACCCTGGTGGGGTGTGAGCTGTGGGCTGGGAGGACTTTGCAATGATGGGAAGAAGAGTGTGGGAGAGGAAGAGGGAAGAGTAGTTTGCTTTAGAGATACTGTCCACAGTGCTGATTCACTGGGCTAATCGGATCTTGGTGGCATTTTCCCTCTGGTATCTGCTCTGTGCGTCTGTCACTGTTTTTGAGAATTTATCTTTCTCATCAGAGCTTGGGGTTTTTGTTGGGTTTTTTCCTCTCTTCATCCAATGCCTGTTAGAGAAAAATCTTTGAAAACAAGATGTATTTTTCTTCAGAGCTGTGTTTGGTAGGTCTGAGCTGTGATAGTGTTTTCTCTTGTTGATTTCCAAGGAACGTGGGTGCCCCATGGGCAGTGGCCAGCCAGTCCTTCCTACAGCCTCTGCTGAATTATCTTTTTTTTTTTAATTTAATTTGGTAGAAGTTCTAAGTTATCCAAACTCTAAAGCTTAATTCAGCACTATGCAGCAAAGGCTGCCATTTTATGTTAACCCATGCCCTGTGGCAGAGACCCTGTGGGCAAGGGTCTGGACTATTCCTTAAGTGACTGTTTCTGGCAAATGTGAGAAGTGGCAGACTGTGATTGAAATGGGCAGCCCTAATGGGTTTGGAGATGGAGAGGAGCACTGTCTTGCCTGGTCCATATCCTCCTAGAGAAAAAGCCTAATGACAAATAGCTGAAAAGTTTTTATTATAGTTCAGGTTCTGGTGCAACTTCTGGAGAGGTTTGAGCAACTCTTGCAGAGCTCCACTGTGTCCTGTATGGATTGATGTGAAGCCAGGAGCTAATTGAGCTCCTGATGACCAGTGTGCCGAACTCTGAAATCCACAGATTTGGAGAAGAGGGTTTAAGTGTTGGTTATTATCTGCCAGCTGAAAATTCCCCTCCAACCCCTGTTGTATCTGTTTAGCTGAGCACAGCATGACAGAGGGGTGCTTGGGGAGTGCCTGATAAAAGAACTTTAGCTGTGCAAAGCTCCTTCAGTGAGACTTCTCCATAAACATCATCTGTTATGAATTCAGCCTTGCATGATTGCAGGCAAACATCTGTGTTGATTATGTGGGTTTTCTGGAGGAAAGATTTTAAAATATGGAAATGAATGGAGCTATTTGCACAAGCGGTTAGCATCCGTTTCATGTTATTATTGAATATATGTCTCAGGGAAGTGCTTGGAGACCTTAGGTCAGAGCAGGGCTTCAGTGAACAAGGTACAGAATATGCCTGAGGAGATACACCTTGCTGCAAATAGCCTGAGACAGTCCCAGCCATGGCAGACAGCTGGGCAGAGGGAGGGACAGAGTGAGGGGTAAGGTGACCTGCTCAGGGCTGCGTGCAAGAATGTAGAACAAAACTGGGCCAGGCTGCAGCTCTCGTGGCTCTGCCCAGTCCTCAAACACTGCTGGGCCTCCAGGCCTATGTGGGCAAATAAGAATAGCCCTGTAAATTAGTGGTAATATTGCTATCTCTGTCTCTTTGATGTTTTCACCATCCTTGTCATGATGTCTGCCTTACACCCTGAGCTTTTGAGGAGAGAGATGTTGGTGGTCTTAAGGATAAAGCATGATGTAAGTTTTATACCTTTACTGCATTCAGAATGAAGGGACAATAAGAAAAATATTCATGTTTAAAAAATATCAAAACTCAGAGTGGTCCCAAGAGTGTGTATTAGATCTAAATGACTCAACACTTCTAGAAATTTGAGAACTTGGGATGAGGCAGTGAAAGGAGATCAAACAAAATTTTGGGTGTAGCTGTAGGGTGTCCTGACCTGGTTTAGCACAATTTGGTTGAGATTTGGGTGTGAGTGAAAATCAAAATCCTCCTTCTCTATAGCTGTTATTTTCTGCATTTCAATTTCTACGACCTTGAACATTGTGAATGTAGGAGATCAGTTGAGGGTTATGACCATCATAACAGTGTTACCCATGGGGCCGGTGTGGGACCAACCCCCACCTGTTTCTTGCAGGCAGGTTCTGATATAAGGAGTTGAGCCATTAGATCCAGGCACCAAAAATACAGAAATGCCCGTTGGCAGATGTGTCCCACTATCCTAGAGTGATCTTTGTGACGGCTCTGTTTTGCTGAGTAGCCAAAAAGGCTCATATGGAGTTGGGACCAAGCCAAAACCAGGAGCCCTCTCCCATCTCAGGGTGAGCACTTCTCCTTCAGGTAGCTGGCACGCTCTGAGGGCATGGGTGGGCTGTCAGAAGGACCCCAGGTTAATGTGGCTTCAGGAAAACCTGTCCTCAGCTTCTGTTTCTTTGTCATCATGCAAACCTTCAGAACCTCTCTGTGCTCCCAGGATGGCTGTTTGTTACGGTTATCACAATGGTAACCTTGTCTACCATCCCATGTCCACAAATACAAGAAAACAGCATGGGCAAAGGGGCCCATCCTCCACACCACACTTCCCCTCTCGACTCCTCCACGCTCAGGAAGTGGCAAGGCTGTCCTGTGTGACCAAAAACAAGGCAAAGAGCCCTAGTGAAAAAGGGAGTTAGGGCTGATTGGTAAGCCAGGCATGGGCACTGAACATCTCTCGAGAGATAAGCCTCTGATGCTTGATTCTTTTCAGTCTTTTGGAGACCGTGATAAGGAGAGGCAGTTGCTTTGTCAGGGTTACTCACACTCTTTGTGCAGCATGTTCAGTCACTGAATTTGTTCAGATAAGACAAACATCTAAACTCCATTTCCGGAGACACACACCAGTCTTTGCACGCAGGCAATGGTTATACCAGGGTGGGCTGCTAGAGACAGGGCTGATGATGAATGCTCGTGAGCAAGATGCTCCATTGGAGCTGGTGGTTCTGTGTCTATTTCCTTTCCTAGAGCTCCAAAACTGTAGTCCCAAATGGTCCAATATCTGGGGTAATTGGCAAAGGTGGCCATAAGCATCCCTGCAGTGGAGGGGGAAGCACTTCTGAAAAACTCACCAAAATTCTGTGTGCTTTGGGCTGAGCAAAGCTGGACACTCCCAAAGTCTGGTCACATCCAGACTGGCGTGTGTCCCCTTTGCAGGATTTGTGAGTCATCAGACAGCAGAAGAAAACTTGTAGTTAGTGAGCGCTTCAGTTGCTGCTGAAAGGCAGCCACGGGGGAATAGAAACATGATTGATTCAAGAGAACAATGTCTAGACACAATTGTTTAGGACAGACAGTACAAGAAAATAATGTAGGCAATTGGAAATCTGCAGGGAATTCTGTAAAGTGTCAGGATGTGATAAATGCCCAAGGTGGAAATCAGTCCAGGTGTTACTCAGCACCATCACTGCAAGAAGTACTCAAGCAGCTTCAGTCACTGAAGTTGGTTGGAGTTCCTTTCCAAACTCACACAAAGCAAGATTGTTTGGGAAGCAGTCCTGACTAGAAGGAAGAAGCACTCCCTATTCAGTTACCTTAATTTTTCCAGCTTCTATGCTTCCTCTAGAGTGCTTCCAAATAACTGCTCATTTTGATTTTTCCTGAGAGCTCAGAGGAGTCTTCCTGGGCTGATGAGCAGAAGTAGATCAAATGGCTGGAGCTGTCCCTGCAGGAGCAGCAGGCTCAGAGCAGTCCTGCTGCCTGGGCAGTGGGGGAAATGGGAAGCTGTCTGTGGGTGTTAAATCTTCTATTCTGAGACTTAACATGAAATGCTTGAGATATAGTTTGTGTAGAGACTTTTGGGTGAATGACAGCACCATTTGATATTTTTTGTCCTCTTTTTTGAGGAGATGTCTCATGAAACTGCCATCTTAGACAGGATCAGTTTATAAGCTGAGATGTGAGTAGCAGACAGGTGTTGACTTGTCCTAAACTGGACTCCTAGCTCTGCTGTTGTTCTGCACTGAAAATGAATCTACATGCCCCTGGAGGGAGAGGGACTGCCAAAACTTTGAGAACTTCTTTCATTATTCTGTCCAAATCTCCCCTAAGATCTCTATGTGAACAGATTTCACATAGGGAAAAGATTTTCACAAAAAGTCTTCTCTCCCCTCCTTAAGCATCTTCATCTGAAGGCCACCAAGAGAGCTGGGGACCTTTGGCACTCAGAGGATCTGGTTCACATTGAAAGCACTGTCACCACTGTGTCCCTGGGGGATGTTCCTCCTGGTGACCCTGCACAGTGCTCAGCAGCTGCATCACTTAGGCATCTAATTGCTTTTAGGCATCAAGATGCCAGGTATAAGATGCCAATAAATTTTAAAACCCCTGCAATGGAAAGGTTATGCTATATATTACCAGGCCATTGAGGATGCAGCTCCATCAGCACGGGGTTATTCAATTAACTGGGATCCAAGCAATTAGTATGGCAGTGTTTTATTCTTTAGTTTGGGTGGGGTTTTTTGTTTTGTTTGTGTTTAGGTTTTGGGTTTGGCTTTTTTTTGTTTATTTCTACCACCAGAGCAAGAATTTAAAGTGTTCCTGAATTTCAGGGACCTTTTTGTTGCCAGTTGCCCAAAGTAAATATTAGGCCTATGGCATATTCCAGTATCAGCCTGCTGTGAACAGAACAGAAAATCCTGTCCTGAGAGGTGTTTGTTCTTGGAGGAATGGGTGCACACAGTTCCCCTCTCTTTTCTGGTGTTGCATTGGATTCTCCTTTACAGGTCTTTATGGTTCCCAGTTTTCCCCCATGTTCTGCTGGTGTGCAGACTGGAATAGCACAGTGTGTGTGCAGGCAAACCACAGCAGCACTTCCAGGGTGGAAATATTTCTCTTGCTTTATCTGAATGTACCTGTCTATGTCTGAGCTGGCATGCACCTGCTGGTGCCTATTCCATTCAGCCTCCTTCTCTTTCCTCCTTTATTTAATTCCACCTTTCTCTCCCCGTCCCCAGACCAGCTGCCTGCCTTGGTGGAAGGGCTGCCTGTGCCCTCCTTGTGGAAGGCAGCTCCTGCATCAGGGAGCTCCAAAAGCTGCCCACGTCCTGAGCAGTGAAACTTTGTTGTTTCAAAGTCACTTTGACCTGAGTGCTGCAGCAAACGTGTACAGCATCTGCTGCCGCTGTTTCGCATGAGGGAGCTGCAGTCAAATATTAAAAAGGCAGCAAGAGCATTAAATTATTCTGCAATGGAACATTGTCATTCCTCCATAAAACTACTTTGACCTGTAGTTTTCTATGGAGTCCATTGCTCTTAAATGTGCAGTGAGAAAGGAAATTAAAAATTAATCTTTATTTCCATCTCAGAAGAAAACCTTAATTCTCTGCATTGAAATTATACTCATAATCCAGGGTAATAAATTATAGTTTTTAATTGCAGCTAGTCACAGCCAATCAAATGGGAACCTCTCTTTCTCTCTCTCTCTCTCTCTCTCTCTCTTGCTTGCTTTAACTTTGCTATACAGAAGAACTCATGGAGTGCTGGAAAAAATTCACATACATTGACCCAGGCTCTAACATTGTGTGGAATAAGCCCAGGATGTATTAACACAGCCAAGTTCTGTTCTTGCCTGGCACCCTGGAGCCAATGACCTGAAAGTACCCCATGGGCACTGGCTGCACCAGGCACACAAGCACAGGGAAATGATAAATTGTACCACCTCCACGTGGGGAAGGTGTGGTGTAGGATCTTGTTCAAGGTTACAGAGTGAGTCAGTGTTGAATGAGGAACAAAATCTTGATCTTGGTTCACCTGCTTTTGGCTATGGGACAAAGCACCCTTCCAAGCAGAGGGCAGGAGCCAGGGTGCCCTGCTTGGCCCACGGACCAGCATTGCTGACCTTCAGGCATCTCAGCTATGACATCAGACCTCTTCTGACAAGAAGGACAGCTGGTCAAAGTAGAGCCTTCTTTGTGCTTGCTGTTGCAAGTAACCTCTGTGTTCTTTCATGTTGCAGACAAGTAGAGCGTTTTTTGGGATTTGACATTACTGCACTGCATATGATGAAAGCTGCCTTGCAAATGGGCAACCTTTAGCACAGCCAAGGAGCTGTCTCTGTTCCCAAATAACTGATGCTCTGCATGTGCCAGCTCTTTCCACTGCTATCCCACAATGTCTAGCTGTCATCCCAACCCTTGTGCAGTGGCACTTAGCCTGGGGTTGTTGCCTCTAGGAGCAGCCCATAAGCTCTATAAATATCTGTGTAGTGCAGTACTGAAATGTTTGCCTAGCACAATTCTCCCAGCAACTCAGCCTTGCTGGTTTGTGATTTTTTTTTTCCACTCTATTATATCCCAGACAATATGATGGACCTGCTCTAACAAGGAGGATTTGAAGGGTGGCTTAGCACTCCCAAGCTCAGCTAGGGAAAGGGAGAGCCAACAGGAACACAGTCCTCAGCTGGAGGGAGAAGTAGTGGGAGTGGGAGTCTTCTATCCTGGTAATCACTCCTAACTCTGTTTTCCTTTCCTCAATTACAGCAGAATGTGGGAAAATGGACAAGTGAGTAAAATGATGGAGAAGTGGCTAAAATACCAGACAGAGCTGTGAGAATGAAACGAAGCCCACCTGACATAAGAAAATGTAAGTGGTTGTTACCAATATAATCACAGCAAAGGTCTTTGTTACTGATCAGGATTAACCTGGTATGTCCTTAGCCATTGATTTGGAAAAGGCTGTAAAATCTCTGCAGTGAGGATCTCCTCTTTGTGACCATACCTTCTCAGGGTTCAGTACTCTTAGCTGCTGTGAGAACAGTGGGGGGAAATCCTTACCGAATGATGCATGAAAAAGTACAGACAACAAAATCTAACAACATTCTCGTGCAAAAGCACTGGTGTTCTTGATTAATAGTTCCCAAATTTCAGACAGGAGGTTTTGTGGGGCCTTATTCTGCACTTTTTAACACTGGCTGTTCCTAGAGATTTTCAGGTGGACAAAAAGAAGCATTAGCATAGGCAAAACATGTTTTTTTACCATTATAAGAGATTACCACGCTCAGAAATCCTGCTGCCCACCTTCCCTCACTGGCAGTGAGCTACTGTCTATGGAATATCTCTGTGTGCCCTGCCCAGTGCAAACCCAAATGCTGCAAGCCCTTCTCCAGGTGCCTGGCTTTCCTGGTTGGATGATCAGCAGCTGCACATCTGCAGGACAGGCTGATGTGTCCTGTGTGCTGCTGCAGTTGTGCAGAAAGGTTGATTTACCTATGTGAAATTTCCAGAGGGGACACAAGGGGTGTGAGTGGGAATGACTGCCCTGAGCACCCTGGGCAGAGCTCCTTCTTGTGCTCAGCTGCCTCAGCTTGAAAGACAATTAGACAGTAACAAGGAAATAAATTTTAACATCCCGGAGTTCTTCTGCCATCTTGACTCTTCCATGCATTTTGTTAGACAGAGCTCTCACAGAAATATGTGCATTGGGAAGGGCTGACTCTGAAGTTGCAGAGATGTTGATGACCAGTTTGCTGTCCTGCTTCTGCTGTTATCAATGTACAAGGTTTAGCTAAAGGTAGCTGATGTGTGTTCATATATGGTGAGCATACCTCTGGTTTCTTTTATCTGAGCTGCTTTTAGGTGTGAAATCTCTCCCTAAGCAGGATTAACCATGGCATAATGAATCAAAGAGCTTGGAGGCTTTTTCTGGTGATCTAGTTGAATTTGGCAGTTAACTTCCTGCCTTCTCTTCTAGTTCTACCAATTGGATTTACCTCTAAGTTATTCTTCTTTCTTGGAGCATTTAAACAGGAGAAGAAAACTGCATAGCTTTTCTACCCTTTCGTCGTTTTCCCTCCCAAGCCAGTGCCTCACAATTCTTGGTAATTTTTTATTCTATCTTTATTTCCTACTTTTCCTTCCAGTTTCATACAAATAATAAAATTTTTTTTAAAAAAAACATTGTTGAGCCTTTTCTCCTAGGCTGTGAAACTGTAGAACAGTGTACTTGGATGGCTGCTGAGCTAAATAACACAGTTTCTTATGGTTCATGAAAGTGATTCTTAAATTTTGAATGAGACAGCTTTGTGATGCAGAAAGCTGAGACTGCCAGTTACTCAACCAAAGCCTCTGCTTCCCAACAGGGAGCAGTCAGGGAGAAAGGAGAACACCCAGTAGACTATGTGTATACAGACAAGGCTCCTTCTGGAAATTAAATGGTTTATCTAAAGTTATCAAACTGCTGACTGCTCTTTTAAAGAGGCACTTCAGGGCTGGGGAAAGAACTGCAGTTCTATTTGTCAAGTCCAAAGGAAGAATGGTCCTGGAATTTATTATCCTATGCGTAATTTCTGTATTTAGCAAAACACTGGAACCAGGATTTATGAAATAAACAAACCTGTTTCCGGAAGATGATGGCAGCTCTGTGCCTTTAGCAGTAGTGGCAGCACAGCAAATGTATCTCACCAGAAAATCTTTTATTTTATAGCACAATAAAATTAGTGAATGAAAGCAAAAAGAGGTATAATGGATCTGGGTTTTAACAAGCATATGAATCAGTATCTCATGAGATCTTACCTGAAGAAAAAAAAAAAAAAACAGCATTGTATTTTGCTGGGGAAAGAAATTGAGAGAATAAAAGAAAAGAGTAGGAGAGAGAATCTTGTGACCATGGTTGGAGATTTAACTAAAATGGGGTGACCTGGTGGCCAGGGCCTCAGCCAGTGGGTTTAAGTCCTTGCTCTGCCACAGACTTCACAAGGGCACATCACTTCCCTTCTGTGTTTTTTTCACATCACTTATTTTCTTGGTTTGCCATCATTAAATGAAGAATGGTACTCTTGTCCTTCCTGCTTGTGAGAATGATGGCTTTTAACATTGAGAGTTTCCATGAACCGTGGGAGTGCAGACCATGCAACAATATCAGATTTTTCCCCTGCCATATGAGCAATTATAACAAGTTATCCATTTTTCATCCTTTCATGCTTCATGCACAGGGTGAGCAGACTCTTGATTTGCCTTTGTGGGAAGACAAAAAAAATATATCTGGTGTTTGGAAATTTCCTGTAATGACAGCAAGAGAGAAAAGCAGGTCTTTTGCTTTTCCTTCATCCTGGAAATGGTTAAGGGGAGCTCTTTGGTGAGGTTGTGCAGCAACAGTTCAGATTCCTGGCCATGCCATTTAGTGTTTGCTTGGCTTCCTGGTGGTTTGGAATGAAAGGGGATTGGCTCCTCTGTCCCCCTGCAGCCTGGGGACACTGCTGTTCCTGGGCCCAGGAGCATTTGCTGTGCCCACTCCCCTGAACACGTGCTAGCCAGAGAGATTGTCTCTAACGTAGGCTGGGCAGCTCTTTCTCACACGCTCTTCTGTATCAAACACTTCCCACCTTGACAACTTCCTTGGTTAACTGCTAATTTCAAAATCGTTATTAATGTATTTGCGCAGGGATTTTGGAATTTAATTAGCCTCTTTTGAACTGTTCTTAGAGTGTTTGTCTGGAGAAACAGAAAATCCCTCCATGGCGTTTGCTTTCCCCAGTTGTTGGTTTTCACTGGAAGGGAAAGATACTGGCTGGCTTTGCAGGGCTGCATCCTCCTGGTGCCACTGATGCTGCAGCTGAGGATAAGCCAGAGGCTCTGCAGAGGGAGCAGCTGCTTTTGGGGTGCATCAAGGCTCCTCCTGGCCACGGGTGGGTTTATGCTGGCACAGGCTGGGCTGCTGAGCACAGCAGGACTCACAGCTGGTGACAAGGGGCTGTGCAGTCTCCCAGCACACAGCTTGCTCTTACTCCTGCCCCAGGTGTGTTTAAACCCAGGCAGCCATGCTGGCTGAACTGGGCCCCCTTTTCCCTCTTCATTAGTTTCTTTTGGGAAATTCCAGTCCCTGGCTGAGATCTGAATGGATGTCACTTCCAAAGGCCAGTTGGCACAGCGTGATTTTCATCTCACTTTTTGAAAGCACTGAGCTCAGGACAGAGGTTCTGCCTTGCCCCACACAGAACATGTTGCAAGCTGTGCATGCTCATGTGTACAAATCTGCAGGCTCTCAGTTTTCATCTGAAGGCTGGCTTAAGTTGGATTTTCTTCCTTTTGTCTGATCCAGCTTTGAGAAGCCAGGCTGGGCAGGGCAGGATGGGGTTTCTGGTGTTCCCTGCTGCTGCAGGAGCACATGCACTCCCCTTCTCTCTGGCAAACCACTGTGGTTATGACCACTGCCTCTGGTAGTGTTGTATTGGTCCCAAATTGAGGAAGGATGACTAACTTAATCACTCAATAGTTTTGATTTCTAAAATTAAACAGCCTGCCATATGTGCAACCCTGTTACTATATTTATGCCAGCAGTTAGCAGAGAGCACCAGCCAAGCTGGAGGGGCTTTGCAGCTGCAGCTTGTGCCTGTACTGCTGCTGCTGGGAGCACACAGATGTTTCTTTGCCCTTTCCCTAAATGCAGCCCTGGAGACATTTCTCCTGTGGAAACAAAAGCACTCATTGAGCTTTCAGGACACTCTTCAGCCCTTGCTTTTTAAACGTGTCCTGATGCTCCCTGGTGAACCTCAGCTCCCAAGAATGGGTGGAAGGATTCAGGGACTGGATCACACCCAGCAGACAACAAGCCAGAGCTGAAGGCTGCAGCCCCGGCGCTCAGGCAGGGACAGTGAGTGAGCTGCAGAGGTTCACTGAGGGAATGGTGGGTGCTCCCCAAAGGAGTCACCTCCAGGGCCATGCAGGCCCCAGGGGACACGTGGCAGCTTATTTTCCTGGGTTGCCTGAGCTGTTCAGTGAATTAGGGGGCTGAGATGCCTTCCTTCCACCGTTTGTTTTGTAGGAGCTCAGTTAGCACCATGCAGATTTATTTGGATTCTAGCGGAGAGGAAATAAGATGAATAAGCAGTGGATAAAAGCCAAGGTGAAATGTAGTGAAGTGGAAGGAGTGGACCCTTGCTTTTTGGAGGAGGGCAGACTGAGGGAAGAGATGTTGGTTATTATTTTGGTCCAGGCAACATTCCTCTGTGATCTTAGACATGTTGCTTGACTTTGTTTGCTAGCAGGAAATTTGGCTTGCCTAGCAGAAGGATTAAGAGATGGAATGAATATTTAGCACTAACTAACCAAGAGTGTTTGGGTGAAACTGAAATATTTTGACATATTAGATCTGATTTTACCAACTGACTTGGTGACTTATAGGTGCTTTTGTTTGGTGTTGAGCAAGTGTTACTGCAAAGCATTAGCAGAAGTGTTTGGGTAGGGTTGCATGTGCTTGTTGAGTAGGTGGCAGGAGAGGGTTTGTTTTTCATTTGCTTGAGTTTTTTTATTTAAAACAATTGGAATCTTTGGGGATTTCTTTCTTGTGGAATGGAGCTATATGGATCTGGCATCTGTATTCAATAAAAGTAGAGAGTATCTCTGACCCTTAGGGCAATGTCAGATTGAGAAACCTGCATCAATTAGATCAGAAAAAAAACAAACTTTAGTTAAGTTTCTGTGCTTGTTGCACACTCTCCTCTAAGGATGCATGGATGATTTTGGATTACAGGGACAACTCAGAGCACCTGGGGTGACCTATGTACATCAAAACACTGTGAACTAACCTGTCTCCTTTGGAGAGAGGCACTTTGTACTAATCCTGCAACTTTTGGGGATCATCTTCCATACCTGATCATCATTTCTGTGTCCATAAACTGTCTAGAGCTAGTTCTTGTTTAACTGTTACAGCTGCATGAGACTGGTACACATGGATCAGTTTTCATTCTGGAATTACCCCACAACATGTAAATTCTTAGAAATTTCATTGATGTACAGAGCAATTTTGACAGGCCACTTTTTCAAAAATCTTCCCTCCAATATTTTTTTTGGGGGGGATGGTTTTTTTAATCTACTTCCTTCTGCTCCTTGTTTATTGGGAGCCAAGGAGGAGGCTTGTTGGACTGATTGCTGTTGTTTATTAAGCTTGCTTCCTTCAGGAAGATTTTTAAGCCCACTGTGGTCAACACAGGGAAATGCCTTCTTATGCTCCACCTCTGCTCAGAGGGCAGGAGTCTGGCATACAAAAACAAACAAAACCTTGGGAATAATCCTTTCTTAAAAAGAGACAGACCAGACTCACAGCGTTTGAAGTTTTCTGGAAGCAAGGATTGTAATTTCTGTGGATTCACAGAACCTCAGTGTTTTGTACCTTAAAACAGCATTTGCCCTTGCAGGCAAAAGGAGCCTATATGTTTACTGTTTCATTTATGGATAGTTCCAGATAAATCACTTTAAATTCTCAGGTGTTTGCATAGCATGGAATATTGGAAAAGGAGAAGAGAATCTTCTGTGCCAGAGCAGCATGGGCAGCAGGCAAGTGAGCTGGCTCATCTCTTTGGGTACTTGCCTTGGGTGGGTAAGATTTTCTGCTCAGTTTCTGCATCCCAACAGTACTGTTTGCCAGTGCTATTAGTAGTGATACATTATAAATTATTAACATTTGGAAGAGGTTTGGATTTATTTGTAGGTCTCTGCTCTTGGCAAAAGAAGGATGAGTCGATTTTTTGTTTGTGTTGGGTTTTTTATTGGTTTTGATTTGGTGTTTTGGGGTTTTTTTTTCCTAATTCCCTTTTTTTTTTAAATTTGGTTAGCTAAGTTTGAGTCAATACTTTGACTCATATTTTAAACAGCAGCATCTAGGAACTCACTATTTCTGCCAGCAGGGCATTTGGCCCTCTTCTCTTTGCTGGGCTCTCTGCCTCCCTTCTGAAAGGTAATGTGGGATGTATTGATCCCAGCTTTTAGGACTCGTTCTATTTCTGAACCCAGATTGCAGCATAGGGAAGATCTATATTAGAATGACAAAGAGGATAAATTAAAGCATTGTCCTGTCTCACTGGTCTGCAGGCAGTCGTTAAGGAGGGAATGCCCAGTGCTGTCTCCCTGAATGATGCTTTAGAGTCTCCAGTATCAGGGGACTTCAGTGAGCACAGTATTGATTTTTGTTCCTACATTAAGCTTTTAGCTTTGCAAATGTTTTTTGGTTTGTTTTTTTTTAATCATTAACATTGCAATGTGCAGCATGAGGGTGAAACAGCTCTGCTGCTGTGCAGGTACCACCTCTGATCACTTCCTTCTTCCCTTCCTCTGTTGAACCATCATTTAGCTGATGCACCTGCAGGAGAGTGAGGAGGAAAGGAAGTGAAGCTGCAAGCCAGGACAGCCTTGGAACTGGGTGAGGAAGACCAATTTTTCAAGAAATTGGCAATATTTTAAGCTTTCTTTTTAAGTGGTTGTGAGCCTGGGGTGGGAGAATGGGAACATAGTCAAGGGCTGTGTCTGAATCCTCTGGCTGAGGGTGTGGAGAGGCTGTAACAGCTCAGTGGGGGCTGAGAGCTGCCATCAGCACCTTTATTCCTGCTTGAACAAAGAATCTTAGGTAAATTCACCTATCAGGTAAGCTCAGATTTTCCTACCTCAAAACTGAAGACAGTGAAGCAGTGACAGGGAAACATTGTAGGTCTGTTACTAACATTGCATTGAGGATTGCACTGGGCCCCAGGTTTGCTTATTAGGGGATTAACACAGCTGAAGCAGTAAATCAAGATGGTTATGGTTGTTTCAGATTTATTCAGATACTTTTAGATGGGATCTGCTTGCAGACAGGAGCCTGTCACTGCAGACACAGCTGTGCTGCTTGGAGCAGCTCGCTCCCTCTCTCCCTTCCCTCTGTTACTCTTCCCTCTCCATGCCTGGCTTCCTGCTGTAAGGGCTGACCCCCAGCCCAGGGGAGGGGGAAGGCTGTGCATTGTAGGTGGATGCTGTGAAACTGTCACCCATGGGAAAGACTGCAGACACCCACTGGTGTGCCAGGCAGGGCTGGGATGATCCACAGGGAATGGTCTCCCAGCTGTACGGAGGGGAAGGATGTTTGTGTCTTTTGCTTTTGTCTGTGTGCATGAGCCCAATGACCTGAGTCCATCCAGTCTAATTATACTGTTTCATTTCAGGACAGGGCAAGGAGCTTTTTGCCCTTAACACTCCTGACTTTGCTGCTGTGGTGAGTTCCTGGCAGATAGGGATGTCTGTCTCTCCTCTTACAGAAAGGAGGTGGATGTGATGTGTGAACATCAGGGAGTGACAAGTCCTAGTGGCCTCTGTGGTTATTTTAGTGTCAGTTCTTCATGGGAAGGAGGGCTGGAAGGGACATGGAGATATTGTCTAGTGCTTTCTGCTGCCCCATGGTGGAGTCAACTTGCTCAAAGATTTGGTTTGGTGCAGCACAGCACAGGATGGGCTCTGCTGCTCTGACCAGCACTGCCTGTCCTGCCCCTCCCAGACCCTGCTGGACCCCCCTGTGCAGTGTAGAGCATTGCTGCTCATGGGAACTGCAGTTTCCTCCTCTCTCTGCACTGTGCAGCCCTTTTGGGGAGCACTGCAATGCCAGCCCAGTTTATTTGCAGTAGCAGGTGAAGGCAACCCCTCCCAGTGCTCTGCAGTCATGCGGTTTGGTCTGTGTTGTGATCCTTCATCTCAACCAGTAACTCACACACACAAATAGTGCATGGAGCTCGACATTTGATTTGTGCTTTGATTTAGTTTTTAATATTTTGTTCTGTATATGTCTCCATCAAGACGGCTCAAATAAGAGGCAATTGTTTTCATGGCTCAAAAGTTTCCCAGGCTTGCTGTTAGTGAATGTGCTTTAGGAAGAGAGCAGTCTCCCACCTTAGCAAGCAGCAGAGAAAAAATTTCTTTTCTGTGGTCTCCTCCCTCCCCCCATCCATGAGTGTGTCAAAACCTTGAGTTTTGTGTAAAGTTGTTAAATAAGCTTCTAGGCAAAATAAAAGATCAAAAGGGGTCTAATTAGTTGCAGTCTGCTTAGGAATTGTGGTTGTTTACCTAGTTTTATAAATTGACACTTTTAACATTAGAACTCAAAGCAAAAGCGATGTAATTATTCCCTTTTTTTGAAGCTTAGGTTTAATGTCTTTATTGAAAATTGGATATTTCTGTGGCATCTCAAGATGCTTTATTCTATCAAATCTGGAGCAAGTAATTTTTCATTTTGGATTGTAATGTGGTATAAATGATAAGGGCCTGATTCAGAAAGCTTTTTTCTGTCCCCCCCACTGGCAGCCTGACGAGAAAGCTTCGCAGTCACCTCACAATAACCCTGAAGATAATCTAGGGTTTGAGTCTTTGTGAAGCTGCTCGCTCTAATACAAGGGAGAGAGTGAGATTTCTGAGCTCTTAGGTAGGGTGCCTGAAGCTAGCTTGTCATCACAGGATTTTCAGTTCTTTTCATATCTCTTACCAGTTGTAGGATGCCAAGGCAAATATGTGTTTCTCCTATAACCTTCCTGTGCTGTGATCATGTCCCTGGGAGTACTATGTGCCTAATTTAAATCTCAGAGAGGGTAGCAGGTAGTTGAATGGAGAACATCTGGTGATTAAAGCAAAGGAGGAATGAGAGAGAGATGAATTCTGTTATAAATTTTTCAGTTTTGCTCTGGCATGACCTGATCATGTGTCTTGTTTCCCAGTCTCTGATCATTTGGACATACCATGCATGAGTCAATTTCACATGTCCAACCTCACTAAATCTGACCTCAGTAACTTAGAGCAATGTGGACAGAGGAGAGGAAGGTCCTCATGAAGTTGTTTTAGGGCTTGGATAGGTTATGAATTTTATTTATACTGTGGCAGGACTCTCAGACTCCGTTTAGAACCAGAAGCTGATGGTGCTGGTATTTTACTAATGCAGAGGAAGTTGTGGTGCCTGCCCTAAGACCTTACCACCCATCAAGACAAATGGCAAATAAAGGATTTGTGTGAGGGTGATTGCAGGAAAGAGTCAGTCCCTCAGTGAACTTTTAACTTTTTTTTGGTGTTTATCTAAAAGTTCATGCAAATTGAGGTGGGTTTCTTTGATCTGAGAACTGTCTTTTGTAATTTCAACTGCTCCCTGGCTTGTGTCAGAAATACTGTGAGTGGGGTCTCCCTGGGGTTTTTGCACAGCCCAGGTTTTAGCTGGGCTGGGAGGGACGTGAGGCAAGACTTATACATCAGAACAGGACTTGCAGTAAAGAAATTTTTATTGGCATATTTTATATTGTCCTAATTCAAAAGTTTCAGTTCCTGATGATCATTCTGGGCACTGGTTCAAAGTTTCATTTGCGCTTGGCTCAGCTCAGATGCTGGAGGAAATTTTCATGATGGGAGACAGGTCCTTTTCCTTCAAAAACAGAATTTCTCAGTAGATGGTAGGATTGGATAAGAGCTTCCTTTGAGAATCCAGAAGGGATTTGCTTGAATTTTCTAACTCTGCTTCTCTGATGCAGTGTGGTGATTAGAGGAGAGCTTTTTAAGCATCCCTCTGAGAGTCTGAGCATGGTCTGGCTACTGGCATCTGTGGGGTTTCCAGTAATTAGAGCTCACCAAATGAAAAGCTTGGTACATCCATATATTCTGTAAAGGTTTCCCTGAGAAAATGAGTATTTATTCTTTAGTAACCCTAAATCTTTTTATTGGCTAACTAGTAAAGAGGCATTGGTTTCTAAGCCTGAGACAGCTGCTTTGTGGCAAAGGTTCAATTATTCTATCTGCATGCTCTGTATGGACTGTGTTGCCATACAGCACAAGCATAGTCCAAGGCCTTTTTCCATTTGCTGCTCACAGGATGCCCAGTGCTTCAGTAGGAAGGGACAGAGCCCAAGAGCAGCTCTGTGAGCCACTGCAGAGAGTGATGCACATGCTTTAGGTATAATGGAACATCAGGCTGCTGTGAAGAGCAGCTCAGCCCCTCTGTCCCACCCAGAGCCAGAGGAGATGGATGTTCTCCTGGCTGTCACACTGCCATAGGGGTCATTAAATAACACTTCAATGTTTTAGAGCTCAGTGGTTTTGTTTAAGTATCAAATAAGGATTTTCTTTTAACTAGATTTAGCTTAATCATCTGGTTGTGTGACTGCCTTGAGTAGGTGCACTGAAAGTCTGCAGAATTCCCAAAATACATCAGAGTGAATATCCTTATGATTTCCTAAACTTTACAAATCAAGTAAGTGGACTAATGGGTTTGTGATCTGCAGCCGAGGGACATGAATGTGTGCACATGTTAGAGGCAGGAGACCAACACTCCCACCAGAACACGCAGCTGCCTCTTGGGTGAGGTGAATGCAATCTGTGCTTTTTATTTCATCTTCCCCAGGTAGCTAATACCAACATGCCTACTCTAAAAGTTTCCTTTAGACATAGGTGATTTTTTCCTTTTTTTTTCTTCCTCCTCAGGAACATTCAAGTTCTTGTAAATTCCCACTGTTTAACCCCTTAGAAACTCACCCAGACTGGCCAATGCACTGTACAGCTGTCCCTTGAGTCCTATATTGCCTCTAGATAATGCCTGGTGCTTCAGTGTCAATCCAGGAATTTCCAGGTTGTACATCACCAGGTAGGTAATAAAGCAAGAAATTCTTATCTGAACATGGGGTTGCAACTGCACATTATTGAGCTGGATTAAACATGTTGTTGTATGTATTATTGCCATGTTTTGACTACCTACAAGCTAGAGCATTAATAATGTCATTACATAACTTATTATTATATAAAAATGCTCCCTCTTCAAATGGCTGTTGCAAATTTGTCATTTGCTTATTGTGATTCATAAAATATGTTGCAACTGGCTAATAATCTTCATTAGTTTCACAGAATAAATCCAAAACCAAGGATAACCCTTTCTGTTTTCACTTAAGCAAGCAGTTGTGGGTGTTGATATATGTCTCCTTCACCAAAAGAAGTCTTGCTCCTAAACTCACTTTCAGTGTTTCTGATTCTTGAGGGTTTCCTAGGTTTCAAGAATAAGCCTCTCAAAAGCAACATTAGCAGCATACAGCAAACAAGGATTTGTAAAATAATATTAACTTCTACAATTTATAAGCTTGATTTCAGATTCCTTTCTTTTGACCATTTTGTTTTCAGAAGCATTCATCAGAGCACTGGGTTTTAATTTCCTTTTAACTGACAAATTTTGGAATCAGGCAAGATACATTTCTCTGATTACTGCTGGACAAGGCTTGTAGGTAGAGATAGTGTCTTTTATTAGATGGAGCAGCATGGCTGGAGAGCTCAGGCAAACTTTGAGGCACACCAGCCCTCCAAATCTGAGCCAGAAGCTGTCAGTGCTAAGCATATGCTGAATAGGCAGCTGCTATTTAGATTTGTGTGAATTAAACCATCTCAGTGAGGGGAAGGTGGGGAGAGTAGGTATCTCTAGGTCATAACAGTGATGGGGAAGTGCTGCCAGATTATTTGTAAGCATGGTCTGGTACACAGGTGAAGGATGGCAGAATTATTCAAGGAAGAGCCTTGTTGTGCCTTGAGTAAGGGAAGATGTGTTTCTCTTGAGTGATCTAGTAACAACACGAATGGGAAAGTTCCCATTTCATGCTTAGGAGTGTGTGTCCTCCTGAGATTGCTCAAATGCACTTCAAATTTTCTTCCCTATTAATCTCTGTGGGCTTTTGCAGGAAGCTGGAAGAAAGGCTTCTACATCTGCAGCTCTTTTTGCTCTTGACACAGGCAGAGTAATCTTCAACATGGAAGCTCAAACCCTGTCCCTGGGGTTTCAAACCCATGGAGAAGGTCACATATGACTGACAATGCAGAGCCAGTGAGATCTGCTGTTCTGGGTTTGTCAATTATTAGCCTGGTCTGACAAAGGTTCTGCCATGAGCATTGTGGTAACTTCTTAGAGTTGATTGGGAGCTATTAAGAAGTGATAAAAATCAGATATTTCTGACCATGGTGATCAAAGGAGGAATTCAGTGATAGTACAATAGGTGCTTGGAATTCTCTGGGCATTGCCATCAGTATTGTTTAATGACCCAATGCTATGGCCATGTTGGGTAAATAGCAGCTTTGGCAGCTATAGAGAAAAGAAGTCCTTAGGACACAGGGGTTCCAGAGCAACAAATAATTCATTGCAAACTGCCCACTGGCCTTGGACACTGGTGGTTGCCATATTGTGACCCCCACTTCCAGAATCCTCATTTGTTCAGATTTCCTCTCTCAGGGTTCACACACATTGCTTGTGGTCTAAAGGCAGCAGTTCCACCAGCTGAGCTGCCAAAGGTTTCTTTCTGTCTGAGGTTGTACATACACTTATTAAAAGCTGGTGTCAGGTGAATTTTGTCTAATAGGATTCTTAAATTTCCTTCTCCTTTAAGAACAAGGGTTATTTAATGCTGATGCCCTAATATAGGAATATACTGATTTGAGAGCACAAATCCTCCACTCTGCCACACTGAAAGCCTTCAGCAGCCTGTGCTAAGAAGTTGAGAGCCCAGCACGCGGCAGCTCAGTGAGTGGAGCCACAACGTCCTATGGAATCCCAGAAGGGTTTTTACCCTCATTATCTTTCACTCAAAACTCATGGGCACCCTCACACTGCTTGGAGTTCACAGTGGTGGCTGGGAGGATGTTGGCTTCCTGCATCCCAGGCCTTTGATGCTTTGAGTTCCCCAAATTCCCTGAACCTGCCATGCACTGGAGCTGTGTGAATCTCCTTGTTCTTGCTGACCAACGACCAGCAATTTCCCAGGCATCAAGTACATGTGTGTGTGGTATTGAGTCATTTCTTTGGGGCTATTGTTTAAGGCTTCAAACCATGGAAGGAAACTGGGAGCCTGTTTAGATGTCACTAAAGGTCACTGGCTATTTTTATAGATTACATTAAAAGAAGCCAAAACTGCACAAAAAGAATATTGAGATTGTGAAATCAGGAGTTTGAAAAATATTTTTGCTGCCTATCACAAATCACTGCAGAGCATATGCAAACTGATTTTTCAGGGGCTCATAGCTTGGACAAAGGTGCACTACTCTTCCTGTAAAAAATTATTCCCTGGCACCATTGTGACCTTCCTGCCAAAATTTAAACAGAGCTCCAAATGATACTGAGACTATGATTACTGACTATCCAAATGATACTGAGACTATTCAACCAAAAGCTTGCATCAGATATCAGTTGTTTGTTGTTTTTCTCTTTTTTTAAACAGGGGTAGAAAGCTTTCCTGTAGTAGATGAACTGCATTAGCTGAAATTTTCACCCTGAATTCCAGCAGGGCAAACAACCAGCATCAAAAGCTTTCATTCAAAAGATTAAAGTCTGGCAAAATTCTAAGCAACCTGAGTCTTATAATAGTGAGTTTTGTACAATGTGGTCAGCATATCAAAAGGAAATACTTTTTTCTGTCTGTTTTGATTTTGATGTCATTCCATCAAACATTTAGCTGGTAGACACAGCATTAGCTCCAAACTCATTTTGAAGCAATGAACATTAGTCAGACATAAACAATTGGGCTGGGGGCAGATTAGATGAGTGCCAAATTGTGGGAGAGATTTTAAAAAAGGGACTTTGCAAACTGTGTCCCTGCATGAACAGAATTGTTGCAGAGCAGGAAACAGACCTTGAAGTGGTCTCTGGTGGAAGGAGCAGGGCTTTGTAGCACAAGGGAGTTGACCTACATAGCAGCCTTGAGCCAGGTATGCAGGAGCTTGGGAAAGGGAGGTCAGGTTGGGACTGATGCAGGTCTGGCATCAGAGTGAGCTGGGCAGAGGGTGGTGGACTTTGACAGTGTGGTACAGCTGAGTGGTGGCTTGATCCAAAATCCTCCAGCCTGCTCTCCTGGGGGAGCAGCAGGGTAATGTTCTGGTGGCTTAGAGGCAATTTATGAGGTTAAACTGGAGGTTAGGAGGTGAATTTGGCAACCATGAAAATGGGTCAAACTGCTAATATGTACATATACAGAAACAGTGCAGGCAGACAGCAAGCTTGAAAAACAGACTTGCAGTGACCAGACCTCGGACACCATAAAATAAGGAATAACCTTTGTGACGTCTCAGTCCTTGCCCTGCAGAGTATTTCAGGCCAGAGTGGCAGGTGGGACTTACTCAAGGTCTTATCTTGAGTCAGAGCACAGCTGAAGGTTCATTCCCAGGTTCATGGTCTCACTGCTGGAACAGGCTGCCAGGAATTACTGGCAATATGTTTGGTTTTAATCTTTGCACTGTTCTCCAGTGAAGTTCTCCAGGCTGAAGTGCCTGGAATTTATCTCCAAAATATTTTGGAGGGGAAATGTGATCATAAAGCTAAAGCTTTGGGCTATGCATGCTTCTTTTCAGGCTCCTAACAGGTTTGAGAGGGGTAAGTGTTAGTAACCTGCCTCCTTTGTTTTTTGACAAGAAAAGTAATTTAGAAAAACAAAAAACCAAAAAACCCAAAGCCATTTTAATTCCTTACACTGAGTTCACGTCAGCTTTAGCTTAACTCAACCCACATTGCAGGAACTTTAGGAGGCATTTTATGTTTGTTAAAATAGGTTTGAGTCTCTTACTGCTCTTACCAGCATGTCACTGACTGGGGCCAGCAAAATCCTGTCCTTGGTGGCAAAAGTGAGGGAAAGCTGCTCAGTGTCAGGTTTGCTGAGCAAACAGCGTGCCCAGCCTCTGCAGAAGGGCTGAGCCTCCAGTTCCTGTCCAGCTCCTGACACAAAACCCTGTGCTTCCTCTCCTGTATCTCTGGAGCCTTGCAAGACCCTTCCCCTTCCCAGCATATCGAATTGCAGCTGTCTCAAGCTGACTGGCAGCAAATTGCTGCTCCTGAGTCTGCCCTTGGTTTTTTCCCAAGCAGAAGGAAAAGGCTGCAAGCTGCCGATTTCTGCGGTCCCAGCGAGCTCATTTCTGCCCTGTTGAGAGAGCTGGCACCCTCTGGGCAGGGTGAGAGCCTGAAGGCAGCCGGGGAGCACCAGTGTTAGCTGGGCAGGGTGCCTGCCTTCCCCAGCCTGACGGGAACAGACAGGGACAAAGGTAAGCTCGAGGCATGAAAAGGCTGCTTGTTGCAGCGTTTCATGGCCAGTGAGCATGACCAGCCTTCAGGGCTAATTACCAAAGGAGAGAGAAGTATGTTCTTGTCAGCAGACCTACAGGGTTACTATTTAATGAAGCAGATATGCAGGTAACTTGTTCAGTGAGCAAGTGACTGACTTGTGTCCACAGGGATGTAGGTGTGTGTGACAGGACACTTCAGGTGGCTTTCAGCCCCTGTCTTCCCTCTAAGTGCATTTGGGCACAACCCTCAGCAGTGACAATCTGTATCCCATTTCCCTCTACTCCAGTTTTTCCCCTCTACCTTCTCTGCTCTCCTTTTACCTTTTTTCTCTACTATTGTCTTTTTTCCAACCCAAGCATTTCTTGTGTATTCCATCCTGACCTTTCATAGCTCTGCACCTTATTTTTCCTCCTCTCTTTTTTTAATTACTGGTGCAAAGCAGCATTGAACAGTGGTGTCATCACTATTTCATCAGGCCTGCCCTAGTTCCTGCCAGTGGTTTATGGAGCACATGTGAGCTTGGGAACGGCCAGTATCCTCCCTGTGCTTCATCAGGGTCCCCTGCAGATCTCAGTTTCTCAGCACATCTGTCAAGTGTTACTTGTCCTTTTCTTGGGACTGCCCGTGGAGGTGTGCAGGGGGTTGTGAGCTGTGCCAAACCCTGGTGTGGTGCTGGCAGGGTTACAGCCAGCCTGAGGATGTCTCCATGCTGCAGGAATCTTCGTATTGCTGTTGAGTCACAGCCAAAAAGTTACTTGTGTGTTAATCCAGTGCCTGTGTTGGTCTCTGTAAGAGAGATGGGACAAAACATGCAGGAATTAATCAAGTGGTGGTTTAGGTTTTTTTCTGCCCAAGTCAGTGGATATGAGCAGATTCAATGGCTCTTTCTGACTCCTAAACTTGTGCTCTGAATTCGTACCATTTAGTCCAACAAGCATCACCTCTCAGACTTGTCCTGACTTCTAGACTGGAGTAGGTAGCACTGGGGAGGAGTAGCAGCATCTACAGTACAACACCTCTCACAGATTGTTATGGGAATTACTCACTGCAAGCTACATTTTGACCTGATACCAGCTGTACTTGATAAAGGATCTTTCTAATACAAAAGTTGATTAGTACATGCATATAAGATAGTTATGGATCTCCTCTACCAGTGTCCCTTGTGTATTTACCAGAAAAGGTAACTGCATTGTCAAAATTTCCCCCGTACCTCCCATGGCATCGGGAAAAACATGCCAGTTGAAAACTTATGAGACTGCAGAGATTTTGAAGCCCAACAGCCAAGGTGTGTATGGGGAGCACAGACTGTAGCAGGGAGGCTGGTGCAGGCCAGAAGTGAGATGCAGTGGCAGAAACTCAGGGACAAGACACACCATGTCTGTCTGACCCAAGTCTGATCTTCCTGACCTGTGGGCATGACCCTCAGATTCTTTTCATAGGACAATATGACAATTTTAAAAAATACGTTGACTTGCATGTTTCCTGGATTTTATGCTGTTTTCTCTGTAGAGGATGTTGAGGTTTTCTCCTGGAATATTAATCAAAAATGTATCTCAGGAAAGAGTCAGCCTTCCTTTTATTCTCATTTTTGCTGCACAAACCACTTGATAGGAGGCATTGAGATGTTTTGGGGTACAGCATGAGCTTGTCTGCAAAAATGACTGCTACCCACAGGAGAACATGAGGCTGGAACTAGACAGTCAAAGCTGTGCTACTGCACAAGTGCTGCAAGTCCTGGCCTCTTGCTCCAGACTGCTATGGACAAGGCAGGCCATGGGAAAGCGGTCCCTGCTGGCTCCAGGACTTGCCACTGGTCCACTTGTAGTGATACCAGAAAACACATTTCTTTACAGTTGTGCTGCTTCACACTCTCTGTGTCTACCAACAGGTTCCAGGGCAGCTCTACAGCTGTGCTGTCCCCAGGGAAGGAAGGGTCCTCCTGCTGTGCTGGCTGCTGGTGACCTGGCAGGGAACATGGAGCTGCTGGCTGTCACAGCACCACAGGAAGCACGGAAGGATGCAACAGCACCACAAGCCGAGGTGGAAGCAGCAGAAGAAGCAGCTGCAATGCCAGAGGCAGAAAGCATAGTGGGGAAGGTGGTCACTCCTGAAGGAGCAGCAGCAACTGTGGTGGGAGCATCGGAAAACCCAGCGGCAGAAAGAGTGGCTGAAGCATTTGCCAGGGCAGCAGAAAGAATTGCAGTAGCAGAAGTAGCCAAGGTGTTGCAGTCAGCAATAGCTGAGGCAGGCACTCCTGCAGCCCCAGGTGCCTGGTGGGCTGGAGGGGCTGGCAGTGCTCATTCCCCTGGGCTGGGCTCACAGATTTCAATGGCATGGGAGGCTGCAGCTCCAGCTCCAGAGCTAACCCTGACCTTTCAGCCTTGCCCTCAGAATGCCTCAGGTGGATCAGACCATACTTACACTCAGCATCGAGCAATGGGATGAGATTTTTATTTTGGAAAAATTGAAAGCAATGTAAAAAAAAAAAATCCCTGAAATTCCTGCTGAGAGTTTGTGTTCTTTTCCCATCTGGTTTCCCTCTGTCTTTTAGATGAGCTTTTTTTCCTGATAGCGGGCACTTTATCACGCCTGGTATAGTTAAGGTTACAAAGCACTCTCCATTCCAGCCCCGCTGGCCACATGCTCATCCTGTTCTAAAGCATTCATATTTGGGGATCAAAAAAGGTCCATGCATGGTGTTTGCTCAGCCGAGAATTTTTATTTGACATTTGAGCAATTATGCCTTGCGTTGATCGTGAGTTTGCTGAGGGTGATAAACACACTTTTCCCATCTGAAAAACCTGTCTTTTAACATTGATGATGTGGTGACAGATTTTCAGCAGGGATGGGAGTTGGATTTGCCAGGGCTCAGTGCCCACTCTGAGCGCCAGATTTTCAGCTGCGTTCGGCACCCAGCAGCTTCCCGTTGGGTGTGTGGACATGTTTGTTCCCATGTGTGGAGCTCGTTTGAAGAGCTGCCTGCCTGCAGCACCACCGAGCATCTACCTCCTGCTCTCAGGAAAATCTGGATCTCATCTCCCGGGGCTCTGATTTCATTTTGATGTGCAGGGTCAGCTTACTGCTATCACTGTTTCTTGGGCCCAAGAGCTGTCCTGAGCACATGGAATTTCTGTAGGATATCTTAAATTATCCCTCGGCTTGGGCAAGTGGCTTCACTCAGGAAGGGCTTCGCAATGTCTGTTTGAGTTTTGGTGTCTGAGTTTTAGTGCATTTTTACATCTTGTGGAGATCAGCTGCATTTAGGTACGTGCCAAAACAATTCTCTAAATTAGCCTGTGAATAGGTACCTTTATTTTTAAAATCAGCAGTTTGCTTTATAGTGGCTTTTCCAGTGCTCATATATTTCTTCTCTTGACTTTTCAGCTCAAAGGGAAGAGGAACAACACGTGGATAAAGCCAAGGAACACCACTCAGCAGGAAGAGGATTGGATGAAGGAGGGAGAGGTGAAATGAACTGGAGAGGTGAAGTTCTGGGTCATACCTCCTAATGGCTTGTACCATCACTTCTGGAATGCAATAGGGCTGCCAATCACCTCTCTTTTGTGACTCACTATACTGTTAAAAATAAATGTATGGCATATTCTGCATGCAGTAATGTTGAGGGTCTGTCAAAGGTCTTTATCTTCTTGTTTTATGAAAGGCAGCTCTGCATCTGTTCCTCAAAGGTGAGAGTGAACAAAATGTGCTGTTCATAACAGAAAACATACTACTGGCATGAAATTACATAAAAAAAGAAATATTTCATAGAATCTTAAAATATCCTGAGTTGCAAGTGACCCAGTAAGATCATCAAAGTCACCTCCTGGCCCTGCACAGGACACCCCCAAGGCTTAAATTTACATTAAATATGCAGTCAAGTTTTCATGTCTGTAGAATGAGAGATGGTCCATGGGAGCACTGCTAATGTGAAATAGTTTCAAATCCTAACAGAGCAGATGCATTTACCAGTCAATGCACATTGCTCCAACTCTCTCCAGCTCTCAAGTGGGTTTCTTGCCTAGATGGGAATGGTAGGTGTGTTCTTTTTTATTTATTTTTTCTTAATTCTATTTATTCATATGAAGCATGGAATGGGAAAGGTGTCTCCATCCAGATTCATAAGGGTGTGATGCGAGAGGAAGTCCAGAAGAAATTCAAGAAGCAGGAAAAAATAGCTTCAAAACAGTGGTAGACTTGTCAGCATGAATGACATTCCCCACATGGATTATTAAAACAGATTTCTAGATTTTGAGAGGAAAAAGTTTGTTTTGTTGTAAGATTGTTTTCTCAGCCTGTGAGGTGCAGGTAAGACAGGTTTGTAGCAACAGCTGGATGATGGAGCAGTCACCGTCAGAGATAAATGGTGATAAAGTGCAACAGAGTGTGGGATTAGAACAAAGCCACTCTTGGTGGGTGTCTCACGGGTTTTCTTATGGAGGATGATCACAACTCAGAAGTGCCTGATGCCTTCAGCAAATGTCCACTTCATGAATTCCCCCCAGATACTTCATGGTTTGCTGCTCCAGGTTTGTGTTTAGCAGACTGCGGGGATGGGGTCAAATCTGTACTTGGATAGAAAATTTCTGAACCAAATGCAGGAGGTGATGCAGGTGCTTGTGGCCATAGCCCAGCTGGGGTAACCAGGCAGTGTCTCCAGGTACTCCAAGTAAACCAGAAAGCAGCTCCTTGTCTGCAGGTGGTCACAACTAAAGCCATATCAGTTTTGGAAAGAGTAAAGACTTCAGCCCTGACTCCACCCCAAAATCCATGAGTGTATTGACAATCCATCTTTAAACTCCTGTGTAGTTGCAGCTGGATGTGATATTCTCCATATACCTATTTCCAGCTTCCAGGGGAGTTTCTGTGGGAAGGATGCCATTTGTTCTGGTGCACCCCAGAAGGGGCAGCACTTTAGTTCCAGCATTGATCGGAGCTGTTCTCCAACAGACCCCAGGCAAGGAGGGTGTTGAGGAGGATCTGCTTCCCTGTGCAAGCTAGCTGGCCATAAAGATCCATCTCCCTCTGGGGAAACATGTCCTTGCATTGCAGCAAAGCCAGGTGGTTTCAGTGCAGGCTTGTGCCTTTGCCCCTCTGCAGCACACCCAGTGCCTGTGCACCTCTGCTGGCTTCTCTCTCTGTGAAGTGACAGGCTGGGGAGGAGAGAGGAGGGGAGAACAGCAGCCTCTGATTAAAACTCAGCCCCCCTGGCCTTAGATCTGAGGAGACAGAGCCCGCCCTCCCTTCCCTTACCATAATTTTATTTTATTACAAAAAGAGCCCGTATTAAAAAAGCTCATGATTATGTTTTCTGTTCACCAAGACTTTTCCTGTATCCGACCTTTGGATAACCTCCAAGGCTTGCAAACATTTGAAAGGAGTAAAGGAGCTCGTTTTATTGCAGGGCCTCAGCATACATTCTTTCCAGCCTATCTTTAACATCAGTTGACAAGAATTATATAATTGCAGTCTGTGATCCCTTTAAGGCTAAAATGTATTCGTTTTCCCTCAAAGAACACTTCAGGTTTCAGAGTTAAAAGTATACTTTTTTTTTCCCCATCTGGGTTATTCTGTAGAAAGCCGTTTTCTCTTAAACTGGCAAGTCTCATTCTACCCAGTTGCACGGATTTATTTTTTACTGTGGTTTTAAGCTCACATGTTAACAAGTAGAAGAACTAGCCTCCAAATCCCAACCTGTGTTTCCCATTCCATTGGAAATTAGTGGGTTACAGAGAACGCGCAAGGGGAATTACACTCCTTAGGTGGAATCAAATAAAATTTCAACATACCAATTTAATCAAATTAGTGTCTAATGCTAATTGATAGCCACTCTGGAGATGGACAGGTAGCTGGATTGGATTTGATCTTGCATTTCAGAAGCATGATGTAATCTGCTGGATCAGGAAGGAATTTCTGGTTTCCTATCAGAATGGCATCTGCCACCATGTTTTAGGAAGCTGTGGACATTGGATACTTGGATAGGAACTGGGGAAGGATGCCAAAAAAGAAGTCTGAAGATAATACCTGGAATTTAAAAAATGAATTAGCTGTTGCCATAATGAAGTTCTGTTTGCATATGTTCCTCACCATCCAGGTTTTCATGAGTGTTTGTGCTCCTGCAGAGTAAAACAAGCACATAAACACCTGAGTACTCCTGGAAGCTTTTCATGCCAGTTCTGTTTGTGTGTCAGAACCAGTGATGGTCGGATCCTCTGCTGGAAGGGAACAGAAGGGATGCCACCACAGTGCTCAGAGCACATTCACAGCACTTCTTGAGAATGGAGTGAGATTTTCAAAGAAGCTGCAAAAAACCTCACCACTCCAAGTATTTCTGGACAATGAAATGTGGAGGGTGTAAGTAGCCTAGTCATGGGCATGTGCATGCAGGAGGGAAAATTAAATTTGTCTCAAGAACTGGCTGTTAGGAATGATCTGGCTGGGGTCAGTTGTCCACTTCGGTGCTGCAAAGGGGCCTGGGGAGTTTTGAGGGGTTCTTCTCAATTTTGCTATGAGTTTACCCCAGATCTCAGCTTTCTTACCTGATAAAAAAGGACAATGGCAGCCAATGTGCCTGCCTTTGTGCCCTTTTATCTAAGCACTTGAGGAACTACAAACTTTTATTCCAAATAATGTTTGCCAGTAAAAGTGGATATCTTCTTCAAATATTTAGTTACTCTAACGCTGATTGCCCCCATTCCCTAAGGGGAGTAGGGGGCAGGAGCAGCATTCCTGGTTTTATAGAGGGGCAGGCTTGAGAGGGCTTTAACTGCATGTCACAGGGGTTGGATGCAATAACTGAAGAGAAGGGAGCCAGTAATAGAATCCTTTTAATAAACTACAAGCCCACAGTTTATAAACTTGGACACAGATTATGCTTCTGCCTAGTGTATAAAAATAACCGCATTTCGATATCTTTGTGGCCAAAGGATCTTGTAACCTGTTACGTTTTTGCTGCCTGTATTTCTAATGTAGGCAGGACTGGTGTAATACCCAGCATTGCACTGAAAGGGAAAATCTCTGGTCTGTTAAGCTGTTCCCTGCCTTTGGTAGCCTCTCTGTATCAGGATTCACATTCTTGTTTCCGTTTCAAACAGGAGACTAGTTTACAAGGCAAGTTACTCCTTGGAGATCACAAGAGGCTTTCTTTCCTCTTTCTTTTTCTGAGAGGAAGGATTAGGTCACGGTATTCTGTTTGCCTTTTTTTTTTCCTCCTTTGGCTAATCTGCTCTCCAAGATGTCCATGTCACAAGAGAAATAAAAGGCTTTAAGTGAGCGCGGGATTTTTTTCCCTCACCTCAGCACTCCAGCCGATAAGAGCGATTTATAGAAATCGCCACATGGAAAAGCCTTAAAATAGAATTTCAGATGCTTATAAGACAAAGCAGAAAGATAGCAGAGCGGCAGGTGCCTTCTCCTTACCTCACCAGGTCGTGTTCTGCCTGCTCTTAAGGAGTTTGGTGGATGGTGATTACAAATACATCTGCACTGTATCCTGGTGTACTGTACGTGCAGTTACAAGGAGCTTGTGTAGTCCCTCACCTGCAATCAGGAGGTTTATCACTATTCAAAGGCCTTTGTTTTCTATTATCTTTGTGCATTTTGTGTGCTGGAAGCATTAATGGCACCACGGTTTAAGATGTGCTCTTGAGGCTGGCACCTTTCCTGGTGGCAGCGTGTGATGTGCTGCGCATCGCTTGGCTCCATCCGAGGGGAGGACACACACTGGTGCCTATCCTTCTGTGCGGAAAGTTTCGGGACTCTCTAAACAAAATCACTTTGTTCAGAGCATACTGAACACAAAGATTATTGCTTTAATGAATGCTGAATTATTCTTGTTCAAATACCAAGTGCTGGTACTAGTTTGTGGTAAGACATAAAGACTTTTACAGCAATACATATGAATCTGTGTTTGGTAGTTTGTACCTAGCACAGGTACAGCTTGTTCACACTGGTCACGTCACATCCAGCAAACTATGTTTCAAGGGCCAGGTCTGCCTTGATTTAAGTTAGCACAGCCCTGCTGAACTTTGTGCCAGTCTCTGACAACTAAAGTTGTGCTTCTCAAATGTTTTCAGCTCTTTTTTTCCAGTCCTTTCTTTCCAAAGAGTTTTAGAAACGCAATTAAATGGACAGTAAGGCTCAGCAATTATACATAAAAAGCTGTTTATCTAAGGGTATCAAAGTGCTTGACAAAGGTGGGTAATTCTCACAGTGCCCTTTTTTTGCTGGGTGAGATGCTGGCATGCAGAGACAGCGAGCAGTTTATCTGAGTAACAGAGTCGGTAGCAGAGGTAGTAATTAAAACTTTGGTCTCATGACACCCAACTCTGTACTGTAACCACTAGACAAACTGCCTCCCGGAACCGTATCTCATCTCTATCTCCCTACATATGCACAATAAAGCCTTTGTAGTATATGCTGTACACTTGCTATTGATAGTTGTATCAGCTGAAAGATAATGCTCGCTCTTCTAGCTGGCTGCAAGTGTGCTCCACACAGCCTCAATTATCTGAACATAATGGTGGAGAAGGGGAGAATTTTGGATAACTGAGGGCTTCAAATAACTGAAGGAGTTTTCAGTGCAATTAATAACATGGTAGGAGCACAGAAGGTTTTGGAGAGCAGGTTCAGGTACCTGGTGTCACACTGTGCAGTCAGTCAAAAACAATCATACTGCTCTTTCAGAATTTTTTTCTTTTTATGAATATAGTTGTGATTTTCCTTGCTTTTTTCAGACAAAAAAAAAAGAGACTAATGTATTTTAGCTGTGTTGGTATCCCTTTAAATTTGATGAAGACTACCAGCCATCATTTTGGTCAATGGGAAGCTGCTTATGGACATGGGTAGTTTAAAAACACCGACTGATCGCAGCTTGTCTGGCAGTGGCATGTGGGCTATGTGGGTGGCTCTAAATGTCTGCAAAGAAGCAGGACCAGAGATCATATGAAAAATAATTTCCCCTGTACATGCCATAAACTCTGGGATTTCAAGTATGACCCAGCTGTAATGAGCCCCATACAAGCAAACAAATGTTCGGTTACTGTAGAGACGCGCTCGTTTGGGAAGATAAAAACATGACCCGCAGAACACGCTCACAAAGTGTCTGTGCACTGCACACTGACCTCCATGTGACAGAAACCCTCACTTGTGCAACTCTGTAATAAACTTCACCGTGCCACCTAGGCCAGCTGCACATCACTGTCTGCTTTCTCTGCGAGATAATTTATTTCTAATTGCAATAGAATAAAAAGACGGGCTAGAATTTGCAGAGCATATCACAAAGTGTTACTGGCCCTGTTCGGTTTTCATCGCACCGCATGCTCTCACCATGACTTGCTTTTCAAAACCAGCTCTGTCCTCTGCCTCACAGCAGATGCAGGAGTTAAGAGCAGCCTTTACCCTTGCAGCGGTTATGAACTAACAGACTGGTGCAGGTAAGGCCAAAAGACCTCAGGGAAGGGAAGAAATGTGGGTTGGTTTTTATGAAATACGGTGCTGGGTAGAGGATGGGCGTTCAGCTCTGACTGGCCTCACAGTCCATCCTGAACTGCCTCTGTTCTGGGACTGAGGCAGTGTTGTGCCCCCATCTGAGAAGCACCTGAACACACTCAGATTAGTACAAACCCCACTGTTTGGTTTCTTTTTCTCAGCTATTACCTGAGAGACAGGATATGTTGACATCTGGGGCCTGATGTCTGACTTATTTTTTGAAAAGATTGATCTAATCTTAGTTGCTTTAAATTTTGATCTTAAATTTTTCTCTGTGAGTTTTCACTAATTACTTTAAGTGCCTGAAAAAAAAAATATATATATATATATACTTTCTTGTATGCTTCAGTGTTTACCCCAGTATACATTTTGGTCAGAGAGAACATGCATATTTATTATCTTTAATACAGTTTGGATACATGATTCTCTTCCTACTTAAGCATCATATTATACACAATTTGTATATGCGTATTTATAAGGGCTTAAATGGAAACAGGACTGACACCAACATTTTATGCATTATTAGGAAGAGCAAATTCATCCTTTAAAATGTCTATATTTGGAAATCTGATTCTAAACTCTTGCTGGTTTAACTTAAGTTTGTGGCTTTTCTCCAGACTTTCAAAACCAGTGGAAGTGAGGACAGGATTGAGAGGAGCACTTGTGCTCCTTGAAGGTGAGCATTCGCATGGCCACACTTGTGTAAGGGACTGGGTAAGGGTGCTGCTTCAGCCCATCCGAGAAATGGCTGCACCAAAGTGTGGGGCTTCACAGGTCAATATATGCACATTACGATGCTCTTTTTTTCCCTCCCACCACTTTGCTGGTCAAAAGTCCCATCTATTTTTTTTTTTTTAATTTTTAAATATTTTTTTTAATACCTAGTCAGCTGCTCTTGTGAGAATCTCGCGCTCCCTCTTCTTTTTCCACATTATGTCGATCCCTTTTTGAAACCATAAAGCAGCGAGCTAAAGCACAAAGAGCCCGCGGTAAAGCCGGGCTTTTTCTCTCCCAGTTCCGACAGCGAAAGTTGGGGAAAGTTGGCGCTGGGCAAGCGATGCCCCGAGCAGAGCTGCTCTTGCCAGCCTGGCTTTGTCCGGCCTGGAGGGCGTTCGGCGGCGGCTCAGCGGGCTCTCGGAGCGGTGGGAGCGCGCTGGGCAGCGGAGGGAGCGCGCAGAGCCGCGCAGGGAGCGCGCAGGGCAGCGGAGGGAGCGCGCAGAGCCGCGCAGGGAGCGCGCAGGGCAGCGGAGGGAGCGCGCAGAGCCGCGCAGGGAGCGCGCAGGGCAGCGGAGGGAGCGCGCAGAGCCGCGCAGGGAGCGCGCAGGGCAGCGCAGGGAGCGCGCAGAGCCGCGCAGGGAGCGCTGCGCTGCTGCGGGCCGGGGCAGTGCGCGCCGCCGCCCACAGGGGGCAGCAGCCGGCCGCGCTCGGGCCGCGCACCGCCCGTGCCGCGCAAAACCCGCACCGCGCCAAGCGGCCCGCACAGCCAGCCCCGCGCACCCCTGCTCCTCATGGCAACAGCCCCCTGCAGCAACCCCCTGCAGGAACCCCCTTTGTTGTATTGCCTTTTTTTTTTTTTTTTTTTCGGTTTTTCTCTGTTTGCGTGTGTATAATCACAGTGCGGAGTGAGGAGGCTCTGGCGTGCTGTCCTAGGTAACTTTCCCCATAATGGAAAAAAACCAAGCCTAAAGACCTACTAAAAACGAAAACAAAAGCCGCAGCCACTTAAATACCTAGAAATAATACTGTGTTGCTCGTGCAAAAGTACACCCCGAAGAACATCTGAGTAAATGAGGGTATAGGATATGTAAGTTGCTGTAAAAGCAGCTTTTTGTTTGCGTGCGGGTCTGTATGAAACCCAAGATGATATATTGTGTTATGCTCTGATCTTTGTTTCAAGATACAGCTATGGGTAGATTTCACGATGGAACATCTTTTACCTTTTATTTCATTACTTCTAACTTTGTTGTTTTCAGCACACTCAATATTAAAATCCCATGATGATTACTTTTTCTAACTCTCTCTTTTCCTGTTAACAAGATCCTTTAAAAACCAAACTAAACCAAAATCCTTTTAGATCCCATGTGGATTTGTTACTCCGATGCCGGTAGCATCAGTGGCCAGTTCTCTGAACTTTTCTGGCAAGTACAAGGGCGAGCTGCTTGCCCGCGTGAGTTTGCAGCCAGACCCGCTGCTGCCGCCGAAGCAGCGGCCGAGGCGCAGGAAGGACTGAGCAAATGGTTACAAACGAGCACTGCTCCTCGGCTCCACATTTTTCTCTTCGCCTTAAATGCACTTTATTGCACCTTTCCCGCAGTTTGTTCTGAGGACAGGCACACTGATAATCCTTATCCAGCGCAGAGGAATTCCCCTCCTGGCTCTCAGATTGAAACCGCAGCTGGCGTTCTGCTACTCTGATATGTTGACTCGGATATTTTTTAATTATTCTTCCATATTACCTCTTGCTTGTGTTGCTGGTGCAGTTTACCTCCAACCACAATATGAGGCTGGCTAACAGTTGCTGTAACATAGCTTCAGCGTTTCCTATCCCTAGATTTTTAGGGCTTTGATTTCAGCAGAATACATGGCTTGTCGTTTCAGTGGGGGCTTTCAAACTGCGTGGCAGCCGTGAAAGTGAAGAATCCATGAGAGAAGCTGTGTGTGTGTGTGGTGCTGGGGATGTAGGATATGGGCAGACTCTTTAATACACTGAGAATATTATTTTTGATTTTTGGTTCTCTGGAAGATTTTTGTTCTGCTTTTTGATGATGGCTCAAACTATTCCCCAAACTGAAAGTAGTTGCTTTTCCTATATTTTGACAGCAGCCTCTAATTAATGGAAGTCCTTCCCAGTCTTTAGAAAATCAGTGTATTGAGTGCATGCTGAATAGTAAGAACAAACTATTTTTGAAGTTGTTCTGCATTGTGGAGTATCAGTGTTTTGTATGTTCAAATCAGTGTGTGCAATTCCTCTTGACTGTTATGTTCGCTTTAAACAATGAGGTCTTTGCTCAGCAATAGTCCTGGGTTTGTTAGGGAATCGGTGCAATGCTGGCCCTAATCAATAAATGAAGTTTGCTTGTGGCAGGACTAACGCAGCCATTATATAAGAGGGAAATCCATTTAAGCATTTGATTATTTTCCTAAGGGTTTCATTTGCTGGTTTTCAGGATAGTGTCACTTAGAGCAAGTATTTAATCTTTTTTTTTCCTCTTAAAAATATCAAACTGCAAATGACACTGAAAACTTAGCACTGAACCTTGGTCTTATAGGATTAGTTCCCATCAACTCACTGACTTCATTCACAGGACTAAAGGCCACAGGAGAAATCCCACACAGGAAAACATATTCTTTGCCCTGGAAACCTTGTTATCTTATATGTTCCAGGTATGAACTGTTGGTTCATTCCTGATGCATGAAGAGTGAATTCCTGCCTTTCGTACTCTGACAGGGTTTTGCCAGGGCAAATTTACTCCTGGCTTACACCATCTGTAACCTCAGTGGGAGCAAAATTCAGCCCTGTAGCTCTAATGGGAGCCTGTTTGATCTCGTCCTTTATTGCCGAGTGGTATCAGGAAGGGAGCTGAGCACAGAAACGTGACTACCACCGAGCTGCTATTTGTTGCACTGCATTATCTGTAGTATCCTTGTTATTCTAGAAACCTTTTTTTTTTTTTCCCTGCCTGGAACATTTTGCTGCAGCAAATGAAGAAGGGGGGAAAAAATTGAAGAGACCTTCATTTGGTGGCATAGAAAATTTGCATAAAATATCGCTCTAAGCATTGAAGGATCTTATTACATAGGGTTTTGATGATAATCTTTGTTGAAATAATATTTAACACATGCTGCACTTTTAATTAAGTATCTGAATAATCTCAAATTAATACCAGAGGTTTAAAAATAAGTTTTCATTTTAGTGAACTGTAACATAATAGCAAGCTGCATGGCAACCCCTTCCTCTACCCTTTGATTTAATTAAATGCCCTTCTGTGTGCTTCTTCTCACTTCAGAAACGCACATAAAGAAATCAGACCCAGACGTTTTATTTAGGATTTTGCCACTTTTCCTTTTCCTTACGTCTTTGCTTATTAATTTGCCCTGCTTCCTCTTTGGCTTTGATTAAGGTGTTTCTTTGAGGATCAGCTCGTCTGGGGCTTTGCAGACTGGCCTGCATGTTTGAAAGGGGCAGTTGCAGCGTGTCACGATGGCGTCGGGGTTTTGGTGATGGTGACACAGAAGTCCCTGTCTGGAAGCAGCCAGCTGTGGCAGGGAAGTGCTGGGTCCTGTACTGCACATGTCTGTGTGTGCCATGGGGAGGACGCAGCCGGGTAGATCCTGGGCCAGCTCACACAGCACAGTGACACGCCGGAGAGTGTTATGCTCCTGGAGTTTACAAGGTGAAAAGGAGCTCAACAGTGCAATGGCTTCGGACAGCAATCAAACCACTGCAAATAAATTCAGGTTTATTCTATTTATTTTTTCGAATTGATCCAGCCAATTTGTTTGCCTTCCAGTAAGGCATGTTTGACAATCACTGCTTCATTATTCCTTCTTAAGAAATTCCACTAAGCAAAGGAGGGGAAAACGGCCCTCGCTCAGATCCATGTCGGTGGAATTGTTTTGCTGGAGCCACTTTGCTGGGCCAGCGTGGGTGTGGGCTGGGGGGAGGCTGTTTACTGCTTTTATGGAAACATGCTCCAGTTTGGGAGAGTGAGGATGTGAAGCAGGCTGGCTTTGAAGGCTTTCTGTTAGATTTGTCCCTTTATCCCTTTCCATCTATCATTGTAAAGGAGACATATATAACCACCGCACTTTGTATATTAAGGGGGGCTGCCTGCTTTTTCCCTTTGCTGAGATAATGACGCTGAGGGTTGTTGACTGCTGTTATCTCTGATGACAGCCTTATCTGCATGGCTCTGATTCCTGCTCCCGGAGTCAGAGATATCCAGTCCTTCGGGAACTGACCACTGCTCCCACTGTGGCTGAGCAGGCTGGAAAGCAAATACTTAGGGGTGACAGAGTTCTTGATCAGATGTGCTGTTTACTGTGTTCACCTCTCCCAAAATACTGAAGGGAATACTGAAGGGAAATACTGGGGGTGAGAAGAAATGAGAGACTCAGAATCAGTTCAGATAAAAACCAAATGCCTCCAGCTCTCCCCAGACAGCCTCTGGTGGGGACAGTTTTTGTCCATGACCAATTGTTGAATGGTGTTGGTGTGGGGCTCGGCTTTTCTGCACCACAGAGACCCCGCACTCATGGAGATGGGGATGATATTGACACAGCAGAGGGACTGTTACACCCTCCTGGCTGTACCAAGTCAGAATCCAGGGGTTTATCTGAATTCCTCTAAACATAATAATCTGCAGTTAATTGGCCAACATTCACCATGCCTCCAATGTGCACAGTACTGCCGCAGTTTGGCACGTCACAGTCCTGTCCCTCAGAGATCTCAAGCCAAATTTCAAATATTTGTGAATTTAGCCTCCTAATGGTCTTGAGAAATGCTCTAGTTTTACTGCTGCAGAAAGTGAGATACAGAGATAGTGTGTGCACTTGACTGGGATCCCCCAGCTGCACGTGCAGTCAGCCATGAAACCTAGGTCTCCAAACACCTCCCTGGCACCCTGCTCATCAAACCCATCCAGCTGCCCAAGTTTTACTCTTAAAAACAGACAGCTGTTCCCATTTTCCAAAGCATGGGTTTGTGCAAACCCGCTGTACTAAAAGTACCTTTTAGGGTGGAAAAACTCCTAGTTAATTCCACCTTAAAGCAGCGCTAAGCAGGAGCTCATTGAGTAAAGGGTGCAAGAGCCCAGAGGTGCATGAGTTTGAGTCAGAGAGCCCTGCCCGTGCTCTGCCTCATCTCCTCTGCAAGACCATCTGCCCTCTCTTAAATGCTTGGGGCTATTAGGGGTTCTTTTCCTCCCTGCCACCTTGTATAATACAAGTGTTTCAATCTGCACACTTAGACCAATTTGATGGATATATGATCCAGCCTGTCTGTACCCAGTGGCACCTCTGCTGTTGGTGCTCTGCCATCTGAGCTCCCTGAGCAGCAATCTGAGGCTTCCAAGGTGAGCTATAAAGCCAGTGTTACTGAAAATACACATTGCTGAAGTATGCTGATGCTTACCCCCCCCCCACATTAAAAAAATGTATTGTACTGAAAACTGCTGGCCGGAGGTGGGGAGGGAATACTGTGTTTGCCTTAAAAGTTTAAAGGGGTGTTTATTTTTTTAGTGCTTCACAAGAAGGCAAAGCACTTTTTAGTACTAAAAAACCAATTACTGATTAAAAACCAGAATTGGTACTGAGAAAACAATTTCATTTAATTTTTAATTTTTTTCTTAAAAAGGAAGAAAAATATAACTCAAAACTTTTTATTCAAAAAGCATTTTTATGTGAAAAGCTGATTTTGTAATGTAAGGAGTTCTTTTATTCTCACTCCCAGTATGGTTTTGTGCAATGTAATATGTGACCACCCAGGGCTGCTTCTGCATTTTCCCCATGGCTAACTTGTGGGGCTGTTTTCCTGAGACATACAAAACAGTACTGATCTACAAATATTCAACTAAGAATGTAAGAAATCTGTCTAGGATATTATCAAATCAGCAGAAATTTCAGTTGCAGACCACAGTTTGGAATATTCTTACACTCCTTGAAGAGGAGCTTAGACATTGATAACTTGTCTGTCTTTTCCCCTCCAGTGCTTCCAGCTGGTCTAATAAAAGGGAAAACCTCACCCTGTGGATTTTGCTTTGCTGTTGAATGTGAGGATGAAATATGTCAAGTGAATAACACTTATTTTCCAAAGCTAGAAGGGACTGAAAGGGGTTAGGATGGGATCTCACTGTGGTAAGATTGGGATTACGGACTCGGATATAACATTACCTTTTCCCTGGGTCTGTCTAGGGCTCTGACTCAAACCTGCTGGTTCAAAGGCTTCAGAGGCAGAGCCCAGGAGGGGCCCTGGACACTGAGGTGCTGGCTGCTGGCTCCTGCTCACGTCACCAAGGCACATCCTCCCACATCACTCCCATCAGCTGTGCCAGTGTCACCGGCAGCAGAGCTGCACAGCAGTGCCTGAGCTGAGCTACCTGTAAGTAGTGCAAAGCCCTGTGCTAAAGCCAGACATCATCTCTGCTGGGATTTTAACCTGAGCTCACAGACAGAACAGTAATTTGATCATTCAAGCGCACCGTAACGCAGCCCCGGCGATGATAAGGGTGGTTCAATTCCAGCATTTGCAGGATGGAAACTTTCTCCCTGATGGTTTCTGTGTTGTGATTCCCCCACCCAGCACATGCCATCCTCGACCACAAATGTGCTCATTTTCCTCTATCATTTCCAGCCACCCAGCCCAGCAGCACTCCTCTCCCACACTGCAGCCCCGCCATGGGAGGACATCCCTGTGCATGCAGGATCACAGTGGGAGCAGAGCAGGTTTTGTGTGCTGGCAGGACTTATCTGCAGCTGTGGGAATGCCAGCAGCCCCCACCTCCTGAGCATTAATTACACAGCCCTCTGTGCTCCTCTGTTCCCAGGTGGAAAACGGAGATACCCTCCTTAATCCACCCCATCACTTTAGTTCACCGTGGCTCCTGCATCCACAGAGGGGAGGCACTGGAAAAGTGACAAAGATGATTAATAAGGAGGTTATTAACAAATGCTACAGGTCAAATTCCACACCAGTTCCCAAGTTTATGCTTGACACGGAGGTCAGTGTCTTGAGCAACTCCCCATGTGGCTGGGAGCTGGACTTGACTTTTGGATGCAAAGCCAGGATAGGCAAAAATTAGGTTAAATAGATTTGACCTGCACCTGATAGGAATGTTTCTGAGGGAGCGAGGTATGGTGTTCTATGGTATTACTGGAATGTAAAACCATCTCCCAGGTGTTTTAAGAGTGGTCACATGGACTGGTGTAGTTGTTTTGTAAGCTTGTTTATCTAAACTTTTGGTATTTGAGGGGCTGCTGACAAACAAAACTTTTGAATCTCTTATGTCTTGGGCAGACAGCAAACTGTGTTCTTGCTGTGGGGGAAAAGCACTGCTCTTCTGGAGTGTGGTTTCCATTTAAACATTCAGAGAGCTCCTAGCTCTGGCCTGCCTGTGTTTATCTGTGCCAAGTGTGAATGGGAATTGGAAAAGGAGAAAGAGAGAATGGCTGCGTTTTAAAAAGCTAATTTAGAAGCAGATGCAGTCTTCTGTAAAGATGATTCTGATTGTCCAGAGCTCTTTTAAAGGAACAAGGTTAAATGCATTTTATTGAGAATATAGGATTAGACACACGCACAAAATGAACAACATCATCTTTATTTATTTCATACTTGTACAGCTAAGAGTATAAGCCAGTCAATTCCTGATGATTCAGGAATGCAAGGGGATTTTCTGTATTGTTTTTTTATTTCATAAAGCTCTTTATCTCTGGCTTTGTATATTAGCTGCTTCTACACTGCCAGCAGTGTTCTCCCTGACCACTATCCTTCTGTAACCAAAGGGGGAAAACAGGAATTGACTGGAAACAGGGCAAGCTACAGGTAAAATCCTTGTGAGTCTATTCCCACATGCCCTGATTTACAGTATAAACCACCTCACATGGGAAAGGCTGGTGCTCACACTGCTCTTTCACACAAGATGACCGAGGGTTTAAAACAACCCTATGAAGCAGTATAATCACAGTATTATTTACAAAGTGCTGATGTTCTGGCAAATAACATGAGCAGAGCCAGTTCAAATTGACTGCAGTCTGTGTTCAAAGCCATGTCTGGAGCAGGACTGCCTTTTCTTGTATATTTTTACTCTGTGATTTTTATTTTGGCTGCATCTGTTCACTGCCATTGTAAAAGAATGACATAATAATTTAAAGAAAAAGCGTGGGGAAGTGGGAGTTTCTTTTTGTCAGCTTTATACTCCGGGAAACTGAGGCACAGAGAGGCCCTGAAGGTTTGTGAATGAACAAAGCCTGTGAAGCAGTGGAAAGAGGACCCAGGGCTCCCACGTCATGGCACTGGGAGATGTTCCCTGAGCACAAGGATAACAGGAGAGCAGCCCAAAAGTTATTCACTTGATGGAGTTTACCCACACACAGGAGGTAAGGGCAGGAAGAGAGTGTGCCTCATGAGTTTAAGGTTTTGTAGCTTGGTCTCTGATGGAGCAGGATGCTATGGACATGGATCATTTCTCAGGAAAAAAAATGGTTAGAAGCAACTATCTTAAAAGTCCTTTTGGATGAGCACAGCAAAAAAGTCAAGGGCTCAACTACACATCAGTGTCCCATCAGTGGAGAGAAAAGAAAAGAGGAAAAGAGAAGAGAAGAGAAGAGAAGAGAAGAGAAGAGAAGAGAAGAGAAGAGAAGAGAAGAGAAGAGAAGAGAAGAGAAGAGAAGAGAAGAGAAGAGAAGAGAAGAGAAGAGAAGAGAAGAGAAGAGAGAAAAGAAAATATTTTAAAATTAATATATTAATTCCAGCTTTTCATGGACTGTCTGCCTTGTCTCAGCTGTCTGGCTTTACCCTCCCACCCTCATTTTGGTTGTGTCATCTCTCTAGATCCTATCTTACCTTTCTGGAGCAAACACAGGCTCTTGCTTGTGTAGATGGAGCCAGGATCTGTGCTGCAGAGGAGCAGCGTGTCACTGTGTGAGTTCAAATAAGCTTGTTGAGTCATGCCAGCTGAGGATCCTGCTGCTTGGATTTATTGCTGAGAAAAGACCAAAAGTGAATGCCCAGCACAAGGGAGGTTTTGCCTTATGTGCCTCATAGGCTTAATTAATATACAGATTTTTGTTCACTGCTAGTTCTTAAAACCAAAATCATTAACAGACAAATGATGCAAAGGACAAGGGCAGAAATGCTCTGTTCATGGCTTTTTACTGTCTATATAGCACTGAAGTTGGGTAGAGCACTCTAAGGCATTTAACAGACATGATGGTATGAAATGCTGAATATAATTAAGCCAGATGGAGCTTTGTTGTAGATTTGAGTGGAGTCACGACTGCCCTTTCCTGCGAAGTTCCTGGTTTAAGGGTCACTCTTGCCTTGAACAGAGCTTCAGCAGGCAACAGGATTTGGATCTGCTGGGCAAAGTCTTGGCCTGGAGGACTCTCAAATGGTGAGCATGAGCCCTAATCACGCAGAGCTGTGCTGGTTGGGGTGCCTCTCTTTAGCAAGGACATGTCCCAATGGACCAATGGCTACTCAGACATGCTGGTTAAACACTTGCTCTTCCTGCTGTTGCAAATACCATAACAAAAATAGCCTCCAACAAGCTGGACCTAAATTTTCTGTACATTCCTATGCATTATGTTGTTCCAGGCTTAATCTTGGCAGTGAATATTCCAGGATTCCTGTTCAGAAGAGAGTGGTCTACATCCCTTTGCAAATCCTTGGTTTGAGTCACTAAAAATGTGCTATTTTCTTGCTGTGGTGCTAGCCAGCATTTAGAGGTTGCAATCCAACATTAAGGCAAATCAATGACCTTGGATTGCAAGTAAGAAGGTTTTTAAAAGGCTGATTAAATTGCTGGTGGTTCTTACCTCCTTTCTGTGTTTGAAACCATAAGGGTACTTTAAAAATTACATTTTCATCCTTTTCCCAAAGCAATGAAGGCTATATACTCTTTTTGCCTATTGAAGAACATGTGATAATTTGTCGTGCCCACCTTGAGACACCTGTCTTAGGTACCTGAGTGGGGAAACTACTCTTCCAAATGTTTTCATGCTCCTCTGAAAGGACCATTTGGAGACCAACCTCCCAAAGTTAGTTACCCAGGTTACAGTTTATGTGACAACCCCTCATCTCTGGTTTCATTTGCTGCCTCTGAGAGCTAAAACTGAAGCTTCAGGAAAACCCTTGTGTAGTACGAGCTCACTGTGAGCTTGTGGTCTCAGTGAGCTACAAAAATCTGAGTGGAAGATAAGGCCCAGCAAAGCTGTTTCCCAGAACAGGGAAAAGATGGCTGCAAGTGTTCTAGGACTGGAAATTTGGAATTTTTTCCCCTACTCCTTTTGACTGCATTTTTATCCTTGTCTGGTTCCTCTGTCTGTTTGTACCACTATATTTCAGTGGAACTTACAGTTTGTGCCCAGTAGATTTGACATCAGTGAATATTCAACCCTTCCCACAGGACTGAGAGGGAGTTCTACTTATCAAGCTAAGAAACTGTTTCATGTGCCCATGTCATCCCTGATCACAGCTAAGCAGCACATCAGTAGCCACAGTGCAAGTGAGAATTGGAAATGGCCACCAATGAATTTCAAGGAATCCCAGTCTACCTTGAGATGCTCCATAGCCATAAAAGTTGGTGAGAGTGGTTGTGCAGATTTTTCCAAGTAACAAACAATAGGATAAGAAACAGCCTCAGGTTGCAGCAGGGGAGTTACATGGGATTGGATTTTAGGAAGAAATCGTCACCAACTGGACTGTCAAGCACTGGAACAGGCTGCCCAGGGCAGTGGTGGAACCACCACCCTTGGAGGAATTTAGAGGGCATGCAAGGTGCCACTGGGGGACATGGGTTAGTGGTGACCTTGGCAGTGCTGAGAAAACAGTTGAGCTCTATGTTCTGAAAAGACTTTTCCATCCTAAACAATTCAATGGGTCTGTATCTCTATCTCTGACATATTCCACTCCATCTATTCTTTTGCATCTCCAGATTTATCTGCTGCAGTCCCATCTCATGTTCAGCCAGAGCTGAGAGGGGAGTAATGGCAAAGTTTCACAGTGCTCAAATCACTCCTCATTTAACAGCTATGTAACATTTATTTTTGCTTTTCCCTTCTAGAATTGAAAGGCCTTTTCATGGAATGCAGTGACCTGCCCTGGAGGGCTCTCCCTGGCCTGTGGTTTCATGCTTTGCAGTCTCATCCAAGACAACTGCATTTGGGATTTCTCTTCCAGCCTGTTTCCCACAGAGTAATTTGGAGCAGGTACATTTCTGTAGTGCAGGACTGGGGAGAGCACTACACTACAAACCATGCATGGGAAGGTGTCCTGTGCAAAGGCTGCCCTTACACAAGAACATACATGAATAATAGGAAATTCTTTGGGTGTGGGATGCAGTGGGGATTCATTGTCACTGCAAGGAGTGGAGAGCATTGCCTTGGTTTGGAGGTGCAGGTCCGGGCTCTATCTCAGGACTCGGCTCCTGCCACTGTCCCTGTGGCATGGGCACACCTCTGCTGTCCCCTACAGCAAAGGGGCCGGCATCGGGCTGAATTGCAACGTGGGGAAAAGCGTGTGAACCCTGCTTGGTGGTTTGAGGCCAGCAGGAAGAGAGCAGAGCAGCGGGGCATTAACTGAGGGGCTTTAGAGGATTGGGAAGGAGCTGAAAGGCGAGGATTTGGTGGCACGTTCTCTGGGCGAGGAGCTCAGTGCTCGCACGGCCCTATTGTGCGGGGAGGATAAAGCAGGGTGGCCGCGGGGACCTGGGCTAGGGGTGCGGCCGGCGCCAGGCCCAGGAGCCCGGCCCCAGCAGGGTTCACCAGCCAGGGAGCCCGGCCCCAGGAGCCCGGCCCCATTCAGGGTTCGCCGGCCCAAGGAGCTCAGCCCCATTCAGGGTTTGCCAACCCAGGAGCCCGGCCCCATTCAGGCTTGCCGGCCCCAGAGGCCAGGCCCCATTGGGGGTTCGTTGGCCCCAGGAACCCGGCTCCAGTGGGGCTCGCCGGCCCCAAAAGCCCGGCCCCATTGGGGGTTCGCCGGCCCCAGGAGTCGGGCCCCAGTGGGGCTCGCCGGCCCCAAAAGCCCGGCCCTACTGGGGGTTCGCTGGCCCCAAAAGCCCGGCCCTACTGGGGGTTCGCCGGCCCCAAAAGCCCGGCCCCATTGGGGGTTTGCCGGCCCCAGGAGCTCGGCCCCATTCAGGGTCGCTGACCCAGGAGCCCGGCCCCAGCAGGGCTTGCCAGCCCCAGGAGCCCGGCCCCATTGGGGGTTCACCAGCCAAGGAGCCCAGTCCCAGCGGGGCTCACCGGCCCCAACAGCCGGCCCCGCTGCCTCCCAGGCCGCCCGGCACATGGCCCTGCTCACTTTGAAGCCCCTGGTGCTGCAGAGGGGTGCTTTCTCTGGCTCTTGTTTGCTGATGATCCCTAAATTAAGAAATGCAAATCTATTCAGGGCAGATTCCTTTTCCAAAGGCAACTTGCCTCAGTTGCTAATTCCCTGCACAGCTTCTATACAGACCCCTCGCAAACACCTGCAGCTTTTTTTTTTTCCTTCCTCTCCCCCTTTTTCCAGGGAGCGGGTGGCAATGGGGAGTTTATTGAAAATCTTTGTTTTCTCTGATGCAGTGAAACTTGCTTTGCTCTTTTGCCACCTTTTCTTTCCCCCTTTCACAGAATAAATACAGCTGATCCATCTCCAGCCCCTCTGCACGTGCCAGAAGAATAAATCGCCCGCCTCACCCCCAGCCCCCTCCTTTAATTCTTTCCCCTGCTGCTGTGTTTGCTTATTCTCGCTGCAGCTGTAGTGCTGGTCGCAAGCGTGAGTTGACCTATTGCTGGTTTGTTTGGCACTGGCTCTGCAGAGCCATCCCCCAAAAAAAGACTTCAACTGTTAGAGCCCTCACTAGGCTTCTTTTTTTTTTTTTTTTTTTTTGCTCCTCCCTCTTTTATTATCACAGCACTTGCCTTTTGTTGCCGGTGCAAGCACAAATACACATACACACCACACACAGGCGTGGAAGCACTGGGAGTGAGGAGAGCGAAGCCCCTGAAATATTGCACTGTCCAAAGTCCACGGGTTAAAACAAACATCAACACTGCGTCAAATAGTTTGCCCTAAGAGTCTTTTGTTATGAAGATAAGCTTGTTATCTCTTTCATTCAGATTTTAATCTGACAGGTCATTTGCATACTGCCAGCCGACTTCAGGGTGTGCATTAGATCCACTTTGCATTTAAATCCTCTGTCAGTCAGGCAAATAAAAAAAGGGGGAGTTGCGGGGGAGAGAATAGCAAAGAACCCCTTTCAGATACTCACAGTTATTGCTACTACTTTTTGTGTTGATTGTTGATGCAGAAAAGTTCTCCTGGGTCTTGAGGCTCTGTATGTTTTTGGGTAGCCAGGATGCCATGAGCTGCACCATTGAGGTCTTGCAAACGATCCCGTTGTGACCCCTGGGCCCCTTCCTCACCCAAATCCCTCTTCAAACCCTGCTAGGCAGACTCTTTCCCCACACTGACCTCTGTTGCCCGGTAAAACCTAGACCCTGCCCTCCGTCGAGTTAAGCCTGTCCTGGGCTTGCATGAGAAGGGATTAAGCCCTTGGGAATAACAGGACAAGGAACAATGCCACAATGCAGTTAACAAGACACCTATTTAGCAACTTCCATGTAAATATGCCTCTTCCCTTAGTTATTCTACTTGTCTTACATGTCTCTCTATATTTTTATTTCTTCTCCACGTGAAGCCTGATCCTGCATCCTTAATCCTGAATCTCCATCACATGTGCTGGAGGGATTCTAGGGACAAGGCTGTTCTTACAGGTGACAGGAATTCATTGTGTGACTGTGAAAGACAAAAGCTGTGGGACACGAGTCACCTATGGTGCAAGTGCAGGCTGATGGGGTTGTGTGGCTCTGTGGGCACAGAGAGCTACAGCAGTTTCTGGTGTCTGGAAAGCACCACAGGCACAAAACCCCAAACAAACCAATGGAAAAACCCCACAACACTTGTTGAAGGTGTTATCAAAATGCACGAGTGCTGAGGATCTGTGGTTCTTGCCACCACATTTTTCTGTAACAGCACAAGTCAGGAATTTCAGCTTCTGGATCTGATTCCTCTCATATATATGCTTGGACAAATTGGTGATGCTCACTTTTCTTATCCTGAGGCCAGCCCAAATAGCGTCAAGACTCCTTTGTTTCTTGGAGATCCAAGCCTGGTTCCAGCCTGCCCTGGTTTGGCTGTCCCCATCACCTGGCCATGGACCACCAGGTCTTGCCAGCTCTTGCCAGCACCTCCTCTGAGATGCTGAAACAATGAACTGTGGACAAGATCAAACCTGGTGCAATTCTTGTCCTGTGCATGGACGTGTAACCACAGCTCTGCTGAAGACCACAGAAATTATCCTGGCGTAAGTGAAAGGTAAAACTATGACTCTCCTTCCTGAAACACAATGGAGAGCCCGTGAGACAAGGCCGCAGTCCCCCTGCAGAGAGGGATGGAGTTCCTGGGGATTGTGTCCCAAACCACAGCAAGCAGAGCCATAGAAGAACTTCTCCTTCAGCCCCAATGGGGTTAAAGATTGAATCTGATTAAATTAGTTATCCAAAAGAGAGGAGTGAATAGTTGCAGGGCATTTATTCAGCTCTAATATGACAAGTTCAATTCTTCTGTTCAGAGCCAGTAATTTTCTTACATATATTAATTATTTGAAATAATTCTCTGAATAACATCTAAGAATAATTCAGGCAATATATCTTGATAATGAACGTGTTACTAGTGAATGGTTGAAATCTCAGCTGTGCTGGTGACTTTGGCATAGGTGAATGTTCACACGGCATTGTTTCTTCTCTGAAATACTGGTACGTGACTTTCAGAACCAGATTCTGGTCTGAATTGCTGTATTTATGAGGTTTCTATTATTTCCCATTTCAGTAAATGTTCTTGACAGTAAATGCCATTGTCAGAATATTATTGGTAAACAAACATAAAAGCATGTGAATGCAGGCAGACCAAATTTGAAGCATTTATTTGAAATGATGGTGGGGGAAAGGTTTGAGATGTGTAACCACCTCCAACTTTAAAGGAAGTTGGTGGGAGAAGGGTTTCTCTTCTCAGCTGATATCTGCTTCACTCTTTTCCAGCTTCTTGTAAGGATTTCTCAGGGCTACCCAGAGCAGCAAACCTTTCTAAGCAAAGTCCCACATAGTGACACATAATGAAAAACCCAGGAGCATTCCCAGTCTTCTGGCACTCTGGGGTAGGTTTCTCTGTGGTGTTTGCATGGAGGCATCATGTCCCTGCTCCTGTTGTTTGGTACAGGCAGGAGAGAGGTGTGCTGTTCCTGCTGTGGCTGCTGTTTCTGGAGATGACTGGGACAAGGTGATTGAGATATCCAGTCCGTGCTGGGGCTGTCCTGCAAGGGAGGTGTGCCCTCAGTTATTCATCATCCAGCAGCACTGCCAGTATTACTGGGACTGAGGCAGCCCAGAGCGGAGTCCAGCACTGCTGGCTGAGCAAAGAGCGTGTCTTTGTGACAAGGAGTGGCAGCAGAGCCATCCCCAGCCAGCAGCAGGGAGAGCTGGTCGGGCACTGCAGCTTGACCATGCTGCCAGAGCAGGGCCAGCCCTGCTCCACGCCCTGTTCCAGTCAGCCAGCCCTCTACATGTACAGGCATGGGAGCATTGGAGTTTGGGTGGGAGTTTCTGTCCAAAATCTGGACTGTTTGGCCAAGGATGGAGTGAAAAGGAAGGGCAGAGTCACCTATATACAAATAGGGAAGAGCTCCTTCTGCAATCCAGTTTCCAAATCATGCCCTAAAATTGACAACGCTTAAGACCCCTAGACTAAGGGGAATGAATGCAAAATGAGAGCTCTGCAAAATCCCTTGGTTCGAGGCCAGCTCTCTTGCTTTGCTTTGCTGCTCCTTGGCATCAGTCTTTCAGCCAAGTAAGCAAGTCAATGGCTAGCTGTATTGCCAAAAAAAAATCTTCCTAGCTGTTTTCCATATAGCTAATGAGAATGCAAATGTGCTCGCTTTCCAGGCTTGCTTACAGCCTCTGCTGCTTCATTTCTGTGGATGGTACCTAAGTGTCCTTCCTTTAGCCATGTGATCTAAGTACATCACACTGGCTGTTGGGGTTGTCCTTGTGTTGCCAATGAGAAACAGAGTGGTTTGAGTGGAATGACAAAGTAGGAAGCAAAGCCTCTCAAGCACCTGCTGTGCACTATCCTTCCACATGCTGTCCCTGGAGGGTTAAAGAAAGAGCAGTTTAGAATAAGAAAGGCAGAGAAGAAGGTCTGTCTTTGTAAGTTAGATATCACATCAGAGCCAAAGTCACACGGTATATGGACTTCAGTGAGCCCATGTTTGGGCAGTGTAGAGTGTCTTTGCTGGGCTCTCCTTGGGAGTTTTCCTTCTTCTCATGAGCAGTCTCTTCCATACTTACAGAAGTGTTGTTTTTCTAATCCCCCATCAAAAGGTTTCTCATTGGGCTTGCAATGTGATACCACTTAGAGCTGTGATCCCTTCAGAAATGGAGTGGTGATTCTGTTTGTACCTTGCATTGTGCTTCTCTATTGAAGAACAGAGCCTCTCTTGACCAAAATATCTTGTCACACATTGTAAAATCAGCTCTGGGTGCTTTTCAGCTACCCGAGCCTGGACAGAGTCCAGGCAGTGTCCCAAGCCCTGTTTTTCAGGGACATGTCTCTTGCCTGGCTCCCTTTCTGGGGATGTTGGATCAGAGATGAGAGCTCAGTAGCCTGTGGGCATTGTTGCATCATCTGACCAGCACTCTGGACCCTTCAGCGACCGTGGGGACAATTCAATAAAGGGACATAACATCTGCGTAGGAATTTTTCCACACAGACACACACACTTCATCCCTAGACAATGCAGGAACGCTGCAAAGTGAGGCAAAGCTGTCGCCTCCTGAGCATTGCCCTTTTCTCATCTCTCCCGTCTGGTGTATGTCTCCAGATTTGCCTCCAGTCTTTAACAGAGCTCAGGTTCCTCTGGTTGAGCCTCCCACTCTGGCCACCAAAGGGCTTCCTCTGCTCTGAGAACAAGTCCCTTTTAAAAGCAGCCTGACATCTTTCCTTTGTTCCTAGCTTTCCACTAGGATTTTCCATGATGCAATCCCGTATGGGGTTACTGGCAACGAGCTGTTAAAAGTCAGTAGCTGTGCCTGGAGCAAACCCATTGTTCTGCCAGCACAGAGCCCTTCAATGCCGCTGACTCCTGCATGGCCTTGCTCCTGCCCCCCAGCCCCACCGGCGGGAGGGACGTCCAAATCCAGGAGGAAAACAGACACAAACGCCAGGCACAGCACAAAGAGCAAGGCTTGATAAAACACAGCCACGGCCCCTGACCATCACTCTGGCTGTGGCTGGGGACTGGGCTCAGACTCACCAGATGCATCTCACTTTTCCTGGGGAAGTTCACAGGCTGCTGCTCCAGTGGAGAAGGGTTATTTTGGAGTGGAAAGTGAGAAGCTGTAGCTTTTATCCTTTTGGAGGAGCAATTTACAAGGAAAACAATGCAGGATTCTCTGGAATAAGGAGTATTAGCTGCATCATCTTTTAAAAATAATTTAGCCAAGTGAATGTTGGCTGGGGATTAGCACCCTTGCAGGCGCTTGGGTTGCAATGAGGGGATGTTTGCTGAGATTTATTGATGTTGGGGATTGTTCCAAATGCATAGGTGACATCTAATGCCAAAGCAGATCTCTGGCTTGCTAATGAGATAAGTCAAAGGCTCTGCAAAGTTTTCAGCAGCATAGTCATTAACCCCAAGACTGCAATATCCTTTGTGTTTTTCCAGCATGTTCTGCCAAGATTTCGCCTTAAGCAGAGAAAAGATGAAAACTAGAGTGTCTTACAGCTGAAAACTGCTGTCTTCTGTGTTGTTCCCTGGGACACAGAAGAGCCTGTGTATAATCACCACTGAGCAGGGAAACATTCCTACTGTCCAGCACAGTCATTTTCTTTGGTGTTGGACAAATGGAAAAAGGAAAAAAGCCACTGAGAATGGTCCTGTCTGGGGAGTTGCAATCTTACATCCCCCATCCTCCTCTGCTTCTGGTGCTCGGATTATGGGGCTCCCAAACTCAAGTTTCAGAGGGGCTTTCTAGGTAGTTACATCAGGTAGTTACAATTCCATCCAAGCAGGTCTTGTTAAGGGAATTACTTTTTGTGGTAGTAATTTTCATCTCTACCCTTTACTAGGTCTTGCACACTTGAAATGGAGACAGGCTGCGGTTGAATTCTGGTAGTAACTGACCAAGACTGATGATTGGAAAAATCCCTCAGCTAAGATATTTGTAGGAAATGAACAAATGCTGTTATAGCGACGCTGAAATGTTTAGTGACTTCACTTTGATGTGCCTATGCTATTGTGTTGGAAGGACTTCAGCTTTTATATTCTGTCCCCTCATGCAAAACTTGAGACATTTATTCCTAGAAACTTCCTTCAGATTTATTTAAATTAATTTTTAAACGTACCTCCCTCATAAAAAAAGAAAAAAGTTTAAAGTTAAACCAATACTTTTGTTCTGCTCCAAATTTTTTTAAAATACCAACTACATCAAAGTGAAAGCCAAAATGATTTGGATGTTTGAAGCAAAATTCTTGTTTTCTTTTATTCTCTGTAGTTTCTTGGTGAGGAATTACTTCCACTTGGGACTTCCACTTAGACAATGATTTGCAGAGTTAAGGGATAAAAAGGGAACAATCCAGGATCATAGACGTGTCAGTATCATGGCTAGGTGCTGTGGGACTTCTTCCTGTATTTCACTTGGAGAGCTGAAAAAAACCAAGGCAGTGACTCAGTGGTAAGCTAATGAATTACATCCAGCCTTCAAGGAAGAAAACCAAGTAGTTGTGATGATAAGATTACACATGCTATGTTATTGTTAGAAGTATGTTTCAGTCTCATGTGTGTGCTGAATAGACAACTTTGGTCTCCTTGCAATGAGAGAAACATTTTGTATCACCCCTTGTACCATGAAAAAGACTCTCCTGACCACTCCTGGGAAAGTGATTCCAGTGTGGATCAGTGCTATTTCAAAGACTGGTTGTGGTTGATTCACTTGACAGAGCCATTCTTCACATCCTTTTTTAGTGTCCAAAATGATCAGCTCACCTGCCCTTCCAGCCCTCTGGAAGAGGCAAAGCCATCAGCAAAACCATGATTGTTTCCATGGTCCCCCTATTGTGCCACTTGAGACAGTGCCCAGCTTTACTTGTGCCCAGGTCCAGCTTCAGATTTTACAGGGTTGCTGTTCTCAAAATACACATGGGCTGTGCCAAGGATGAGTCAGGCAGATGCTCTTAGTGGTGCACTGGGTGGTGCAAGTTTGCCCTTTTCCATGGCAGTCCATGAGCAATTAAAGGATGAAAATTGTAATTAATGCCAATCAGTATGAGTTAATGGAAAATAGAATGGGATGCCTCTCTTTAGTTTAGTTGATAAAAGTGATAGTAACATACAAGACTTCTGTGAGACATTTGCCTGGGTACCACATGACATTTTGATTAAGGATCTAGAGCAGTATAAAATCAAGAGGGTGTGCATTAAATGAATTAAAACCTGGCTCCCTGACAAGTCTCCAAATGTAACTGTAAATCATCTGCCAGCTGTGTTTGTAGCAAAGTCCCTCCAGTATTCTTGGTTTTAATATCTTTATCAATGACATGGAAGAAAACGTAAAATCACCACTGATGTAGTCTGTTGATGGTGTGATGAGACAGAAAGAGTAAATAATGGAGAGGGGAGGTCACTGATAGGGAGGAATACAGAGTGCTTGGGGAGCCAGGCTCAAGCAAACAACAAATATAGTGATGCAGGTGAATGCAAGAACTAAGCACAAAAGCTGTGTTTATAAGACAGTGAACTCCAGGAAGAAGGATCCTGAAGAAGCTTTTGGGAGACTTTTTTTGGAAAAGCTTCTTCACCAGCCAAAATCAGTTGACTGGATGGTCTCGGTGCTGAGCTGTAACTGAGCAGGAGAACAATTGGAGGTACAAAGACCATAGAGTGTCTCTAAGTTATTTCCTCCTGATGGCAGTGCTGCTGTGGTGAGTAAAAGCATCAAAATGCTGGAGAGGGTTCAAGAAAGAGACAGGAAAATTTTGGAAAGATAGAAAAGCCCTGAGTGACTCTGTTTGCTAAGCCACCAGAGCAAAGTTGAAGATAGAGCTGGTCCCAGTTTGCAGATGTGGGGAGTGAAGTAAGTACTAGGATATTTTTTTTTTTTTCTGTAGTAGACCACTGCACAGCTGAAAGCTGAGTGTGGAGGCAGTCAGATGGGAAAAAGGCTTCAAAGAGTCAGCTTAATTAGGAATTAATTTCTGTTGTCTGGGATCTTTGTCCAGGCTCAGCAACTCATGGCATACCTGAGTGCAGGAGCAGAATCTCAGCCAGATTAAACCAGCACTGCTGCACTGGCATAGCCAGATTTGTAACTGACACCTGCACATAAAAAAAAAAAAAAGCTGAAGCCCTGCTTTTATGTTGAAGTCTGTACTAAAAGTGCCAAGGTCTTGGGTAACGTAGAACTTGTGAGTTCTTAGGCACCTTTATATCCTGGTCTATACAAAAATGTGAAAAAGACTAAAGTATTTTTAAACTAATGTAGTAAAAGCTCTTGAATGGACATCTCAAAATTGATGAAAAACTGCTGGAGGTGGTGCTGGTTGTAACTCCAAATCTTTAGATAGGTGTTCACAATGTAAGCACCTGTGATAGCTGAAATGTTACCATACCCACAACCAACAGGTTCTTGTCCACCTCAGCTGGAAAAGATTATATCCAGCAGTGGGTTTGTGGGGTGGCAGCCTCTCTAGGGAGGTGCTAATGAGCATCCTGAGGTTAAACTATCAGCTAGCTCAGGAAGGCCTGGAGGACAAGGATGTCCATCATAACCTGTATTCACTGCATGAACCAACATCTAGGATTGATTTAAGCGTAGTTGCACTGATGTTGCTATGTATTTAAGTTGTTTGCTAAATAAGATCTAAGGCAGCTCAAGTTTCATTGAGAAGGACAAGCTAATTCCAGGGATGGTTTTACTCCAGCTTCAAGGTAGCTTAGGCTAATGCAGTTTATTTTGCAGGATCAGGCTAGGAGAGTGCATTGACAAGTGGCAGATCAGTCACTGCCAACTGTTTATATCCTGTGAGCAGAGGAATGCCCTAGGCAGATTCATTTTGATGTTTTGTGCCAACACAATGAAGTCGTAGGGAGCCTACAACTGACAAAATTTACACACCATGGAGTCAGAAGACTAATGAACACTGAATCCAAGAGGGACCTATTTTAACTTACATTTGCTTACAAGGCTTTGGGGAACAAATTCATGTTTTGGCTAACCCATCTAGCTGGGCACTGCATCCAAAAGGGGCAGCACTGCTCTTCTGCTTCCCACTTCACCCTGTCTCTTGAGGAGCTGGATTTACTTGCTGCTATTGCAGGCTGTGTTTTGGTGAGCTGGTTTCAAATTTGATCCAATCTGCTTTGAAAAAATGCAACTTTCAGAGTGGCTTCCCAGTCACTACAGTCCAAAAGAGCAGGTGGGATTTTCGTGGCCCCCTTCAGTTAGAAGGAATGAAGCCTGTTCAATAACAGTTGATTTTCTGACTTGGACTCTTTGAGATGGGCATTGCATTATCATAAATCCCTCTTCACAACAGCAAAGCAAGTTAGCAGCACATTCTAATGAGACAAATTGTGCAAGAAAGCAGTGACCAGATTACACAGGGGCAGAGTTAGTGGGCTAAGCAAAGAAGGAAAGTCTAGACTGAAATAATACACGGTACTGTGCAGGTTGAAAAGTTACAGTAAGAGGCACAGTTGCAATTCACATATCTGTGGGATCTATGGTGACACTGGAAGAGCCAACATTTGCCTCTTCCATAATCTGTCACCCATCACTGCTGCCTCGAGCATGGGAAGTTTAATTTCCTATGAATCATGATGTGACTTGAGAAGTTAAATCCTACATCTTTCTGAGCCTCCACTGACAAAATAGTAAACTAAGTCTACTGTGGTATTCCTGCCTGCTTAGTTGTTGGAAATCGTCCTCTGGCTGTTGGTGTCTTCATCAGCTTCAGCCTTACCTGCAGGCCAGACTGCTGTGGCATCCCAGGTTGGTGGATTCTTGATGCTGGTGGAAAAACTGCTTGAGTTAAAGGCAAGTGTCTGATGTCAGGGGACTCCTGCCAGTCATTGTTCTGCTGTTTGTGTGAAAACAGGCTGAATTCTGTGGTTTTGCTATGTAACATTCTTATGTAGCTGGCTGAGTCGCCAACATGATAAATGCAATTACTTTTTCCAATTGTTATTTTTGCCCAAAGCATGCAATTGACACTGAAGTCTGCTGGGCAGAGGGGGAATGTAGTGGCTGCTCACATCCCCACAGCGGCACAATGATGTGAAGGCATGGGCTGCAAGGATGGGAAGCAAACGCTGCACATGGTATGTCAGGAGCAGCACCCATCTGTGTGCCCATCAGTCCTACCTTGAGATGTCAGTGGTCAGGGGGTAATCTGCTTTTTTGGTGCAATTGAAGGGGGAAGGATGGAGTTTCTAGGTCAGCTGCAACATGATTTTCCCTGGAAAGGTGGGAGGGAGTGGGATTTGGTTGTGCAATGTAGTCAAAGGGAGCTGTGTTGCACCATCTGGGAGAGCAGCAATGGCACCAGAGCTGCCTCACTCTCCCCTGTGCCCACCCTGTCTCTAGCTCCCAATAGGAACCTTCCCAAATGGGAAAAAGGATTTGGTGCCCTTCTGCAGTGGGAGGCAAGACGTAACTGGACCCTGAACTTGGGAGGGAGCACAGCTCTCTCATATGATGGGGATAAGGATGCTTTCACACGGAGTGGAGATAGGCTGGCTAATTTGGGTTGTCTGCACCCTTTGGGAGCCAGCACTACGTGGTGACTGGTGCTGTGGGCTCCCTACCCTGTGACTTACTCAGCTGAGGAAAAGGACAGCCCAACCAAGCTCCCACCATGGTGGTTAAAGTTTGTTTTAGCCACCTTATCTAATCTCTCCCCTAACTTTTGCTGGGGGAAAGCGTTTATTGCTTATATCGTGTTACTCCATGAGCACTTGCTGGCTGCGGCTGTTTGCGTGTGTATATGTAGATGTGAAGACAGATAACTTCAGGCCTTGCAGTTTTATGGGTCAGTCAATCCAAACTGCTTCCACTGGCAGATGTGGGGATGTGCTGCGTTCATTACCTGTGGGCCATGTGCTATCAGGGTGTAAATCAGCAAAGCGGGGCTCTGTTTATACACATAAATTGCCCCAATGTGACAGCTTAATACCCTTTTGACTTTTTACCCTCTGCGGGGGAGAGCCTCAAATGTCTTAGAGCACTGCTCACCCCCGGGATGACGGCAATGCAGGGAAACCAGCCCCGCTATAAAAGGAGCCAGCACACTTTGCTCCCGTGTGTCTTCAGGCTTGGCTGCGTAGCCAGCAGCTCCCCGCAGGGGAAAGGCCCTTCCAACAGACCAGTCCAACAGGAAATTACCTGCTCACCCTTTGCTAAATTACTAGCTGGACAGCCAGTCACAGGGTCCCAAAAATGCCAGCTCCATCTATTCCCCCAGGGACATGATTCCCAGGCACGCAAGATCCCCGCTTGTTCACCGCGAGGGCAAACCCACCTGGCCGTCCCTTCCCTGCAGCGCCTTGCGCAAGGCAGATTTCATCTCCTCTGTGGGACACAAAGATCACATGGCTCAATTTTCACTGAGCAATCACAGGGTAAAACCTGCCAGGCTTCCTTTAGCTCCGGCTGAAGGGTTTTCTTACTCCAGGAGATGCTTTATTTTTTTCAGCAGATGAGAGGGTGTTCCCAGTGAGATAACAGGGAGCTGATGAGAGGGGAGAAGTGCCAGGACATTCACAACAAAATGGATTGCTGTGATATTCTGAGGAGATTTCCAAATTTAAATTATGTGGGAGCAGGGGTAAGACTGTTGAAATTGAGATCCTCCCCATTAGAAATGTCCTTTTTGTGTTCCCCTATGTTGTCTCCATCATCTTGGAGAACAGGAGCTCATGGTTGCATCCAAACCTTTGGTAACCCCCTTGACTTTTTTCCTAAATCTGACTGCACTAAACCATCCTAAACCCAACTTAGAGGAAAAGAGACCCTCTTAATCAGGACTTTTTATTGTGCTGGCACTGAGCAGTCCTGGTTGGAACTCTCAGGTTATTCCATTGTCCTTTTCAAGCCCTCTTCCCCATCAGCACCCAAGCTCTGTTGGAGTATGGCAGGTCCCATCTCACTTCCATGCTCCCACCCCATCCAAGAGCGTCCCTGTGCCCTTTATGAGAGAGAGACATCTGCAGCAGGCCTTTCCCAATCCTCTTTTAAAGTGCAAGTTGAGCCTGAAAATTGATGCTGTAGGAGAGTGACCTTGTTGGAATGTCCTTCCCTCTGGCTGATCCCAGGTCAAACGCTCTCAGTTTATGAGTCACTGACTCCCACAGTAGCTAGACTGCACCTACCTCTACTTCTGCTCGCCCAAGCAGCAGGAGAGACCCTGCAGCTGGGATGTTGCATGGAGCAGAAGGTGACCCCATCCCTGCTCCTGGCCTTGGATCCCCTTGGGGCCCAAGAGGTGGCTTTGGTGCAGGAAGGGCTGAGGACCAGTTTAGGTGGCTGGAGAGCAGTGCTGGTGCTACCCTGTACCTGCAGGCACCTCATTTTACCTGGCTGGGACTCCTTCCCATGCTGGCACTACTCTTGTGGCATTTCTCAGAAAGAGACCATCATTCTAAGTTCTCAGCCCAAATGATGGCATTTCTACAGTGCACTTTGTGTGATTCAGAGGGCTGTGGCTTCCTGCAGAGGAACATATGAGGCAGCTCCAGGCTGGATGCTCTGGTGTTTAATATCAGGAGTGCCCAGGTTGCAGCCTTTGTCTCACGATGGGTTCAGTGTTTTCTTGTCTACCCAGCTCTGGCAAGACTTGAAAGCAGTTGGTATCTTTGAGGACTCTGCCCTACTGCTAAAGTTGGTTGAAATTGGCCAGGGAGTTCACAAGTTTTGTTAGAGAGAACGACAGACACACCCACAGCATGATCACAAACAAATTGTTTCTCTAGGAAGCTAGGCTGCAAAAAAAAAAGGTTGTTTAAGTAAGCAAACATTTTTCTTGAAGACACTAGAGCAGGGGAGGTGGGAGGGGAAGTGTGTGTTTATATAGCTGTTGACCCAACCTCCACTTAAGCATTAGTTTCTTGGTTTAAATCTCTTTATCCTATTTATGCCCATTTTTATCATGTTGGTTATTAGTCCTAATGACTTGCTCTGCCCTGTGCTGCCACCTTCATCTCAGCAAGCTCCTGTTTTGCTGCAGAATTCTGCAGACCACTTTGCTGAGATCAGCCCATCCAAATAACTTCACACATACAAACAATGAACCCAGTGAGGAGTGGGGGTTGGCAGGGCCCCACAGGGGCAAGGCGTAGATGTGAGCAAAATGAATCGGTGGCTCAGGCTCTCCTGTAAGGCTCCTGTTTCAGGATTTGCAAACTGGTTTCCTCTATCAGCTCCAAAGCATCAGAGCTGCTAGCTAATACTAGGGCAGTAAAGGCTTTTTTGGTATGAGCTGTCAGCCAAAAATTCAAGTGCCTGTGAGTTGTTCTAGTTTTTCCAAAAATGGGTGCAGTGGTCAGGTGTCCCTTTGATGTGCTCCTGTTTATTTACAAAGAGCCCAAAAGGTCCCATTCCCCCAAAGGTGGCAGGAAACAGGCAGGGACAGAATTTGGTACCTTGTTCTTCCTGTTAGGGCTGATCTCACATGTGAGTAAACAGTGGGTGCGTGGTGAGCTGCAGCAAAGGCTCTGCTGCCTGAGCAGCCACCCATCCTCCTGTTTTCCAGTCCTGGATGCCTGTGAGAGTCTCCCTTTCACTTTCTTCCTGGCTGGCTCAATGCAGGAAATCAGACTGATTAAAAACTAAAGTGGGAAAAAAAATTAGGGGAAAAAAGAGAAAAATGTGTTTCTTTAAAAGCAGCAGAAAAAAAAAAGTAAAGATCATTTTAATTAGGTTTGAAAAATCTGCAGCACAGTTGACAGGCGAGCTGACAGGGCTCCCTTTCACCAGATCGCCCAGCTCAGGGTTTTCCAGCTTGTGTGCAGAATATTTTGACATTCTTGCTTTCTTGGCTCCGTTTGTGGAGCCCAGTGGAACCTGCAGCCTAATTAAATGTAACAATTCCTGAAAATGAGGGCTGTTATTTTTTTTCCTATGGATAATAATAGAGGTTTTATTTTAAAAAGAGCTGATCTATTTACTCTAGGCTGCCTGCTTCCTGACCTGGCCTCAGCACCTGAGGGGACAGGAACAGAACGAATTAGACAGGAGCTTAGTCACTGGAAAAGATGAGGGTGTTAATGTGTGTGTGTGTGTGTGTGTGTGTGTGTGTGCACATGTGTCCTGCATGCTCTGCTGAAAGAGTTGAGAGGTGGAAGGTTAGGAGGCTCAGATTTTCCCTGCAGCTCACTTTTCCCCTGACTTTTGTGGTTGGGTGCTGCTTTTTAGGCGGTGCCAGACCCTGCGGGCTCTAGAGGGGCTGCACAATCCCAGCTCTGGCTGGATTGTGGGTACCAGCCTGCAGGGCAGGGTGAGACCTGGGGCTGTGCAAGCCAGGGGGTGCTGACAGAGCCTTTGTATAGGGAGCTGTGCTAAACAAGAAGGAAAACACAAGTCACTATTGTCTAGGACTGGATGTGCCCAACTCTGCACCCTTGGTGCCCAGAGCTTTCCTTCCAGGGCTTTAACCACAGTGGTTCATTTTTACCATGGTGTTACTCCTGGTCCCTTGAGCACTTCCCTGCATCCTTATGCCTGGTGAAGCATAGCCCAACTCCAGGAGAAAGACAAGTCACAGAAAGTTGCTCCTTGTGCCTCTCCCTGTGGGCCATGGTGCCTCAGGTCTGCCAGCTGCCATCGCTGCCGCTGGGCAGCACTGCTCAGGTGTCACTGCTCATGGCTTCCTGTGGGCTGCCTGGCTCTGAGAGCACTCCAGAGCGGGAGCAGAGTCCCTCTTTCAACTCAGTGTGCAATCTCCCAGGCTGACAAGGAGGAGATGCTGACAGAGGCTGAGGAACACTCCTTCCCATCCTGTGCTTGAGCGATGGCTTCCCTGTGCCCCTGGGCTCAGCACTGCTCATCAAACCACCTCAAAACCCCCCAGCTGATGTGCCCATTGCTCAGCCAAAAGCAACAGGGGAGGACATCAGCCGTGCAAACCACTCCCAGGCTTTCCCCCTCCCCACTTCCCCCTGCACTCCAGGGAGCTCCCCTCAGGCACAAGAAGCCAAAGCTCCGGGGGCATTTGTGCCTGCCTGGCCAGGGCAGGACTGGCTCCCGGTGCCCACTGCCTTTCCCAGCCTGCAGCCTGATGGCAGCAATGAATCAGCAGCCAGTGGACTTGTCAAAGGCATTCCTCCACTTTAATCCTATTGACAGGGACTACTGCCTGGAACAGGAACTGCGGGGTGAGCCATGTCAACAGCAGATTCTTATTACAGATAATATTGATGGGGCCTTTTCTTGAATAATGAAGGGAAGAGCCCTCTGCTTTGACGTTTGTCTCCAAAACCTAGAATTACTAAGAGTTTAACCATCGGAGGGGAGCTTAAGATAGTTGCATCTTAAAGGATCTGCTTTCTTGTCGCATTCAAGGCTGGGGGAAGGAGTTTAGCCCATACAGTCCATGCTGACCTTTTCACTGCTCTTAATAAATGTTACAGTTAAATAAAGTCGGATGGATTTTTCTATCTACTGTAGGATGTTATCCACTTTCTGGAGGAAAAAAAAAAAAGTTAAAACCCCCCAAATCCCTGTTTAATATCACTGTTACTCATTATCTTTGGTAGCTGCATGGTGAAAGGCAAGGAGGAAGGGCAGGGGCAGGACAATTCAGGCTGTATTACCAGGGTAATTCCTACCACTGCACATGATTTTGTGTGTCTCTGTAAAAGGGTGAGTTGGGGCAGTTTAAATCCATTGTGATCTTACCGCCAAAGTTCAAACCAAGATCAACAGCTCTGGAAATATTTGAGAAAAGTTTTGTTTGTTTCTTTTTAAATTTACTTTCTGATTTTCTACTCTTTAAAAAGGCAAAAAACCCTCTCTATCTGGTCTGGTCTCTATCACTGTTTCCCTATGGGAGTGGAGGCACCAGAGCTGCAGGGGAGAGGCTGCCTGGGAAGTCAAAAGAGGGCAGAAAGCATCAGCTGTTCCAGGAAATAACCTGTCCTTGCACATTTCCTCACGTTCAGGCTTCAATATTTTGGATGCAAGCACTGTGATGAGAGAAGGTAAGGAAGGAAGATGGGGCTGAATGGTGGGCATTCTTGGATTTTAAATGCAACCAGGAGCTCAAAGGTGTCCCTCTGAGGCCTTATACCAGGGACTTCCCCAAATGGGCTCTGGACCTCCAGCCTCCTGTTGGGACAGATGAGGAAGACAGCAGGAAAATTTGATTTTTGTCCACATTTCTACCTCCCAGATCCTAGAGCTGGCCCAGGACTGAACTGGCAGGTGGTTTAAGTTAGAGCAGCCACAGGGCTTCTCTAACTTAAGCCAGCTGGAATCTCTTCTGGGGCTGGTTCTACCAGCCAAGGTTTGCTGGATTGTAGTAGGGCCCTGAAAGCCTCCAGCCCATCACTGCATGGCCTTCACAAGAGGACCAGGGAGCAGATGACACAAAAATGTCAGGGCAGTTCCCAGCTGGTGCTTAAGGACCAGCTTTAATTCCTTCACACTGCTGCAGAAAATCGGTGTCTGGTCCAAGGAAGCCTGTTCTCATGGTATTTTTAGTCTGATTGTGAAGACCCTAGGAGTTTTGGATTGCCCTTAAGGTTCTGAATATTGGGCTTTCTGACTTGAACTGTTAAATATTTTCCATACATAAACAGCAGCCACAAAATTTCAGCCACAAAATTCAAAAATGGATGTCTTGTGTTTTAGATTTTAAAAAAATTAAATGCCAGAACAAGACAGAGGAAAAGCAAAGCCTCCAAAGCAGTTCAGTTACTCTGAGTGCATCTTCTTCCTCTGAAATGGGCTCTTGACACAGGGGCGAAGTGGGCTCTCTTGGCACAGTTCTTAAAAGTGCAGAGACCCAGCAAGCACAGGAGGGACTGTTCCTGGGGGTGACTGGTCCCCCAGCACGTGATGGGGTGCCTGAGAAGGCAGCCCACACTCTCAGTGTGCACCCTGTACCTCTCATCATTGTCCATGTCTATATCAGTGTTTTAATCTCCTTGGATCTTCTGATTATCCCAGGAAAAAACATGGCTTACATGGGCACTTGTCTTCCTGGAACAACAGACCACCACAGAACCATCTCACTGAGCAAATTTGGAATCCCACTGGAGTGCAATCTTCCTTCCTTTCCAGCCATGATTTATTCCTTTTTTCTTCCAGAAGGCCAAGGATAGAAACTTAGCCCTGCTCCTTACAAAGGGGATGTCTTATCTCTGTGTTGTTTCCCAGGGAGGTGAAATCTGGCCAGTGCAAGCCACTGGTGGTGCCCATGGAATTAGCTGGCTCTTCAACCCAAGGGCTCAGAAATCAGTTGGGTTCTTCAGGTCATGAGGTTGTTTTGGTTTTTTTTTACACTTTTCTACCTCTTAAAAAAATGATAAATACTGTTTTCTCCATGTTTCTTTTTTTTTTTTTTTTTTTTTTGGAGGTGCCTTAGGATGATCTGAGTTAATGTTTCTCAGCTTTTTTCTGGAAGCTGGAAGTCCACAAACTGCTTGTTCCTTTTTCTTCTCTTTTAAAAATGAAATCTGAGATTTTTGCATAACATATTGAAGCAAGAAACTGAGGAGGGGGTGAAGAAAAACATCAAGTACCCTGGGACTAAAATTTCAAAAGCTGGCAACACTGATTATTTTTGTTTTTCTTTCTGTTTTCCAGAGGAAAAGAAAACCATCCTCCATTTTGCTGAGTGCCAGCAGTGTGAACAAAAATATAAGGTGCTTCAGGGCAGGAAGAAACTGTGAAGAAATAGGTTTTCAAATTCCATTTGTGTTGGATTGTCTGAAAATTGTCTCAAGAGCTGCCTTCTGGAGACAGCTGCCCTGCTCTGAGAGAGGGCAGAGACATGGGTGGGGGTCTCAGGCTGGGACAGGACTCAGGTTGCAGTTGCCTCTGTGCTCAGGTCTCAGCAATGCCAGGTTCCCAGTGAGGACAAGGAGAGCTCAGGTGTGCAGTGGAAAGGCTCCATGAAACTCTTCCTCCCCACAGGAGCATCATCTTCTGCACCAGACATCCTGGCTGGCCAGAACCAGTCCTGGCAGGCAGAGGGGTGCAAGAGGACAGGCTCCCTTCCTGCTGGTCACCTGGCAGTCATGGTGTAGTGCCCCTGTGCTCAAGGAAGACACCTGAGTCTGTGCTGGAGGTGTTCATGAGGTACCCAACCTCTCCTCTGGTGCTTGCAGGGCTCCCAAGCCACCAGCAGCCAGAGGGATCCATGAAAGAAATCCATGATGGAAGCTGAGAAAAGTGGGATATTGCCCTTAAGATATCACATCCCAGGGGGTGACATCCCCTTGATATCACTGGTGATGTCCCTGGGGTTAAGGATGATGGTGTGGATCTCTGCTCGTGCAGCCACAGCAGGTATCTCCTGCAGGCTGTTAAACAGCACAAGTGGCTGTGGCTGCCTTGCCTTGGCTCTGCACAGGGGGCTGGTATTTATTAATGGCTGGCAGGAGCTGCTGGAACGGGCTTGGAGCTCCAGCTGCTGCTCCTGCCTGTCCTCCATCACTTGTGCTCATATCTTTCTCAGGCTCACTCCTTTTGTGTTGAAATTTTCCATGCTTTGTCTTAGCCCAGAGACACATTTCTGCTGAAGGTATGGACTGTGCTCATTGGAGTCCTCTTTGTAGGACTCCTAGCTAATCTCTGCCTTGTGGTAAAGGTCCATCTTTCATGTCTCAGGAGACGTCAGGCTGAAGAAAATCCTCAGAGGATGGATCCTACTTTATTTACTTGTTTATTATTTGAAAAACTTACTTAAAATCTTACATTTCAGTCAACTAGAACTTAAAAGGAAATATCTTGTTCAGATCTTCCCCAGTGGAAAACTAAGCAGCTCTGGCAAAATTTAAGTTTTTCCATGGAACATTCAGATTTTGTGAAAACTACACTTTCTATTTAAAAAATATATTTTGGACATTAGTTTTTCATCTGCTCTGCTTCTTCAGGATGATTCAAAAACATAAAGGCAAAAATCTCCACTTCCTATGTCTAATGTATCAACATTTTTTTTTCCAGTCATGACTTCAATTCCATCTCCTTAGCGAGGAGGCTAGAAAAATTATTCAGCTTAAGGAAAAGCATTTTATCAGTTATAAAGTTGTGGAAATTTTAAATGGGTATCTTAGTGCAACTATTGGATTTGCAGCTCGCCTTTCTTCCTATCTGGGTCGAGGATGCCAGACTTAAAACCTGGTCTTAACTTAGTTAAGGGTATCTCTGGTAGGAGGCTTTTGGTTTGTGGTGGGGGTTTTTGTTTGGGTTTTTTTTTTTTTTTTCTGTTTTTTTTTTAAGGACAGCTGAAATACAGAAAAATCTGTTTAAGACTGCAGGACTAAAAATTACCTCTGGGAACTGGGAGACCTGCATTCATGGTGATTCTGAAAAAGTGATTCCAGGGTTGAATTTATCATTTACAGGAGGCTTATGGTTTTAATACATGTTTTTCCTTAGGATTTTCAAACTTAAAGATTGTTTTCCTTAGACAACCTTCCTTTTCTTAGAAAGCCAGGATAACCAAATACTAAGCTTAACTAATTAAATCTTTAAAAGTTAGCAATTTCCAGTCCAAGGATTAATGACATTACAGAGTTAAGACAAGCTCATTGTCCAGCTGTACAATTTTCTTTATCTCCTTCTCTATGCTATTGTGATGAGGCACCTTCTTGAATGTTCAGAGATTGTCCCTACAAGTAGATATAAATTTGGTACTTTCAGACATGTACATGCATGTACAGAATCAGTGTAGACTGTGCACAGAGCACAAGACACAATTCCTTGCACACAAAACGTTCAATATTACTAAATTGCAAAATACCCAGGATGCATCACTGTGGGTGACTTGATCTGAAACATTAGAATAGGTGATAAGAAGTCATGTTATGGAATCATTTATATATATTTCAAATGACTCCCAGTTAAAGCAAAAAAAGTCTTTATAATTAACAGGACAGATAAGAGCAACTGTGACATTTTAAATAAATGTGGATTTGATTTTGAAATAGAGTTTCAGATTCTGGGGATGTGTTAAAGACAGAAAAAAAGTGTGTGCTCAGAGTTGAAAATTAAGATATACTAGAGACCATCTTTAAAAACTAAGCACAGAACTCCCTGTGCTTTCTGATGATCTTCAGCACAGAGCTCCTAGGAAATGGGAAGGGGATGAAATTAGTGAGAGCTGAAAAACAGAGGCCCTATAAGGGAAAGTTTAGGGCTTCTTTTCCATGCCAATAGCCTTCCAAGGAGAAGACTTCCAAAAATCTAGTTGTGGTGGAAGTAACTCTTGAGGAGTGCTGCGACTTTGCAGATTTTGAAATAAAATGTGGGTCCAGTTATGGGTTAGATGTTGGATAAAATGGACATTATGCTGGTCATTGGATGGAGCCTTGGCCACCAGTTCAGTGAATAGTTATGCTTAGTTTTTGGATGTGTGAACCTAGGTCCTGTGTTGGGCTAAGTTCCTATGGCTCCTTCAAAGATGCATGAGCAGGAGGTAGAGGGGGACAGCTGTGTAACAGAAAGACAGGAATATGTATTTCCCACCAGCACGCCGACCTGCAGAGCCCGTGACCAAGATAAATTAAAAAATATTAATTTCTGCAGCACTGTCTTCTCATTTCGTAGCTGTTGCTCAGGCAAAGCTGTTATTAATTCAGGAGGACTCTGCCTGAGCAGAAACTCTCCGGAGTCCAAAATACTTTGCAAAGAGTAAATATGGGAATTATTCACCTACCACAGAACAGCATCAGCCCCTGGGTGGAATGCAGGAGCTGTTTAACAGAGCGCAGAAACATTTCCCCAAAGATTTGGACAGGAGTCTAAGGTTTCTGAATGCCCAATTGAAGTTACAACTGAAAGAATCCAGCAGTACAGGCTCCCTCCCTTACCTTGGTCTGGATGGAAGGGTGAGCACCACCCACCCCAGTACCACACCACTTCCTCTAGGACCCTAAGAGATTTTTCTGGAGCTCACTCATCTGCCCCAGTCCTCCACATGAGATCTGGCAAATTAATCGCTCCAAGTGTCTGGGTAAGTACTGTAAAATGCTTCAATTTCAAAATAGAAATCATCTGTTTCATAAATGCCAAGGGCTTTCAACATGTTGTTTCTTGGTAAACAAAGAATTTCAGCACGACAATATCTTAGGATGTTGTTGGCCATATTTGTTCCCTCGTGCGTATTGAGGCGAATGTGAACAAAGTTGCAGAGCTACCCCATCCATCCTCCTTCAGCTTGGGGTTTCTCCCTGCTGTGCTGGAGATGAGGGGCTTGATCTGCACCCAGTCCCCAAAACCCCAGTTTCTGTGGTGGTAAAGGGCAGGTGAAAGTTCTGCTTGTGCTTGGTTCTGCACAAAGTGTTGTATACTATGACTAGGAAAAAACCCAAACAAAACAAAACATGTACGTTTTTTTTGGTTTTGGCGGCTATTATAACGCAATAAAAATATGTGTGTGCTTCCCCCCTCGCCCCCCCCCCCAGCTAAATTGATTACATCTGGTGGCATGAAAAAATAGCCAAAATGTCAGACTGAGTCACACAGCCCCCTTGGGTGGTTATATTTATTTCAGCATTGAAGCACTCATCAAAACAATTTATCCTTGGCTCTTCGTCTCTGCCTTCCTATCCTGTGCTTACAAACTCTTCTCTATCCCCTAACACTTGTATTTAGCCCTAAGTCCCCTCCTTTCTCCAGTCTTTCCTTTCTCCATCTTTTTCTCCTCTGGCCTTGATCTGTCCATCTCCTTCCTCTTTGCTACATCCACTCCAGCAAAGTCGACTCCACTTCACTCCACTCCTGTAATTTGCAAAGGGGAAGCTGGAGCACAGAAACAACACTGAATGTTTTTAATGCTGTGTCACCTACTTAGTGCCTAGTTGCACATTACTTGGAGTGAAGTGAAGTGATATAACATGTGAGTGAGCTCCCTGCTGTGGTTTCCATCACTGCTGTGACCAGTGGAACGGGTGGGGTGGGACCATGCCTGCTGGGATGGACACAGTTCCATCTCCTGCTGTCCCTTGGCTGCCCTGACTCGCTGCAGTGGAGGAGGTGGATCTGCTGGCTCTCTTTTGATGGATTATTCTTTGGTCTTGATTCACCTGTGTCCCCTGCGTTTTCTGTCTCACAGGGAGCAGCACCAGAAGCATCTGTTTGGTGTGGAAAGTCTGTGCTGCAGTGGGTGGGAAAAACTTCATTGCCAAAAACACCAAACCTCTGTTCCCAAACCTCCTTCTGCCCGAATTGCAGAGAATGGCCATGTACATCTTGCTCTATAAACTCCATGGCAATCTGCTGCCAGATTCTGCCTGCTTTCCTATCTTATGCCAACCACAGCTGCAGAAGACTGGCACTCTAGGATCCTCATGGATGCAAGGGGCTGCAGAAATGCATTTGCCTGTATTAACTCTATAATGATGAAAGGCCCTGGTCTGGCAGGAACAGGGACTAAAGCTCTTATTTGCTCTTTTTCTTGGGCTGATGGAATGCCCTGCACAGAAAGACCCCATTTCTTTCTTTACTACTGCTACAGTGATAAATGACAAATGAAGAAGACAGGGATACCCTCCTGGGGTTACCCTTGGCTGGAAGAGGACTTGAGAAGCTCTTGGCTCTGCTGTCCCTGAGCTTAATGCTCTCTGTTTCACCCATTGTGTCTCCAGCTCCCATCCTGGGCAGCAGGCTCCTGTTGTACAGTGCTACACATTTTTCTCCTGTGGTAAATCAGAGCCCCCTGGGATCTGGTATTGTGCTTTTTTTGTTTTTCCCCCAGGTATTTTTGTCTGTGAACCACAGAAAACTGAATAGGAGGAAATGAAGTGCAGATTGAGAACATGGTTGAGTGCACTTGCTAAAATAAAACATTGGGGGGGAGGGAGGGATTCTTTTATAATAGAAAATGAAGTGTGTTTACTTTTTATTGATGAAGTATTTAATTGTACAGAGGGTTTGAGAGGTGTTCTTAGCAGCATCTCAGACTGTGCATGGACTAGAAATGCCAGTTGGTCTTTGGTACAAAAAAACAGGCTAGGTTAAATATTTTGTGAATGGGAAGGGCGAAGGGATACCATGGGCTTTTTGGTGACATGCCACAGTTGTGCCAGGAGAGCCAGGGAACTCCAGTGATATCTTCTCAAAGAGGACAGGATGCTCAGATGACCCAAGACTTGTTGAGTGGATGTGTTTTGACAGCACAAGTGAATGTGCTGAACTCTGCACAGTATGGCATTTTGTCCTGGAGCTGTGCCACAGAGCCTTAGAGCCTGCCTGCCCTCTCTTATGCCTCTAGCTTATTTTCTTAAGCAAGCACAAGAAGTTCAGGGTGTAGAGATAAGGCTGTGACCTTTTATATTATTCTGTTGCTCTATAAATACTGGATGGGTCCAGTGAGGTGGCTGGAGTTTTTTTTTGTGAGGCTAAAATAATTTCATTAATTCAGATGTCTAAAGGTAGCAACCTATAGTCATCAGTGACCTGGCATGATTTTTTGTGGGGGACAGACCACTAGAGTCCACGTCCCATCTCTGGAGCTGCCCTGTTCTCCCTGTGTTCCTGAATCTCTGTCTAAAAGTTTGTAAAAATTTGTTTGATTGAGTGAAGGATCATGAGGCTTCAGAAGCAGAGGAGACCAAGAAGCTTGGAGTCTCCATGACAGGTCTGTGCCCCTTTACAAGAAGCATGGGTGCAATCAAGATGTGTCCTCATAATGAATTAAATGGGGTGGCTTTGTTTGATCTTAGTTGTGTGAAGTGTCCAGTGGAGCTCTTAAGCACACACCAAGGCCAGTGAGAGCTAATCACCTTTACAAACTTGCTTGGATCAGATCCTAAGCGTACAGAAATTGGACACACTGGTTTCTTTTCAGAGCCACCATTCTCTTTAGCCATGAGAGCTGATGGCCACACAACGCTGCCTCTGCTTCCAGGCGAGATGGGAGCTGGGGATCTCCTAGAAAACCTCTTCCACCTGTCCCTAAGGCCATGAAGTAGAGCGTGTAGGGTTGATCCAGGCTTTTTCATCTTGTCTATCTTGCTTATTTACATCAAGTTTCTAATTCCAAAATTCCTGCCTTGACAACACCTTAGCAAGGGAAAACATCCAGTTATGCAGCCTCCAAATGGCACAGGGACCAGCCCAGCAGAGGAGATCTCAGCTGCAAGGGAATTGCAACTTCCTTTGCCTTCCTTGGGGATAAAAGCCTCTCATCATCTTGTGAGCTGCCACAAGAAGAGCTGAATCCTGCCACATGGGAGTGGGCAGTCCCAGTGCTGACCAGCATGACAGCGGAAAGTGGAAGGGGAATTCAGGCAGAGAAGAAATTCTACAGGAGGGAATAGATGCAAGAAATTCCTAGGAATGTTACAGAAATCAGCATTCTCCCTTTCTGCTCCTTCCAAACCAACCCACCTAAAAAATGCCGTTTTGTGGGCTATTTTGGAAAGGAGTCCATGCCTGGGGAATTTTTGGCTGATGCTTATGGCTTTTAGAAATTTCTGGGAGATCAGACGAATAGAAACAGGAACCAGATGGAACTTCTAGCTGCTGGAAAGAAAGGGGAAAAAAAGGGAGGGTGGGAAGGAATCTTTTCCTTATTTAAGATGTGAAAAGCACTTGTTCACTTTTGGGGGGTTTCCCCATCACCCTGGATTTCTTATTTTAAAGTAATTTAGTCCAGTTCCATTATATTATCTTAGGACATTTATCTCTGTTCTTGTTATTGCTAGGAATTTTTCTTTCTTTTGCAGCAGAACCCAGTTTATTTTTAGGAGTATTTAAGCTTTTGCTTTAATAGATAAAAAGAGAGTCAGTGGTTGGTTTTGTTCTTGCAGCAGCCTCAACATCCCTTGGACATTTACTTACAGAGTTTATATTTGAGGCTGCTAAACATGGGAAAAGGCAGCAGTAGTGGAGTGTAGAGAGAAAGTAGAGGTGAAGAAGGTGGACACAGCAAAACTGAGCATGTGTGGGTCCTGTTTGAGGTAAAAGGCCATGAAAGGGAGAGTTGCACCATACTGGAACATATTGTAAACCCAAATGTGGACCTTAAAAGCACAAGGCCTGCAGCAGCCCAACTTTTCAGGCATCCTGTTGCATTTGTGGTGTCTTGGCTGTTGGATTTTGGGGTTGTAAATCCAAAAAACAGGCCTGGTCGAGTTCCAGGTTCCATTTTATCAGACCTTGGCTCTGCAGCTGGTTCAGTTTTGAAAAACATCCCAGAGATGGAATAGGGTCCAAGGAGCATTTTCCAGCTCCTTGGTCCAAGCTGGACTCTGGCTGGGAGTCGTGGTCCAGCCATGATCTGACGTCGTGCTGGGCCTGGGCTCAGTTTTGCTTCATCCTTGCAGCCTTTTGTCTCCAGGCTGATGGGCACTGGGGGACCAGTGCATGGGGTATGGGACAGTGCCCTGCTCTGCTCAGGGGAGGGAGCCATGAAGTCTTGATGCCTAGCTGGCAGGCAGGAAGGAAAGCAGAGACCACCTCATAGACAGAGGTGGATAAGACCTACTTGTGGAGCTTGTCACTAATCTTCTTTTAAGGGTCTGCTTTTAAAGAATTCTTTTAAGTTAATTAGGGAGGATTTTTACCTTCCAGTTTTCCAGTTATTTACTGCTTCCTGGCAAAAAAAAAGAAAAAAAACCCAACACTTTCCCCAAGTTACTATCTTGTTTTATGTCTTTCTTTTCTTGATAATCTCTTCATACTATTTCTCATGCCCTCTGAACTGCAGCCTTTCCCAAGATAAGGTCGTTAGCACAAGGCAATGACCCTTGATAAAACTTCACCCATGGCTTTTAAGTCAATATGAGGGGAAATCCATCCCTAGGACTTAATGCTGTATAAATTGTATTTCTAAGGAATTGATTGGAAGCTCCAAAAACAGCATTAGGACTACACAGTGTGCTATGATACTTATTAGTGGTGATGCACAAAGTCAACTGTAGATATTTTAAGACACAATAGTTGATCATTTATTTGTGTTTCCAAGTGTGTGTACTTTTGAACACATGGCTTTGGTTCCAGGGTTCGTCACAGATGGACGTAACTGAGCCAGCTGCTTGAAGCCTCTATTATGGTGACCAATTGATTACACTGGTTTAAATGGGAAAAAATGCACCAAAATGTAAGGCTTTAGGTTTGAGTGTCCAATTTGAGTTCTGACGTTTGTGGCTTTCTTTTTTCCTTCAGCTCATGCTGGTCCAGCAGGATGTCCCATATTAGAATGCTGCTCAGTTGTTGTTTTTTGTGGTTCCAGTGAGCTGTTTTTTCACAAATGTCTGGAAGGAAAGAGACATAGGGGACTTGGTTCACAGAGTTTGTACAAAAGCTTTTATTTTTCTTTTTTCCCTCTTTTCTTTTTGCTTCTCATGGATCTGATATGCTAGTGTTCTCAGGAGTGACATGGTGGAATTTTTAAAGCAAAGTGCTTATCACATGACTCAGGTGTCTGCTGTCACAGTCAAAGCAGTATCATCCCAGGAATTTTGTTTGAATTTAGCTTCCAGCTCAAACAAAAGTCATCTGAGTAGGCAAGCTTTTACTGGTTTCACTTTGGCTTCCCACGTCGGTTTAATTTGGCCCATGTTTGCTCAAAATATCTCCAGCTGTCTAGAAACTTGTTCCTAGCTTGCTGGAACATTCACAACCCTTTTGGCCAGTGTGACCTTAGCTATAAAGGCTGGCTGTGGTTTATTTCAGATGGTTTTTACCAGCTTTATTATATATAAGGCAGCTCACATAATTGAAAGGGACACATGTGTCAGCTGCTGTCTCTGCAGTCGCAGGTTATAAGTTACTGCTGTCTACAATGCTCAGGCATGAGATCTGCCAGAGAACACCACCTGATTTTGTTCCATTGGAGCTTTTGCTAATATTTTCTTTTATATTATGACTCATTTTGCTTCTCCGTTGGACAGTTTCTCTGTGTTTCACACTGAGGACCCAAGTGTCAGAAGATTAAAGGACTGTCTTTTTGCCCAGCTAATATGAATTGGATGTTAAACTGTGCACTACTCAGAAAATGAAATGCCTTCTAAAGAAGTGGCTGGAAGGAGGCAGTGAAAATCCATCAGATTTGCATGACTAATTAGCTTATCCATTAGTTATTATCCTGTGTTTACTTGTAATGAGAATCTTCAAAGATTATTCTATATTGGACATGCAGATAAGTTTTTGCTTATGTAATTTTTTCCATATTGAGATCCTACTGTGCTGCGAGCTCTACCTTAAAACACATCATTCTCTCTGAGCTCAGCTGTGCATCCTCTAGAGGGTGTTGATCCTGTATCCATCAGTGGTGGATGGACTGAGTGCCCACACAGCCCAGGCTGTATGAGACATTTTCGCTTTGCCCCAAAATTTGGTCTGAATTTCTGAATTTCTTGGCAACCAGAGCCTCCTTTCACAAGACACAAATATTTCTGGATATCAAGTTCTCATTTTCAGTTAGTATATCTTGAGTTATTCTGCTTCTCTGTTATTAAACAAGGGTTTCTCTTGTGAAAGTCATTAATATTGGGAGAAATTATCTCTGTGTGTCTTCTGGCTGCTTGGTATGATTTTGTAAGGGAAGTGTGACTCCTGTAGTTGTTATTTTCAGATCTTCCTTACTTAAAAGGTATATTCATATGATATTAATTATCTTATTTTTTTTAAATTAGCATTCATTTTTAACTAGTTAACTAGTTTTACAAGTTTCTGTATATCCTGAAAATATTTAAATTTATTTATTTGGGGTGGGAAGTGGGAATGTCCATATGCCCACGCAGCATGTTACCTTTGGATTTTGAAACACTGGGCCTTAAAAGCACAATTCTGAGGATTTTGTTTTGTTTTGAAGACCCTGCTATGTCATGCTCTTAAAAATGTTATTAGAATTGAAAAAGAGGATAGGTGCAATAAAACTGACTTTTGACAGATTTTTCCCAAAGAGCTGGATTTGGTGCTGTTCTCTTCCTGCAAGATTCAGCCATTTCCTGTTTTCTGGCATTTACAAATTTCCCCCGGACATACAAAATTGTTCATTTACCACAAAAAATCACAAAACTAAAAATCAAAAATTGAGAAAAAAATATTAAGAAGTCTTTTGAATCTGATGAGAATTTCATCTCTACAAGGAAGCAAATAAATTTTTGATTTGTGACCTAACTTGTCAGCCTTAGGAAATCTTATACCTGAGCCTGATATTATTGTGCAAGCTGATTTTGCCAGTTCAGTGATATTTTTCCTTTGCCAACAACCTGCAGGGACGTGCTGGATGCATTTTGTGTTGGAATCAAAGTTCCTGATATGTTTGGAACTTTTATCATCACCTATTTCAGACTGGATGAAAGGTGGGAACTGCTGGCCTCTCCAGGCACTTGTCCATCATTTCCGAAACTTTGCCAAAGAGCTTATAGATAATATTATCTCTGTGCTGCCTGGAGCCTGTTCAGGGTGCTTGCTGCCTGGATGCTGAAAGCAGTGACATTATTTCCTTTGAAAAACGCCTTAATTTCCACGGTGCTCTGCGTGCCTTGGTTCTTGCAGGTTCCTGAGCCGGAGTTTCACAGGGACGTTCCCCATCCCGCGGGCGCATCCCCAGAGCGGAGATGGACTTCTGAAGATGCCCACAGGTCCAGCTCTGCTGCGGGAAAGTGACTGAGCGAAGCCCACCCATGGCTCATCTCCGAGTGCCCGAACACCCCCGGGGGGAGCCCAGGGCCGGTGGTTTAAGTGCTTTTCTGAACGGGGGCCAAGGTCCGAGCGGAGCCTCCGCTGCCGCCGGCTCCCGCTTTGGCGCCGCACCGCGCAGCCAGCCCTGGGCTCGCCGCGGAGGACGTTACGAAATCCTGGCCCTGACACAGAGCAGATGCATTATTGGGAAGCCCTCGGGTCATGAGAGGGCTAATAGTCACATTCCTGGCTGGGATGGCGAAAGATTTACGCCGGGCGTTCGCTCGCCTCGCCCTGCACCAGGCCAGCTCCCTACTTCACCGGCCCCCTCGGCTTTAATTGTTGTGTTAATGGCCCTTTTATTTGAAGCAGATCCCCTGGCTTACAGAGGAGAATGACATTATGTCGTATTTTAGATGTATTTACATTCTCTTTGCCACAGGGATAACAGTTCTAATTATTTTCTATAGCTGACAGCACCAGCGTCTCTGGTATTAGGGACCCCTTAGACCTGATTACATGGTCTGGTTTTCCTCAAATCACCCACAAATGACAGTGTGGAGCAGGTTTATTATCAATTGACGTACCTTTGCTTAGCACAACTCGCTCCCGAAACAAATGTCCTGAAAAGATAATCCGTGTTTGGAGCGTGTGTCTTCACTTGCGCGCAGGCAGATGGGCTTAGGAGGTCAAGCCGGTGGCCCGACCTCTCCCGGCTCTGGCACACACCCCGGGCACGGCAGGCAGCCCGGGGCAGTGCATTGCCCCTGCAGTCCTGCCCAGGGGCTGTGGGAAAGGGCGCTGTCAGCTTTGCAGCTGCTGCAGACGGGGAACGGCAGCGTGGGAGGGGATGGCGGTGCAGGGCAGAGAGGGGAGAATAATAATCCAACAGGGTGTTGGATTGTTTTGGCAATGAGATGTGGAGAGGTAGCAGGGTCTGGTCCAGGTGGGGTTGTGCCTGTGTGAAGGTTGATTTTCGGGAGGAAGAGCAGCCAGACGGCAGCAGAGAGAGCTGTGCAGCAGGCTTGCTGGGCAGGGAGGCAGACGAGGCACTGGCAGGTGAGCGGGGCTGCTGGACAGAGGCTGGAATGGAGAAAAGAGCTGCAATGGAGAAAAGAGCTGCAATGGAGAAAAGAGCTGCAATGGAACAGGAGACAGCAGAAACCTGAGAGCTCGGCGAGAGGAGGTGGGATGAAGACCACTGCAGAGCTGGAGACAAGTGCAGTGGAGACTTGGGGCAAAGGGTGATGCCCAGGAGTTGGCAGCACATAGTAGGGACAGCAACTGAGATAAGAAGAGTGAGAGACAGAGTTATTAGAACAAAATGATTTGATTTATCCTGAGTCATTTATTCACCAAATTTTCCCCTTGAGATCTTGGACAGACTGAAGTGGTTTCAAATGTTGTCATTATTTAGAACAATTCAACAAAATGTTTGCTGCTTTGAAAAAAAAAAAAAGGAGGGGTGAGGGATTGAGAAAAGAAAGAAAGGAAAAATAAAAAGCCTGGATGGTCTGGTTTGCCACATTTGAATTTTATTGCCAAATTGGGATGGGTAAAAAAAAAAAATCACTCTTTCTGTTTTCTGAGTGGGAATTTCACTTACAAAGCTGCTCTGATGTGGATGCTTACCCAAGTTCAGATGCGGTCTTCATGTGTATTCCAACATGAAATGACAAAAAGCAAGTATTTGTGCTAGTGGAACCCTGTCGAAGAAATTTTTCTGCACCAGGACATCTCAACATGGAGACAACTTCATTACAAAATTCAGACACGTCTTCATGGAGACTTTTCTCCTTGCAGCTCTAGAGATTATTTTATATTTGGAGCTGCTGGGCACATAGGGCATTTTAAAAGCAAATAGAAAGGCAAAGACACTGCCCCAAGGGAGTTCAAATTTAAGCCAGACCAAAGCAGAGTGAAAATGCTGGCTGCATTGTATTAAAAACCAGAAGGTGGACACTTTTATTTGGAAAGTCAAGGATTCCACTAAGTAATTTAGTTTTTCATGTCTTCATGCATGTCTTCTGCAGTAACTTTTAGCCTTGGCTTAAAAGAAATATGTTTCACTCCTTCCCTCAGTAACATTGGAGCTTATGTGCAAGGTTCAGTGAAAGATGGCAGGAGGCTAGAGGTCTCAAAAATCCTTTGTTCCTGTTTTGTGAAAATAAAACACTAGGAGGAGAAGAGACAACCAAGCCATTTTTTCAACCAAAATAAAAGCTTTTGCACATGCAGAAGCAGTATAATTAGAATTAAAAGATATGAAAAATAGGAAAAGAAGGGTGAGGTATTTTCTGGCAGCCATTGTGGCTGCAGGCATTGGAGATGTTTCCGTCCCCACTCCTACATGAGATTTGCACCCTTTAAGACACGGGATAATTCAGCCCTGGGAAAATGGAGCTCAGGAAAACGGAGTCCATATTTCCACCTCCCTTGAAGTTACCTGTTTGTTTTGGATTTGCTTGTATGACTGGATGGGTGGCAGTCTGGAGGTGGCTCAAGAGCAGGGAATGAGCACATCATCTCCTGCCTCTCTTGGAGAACATTTTGGGGGTCATCCAATCATCCAATTGGCCAGAGTGAAAACAGGAGCCAGAGAGAGGATGGGGTAAAATATTCTTGCTGCTGTTTTTATGCTGGGCTGAGTAATAGAACTGAGAACTGGTTTGGTCAATGTGATCAATCTGTTGGTCTTGGTATGGGAGGAGGAAAACAAGACAAAAAAAACTTGTGTCTGGTTCTGTCATTTTTGCACTTGCACTTGAGAATATTCAAGTATGTGTGTCCTGTGCAGATTTGCTGCCCTGTGAATGTCTGAGCTGTAATGAGGTGAATGTTACTGGAAAGCAAAGGTTTAATTAGCTCTGCTGTTTCAATACTTTCCTAAAGTGCATTTCAAATGATACGCTTCATTGTGAAATCAGTCATCAATGCTGTGTTTGATGGTTACAGAAATTGTGTGGTTTTCTTTATCTTTTTTCCTGAGGAGCCCCTGATCAGATGACTTAATTTTCAGAACACAGCACAAAAGAAGAAATTGCAAGTACTCTGTGAATTATTAAAGGAGAACATTATGAATAACTTCAAAGAGGAAATGCATGCTAGAATTTTTTGTCATGTTGGCTAATTGTCCAGTAGCTGATAGGAAAAGTAAGGATAAATGGATTAGTTCTGATTGTTTATTAAAAGGTTTTTGCTGACAAGTTTTGGGTAGTCGCACTTGGCAAACTAAATATTTGTGTGAATATCTTACCAGAGATTTGGGAGTTTGGTTTATTTTCTGAAATAAAATTATTGGATCATAGCACTGATCGATAGAAAAGTGATATAATATGATTCTGTAGGGCTTTTCTCTGAGGGAGTCACCAACTGTGCTGATACAGAGCTCCTCTGAAGGGGTCAATACATAGCACAACAGACAGATAAGAAAGGCCATAGTTTTGCCAGCAGCACTGCAAGGCTTTGGTCATGCACACCAAAACATGCAGGAGGGAAATTCTGGAGAAGTTTAGGATTCATAAATCACTTGTGGCAGAGCCCAGCAACGGGAGCACCAGCAGGAGCTGTGGAGGGGACAGACCCAGTCAGGAATCTCCTCCTACCCTGTTGGCACCATGGTTATCTCCACCCCAGTGGGGTCTTGGCTGGTGGAGCCTCACGAGTCACACTTGTGCATGGAGCTCACTTTATCTTCATCCAGAGGAGAGGTGGAGGCTGAGTCAGCCCTGCTGGGATTTGCACCAGTGGTTCCAGGAAGTCTGGGTATTTCAAACCTTAGGCTTAGACCTCTAATCATCCCCTTATCTAAACTGCCTAACATCTGAGTCTGCAAAATTGGGTTGGAAATCTCACACAAACACGCTTTCCCCAGCGGCATTTCTGCGTTTGTTTGCCAGTGGAGCCCGGGACTGCAGAAGGACACAGGAGATTCAGCTTTGAAACCAGAGGTTTAATCAAAGTGTTGTGTGAAGACCAGGTTCTTCCTTGATTGATGGCTTGCTTGCTGCTTGCTGACAGCTGGAAAGGTTCACCCTTTGGGGCAGAAGGACAGAGTTAACACTCAGGCAAGCATTGACCCTCTTGGGCCAAAGGTTTAGAGGAACCTAGTTATTTTTCGCTAATTTCTGCGGGTGATGGAAGGAAAGTGTTTATTGGTGTCTCATAACATATGAAGAAATGGTCTCATCCTGAAAGTCCTACTGCTCAATAGGTGCAGCAATTGTTTAAATTATCCAAGGTGATTTTTTCAATGCAAGAATTCAAAGACAAATGGTGTGACATCCTGTATCAAGCCAGCATCTTTCAGTCCCTCCCCAAGTGACTTCTTCAAACTCACTTGGCCACAAAGCCTCAAGAGCTCAGACATGAAATTCTTACAGGCTTTGTGAGAAAAGCTGCTGGACTGGGGATGACAGACTAAATTAGCACCCCTATTAGGAAACAGTTGCAGTGTTAATTCACTCCTTATCATACAGCAGAGGATCCTAAGCAGAGGATGGGTCAATGGGGAGGCAAAGAGCTCTCTGGTGTCCCCCAGCTGTGGAAAAGCTCCAGTCAAAAACACTCTCACTTTATCAACCATCTTGTTGTGCAGTGGCACCTTAAAGAACAAACAAACTGGCTTTGTTTTTATCCCTGGCCACCATCTCTCAGAGCTGCTGCCTTATATAGCACTTTCCTTGATAGTGACAATGTGGAAGTTCTTTATTTTCACCTTAGTCCTGTCACTGGAGGGAAAGGAGCACTCTGTGGCTCAATGCTACATCAAATGGGGTGATACAACAGAAAGGAAATTTTCCAGTTTTATCCCCTAGCCAAGAAAAAGCACTGGTGTAAACAATTCCTCACAAATCAGTGCTTTGATATGTTTGGTTTTGGGGTTTTTTTTCAGAATATCTGTGAGCCGATGCATGCTACATTTCTTATTTTAACCCATATTAGCAATTCTCTAGAGAAACTGACTGCTGTTTGCTGCCCATCTATAATAGTTAAGCCAGATTCCTCTGTTCTGATTTATCAGATAGGGTGACTGATGATGTTTGTAAATGTAAATTTAAAGTTTCCTAAAATTCTAGTGTGTAAAGCTTCAAAACAGTCATTTTCTATAAACACTGTTGCTTGAAAAAGTCCTGCCACTTGAATATCTGGTGAAGATGAATACACATTGCATGCAGTGTTGGCAAAGAGGCACCCATCTATAAACATAGAGTTACTATTCGTGGAGATTTCTTTTATCATCTTTCCAGTTGTACAAACAAACCAGCACCACCACCCCCGGCAATATTGCATTGTAAATTACCTTCCTTTTAAAAGCCCTCTTCCCTTAGTGCTTTTGACTCAGGAGATGGGAGACAGCCCTGGGCTTGTTGTCTTCAGATCAAATACAAGCTGCAGACTCTGGGTATTCACCTGAATTATATGAACCTCTGTGATGCAGCTATTTACTTGTTGTGATACATTTCCTTTTCTTGATTAACTAAGCCCTGAAAAGACACATCTGTTTCAGCATTGCCCCCTCAAGGCAGTCCATCCACTCTCTGTTCTGTAGCATCTTTTTCTCTCACCTTTTCCTTGCCTTAGCCTCTGTAGTTTGCCACATCCATGATTTGAGTTGCACTCCTGGGGCAGGGACTGTGCTGTGGTGGCTGCCTATGGAAAGCCATTTATCCTGTCATGGATGTGAGAATCAATTAGGGATATGCAAGAGCTGCAGCCCATTTTGGGGCTGAAGGCTGAAAGCTTGAGCTGGGGGCTGTTTCTAATTCGTTACATACCCATCTATTGCTTCCTACAATACTCACAGGTCTGGTTACCCTCAGTTTCCTATTAACTTTATTGATGTTCAGCACCCTCAGTACCAGGCAGGTCAGGTCCCCAATAAGATACTAACCTGCCACGACTCTTTAATATTTTAAATGTATGCACTGAATGCTACTTTTATTAGAAACTGAACAGGACTGTGACTTACAATTAAAATAAATGCAAGATAATTTATTAGAATACACTATTGGAGTCACAGCCTCCACGGGGCATCTTTCTCTGTTATACTATCCAAGCCCTGGAAGAGTTTATTACAAGGTTTACTATGTGGCATCCAAAAATCCTCTATAAAAAGCTTTTGCTTTGCACCTAGGAAAAACCTTGAAGAGAAAGGAAAGCTGGAGCCGTAGATCTTCGTAGGAGCACTGGTGTTTCCCTGAAGCTGGAACCTCTGCTCGTCCCTGACCATGGTGTGTGCCCCGCAGTCCTCCCTGCAGCAGGCACCGTGAGGAGCTTCCCCAGGTGGTGGTGGCCGTCTGTCGCTGTATTCTGCTCTCAGGCCTCTCTTGCCCTTTGAAGATTCCCCATTGTTTGGGCTATTAACATACTTTCGGGGTGGATGTTTATCTTTTTTGAAACTTTACAGCAGGCGCATTGTTAAAGCAAAGCCCGAGCAGGTCTTTGCAAGAAGGAGCCGCAGTCCTTTGGTAAGCTCAGCACAACTCCGAGGAGCTCTTCCCTTTATTTGATCAGCTCCTAAAACCTAACAGTTCTGTGAGTAAACATTTATAGATCAAATCAAAAGCTCGCAAAAGGAAGCACTCTCGATAGATTAGAAGCTAAACTGATCTAAATTAGAACAGATGCAGAGATAACCTTGCCTGGCTAAAAAGCATATACTATCGGTTGCACACAGATAATTAAATGAATGAGCCCTTTTCTATTGAACAACTGATGTGCAATTGATAAACTTAATTAATAATTAACTTTTTAATTAAATATCAATTTAAAACAAGTGTGGTAATGTGCCAGTCGCATTTAATATTACTGCCTTTTCTTCATTACAGAACCGTCATTAGGGTTATAGGTATGTGCTTGAGATGCCTCCATGCACTGCAGAGGGAATAAATGCGTCCGCTGGGCACTCGCCAGTGAGGAGATGGTGATAAACAGCAGCAACTGGAGACAAAGCCAGCAGGCAGCTTCAGAGTCAGGAGGAACCACAGATAAATGGCACATCCATCCCTGGTGCAGCTTCCTCAGCAGCAGCAGGACTTGTGTTTGTGCCCTTGCTGCGTATGAACAGAGGAGGCAACAGGTACAAGAGAGGTGAGCCCTCCTTGTAGCTGCTCTCTGGGAAGGAGGTTCTTCCCACCTTAATGAATGAAGGGGCTGGATGAAGTCAACACTTAACATCTAAACCCTGGCCCGTGTTTAGGGGAGAGAGATCCATCAGTTATTGCCTTGTTTCAGCAAAACAACCCCGCATAAGTGAGGGAAAGCTGCGATCTTTTTGCATGTGTCTTCTCACATGATGCCTTAGTGCAATTCCTATTAGTGCTAATGGGGTAATTGGCTCCCCTCAATGTGAACTCCCTATAATGCATCCACATAACTTGATTTGAGAGTGTAAATCCTATTAGCCTGAATGGCGATCTTTTCTGCCTCTAATTTACCCATTTGATCCTGCGAGCACTAACAGCCGATCTCGTCTCCCTTTGAAAGCGATAAGTAGGCATCTGACTTCCGCTAAATGGTATTTGCAAACATTCCCGGTGCTATCACACCTCGGCGGCGCTGCCCTGCTCCGCGGCCCCCCCGAGCCTGCCTTTCCAAACATCTGTGCGCAAGGGATGCTCAGCCGGCCAGCGCCTGCTTTTCGTCTGGCTCCGCGGGGCAGCCGCAGCTCCCGGCCACGTGTGGCGGCTGCAGCGGAGGGATCGGGGCTCCCCGGGGCTCCCCGGGGCTCTGCACCTTTCTGGGAGAGAGCTGTGTGCCATCAGATGCTGCCGTGCTGGAGGCTTGGTCCCCCTTGCTGCTCCCGTGGGATGCTGGACATTTGGAGATTGCAGTAGACACAGTGCATCGAATGGGAAGGACGAGGGAGGTGATGGCTTCTTTGATGCAGATTTCCCCCTCTATCATCGGCTGAGTCCTGCCTCATCCTTTGTTTTTTTCCCCTCTATTTAAAAACTTGCATGGGAGCTCAGCTGTGATTTACACACCTAAGTACAGCAAAGCATATTCAAAGCACACAGCTCCTCTGCAACCTTGGCATTCGGTTCCGTCCACCTACCTAGTAAACACTCATAAGGAGCAAAGGAATACTCAGCAGGCAGGAAATTGGGTTTGCAAGCTTGTGGGGGAAGAAAAGGTGAAAGGCTGCAAGAAACATTTCCCACCAACTCTGTGTCTGCTAGCAACAAGGAGAAATATTTGAGCACCTCACTGAGGATGTAACAAAATCTTTTCATGGTGGAGGATCTGAGTGAAGATCAAGGGTTGCTTTTATTTGGTTGTTAATGTCTTGATTTGTGTCCAACCAAAATAAGTAGGGTAGAGGATAAACCAATGGGCTCTTGATTGTCCTTCTGCACTGTGGGGCTTGAAGCCAACTGGCAGTGACTCCTCAGAAGGTACCAGCGTGGACAGGCACCAGACACCTACCCGGGCGGAGTACACCGCCGATGAAAGGATGATTTCTCTTCCTGCTCTGCCTCATAAGAGGATATTCTCGCTTCTCCACATGTGAAGGGAAGATGGGTCCCTCCCGTGGGGAATGTTACTGCTGGCCACCACTTCCTCTCTGAAAACCCCATTTGAAAAGGAGGAAATAGTTGGTGGAGGAAGTTCCTGAAAAGGAATCTTTCAAATTCTTATTTTTGTCAGGTTTTTTTTTTTTACAGGGGACACCCAATACAATGGAAATAATTGGTAGGGCTGTCTCAAGTGATGGAAAAATTGCAGAAAACTGCAAAGAGTGTGACAGCAAGAAAACCGGCTTATTCTCCATTTATTGTACAATATTTATCATCAACCCGTTTTGTATATTTTGCTTTCTTTTGTGTAATCTTATCATCACTGGGGTTGAAAACGATGTAATTTTTGCTCCTTTGAGTAGTTGCCAAAAAAGCACTTACGTCGGAGTATTAGTGTATCATTTGGCTAGCACATCACATAATGGTTTTTTTACAGCAAGTATTTAGCCGTGTTTTCATCCTGTGGGAAAGAATGATGGGTCTGTTTTGTGAAAATAAGAGCTTGTGGCAATGTGGACATGCAAGAGATAGAAACATAATGCAACAAATTAGTTTCAACACAGAGAAATGAAGTAGTCCAGGCTCCATATACATTCAACAGTGCTGGTTTCTTTCTCTCTCTTTTGTCTCTCCTTTTTGCTCTTATTCTGAAATGTATTGTTGGCTTTTATGGGAGAACTTTGCAAGCAGAAACTATTTGAATTCAATGAGCTGCCTACTTGATTTGGGCATAAAAATGATGTATACTTGCACACATATGTATGTTTATGCAAGCAATGTACATATATAGGTAAAAATAGTAATTATGAGCACGTGAGAGAGAGAGTAGTTGTTGGTTCCAAGTAAGTATGACAAAATTCATCCTTTTTTTAAAACTCAGTGAAAGCTCATAGAGTTATTGCAAGAACCAAATTGGCTTTATTATAGCCTGGACATACACTTTAGGTTTTGGCAACAGAAACATTATCATGAAGCAAAAGAAGTCTGATCATTCTAATTTCATCTCAGAAAATGAAGACCTGGAGCAAAAAGTAATTTGCCTTTGCATGTTTTAGAAATAATTAAGCAGTTAATCATTGCAGTTTGAGGTGATCCCATCATATCCCTCCCAAACAGTGTTTAAGTGAATCTCTATTATAATCTGAAACCAAACACTAACTTGCAAATCATTCATGCTGTGATCCCCATCTTTCCAATCTATGTGTTTTACAACCTGCCTTAAATAATTTTCAATCTCACCTCTCTCAGAAAAATGTTAGAATTGTTGTTTTAAAGTTCTCCCTTTCTTAGATTTTATTTATTAAAATATCCCAGTAAGTTGTGACCAATATTTCTATTTCTTTGCATGAAAAATTCACCAGAATATCTCCTAGCATTTGCCATGTAACTGCATAATCTGTTTGATGTCCACCTTCATTTTTTCCAGCAGGCACTTACCCATTTGTGCAGTTACATGCACATTTGTATTTTGTCATGTCTGAATTCAGACTGAGAGTCTGGAGATGCCAAGTACGTGCCTAACTTATGCAAAAAGGACTGGAGTTGAGCATATGGCTGCGTGGCTCCTAGGAGAAGAAAAAAAAAACAAAACCATTTAGCAAATTTATTAGGGCTTTATAGTTAGTTATCATCACTAGTTGTACTAAAATACAACCAAAAAGATTCCATAGCAGAGACTTCATGATGGAATAGACCTTTTGGGTGTCTTCCTGTTGCTAATTTACAGCCTTCCATAACTTCCAAAACATCTACGAATTGTTCTTTGAAAGCCTTTCATCCTGAAGGGTACTGGGAAACCACAGAGCTCTTTGGTGTTGGCTGAGTCAGGGTGCTCAGAACCTGCCCTTTGGTGCCCGGGTCTTCCCTTGGAGTTAAGGGCTTTTATTGTAACAAAAACATGCTTGAGAAGGGGCTCTCCAGACTGCCTTAGTACTTCGGGATTATTCTCCTCTGAAAAACTGGAAAGCCCCTGCTGCACTACCATAAATGAGTCATTAGAAAAATGAGATGGGAGAGAGGGGGGATGAAGACTCTTCTGCAATCCCAGCTCACGAACCAGCTGCGGCTTGAGGGAGGAAGATGCGCCCAGGGTTTTCCAAACATTTGATTTCCTAACCAAGGAAGTGAGCAGAGCTTCACCTCTCCTGTGCTATTTGAAGAGTGATTAAAAGCAAAGGACAGAAGGTGAGTCAACAGTGACTAAAGACCATGCATAAATTCCTGACAAATGGCTGGCAGGGGAGACACAGAGCAGAAACCTGAGGCAGCCTGGTTTTACTTTGAGCAACACTTTTATCTTCACTGAGATGTCACCACTGTGTTGTATCATTTCCTCCCCAGGTATGGCCCTGGAAGAACAAGACCTTCCCATAATGGGACAGCACAAGCAACTGGGATATTTTTCACAGCTGCCTTGGGGTGCCATCAGCCGTAACAGCACAAAGATTTGGGCAGGAGGTGTAACACAAGGAGAAGAGCTAATAAATGACCTTTGCAAGAGTGTGATTGAGTTAAGCCCACCAAAAATGATAGGTGAGGTAGGAGTTTGTTCATGAGCTGTGTCCTGCCAGAAGGGCATAACCAGGCATTAAGGTAGATGGGAGCAAACTTGCCATACTAGATTTTTTTTTGAGTGCTTGTGCTACCCTTGATAAAAATCTTGTTGGTATTTGGAGCAGGATACCTCTCATAGACACTTAGCCTGGCTCTTGCTACACTCTCCCATTACTGCTAAAATCCTAGCATAAACTTATTTTTGCTCAAAAGGAAAAAAAGTATTCTGGCCTGGATACATGTCCCAAATTTTGAGGTGTTGTTCTTCAATATCCTTACAGAAATGACTGTTCCTAGTGAAGCTGAGCTTCTTCAAGGTTCCCTATCCTTGTGCCAGGCATGTGTAAGCTGCTGTTAAGCCCCATGCCCTGCTGAGCCCTCACCGTGTGGATGCACACCCCAAATGTGCAGCCTGGATACAGCAGCGACCATCACTGCAGGGCTGCACACACCTCCAGCCTTCCTTGTCAAAGTCTCCAGAAAAGGAATGTCTTGTGTAGAAAAAGCATTAAATAAAATGTAAGCTTCTAGAAGCAGCCTTTTTATTTTTCTTCTTTTTTTTTTTTTTTTTCCCTTTGGTGAAGAAATACCTCCTTACCCCCATTGAATTCATACAGATTTTTAGAAAAATATGCTCTTTGGTAGGATCTTGTAAGATGGCAGGAGCCAAAGGGCTCTGCAGAGCCTTGTGTTGCAGTCAGAGTTCAAAAAGGTGAGTTCCCCTGAGAGGCAAAAACTGGTTTTCTTGTTTAATGTCATCTCTTGTTTAAACTTAGAGATTTGAATAGCCCATTTCTCTTTTTGTTGGGGTTTTTTTTTCTGAAAATGTTTATCTTCATGTCTGAAATATTTTGTGAACTTTGCTTTCCCATCCCTCTAAAGGGTATCTCTTAGATAAGTTCTTGTTTCTTGCATTTTCCATCTATAATTGCAGAGATGTAAGAGAAAGAACGTGCATTTGCATAGAACAGTTATTTGACATGAAGTTATGGTAAATGTATTTGCTCTGCTTGTTTCCTATTTGTATTGACTTTCCATTAATATCCTGGCATACACATGCATATATATGTATATGAATATAACTGGCAGCAGATAAAACAGGCTAATGGCAGAGTATGTTGGAGGGTGAGGGGCAGCTTTAAACTGTTTTAAGTGTGTTTTCCTAAATTTTTTGACCACCTAAATGGGCATGTGACAGGTATGCTTGCTAGAAGCCAGATGAAGGATTTAAATTTCAGTTTTCAGATGACAAATGCTGCAATGAGTGATGCAAATCATGAAAATTAGTTGCAGAAAATTTTAAAAAATGTTTCCAAAACAATTGCAGACTCTTTGCTTGCTGTTCGCAGGGAGAAAGCAGAACTCATTAAATAAATAATTTGATCCAAATGATTTGACCAGTTGCTGAAGGAGCTAGCAGGATGTCAGGACTTGTGAACTAGTTTGGTTACAGCTATAATGATGAGGAATTAAATGAAGAAAAGCTGAGGGGTTTTTCGAAGCAATTCCCAAGTTGCTATATTGTTTTCTTTAAGTTTCTGAATGAGTGTTGGTGAACATTGGGACTGATGAGCTCAGCAGAGAGCTCAAGGCACACTGGGGCTGTGCACGCCCTGTGCAAGGGTGCCAGGGAGCTTCTCGTGGTCCCCTCTGCTGCAGCTCAGAAAATCTCTCATCCTTTTCCTCCGTGAAAGTGCAAAGGGATGGCAGAACGTGCTCGGAGGGCTGTAGGCACTGCCCCTTTGGGGACGGCTGGCCGTGGGGATGCTGGTGCTCTGCTGGTGCTCTGCCTGCTCCAGCCTCCCCACCTGTGTTGGTAAGAAAAGGCTTTTCCAGTCTAAAAATAAGCAGCTGGTGTCTGGAGTCTGTTTGTGGCAGCGTGTGTCTGATGTGTAATTTGAACTTGATTGCAAGGGCCTCGTAACCTCTCCTGGAGCCCTGCTGCCACCCTGGAGCCAGCTCCCCTCTCCCCCAGGTGTCCGGGCTCTTTGTGAACCGGGGCTCTGCACTCCAGCACCTCCAGCTCCTCATCCCCGTTATCTGCTGGGCAGAGATGACTCACAGCACCTTGTATCCCTTTAACTCTTCTGCCACTGCTTTGCATGCAGCTACTGAAACCCATTTATTTGGCAGCCGCTGAAACTTGACACTGATGGTGATGAGCAAGGAAAGGCAGAGACCTGTTGTTTCCAAGAGTGAATCTTAACTGCAAAAGCTTGATGTTTGCTGCAGAGCACTTTGGGAAAGCTGTGGGTGTCTTAGGATGCTGCTGTTATGAATGGGGCCAACTTGGAAATTCATTTTTGGATCTCATCTTCCTTGCCTGGAAGCTTTTGAATCTACAGTGTTGACAAGGAAATCACAAGGAGAATTTTTTCCTTGTGAATTGCTTATATGTGCTGGGATCTCTCCTTTTCCAGACTTTGGATGTACCATTTCGTTAGAAGAAAATTGGTACTAATGGGGAGATGGACCAATGAATTTTGGTGTTGATCCCATCACCAAAAAGCTGATGCACAAGCCAGGCTGTAGCTCAGCTCGTGGTGCTGGCTGAGGAGGGTTTCCATACAGCTTGAATAAACTATGTCCATCTTGGTCCTATTTTATAGCATGGAAATAAGAGTGGATTTGGAATATGTAGTTGGAAAACCAGGTGCAGCATTGATCCAAATTCCATTTTATCCAAATAACCAGACCTTAGAGAAGAGGTTCTAAGGGAAAGGGGTTTGGCAAGCAATGAGAAGAGGCCCAGTCAAATTTCTCCAGTACCAACAAACTCCCCTGGCCTTCCACATATTTCAGAACCATCTCTCCAACTCAGGGACCCCCTTGGCTATGGGGTTTCTGTGTCACAAAGGCTGGCTCTGGCAAACATTTTTAGAATCACCATCTGTCAGCTTTTCCTTCAGGGATCCCCATTTACAATAGCTTGTATCCAGGCCATGTGCAAATCCCACTGGGCTGAAACTTGGCCCTGCACAAGGTTGGCCTGGATGCAATTAACAAACACAAAATTTATTCAATTTAGTTTGGCCAAAAATATAAGATTCTTTTGTTTGCAGATGCTGAAGTTTAGATGCCTTTCCAAACTTATCAAGGACAAGGGAACCACTTTGGAGAAAATAACAGCCAACCAACCACTCTGGAGAAAATAACAGCCAAGCCCAAAGTCATCCTAGAATTCAAATTGAACTCGAGACCTATGCACCAAGTAATTTGTGAAGCTTAGAAATGAAGTTCATTTTTCCTGATCCATTTTTGCTGCTGTCACTGAGCTTCATTGTTCTAACTGGCCTCTAGATAGAAACACTGAAGTATCAGAAGAAGAAAACCAGTCCTTGCAGCATTTAGAGGGGTACAGCAGGAAGTATTAGAAATCTTCTGGGAATTCTTCAGTTCCAGGAGATTCAGAGAAAAATTTGACCCAAATCCCAGAGTTTAGGGGTTAGGACTGTCTTGGGAGCATGTCTAAACTGCTTTGGTCTGGAGATGCAGCTAGAAATCTTGTAAGATCAAGATCTGTCTCTCTTGGTTTTCCAACCAGGCTCTCCAGTTTTTAGGTCTTATCTGCCAGACTCAAGCATGATAAACCCCCTGGTGCCTGATTTATCTGTTTCAGAAAGACCAAGGGCTGAGTCAGCCTTTGCATCTTTTTTCCTCAGTTCTCACCAAGGTGCCAGACCACTTAATTTATTCCTACCCTCCAAGCAGGTACCCCACAGAACTCCTATCTAGGATCCTGCTTCCTTCCAGCTTCCAAGTCCTGCCTGCTCCACTGGCACTGCTCCAGGGAGGCTGCAATACTTCTTCCTGAGCTAAAGGGTGGGATGAGGCTGAAGCATCCTCTGCACATACCAGCAGCAAGCAGGCCTTGTGCAAAGAGCAAATGCAGTGCATGGCATGAAATACTTGCACAAAACATCCCCCAGACCGTGTTACTGTCAGAGAGGTAATGCTGGAGTGTTTGTAAAGATGATTTGTATTAGTTAAAGGGAAGCTGCCCCCGCCATCTCCACTGAAGCAACACCCAGAGGCAGTGGGGATGTGTGACCACCCCTTCTCCATACTTCCCAAACCTCCCTGCCGTTAGAGGAGGGGAAGCAGATCAGGTTTGATAAACCCACCCAGTGCCCCTTGCAGCAGCCAGCCCGTCACTGTCAGAGGAGATAGTGTGCTGGTAGTATGCTCTGAGTGTGCTGTTAGTATGCTGGGGCTGTGCAGCTCCTCTGCCATCTTCATTCACCTTAGAAATGTGAAGTTTGAATGGTTTATCTCTATTAATCACCAGCTCAAAAAGCTTTGTGCACCAAGGGCCGCAGATAATTAACTTCACTATACTGCTTGTCTTATCAGTATCAACCTCTTGTCCTCCTGTGAAACAGTTAAAACCATCAGCCCCTTTTTACTTTTCCATTTAACTCTAATGCTTTAACACTGATGTTCTAAATGGCCCTGCGATTCATACTTATTAGACAAACCTTTCTTTCTGCATCGCTTATATTTTTTGATAATTGGCCATGTATGTTTCTAAGGGGATCAACAGCTTTTCATGCCACTATACTAGTAATTAAAGATTTCTCACAGTCTTTCAGATTTCTCTTTACCTTCTTTTCTTTGATAAGTATAATTTGCTGTTTAATTGGGGAGGGAGTGGGGGGAGAAAACTGGTAGTAGCAATAGGATGACTGCATAGGAAAAGGTTTTGTTTAACAAAAATCTTTAATTTAAAAAAATCTACATTGTTTCCTATTTTTGTCCCTTGTCTTGCTGAAACTACCATTCTTCCAGCACTGTAAAATGTTATAATAGTCAAGAGAGGAAAGGGAGAGGCATGACAGAGAAGCCCCACAATGCTTCCTAAGAGCACAATCCTGCATCTGCAAAGGATAAAGAGGATTTTAGACAACCTGTTGGACCTTTTCTCAGCTCCAGCCAGAGGTGAGTTACACTGTGCCAACAGAGAGAAGATGCTGGGTCTGGAAAAGCCCCGTTACTTCAGGACTATCTCTGCTTCCCTAGAGATTGCCTGGCTTGGGAGAGGTGTTTCGGGAGCCTTGAGTTAGTGTTAGGAGGGAGGACGGGGTGTGGAACACAGAAACTCTGCTGCTGTGACAGCCCATCTGACTCTGTTTGCACAGGTGAGGCCATTTGAGCTCAGAGGACCCAATGCCTTCAGTCTTCACTGAAGCTACTCTGAAAAATACTACTTAATACCTCCCATTGTAATTTAAAATTAATTCACTCTTCCCACATACATGGGTTAAAGTGGCATTAATCCTCTTGTGGGACATACCTACAGCACACTTCTAAACTCCAGTTCCCAGAGGTGTGTGATGGGAGTCTCTTTAGCTTTCCTTCAAAACAAACCATTTATGCAGTTGAGCAGAGAAGGACGGAAGTGCAACTCCAGTGCCCTGAAATGATTACACAGAAAAGGTCATCCAACACTGTCTTTTCAGACTTCTGATTTTTACAGCACCTCTTAGAGGGGAGAGGAGGTGGGAGCAAAGGGAAGAGTGAAGGGCTGATTCACATTTTTGACTGTTGGATATGGGCAATGTGGTGTTGTGCTCCTCCAGTGACTGTGCAGCGACCGTTTCTTATCAGTGCTCGTGTTGAATTGCAAACCAAGTTCATGCAGAAGTCATTCACTTATTTTTTGAGTGAAGAATTCATACAACCTGTGATCTATTCTGGAATTATTCCCCAACAGGGAAGGAGGAAGAAAAAGGCTGGTGGTGCCTCTGCTGTGAATAATTCATCCCATCCTAGCAGCGTGGGTGCTAAGTGACCCCTTTGCGCGGCCCCTCCGGGGCTGGGGAGGAGGGCGGGATGCCTCCCATATCTCCGTTGGCTGCTGGGGTTAATAGGGGCACTCAACACACACAAGCACACTCTAAGCAGGGTCAGGGGGCAGCCAACACATTGTGACCTAAAATTTGACAGCTTTTACTCATTCCATGTTAGGTGACCCCACTTCTCTTTGGGCAACTGCCTTGCCCGGTGCCTGTGCCTGGGGTGCGCAGTGCTGCAGGAGCCTGGCTGGTCCCCTCTGAGCACTGGGGACAGCAATGTCCCCTTGCACAGATGCACTCTTTGGCCTTATATTCCATATCCCAAATTGCCACCAGTATCACCAGGGGAAATGAAAAGCAAGAGCAGCTGTTGAGTGACCAGCCCCCATCTCTCTACCATCTCAAGACGCTTGAAGACGCTCATTTCTAGATAATTTGTATTTTATCCCACCAGGTCCTGGTGCTGTGCTGCAGCACAACCACCCTTTCCAGCTCACCACAGGGCCCTGATGGCATCCGGGCTGCCAAAACACCAGGGACCTGCCCCTGGTCATGCCCACGTGTTACCATCCATCTTATCCAGAGATTTATTTTTGGTAACTGCAGTGTCAATAGCGGTAAGATCTTTTCTTGTGCTCCAACCAACATCCCTGCAACCAGCATCTCACTGATGCTTCAGTTTTCTCCCCTTCCCCTGAGACAAGGCTTTGAGGGCAATTCTCTTATCTCTGCTTGTTTTGTTTTGGTATATTATGTGGCAGAGTGTCTCGGGGTGTCTCTCCTCTTTCCTCCTTTCCAGTTGTCTGTGTCCTCCATCACTTTGTCACCCTCAGCTGCCTGCTAGTCTCTCTGTTTTCCTCTTTGTCCCTAGTTGGTCCATTTGTCATTTTTCCTCAGTAGTCCATGCTCCTTCCTCTCCCACTTCTTCTCTGCCTCTTGTTTCTCTCTTGTTTCTCTCTTTCATTTTTTCCCCCCTAGTGTCGGAACTTCTTTCTTTGATTCCCCCCTCCACCTCCCACCCTTTATAGTGCTGTTATCTGTGATTTTGGCAAAGAGCACATTTATTGGGGAGGAATATCCCCATGGCAACACAGCAGATGGTGACTTTTGATTAACTTGGCTTTTTTTTTTTCCCCCGACTGCCAAATCACAATCCGTCTTTGAAATTAAATCAGGCTGTGATAGCATCAGTTGTTCTGGAGAGGGGACGAGAGAGAAACAAGACTAAAGTATTACAGCGGGAGCCAGGATGTAATGCAAATTCATGTTTTTTAACCCCAGCAATAAAAACCCCTGTTCATTGTGGGAACGGAAGGGACCACAAGAGAGGGAATAATAAAATAAAAAAATTAGATTAAGAAAATGTTATCACCCTACATGGTCTCCTCACTTTGACCACGCTGGAACGTGTGTCTCTAACACCAATCTTGCTCCTTGCCAAGTCACTTGATGCTGCTGGGCCTCATTTTGCAGCTGCTTTAACACCACTGAGGGTTTTCCTCATGCCTTGTGTAGTGGGAAGAGGCCAGGTCCTTAACTGAGCAGTTCAAGCAACTATTTATTTACAGGAGTGTAGTGTCCAAAGTGGGAAGGAAAGAATTTGCAAGCAGCAGGAGGAAGGCAAGAAAGCAGCTCCTGGAAGGCATTTGAGGGAGGTGAGAGGAATTCAGGGTAAAGTGAGGAAGCAGAGGAGCTGGAAAGGTTGGATGGCATCACTGAGCCAAGATGCTGAGTGATCAAGGGCATGGGAAAGTGAGGAACTGTCTGCCGTGGCACCAGGGAGGTCTGAGCCTGGGGAAGGAAGGGCACGAAGTTCTGCCAGCCACGAAGAGAGAGTTACAGGGCATAGCCCCGTGGAAGATGGGAAAGCAGATACTGAAGTCAAACAGTAAAGAACTTTCTTGAATGCTTGAGAAGTGGGTGGTATTCAAGTCCCATGAGCTCCTTTGCCTGGTGCTTTTTGGAGGGTGACCAAAGGTGAATGCAATTGAGTGCTAATTGTATCCAAAGATAAAGGAGGGCTTGAAAATGAAAGCTGGAGGAGATGACTAATGACCCAATTCGTGGGTCAGTTCAATTTCATGGGAACTTAAGTGTTGTCTCAGGCTGGAAGACTGCTGGACACTATCTCCAATTACGAATGTTCCCATGCAGGAGGTTACAGCACTGACTCCTGTGGATGCAGTGAGTTTAGCAGTCATGGCTAAAGGCAAACGGTCACATTTGATCTTGGTGAGGCTCAGATGAGATAATGGAGTTTTATCATAGAATCACAGAATACACTGAGGTGGAAGGGACCCACCAGGCTTGTCAAGTCCAACTCCTGGCTCTGCACAGGACACCCCAACCATCACACCATGTGCTTGAAAGCAAAGTCAGAAACAAAGTCCCTCAAGGCTTAAAAACCCTTCCTCTCTAGGGTTGTAGCATGGTATTTTCTGTTACTGTGGAGAGCAAGCACACATGAGCACTTGGCCTGCACTGTGTCAGCCTTGAGACTCAAATTCTGTCACTGGGCTCTCTTCTGCCTTCACAAGGAGGCTCTAACTTTTCATAACACAACCTGATGAAAATGTTTCTCCTGGAGGAACTGCTCTTAATGTCAGATTCAAACCTGTACCCTTCTGCAAAACCTTTAAAAGTATAGGATCATCCTGTCCCTTACATTAAAAGAAATAACAGAGAAGCTCCCACTACACTTTCTGAGAAGCAGTTCATATTTTCTTACTCACTAGGAGCTCTAGGCCACCACCATGTCTCTCCTACTGCTTATTTTTAGTCAAACTGGTACTTGTTCCTGCTCTGCTGCAGGGGACTCTGGGGGTTCTTAAATTCTTCCAGGATAAGCTTTGTCCAATAGATAAAATTTTGCTGCAGATGTTGTTTCTTCTGTTCAAAATCTCAGCTCAGGAGTGTTTTGTGTATGCCATGTGTTACATCTGATGTTCTTTGAGGAGAAGATAAGATTTAGGTGCAGGAGATGAATCAGGTAGGGATGCCACTGGGGCTTAATTGGCAAGAGATATTGCAGAACCTGAATCTTTCCTGCAAGGCACAGGCACAAGGGAGAGCTCCGGTCTGCAGGGGTTCATGTGTTGGTGGGAAGCATCAGAGGAGGGTTTTGTGAGCACAGTGGGGTCTGAACTGCTGTTTAAATCTCAGTTTGATAGACAGGGGTATCTAACCCATGGATCGTTTTCTCTCTCTCTCTAACTCATGGCTCATTAGATGGCAATCCTATTTCAGACAAGCATATGTAGCTGCTGGGTGCTGTTTCTCCCCATTTTGGTCAGATTGTCGTTTGGTTTCGTGTCCTAGGCACCTTGCCAGTGTCTGTCTTTCCCCAGATCTCCCCTCGCCGCTCATGGATGCCTTTAACCACGCTCTCCCCTTGCGTGCAGCCCCAGGGTGGCTGGCACCCAGCGTGCCAGGCTGTAGAGCCACGAACCGCGTGCCTGTGCGCTCGCTCTGCCCCCGGTACCGCGGAGCCCCACGGTCTGGGAACTCCAGCGGGGTGCGGGAGCTGCTGATGGACAGGAGCCAGGCCTGCCCCGCAGCGTGCCCTGCTCAGCTCCCCCCTGGCTCAGCACACACCCCGAGGGTCCTGGCACGGCTGCCACCCAGCCCGTGAGCCGCACAAAGCGAGCGGCCGCCGCGCCGCGGCCCGGAGCTCCCGCCTCTCCTCGCTGTGCATCGGTGCCATGACACCAGCGCTCAAAATAGCATCAGGACAATTTGATTTCCTGCAGATCCCAGGATGGGGTCATAAAAACGGAGACTGTTCTGGAGAAATGGGATAGGGGGGAAATGTTTGTAGTGACATCACTGCCACTTCCATGCCAATGGCCTCCTACTGCTGCGAACATGTGATTGTGATTTTGCTGCACGCTCCGTCAGAGAAGTGCCAGACTGGCCGGGGAGGGAGAGAGAGGGAGAGAGGAGAAGGGGCGGAAATATTCTGTTCTTGTATCTCAATTCAAATATCTGACAACAGCCTTGCAGCCCAGGGTGCTGAGTGATCAGGAGTGGGACCGTGGAGCTGAGCCTGTTTCCAGATCAGCAGAGCTCAGAGCATTTCAGCATAACTGGGGGCTGAATAAGGACCTTAATTTTGTGGTGGAGGGTCTTGGTCTGCACTGGTGTGCTTCAGTGGAGATTTAGGTGGTCTTGTGCTCACCCTTCCTCACTAGTCCCATTTGCTTCTAATGTTACTTTTCTTGGCAAGAAAAACCTACAGACCTGAAATATGGCTACAGCAGCAACTGCAGAGCTGTTGTAGCCATATTTGAGGCCATTACAGGGAAGAACAGATCTCAGTGTGGGGCTTCACCCATGAAACAGAGACCAGCAGGGAGGGATTTAACTAGCTGGGGATACAGGAGGAAAGAGAGGGAAGAAATGGAACTCATCACCAAAAATAAAACTAGATTGTGTATGAGGACATTACAGGAGGAAATCTCATGTCAGTCACTCCACAGCACTGAAAGCTGCAAAGCCCATCTTGGTAGCAAGGCTCCATCCTTCCCAAGCAACAGCCAGTGGAGATCAGCCCTGGGTGTGTCCAGCACATGTAACCTTGGGGGGCTGTGGAGGGGAGCAGTATCTGCAGGGGCACAGGCGAGCAAAGGGATCCTGCTAATGCACCCATCTATCAGATTAAGCTGTCAAAACCCAAACCACTTCCATCACTGTCCAAGGAGAGACTCTCACTCTGCTTAATGGGATGTCTGTCCTGTTGTTGTCACTCCAGGGAGAGGGGCCGCTGCCACCACAGTGTGCAGCCAGCTGTGAGTTTAAAATCCTATTAAACAGGGACTAACAGTTGCAAAAAAAAAAAAAAATCAGGTATCCCCTAGTGGGGATTTAAAGATGTTTAGACATAATTTGATTTTCCAAGCAGATGTCATTATTGTTAAACAGTTGCCCACTTGATATGTTCAAGTTGTTGGCTGTAATTGCTAAAATTAGCAGGTCTGCATAGAGCAAAGGTCAGTCGGTTAATATCGTGATTTAGTATTTTATGAAGTAATTCCAAATGCTTTAATGTATGTTTTTGTTTTTGCAGCCTAAGCCCACATTAAAGTAGTTGTGGGCCCTGCTAATAAAATAATGACTCAGCCTCTCAGTGCAGGCTGCTGGCCACACTCAGGGATGGAGCCGAGCCACCCTCGCTCCCTGCTCTGCCCGGTGCCCCGAGCAGCCGGGGCCACAGCCTGGCTCTGGAGCTGCAGTCAGGAGGGAGGCTTCCAGCTGCCCCCAGGTGTGACATCTAGGCAGAGCTGGTGCTGGAAATTGCTGGAAATCAAGCCCAGCAGTGACTGGAAGGATGATGGGCTGGTTTCCATCAGCATCTCAGCACAAGGCTGTGCAGCAGGTACAGCTCATAGGGGGATCGACTGCACCTTCAGCCATGAACACACCTGAAAGACTCACCACTGACCAGGCAAGGTCCCAAAATACAAGTTTTTGGAGGAAAGAAGCATTTTTGGAAGGGGAACAGAGAACTGGAATTGGGCAAGGCAAAGACTCACAAATTTGTGCTGTGGCTGGTTGGACATCTGGTGCTGCCTCCTCTGGTGCTATGGCTGCTAAATGGCATGAGAAAAAGTTTAAAAAAAATCCCTTGAAGGTGTTGGTGTTTTGTTGGCAGGCTCAGTGTTAGTCTCATGCAATGTCCTGGAACAGAAAAGGGTTTGCTTCCAAGGCAAGGTGTGTTGGGGTTCACTTAGAGAACTTACAGAATGGGTCTTGTCTCTGTTACTCATTGTAACACAATCCATTCCAGGGGTGGTTTGGGCACACCTGGCAGATTTCTTGCTATTGCAGGAATGCAGGACTTTGCTAATGCAGATTGACCTGCTCTCTTACCACCAGACCTTTATGATCTTGGTTTGTTTTGGTTTTTTTTTAATCTCAGATATTTAGCTCACAGAAAGTGCTGTGAGGTGCTCTATGGTGCAGTGCACAGGAAGAAATGCAAGAGGATCTGCAGGTCCTCCTGGACTTGACACTTTCTGGGTGAGCTTGGTCCCTTCCCAGTCTGTGTTCCCTTATTCCTTCCAGCAGGTTTGGGTATGTGCAGCTGCCAGAGAAGCCCCAGGAGATCCCTGCTACTGCAAGCAGCAATAGACACACTCTGGCCCAGGGATGGAAAAAGGAAGAACTTGCTTTTAGGTGCTCTTTTAGATACCAACACAGGAGAGGGAACTACTGACCCAAGGCAAGAAAGGTCTAAGATAAATATACTCTTGCATACCTTTGTCTCAGATCAGGAAATATTGACGTAAATAAATAAATAAGTAAATAAATATCCCATTAGAGACAAGATTGAAGCAAAGTTTTAGCCCTACGAAGCTGAAAAGGTTGAGGAGCTGGGAATTCAACTCTGGTCCAGATTTCCAAACATGTTATTTTGATCAAAAACCATTTCAGTTTCCAATCCAAAACATGCACTTTGATTTTTTTTTTGTTGTTATTGTTGTTATTGATTTGTTTGTTTGTTTGTTTGGGTTTTTTTACCTTGGAGTCCCTCTGAGGCAGCATAACATAAATTCAAGAAGCCATCTCTCATGAATATGGTGTCCACAGGAGAAGTATTGGTAGAAATACTGACTCGTGTTTGCTTTGACCAAAATAATCTTTCTGTACCAAGCCCCTTAAATATTTGCAGTTCTCAGAGTCCCCAGAGAGTCTGCAGGACTGTTGATGGCTCCCAAACTGTGGAGGAGCAGCAGGCACAGTTTGTCCCTGCATGGAGGTTTTCCCTGCTCCCTCCATGCACCCAGCATGAAGTTAAGCTTCCACTTGCTACCCAGTTCTTTTTCTCACTGGGAGAGTGGCTTAACAGCCCTTAACAAAACAAATACAGTTTTTGTCTGTTTTTCCATGCTGGACATGACATCAATTGCTAAGGATGGTGATTTAAGCTACATTTATCTTTATAAGAGAAAAAGGCCTGAATAAGGGGTGGCAGCATTCTGGCTAATTTAACTTATTCATTAATGCTCAGAGTCCTTTGCTAGCAACACCACCTCACAGTCTCCTTCAAAGCACAGGAGTCTGTTATTCCCATTTTACAGCAGAGGAAACAGATGCAAAGACCTGCCCAAACACAGGCAGCAATTATAATCTGGATTAGAGCGAAAATGTCCCTGAAAACTAGTTCCAGTCTCCAGGGAGACATCACTGGGCAAGGAAAGCTGGGAAACTCAAGGGGATGTAGCGTGGGACCAAAAACAAGAGGTGTGTAAGATTTTAAATGCTTAAGGTGACCTGGCCAAGCAAGAAACGAGGCTCAGCAGTTCACGTCAGCCCAGGGGAGGGCGGAAACGTGTGAGTGCATTCTGTAGCTCAGTGGAGGACAAGAACAGCATGCTGGCAGGCTGTGCAAGAAATGCATTGTGAACTGGCTCTTGCAGCTGTGAGCAAGACAATAAGGATGGTAAAGCATCATGTAAGTCTTCACATCCAGCTTTGCACAAAGAGGGAGCTAAACTCAGCCCCCTGGAATCTGTTGGCTCATGGTTTGAATTTAGCTCTTTGTGTTTGAATGACTCCAGGCAGAGAGGGAATATAGATTGTCCCAGTCTGAGAGCCAAATTCACCTTTTCCCTGCTCAGTTTCAGCCCCTGAGCTATGCAGTACTTCTATCAGGGTCTCTGGTCATAATTTGCAGGGCGTTCTCAAGAAAGCCCTTATTTTCTTTTACAGTTTAAGGAATGATGTTTTCTTCCTTCCTCTGTTTGGGTTTTTTTTGTTTGTTTGTTTGTTTAGTATGTCATTCTCTCTCCTCTAGGCTCTCTCTATGTCCCATTGAACCCCGCCAACCTTCTTCCCTATGTATAAAAACCTTTTTTTAATGGACATGCATCATCTCATACACCAAAAGTAGGAAGGATATTCTTCACTTAGTATCAGGGTTGTGTATGAGAGTCACACAAGGCTTTATTCATCCAGCTGGCAGACTTTAACACTGGCTTCTCAAGGAGTGGAAAGGGAACCTATAGCTTGTTATAGGACTCTCTTACATGTCCACAAACCAGCTTGTCTCCTGTTGCTGTATTAATCAACTTGGTCTCTTTGGCAAACCAGCAAGGTTGCTTTCACGTGTACCTGTGATACACATTTACTGCATAATCATTATCTAGCACCTTATTCAGGCTTTGTGGACTCACACTCTTTAGTTCAGCATAACCGTATCTTTACCTGTGAAATATTTTTTTCCAACCATTGAGAAGTCTGCATGGGTTGTGTCATGAACACAGTATTTATTGATACAGCTTGTCGTAGATCCCATCAGTTGAGCTATGAGAGCACATCCCACAGCTTGCAGTCAATGCTCTTGCTGGTGACATTAAAGATTCAGGTACTCTCTCCCATTGATTATTACAGACTTCAGCTGACCATCTTCTTCCACTTCTTTTGTCTCCTGCCCATCCTCAAAGATTTTCCGGGTGGTGATGGTCTTGCCATTGATCACTTCAGTAGTGGTTATCACTGTTCTGGGACCATATGGCCCAGATGTGTTTTCAGCAAAGAAGGAGGCGTGGTGCCCGTCGGGACAGAATGAATTCTGTTGCATGAACATCTCCCTGGGCCTTCCTCCTCTCCCACTTGCACTCTGCCAGTCTTCACCATTGATTCTGATGTCAAAAGAGTTCAAGAAAATACATGTAAATGGATACGTGCTTCTAAAGACCTCTTCTTGTTCAGGGAATCCATGGTGGGAGCCAGAGAAGCTGTTATAATCCGCTGCAGGTCTCTCTCTGCGGGCTCTGCTCTCCTCAACAGACTTGTCATAGAGTAATCGCTTCTGAGGGTCGGACAAAATCTCGTATGCTTCAACAATTTCTTTGAATTTCTTTTCAGCTTCCTCCTTGTTTCTGGGATTCTTATCAGGATGCCATTTTAGTGCCATTTTGTGGTAGGATTTCTTAACAGCATCCTGTGAGGCATTTTTTTGCAGTCCAAGGACCTTGTAGTAATCTACCATCTCAAAGGAAAGCGGGCGTTGTTTGGAAGATGCCTGGTTATCTCTCTCCCACCAAGGTTGATCAGCATGCAGAGACTCCTGGATACCCAGTGGCACTGCACTCCTCAGGGGTAGAGAGATGTTCAGCCCGCCCCATGAGCTGCTCTGTCCTGCTGCAGTGCACGGCCACCAAGAGCAGGTTGACCACAGACATTCTTTTCAAACCTGTTGCTCACAAATCATGAGATTGTGACATCAGAGAGGGTTCAGCCAGTCCTGGCTCTGTTGTCCTGACCACGTTCCAGGGTGAGTTGGTTGTCACTGGCCTTTTGTTTATAAATGTGGATCATGTACATGATGCTGCAGCTGCTGGATGTAACTGTGCTGACACAGCTGTGATGTAGGGCTGCCACAGAATCACAAAATGGTTTGGGTGGGAAGTGACCTTTTTTAATGGTCATCTAATCCCTGTCCTCTGCCATGGGCAGGGAATACTTCCACTAGAATTAGTGGCTCAATGCCCCAACCAAACTGGCCTTGAACACTTCCAGGGACGGGGCATCCACAGCTTCCATGGGCAACGTCTTTCACTGTTTCACCACCCTTAGGACTTTGTCAGATCACTTTTTGCCTGAACCCACCCTACAGTGGGATTCTCAGATACACAGTGTGGATTCCTGTGCAATCCAGGGAAGCGTGGTGTAGTTAGGTCATATTATCCCATGGGACATAATTCCCTGTGGCAGCAGCTATAGGGAAGCTGCAGTTTGGCTACACATAGTTCAGAAAGAGTGTGGACAAATCAGAAAAAGCCCAGGGAAAGACTATAGAATGTGACTAAGGGATTGGAAAATACACTCTGGAGTGAGAGACTTGGGGAAAGAGGAAGTTCAATGCCAGCTACATTATAGTCAGCAAGAACCTGCATGGGAACAGAAATTCAGTACTACAAGGATCTTCATGCTCCCAGACAAAGCAGTTGGAAGGTATCATTAGCCAAATTTAAATTCAAAATACATTGCACATCCCTTTTTATGAAGGTAGTGAATCACTGGAACTTCCCCATGTGGCCATTTTTAAATCCTGAATGGGAATTTTTCCTAAAATCAAGATTAGATGGACATCATAATCTTCTCTGAAATTATAGACAAGATAAACACTGTCAGAAGAGCCTCATTTTCATGTTGGTAGTAAATTAAATTCCCAGAATTACCAACCTTAGCCTCTTTTCTATGTGCTTTTTTGGATACCTGTCCCAAGGTGTGTATGCATATGTAACAGGGATTGCCCAGGAACTTGACACAGGCATCAAACCTAGGGTTATCCTGCATCTGTTTCTATTCCTTGGATTTGTCATCCTGGTGGGAACTACAATATCCTCAGAGGGAAACACTGCATGAAGAAGGTCTCCAAGGAAGCGCCAATAATGAGAATTCATCTGTCTGTAACACAGAGTCATAAACACCTACTAATAGCAGCACATGTTGCAGATCACTGCCCTCTTTTCCATTATCCCACACTTTGGGAAGAAGTCGAGAGCCAGCCAGACCAAAGAGCATGTGCACAGCGTATGAGCTGGCTGCTGTCCTGACACACAACCGGGGTGGGGGGCTCTGAGAGCAGGGGGCAGTCATCTCAGCCGGCAGACAGCAGTGTCACACAGGAGGAAGGCAATTGAGCTGACACGTGTTGGGAGAGGTGTTTGTACTGCTGGTGTTCCCACTGGTCACTGATGGGGCAGCAGCACGGCGGTGCTTGCCAGACATGGGCAGTGAAAGTTGCCACAGGGCTGGAGCTGAAGGAAGTGCAAAGGAGCTCATGGTCCTGTGGGCCCACCTCACTGGAGAGATCTCAGCTTTTGCCTCCTTTGGCACAGAAGTCTTCTTAATTACAGGGCAGTTGTGCCACATGAATTATTTTTTCTGCTGGATGCTGTTTGTTCTGCAGAAATGGCAAGAGTAACCTGGGCCCAACAGCAAGCTGCTGCAGCCCATTTGAGCTCAGAGGGCTTTTTGCATTCCCAAAACACCCTGAACTGGTCTTCTACACTGAGGGGAGAGCCAAGATTGATCACTCAGACTGTAGTCTTATGCTTGAAATCTTCACAAAATGGACTAGATTTTTAAGCACTGTCCATTGGACTTGAGGGTGATGCAAGCTCAGCACCCACAAGTCCCCAGAAGGTGCCAACAGCTCCTAGCCACTGCCAGCACGGTCCTTTTGCAGATGCTTGGCAGAAATTTCAAGAAGGATTGCTGTTCCTACTCTGTATTACCCAGAAGGGAAAATGGGACATCAGAAAACTCTGTTGGAGAGGGTCCCAGGCCTGTTATCAACTCTGGGGAGTGGGGCTGTGCACAGAAGGGAGGTGGCTGCCTTTTGCTGTGTCTTTGAAAAGTGTCTCTTCCCCTCCTTGCTTTTGATGCTGTGAGCCCATCTCAGACTGGCTGGCGCACTGGGTTATCTGTCTTGGATTTAGTGCATCCTACCCAGCTGAAAAGTAGGGAGTGTTTTTCTCCTGTCATCCCCAAACGGAGGATGCTCACTGCCTGTCTGTCTGCAGCCTGCAGCAGGCGTCAGTGATTAGCAGCCATTCAAGACAGGCCACTGCTGTGAGCCAAAAGGGTTTGCAAGGAAAAAAGAAAGGGTCAAGGAGAAGCAGGGAAAAAGGGAAATGAGACATGCACACATCAAGTAACTAGACCCAAACTGGCCTGGCAGCCCCATCCCTAGAAACCAAGGCTTTGAAATGAGAAATGTTTTTCGTATCTTAAATCTCAAGTACAAACAATAAAAGCCCGCCCAGACTGTGTTCTTTGAAGAGAAAGTACGAGTGACCTGAACAGTGGTTATCAGCAGCGTCATTAAGATAAACCCTTAACATGATTTAAAGCATCCGAAACTGAAGGCAGCACTTTCAGATACTAACAAAATGGTCTGACATTGGGGATGAAAATCAATAGTAATCTGATGTCACTAAAAATACTCAAAAGTGTCCCATGGCTGATGGAGGTGAGATTAGTGTAAATATTTGTATTCTAATCAGTGGCACGCGAGGGCTGGAGGCAGCCTTTCTGTCTATTTAATTAATGGAGTGGCTTTTTAAAAGGATCCTAATCATATGTGATTGTATCTGCTTATCAACATTTTTGCTAATTAGATGATATGGAGGCAGTCACTCTGCTAATTCCCTCATCCAAACAGCATATCCTGCACAGATAAAGTACAGTCTCTTTTTAATAAGAAACAATCATGAGACAGACTAACCTTAATGGTGCTTATTATCCAAGGATCTTTGGGATTTTCTTTTCTACCCGCCCCCTCCTTCCTTTTCCTTCATTCCCTGCTTCAGTATGCCAGATGGATGTGGAGCAGCAGTCCCTGTCCCCCCTGGTTCCCCACTCCAGGCACCACCATGTCCAGCCTTCTCTTCCCTCCCAGCCAGATTCTGGGTCTGTAAGGGCAGGGATTGTCAGCCAGGTCAGGATGGAGAGCAAAACAGAAGGCAGCACGCAGCAAAATGTTCCAAACTTTTTGTTGCCCAGATGACAGATGATACCAACCATGCCCCCCTCAATCCCTGATCTTGCTCTTGGCACCCCAGTGAGCCCTGGTCCAGAAAGGACTGAGTGCCTCCAAGTTGTGAAAAAAAAAATCTATTATTATTTTAATTAGATAATATTAGGAAAAGTTTCTTCAAGGAAAGGACTGTCAAGAATTGGATCAGGCTGCCCATCAAGTGGCAGTGGTTGAGTCACCATCCCTGGAGGTATTTAAAAGCCATCTGGTTGTGGTGGGCTACTGGTGGGATTGGCAGCACTGGGTTAATGGTTGGACTTGCTGATTTTAAAGGTCTTTTCCAATCTAAAGAATAATTATTGTACCACAATAATAATCATGGTTTTTTTCTGTTTTAAAAGCATCTGAGGGCAGAGGAGGTGTACACAAGTGATTTCTCGTCAGCCCTGTTGATTCTGTGACAAGGCTGTGGTCCTTTTATCTAAACCAACACAAGTCAGAGACATTTGTTCCAAGTCCTTTGACTATCCAAACAAACATGAGTCGAGCTCTGCTCCACCAGTCAAACTGTCATTAGGTGCTTCCCTGCGGCTCAGCCCTGCTGGGGGTGACGCTGTGCTCAGCCTTGGAGCGACATTCCTGGGGATGATGGTCAGGGATGGGCACACTGGGCCCTCCTCCCACTGGGGCAGAACAGAGGAACCTGCCTGACTTCAGAACAAGACTGAAAAATAAATAGAAAATTTGCCCTTAAGATGTCTCCTCACCTCTGAAAATACAAATGCAACACCTAGATAAGGAGGCCCCATCCTGAAGGTGTGTTCCTCCCATCCCAAGAGCATCTGGGTGGAGCAGTGGAGAAGGGGAAGTGCCTAGCACTTATTTTCAGGAGGTCTGGAGTTTGCCTGCTGTTTTTGCAGCTGTGATTTTTGAGCAGAAAGGGCTTAAACAACATGGGTTCACCACTCCATACAGCAGGGAGCATCAGCATGTCCTGAGCATTGATCCCACGTGTCAGCACAGAGGTTGGACATGGGATGGGAGATGGGGTGGCTCTGGGGAGTGCTGACTGGAAGAGACCCCCAGAGGCTGGGACACACAGCTGGGTCTGTTTCCAGATTTTTCGGGGACTCAGGTTGGGGCTTAAAAATAAACAAAGGTTCAGGCAAGAAGAAACCATCTCTTCTGAGTGGTAGTGGGGAAAGGCAGAAGGAAACATTATTTTTTGAAATATGAAGACAAAGAGGACTGGTCCTACTCTTTGGCCTGGTCCCAAAGAGTCAAGAATGAGCCTGACAAGTTTTATATGTTAAATCATGCCCCATATACAGGGTTGGACCTTGCTTCAGTCTTGGAAAGCCCAAATGCTATTGTAACTCATGTCCGTGGACACTGACCCCAGCAGAGCTCAGAGCACTTTGGTTTCACTGACTGGATCATCTCCCCGTGTCATTTGCAGTATCCTCTCCAGACATGGCTATGCTGAAGTTGTACTCAGCGCCACGGTTGGCTGGTCCTTCTTCCACTCCTCTTTGTCATGGTCTCGCCCTAAATCCTCTCCATGTAACGCACAGGAATTAATCCAGTATTGACCACTTTCCCAGAGGGTCTTCCTGCTGCTTGTTCCATGACTGAGAGCTACAACTTGAAAAGAGGAGGGGCTTCTGGGGCAAGGATTGCATTGCAAGCCGTTGAGTCCTGGGGCTTAATGAGGTACTGCTTATCAGCAAAGCTTGCTTATCTGGAGCCCGCCAGTGTACCTGCTCCAGCCCCATCATGAGTGAACATGTTTTACCACCCAGTTGCAGGGAGCTGGGAGCACGGTCAGATGGCACAGTTCAGCTGATGTGTGGTAACTCGTGAAGCCACAGCAACTTTATCACTTCACAACATCCATACATAGCCACAGCCTTGAATCTTCGCAGGGAAAGAAAGGATGATGAGTTACTGTTCTGGGATTTTCTCCCTGTTTCCAGTCAGTGGGAAGTGGTATGTGGAGCATTCATTTAATAAACCAGAGGGGAAAAGCTGTAGATCAGCTTCTCATTATTTCAGTGCTGGCTCACGCCATCACTTGGGTTTGTGCCTGGCAGTTCAGTGTGTTATTTGAGGCCACTCAAGCATTCTGCAGAAATGATGCCACCCTCCTCTGAAAGCGTGAGGTTCATCCAAGCAGGGAAGGTCTGACTCCATTAGTGGGTTTATCAGTGCATATTTCATCTCAGTTTGAGGCCTGCTAATGAAGAAGGTGCTCACTTTGAAGACTAGTCCCTGTTGAGAGCCAGCTCTCTAGCAGGAAACCTCCTGGAAGTGTTTTACTGGTGTGGACCTCTGAAGTAAAGCAATTCTGTACAGGTGAAAAATGCACCAGTGGTGCTGTTTGCAGGGCAAGGAGGGAGTCCTAAGTGGTACAAAACTTAGGTGAGGGTCCCAGTGATGTGCACACAGACTTGCAGGAGGGTTGGTAAGTGTTTGTGCCCCCATACTTTATAATGTGTTATACCTACATCCAACAAGGGGGACCTGGGCAACCCAGGTGGCAGGTGAGGGACTGACCAATGACTTTAATGGGAATGGGGAACTGGGTAAGAACACTGAAGCCACCAGGAAGTGTGTTCTGGTCCTGCCCATGGGCACTTTGTACACAGGGCTGACGGGAACAGTGAAATTTCCACACTGCCTCAGCAAAGGTTTAGTCTGAGTTTATTGCTGAGATTAAAAGACTGGAGAACACAAATTGTAAATGTGATGACTTAAGAGCTCATAAATTCAGTATACAGCCCCATTCCAGAGAGGCTGCATGCAGTGCAGCCACACTGCCTTGGGCTCACGAGTTGCCCTTGCTCCCATTGCTCAAACCCACGCCCTGCAGGGAGCCCTTCTGCCCTGCCTGGCTCCCAGAACATTGCATATGTGTGTGCACAGATCTTGGAAACAAACACACACTGGCCAGGGATGCTGTCCTGCCTGTGCACAATGGGAGTTTGCTGCTCATGTACAGACGTGGGCACCCTCCAGCCCAGAAACCAGCGCTAGTGCTGGAGCTGTATTTGCAGTCACTGCAGTGAGGGAACAAGTGGAGGTCCTTGAAGATGAGCTCCTGGGAGGAGAGACAGTCCCCCCCTCACTGAAGAGCCATTTGCTTTCTTTTACCTGCTATCCAAGTGTCCTTGCTTGGTGCTTGCAGAGGAGCTCCATGCTCTTACCCATGTCCTTGTGTGGGCAGCAGGAGTTGCATGGGCAGCTTGGTCCCACACATGGAATCAGTCAAAGTAGCATCACTTCTTGAGTGGAGAATGCCAGAGTGGGAATGATAGAGCTTTTAGAGAGATAGACAATGCACAAGTCCCTCCCCCAGTTTTCCACTTATCCCCCTTGTGTCCCCTACCTGGGGCTGAGTGACCCCTGTGAGCAGAGGGCTTGAGGAGAGCTTCTTGGAGCAGAGCTTAATGTGTCGAGCTGATTCCGAGGTGAGTTGTGATTAGGCTTGTACAACTGGGCTGCAGCTGTCACTGAGCTGGTCCAGAACAAAGTTCCGTGATAAATTGCCTAAGTGCTGTGAGCACCTTTGGCATTATGTGCCTTTCCCCCTTTTTCTAGGAAGATGGAGAGCTGGAAACCAGCCTGCTTCTAGGATTCACCCAGCCCATGCCAAAGACATAGCTTTCAGTCTGGGAGCCCTGATGTGGGGATGTAACAGCCAGTGCCAACCTGCTGTCCTGCCGAGGACAGAGCTTATGACATGGTCTGAGCAAGCAGAGCTGGGGACAAATCCTGGGAAAACACCAGAAGATACAATGGGATGCTTTTCTTCCCAGCCAAGTGGACCAAGCCCTCAGCACACAGTAAGCATGAAGGGGATGGGCTTGGCAGCTGGTTCCCTGTCCCTGCACAAGTGTCCAGTGGTCAGTTCTTGGGGAAGGCTGTGCTTTGGCTGTCTCGAGGTAAGCCTCAGACTGCTTTTTGAAAAACAGTGCCCTGCAGCCCCCTGTGCATGGGCCCAGCTCCAATGGCATGTGTGGAGCAGCACTGAGGCTCCTCTGAGTACCAGGGTTCACTTTCAGGGTCCAGCACAGGGGCCAACAGCAGCACCTGCAGTAATGCACACCAGCTTTCAGCAAAGATAAGTCCTTGAGTTCATGGCATGTTTCTCCCCAAGAGCATTGCTGGATGTTTCCCATCTCACAGGGTCCAGGCCCAGAGGACACCGTTTTGGCAGTGTTTTGTCTCAGAGATGGTTCTAGTCTGTGGGGACAGCCATAGGTGCTGAGGGTGGTGTTGGTACACCTGGCGTTTGCTCATTTCTCAGACCTTCTTTATTGAATGAGGAACAGAAAAGGGAGAGATTGGGTTGTTGGATTTTTAAAATAATTTTTAATCACTGTAAAACCCACATTCCTGCTCTTTTGCTTTTGCAGTAGATGAAGCACTCTTGCCACAAGAGCATGTGCAAATGTGGGGCCATGGGGGCCTGTGTGCATGGCTGGGCAGATGAGGCTCGGGGTGCAAACCCAGAGCAGAGGTCCTGCCTGAGCAGACTCAGGAACACTCTGTGTATATTGGCCAAACCATGCTGCCTTTTCCTACTCTGGCTGGACTCTATTTGGCCGTGTTGTGGTCTGGCAAAAGTATCTTCCCTTGCTTCTCTCCACCCTTGAAAACTGTGGAAATTCACCTGAAATATTTGCCATTCCTCAGCACCCTATATGTGTGACCCACCAGAGCTGTCCTTTCCCGGGACTGAGCTCTGAAGCAGAGCAGAGATAACATTTAACAGGCAAAAGCAGATGAGGAGGAGATAAAGGAATAAGGGGAGGGAGGGGAGGAGGAATGCAAAGGTATGTGGCTGCATGTTGTACTGTGTTTATGCATAAACAGGCTTGCTTATCGATATCCAGATGTAAGCATGAGTGCAGGGTAATATCTCCCAAACAATGGGCGCTGCTCGGCTCCAGGAGCGCTGCCGGAGCCTCCCCGGCAGATGCTGCCCTGTTATCAGGTTGCAGCAGGCGCTCGCATCTAATCAGGGATCTGAGCCCCGTGAGCCGCACCCGGGGCTTTCGGAGACTCCTCCAGTCCTCAGCACACTCTGCTCTCTGAGGGGAGAGGGCAAGAGGGGACAAAAGGGGCCAGGCACCTCCGAGATGATGCTGGTGTGTCTGGCTGCCCGGCTTCACGCTTTGGCAGGGATGCAGGAGCTGGTGTTGCCACCAGGTTTTGGCAGGGATGGCACCGTGTGGGTTTGCTCAGCCCTTGCGAGGAGGGGAGAGTCTGGCCAGAGCTGGCTTTGTTCAGCCTGGAGCAGAGAATGTCAAAGGACCAAACCAGCCACTTCAGCCCCATCCTCTGCTGCAGCAGGACAGCAGCTGGCCCTGGGGACAGAGCTAGCAGCCAGGGCTCTTTTCTCTTTCATTTTCTTCTATGTTTTTAAGGAAGGCAGCCAGAGCAAAAAAAAACTTACAAAACCTTCTTTCCCCACCACTCCGTAGCACCAAAACGCAATGGCCACTAATCATAACTGCAAATAGCTCTGGAACTAGTTCATCTGACACTGCCGCGCTGCCTGTCTCCTTCACCAAAATCAATTAAGAAAACATTTCCCCTTGTCCTCCCGCCGCTCCCTGCCCCGCTGGCGGTGGGCAGGGGGGAGAAGGGGCACCCGGGAATGGGAGCTGCTTTCCCAGGGCTCGGGGGCCGGGATGGGAGCGCAGCGAAAGGGGATTAATAGGGGTGGGGAGGGACGCCGCTGGCTCCTCACCGCAGGAGCTGGGATGCTCCCAGGGGACGGGTGGCGGTGGGAAAGCTTGATTGCCTCCCGCAGCCAAGCTGAGCCGCGTTCCTCCCTCCCCCCTGGCTCCCCGAAGACCCCCGTGAATTGTCATTCCTTGCCGGTGCAGAGGGGGAATTGGCCATCGGGGTCTCAGAGCGTTTTTTTATTTGCATGGCTGATGAGCCACTCCAGAAGGGGCAAGGGAGAGGCAGGTGGGAATTTCAGCACTGTTTGCTTGCCAAGCGAGGGCAGAGGTGTGTGTTAAAAAGGATTCGGCAAGAAATTTAGGGAGAGAAATTTTGCATTTTGTGGGAGGCGGCGGTAGGAATCAGAGTGGGGTCTGGTGCCATTTTTAAGGCTCCCGACCCTGGGGCTCCTTGCCCAGGCAGGTAAAGGCAAGGAGTGTGCCAGAGGGGCTGTGGCTCCTTCTGCCCTGCCTGGGTGTGGGGTGGGAGGGTCTGAGCTGGGGCGGTGTATCAGCATCACACTGCTTCCCAAAAACCCAGCAAGAGTAGGACCCCCCTCTGCGCTTGCTCTTCTGGTTCCACTTCCAGATGGAAAAAGAAAGCCAGGTCTGGGGTAAATGGGTTGAGTGATAGCAGGGCTTCCTGAGCATGCAGCTCCCCAAAAACGCTCTTCTCAGGGACAGCCAGACAACTGTTCTTAAGAAACAGTACTGAGACACCTGGCCAAGGTGGGTAAAACCTCTTGAGCATTATTTCTGTAAATGCCTCCATTTGGCCCATATCACCTCCTCCCATCTCTATTGAAATGCCCTTCTATTAATAAATAACTCCATTCTCCATTACCCCATCCCCACAGCTCACGTTGAAGTAACTGGGAATTTGGGTTTGGTTTTTATAGACATTAGAAATAGATTTTATCTTTATTAAGGGTTCTGTCTCCACCACCCCAACCTTTGCTCCATTGCACAGAGAACAGCAGTGGCTGGAGCAGAGGAAGAAGGACCCTGGGCTGAGCTCAGCAAGGGGAGAGGAAGGAGAACCTCTTCCTGGCCTTGGTCAGGGCAGAAGGGGTTTAAAAGGGCCAGGTTCTTCCCTGTACATTGGTCACCTGAGTATGTCTCTATTGCATGGTGTAACGTGCTTGAGAAAACAAGGGAGAAAATGTGAATGAAGAATGTTTAAGAAATGTTGTATCCGAAAGATTTAGTTCTCAAGGGTTTGTTTGTTTTCCTTTGTAGTGTCTTGGAAAATACCAATTGGGAAGCCTCCTGAATACAGTCATAGTGCTGAGCCACCACATGAATTTGGGGAAAATTTTCTTTTTCTAGGCTGTGGGTTGCAAACAGTCCCTGGAAAATATTTGAGTTTTAAGTGCATTGGTTGGCTGTGATGGGGCAGGGAAGTCACAGGACAGCATTTTATGGCCAGCTTGGACGGCAGCATGGTTTCTGGCATGGAAACCAGTGCATGTAAATTAGAATTGTGGTTTCCATGAATACTATCATATATGGATTGGAAGCTGATTTTCCAAGAGCTGTCGTGCCAGGAAAAGTTGTGCTCTCACATAGCCCCAGGCAGCAAACACAAGTGACACAAACATGGTGAGGGTGAGTTCATTTACAACTGTGACTGCTCAAAAAGTATTTCTAAAATTTGCCTTCCCTGCTGTTCCTCCCCCCATGCATCCCCCCTTCCTCCTCCCCTTCCAGCTATGCCAGAGTGAGCTCGGAGGTTTGGTATCCAGCCTGAGCAGTGGCTGGTGCTGGGCTGGCGGGGCTCGGCGCCGCCGCTGCGCACCTGGGCAGGTAAGGCTCCAGCAGGGTGGGGACTGGATTCTTTCCCGGCCCCTCTCAGCAAACAGCTCCTGCCCTGGAGCCCTGCGTTCCTCTGCCCTTATCTCCCTGAGCAAGGCAAAGCTATAAATGTTATTGGCCATGAAGTTATTCATCCCCTTCTAAGTTACGCATATGCAAAGCTGGCTCTCCTGCTGGAATGGGAGTCTCCATACCAAGAGTGGGTGTTTAAAGATTTTTTCTTTTTAATAAAAGTCTCCAAGAAAGAAGCATATTAACATATAGTAATATTAATAGCACTGGATCTGTATAAACCTAGTTATATATGTTACCACAAGTAAATAACCACAGCATTTCTTACAAGGTAAACATAGTGTAGCTCCAGGGATAGCTACACTGAGGTGCAGAGCAATAGCCCAGTTCATCTGTGCAGTTGGCAGTGGATACAATAAGGAGGATGTTGAGCTGGGACATAGGTCCTGCCTCCATCACAGGCACAACTCATCCCCTTGCCATCCCTGTCCCCCTGGAGTGCGCTGCAGCCACACTGGCGCACAGCAGCCTCCATCCCAGTTGGATGCACTGACATTCTCACCAGAGCAGCACACAGTGGTGGGGGCTGTCAGCGGAGACCAGAATTTCAAAACTCAGAAGACCCCACTGCCTTCTGGGAGTTCAAAAAATTCATTCTGGTTCATACCTGCTGTGGTTTTAAAATCATTTTCTAAGAATGATTCAGTTCAAAAAAGAAATGAGCTATTTTATTTTACTGATAACTAGGAGAATTCAATGATATATAAAGGGATGGGGCATCTGTTACATCTCTCTGACCTCTGAAGCTGGAAGAAGCCATTCCTCCATTTATGGCATGTCTCCTATTTTATTAGACTCATGCACAGGCTGTGTCATTTGTTCCCTGTTTTTCCCCCATTCTGCTGATGGCTCAGACCAAGATCAATGCTTCGAGCCAGCTGAGCCTGGAAACCTCTGGGTGATCCAAGCAGCAGTTCCCAATCAGTCCCATCCCCTTCCCTTCTCCTGCTGCAGGGCAGCTCTCTGCAGAGGGTGTGTGGTGCAGGGGTGAAGCAGTGTGGGACAGGGCTTTGCAGGGAAGCAAATGTGAGATCCTGGACAGCTTCTGTCCCACATTTCCACTTCCGTGGCCCAGAATCAAACATGTCACTGCAGCCTGAGCCCTCATGGGCCTGATGGAGGAGCAAAAAGAGAGGGCTGGAGGCAGCAGATCCTAATCTTTATTAAATAAGAACAAAGCTTATGCCGGCTAATGAGAAAAACAAACTGATGAAAGATCCAGCGAGCTCCTCAGAAGGACACAAAGAAATTCCCTCTGAAGAAGAACAGGCTAAAAATATTACCGAATATTTATTTTCCTGGCAATGTCTTCACAGGCTCCAGATTTGATGCCGCCTCTTTGGGGATTGGCGTGGCAGTCACAGGGACTTCAGAGGAGGGTACTCCGAGCTCTGCATGACACCAGTCTGAGTCAGGGCAGAAACAGCCAGGGCACGAGAGCACAAACTGCCTCGGTGCTGTGAGATGACAGCCAGACCCTGTACACCTCTGCCTCTCTCCAGGCAACAGAATATTCACCATTGGTTTGTGTCCATCATCTTGTTTGGAGCCAGCGAGCAAGAGCCAGAGATGCCACAGACGCTTTTCTCCAGTTTCATTTCCCTTCTCAACACGGGCTGTTGTGCACAGGGTGCCAAGGCTTGCAGTGATGATGAGCACACTCTGCACCACGACTTCAGACACATCAGGGACAGCTAGCTAGAAACTTGGGGCACTAGTTGTCTTATCCAGTTCGAGCCCACAAAGTTCCTCCAAAGGAAATCCATGACCTGCTGGCTTTACCAGCCCTGGGTCTCCTCCCTGCAGCAAGCTGCAGCCTAAGGAACCATCATCAGCAAAGGTATGGGTGTCGTTTGCAAGCAAACCCAAAACCACGTGAGGATGCTCTGATTGCACACGTAACATTGTGAATTCCAAAGCACAGGCCATGCCTGGGGAAACCATCAGGGTGGGCAGGGATGTAGGAGGTTGTGATCAGCCCAGCATGTGTGGTGAACCCCAGGGAGCAATGCTGCACCCGTGCAGGGGTTTGTAAAGATTCAGCCAGCCCAGCTGTGCTGTGTCTCCTGCCCTTGCCACTTCCCCTGGGCCCCCATTAACCTCTGTCCAGCCCATTATCTCCAGGAATGGTTGGTGGGAGGCAATGCCATTGCTGTGCTGGGTCAGACCACCCAGCCAGGAAGTGCAGCTGCTGGGGTGTTCAGAAATCAACTCCCAATTTCACAGCTGGAACCCCCTTTCCCATACGGGCTGAGCCCCAAACCTTAGTATTGAGCACCCACTGAACTTGGCTGAAAACATCACTTCAGAAGGCAAAAGCAATGCAGCAAAAAGGCCTGCAGGTCCCCCTCTGCTTCTGCCTTCACTGACCAGGAAACTTCAGCCTCTGCTCTTTTAATGTACTGTGGCTGAACTTGTTGCCAGCAGGTCAAAGGAAACATAATTTACTCGGGCTTTGATTCATTTGATACAGTTTGGGGTGAAAAGGGGGAGGGGGAGGATAGGAGACAAGGCAATGAGTGGTGGCAGGGAAGGAAGGAGGTTGCCTGTTTGTGTGGGAACTGGATTAGTATGAAAATGACAGAACCATTTTCTAGCCAAGAGGGCTTTAGCAATACCAAGAGTATTTTGATCAGAGCAGGGGCTCCCTGTACTCGGATTGGCCATGATGGGCAGGAGGCAGCCTGAGCATTTGTCTGGAGGTGCTTTTTATCTCTTTCACTGGTTAGTAGATTGGCAGGGGGAGAGGGGTGTTTGTATTCCGTATTGCCTGGAGAGTCCTTCTGCTGCTCAGGCAGGACCATGGGATGGTCAGAGTTCTCTTCTGGCAGCTAGCTCACATCATGTTTGCATCTCCTTAGCACCCTCCTCATCTTAGACCCTTTACCAGCTCCATCATGAGTTTCCCTGCCCATTTCCCTGCTAGAAGGAAGGTGCAAGCCTTGGAAGACACAAATGAACCCACATGGTACTAGTAGGGGCTTTTTTCTAGAGACACACTAGAGGCACCAATTGTCCTACCAATATTTGGAGCATGAAGAGCTCACAGGCACCAAGGATGGGCTGAAATCAGGGGGAGGACAGCCCTTACCTCACATTGCTTCTGGCTGTGCTTTTTCATGGCAACCTGGTCCAGCTCAACTCACTAGCCTTGTCCCCACTGGTGCTGTGCAACCCACAAAATATTGTAAAAATTCCCACTCTCCACCCTGCTCACTCCTTTAGTCACCACCATCAACCTTGCAGAAGTCAGGGGCCATGCTGAGCCTCTTAATGAAGTTTTTCCTTCAGGTTTCTAAGCTTTATCTTGGCTATTGGCTTCAGGACAGGACTAAATGGAAAGCAGGAGCCAGCAGCTTTTGCAGAGAGCCCCTCCTGATGGCAATGCCTTTGAGTCACCTCACTGGGCTGCACGCTCTTGGATCAGTCTCATGCTTTCAAATACAGATTGCTTCCTCTTTTTTGTGGGGGAAAATAGAGGAAAAGGACAACATCCCATGTGAGAACTTAAATATTTTACTCTCCTGCTTTTGTCCTGACTGGCTGCTGTTTACACAGGGGTGAAGAGGCCAGGAGGAAGCAAAGCGATGTGGCTGCTGTGGTTTCAGTTCTCACTCCACCTTGCTACTGAGAAACTGGACCCGTGGTTTGGTTTGTGGCGGGGAGGAAGAGGAATGGCCTTGGATCTGATCCCTGCTGGGAAGGCTCTTTCAGTCCCACAGAGGCAACACCAGTGGGGGCTGGCTAAAGAGGAGAGAAAACCAGCCCCCAACAAGCCCCAGTGCAGCAGCTCATGGTGCATTAATATTCACCACAGAGGCAGGGGTGTAAATTCACCACTATCTCCTCGGAGTTTGCCGTTTATGCCATTCATTTCACATAGATGTCACTACTGCCTTATGAGCACTCCTCCGAGCCAGCCGCTTAAATGGACCCAGTGCATTATAGTAATGGAGTAACTGTATAAAAACAATGAAATCCAATCTCTTTAAACTGATTTGATGTCTGCCTGAACCACAACATTTCCTGCTAATGGCTTCCTTCATTTTGTAATCATGATCTCCACCTGATCAGATTACAGCTGTTTTTAATTACAAAGCTAATAGAGTTTGTAGGCAGTGTCAGGCAGACAGCGCATGCTTGGGGTGGGCACAGGGTAGAGTGGAGCTGGTGGGGCTCTGGGTGACTGTTAACACACCCAGCTCGTCAAGCTGACTGTCAAAACACTGGGAGCAGGGGGCAGCTAGGAGAGACAGTGATATTTTTCAGCATGGAGCCAATATGCTGCTCTCCAGGTCAGTCTCTGTGGCCGCAGACAGCCCTGGGTTGTGCTCCTGCTCCATGCTCGTGCCACCAGGCCAGGCAGCTGGTGATGCCCAGAAGATTCATGGCATGTGTTGGTGCTCCTGCAAGGCAGGTGGCAGGGTCACAGGGAGGCATGAGAAGGGCAGAAAGTGCTCTTCTTGATGATGGAGTATAGAAAGAGAAAAGAGCCAGACCAGAACAGGAATGCATGGTACCAATTGACTTTGGCGACTGATGGAGCAGGAAGGACAATTGCAGATAACTGACAGTGGAAAAAGCCCTGGAGATTGATGTCTTTCTTATGGGATAGTGCAGTCAGCTGCTGGGTCTGTGTCCTTCTCCTCAGCCCAGGCAGAAAAACCCCAGGGATTGTCCCCACTGGCCTTGTTTAGTCCAGCAGTTTGTTTGTGTATTGATTACTCCATCTCTCTGGGTTAGGGATATGGATCAGCACAGCTGCAGGGAAAGGAGAAGTTTGAAAGAGCTGCTCCCAAGCAGCACTGGGCAGGGATGTTTGTACCCAGCAGACCATGTGCATGCACTGCAGGCGAGCTCCAGTTTGACTCTAGTGCTGGAAAAAACCTCTGTGTGTGTTACAGTAGTGCTGAGTATCTTGTGTGGATATTTAAGATTCAGCTGAGGTTGTGCTCAGTTGAAGCTGGGTGAAAAGTCTTGGCAGAGAAACAGCAGCATCTCCCTGTCACACCTCTCTGTCCTGACACATGAACCCCTGTCCAGGGCTGGTGGAGCTACTCTTGTCTACCAGAGCATAAGGCCAGGCAAGTGGCACAGCTGAGGTGCCAGATTACAGAGCAGGGGGAGCAGGCAGGTGCAGCACCCCAAGGCAGCCCAGCCCCTGGGAGTGTGCTCCTGAGCAGCAGAAGTGCCCTGCTCAGTTCACTCTGCTGCAGGAGGTGCTCATCCCTTGCTCTTGCCATGCCAGAGCTGCACATGTCGGGTGATGCACCAGCTTTGTAAATGATTTAGGGTCCACATCAAGAGCCCATCAATTATGTACCCTGGGACTTAATTATTTAGCTTGACAGGAGTCTCTCCCCTTAATTTCATTGTCTTCTCAGTCTCCCGTTTCACTGTGGAGGCTCTGCTAGGAAGGGTGCACTGTTTCTGCTCCTTCTCTGCATTGCTCAAACTCATCTATTTCTCTCTTCCCTCAGCAGATGAGGAAAACGAGACCCAGACATGATTCCAGGGCCAGGTCTGGGCCCTTGCTCCATCACTGCTGTGCTCTGCCCTTGAGCTGTGTCAAGGACTGGACTCTGACACTGGTCTAAATGAGCAAATTTAGGAGGTTTTGGGGGTGCTGTAGGTGAGATGGATGCTGAGTTGAATTTCTGTGATTTCTAATGTTCTTTCTGACAGCTGGTCACCCCCAACAGACAATGAAGAGAGTTCCTGCAGCCCCTCCAGGTGCTCCCTGGCAGCACGGGGAATCCTGCCTGGAGTGATGCCTCTCTGTTGCACCAAGAACTATCAGCACTTCACTCCTCTCTTCATCCCTGCACTTTTCTTCCCTTCCATCTCTTCCTTTATCTGAACTTTTAAGCTTCATATCTGGTGCAGATTTTTGCAGTAACTCAAGCCTTTGAGATTTGTTAATGCTGGGCTGTTTTCACAGCAATATTAAATACGCAATCTAAAAATGCTGAGTATCAAGTCAGTCACTGCTGCTGCCACAGGAGAGTGGGGTGAGAGCAGTGTTCATGCTGGAGGGGCAGAGCTCAGGCAGGCAAGGCCCTGGATTTGACAGGATTTCCTCTCCACGCCGTCTCCTTGCCATATCTTGGTATGGTTTTAAGCATGTTTATTTTTCGACCCTCAAAAACTACCTTTCCCTAAAATAAATAAAACTAGGACCAGGAGTCTAGGATTTTAAAGCAACCCTACAATAACAAAGCAGTGTGTGCAGATCAGTTGTCACCAGCAACCCTACAATAACAAAATAATACACGCAACCCTACACAACGCTGAAACAACCGCTACGGGCACGCGAGGAAGGAAATCTATTTTCCAGTGTCGAGCTTAACAAGACTTTGTTCTGCAGTAAACTCAGGGGTCAGAAGGGGGATGTAAGGACCAAAACACCTTGAGCGGTGTATCTTTAATGTCACGCAGCAGGCAGGGCTGTGGGACACGCGGCAAACGCCACTTCGTTAGCGCGGGGTTTAATCGTCTGGAAAAGGAAAGGAAAGCGAGGGCTTGCGATGAAACAGGAAGTTCCCTCAAATCCTGGAGCCTTTGAAGAATTGTCAAAGGAATGAGAAGTCTGAATGTTTGGAAAGGCTCTGGGTTGTGGAGCCAGAGGGGGCAGGGGGACAGAGAGGCATCAAGCACAGACCTTCTCCAGACCCACACTCTGCTCTTTGTTCCCCTTTTCTTTTTTTTCTTAAATTATTAGATGCTTTTTTCATTGCTTTTTTTTTTTTTGTCTCTCTCACACACATGCACTTTCATAAGCCAGCAAGAATTTTTTTTTCAGTTTCAGCGAAGCCCAGTCTTACACCACGGCATTGCTGGTGTGGCATTTCCCACACCTTGCTGCGGAACAGCACGTGGAAGTAGCGCTGTGATCCAGGCTCTGCTCAGGCATGACGCACAAACCATTTTTTTGAGGAAGTGTTTAGAGAGTTTGAAAAGTTCTGGTTAGCTGCCTTTTTTATATTTTTAATTAGTTTTTTTCTGCGTCTTCTATTTTTTGGGTGTGGCATTTCTGTGTGGCTGCAGGAGCACACAGGCAGTGCCTCCGCTTCTCCTAGTGCCTGGTCAGCCAAGAGCAACCAAAGAAAATTCCTGTATGATTTCTGAGGCATTTTTCTCAGCATTTGAAATGCAAATATGCTGAAAAAGAGTAGTTCAGTGGCTTAACTATTACTAGAGGGAATCTGGTTGCGCAAAACTGGTGATGATGGTGATGATAACGATGATGAAAGGCTGGTTCGGGGTTGAATTTAATGACCTGTGGTGTGCTAGTGAAAGGGCCTGGAGAAGAGAACTGGGAGAGATTCTCAGCCAGCTGAAGGCATCAGGAGGATGCCCAGTGCTGGAAGGGTACCTGCAGGCACGTTGTCACAGAGAATAGGTTTTATTTCCTTTCAAGCCCAAGGTGTGGAAGATGGGCTTTTTCTTCTATATACTGAGGGAAACAGGATCTGCCCTTCCCAGGCAAAAACTGCTGGTGATGAGTGGCCTTTTCCCCTTGAAGGGTGCCCTCCCCAATGCCCAGAAATGGCAAGACATGACCGGTGAGGTGGCTGAGAGGGAGCACCCTCTGCAGAGAGGGTGAGCCTGGTGAAAGAAGCCTGGAGCGAGAGCCGAGACACTGTCATGACACTGTGCCTTCCTCTGTGCTAATTGTACGCTAGGGACCAAATTTAGACTGGTGTAACTCTGCTGAAATCACCAGGGATTAATTTGGCCTCTGGTGGCTCCATTGTTTTAGCTAAATGAGTCAGAAGAAGCAGTGTATTCTTTTCTGCTCGCAGTGGGGCAGTGGCAGTAATGGCTCAGCGAGGCAGACCCCAAAAGCAGCGTGACTGGGACCTGGGATTGGGGCTTCCACGAGACGAATGGGGCTGCAAGAGGAAATGTTTTGACATTTGGGTTATAGATGGAGGCAGGCTCAGCGTGGGTGCGAGCGGAGCTCACCGCTGCTGCAGGCAGAGGGGAAGGGGGCTGGCAGGTTCCCTGAATATTCGGCGGTGCCGTTTGGAGTTCCTCAATTCTTCGGCCATCGGAGAGGGAAGCTGTGGCTCTGGAAGGGGCACGTGGTGTCAAAGGGGACTTCACACCACTTCCCGGCCTGGCGAGAAAGGGAGCCCGGGCTGGAAACGTTCAAAAAGCACCGGCTGCATCCCTGGCTGCCCGTGCTTCTGCCAGCGGCTGGGTGTGGGGAAGGAGTGATGGGACAGAGCACAGGCTTGCACAGGGCTGGAGTAGATGTTTTGGGAAAAAGTTTTGACTGCTAGCCCAAGGCAGTGTGCTGGTTTAGCATGTTATGAATGCCCTCAAACTTCTGGGAAATTGAGGATGATTTGGAAAACTGTAGTTTTCCCACCCCAGGTCAGTACAAGCTGTTTCCAAGCAGAGAGGTGTTTGCTGGAGGGCCTGCAGGAGCTGTGTGCCTCACCCAGCCAGCACCCAGCCTTGTGGCAGGCAGTTTTGGAGGGGAAATGGAGCAGGCAATGGAGATGAAAATGTTGTTCCCCTTCCCACGCCTGTTGCTGCACCCCATCTCCCCTTCTCCTGCTGCACCCACTGGACAGGTGAGCACAACACCTCAGTCTCCAAGGCTGTCAACCTGGCACGTTTTGCCATGGCCAAACACTCTTTGAAGCAAATACAAAGGCAGATCTTCTTCAGAGGATGGAGATAACAGTAGGTAGGAAGGGCAGGACGGGGGGGAGCAGACCTGGAGCCTGGCTGCTCCCAGCGCTCCTGCACCTCCACAGCCTGAACGGGCGCATTCCCAGCGCCCGGAGCCGGATAATAAGCAGAGGCACAGCAGCTATTCAGGAGGCTCTGACCCTGGCCAGGTAACTACATAATGAGCCTGTTTGAATTGCTCCCGTCCCTGCCAAAGGGGTGGGATCGGGGGATGCTTTTGTTTGCAATAATGAACCTGTAATTATGCTACATTTCTTGGTTTTAGCCACATTTTGTGTGTGTGTGTTGTTCTCTTTGTATTGACAGATTTATGGCCGGGATACCCGCTGCACCAGAAGCCGTACGGCACCGTGTGGAGACTGTCTGACTATCGTCTCAGAAAGGTGTGGGGACAGGAGAAGGAGGGGGGTCCTCGCACTCCCTCAGCCCCCGAAGGGTTAAATAAATGTATTTAAATTAATACAGATGGCACAGGTGCTGCCTTTCTAAAAGTCACAGGTTTCAGCAGGGCAGGAAAAAAAAATCTTTTAGGCTCCAGGTGAATTAAAATTAAAAAAAAAAAAAAGTAGGAACAAAATAAATAAATAGCACATACCAGACTTCAGCTCCAAGGCGCTCAATAAAATTACACTTTGAAATGCAAGGATTAAGCAGAGTAGGTGACAAGGTGACTTTGTTAACAGGCTAATCTCTTGCCTTAACAGAGACAGGGGATTTACATGTGACTGCACAAAACTGCTTTATGGTCTTCTTTCCAGCTGGAGAATGTAGGAAGGGGGAAGGAGGAGACAGGACAGGGTTGGAAGTTTTAGAGCCATTTGTAAAATGGGTTTAAACTATGTTTTTCTTATTGTTTTAGGTTTGTTTGTGGGTTGTTTAAGCAAGTCTGCATGGAAATATGGCACCAATAATAAGCTGTTTCCAAAAGGTCCAGGTAGCAGATGATGAAGATGTACAGAATAATGAATAATTGGCTTAAACCATTTCTTCCTGTGTGACTTCTTCCTAAATAGTTTTATTTGCTTTCTTATAAAAAGCCAACCAGTATCATGGGCCATTCAAAATGCTACATCAGGACTACTTTTCTCTGAATCTTTCTCCAGATTTCAGCACTTCTTCACCGAGGAATGTGTGAATTCTAAATCCAGGGTACTTTTTTTTTTTTTTCAAATGGCCTCTCTGTTCTTGGGCAGGAAAGGGGAGAAATATTTTTTTAAATTATTTAAAAATTAGAGCTTTAGGTCTTTACATAAATGGAAATATGGAGAAGCAATCAGTTCAAACCTTACCCAGGCTTCTTTGTTTCTGGATAAAAATGACAATGAGAAAACCAATTCCTGCATAGGGTTCCTCTGAAATTCAACAGAAAACAGGCTGAGCATGTTCTCTGGTTTTAAATAGATCTGGTGAAAGTATTTATCATGTTGTATTTGTTGCAGCATATCTGGAGTATTTGTGGTGACTGCAGACAGAAGAACAGATTCTGTATGGAAACTTGGTGTCAGATCCCCAGCCCATTTACAGATTCATGTCCTGGACCATTTCTGGATGAGATTTCAGCTTTTTCAAGCGGCTGAAGATGATCTCATCTATGAGGGCATGGAAACAGACATCCTAGTGAGGGAGGGGAAAGCTGCTTTTCCCTTTGCTTTGATGCTGGGGTAGCAGGAGGGAAGACAGTTCCATTCGGAAGAGTTGTGCACCTCACTTGAGTATGACTTTAAACATTTCAAAAAAAATCATCCCAAAGAGATGATTTACTGAAGAAAAAAAATTTAAATTATGTGGTTGAGCATTACCCCCCAGGGTTACATCCAGTCCTGCATTTCAAGCTACCTTTGCAGGAAGGTGAGTGAGGGCTCAGCAGTCCATGTGCCCAAAACAGCCAGGGCCAGCCTGTCCATGGACATGCCAGGAGGTCATGACAGGAATAGAGGCAGAGGTCAGACTGCAGTGGTGTGGTGGGAGGGGGAGTGGAGGGATGGGACAGGGCTGTCACCCAGCATGGCTGTCACCATTTCCCCTGGGGAGGCATCCGACTCCCCCAAGAGAATATTCAGCTTTGTGTTGAGTTCAACAAACTTGATGCAACAGCTCAAGCCCCAGCTGTAACTTGGCCAGTGAGGAGCTGCAGTATTGCTCTGAGTCCCCTCTGCCCCTCAGGGTACCAGGGACAGCCAGAGCACATCCTCCACACAGCTTTTGGATGACAGTGGAACTCTGCTCCCCACTGCCCAAGGGTTTGGGATTGCACAGGGACCATGTGCCGGGTCCTAGCAGGGCTCATCAGAGGCAGACTGCTGACTGTGAGCACACCAAGCACTTTCTCAAACATGGATGGAAGAGAAAGTAAAAATTACCCGCTTTAAAAATCAGGCACAGCCTCAACTGTGAAGTTTATCCACTCTTTGGGTGCTAAAACATATTTAAACCTAGCAGCAGACACTTATTCTGTGCAGGAATCTGACCAATTGTTTCCCTCCTCTCTCTTGTCCTTATACCTTAAATCATTTTGACCTTTAATTGGCCCTAATTTGCCCACAGACGGCCCTGGGACCCTTCAACACATTTGCTTGTAATTGGGTCTCTTTGTTATTTTTCTAGAGAGCCACTGTTGGTTGTTTCTTTTTGAAAACACTGTGGCATATCACTGAGAAGCCGCTTTTAAATGAGCCCTGCTGGAGGCCGGGAGAGCCCTGTGAAAGCCCAGCAGAGAGAGACAGGGCTATCTAAACGCAATTATCATATCACTGTGAAAACGTGAAACAGCCTGAGCTTAAGCAAACATCACCCGCCCCTGGGCTGAGGGTGGTAAAAGCTTTGCTGGGAGGTGCGGGTTGAACCCATGGGAGAGGTTATCCTGCCATCACACCTTTCACCCAGCAAGGCAGGGAATGGCTCTCTGCCTGTTGCTTACCGCGGCTGCCTGTCTAACTGGGCCATGTGTTTTCCGTGGTGGTTTTATTTAAATTCACCTTATTTCAGTGTGATGGCTCGCAAGGAATTGCTGTGGTACAGCCACGGGGCACTGCTCTGCAGGGCAGGGGTGGGACAGTAACTGGGCCATGTGTTTTCCTTGGTGGTTTTATTTAAATTCACCTTATTTCAGTGTGATGGCTCGCAAGGAATTGCTGTGGTACAGCCACGGGGCACTGCTCTGCAGGGCAGGGGTGGGACAGTAACTGGGCCATGTGTTTTCCTTGGTGGTTTTATTTAAATTCACCTTATTTCAGCGTGATGGCTCGCAAGGAATTGCTGTGGTACAGCCACGGGGCACTGCTCTGCAGGGCAGGAGTGGGACAGCCCAGGAAAGCAGCGCTGCCCCAGCCAGGCCCTGTGTGTGCCCCTAATCTGGCTGTGGCCACAGCTTGCCCTTAGCCCTGCTTGTAATGTCATCAAGATCTTAACTGTCCAAAGTGGAGTTAGGACAGTGAGGGACGATAGTGCAGCCAGATAACATCTGCACTGCCTCCTGCACTAATGGACACTTGCTGTGGAACCCGCAGTCAGCCCTGCAGCGTGGAGATCTCCCGTTAATGTTTGCTCCATGCAGACCTCACAATCAAGTTAAGCTACAGGGCTGTTGAGCCTCTGACCACAGGTTGTTGTGCCAATGGTCCTCTTGGAGTGTGAAGCTGGTGGCCAAGAACATGGGCACTGCAGTGTGTCCCATAAAGCTGTTTTAGTGCCAGATCCCAAATAAATTTACTTTCCATGCCTTGCAGCAGTCACACAGGCAGCACCCACAGTCCCCACTGCCTTGGGACAGGTTAGCAAACTGCATCTCACTTTGTGCAGAAAGTCAAACGAGCCATGGCTGGCAAGGCTGGAGCCAAGGCTGGATTTCTGTCCTGTGGATGGGAGTTTTTTTATTGGGTCAGTCAGTTCACGTGGGGCTCCAGAAAGGAAAAGACACTGCTGTTTCCACCTGGCTGACACTTGTGGAGCTCAAATGCAATCGAGGAGGATGTGCTGCTCTGCAAAGGTAGCAGGTATGATGATGCCTCCTGTCCCTTGAGGTCATGCACTGACACAGGCACAGCACGACAAGATGGTGTAAAATGTAAGATGCACAGGTATAGAAGGAAGAGAGAGTCCTGCCCTACCAGCATGGCTGTTCAATGTAGCTGAAACCTGCAGAGGTTGACCTGCAGAAACAGAAAAACCTCAAGAGTGTTCCATTGCCCCTGGATAATTCTTGATCTGTGGGGCTGGAAGCTGTAGTTTTTAATGGTCAAGGCATCTAATTGGAGTTAAGACATCTAATTATGTGGATGGAATTAGCTCAGTAAAGTGAGTCTTAATAGCTGGCCATTAGACTTCTAGTTATTTGAAGTTCCTACCACAGTTTGCCAGCACATAACTGGCTTTCAGGCACTGGGAGAAGAAGCCCATCAAAGTGCCCCCCTTTCCTCCCCAGGTCAGATCATGCTCAGCCAGAAAGATATGAAAAGGGCAAGACTTCTTTGTCCAAATCTCTACCAGCTGGAGCAGCTCACCCAAAATACCAAGCTCCAAATGCAGCTGGCACTGAGAGACTCCAGGTGTGACTGAAGTGCTGGTTTCAGCCCAGGGATCAACTGCACACAATGCAGTCAAGGAAATTCCTGTTCTAAAGGTAACATGGAGCCAACAGGCCTGAGGGTGAGGTTTGGGATCCACACAATGCACCCAACCATGGTCCTTCCTTGGAGGACAGACTGGACATAGAGAGCACACTGCTGCCAAAGCAGGGCTGGACACTCTTGAGTCTGCAACAATGAAGCTGGGAAGCATTTTGTAGTTGTCTTCAAAATCTGCAACTCTCTTCTGATTTTACTGTAATTCTTTTCCCACTGTTCTTCTGATGTTTCTGTCCAGGTTGCCTGAAACCCAAGACATTTTATTTCTGCTAATGAAGTTCTGGTCAGGTGTGGGCTCTTGCTGGGGTTCAGCAGTGGATCCTTGCTGTAACACCCCAAAGCCTTTACAGTGTCCTGGCAGATGCTGATCCTCCTAAGTATATTTAGATACTGGATCCTTGCCCTTGAGCTCCAAGTGCCCAGGGTTTTTGTATATGCAAATATTTGCCAAGTCAGGGCTCTATTTGTATTGTCTGTTCAATAATTGAAGTTTATATTTAAGTTTCTGATGCTCTGTTATTTTTTTTTTATCCAGCCATAATTTAAAAGAAAGAGGTTTCTTGCTTTGCTTTTTAAGCAGATGTCTGAAGTGTCACTTGTGAGTTCAGCCTGTTGCTGCAGCAGTGGTCCAGTGATTTGAGTTGCTGTCTCTAGTTTTGATCAATAATGAAGGAGCAGGAGAACTGTACTGTACAAAGTTATATTGTCCCATCACCATTCCCGATGTTCTTGTGTCCCAGTGGCTGCTAGGACATGCTTTCTGCTGTCAGCAAGGTCTGTGCTGGTGCTGAGTCAGAAACCTGGTCAGCTGTCCTGCCTCTGAGAATGCCTGCACATGCCAGCTCCCCTGACAAGCCAACATCTCTCAGAGGGCTTGGACACCATCCCTGGCAAAGCAAGAGATGCCCCTGTCATGGATACCCTCTGCACCACCTTGGTCAGATCTGGAGAAGGAACACAGTGGGGACAGTGGCCTGGGAGTTTGTTCCTGCTGTTCTCTGACAGCAGTGCATGGAGCAGCAGAGGGTACTGGTTCCAGGGCTGCTGTTCAGCACTAGAAAATTCCCCTTTCAACAATTCTCTGTTTTATTAAAACAAAAAAGCCTGAATACTCAGGCAGGAAGAAGTCATTTTTCCAAAATAGACAGTGATGAATTTGGGAAAATTGGAGGGAAGCCAAGGAATTATAACAGACTGAAAGCTGGGTGACTTTCCTGGGAGTGACCAGGGAAGATTTCAAAGCCACCAACCCCCCCCTTCCCCACCACTGCCACAGAAGAGCTGAAACCTTGGCGAGCAGAGGAGTCACTGCCACCACTGCTGCTTCCTTTTCTTGCTGCCAGATAAAGAGGACAGACTCTCCTTTTTCACTCCATTCTGCTCACACAATGGGCAAAGGGGATCAGTGCCAAAATTACAAGTGTGAGCCCTTAATGCATCAGGTTGAACAATGGGCTTTGGAGGCGTCTGCCTTGTGAGGAGCAGTACAGCTTAGTTCTGACTACCCAGTGCCATGGAAAAAAACCTCATTGTCCTGGCAAAATGCTCCCCAGAATGAAAACACCCTCCTCCTTCTTTCTTCAGCTTCCTAATGGGAAGCAAAATAACAAACCAGGCCCACAATTAAACAAACATGCCACTAACTGAGCCGAGCTCAAGTGTAACAGATGTTGCTGCAGTTGGACCAGGCTGGAGGCCGGGAGCAAGCCACGCTGGCTGGCTGCTGCTCCTGGGATGCTGTTGCTGAAGGGGTTTCTTTGCCACACCACAGACTTCTCCTTCCACCAATCTTCCTTACTTTTTCTCTGGTATGCATTTTTTCTTGCTTTGGTCCTGGTGCATCCTCAACTGCTCCACCTCATCACATTTCATTCATCACTTCATCATTTTCACTTTTTAGCACTCAAAACCACAGGTTTTGTTTCAGAAAAGCTCAACAGATGGGGCAAAGCCATGCCAATTAACTTTTTAGGCCATGTTAGAGAGAATGAAACAATTCTTTTTTTCTCCATTTCATTTTTCTCGAGCTGTGTCATCGCTGGCACCCAGGCTCCACAAGGATAATCAATGCCACCTCCCAGTTCCTGCAGTTCCCCCCCAAGACTGATGGCTGTGGTGCAAGTGACTGTGAGGCTGTAGTCTCAGCAAACCTGAGATTCCCACCCCAAATTTGCTTCTCCAAATATTACAGGCATCTCTGCCACACAAGAAACTTGGTGTTTGAGAGGTGTTTGCTAAAGAAGGGCAAATTAAAGGGAAATGGTGTCATTTTCATATTTGGCTGAATCCATATTCTCTGCAGCTTTAGAACTCTGGTGCAATCCATGATGGGAGTCTTATTACCTCCAAGGCTTAAAGTCCCTGGCTCCCCAGCTGCCACCAACTGACTGATGCCTCTGATAGCCCATGCAGCTCCTTATTTATGAGGAACTATTCCTTCGAACTCCGTGTCAAAGGGACCAAAATAATTTGGCACAAGGCAGAATCAGAGGCTGCTTGGCCTTGCGTGTTCCTCAGCAAAGCTGGGCCAGGCTTCTCTTACTGCTAGAGGATCAAGAGGGACTCAGGGCTGGGTGACAGCCCAGTGGCACTCCAGGGCTGGGGACAGAGTTTTCAGGTTTTTGGGTCACTCCCAGAGCAAAGCCTCCTTCTCCCATCCTAGAGCCATGGTCACCAAGACCTTCCCAAGGTGTTTGGAAGAGGAATACAGGCCTGTACATTGGAGCAGCTGTGCCCACACACATCTTTGGCTTATCTTTTGTTCTACTTGCTCTTGCAGCTACCAGGCCGTGTGCAGAGGGGTTTTGCTTTGCCCCAGGCTGCTGTAGCACTGTGACTTCTGTGACTATTAATAGAAGTCTAAGGAAGTAAGAAAAGTTAACTTCTCTTTCTCCTTTAAGCAGGGAACCTGGAAGATCCTTAAATCTTTCCTGAGGTGTCTCAGAACAGGACTGTGCCAGCACAGAGCCCTCAGAGCCACATGTCACCAGCACAGTTTGGGACTGGAGCATCCCCCACTGCCACGCTCAGAAATTCTATACAGTGGAGGAGGTCGGCAGCTCAGAATGAAACCTTGCTTGGTTTGCCCTGTTTGTTGGGCAGGACAGGCTGGATACCCTGGGCACTGGCAATATTAAGGCAACACCACCTCTCAATGCTCTGCTGAGGTAAGAAACCAGCCAAATGCACAACTGGTATGGACCAGGGCTGCTCTTTCAGGACTCTTGATGGTCAGAGTGAGAACAGCACAGACACGGAGAGCTCCAGCCAGAACAGGCTTTTATTGCTCCCAGGGCAGTGCTGAGCAGTATTTCCACTCACGTGACAAATTTGTGAACAAGCAGCAAGGAGCCTTTGGCAGAAAGCATCCCTGTTGTCAAAACCCCCTTCCAGGTGAAAATGAAAACCAGTTCCAGGTGAACATACAGGTATTCCCGACCAAGAAGTTACTGGAAGTAAATCACAGCAAGCCAACCAACCTATCCCTTTACTTATCACGTAAGATTTGGGGATTTTATTCTTTTGAACTGCTTACACTGAGATTAAGCACCTCAGATGGAAAATTTGATGGAGGTATTGGGTTTTACTTCCTTTTTCCATTGATAGACACAATGTGTGCACATAATGTGACTGTACTTTGATACATACAGCAGCAATTTTAGAAGGCTGACTCTTTTAGAACAGTTGATGACATGAGCTAAAATTACTAGGAATTACCATCCAGAAGTGGATGTAAAATTATCAGGCTTCAAGTAACCCTGTCCTATAAAACAGGGTTTTTTTCAAAAAATCCATCCTTCATCTCACTGCACTTTATTCTTCACCCCACCCCTTTCTCTCATTTAAAACACAAATTTGCATCTGTTCAGTTCCCCCACACTGCTGCCAACAGCACCTTTTATTTTCGCAGCAGCTTGGAAATGCAGATTTTGTGACTAAGACCTAGAGAGACACACCTTGTTACAGCAATGTATCTGGGCTGTGGCTGCAGAGCAGCCTCCCTCCTCTCACCAGCTCTGGGGCTCACTGGATGCTGCTCTGAGCCTGATCAGGATGCTGAGGAGCAAAACGAAAGTAATTTTTGGTTTTGTTAGGTTTTATGGCCAGCTCAGTGTATTGAGGCAGTTCTTTACAAGGTCAAGTGAAAAGGAGGGGAAAAGAAGGAGACCAAATAGGAGAGTGTGCTCAGCAGAGAGATTGGCTGGGGATGCTGCAGAGCTGCTGCCTCCAACCCTGTTTCTTTAATGCTGGTACATTATATATGTAGTGTGGATGCTTGTTCTGGTTCTTGCTCAATGCATTGACCAGAACACGCTGTTTAACAGAAGTCCTTCCCTTATTCCCATCCCAGTGAAGATCTATGTGTGTCTGTATTTAAAACCCATTTAATTTCAGTCTTCTATATGCAGGACTATTTTGATAGAGCTGGGGAGGTAATGACACAAATAGTTGATAGCACAAATAGTTGTGCTGGCAGATCACAAGAGGTGGCAACCTCTGGATGAGAGCCATGAAAAGCAGCTGTGGACAGACACCACTGCACAGAGTTTGGCTGCAGCTGGAACAGGATGCACAGCCTAGAGCTTCAGTCACCATTCCATCAGGTCAAAGGAAGGGGAAGAGTGAATCAGTTCAGAACAAATGAAAACTATTCTGAATGCTGGCTCATAAAATTAAAGACAACTTTTAAAATCTCAGGAAAAAAAAATTGGCTAATGTTCCACCACACTCTTATTTCTGTTGTCAATCTAGCACCTGGCTTAATTCCCATCCCAGAAAAAAAGTAGAAATACCAGGACACCACAAGTAATTGTTGGTGCTGTAGCTCTTCAGGTCAGGAAGAAGCAGAAGTGGTGGGGATTTCTCGTGAATTAACCTACCAGTTTCTAAAAGTGTATCTGTACAGTCTTGAGTGTCTCAGCCTCTTCTAGAGCAGACACTGTAAGGCACCAGCAATAGCACCATTTCTGATTGTGACTCAGTCCACTTTGGCTGCAACATCTCAGATTCCTCATCCCATGATCCCTGGAGCTCTCCACACACTGCTTCATGTCCAAGTGAGCATTTACTGGAGAAAGTGAATTGAAGGGGTAGCACCCCCTGGGACACAGAGCAAGAAATGAAGGCAGGACCGAGTGAGGCTAAAAATGCTGTGTGGTGGCAATTCTCAGCCATTGTAACAGCCCTCAGGAGAGCTGCTACAAACCAGAATAGCTTGTAACAGCCCTGTGGGGCCAGAGCCAGAAAGGTATCAGCCAGCTCAGTCCCCATCACAGAACTGAAGCTTAGCATGACTTAGAAAGCAAAGGATCTGTTTTCTTTCTTTTGGAAATGGGGATTCACAGATGCCAGATGATTAGGGCTCTTTTAACAGAAAAAGCAAAATAGAAGTATCACATAACCCTGCAACCTGCTCATCTTTCATTCAGCAATTACTTTCTTTAAGATCCTTCTTCTGCCCCTGCTGGATGGAGCATTCACTTTTGCAGATCATTGGCAATGTGATGCCATGCCCATGCAGGCCAGCAGGAGCCTTGCACCACCAGGACAGAAACATGACCTTTTGCTACAACCAGAGCTGCCCATAATCCTCAGGTGACTGGTGACAGCATGCCTGACATCCAGTATGCCTACAAACATTCCAGGAGATCTCTCTGATGCAAAGCCCCTTTGGCCATGCGCTTCTGTGTGAGGCAGCCTCCATCTCTTTGCATTTCAATCCCATCCATCTACAGCCAATCATCTGGGAATCTTGTCACATGCATGAAGTCCTCTGCCTCATAATTACAAGGGCCAGAATAAGGTCTTTAAATGGTTTGTGAGGTGATCCAGGTGATGAGGATGTGACCTAAGGTACCAAAACTTCAGCAATAAAGGAGCATCATCCTTAGCTAGTCCCCTTCAGGGGCTGGTATGTGGCAAGCCCTGGAATGCACCACTTTTCTTCCTCTGGCTTGATATAATTACTTGCAGTGTTATTTAAAGCTCTGACTAATCACAGGCAATGGCCAGGTTTATAATGCAACAGTGTGTAGCCTGGAGGAAATTCTGACATAATTACACTGTATAAATTCCCCCATTAGAAATGACACTGCACTGGCATTGTGTATGAAGTCATGGTCCAGTCAACTGGCTCTGTGAAAAATCTTTGTGACCCTGTTGATATCTTATTGACACTTCTTACAACCATGAGACTGTTGCATGACAGCAAATGGAAGCCAAAGGCTGAAGAGTCTCTCCTTTCCTCTTGATGTCTTTAACTCTGGTTGTTTCCTTGCCTGGTTTTCTGTGGGTGAGGCCCTGCTCAGTTCTGATCACTCTGAAGTAGAAAAAGAAGCATGTGGTTATGGTACAAATCACAAAAGCCCATAGAAATCCTGACTGGGGTTGCATCATCTGCTTCAAGGAGCAATTACTCCCCTAGGTCCTACCCCTTCCCTGCAGTGGGATTTTGGGCCATATTAGGATTTGTTCCGACCTGGCATTGCCTTGCTCCATGGCAGGGTAACGAGAGCCAAGCTGCTCTCCTGCTGGTTTTAGCTCATGCCAATAGAGCAGCAGGGTGTTGTGATGGGCTAATTTGTCAGATCCTGATATGTTACTATGCAAAATGTTTGCATGATATATTTGTAACACTGCAGTGTTAAGGCTGCAGTGTCACAAATATATTTGGATGGCCTGGGAAGAGGGAGACTGCTCCCTTGGTTGGGAGGATGATGATAAAACCCTCAGGACTGTGGCTAGTGCCGTTTGGGCAAAGGAAACCAAACACATTTCCAGTTTTGGAGCACTGATTTAATGTAGGTCAAGGAAGGATTTTGACCTTTTTGGCCATTATCTTACATAAGGATCAGGGAAAAAATAATAATACGATTAAATTCAATGAATATTGGTTATAAAAACAAAAGCTTGTAGAGAACTTCAAAGCAGTTTTATCACTTCACTGAGGAAGGTTCAGGAGGGAGCCACTGAAAATGTATCTTAAATAACAGGCTTTCTAGCAGCAGAAGAGCAACAAATGGTGACACAGTTCAGAGACTGGGATAGGGCAGTATGATTCCAGCCTCCCTCTAACCTGGGAGACCTCAGCTAATTTCAGGGGAATGGGATCTGGAGCCTTTTCACACTTCAGTTTCAAGCTGACTCAGGAGACCAGCAGGTCTCCAACACTGGCAAACTTAAGAGATAAATGGAGTGTGGGGGGAGGTATAGTTATAGCTGGAAAAAAAAATCCTACCTGTAGAGGATTATCCTTTGCAGTATGTTGTCTATACCATTTAATTTACAAAATCCCGACTGAGTTTCATTGTGAAGAAAGTGAGAAAGACTATTCTTTAAGGACGTATTGACACAACTTTGGGAATCTTTTGGGCTTTATGCAGTGCAAGTATCACTGGTGGTATTTGTCCATTTTCACCAGCTAAGAGATGAACTCATTAACCCCCACCCAAAAATCTGAGGCAATAATGCCTGTCCTTTGTTTCTTTATTTTCAGCATCATCGGGAAAGCTGTGATCTGGATGCACCACGAGTCTCCTTCTGAAGCAGTAAGTCATGCCTCTAAGAAATTCTTCCTAATGGTAATCAGAGCCTGGAGCGAAGTACTGAGATGCTGTTGCATGTGTGGAGGCAGTGGGGTGGTCCTTTGCTGGTGTCCCCACACTGAGCAGGGTCCCTGTGGGAATACAGAGTTTTCCCCAGTCCTTGCCCCTCTGGATTGCATGCTCTTGCCTGGGCCAACACCAGCATGGAACAAGTTAGCACTGCTTTCCCTATGGCAAACCAAGCTGTGGCTAAAGGAGTATTTGGATACCCTGGGCTGCCAATTCAGAACTTTCCTAAAACCAGCAGTAAAATTTGCCTCTGATTCCTTTTTAGGAAAGGAAGGCTGTAATATAATATCCCATTTTCTAGGCGTTAAAAGTTTACAACCCGCACCACTAAAAGCAACATTCTGTGTCTAACTTAATGTTTGGTCTTCAGGAACAGCTAGGAGGAAAAGAGAAGGTTCCCTGTTTGTTCTACAAAACAGGAAAGTGGTTGCTTTCTATACTGTAAATATGCATTAGAAAGCTCTTATAGGCTCGTGCTGGGGATTTGATGTTTTTAACTGACTACATTCCTTACATTTTTGTATAACTGCCAAGAAAGCTAAATAAAATGGCTTTTTTAGTGTTTCCTCTAAGAATAGCCCCGCTTCTTTGTAAATATAGCAAAGGAATTGTTGATAATAATTCTTTGGGAGAATAACTGGTGTTATTGATGTTAAAAGTGGAAAGATTGCTGTTTCTCTGTCTCAGAAACAGAGCTAACCAAGTAGGCTGGGACTTCAGAAAGCCTGAGCATTCCTTGGCCAGTTATTGAAAATAGACTGGTTTCATTCCTGTGCCACAAGGTGTAGAATCAGAGAAGACCAGCACTGAAACTCAAGTAGAAACAAAAAACCCAAACCCTAAGATTTGTATTTTCTTTCAGAATGCAAAACTGAACTTTTTTCCTTCTCGTTTGCATTTCTCCATTTGCAGATTGTTCTGCCTTCTGCCAACTTCCACTGAAAAACTGGGGTTAATTTACTCAGTTTGATTCAAATGTGCACAACTAACACTTGGGCACCCTTAAACCTTTGCAGTGTTAGGGGAAGTCCCACCCTCCTGAGATACCAGCATGCAAAGACCAACAGTCTCAAGTTGAGCCAAAGTTTAGACTACAGAACCCTGCCCATTGCTTGATTGACACTCATCATACATATGCCAAGACCTTGGATGTGTTTTGTAATGCCATGCAACAAACTGGTAGTAAAACCAGGATTGCAGTAGGAGAATTTGAGACAGCCTGTGCCATGCTTTGACTGCTAAACATTCCTGCCATCCAGGATTACGAGAAGGTGGAAGGCTCTTAATCCACTTGTATATCACTTCCAGGGGGAAAAAGCTACAATTATTTTTTTAGGGTTGACTGAAAGCATCTGTCTTCCCTGCAGTTGAGACAACCCCTCACAAAGGCTCCCTGTCATTGACCAGACCTGCTCTTCAGCTGAGCGTGCAGAGATTTGGTGCTTGTTCAGCCCAGCTTCGTCAGGGCTGGTAGCCCTCGTCAGGATTATTTTTCAAAACAGAGACTTGGTGGGGCCAGGCTGTAGCATAGAGTGCCCAGACACTGCCTTCTGTTTGCTCTGAGTCTGCCTCCTCCCAGCTTCCCCAGTTGCTCCCTACCTTTGCCATAAAAGCCGCTCAACGGTTGCTCCTGATTCACCTTTGCCAGTTGCACACAGCATTTTATGGCTGTCTGTGATCATTTACTCTCTCATTTACTTCCCAGAAATACCCCAGTCTCTTTAGTTACTCCTCATAGAGGTATAGTAGGTTAAAATAGGGCAATTTTAGTCATGACAGTCAGTGCTGTCATGACTGGGTTTTCCTCTGTTGTCAGTTTGGTTACTTGCTCTTTTTGTCAGTGAGATGTCCACCGTGCCAGATGGTATTTGAAGGCAAATATTCTGGTATCTTTGGAGCCAAAGAAAGGTTCTGTGTTTCACCTTCAAGCCTGTGCTTGTGCCACAGCTTTGATGATATCCAAAGCTACAATGTCACTAATGACAACAAAATTCATGCAATCGGTAAGGGAAAGGCTTCTCATCAACTCTACAAGTGACTTGTGAATGTGAGGTGGTGAAGGCTGGAAGGCAGAGTTCTCACCCCATAAGGACTTTCAAGATTAAAATGTTAAAACAGCTCCTAGTGGTCCCTGTATCTACCAATTAAAGCAAATAAAAACTCAGCCAACTAAAAACCAACACCACCAAAACCCACTTGGTTTTTATCAAGATTGAGAGATGACACAAAGGCTGACTACAGCATTAATGAGCTTGTCTGTGGTTTAGGAAGATTCAGATCCTTCTACTGCTGTTTCCAATATGCATCTGGGCTGGTGGCTGCTCTGTCTGTGTTCTTAGATTTCATGTTACCACTACTAGTTCCAAATTTGGGTGGATTTTAGCAGGTAGGACTTTGTTTGGGTCTAAACAGCAGCTAATTTAGCAGGTTCCCAGAACTTCAATTCCAAATGAGGACAGAATTATGAAAACTGATTGTCCTATGAGATTTCTGCCATTCAAAGTCAAATTCACATGCTAAACTTGATTTGTCTATTCCTTTCACTACTCTTTGGAAAAGCCTGAGCACTGTGATAAGGACTGTGTGGAGTAGAATGAGAGCAGAATAGGTTAAATCTTGCAGATATGCTCAAATTTGGGTTAAGGAGAGACCCCAGCCTGGAATCCAAACCATGTTATGACTTCTACATGACTGGATAATTGAGTTGTAATGGGATGCAGAGTGTTTTTATGTTCGTCTGCCCATGAGCGGCACAGCTTCTTTTAAGTTGCCTGGACTAAAGGCCCCAAAAGATCTTATACTAACTGTAGGATAAAATATCTCTTGCCTGCCTGAATCCCTCCATGTGCCTGAGCGAGAGGGATGTGAGTGAGGGCTGAGTTCCCAGAGTGGGTGCAGGGAGCACAGTGTGAGAGCGTGCGATGCTGTTCAGAAACATGGCTTAAGGTCAGACTCCACTCTAAAGCTTCCCCAGAATCCCAAATCCTCTTTTTATATGAGTTTCACTCAAACACAAACAATTAAAGAATTTCATCTTCTCCTACTATGGTGGGAAAGCTTGGATGCTTCTCTGGTATCTTAACTTTATTAAACAGCCCCAGAGTGTTCCCAACATGAGGGTCCTGCCTGGCTTCAGACAACCCAAATCTTTGTGTTTGCTGTGGATAAGTTTGTCTCTGATGCCAATTGGCAGCAGGGAAGAGAAATAACATAGCTTCTTGCAAAGAAGGAAAAAAAAAAAAGAGGGGCAGCTACAAGCCTCATGTGTGCTCATATGGTTGGAATGATTTGAGCAGGACTCCCATCAATGGCAGCATTTCAGAGCCCTCAGCACGGGCCATTGCGCATCTCCACTATCTGTGTCCTTTTACATTTCCCCTCCTAAAAACAGCACCAGCCAGCTTCAGAGCTTAAGCACCAAATGTTCTGATCCCTGCCTGGAGCACAGGGAGGTCCTTTTTGTGTTTTTTAATTTTGGAATTTGCCCCATTAATAGGCACGGTCTGGTGGAATGGAGAGAAACATTCCTCCTGGGCCAGATTGCTCTGGTCTCCAGCAGCTCTCTCATCACCAGGGGTTTGTCCAAGCGTGCAGAATGCTAACATCCTGCCAGCTCACCTTTCTCGAGCTGACTCAAAGGCATTAGTCCCACCAGTGCAAATAAGGTGTCTGCCACATGTCTGCTGGTTTCTTCCTGGTGCACTGAGGCAAAGCAGCCTTTCCTTGTCAGTCATTGACCAAAACTGTTGATTCTGGAACTGACTGTGCTGGTCGTAGAGGATGCTAAAACCTCTTGAAAGCTGGGAGGCAAAAGTGTTCTCTTTTTAAATGAATAAAGCTCTAGAAGGAATTTTCCTGAGAGCTTATTTGACATCTCACTGACAAAAAGAGCAAGTAACCAAACTGAAAATAGAGAAAACCCAGTCATGACAGCACTGACTGTCATGACTAAAATTGCCCTATTTTATTTGATATCTGGAATTGAAATGGCTTTCCTTCTCCAACTCCACCTACTCAACACTCCAAGTCACATCCAGAGAGCCTTTAGATACATTTATTCTCTCCTCTCCAGACTACCAGCACTGGAGTTCCACTGCATTTATTTCTAGACAACTGACAAACATTCTAGGTGAGTCCAACTTGAATTTGCTTGCTGAGTCAGTGTAGTGGACTTAGTTCAATCTAGGGAGAATGTAGCAGTTGGAGAACATTTTCAGGTCTATCAGACGCTTCTATCAGGGTTGAGCTGGAGGAAGTTTGGTCCAGTTTGGTTAAACTGTTAAAATTGCAGCCAGTTCCTGAACTGCTTGTTAAAGCTCAGGCCTGGTACATCCCACTCTGTGTAGGTGTTTTCCAGGCAGCACCCCCTGCTCTGTTTAGCAGACAGTTCCCCCTTTCTACTCCCCAAGAACAAGCTGAGAGGGGTTTCTGGGTAGCTCCAGGCCCCTGGGTCACTCAGACACCTCATGACCTACCTGCCTCCCAAGAGAAACACAGCTGTGCCACAGGAAAGCTCAGCCCAACATCTGCACGTGCCCAAAGCAGCACAGACCTGTCACTGCTCAGTGCTGTCACAGGTCCTGTGGCTGAGGAAGGAGCTTGCATTGCAAAATGCACACATAGAGAGCAAGCCTGTGATAAGAAAGGCTTTTAAAACACAAATCTTGTTGAGAGGAATGGTGAGCCCAGCTCTATCTGTATCTGAAGACACAGATCCTGGTGGTACTGATAAACTGCTGGAGTGAGAGCCTAATGCCTCTTGGCTCCTTCAGGAAATAGGACTTCTACTAACATCTGTAAATAAATATCCCTCTGTGTCTTTGCACACTTAAATACCTTTGCAAACCTGGCTCCTTGCCTGTTTCCATACTTGGCTGCTGCTTCTTAATGTTTGCAGGGTAGCAGGAGCAAGAGCTCAGCTGTAATTTGGGTTTGAATTGTGCAAAGTGCCATACAGGCAATGAAAAGAAGACCTCTGACCACTTCCCAGCATCCAGGTCTTGTTTTAAAACAACCTCTCCTGGTTTGTTTCTATGTTTTTTAATCTTTTATTCATTATTTTCTTGTTTCCTTTATATTTCTGATGCCTCCAAGCTAGAATACCTTTGCTGAGCTCCTGAGCTAAGCCAAGCCTGCCACATGGAAAGGACTTTTTACCTGTGTCCTGCTCATCTGCAGGTGGTGAGTGTGGTTGGAGTGAAGCTGCAAGGGTTGAAATGAAGGGTGTTAGGGGTAACACTGCACAGCAAACTTTGTGCTTCAAGATTCCCACTGGGATTAGGGAACATGAGCATTGCTGGAATAAAAAGCAAAAGTTTAGACCACAGAGAACTGAGCAGATGCAAACATGTGATACAAAACTGAAAAACTGTGCTCCAAGAGAGGCAAATGCACTCCAGCTGTGCCTGCAGTGGGTGGGTCATGGTTTTCCTGTGCCCAGGATATTTATTCGACGGCAACTACCAGGATGAGATTTCCTCCAGGTTTACATCAAGGAGCATGTCATGTCTCTTGACCCTTAACTAGGTGGAAGTTATTGTATTAATAATCAACCAACCTGGGGTTCCAGATTGAGTGACAATTTGCATCCATCCCCTACTTACATAAACCCAAACCACCACAATTTAAAGAAAAACTTCATGAGCTGGCGTTTCCTGTGAAATCTCAATAGCAGAAGTGTGTCTTCTGGGTGCTTTGATGCATTTCAGGTTCATTTTGGGGCTCTGTAATTCATGGCAGCTGGTTCTCTGATTATTTTATATTAAGGACCAACTTCCAGTAACATCAGTGGGAGCAGGATTTCAGCTCTAAAGCTATTATTAACTAATGCAGCACAACAATGCCTGGCTTTCGTTCTGTTTTGTTTTCTCCCAGGGTCGGAACGTGTGTGTATCCCATTAACTCTGTCCTCACTGCTCTCAAGATGTTCCGCACAAATGATTTTATTTTTTTTGTAAGAAAATATATTTTACTAGGCAGTTTTATGAGAACTGACAAAATGCCTCGTAAATAACCCAGCAGGAAATATGGGGTAAATAAAATTTTTACAGCTTCATCATAAACCTGAGAAGTCTTTGGTTCCTTTTCGAATGGAATGAGCAAGGTATTTCATTAAAAGAAAAGACATGCTCTCTAAAGCCCAACAATTATAGACACAATGCCTTTTTAACCTGCAATTCAGTCAAACAGGTTTGGTGGCAGTGGAAAATGTTAAAGGCCCTGTTTTGACAGTTTGGGTCATGCTCCCCACAGATCAATTTGTGCTGTAGGTTCCCTACAGAGCAGAGCTGAACTGGTGTGTGCCTGACCTGTCCCAAAGCATCCAGGACCTCTAAGGAAACTCCTGCCTGGGAGAACCTGCTCAGGACAGGCTGAGGCTTCCTGCTGCCTTTGTACATCTCTGAGTATGGGGCTGTGCCTGGAGCCCTAAGTGCAAAGGGGACACAAACAAATATGGTCCTCAGGTCTCCAGCACAAGCCTGAAATGCAGTGATTTGGTCAAAGACCAAGAGTCTGAAATAGAAATGCTTGGAACAAGCCTCAGTCCTTGAACTTTGTGTGAAGGGGGAATTCAGCTCTCAGGAGAGGAGAATCTTTGACATGTGATGTTTTGACAGAGTGGGAAGACAGGAAGGGGTGTCACTTTTAAGTTCTTTTCACTTGTAAAAACTCATATTGACATCCATGACTATTTTCTACTTACAGTGAAACAGAAATTGGGCAAAATACAACCTGTTCCTGGGCGCATAAAAGGTAGGGAAATTACCTCCCAAATGAAGTGATAAGCTGCCATTGTAGGCTTGCATTGTGTGATGAAATACCAGATGAGGGGATCTATAGTGAAGGCCTTTGCCATTTCTCATGCCTCTTGTTTTCTGATCCCCACCCTATTTGTGCCTCCAGCCCAGCTAAAAAACTTGAGAGCAATCCTGGAAAGGCTGGATTTCACAGAAGCATTGGAGATGTTGAGATACCCTTGTTATCTTCCCTGAATTGAGAGCAGAGCAGAGCTGACACCGCCACCCAGGTCTCACCTTGCTGGCACCACAGGCTTGTACTCCACAGCCACGGTCCCCACCTCTCCTCTGGGCCATTCTTGCATAAAGCCCACCACTCAGGGTGGTATGGGCCCTACCTTCCCTTGGAGGCACTGCTGCATTCCCTGCCTTCCCTCCCAGTCCCTCCCTGCTAGATAGCCCTTCCCCACCTACTCCCCGGATTGCCTGGGTCCTCAGGACATCCACAGCAACTTCCTACAGCATTGCCATGTCAGGAAAGCATCTAAAGCTTTTGCAGCTAAAATCCCATGTAAACAAAGAGGTAAGTTCACCCCACCCACACTCCAAAGCTCTTGTGATATTGGTTTTTTTAATGGCCACCAGCCACATTTTGGGAACAGGACACCTACAGGAGAGCTGGTCCCTGCACCAATACAGTCCTGCAGCCTGATCCTCCACAATGCCCAGTACTCAGAGCCCCAGCTGGCTTCCAGGCCAAGGCAGGGTGTCCCTGGGAAATTGGCCTCTATATGGGCTCCAATGTCTGGCATCTTGTCTGGAAAGCCCTGTGCAGAGAGACAACCACCTCAGCCCTTTCCCTAAAGGAAATTCCATCTTGGCACTGAACAGCACGGTGGTATGGCAGAGCACAGCCCTGGCAGAGCAGGCTGGGCTGGTGCTGGGCTCTGCCCTCCCCCGGCACTGGCTGACAGCATGTCAAGGGAAATTGGCTTTTCAGAGGGACACGCTGCTTTAGTGAGAGCCCATATGTTCCTGAGTTATCTCTTCTGAATTCCCTTTATTATCCCAATGCCTCTGTCACCACCCCCCTGCCTCTACCCTCTCCTCAGGCCTCCATCGTGATGCAGAGGTTAAATAAAATATCATTTCCTTCTAATATAGCCTTTGTCTTTGGCAATCAAAATGCCCTTCAGGCCCCTGAGGATTCAACCTCCCAGGTCAGGGTAGGACATGGGAAACCCCTTCCCAGGCATTTCACTGTAGATAATGTGGCTGATTCATGAGATCATTCAAAGCGCTGCCTTCTGCTGTGGCTGCTGCTTCTGGTGCTTGGGCTCTACCTCCCTTTCCCCCCCACAACACCACCTCTCATGGCCAGATTTTGCAAACTATCTCCTGGGAAACTAGGAGCCACAGGAGGAGAAGAAAAATAAGAGCAGGTTAGATCTACTGCAGCAAATTCTCTGTGCACCAGAGGAAAAAAGCTGTGTGAGTCCAGAGAGCAAGAGGACTCTGTCCCTGCTCTAGGAGGGGCTGAGCCAGGAAAGCAGCAGCACTTTGCAATTCTGCCACTCCTGTTTAAACCCTGGAGTGCCAGAGTGGACAGAAGAAGTGGGAGGTCTCATGTTGTGATACTGCTGGGCAAATATAGCAAGAGAAAGGGGAACATAGCAAATCTGCCTCCAGAAGCATCACCTGTGTGTTAATTGTTAGGTTGAGGGTGCAATACAAAGCAGCAGCATATATATTTAATTTTTATAAATTCCAGTATCCTGTTCACCATTTTTCTGAGGACTCCCTCTAACATAACAGCCGACAGAGATAATGCTGGTAAAAGAGCCAATGGTGTAAAGGGAAGACCTATAAAGGACAGTATATCATTTATAATGGAGTGTTGTTATTTTAACCTTTCCTTCCTTGTTCAGTTTTATGTATTTGAGTTGAAAGTGCAGAGGCAGCAAGGAGATAGAGAGCATTAACTTCACCCTGTAACATGCAACACAGGTAAAAAGGGGGGAAGGCTGACTTGTTTTTGTCACTCATGTGGTCTCCAAGGTAAGAAGGATGTGTATGGAAGGAAAGTCTGTAGTGCTGGTGTCCCACACATTTTTCTGGCTGTGTTTGTCCATTTCTGACATGGTTGAGGGTGCAAATGTGTGCCTGGGGAGCAGATGATTGTAATGTGTTCTAGGACTTGGCCCCAGGTATATCCTCACTGTCTGCTCTGGACAGGAGATGCAGTAGGGATGAAGGAAAAGCTAAGCACTGAGTAAAGGACAAGGAATGGGTTGTCTGTGTGCATCCATGGTTATCCATGGATTAAGAACCCTGTATCATTTGTGGAGCTCTAGGGAATTAGTTCATAGGACCCTTTCAGAAATAGAATCTATCTATCATCTATTTATCTATCTGTCTGTCTATCTATCTATCCATCCATCCATCCATCCATCCATCCATCCATCCATCCATCTGAAAGCAGCAGCCTCCTAAACATCTATTTAAAACATTTCAAAAAGCCAAGCTGGCAAGACGTGAAAATCAGAGGGAGACAGCCGGGTGGGGAAAGCGCCTGAGAGCCGGGAATAGAGGACAAATGGTCCCCACCCCTGCATGGTCCCAGCCCCCATTCTCACCCTGCTAGCATCCCTCCCGTTGGTAAACAGAGACAGACAGGCAGGTTTTCACCTTGTCTCCTCAGACAAAGGAGCTGGCCCTTTGTTTCACTGTGTGACTCCAGGCAGATGCCTGAGGGGTCTTGTTCAAGGAAAGGCTCCAGTATGCAAAACGCACCCACAGGCAGACCGGAGAGGGGTGGGTTTCCTCCTGAGAAGGACCTGGTCGAAACAATTTTTGTCTTCTGATGGTTCTGTTTTGACTTTGAGAAGACATAAGTAGTCTGTAGTTTTACTAACTGAGCCTTTTGTTTTATTAGAAACTGAGAGGGAAACCTGGCTATTGGAGCCAAACTTTAGTTCTGAAGGGGGAGAAAGCCAAAATCCTGACGTCAGAAGTGTGTGCATATTTCAAATACTTAAAATTCTTGCAAAAATTTCTTAGGAGGTGAGAATCTGGCCCATAAATCAATTCAATGTAAGCTTTGCAAAGTCCTAATATTTGCCAATCCTTGCTTTCAACGCCAGGGGGTTTACTGGTTTTTATTCTTGCTGCTTTCAGTGGAAGGGAGAAAGGCAGACAGAGGAAATAGCCAAGCCAAGGAACAAGAGTTGATGAGAAGCCCATAGTCAGCTGGTCAGTTAGTTTATCACTCAATGGTGTGTTTTACCAGGTCTTCTTCCAAGGCCATTGCACCACATGTGTGGCCTAAGCTGGATGTATGTGCTTTCTCCAGCCTCCTATAAAACACAAAATACCAGGCTGAGGCAATTTCATCTCAGAAAACATATTGATTTCTTGTAGGAAGTGTCAGGCACTGCATGGGGAGATTCATTTCCATACCCAGCTCTACTGTGGTGGCAGCTCAGATCTGCTGGTCCCCTGTGGATGGGCAGTCTCTGGGTTGAAACCAGTCACCATCAATGGACCTGTTATTTGGAGATCCTGGACTGGCTGGAAACAGGAAGATGCCCACAGTGCTGTTGGCATGATTTGTCCCCTTGTTTCATTATTTTCCTTCCCTACTCTGACCTATTATTAACAGACCCACCTTCTACCTAGTGTTTCTGTTTCCCCTGATATATTTGTAAAAGGCCTCTTATTCTCCTTAATCCCTTTGGCTATAATTAACTCATTCTGCATTTTTGCTGCCCTTATCTTTTCCCTGCAAGCCTTAACTGACTGAATATTCTTGTTTGGTTGCCTCCCTGTTTTCCATTTTTACTAAAGGGTTTCTTTTTAATCCTCAGATCTCCAAGCAGGCTTATTTCTTGCATTTTTCTTCTTTATTTACTCTTCTTTTCCTCTCCCACCTTGCTGTATAAGGTAGACCCCATCTACCTTACACACATCTCAGGATGTGTAGATCTCAGGACTGACTCACATGACACGTTACTTGCTCCATTCCTTAATTCACTTCCACTCATTCACTTTTTTGCTTTGGCACTATGCAATTTTTTTTTTTTTTTTGTAATGCTGAATTTGCCCCTCCTTCTTGGGAGGTTCCTACCTTCTTAGTTCCTTTCTTTTACCCAAAACCTTTTGTTCTGGAGAAAACATGCCAAGAACAAATTATTTCTTTTTCAGAAAATACTATTTATGCAGGGTTTATTTTTGACCCAGAAAACCAGAAGGGCTGAATGTGGATTGACAGCTCTCCAGCACTCTGTGGCTGTGGATCAGGCTGGTCAAAGCCCACAAAGCATGGTGCAGACATGTTCACCACCATCATGCTGATACAGCCTGTCCTGCCTGCTCTGTTAGGGTGCACAAGGAGGGGGCTTGGGCCACCCTCTCATTGCTCAGCATACTGCTACCACCTCCCTCAGCAGCAAGCACAGTGAGAGGATGATTTCACTGCTACAAAGAGATATAAACAGAAGTGCAGTGTCCAGCCATGCTTTTCCTCTCCCTCCCAAGGACACCTGAAGGAGGCCAGCAGGCCACGCTGTATGGATGTAGTGGATGTAATGGATGCAGTGAGTGGGCATGAACAGCCCATTCCTTTGATCCTGCTATTGCGGAAACAGAGGCTACAGCAGGCATCCTGCTCCACTCTATGCTCAGTCCTGGGTGAGGGCAGCACCACGGCCATGCCCACAGCCAGTCTTGTTGGCCTTGGTCCTGTCATCACTCTTAACAAAGCCCATGGCCAATTTTTTGCCCTTTACTTTCTTCCAGTTTCAGGCTTTCCTGCTCTAGCACTGCGGTTCAGCAAGGTAGAATGGGGAAGGGAAGGAGGAAGAAGTTCGAGGGGTTGTTTTACAGAAAAAAAAAAAAAAAAAAAAAAAAGGAAAAAGCAGTTCTCCAGGGCCTGGGCACGTTGGTGGTTTTGCCACTTCTGTTGCCTGATCCACCTTTTCAGACACATGAGGAAACTTCTGAGAATTGCCGTGGGACGGCCTGGAGAGGTCTGGCAGCTGAGCCCAAGGCAGGGGAGACATGAGTCAGGCCAGGAGAGACTCGAGGTGCCTGGCACATCGGGAGGGGAACAGCAAGGCCAGGCTGCTCCCAAGCACACACTCACGCATGCACACCTACCAGCCTCCTTCCATAAAAGAGGCTTCTTTCATTTCCTGCGAGAGGAGGAGGCGGGAGAGAGGGAACTCGAAGGCTGCAAATTCCTCAGCCACATATCTCACCTCCCTCTCCTTTCCTATGCTGCCTGCCAGCTCCACGTTCAGGAGCTGCAGCTCCTGCTGCCCATACAAATAGGCAAGGCTGAACAACTGTGCTTTTAAACCTTGTGAGACATTCTGTTGCTTTGGGGGGTGTTTTCTTATCACAGCATTTGTGTGCTTTGCCTGTCAGAGCCACCTCAAGGCTGCTCTAACTCCAGAGGGCCAAGTTGCTGGGTAGCTGGTTTGGAGCACAGGCATGCCTTGTGCTGTGTTTTAAGCATTTTTTCCACCTGAGCTGCCCCCTTCTTGCCCCCAGCCAGCCTCAGGAAGCTTGTCTCCATGCATATTGACAATTACCTTGTGCTGGAGCAATGCTTTTCCAAACCTTTGGCTCTATACCTGCCATTTCAAAGGGATATTGTTGTCAAGCGCCCAGCTTGTCACAAAACTGTGAGCTGGAGACACTAAAGCAGCAGGTGGTACCCAGGTGTGTTGGGCTAATCCTCGGCTTTTCTAAAGCAGGGTTCCTTTACCCTCATGAGTAACTGGGACAAACACAGGAGAGGCAGACGGTGTTTCTGTTTCAGCCATTTGCAGGCTTTCCCTTATTGTTTATGAGGTAGACTGTACTGCTTCTCCTGAGCCAGGGACAGACATTAGGGGTGATGGGTGAGATCTTATTCTCCCCAGAGCTGCGGCAAAGGAGCTCACACCAGCCACGCCAGGGCTGCTGTGGCTGTGAGGAGGTGGAAGTTCTTTGCCTGTTCAGAGCATCCTGATGCTGTGCTGTGGCTCAGCTAGAGCCAGGGCTGATTCAGGAGGGAGTCCAGCTGCCTCTTCTGTTTCTTTACCTGCCCTGGAGGCATAAATGAGTGGTATCAATCAGAAACAATGCCTGAAAGTCAAGTAGATTTGGTGTTCATCTAAATAGGGGAAATCCTGTGCACTGAGATTTCAGGACCTGGTGGCTGGAGTGCAAAATGCATGGAGAGAAAGCGCACTTCTGCAGAACATTTCCTAAGACATCCAAGGACTCTCTGAAACCCACAAAGCCTGCCCTAAAACCACAGCTGCAACAAAAGAGGAAGAGTCCACAGCAGAACTGGGAGCATATTAAACCTTGCAAAATCGGTCTCTTTCTGTGGTGGGAAGCATGTGTATAAATACATACACACATACACGCGGAGAGAGAGCTGTGCTGTTCAGCATCGAGGTAAAAGTGAAGGCAGGATGTAGGAATGCTGGGCAGGGGTGCTGATTTCAGGCAGGGCTGAATCAAGTGCAGTGGCCTGAGCTGGTGGCTTCACAAGGAAAATGACCAGTCTTCCCTAGTGCAGTGGACCTAGTGCAGTGGATTTAAAGGATTCTAGGTGGTTTGCAAGCCACACAGGTAAATCCAGCAAAGATGTAAATGGGAGAGTGAACCAGAAGAAAGAGACAGCAAGGATGAGGGTGCAGATAAAAAGATGTCCAAGTGGTGCAGATTCCATAGGGCAAAAGGAGTGTGATTTCCAAGTGACACTAAGGAAGAACATAGGAAAATAAAGTAAAAAGACAATGTTAAGACAACTAGCTGTCTAACATTCCAGTACCACCTCTGATCTTGTCCTGACACCACTGAGTGCAGTTGCTGTTGAGTTCCAAGTTGTGCAGGCTCCTATGAAGGCGGTGTTCCAAGCTGACCCCAGTGACACTGCCCAAGGTGGCTGCTTTCCTGGGAGCCAAGTCAGGAGCTCAGGGCTAACTCTGTGATGCAGGACCTTTGCTGGGCAGGTGTGTGTCCTTCCTGAACAGCTTTGCTGGAGCTGGAATGACTCTGCCAACAGGGATCTTCACAAAGAAAGGAAATGCACGAAGCCTGTGCTTGAACACATTGTCTATAATTGTCTATAAGAGCTGTTGCTTCATCTGGACAAGCCTCTGGGCCCATACTTTGGGAATGTGCCTATGGTATGGTTTGCAGTCAGAGCTGCGTATTTTTCCTTCTTCATGTATTCAGCTGCAAGTTTCCATTCTTGGCTTGTGACCATGTCCAAGGCCTGCACTAATACAGATTAATGGATTGCCACAACACTACATGATGTAGAAAAATCGTGCCTTAACTAAGCAGGCATAGATTGTAGGGGTCTGAGCTAAACAGGTGTGGAGCCTGCTCTAAATCTCAGGAGTCTGCAGCTGCTGGGCACAGTGGACTTTCCTCCTGGAAAACTCTAGAAAGCACTGAAGAAGGAACTGCACTGGAGATCCTTGCTGCTATCTCAGTTCTTCTGAGCACAAGGTCAGCAGAAAAACAGCTACTCCATGCTATGTCTGGACTGCAAGCAGACAGGCTCCACTGGGCAAGCCACAGCCCTGATTCCGTGACCAACTCATCCAGGCCAGGGATGTGGTTGGAACTCCCTGACCTCCTTCAGCCCACACACCCAATCTTTCTTCCCAGGAAGTGAGACCAGAGCTGCTGTAACCCTCAAGGTGGAAGGTCCAAGGAGTGGCTGAGACCAGGGGTTACAGCAGTGTTGCTATCTCAGTATTATCCATGTCTTGCCTTCCACTGGAACAAAATTCACTTTCATATCCCTCAAAGTCAGTTTGCTGTGGAATTAATGGAGAAAGAGAGTAAAGCAAAAAGATAATGCAGTGGGGGAGCATTTCTTTGCATCTTTCCTGGGTGGAGGCATCGTCCCTGTTCCCATCACTTGCAGGACCAGCTGTGATTTCTCGCAATGCAATGCCAGACACAGCCACCACTCTCTGGGTTCCTTTCCCTTTCATTGTCCCTCTGGAGAACAGGACTCTTGTTAAAAACCCTGCAAGTATCATTGAGAGCCAGCTCTTTTATTCCCTGGCCAGTGAAGCAAGACAGGCATACTCTCCCACAACCTAGGGATGCCCCTCTGATCTATTACCAATGGGGCTATCTTTAATGGGATCAGAGCCTGCCCTTTTTCACATCCCACAGGGACAACACCTGCCCACCAGAGAACAAAGAAGAAACCTGTTGTGATGGGAAAAAAGACACAGTTCTCTCCAGAGAGGCAGCAAAGCTGTTTGATTAAGAGCATCTTTCTCCCAGCCAGCTGGTTTGCTTGCAAAACAACCAACTAGACTTCATCTTTATGCAAGAGAGAAAATCTCTGTGGAGCAAATGCCATGAGTTCCATTTTCTTCACCTATATAAACCACAGGAAATCTGGGGAAATCTTTGCAGAAAAAGACTGTAGGAAAAGAGGGAAAATATTTCTGCCTGAACCCTCTATTTAAAAATATTTTTAAAGGGTAATTTCAGTGCAGCATTTGAAATTCTGCAGTAAAGAGATCTATTAGAAGCTTCATCTCTAGCTTGTCTTCCTCAAAAGACACAACAGTTACTGTTGCTGTACATTTCTCTGTAGCCCCTGTCTTTGCAGGGGTGCAGCATCCCAGTCAGGCAGGTCCAATGGGTTTTCTTCATGAATGTCCTCTGGAGTCAGTCCCATGTGTGCACATCTGCCCTTTATCTGTAGCACTCCAGCCCTGGGGCAAGAAGTCAGGACAGGACCAAGCAACCCCCATCTCCTTGACAGTGGTGCCAAACTCCAAACCAAACCACGCCTTTTTTTTCTCTGCCTGTTCTTCGAATTGGAGACCAGGCTTCATTTCTGGTGTTTGTCCCATAAGCTGCCCAGAGGAAAACTGGCATAGGAGCACAGGTGCAGGTTCCAAGGAGGTCAGAAGAAGGTTGCCTATGACACAGGGGCCTTTGTGGTACCATGGTTCATTAGCCCAGGCCAGAGTTGGAGTGGAAGGACTCAGGCATCCTGTGTTTGTGCATCCTAGTTTCTTTGGCAGTTTGGTGACTCTTGGAGAAGTGTAATTGTGAGCAAAGTTTTATTCCAGTGGATGCAGCACGTAGCAAGAAGTTCACCTTCAGTTAGAGAGGATCTTAATATGACCTTCCGTAAAAAAAGGGGCATTGTTTTGAGTTTTTAAACAGCTGCTGTGTTCCACCCCACTAATGGTTGCAGTTCTGGAGTGAATAATATAAGCCTTAGATAAACACCCGGTAAAATAATTGGGATCTTTCCTGGCGGGGGGAAGCAGGCAAGTTACTCAACAAAAAGAAATTATTATTCTCACTGCGTAGGAAATGAAGTGTTCTCCTTTTCATCACCAAGTGGGCTGTCACACAAAATCTCTCCCCGCCCTTCTGGAAGCAGCCCAATGCCATTTGCAGTGCTCTCTTGCCATCTTCACTCTCATAGGAAGCCAGAGACTGTTTTAGTTAGGACTCATGTATCTTCTCCATTTTCCCTTCCGACCTTTGTCTGCTTCTCCATCCCATCCCCGGCCTTCTTAAAAACAACCCTTCCAGCTGCCCTTCTATGGTTCTGTAGGGGAGCAAACACCATCTCCTTTCTGGAGGCAGCCGCGACATGACGGCGAGAAAAGTTTCCCCTCTCCCTCCTGCCAAGCTCCGCGTGTCACTCGGTACGCGCCGTGTCTGCCGCTGGGCAGGACTGCAGAGCGCCGGGCCTTGGGTCTTGGCCTCCATCGGATGAACAATTTCCCCTTGAAGGTTACTCACTTCCTGTTTTCCGTATTTAGACAATCTGGGCCTATTGGGAGCTTTGATTTTTTTGTAAACTTCAGCTGTTTTAAACGTTAAGTCGCGGGAGACTGAGGTAAGGGGAAGGAGGGGGAAAGGCCTGGAGACAAATTAGGGTTATTTAATCCCAGGGCCGTGTTCTCTCTGCAGTGTTCCAGTGACCATTAGAGCATGTGAGAGGAAGGTCAGGGGCTGACAGCATGGGAGATGGCGAGAGGGCTGCTTCACAGTGGGCCGGGGCTGGAGGCCCTGGTGTGCGTGGGGCTCTCCATGAGGCCGTGTGGCCAGCGCTCGGGATCGGCCGGGGATGCACTCCAGTGACTAATGTCTCCAATGTGTCATCTGTGCCACAAACAGCTGCGTGGAGGTGGTGAGAGCAGTGCGGCAGCTCCACAGCAGAGGCAGGGAGGAGCTTCTAGCCCAGAGAGTGCTGTGCCCTTTCCCTGTGCCTATCAGTACACGCCACATTCTGACATTTGTTAGAACTTGCCCTGAAGTTTGCTAGGCTGGAGCAAGCTAGCACTTGTGTGTAGCTGATAGGGCAGGTCATGTCTTCTTTATGCCTGCTTTGCAAGGGTAAACTGAGGCACAGAGCGCTGTAATTTTGCTTGTTATCAGAAAGTGAGTGTGTGAGGGAATGGGGTGAGTCCTGGCACCAGTCTGCCTCCAAAGATGTGATTTTTCATCAAGACCATATTTCCTGTGCTGCTGGGAGTAATGCTTGGAAAGAAGAAAATAGTGTGCAGTGCAGAGTGCCTGTGGGCTCAAAGGTTATGTGAACAAATTTGGTCTGTTCGTTTTTGTTCATCTAATTCTCATCTATCTATGATTTACTCTCAACATGGGGTGGTTTTACTTCCAAATTTACTTCTTTACAAAAAAGAAAATAAAAATAAAAGAAAATAATGGATGTGCTGAATTTAAAGCAGGAGATGGTAAAATAATCTGTATTTTACAGCAAAATCCAGTAGGGATTGCCTTGAGATCACCCTAGCAGTATAACCGGCCACCAGAATGCCAATGTGGTCAAGTGGGAGTGAACTAAAGAACCAGAGGCAAAAAATCACAACCAAATAGACAACAAAATGTCCCAGGTAAAGAAATCTGCCATATACTCTGCCTGACAGAGAACAGGCAGGAGCTGAATCAAGAGCCAGAGGAAACTAAAAGCATTGGGGACGACTTTGGTGAAGCAGGTGTCAGAAGAAACAAGGGTCCGTGTTCACACTCTGGTATTGATAGGCCCAACTCCAAATGATTTACACAGGCTCTTGACCCTCCTGAGCCAGAATCCCAGCTTTCCCCCAAATAGCTCCCTGCAGCCCAGAGTGCAGAACCACAGAGAGACGAGCATGCAGGATGCAGGCAAGTGGCTGTTTTATGCCTGGTGCTGCTGTATAGGCTGGGTTAACGTTATACTTCCCTGATTCAGGTTTTTATAGACCAAACAGTAGCAGTTCCCTCCCTCAGTGGTGTGCCAAAGCCTTTCCCTGAAGGAGGAGTTAATTCACTATTGTCTTTGTACCTTCTGGAAGTTTTCTCTGCTGTATCTCTCACCCTGCAACTGCATTTTGTTCAGATGTGCTTTCAGTGCTCAGAAATGCAACTTAGCTCTTACTGCAAATGCAGGGCAGTTCTGCAGTGTCTCCCATGAGTTTCCTTTGATGAGGGTACAAGGGTCCTAGACCTCCCAGCAGCCCCTTGGTGCAATGTGAGCCCTGGGTTTAGGACAAGCTCTGGATCTGGCAGGGACACATCACACTGAGCCACCAGGGCTGACTGCAAAGCTGGCACCACAGAGAATTGCACCCAAAGCTGTTGAAGCAAATGGTGTCTCTGAATTGGCACCAGCCAGCTGCCCTGGTGCTGAGGTTTGATCTGTTAGACCCGGAGCAGCCTGGTTTGCACTCATATCACCATGCTTAAAGAACAGTCACTCTCACTCAGAAATGTTTACTTGCAAGGACCAGATGGCCCAGGGAATTGGGCTAAACAAAGCATTTTACTTCTAGGTCATGCATTCTAATCCAGTCCAGGTTGGTGATAAATGAGCATACTCACCTGATAGCCACTTTTGGCTTCGTTTTTGGTTGTTTTTCAGGCTAATTTCCAAGGGGAGATGCCTCACCACAAAATGTCCCTCTCTGCCCTGCCACAGTTGGTCCTGATTTGACTGTCTCTGTGGAGAAGCCAAGGATCAAATGTTCCATGGCGCCAGACTGTTTTCTTTTGCAGCCTGCAGGTAAGGGGAAGTTGTCCTATTTCTGGCTGTGTCACGCCTGCTCTGCGGATGGGCAGGAGCTCAGTTTGTAAATCTGCTGCCCCAACCCCCTCCACCAAAGTGAAAAGAATTTTTTTTTAAATAGGAAAATGCTTAATTGCAGTTGACATATAGGCACTCTCTGCTATGAACTTTACATGCAATCACAGATAACAGCATCAAAATTAATGCCTGCTTCCCACTTGTCCTTCTATAAGCAATAAACGTTTGGCAAGTCAGTAAATAACAAAATTCTCATGTGGCCATCTACAGGTCACCAGGATACTTAAGAAGTTTGCGTTAATTATACCATGTTTGCCATCAAAGAGGGGATATTAACCCTTTCAAACTGTTGCAGGAAAGCAGTGGAACCATTTGAAAGTAAGTAAATAAAATCTTGTCACTAAAAGTGCAACCTTTGCAAAATAATAATAAAAAGAGGGATGTTTGAAGCAAAAACCTCAGTAGACATCATGGAAAATACAGTACCTTTTCAGCTTCCCTTTTATTTATTTTGTATTTTGACATCAAACACTCCCTGTAACCTAATCTTCTTGGCTTTTGATGTGGCCGTGGAGACATGACAATTAAGCACCGCTTAAAACAATAATCCCAACAACAGGAACCAAAGGCAAGTAATGTCAGGGTTCCCCCCTCACAAAAATCCTGTCCCCCAGTGTTTGGTGGCAGTGAAAGGACTATAAATCCCAATTTGTTGCCTTGATATCTGCTCTGTGCTTACACTTTACGTTGAACTTTACACACTTGCTCCGTTTCCATTCCCTGCTGTTTGTTTTTCTTCTGCTATGCGAAATGTCTGGAGACAAACACAATGCACACATTGCAGAGAGATGGTTTGATCTTTCGCAGATTAGTGCCACCTGACAAACATGGGATTATTTATTATCTGTGTTGCAGGAACTGCTGAAGCCCCTGCTCAGAGAAGCACGCTCCTCCGGGCGCTGGGGATGCACCACCCCTCCTGACAGCCTGATGGATTATGGCCCCAGTTCTGTCAGTGCATCCAACCAAACCAGCAAAGAGGCAGAGAGGCAGCCCCCAGGTAAGCCACCATCACAACCTGAATGGGATGTGTCCTGTGCAACCAAAGCAAACAGCTTGGTTATTCCAAATTTTAAAGAGATATTGCTAGTTCTCATTTCTCAAAGATGGAGGGAGAGAGGCTGATTTTAGTTATAATCCCATTTTAAACCTGTCTGAAAAAGAACACATTTCTTTTTAAATGAAGCTTGCACAGTGTGCTATAAACTGCCTCTTTTTTTTCCTTTTTTTTTTTAATGGGTGTTTGCACTAAGCCTTGCAGAACAAGTTAGAGAGATGATTAACTCGTCTGAAATGATGCAGGAAGGCCTTGTCCCAGTCGGGTGTTCTTCCTTCAGCACATGGAGAGCTGCTGCAGCTCCATGGTATTCACAAGCAGGGCTTGCAACCAGGGCTGGGCAGGAGGCTGCAGGGGGAAAGGCAAGAACTGCTCCAAAGGGCTGGAATTCTCACACACACACACACACACACACACACACACAGAGAAAAAGGAACCCAGGTCATTTTTCCCTCAATGAGTAAAGAGTTATCCCCAGGCTGGTTTCCACAGGGGGTCAAAGGAGGAAACCCAAAATTCACTAGCAGTTTTCTTGAAAATATTGTTGCAGCAGCAGCAGCAGCAATGCCCACCCCTACACACTTTGCAAGACTTTGCTTCACTTTGTAAGGCCCCAAGGGGTTCCTTGTGTGGGTCAAACTCCACTGTGTGATGAAAGCAGCTGCAGTTTTGGTGTCATGGAAGATCTGTTTGGTCAGCCCTTTTCTCCATCCTCACATGCCAGTCCATGTGCACGCCTCCCTGCACTCAGCCCTGTTCCCAGGGCAGCTCCAGGCTGGCCATCCCCCCTTGCTCCCTTCACCCTGCCACTGATAATGACAAATGGCAAGAAACAGGTTTCCAGGTGGAGAGAACTTTCCCTGGTCTCATACAGGTCCTGCCTTGAAATCCATTAGGCAGCTGGCCTCTTTTCTATGTTTACAATGCTTTTAAAATGTGTTTTTAATGTAAAAGTATTTCTCCAAACACTTTAATAAAACACACCAAAAAAAAAATTCAAGAGAAATCACAGTTCATCATCTCTTATGTGGCTGCTCCCTCAAAATTTAACCTAGTTTAGAAACTTAGGCACACTTAACTGCTTGACCTCATCACTCCAAAACAACACTGGAGAATGAGTTTTTGTACCTGTGCTTCCAATACTAAATCATTCTTTAACTACCTTCTTTTGTTCTACCCTGTTAGGGTTTCAAAATATCATAGTCTGCTCTGCATAAAGTATAAGCTAATAATTCTGCTGGCAACAATGATGATAATTTTTCCTCTCTCCCCATTAAAAGCAGCTTTTATGACGTGAAGCAGGGCACAGGTAGTTTCACAAAAAAGGTATTTATTATTCTTAGCAATATTCACCTTGAAGGAATATGAGGAAAGCATACACTTTTTACAGACAATATATAAACATGTTGTACATAATTAACAATAATTTAGTTCACTAATCCAAAAATAAGCAAAATAAAAATTAAAATAAAAACAGAAAATACTGAAGAATTTTTTATGCTGATACAAGTACAAAATAATTTAAATCTCAACTGCTGTTGTCTATGCTGCAGTGACTGACAATATATTGCACTTTGTCAACTGTATCAGTAATCCCTGTCTTTCACCCACACCCCTTCCCCTCTGCCCAAATCCTACAGAAATTTAAGTTGGGTACAAATAATGTACAACTGTACCATTGTAAAAGGTAAAAAGTAAAAAGGACCTAATTTTTTACCTCAGTAGATTAAAAATTCTTATGATTTCTCTCAACCAATTTAGTTTCCCATTTATTTCCACTTCTTTACAAAGTGCACCTATATGCCTACACAGACCAAAAAAAAAGAGGAAAGCAGGATTTTCATGGCTGCTTGGTTCTTAATTATAAAATACTACATTTTAGTAGGCTTAAAAATTACAGGCTTAAAAAAATTTACATACATCCTTTTTTTGTTTCATTCTGTTTTTTTTCTTTAAAGCAGGACTTTTGCAGTAAAGATACAATTTGGCTTGATCCAAAAAACAAAAAAAAAAAAAAGGAAAAAGAAAAACCCAACAACAAAATAGTTAAAATTTAAAAAAATAAAATAAAAAGCTTTTCACAGAGTTAAGCTTACGTGGTTTACATTATCAAACCCCTCTGTTCATTGGGGCATTTTCATCAGAAGTATACCTAAATATGTACACCTTATGTTATACTGGAGCTTGTGTTCACGAGAGGCATCAGATCATAACAATCAATAGAATACACTTCACATTGGCAATAGCTTTGTGTTCGGTCATTTACGTACAATATGGTTTCATAATGGGAGATTTAATTTTTTTTTTTTTTGTTCTTTTCTTGTTTTCATATAAAATCCGCTACGGAAAACAGACGTTCCCCTTAGAACGATGCTTTCCCTCAGCTGTCTCTGTGTCTGGGATTTGATGGATGTGTGAAGCTCAAACTGATTGTCTCTCTTTTCCCCCTCTCCAGTGATCTCAGCCTCATTTCTGCCCTTCCTCCCGGTGGGCTCCACCGGGGCTGGGTGCCTGAGACAGCAGGGCTGGCTGCATGTGCACGTGGTGCCCGCACTGCCCAAAGTTTACCCAAGCAGCTAATCTGCATTTTTAAGCGACAGCTGCCAACACAACAGAACAAAATGCTTCAACCTCCAAAGTCTGCGAGCAGGATGGGTTTCGTGCCCCATTATAGTTTTGGCTGTGTTAGAGCTTCTACAGGCATTTACCAAAATTGTGTTGCAGCTATCCACCCCTTGCTAGTGCAGGATTGCCTTCCCCAGAGTTTTCTTCCCAACAGTTTTTCTGACCTAGGTTGTCTGGTTTGAGGAACAATAGGGTAGTTGGGAGAGGGGCTCTTTTTAAAATAAATCTTTCATGTTAGGGAGAAGAATGAAGGAATTGTGTCAAAATAATCACCATCTTGGGTATATTAAAATCCCGAATTACGGCTACATTTTTGCTTTGTTCCTCGCCCTCGCAATCCTTTCCCCCTTCCTGGTAACTTTGGTATGGAAGATAGATGGAGCCAATCCAAGAGGGCTGTTGAGTACATTTCCCCTCTCCTTGTTTTGAAGGCAGCTTTTCTTACAGGGTAGCCATTGCAAATGACAGCACAAAACATGCAATCAGAGGGGTTGAGGCTTTTTGTGGAAAACAAAATAAATATGACTTTGTGTCTGATTTTAAAACTTATGGTTTAATAAAGATGCCCTTTTCTTTCTCTTGATTTTTTTTCTACTTTTCTTTTTTGGCTTTTTTTCTTCTTTTTTTTCCCCTATCCCAAACAAAGTCCGCAATAGAAATCCAGCATGCCTGGCTTCCAGTGAGCCAATTCCATCCTGGGAGGCTGCTTATATCTCTTTACAATATTCACAGTAATAACAAAGAGAGAAAGGAAAACCAGTTCCAAGCCTTCTCTTTCAGCTTCTGCCATCTTTTTCTTCCTGCTGGACCATTAAGTATCGAACAGGTGAGTTCTTTTTTCTTATACCTGAGGGGGCAAAGTGCATTACAGGCACCACTACACATTTCTGCAGAAGACCCATCATTTGCAAGTTTTAGTCCAGCATTAAAAGTTAACCACATGGGAGCAAAGGTCTCCTTTTGCCATCCCTACATTCTCCTCTTGGCAGAACATTGTCTTACTTGGTGTCATCTTAGGCAAAGTCCCATGTTCTTAATATCTGGATGGGTCTCTTGGTCATCAGGTTTTATCCCATGGCTGTAACCATGCTGGATGGGTGTGGGTGTCCAAATGAGATGCTGGAAGATGGGTGGATGGGGGTAGGTGTTGGTAGGATGTGTCCAGAGTGGCTGAAAGGGGGCAAATGCCCCATGGGTGCCATGTGACTGGCAAGGGCAGCAGCGCTGAAGGGAGACGACTTCTCCTGCATGCACTTGGACAGTTCCTCAAAACACTCAGAGCCTTTCTTGCTCTTCTTTGATTTGTTGGACATTTTCCTATTCCTGGTCTGAATTCCTTCCTTTTTCATGGTCAGAGGCCTGTTCACCTGCAAGAAATGAGAAAATCAGGCTCATGCAGACAAAATGACTTTATTGTGCAAAAATGAAAATATTTGGACAGCCCCCATGTGTTTTTCCTGGATGGAGACCTTTTTCTGGCCAAAAAAAATGGTGTTTCTCTCTGCAGAACTTGTTTATATTGATTTGTTTAATAAAACCACACACACAAAAAACCCCTAGACATGAAAAACAAATTGAACTGAATTTGGCAGCTGATGACTCTCTTTCCCGTAGGCTTACCCTCAGTCCTCATTAATTTCCTAATAGAAGATCAAACTAGGAGGCACACGCTGACCCAAATTCAGTCCTGAGACATGAACAATCTTGTACCAGTAACCTCTGTTACCTACAGTGTAAATAACCATCCAGCGTACCAAGTGTTCCTGCTTAGGATTAATTTCTTTTAAAAAAATTAAATAATACAACAAAGCCTTAGACACAATTTTTTTTTTACAAGTCAAAATGAAGATAGCCCATCAGGATTAATTTTTGCACAGAGCCCATTCCAAATGGCCTCTGTTTCTGGAGGGAAACAGCACACAAAACCCCCTTAGTTAAAACCAAGTGTGGCAGCTCTGTTTTGCCTGGTTTGCCCAAGCTAGAAGCCAAGCTAATACATTGTAATGTCACTGAACTTAGCATCACTATGCTGACAAAGAACGGCTGTCACTTCCCAGGGGAACCTTAGAGACGGGGAAGGAATAAAACAACAACCAAACCCCTGAAACCAATAAAAGCCCAGTGTACACCACGCAGTTAAGACATCAATCCACACTAGGCAAGCAGCGACACATGAGATGAGTAAATACTCACATTGTGCAATTTATAGTAGAGTCCACAGGCATTACAAACTGGGTCCCCGTTTGCATTACGTCGCCATAAGGTCGTGGTGGTTGTCTGACAGTTGGCACAACAAGTCCCCGCTCTCCTGGCCGCTGACTAACCAAAAGAAAAAGAAAATTAAAATGTATCACCAGGTGGGGGGAGATCATGAGAAAGGTCAAATTGGACTCAATATTTAGTTTGGGGAGAACTTGTTACTGAAGAGCATCAGGGCTGGAGGAAAGCTGCTGTCAGTTGTAAGTTTTATGGACTTTATGTTTTTCTTTAAATTTAAATATTTTCCTATGCAAACTTTCAAGCCCCATGGCACTCTGTGTGCAACGGAAGTAAGGAGAGAAACAATGAATCTTCGATTCCACAAACAAAAATTTTAGAGGGGGGGGAAATAATCTTGACTTTTTCAAATTTTCCCTTTTCACGATTCTAAAATGCATCATTAAAATGCGTTTGCCTTTTACTTTTTCTTTGATGATGAATTTAGTCTGTGATAAGGATGGGACTGGATTTTGAAAACATCTTTAAGAATGTGATTTTTACCCCTACTCTGGCCCTTGAAAGGTGGACACAAAAGAAAATGAACCACATTACTTAGCTGGGTGCAGTATTTATCAGAGCCATCACTGACAATTCAGTTTGCATTTACAAGTGAAAGGGAGAAAACAAAACCGGCTCCAACTTTCTTTAAATATTTAGCAAACCAAATTTCATGCCTTGCAGCAATGATTCCGCTGACCCCCGTCTGCCGCCTCTGTCCCTACTTAGTTCCTTGGCTGACAAGCCCTCAAACAACTGTCTTAAAATTAAACAAAACCGCCAAAAAATCCACCACCCTTTCATAAAACTATTGTTCTGCTGAAACCAAGGTGAGGGGAAAGAAGAAAGCCCAAACATTCACCCACCTCCCAAAACAAGAACAGGAAAAGTAGAGCTGCAGGCGCCCGTGATTCCTGGACGGGCCCTTGTCTAGCAGACCCCATAAAGCGTCCTTTGTGCATGGACAGTGACGTATAAACTGTTATGGACAGACTAACTGCACCCCGTATTTGGGGAAATTATTTTGTCTTAGGAGCCTTCAGCCCTGCCTCTAGAAGTGGTCAAAACACCAAGTCCATTTTGTGCTACTGAATTAATAACGAGGATTCGGTATTTTCTTAAATTGGAGTTTACTTCCCAAAGCGTATCAATCGCGGTCGTTCCCCGGGGCCTTGCTCCCTGGATATTTCTGCAATTAGCCATGGAGAGCCATGGGGTGAAGCCCAGCAAAGCTCACAGCAATGCACAGGGCAGAGGATTCCCAGAGAACTCGGTGCTTCCCTGCCCGCCAGCCCGCAGGGGAGCGGGCACCGCTGGAAGCACAGCTCGGCCGCTCACCAGAGAGGGGCACAGAGTTCTGTTCTCACTTGCTCCTGATTTATGCCATGGCCCCCTGTAACTGTCCCAAAGCTGATGGACAGTTCAGCAGCTTTAGGCAAGAATCAGGCCCTCGGAGACTCACATATTTCGGTGCCTTACTGGCCTGTGAGAACAGGCCAAAGGCAGAAAGAGGGGGTAACCCCCTACTGCAAATGCACTCATGCAACCCAAACACAATTAATGCCAGACGTCCAAATGCTGACATTATTAATACGATCACTTTGTTATTGCATGGCAGATGAACAAACTCCCAAAGATGGCCACCTCCTCTCCCCCGCAAACAAGCAAACTACAGTGGAAAAAGGGGCAATAAACAAAGTTGTAAATCAATTAAAACTAAACATTTAAACAGCTAAACACTAAAAGAAAACCTCTCTAGTGCCCCCCAAACCCTGCACAGTGAGCTAAGTATAACAGTCTCCCAACACACTGGAAGGTGGAGATCTATGTTTGCATATTTGAGATGGCTTACTGATACTCAAAACTCTGCTGCTTAACTCTATGGCCTGTCCCATTCAGTCTGGAAAGCACTTGAGCTTGAGAGACGATAATGTTACACTGTTGTCTTAACATTTTTCTATATGTCAGTCACTTTAGAAGGCAAGTCATTAAGAAGCTTACATAGCTGAAATTCTGACTCAGGGCAGAAATCTTCTATATCCCATCCCAGTGTTAGAACAGTAATGCCAATTTTCTGCTCTCTAAGCCTCATTGATATTTGCCCACGAATAGCTAGGAGACTTAGGCACCATAAATCACAAAGCTCCAAAAAATATATTTATTATTCTTAGCATTTTACGCATTATTTGTGGAGTAGAGTGTATTAGAAATTTCAAAACAGCAAGCATGACTGGCAAGGCTTGCCTATAGAAACTCTCTAAAGCTTTTAGAGTCAGGAAACAGATACACAAAGTTTCATTATCTTTAACGTACAGATATCCGGATAGGAAACTACTACCAGGAGCTTAGAAAGGACTTTTTTTTTTTTTTAATCAGTCAAATGAAAATACAAAGTATAGGTGACTCCATGGAAAAATAATAGGATTTTTTTTAACAGTAGGGGATTGTCTGGGGAGGGAACCAATATTAATATTGCCAGAGAATATAAGAGTGAAAATTACTTCATGGCTTTTATACAAATAATTTTTAAGCAGGGAGCAGTAGCTTTGACTCATCTGATTTGTTTTGCTTTTCTGGAGCTGGAACTTTTTTTTAGTACACGGTGGAGGACATTCATGCTCATAACCCTTTCGCTCCCAGTGTGCGCCCAAACCGTCCCAAGAGGCCGAGTAAATGAGGAATTAAATTAAAAGCTGTCGTCTGAGGACAAACGGGGAGGAGGACACACGATATCCCGCACGCATTGTGAGCGGCAGGGATGCCTGGGACAGGCGGGCTCGGGCTGGGGGCGGAGGGGCGATGTGCCCCGAGGCGCGGCAGTGACCTCGCCGTGACTGACCCCGTACAGTACAGCTCGGCTCCACGCAGGGGCTCAGCAGCCATGAGGCACGGCCGGCTCGTGCCTGTGTGTGGTCCCGCTGCCTGATTTATCCCCAAACCCGGGAGAAATAAAGACACCTACCAGCCTTCGCTTGGGCTTAATGAGAGGTCGGTTTTGGCCGTTCATTTTGTGGTAGAGCCCGCAGGCGTTGCACAGGTAATGCCCGGTGCCGTCTCTTCTCCAGAGAGGGGTGGCAGTGGCTCCACAGTTCACGCACTCTCTGCCTTCTAAATGGAAACACGAAGACAACAGATTCCTTTCTTTAAAAACAAATTCACAAAATCTTTTTGCGTTGCCCTTTAGGCATTTTTCAGGAGTCAAAACAGTGTGTTAATTCTGTTAATTAAGCACAACCAGGCAGCAGTGACATCTACAGTACAGGCAGCAAGGAGCTCGGTGTTTCAAGAACTCCCAGGCTCCAGTGAGTATTTTATGTCATGATCAGGAATAGGCAGCACTCTCTGCAAAGTGAGAAAGAGTGACACTCTTATTGTGTCAGATGGAAGTTATCGTTTCAGCAAGAACTCCCTCAGCCTTCACTGGGCACCGCTCCCCTCCCGGATCTATTGCACTCCGGGGGTGAAATCCTGTGTTCCCCTGCCCAGAAACACCCGTGCACACAAACACTCACACCTGCAAACACACAACACGTTAGAGAGAGAGTCAGAGGAAGACGTTTTCTAGAAATAAATCTAAGCAAAAAGACCTCCAATTCTGCGCTTTCTTTCTTGTTGCAAATGCTACAGGTTGAGAAAGTAGAGCCGAGCAGATTGGGAATGGATACAAAATACCAGAGTCTCAGTTATGATTTTTGTTCTAAAGGCAAAAAAACGCTGTTAATGCTGTTCTTTGAGAAAGTTCAGTTTCACTGGACATTACTGTAAAAAACAGCTTGAGTGCTTTTCTGTTTCTGTGATTTTTCAACAATCCAGTTTGGATTTGGTAGGGAGCAGTTTACCCTCATTATTAGTTTTAGTACAATGTGGTAAACATAGCATTGTAGAATGGCTGCATTAAATAAAACACAACATGTAACTCCAAGATATCTGTTTCTGCATCAGAAAGCTTCCTGCTGAAAGTTCATTTGCCTTGGATGGTTTGAGGGCAGGTCTGCTTAATATAGAAATCTCTCTTAATACCGTTTATGCAAATCCTAGAGTATTTAACTGGAAAGGAAATTCTTTTTGCTAATAACTGAAGCAGGCCACGTCGAGTTCAGCGGGGCTTGTGTCTGCCTTAATCTAGGGAGTGGGTAGCTTTTAAACACAGTCTAGAGAGAGAAATGAGGGGAGCTCTGCGGCACTGCATTTGTAGCTCTTGTCCCTCCTAGGGCAGGAAGCTGCAGGAGTCGTCCTGTCGTGATCTTAGTTTTCCTACAAAAACACTGAGTGGTCACGAACTTTCCCCAGTTCCTTACACTGGGAGCTCCCTTACAGAGGGAAAAAAAAAAAAAAAAAAAGCAACTGTAAAACAAAAGAAAAAAGGTCCTTGTTTTCCCCATCTAAAAATCAGCAGCAGCTATAGGACAAAAAATTTTAAAAAGCTACTCAGGATCCTTTCTGTCTTTAGAGACCTGGATCTTGAGCCAGAATCCAGACTTCGGAGGTTTGGGCTACCCATTGCCTGTACCTTCTCTTCTGTGCACTACAAATGCATACACATAGTAGCAACTGCCTGGAAATAACGGCAGAGAAAGAATGTATTTTCCCCTTCCGAGGAATTATTTGAAACAGTACTGATGAGCTTGTAAAATAGCTGGTATTTTTGTTGCAAAACTCATAAGAGATCACATTTCTAAATTATTGTCTACTTAAATAAAAACATGTAGTGTATTCATAAGCAAATACGTTCAATGGAACACATATGCAAATGCCTATAGGGCCATTTATTTTTAAAGAACTGTCTAAATTAAGCCCCAGTATATTGCAGTTTATTTCCTTCCACTGGTGAGGACATTAAACCAAGAAAGTCAGTAGAATTACATAAATTGTCATAATTTGTGTCTAGCTGTACAACTACTGTGATTTCAAAGTGGGGTCAAAACTTTGTTCATCGCCTAATTTACGGATTTAGGACTCCACTTTTAGAATAAATGCAAGGAAGGGTGAACACGGGAAAGGTCTGCAGGCAGTTGTTTGGAAGCAGAGATATGTCTGATTCAGAGGAAAAAAAAAAAAGCGAGGGGAGTCTTTTCTAGTTAAAGTTAGGCTGGAGTAAGTTAGCAGTGACTGGACACCTTAGTCTTTTGCACTGGTATGTAAACTACATTTGAACTTTTGCTCTTGTAAAACGCGAAGGGAAAAAGGCCTTTTGCGATCTGAAAGAGACAGGCCAGGGAAGTTTCGCTTTCATCTTGCACTGGGGCTTTGGGTGGTGTTAATGGAGAGACGTGGAAATTACGGAGGGACAAATACCTATCCCTGGAAAGTCCCCATGTGTCATCCATGGGCCTTGGCCTGACTTGAGGGAGCAGGGTCGAGCCTGAGCCCCTCGGGAGCCTGAGGCCTGCTTTTCTCCGATGGAAAGGGTTCGGGTTTCTCTCTCCATATAAATCCCTCTTTGTACAAGGCGGTCTGCTGGCTCAGGCTGCCCTGGTCCCCCATCCGAGCGCCCTGTGCCCAGTGCCGGGGGCATCGGCACCCACAGGAGCCCAGTCCAAGCTCCATCTCCTACTTTCAAAAACCCAGAAAAGCAGAACCAAGCAGTCACCTGTCCCTCTGTCCCGAAGAGGGCCAACACAAGCACCCAGCCTCGCAGCAGCCCGCATGCTCACCCCGAGACCGGCGCAGCACCCGCACAAAGCCCCGGGAGCGCGGCCCTTCCAGGCGGGACGGCCGCGGGGAGCGACACTTACCCGAGCAGGACCGGGCCTTGCTCCGCGGCTTGGGGGTGAAGCTGGACGCGGGGCCCCCCAGAAAGCTGCCCGGGTGGAAGAGGCTGCTGCTGTAGTCGTGGGCTGCCGGCACGTAGGAGGGGTAGGTGGGGATGGGGTGGTGGGTGGAGGGCTGGGCCCCCATGCTGGTGAGGCTGCTTCGGAGCGGGCTGGCGCTCTCCATCTTCATCCCCTCCGACAGCGACACTTGGTACTTGATGCTGTCTTTGTCCTCCTGCCGAGCCCCGGCGGAGGAAGAAGGGGAGGCGGCGCTGGTGGAGTTGGGGTCTGGGGACACTTCCTTGGGAGGGGTCGGGGGGAAGCCGAAGAGGTGGGAGCCGGAGTGCGAGGCCGGGGTGAGCGAAGACACGGAGGCGGTGCTGGAGGTGCTGCTGCCCGGGTACACCGAGATGGCCCCAGGCGCTCCTGCCGCCGAGGGGTGCAGGGGTGTCTTGGTGAAGGGGCTGACGGTCCAGGGGTTGTGGTGATGGGCAGACAGTGCCGCCTTGCTGCTGTCCAGCCAAGGGATCCCGGGGCTGTGGATAAGATGAGGCCGGCACATTTGACTCCCGGTCAGGCGGGCTGTAGAAACACAAGAGCGTTTGGGGTCAGCGTGGGGCGGCTTAGCCCGGAGCGGCTGGGGAGGACCGCAGCTCCCCGGGGCTGGGCAGCTCCTCGGTCTGCGGGCAGCCGGAGGAAGGGCAGCCACGGGAGAGGCTTCACAACCCAGGGAAGAGCAGCCAGGCTGGTGCAGCAGCCCCTTCCCCCTATCCCATCTGAGGGACATGCCGGCCAGCCCGGCCAGAAGGAGCAAGGGGAGCAGGAGGGGCAAGCCTTTTCCTCACACCCCCGTCCTAGGAAAACGCAGCAAACCCCTTTCTGCTCTATCTTTCTGAGCTGCCGTAATGCTCTCTCTTCGGCTCCTAAGAACACCCCCAAATAAAATCCATCGCCGGTTTGAATCGGTTTGTATTTTGCATCCGGGAAGTAGCCGTGTCTGAGAAGTTTTAGCCCGTGCGCACACTGTTTCCCCTTCCTCTCTCACCTCCCCCCTTTCTTTCCCTCCCCTCCGCTAGCCCTTGGTTATCCCTAGGGTTAAAATCCACCCGTGCCTGCCTGTCTATCCTGTTTTCGATCTCCTCTATCCCGGCTCCGACGCACCGAAGTTTCACCGAGTGAAGCTCCTCACCCCGCGCAGGACAGGAGACCCGCGGGGCCCGGAGCGCTGCCGAGCCGCGGGGAAGGGGCCGGGGTGCTGATTTACCGTGCGCCTGGCTGTAGGAGACCCTGGCCCGGGCATGGGCGGAATTGGCGTAGTAAGGGTTGCCCTGGGAGTCCAGGTGGTTGAAGAAGACGTCGACTTCATCCGGAGGTAGGAGCTGCGCTGGTTCCATGTAGTTGTGAGCCAGCCCGGGGTGGTGGCTGTCGGGATGCTGCCCGTTGAGCACGGCGTGGTGGGCCATCCAGCGAGGCTGATCCGTGGCCACCTCCATGGCCTTGGGCCTCCCCTCTCACCCACCCCCGGGCCAGGAGCGAGCGGCGCTCGGTGGGGGCGGGGAGCGCTGCTCGGGGGGTCGCTTTTGACGCTGCCTGGTGGGTTTTAAGATATTGGGGTGGCTTTTCTTAGAAAGAAAACCGCCGGGTGACTGAAGCGCGCCCTCTGAGGCGTGGGAGAGGACCCCAGAAGTCAGCGTGTCCCTCTGTCAACAGGCGGGGAGCGGAGGCAGGTCCGGGGAAGCGCCAGGGCAGCACCTGTAGGGAGAGACAGGAGGGTTCAGCAGCTCGGCAGCCGTGGGTGCGCTGCTCGCCGGGCCGGCTCCCGGCCGGCTTCTTTTCCCAGAGGTACATGGAAGGGGAGGGGGAAGCAGAGCCCCTCCTCCCTTCCAAAAATATCCTGTCCCCAAAACTCCTTGCCTTGCTCTCTCCCTGCTCATTGCTCCACAAAATAAACAGAGATGCATTTCAAATTCTTTAACTAAAAACAAAAAGGAGAAAAAGAAGGGGGAAAAAAAGGAAAAAAGGGAAAAAAGGAAATAGTTTCGTTCTCCCCCCCCCCCCCCCGCCTCGCTAGAAACGTCAATAGGAGTTTTTCCAGCTGGCTTCAAAAGCGGGGTTAAAAAGGAAGAACGGCAGAACTAATATAGCGTAGTTCTAGCAAGAACTCCAACTGACACAAAAGGAAAAGAAGGGGGAGAAATAGGGAGGGGGTAGAGAAGAAGAGTGGAGAGAAGGGTGTTTAGAGAAGGCAGCGAGTGCGCCCTGGCAGCGGCGGCGACCCCCCCGCGCCCCACACTTACCCGGCGCGGGCGGCTGGGTGGCGATGAATGCCGGCGTGGAGGATGCGAGCGCGGCAGAGAGGGGGAGAACGGAGGGGGAACGAAAAAAAGCGAAGAGGGAGAGGAGGGGGGAAAGGCAGAGCGAGCGCGGGAAGAGCAGAGGAGGCTGGATGGAGAGTGTTACTCAGATGGCAAAGCCGCTGCTCTGGCCGACTCGGTCCCATCCCCGCGCATCCTATATGAGCGCTGGCGCCAGCTGGCCGCGGCGCCGCAGACGGGCCGGGGTGCGCAGGGCCGGCGGCCGGGCCAGCCAATCCCGCCGCCCCACACCGCCCCCAACCGCACCCCCGGCCCCAAACGGAGCCGGCCCGGGGGGGGGGGAGCGCGGCAGACCCCCCTCCTCCGCCCCTCTCCCCCTGCTCGCAGCATCTCGCCCGGCTGCGCCGTGGGGGCTTTCCCCGCCCGGGCGCTGCACGCCCCTGCGGGGCGGGGACGGCAAATGAGGGGGTCCCGCCGGGGAGTGCGGGATGCGGAGCGGGAGAGGGGGGCCGAGCGAAGGTGGAGTGCGGGAAGGGCTCGGCCTGGGGCCGGCTCGGCCGGGTGCTGCCCCGCCGCTGAGCCGGGACTGTCAGCGCCGCCGCCGGGATGCCCGGGGCTGGAAATCGGCACCGGGGAGATAAATATGCTAAAATCCCTTAAATCAGGCACAGCAGCGCGCAGCCGGGAGCGGGACAAACCTCACCCGATCACATTAGTTTGAAATAACTGTCTGGATCGGGGAAAAAATAATTACAAAATAAATAATTGCGAGGCTCCGCGCCGACCCCGGAGACCGACGGGACGAGCAGGGCCCGGGCAGCGGGGCCGCGCCGAGCCGGCTGCAGGGCAGAGACGGACCCTGCCCGCTCCCCGGCCCGAGCACGGAGCCGGGCTGGGGCTGGCTGACAGCCCTGGGCCCGGGGACCCGAGCCGAGCCGAGCCGAGCCGGGCCAGGCACAAGGACCCTGGGACGGAGCACAGCTTTCCCGGTGGGGCTGTAACATCTCTAATACTTTTTTTTCCCCCCAATTTTTTCCCCCCAATCTCACACTTTTCTCTTAAAATAATTAATAGCAAAAACCAAACATCACAGTTTCAATATTAGCAATTACTCGTGTGCTTTGGGGCGGGGAGCGGAGGTGCATCCCGAATCAACAGGCGCTTTCTGCGGAGTTTGTGCTGCAGTTCAGCGGCAGCAGCCGGGGCGCCGGCCTGGCTTCGCCACCCGCCAAGGTGCGGATAAACCGGTCCGCCTTTGGGGCGGAAAATAATAATAATAATGGGAAAGGCACAAACAACTCCCCGGAGCGCGGCCGGGCGCTGCTGCCTGTCCCGTTCCCTAGGCGCTCCTGTCCGGTTCTTCAGCCGCTGCTTTCGGGGAAAAAGGGAAACGCTGATGGCAATCCTTCAGCCCTCCTAGCTGGGCGCGGGGCGAGGACACCGTTCCTGCCCGGGATCGGGGCGGGAGCAGCCGCTCCGGGGCTCGCGGGGCAGCGGCCGCGGCTCCAGCCCGACGGCGCGGCCGGGACGTGCGGGGCTTGCGCCGGGCCCCACCGGGGGCTGCGGGCGGCCCCGGGGATGCTGCTGCCGCCGCTGCTGCCGCTGCTGCCCCCGGGGCCGCCCCCGCCCCGGGCGGGCAGCGCTGGGGGTTGGGAGCTGGAGCCGGCCTCCCCCGGCCCGACCGCCCCAGTCACTACGACGCCGGGGCTCTGACGTCACCCGTCACTGCCAAATTCGCCAGGAAATGAACTTTTAAAAAAAATAATAACAATAATAATAATAATGATGGCAATAATAATAATAATACTGCTTTTCCTCGCTGCGGAGCACGCCTGGTCGGAGCGACGTGGGGGTCCCTCTCTTACTTATTCTCCCCCCACACTCCTCGTTGTCTCCCTGTAACCTTCCCCCAAGGGACCCTGAACGCAGCCCCCGGGGGAACCCACATCGGGGGCCATACTGGGGGACCTGAAGGTTGGCACAGGGGGAGGCGATTACGCTCCCCCCCTCCCCCTCCGCCTCCTCCGCCCCAAGCCCGGGTGTCCCGCTCCTCCCGGCCCCTGACCTCGGGGCTGCGCGGTGGCGCCGGGACCGCGGCGCCCCTGGCCCCCTCCTGCCGCCGCGGGGGGGTGGCAGGCGGCGGGGCCGGGCAGCAGCTCCGCGGAAGGGGCGGCGGAGCCGGGTGCTCCCGGGACGGGCGGGTTGGCCCGGGCAGGCCGGGGACAGGCGCGGGGCCGGGCTTGGTGCGAGAGGGGCCGGGGTTCGGGAGGGCAAATGCGCCCCGCGCTGCGGAGCGTGCCCGGGAGCCTCAGCCCGGTGGTGATCGGGAGGAAAGGGAAACAAAGCAAAAAATTAAAAAAAAATAAATATATATATATATATATATATATATATATAAAAGGGAAAGTTAAAAGGCAGAGAGAAAACCAAGCGGGCTTTCCAAGAATCCGGCTTCTCCCTCCGAAGCGATTTTCATTCTACATGCACCAAAATCACCCAAGTATCACCCGAGAGTGGATTTTTTAATGTTTTGAAAGAAAGGTGACTATAAAACCAACGCGGGCCTTTGCAGGTAGATCCCCTCGGCGCCTCTTTGTACCCAGCGCCGGAGGCGGCCGGGGCCGGGCGCGCCGTGCCCGTGGAGCCCCGGCCGCTGGAGCAGGGCGGCGGCCACCGGGATCACCGGGGCCCCGCCGGCTCCCGCTCCCGCCCGCCAGCGAAATCCACCTCCTCGCTACACGCTTATTAATTAATTTGGATGTTTTAATTACTGCCCTGCTGCCATCAGCACGGGGACGAGGGGGTTTTTTGTTTTTTTTTTTTTTTTTTTTGGGTGGGGGGAATGGGGTGGGCTGTTTGTTTTAGGCAGGTGATAAAATCGCAGTTAACGAGCTGATAATTCGTTCGTGTTTGTTTTAAAAGACAAATTGTAAAGATTAATCAGGCGGCTTGATTTATGGCGAGGCAGACCCCGGCGCTGCCCGGCCAGGGCTCCCTGAAGCCCCCGTCTCGGGTTACCCGAGGCCCGGCAGGCGAAGGAAAACAAAAGGGGCGAGCGGGTGGCGGCGGCGGCTCCGGCTCCTCGGGACCGGCTGTCCCGGCGCCCGCCCCTCCTCCGGCCCGGGGGTCCGGCCACCAGCTCCCCGCCGCCGGGTGCGCTCCTCCGGCGGCCGGCGCCTCTCCTCGCACCCACCTCTCGCCTCCTGCAGCCCCTCCCCTTAAAACCCTTTGTAAAATAAATGACCCCTCCAGCAGGGATGAAAGATTTCTGCTGAGAGCCCGGCTGAGCTGGGAGATTTCCTAACCGGCCGGCTCGCAGTATGTTGGTTTATTTTGTTTTATTTTATCATTTTATCCAATTTTTTTTTGTTTTGTTTTAAATTCCCGACGTGTCCCGTCCCCGCTGCCTGGCTCTGGCGAACCGGCTGCCGGCTCTGCTCTCGGCCGCTCAACGCCCCGGCGGCACGGCGGAGGTTTTTAATTGAATTAATGCACCCACCGGGAGCGGCAGCGAACTGCGCTGGCTGCTGGAGGCGAGCGGCTTAGCTCCGCTCCGCAGCCCGCCGCTCACACGGCTGGTTAAGCAGCTCTGCCCTCAATTTTCTGCCAAAGCTTCCCCGGAGAGGGTCCGGCCGGGCCCCGCTCCTTCACCCCGCGCCTGCCAAGCCCTTTTTACCTTCTTTCCCCCGCTTCTTCCCCCGGGCACTACGGGCTCCGTTTTATTACCTTTATTTTTATTATTATTATTGCTGTTGCAATTTATTTTTCTCTTTTAATAAGGGAGCTTTCCCAGATCTGGGAGCACAACTGGTTATTTTGATTTGATTGACAAGTGATGTCATATCATTAAGGGAGGGGGAGACGACAACATGCTTTAGCAACAGTTAGCGGTGCCATGTGATAGAGTTGACACCTATTCTTGGGCAGGGGAGAAGGCAGAAAACAAATAAGCCGGCGCCGCACACGGACCATTTATTTACATGTCCGGAGAGGGGATTCTTCCTCTTTTTTTCCCCCCTTTCATTCTGGGTATTTGGATCTGGGAAAAAATGTACCTGAGGAGAACCCGCAGACCCCAGGGCACGTTCCTGCAGACGCGCCTTCCTGGGGTGCCCCGGGGCCACACTCTGTCCCCATGAACGGAGAGCGGGGGCCGAGACCTCCCGAGCAGCGCTGCCCGCAGCCTCCCCGAGGTGCAACCCGCAGACGGCAGCAGGGAGGGCAGGAAAACTCCGTGAAAAGAAAGGAGAAGAGGGAGAGCAGTGCTCAGCGCTCGGCAGCGCACGGGGCCGCGGCGCTGCCGGAGCCGGCGGGCGCTGTGAGAGCCCCGGGCGGGCTGGGCAGGGGGCTGCTCCCGGCGGGGAGGGGGCTGCCAGGCTCTGCTGTGGGCGACCCGCCCCTGCTCCCCCGCAGGCTGCGGCTCCCACCCGGCCGCAGGTGGGAGCCCCGGCCCGCCGGTCCCTGCGAGCACCCCCCGCACCCGTATCGGGGATATTGCCTTGGATTTTTTGGGGGGAGAGAAAGTTTTTGCTTTCTGCCTTAAAAAAAAAAAAATCGCGGTGTTTTCGGCCCTCCGGTCTTGTCTCCGCTTTGCTTTTCTTCTCCCCCGCTTCCCCCGTCCTGCGTTACTAGCTAGCATTAATGGCTCCTGATGGGGTTGTAAAGTGACACAGTTACCTCGTAACCACAAGACCCTGACTTAAACTGCATTAAGAAAAAACAAAAAGAAAAACAAAAATTAGAAAAAAAAAACCGCTAGAGATACGACTAGGGGAATAAATCACGGGAAAATTCTTTTTTTTTTTCTTGCTTTTGTAAATAAGCTATCCTCCATCCCGCGGAGGATTTCTGCGGGGTTTGTACCCCACCGTGGGAACCTCGGTCCCAGTCTCGCTCCTGCCTTCACCTGCGCTTTGTCCGCAATTTGCCGGGTGCCCGCAGCCCCCCGGCTCGCTAGGCTGCAAAAGAAAGGGGAGGAAAAGCCCCAAGCAGACCCTAGCCTGCCCACAAAACCGCCTTTTGTGTAAGTTCCCGAAGAGAAATGCGTGCGTGGGGAAAGGGGAGGTTACACACGCGCAGCTTTGTCCAGAAAAAGGTATAATTTTCTTTTTCAGGAGCTGCCAGGAAAGATTTCGTTTTCGGGATCTCTCTTTAATTTGATATATATATGTGTATATATATTTTTTTTTCTTTCAAGGTTATTTCGGAAGGAGCTGTTGCAGGAGGGAGGAACGAGGCCGACCCCGCAGGTTTGATTTGTTTCTCCTCACGCGAAACTTTGGTGGGGAGAGACCGACCCGGCACGGAGAACGGGACTCGACTCCCGCCCGCGGCCGCCTGCCCCGAGCCGCGGGGCTGAGCCAGGCCGGAGCTCAGACTTCCGAGGAAAAAATATTTGCGTTTAATAAAGATGCTCCGTGCGCGGGGGAAGAACAATCCCCGCCGCCGAAACTCGCACTCCCTTAGTGAAATCGCTTTTCTTATTGAAATCGCATCAAAACCAGGCACGCTGGACGCTTCTCCTTTTTTGATATTTTTTTTTCTTGCCTTCCAGCCTGAGCACCCCAAAGCAAAAGGAGGATAAAGAGGGGAACTTTGCACATACAAAAACAGAAGAAAAAAAAAAGGCGATGGGGTGAAAGAGTCGGCGGAGAGGAGCGGCCGTGGCCCGATGTGCCTGGGTAATTTTAAATCATGCAAAGCCCCGTAAAGCTGCCGCACGGGACTGGGACGGGAGGACTCCCCGGCAGGCAGGTGCAGAGAGAGCGGGGCCGGGCCCTGCCGGCTTTCGGGGCAGAACAAACCCTCGCATCTTTTTTTTTTTCTTCTCTTTTTTTTTTTTTTTTTTAATGCCCAAATCTGCCAACAAAGGGAGAGACGAGATAGGATGTAGCTGCGGGGAGGGGACGCAGGGCTCTCTGCACACCCTGTCTCCGGGAAATCTCTGCCTGGCCGCCCTGGGTGAAATGCAACTTTCCAAGATGGAGATTTAAATAATCACCCTAGTGACAATGGGAAAAAAAAAAAATCCAAACAAGCAAGCAGGGCCCGGCGGCCCGCTGCCCGCGGGGCGCGGAGCGGGGAGAGCCCCGCGGCCGGGCAGAGCCGGGCAGCCCCGCGGTGCCCCCGGGCATTCGGGCGCTGCTCCGCGCTCCGCCCGGCCGCCTCAGCCCGCGAGGTCCGGCCGTGCCGGGGACATCTTTTCGTTCTTTACGAACCCTGCCAGACTTGTCCCTGGGGAAAACCGCCCCGAGAGAAGCGCTCCCGCAACGGGACCCGCGCCTCGCTGCCGGCAGGGCCGCGCAAAGCCGCGCAAAGCCGCGCTGCCGCGGCCCCTTACCTTGCCTCTCCCGGCTGTCCTCGCTTTCCTTTCAGTTCTCCGCACGGTGCAGGGGAAGCTCCGGTTGTGCCGCTGGCGGGGCCGGGAGGGCTGGGAGGGCTCGGAGGCCGGAGCTGCCCGCGCCGGGAGCGGCGGCGGTGCCGCGGGCGGAGGGTGCGCGCAGCCCGGCCGAGGGGCTGCCGCCTGCGCTGCCTCAAACTGGCAGCAGCTCCGAGCTGAGCCCTTTTTTTTTTTTTTTTTTTTCCTCCGTTCCCTCCTTCCCCCCTTCCCTTCCTCCCTCCTCCCTCCCTCTCCTTTCCTCTCTCCCTTCTTTCCCTCCCCTTCTCTCTCTCACTCTCCTGCATTCGCGGATGGCACAGCGAGCCGCTGTGTATTTATGTACATAATACGGCAGCTCGTCCCCTCCACTTCATTTGCATCATTACAATATCTGTACAAGCACATCACATTGTCTGTTGCTTGCACCTTTTGTTACGGTTGCTGTCACAGTCTACGCGACTTGACTTTCATATTTTAAATGAATTGATATTATACCAACAACACGCACTCACATCCCAGGCGCAGGGAAACTGGGCTCCGGGCTCGGCGCCGCAGCCCCAGCCTCTCCCGAGCCTCTCGTTTCTTCCTCTGAACCCAGGGAAGGTGGGCTGGGGGGAAGACGCTTCGTCGGATCAATTATTCCTATAAATTACTCCTAGTCGTATTAATTTTCTTTCCCTCTCTAGTGAAGGAAATGCTTTGGGACTCTTGGATTTTTTTACATAGACCAGCCTGGTTTTTGCATAACCTCATGCTTCTTCTCACACCTTTCCCTTCCAAATTCAGCCTTTCGGGCTATGCACCTGCACGTAAGTGAGGCAGCAAGAGAAGCTGGAAGAGGCACAAGCAGATATTACACGCCGAGTCGTTGTTATAGCTAGGAAACAGACGGTAAAATACAGATTTCGTCGAGCGCTAAGAAACCCAGCCAGAACGAATATTTTGGAAAATGTTTGCGCTCCCCAGCCCTGGCTCGGCAGCCCTCACCTGCCGGGTGTTTCCCTGCCGGTGCGTGTGTGCGCGGGGCTGGGCTCCCCTCGCCCGCTCCTGCCCGGCTGGCGGGCGCGGGGGTCGCGGAGAGGCGGCTCGGGGGGCGCGGCGCCATCCTCCAGAGGGGGGGACAGGCGGGACCCCCGCCCGAGGCTGCAGGAAAACCGTATTAATACAGAAACAAAGGCCGGACCGTCCGGTGGGGGCCCTGCGGGTGGTGGGGTAACGAAATATGGTTCGGGAAGGGAAGGAGAAAAGTTTCGCGGGAGAGGAATTATCATCATAATGGAGGTAAAAATGTGAGCAGGGAAAAGAGGGGGGGGGATCCTATTCTGCTGGCATTTTCTGTCTGTCTTTGTGATATGGTTCGGGGGAAAAAGGGTCCTTGATATGCGGCAGATAATTCTTATCAGCCCCACGCAGCCCATTTCCAAAGTAAGTGTTTTAATTACTCCTCCTGTATTACCCTTCATCCTCTGAGAGAAGATACATCACCAGATTTATGCAGGGGAAAAATACAAAAGAATGTGGTATTAAAATACATACATACATATATCCCCTCTTTTTTCCCTTGTGCCCAGGAAGAGGGAGCCGCTGTCGGCAGCCGCGTCCTGGGATCGCCCGGCACGGAACGACTCCAAAACGAGGAACTGTCGCTCAGGCGGAAAAACTACGGGAAAAGTGGGGTTTGAAGGCTGCAGATTTTTCCCCAAGCGGGGTCAGGCGGGGGTGTGCGAGCCGGGGGCTCAGGGGGCCGAGAGCGGAGCAGCGCCCACCCGAGCCGTCCCGGGACAGCCGGGGTCACCCCCCACGTGCCACCAGAGACACGGGGGGTCCGTCGGGCAGGGAGTCACGATTTTCTCCTCATGCCCGCTGGAAGAGAAGGATGTTTTTCTTTCCCGTTAAGCTTTCGTACTAAAGATGTCATCTGAAAGTCTGAGAGGAAGGGGGGACCGTGCTCTGCTCTTTTTCACGGTAACAACCATATCATATTGAAAAATATGATGGACAGTGGGGAAAGATTTCCTCCCCCATTAAAAAAAAAAAAAGAAAAAGAAAAAAAAGAAAATAACCCCAACCTTTTCAATATTGATTCAAAAAAAAAAAAAAAAGGAGAAAATTTTAAAAGAGAAGAAGCAGCACCAGCAGCAAGGAGAATATAGGCTCAGCAGCTCTCCAGGTTAGCTTCCTTATTATTACTATCCAGGGGTAATTTTTCATCTCTGCTAGCTAATCTTTGTTCCTTGTGAAGATAATGAATAGCCCAATCCTTATCTCCTGGGCTCCTGGAGGCTGCTGTAGAATGGGGTTGAACAGGGTTGAAAATTGGTTCCAAAGTGCTGCTGAATAAATGGTGTTCCTTATCTCTCGCTTCCAGATTATCGGAACCCTTTCAAAACTCACACAACAAATACAGCCACCGCATCTAATGCATCATTTACCAGAGCAGATCTCCGCGTTTGATCGGCAGATAGGCAAAATCTATGTATTCCTTGCTTTACTTAGTATGCATGGATGCGGGGCTGCTGTGCACCGGGGCTGCCCCCAGCCGGGCCCGGGACACCCCCGAGGCTCTTGGCACACGCGGGTCTTCCCTGCGGATTCCGTGCGGTGACAAAGTGTCCCCTGGCCATCCCCGACCCAGGGCAGCAGGGTGGGACAGCAGCTCACTGCGCAGGGTGCTGCCACACAGCCTGCTTGGAAATTTGGGTTTGCTCTGCTGAGGCACCGGTGGATTTGCAGGGATGGGAGAAGAGTTGTGAACATCAACCCGGGCACCTCAGGCACCTGCTGGAACTCACTGCTGCACCCAGAGCCTCCTTCTCCTGCATCCCGGGGCAGGCAGTGCCTCAGGAGTGATGAAGAGTGTGGCAGCACCTCTGTCCCCATGCAGAAAGCCACGTCCAGGCTCAGCTGTGTCCCAGTCCTGCCCTCAGCTGGGTCAGTCTAGTGAAAACTCCCAGGGCTCCCCCAGCTTGTTACCCCCAAACCCTGCCCAGGGAGCCCTGGCAGTCCTTAGGTCCTCCACGGGCTGGGCTGGGCGATCCCTCCAGCTCCCAGCCACAGGCACAACAGGGCACCTGAGACAGCCCAAATTTGGGAAGAAATTGGTGATTCTGAGGGACAAAAATAAACCTCACAGAAAGGGAGTTATTTGCTCCTAGAGTTAGTGTGAAGTCTGTCCCTTCCAGCTCAGGACAGTATCAGATTTTTCTTCCTTTCTTTCTCCCTTCCTCTGTTTTTCAATTTCTCTCTTTATTTCTTGTTTCTTAGTCTGTCTTTTTTTTTTTTTTTTTTTTCTTTTTTTTTTTCCTCCCAAAACCTATCTACATAACAGTAAATGCCTCCCAGTCTGGGTGTGCAGCCCCCAGCTCCAGGACAGGAGATCCCCCAACCCAGAGGCAGGGACAGATGTCCCTTTGGCTCACCCAACCCTTCTTTCCTCTGGCAGTACCTGAGCTTGTGCCCAGGAACCAGACAAGGAAACATTTTATTCTGCAGCACATGACATTGCCAGCACTGCCCTGGAGCCCCGGGCCAGGGGGACAGCAAGATTCTGCCTTGGGGACAGGACACCCACAGTCTCCTGGTCCCCTCTGCCTGTCCAGCAAAGCTCATCTGGCCCCTGCCTGGAAAGAGAGAGAAACTTTCACGGGATGTTGCAGGCAAGCAGCAGCCCCTGCCCGCGCTTGAAAGTTTTGCAAATGTTCAACTTGTACTAATTTTGTATGGCTGCATTCACAGTTGTTCTCTGTAAAAAATGGACCTGTGTTAGTTTATTAATAACCTAAACATTACGCATTAAAGACCTATGAGTGACACAAGATGACAAAAAGCTGTATTTTTCCAATATACACAAGCACACATTTAATAACCTTCTATTGCATCTCAGCTAGGCCTTCTCTCTGATGGTTCCCATGGCAACTGAGATAAAAAAGCAGCCATTTTCCATATCTCTATGAAAGTCTATTATATTGCAGGATTAGTTCATCTTCTGCTAAGGTCAAACACAAAGTCATACAACCTGAAATATTTAGAATCCATGTACATTCATTTTTTTATATGCCCTTTCATTTTCCACAAAAGACTGGGCTCCTCTGAGGTTTTATTCCCCAGAAAATGCTAAGCAAAGCAATAAAAAAATCATGATTAGCAGCTGATGAAAAGTTCAATTGTTTTTTTCTCTCTCTCTTTTTTTTTTTCCCTCTCTCTCTCTCTCTTTTTTTTTTTTTCATAAAAAAAAAAACCCACTATTGTTGGGCAGATAGTGCCTTCCCCATTTATCTCTATCAGCAGCCGTGATTGCAGCCGATACCTGCCGCCTAATTGGGCTGGGAGCGATTCGCAGGCGGACGGCGGCACCTTCTGGCAGCGGCGGGCGCGGCGGGGCCGGGACACGGCGGGTGTCGGGACCGGGACACGGCGGTGCCAGAACCGGGACACAGCGGTGCCAGAACCGGGACACGGCGGTGCCAGAACCGGGACACGGCGGGTGTCAGAACCGGGACACAGCGGTGCCAGAACCGGGACACGGCGGGTGTCAGAGCCGGGACACCGCGGGTGTCAGAGCCGGGACACCGCGGGTGTCAGAACCGGGACACCGCGGGTGCCAGAGCCGGGACACCGCGGGTGTCAGAACCGGGACACCGCGGGTGTCGGGACCGGGACACGGCGGGTGTCAGAGCCGGGACACCGCGGGTGTCGGGACCGGGACACGGCGGTGCCAGAACCGGGACACCGCGGGTGCCAGAACCGGGACACCGCGGGTGTCAGAGCCGGGACACGGCGGTGCCAGAACCGGGACACCGCGGGTGTCAGAGCCGGGACACGGCGGGTGTCAGAGCCGGGACACCGCGGGTGTCGGGACCGGGACACGGTGGTGCCAGAACCGGGACACCGCGGGTGCCAGAGCCGGGACACCGCGGGTGTCGGGACCGGGACACGGTGGTGCCAGAACCGGGACACCGCGGGTGCCAGAGCCGGGACACCGCGGGTGTCAGAGCCGGGACACCGCGGGTGCCAGAGCCGGGACACCGCGGGTGTCAGAACCGGGACACCGCGGGTGCCAGAGCCGGGACACCGCGGTGCCAGAACCGGGGCCCCGCTCCGCAGCCCGGCCCCGGCCGCCAGGCTGAACCCGAGCTCGCCCGGGGCTCCGGGTGCTCCTCACCGCTCGGGGCTGCCCCGCATGGTAACAATTCATAGATTCCCTCTGCGGGCTGGGGATACAGGAGTGTGTGTCTGCTTCTTTCCGCGGTGATTAAACGTTTTTATTTAGTAGTGCAAGTGGGTTCACAAAGCCTCTCACCCGCAAGTTTTAGCTGTTGAAGGCTTGCGGGAAAAAAATAAAAATAAAGTGTTACACACATCTGAGTGGCTCCTGTGAGCCCTGATCTCTCTGCAGGAAAGCGAAGTCACTTTTCTTTTTTTTATGAAGGAGTTGGCAACGTAATTCAACCAGGTCCTGGTGACACCTCGAAATGCAATAAAGTAAAACCTGGGCAGCCTTCAGACAGTTTGAATGGTGACAAACATGTTATCACCCGTGCCATGAAGAACTATGGCCCACTCTTTTTCCAAGGTCACTCCTGAAAACCTGGGAAATCAGGGGAGAGAATTTGTGTATGTGGCCATTCACACTTGTGGCTTTGTTCACAGATATATGCTGCAATGTGACATTCGTTCCAGCCCCCTTTAATGTGGAAAAGTAGACACTCTGGAAATATGTGGAAAAGGGGAGAAGCTCGAGAGTGGCAAAAGGATGGAAGAATATTTTTTCCTCCTTTTCCCCATCCCTCCATCCCCAGGAGGCCCCACAGGGGTGTCCCAGTGGCCCCACCACGCTGTTGGAGCAGCTCAGGAGGGGCCAGGTGGGGCTTTAGCAGGGATGGTGCATTCCAGTTTGTTCCTACACCTGCTGCAGAGAGGGGCAATGGGACTGGGAGAGAGGAGCTGCTGTGGGCAAAGCCAAATCCCAGCCTGACCCTGCGTTCCCCCTCTGCCTCAGTTTCCCCCAGCCTGGGTGAGGGCACAGAGGTGTTGCCAGAGTCAGCTCGTGCCCAGGGTGCTCTCAATAAGCTGTTTGCAGCAGGTGTTGCACAGCAGCTGCCAGAGCCATGCCCACCTTCTGAGGGCAGGGAGCAGCCCCTGCTCTCAGCTGCACACCTGGGAGGGGATGCCCCAGCTGGGCTCCTACCAACCAGGGCACCTGTGCACCCATAAAACCTACACCTGCACCTTCCCCTCCCCCTGCTTTCTGCTCCTTTGGGGAGAGAGCAGGTGGCTGCATTTTTAGGACTAGTACAAACCTACATATTTTTAAACTTTAGATCCTGGGATTTGGATCTTTAGTGGTTTGGGGTTTTTTTTAAGGTGGATGTATGTTTTAGTCTCAAAGTTTGGACTAAAGAGAAGAAGGCTGGAAATGTGTCCTGAGCTGAATATTTGAAATTTGAGGAATTGAGCCCATCACCAAACACAGGTGGGTTTCTTTTTTAAGTCTTGTGGTTTCTTTTCTCCCCTACTTCATCCTTGCCCTCCTGGTCAGCAGCTGACATGGTGTTTGCATACCTGAGGTATGTGGTCCTGAGAAAGTCTTTAGAAATCTGGGAGTAATTGCATCCTTCAGCTAAAAAAAACATGTTTGAGCATGGTGTTAGCACCCTCTTCTTGGGGCAGTGGTCTTTTCTCACAGCTCTGGCTCTCTCCTGACAGCTGCTGCTGTGACAGGCAGGGGCTAAGCTGCCCCAGTGCTGGTGGTGTGGGTGCTGTGGAGGGTCTGTGACAGAGCTCACAGTGAGCACTCCTGTCCTCCAGCAAGGGGGGATGTTTGTGTGCTGCTGCCCACCGGGGCTGTGGGAACAGGGATGGTGCTGGGGACCTTGGTGAGAGCTGTTCAAACCCAGCAAAAATGGGGAAAACAAGTCTCCTTTGGGCTGAAAATATTTAGATTTTTTTTTCTAGTGTCCAGTTAGTGCTGGGGGGAGCCTGGAGGATGTGGGGCTGCTGGCTTTTTCCAGGAGCAGGGTGGCTGTTCCTGCTGGGAGAAGGGGTCTCCTTCCAGCCCCAGGAGCTTGGGATGCTTGGCAGTGCCAAGGGGGTGCTCTCTGCTCCCCTCCCCAGTGATCCAAATGCTCTGTGCTTCGTTCAGGGCCATGGTGAATGCCCCAGTTTGGCCCCTGGTTGTTTTTCTGTCTCTCAGTGACATCTGGTGCATTGCTGTGAGTTCCCAGAAAGAGGCCCTGATGGAGGATGTCAGGGTAGGAAGAAAGGAGCTGACCTTGCTATTAAAAGGCAGCAGAAATGGAAATGTTTCAGGCTGTTTCTAGCAGACATGTCTGGGAAGAAAATCTCCTTGCTCTGCTCATCAGGCCCTCATGGGCAGCTATTCTCTGCTAATTGTTCACTTGATACTACACTGGAGATGCTTAATTTATCCTTGTCCCCACTGTATGCCTAAAGAGATCACGTGGAGTTTGAGAGGGAGTTGAGTCCTACTGATCCCTCAGGACTTTGTAGGATTCTGGTCTTACAGTGGCACCAAGAGCCCTGCTGGTCTTGGATCAAAGATGTTGGTCTTGAATGGGAAGAGTTTGGGCCCCAATCCTGCTTTGAGTCCTAAGCAATCCTGTTGGATCCAGTTCAGCAGCCCCAGCAACATCTCTTTAGAGAGGGAATTTCTTGCAAATCTCTGATCCCTGCTCTGAGCAGGGTCCTGTGGAGGACCCCTTGCCATTGTATGGCTGCTCCTTGTGATGTGGGAGAAGTCCAGTAATTATTGAGATTGGCAAGAATAAGCTTTGCTTACAGCTTGAGATGAATGAATGTTTTAAACTCTCTTGGCTTTTTGGCTGAAATCAAATGTGGCATCAGTGTAACATCTGTATCCATTGTCTGGGGAGTGGAAGACTAACCTTGCTTGATGCAAGGCATGAACTTGATTAAAAAGGCCTTTGCTTCAGTTTTGCTCCGCAGTGCTGAGCAACCCTGCTGGGTGATTCTGGGGAAGCAGAGGCTGCTCTGCCTGGAAGGGAAGGGGAGGAGGAGGACAGTGCTGGATATTTGGAGAATTAAGGGAGCAGTGCATGTGGAATGTGACTGGGGGTCGACCTGTGTGCTAGAGGACAGACAGCGTGGGTGTGGTGACAGCAGTGACAACAGGCAGCCATGGACATGGAGACAGACAGTCCCTGCTGGCCACAGAGAGACCATCTCCCTGCTTCAGTCTCCTTTCAGCTGTGTCTGGCAGCTTGTCTCCAAAAGCCCAAACAGTGCCTCAGCAGCAAAGGCATAAATCATCCCAGGTGCCTCCTACCTGTGCTCTGTGTGTGCTGCACAAGGCTCTGGCTTTGTGCAGGGCCTGGATGAGCTGGGAGCCAGCACCCACAGTGTGGGTGGTGCAGGGGGCTTGGTAGCAGCCACCAGGGCCAAGGATTTAAATGAGCAAGGCCAGGAGCACAGGCAGCTGCTCTTGACTTCAGCCACAGTGCTTCCATTGCTCAGACCAAGGTTTTCCACCACTGCCTGTGGACATGTCAGTGGTGCTGCCAACAGCTGTCCCAGCAGGACCACAGTGTGGGAAGCATCAATACAGCAGCTTCCAGAAGCCATGGGCACAGAACAGGGACAGCCAAAGGCTTTCTGAGCTCTGCCTTCAATGCTTTTTGATGATGAAAGTGATTCCTGTGGAATATCATCACAAGCTCTCTGGTGCTGAGCATGGGTGGGCACTGCCTGGGCTGGTGGCCTGTGCTGCTGTGGCAGTGGCCAAAGTTGGGCAGTGGGGTCAGCATGCCCCAAACAGAGAAGACTGCCAGTGCAGGAGCTCAGAGGTGGGCTCTCCTGTGGAGTTTCTCTATCCTTAGTGCATTGAATCTGTACTGGGGTGAAAGCACCAGCTGCACCACTGTTTTCACTCAGCATGTTGGTCTTGGTCTGCTCTTACTGTCATTAAGTGACAAATCCCTGAGCAGAAGAGCACCTAGTGACTTTGCTTTCCACACCACAGAGAGGGGAGATGGCATTGTAGTGACTCAGGAGCCTGGCCCTTGGAATAAATCAGCCTGGCATGGCTCTGCCTGTCCTCACAAAGTGAAGCCCATGTGTGTTGGAAGGAGGATTTTTTTGCTGGGCCAGAAAAAGTGGAACACATCCTGAGAGCAGGGCAGGAACCCATCTCACCTGCCACACTCAGGCAAATGGCACACGAAGGGGCAGAGCTCCATGCCCCCAAGCCCCTGCACATCTGAGCCCCTGGAAGTGCTGCTGCAGCCTGCCCAGCACCAGCCAGGGGGGTGGATGCAATGTCTGTAACCAGGGGTCTCCAGGAAGGCCCCCTCCCCTTCAGAGGCTGAGAGCTGATGCTGGGAGGCAGAGCACGTTGCCTTTGACCACTGTGGGCTCTACTGGAGCATCTGCTGGGGACAGGATATGGCAGCAGGGGATGTTGGAGCTGCTCCACCAGCCGGTTCCTCTGCTGCCTGGATGTGTAATGCACACCAGCACAATCTGTGCTGTGCAGAGTGTGGGACTCTGGATGCAGTATTTATTTAGGTGTTGAAGGTGAAACGAATCTCTGCCATTTCCCTCTGGGCTGAACCTTTACCTGCTCTCCCAGCTGAAAGACAACACTGCTTCTCTGCACCATGGGAACGTCCTCCCAGCTCAGCGGGATGTTTGCTGGATTTTGGGAGTAAAGCCCTTTTCCCTCCACACCCCCCAATGCCCACACTCACTCTCCCTTTCCCCCTTACTCTCTCCTCACTCCCTTTTGCCTTCATTTCCAAACACTGGTGGGGCTGCCACTGCTCTGCCTCTTTCCCTTGTTTTTTCCAACTATTTTGGAGCCCAGTGGGTGGCTTGGGACAGAAACCTGCCCAGCTCATGAAAGCCATAGAAACACTTCCTATGGGGCTGATGAAAGCAGGGTGGTGACTTTCCTTTTTTCTTTTTCTTTTTTCTTTTTTAATTGACCAGAACCCAAAATAGCCCTTTCCAGTGCAACAGACACATCACCACCAAGTCACCTCAGTGCAGGGACTGCAGATCCTTCTGGATGGTGATGCTTGATGCTGTGGAGGAGGCAGCCAGGCTGCTGCTCCTCCCCAGCGAGCACAGCTGAAGTGGCAGCAGTGGCACTGGGATGGGTGGAGCCACGGGGAGCATCCTTCACAGCAATGCTGATCTCAACCCTTGCCTGCTGGGCTGTTCTCAGGGCTCCTAAACAAAACCCATCCTTCATTAGGTAATGTGGCTACACTTTTTTTTTTCAGAATTGAGTTCTTTTTTCTTAAATCACTTTTTTTCCCCCACCAAACTAAGAGGGAAGAGAAGAGGAGGAAGGGAACCCCTCAGCTCTTGTCTTGGTGACTTGCCATGCCTGCCTTTAATTGACAGACCTTGTTATTAATGTTTTCCAGCCGCCTCTCATCCAGGACTCAAAACTCCCTTTTAAAGCCCTGTCATGTTAAAAATTGACATGTGTTGACTTTGGCCTGGGAGAAGCTGGGCCCTGGCTGTAGGTAGGAACTGCATGTGTTTAGTCTGGCTTACATTTTATTTTCTCCTTTCATCAAATTAGTTCAGCTGTATTTTTTTTTTTTTTCCTGAAGGAAAGAAAAGGAAAACTACTTGACAATCTGAGGCTGTGGGTTAGAATTGCAGCATTGTGTTAAAACAACAAAAAATAACTTACAAATGTGGGCTGTGTCAGGCCTGGTGGAGATGGGGCCACTGGAGCAGGGATGGGAAAAGCTGCTGCAAGTAAACACCTTCTCTATGGAGGCACAGAGATCCCTCCTGCAACCCCACAGCCCTGGCTGCTTGTCTGATTTATTCCAGTTGAGCCTGTTGCATTCAGCCTTGCTAAAATTAGTGCTGTCCTAACTGCACCAGGTGTATTTCTCCACTTTTTGCTCAGCTGTCAGCACCCTTGCTGTGGGTACCCCAGTTCTCCACCCTAAAGCTCAGCAGGCGTGTGCTGCAAGCCCACAGAGTGACCACTGGGCTGGAAAGCCAAGGAAATCCTGCTTCTTGACCATAAAATATCTGGGATTAGGGGTTGTGTGGCATATTTCATTGGGATAGCAGTTAAGATGCAGACTGCATCCATCAGGGATGCTCCTGTCCCTGAATGGGGAGTGGAGGGGTGCCCACACTGGGGAGAGCATCTCCTGCCCCTGCTCTCCCAGGTTTTTACCTAAACCTCAGTGTCTCACCGTGGGAGGCATCTGGTTCCCTCTTCCTGTATTTCCCCAGGTGCTTCAGAGTGAAATGCACCCAAAATGTCCGTGGGGTTCATTCACACAGGACATCCCCAGCCCAAGTCACCAGGACAGGAAGGGCCAGGTCCTGCTCTGGTGCCAAATGAAAAGCAGCAGGGAGTCCTGTTGGGCTGGTGTCACCACCCTGCCCACACCGAGTCCTGCCCTGCTCTGCCCGGGCCAGGAGGAATGGAACCCGGGGCTGGAAACAGGGCAGGGGGCAGGGGAGGAGCCCCAGGAGGGGCTGCCAAGGGGTTCCGTGGGGGCAAGAGGGGGGAACACCTCTCCTACCCCCTCAGGGGCATGGCATCGGCTGTTACTGTCCTTAACAGTGACAAATGCCTGAGCAGAAGGGCACCCAGTGACTTGGCTTTCCATTCCACAGAGAGGGGAGATGGCATTCTAGAGAGCCCAGGAGCTGGCGTTGCTTCTGCAAGGAACGACCTCCCTATCATACCCAAACAGCACAAGTGAAGTGGAAAATAAACAGAATGTTATGAGTAGAAAAGTTGTCCATTTTTTTTTCAAGTTGCAGAGTTAACAAATTAAACCAATTGCTGCTAAGTTGGAGTTTTAACAATTTGTTGTTAATAACTTCATGTTGTAATCACCTGTTGTTAATAGTTTTTCTTTAATTACCTGTTGTTGATTGTAAGAAATCCCTCTTCGTCAGGTATCCCCAGGCTGCTTCCTGGAAAATGACACCTGGGACTGTGAGGAGGAGGTGACATCGAAGCTGGTATGCAAATGTGGAAGCACCTCACCAAATCTAGCAGGAAAACCCCCTAAAACAATGAGCCACCATGGAATTAAGAGATCTAAGCGATGTCTAGAGGTGAGGAACTGAATCCCGTGCCTGCTAAGATCCTTTTTACCTCTCACCCTCCTCCAGAAAGTGTGAAGGGATTTGGCACCAAGACCTCCTCTCCCCACAGGCACAATCCCTTTCCAAAGTTCCCCTCTGGGCAGTTGGTCCATACCCACGAGGACCTGACTCCTCATGGGGGGGCTGAAATATTTTCTCACAGTTACTTTTGTAACATTAGTGAAATCAAAGCAAAACGTGTCAAAATTCCCATTAAGACACATTTAACTTCCCTTGTTCCAAGACAAAGTGCCTTTGCCTGGAGGCAGGTTTCGGGTTTGCTGCGCGGCCGTGGGAGACTATTGGATTACAGGCAGCACCAGCCAGAGTTTGCTTTCTTTAGGGTAAAGGCTTTTCCTAATCAGGATCAGTTTAATTCCGTTATCTGAATTATTAGCTTGGCTCTGTGTCTGGCCTGTGCAGGAAGAAGATGAGGGAAGGGAGACTGCTGCTGGGAGAGGAGAGGGGAGAGGGTCTGAGCCCCAAAGGGCAGCGTCTGTCCTTGTCTGGGACCTGCTCTTTGCACTACAAAAGTCTGTGTTGGTGCTGCAGACAATGATGGATGGGGAGCCTGTGAAGGCCCTCCAAGGGCTTTGCAGCTCCAGGTTAAGGCTCATTGTCTGGCTCCGCCATAGGTGAGTGTCAACCTGACTTACTGGAGGGGAAACTGAGGCATCAGGAATGTGGAGCTAAGCTGCCCTCACCTGTAGAGATGTAAGATGAATTTTTAATTAAGTGGAGGATACTGCAAAATCCCTTCTTTCCTCCTGGAAAAAACAGCATCTCTGCATCCTGGCTCATGTGTCAGGGGAGAATGTTTGGGCCTTACCACATCCTTGCTTTGAAAAAGACACTTTTTTCCCTTCCCTTTTTCCCTCCCAGGAGTGAGGGTGTGTATGGAAATTTGAAGGGAGCGTTTTCCATGTTATTCCTCCGATGTCCTCACTCTGTGTCACACTGTCTGTCTGTGGTCCCCACTCCCTGCTGGATCTTGATGCTTGTGCCTGAGACATAGACAATTATTGTTGCTTTGAGCCCAGGCCCCCCAGGGAGCATTTTGGCTGTCAGAGCTGCTCACAGGGCACCAGACAGCAGCAGCAGAGACAAACCACGTTTTGGGTACTGCTGGTGGCATCACAAGTAGAGTGGGATGGGGAATGTTGGTGTGGTGGTGCTGGGAAGGGCTGGCCCTGAATGGAGAACCTGGGCAATGCCTCCTGAGTGCCCAGGGAATGAGGTTTGCGTTATCTGTGCCTCTGAACAGACTGAAACCAGGCTGGACAGGGGCACCAAAGAAAGCTGGAGCTTGCCTCTGCTGCCTGAGTGCTCCCAGGTGGCTCCTCAAGGTGAGGGTGAAGTTGCTGCCATGAGGATGATCCCAGCTTTGTCTCACCCATGCAATTCAGGGGAGAAGGAGCCTCACTTCAGCCCAAGAGCTGGACACCTGCTCGTCCAGTGGCACCAAGACACTGAAGATGAGAGAACCCGTGCACAGCGGTGTGGCCAGGACTGGCCAGGGTGTCAGGGGTAGCTGAGACTTAGAGAAGCATGCCAGGATTCCATTGCATCTGGTTTAAGAGGTAATTCATGAGACTTTCCCCATCCTGTAGCAGTGAGACGCCTCTGCTTAATAAACTCTCCTCTCTTTGACTACAGTCAGGCCATGGTTATTCCAAGGCAGGACTGAGGGTGTCTGTTGGCAAAGCTGTGGAAAATAGAGGAGATGTAAAAGGCTTGGGGAGCCCTTAGCAGATCTACCACTGAGCTGTGTCTTACTGGGTTTTATAAGGTTTTCTTAGCACCCATGAAGAACAAGAGACTCACTGGTACATGAAGAGTCTCCAACCACTAGATTTGGGGACAAAAGAGCTGTTTGCTCCCTTGGGAGTGGGAGCAGGGAGATCTATCACAAGGCAGGGGAGTGATGTGAGCAGCACCATTTCTTATCAGTGGTGGGGAACATGTGACTGGACCCATATTGGTCAGCATTTAGGGATCCCACACAGGGCAGAGCTTGGCTCCAAGGTGATGGAGGCGCTGCCATAAAGTTTTCAGCTTTGTTTCTTGCTGGCATAATCAATGTTTTGCAAGAGATGCTCTTTGCAATTATCTCATCCCCACTGTTAAGGGCAGGCTGAAAAACTGTTGCAGCACTTTAATTTTCAGCCACTTAAACTCTGAGCATCTTTGAAGCCTTGGTTCCATGCTTCCTTTTGCATCTACATCTCCCTGCTGATGAGAAGCTCTTGCACAGGCAACTCAGCACCTATCTTTGATGTCCTGTCCCTGTAAGGTGCTCCTGTCCCCGTGGCCTGCTTTGGTCTACCAAGTCTTACAGGTTCCTGTGTCAGAGATCATCTCTTTCCTCCTAAATCAGAAGCTGATGGTTTCATGTCCGAGTCCAGGAACAAAGTGATTCCTGGAGTTCTCTTTGCTTGGTCTCCTTAACCTGATGGAATCAACAGGCTGGCTCTTCTGCTGGGCCCAAATTTTTTCCAAAGAAGGTAATTTTGTGGAGATCCTGCAGTGGGGTGTGCTAGCTTGCATCTGAGATGGTGCTGTGAATTTAATATTGTTGAGGGGTTTGCAGTGTGATGCTGATGTGTGGCTTGATGTTGAGAGTCGATGTTACTTTGGGTCACTGCTGGGAGCTTCTGCCAGAGAGCTGCTGATGTCCAAGATGTGTGGTACGAGCTAGGCTAGGCACTTTGAACACCTTCTCCAACATACTCTAGTCCAGTTCTGCATCCTGAAGTCCTTTCTCCTCTTCTGGAAAGAGGCCAAGAAGATGGGAGATGGCATGAACTCAAGGTATAGGAACTTTGACTTTCTGGCATGGGCTGCTGAACCAGCACAACAAGGATGGCACTTCCCAGGGCCATCAGCTGGGACAGCCCACAGCACCCACAGCAGCTGTCCAACACCATCCCCATGCTCCAGCAGTGCTGCTTGCCCAGGGAGGGCGGCTGCCACCTCATACTCCTGGTGAGCACAGACTGTGCAGTTCCTGTTGGGGTGTTTCATGAGGCACTGCCACCCACCCATGGGAAAGGCACCTTCTCCCAGCTGGGAGTGGGCAGAGCTCTGAGCAAGCCTGCTGGGCTGTTGTGCCTCCAAAGCTGTGCTGGCCTCTCTCACCCCAGGGTGCCTCACCAAAATAGCTGCTATGGCAAGAGGTTTGTTGACTTTTTTCTTTTCCTTTTATTTTTACTTTTTTTTTTCTTCCTGTGCTCAAACTTCCCCAGACCTCCTCAGAAGACCCTGGCATATCATCCTACAGATGTGGCATAGGAGCCTTGGTTGCAAAATATATCCGGCATGGCAGTTGGCAGTGTTGTGCAATCTCCATCAACTTACGGAAACCACTGTGAGATGCTATTAGAGAGGGGCTCCAGCCCATCCATCACTCCAGCCGCAGTCACGTGTCCACTGTCAGCCAGGAGGGCACAGCCAGCACAGGGACAGCCAGCACCAGGACAGCTTTCCCTCTCAGGGGGTGCTCTCTGCAGGGCTGGGTGGGATATCAGCTCTCTTCTGGGACCCTTCGCCTCTCAGACCTTCTCTGTTGTGCTGCCACCAGAATCCCACCATTAGATATTCTCCTTCAGTGTCTGTCACTGCTGCTGGTTTCACACCAGTGGGCAGAATCTGGGTGGTTGTGAACCGCCATGGAAAGCTCAACAGTGAACCATGGCAGAGATGATGGTTACAGCAGCCCTGAGAGACCAGATGTGGGATGGCAACAGGAGAGCTGCTGTTCAGGTCCCAAGTTTCCTCCTTCTTAACCCAGCAGAGACCTTCCCACTGGCTCCAAGGCCCAGCTGTCCCCTGTGGCAGTCAGTAGGGTGTGCTGGGCAGGCAATAGGGCACCTTCCTCCCAGTGATCCATCCTATTTCTCTGTTCTCTGGGGCTCTTGCTAAATGCCCTCTCAAATAAGTGGGGTCTTGGCTGCGAGGAGGACTTGTGCAACAACCTGGCTCTCCTGGATTGCCAGGAACATGAGCCTGGGCTGGCAACATTCAGCTCAGGGCAGACTTGGGCAATGGGCTGCAGCACAGAGTTCTCACTGCCTTTAGCCATCCCTGTCCTTGGGACACCTCCCTCAGCAATGCCAAGGGCTGTGGCAGGGATGGCAGAGCCCTGGGAAGGGACATGGTGCTGCTGTGAGTGGCCGTCGCTTACCCTTCACTGCTGAGCCCTGCTCAGCACAGCCAGCTCTAAATCACTGTGGTTTATTGCTGGCACCTCCTGGCCAGCTCACTCTCTCCTCCTGAGATGCCTCCTGCCCTTCTCTCTCTCTCTGCAGGCATATTAAATCACCAGGGTCTGCCCAGGAGAAATTGCTGCTGCTCCATTACCCTGCTGTCAGCATCCACCGCTCTTGTGAGAATCAGGTTCCACATCAGAAAATAATAAAGGCAATATTATGAGCAGAGGGGAGAGGAGATTAAAAAACCTGTTTAAAGAGCCTTCTGGTCCCCATGCTGTTTATCGCACTTCATGACTTTGTGTTATTTTTGTTGTCACTGAAGTTGGACTTTTAATTTTCCTCTGATCATCAGGTGACTGGTTTGTAATTTCCCTATGGCTCCAAGGATTAAAATAGGTTGTTTAAAAAAATACATGTTGCTCCCCAAGATCAGGTAGTGATACTTTCTTTGCTAGTTGGAGTGCTGCTGAAATACTTTGTTTAGCCCAAACACAGACGTGGCGTGCACTGAGTCCAGCCCCAGGGCTGAGCCAGACCCACAGTGGCAGTGACAGAGCTGCTTGGGAGGACTTTGTGTTCCAGTGCTTGGCTAGTTCTGTTTTCCTTGGGAGTTTATCCAGGACTTTTGGGTTTTTTCCCTTTTTTTTATTTTCTTTTTTTTTTTTTTTCCCGACATGATTTACTTTCCAGAGTGTTTTGGTCAATTTTCACCCTTAATGCCTTTGACTAACGAGGCTGCTGAATTTCACAGAATGGTTTTCATGCACTGACACATTTGTGCTGTGGGTTGGCAGCAGTATAAAGTGAGGGTGTTTAAGTCCTCCAGCCAAAACTGCCATCTCCTTCACCTTCATGCCAAGTGCTTTATCTGTGATAGGATTTTTGTGGCTTTTTTTAATTAATGGATAACAGCATATATAAATCCCATGAGCTGACAAGAAATGCTGGGTGATGGTTGTTGAGACTGTGGGTGTGCATGGGCGTGTGCAGCCCTGGCCCAGAGCATGTGATGTGCAGCACAGACACGTGGCTGCTGCTGGGTGCTGCCTGCCTTGATGGCAGTGCCCATCTCTGCTCTGGTGGGTTTGTGTTGTATTTATCCAGCCAAGAGGGTCAAGGCTACCTGGTGTAACAGATTTTATGGCAGTGCAATCCTGTGGCAAGCCCAGAGGGTTTCACTGATGTGAGTTTGGAATCCATCACATAAGCAGCTCTGTCTGCTGCTCCAGGGCAGGCAGCTCCAGCTGCTTTGGCCACAGGAGAGGGGGATCTGCTTTGGAGATGTTGGCTGGAAGCTGCTCCTGGAGGGCTCCAGCCTGAGAGTGCAGGACTGCTGCTGATCTGAGATCAGCCCAGCTCTGGCTTTGCTCACTCAAGGCCTGCAGACCTCCAAGGATGCTCTCCCCTGTGGGGAGCAGCCCACAGCCACACTCCTGCCCTGCCAGCTGCAGGAAGGAGCAGGTGGAGAAAGAGCCCTGTTCTGCACAGCACAGGGCGTGGGGCAGTGGCAAACACCACTGCTGTGAGGAAGATGGGCCATGGCAGAGGCAGTCACTGGTCTCTGCACGGCAGAGCTGACACAGGCACTGCTGGGTGCCCTGTCCATGGCTCTGTGATGGATTCACTTATTGCCTGAGATGTGAGTGCAGCTGGAGCTGTGCTGTGCACACTCCCAAAGGGAGCAGGAGGTGAAAACCCTCTGCAGGAGCCATTTTACTCTGCCATCTTGTTTTTCTTCACCCTGCTCCCTGGGCATTAGTGTGGGCAGAGCTCTGTCACCTTCCCAAGAGCAAAGCTTTGCCTGGGTTTGCTGGAGGTGAGCCCAGGTCCAGCCCCTGTTCCCCTCACACTGCTACCCAAGGGCCACCATGGTGCTTGGCTGGTGGGAGGAGAGCAGAGCTCTGTCTCACCTCTGGTCTATCCCTCTCCCTTCCCCCAACCCCAGGAAGCCACATTTGGCACCACCTCAACAACAAGTCGTGCTGGCACCAGAGACTAAAATTTTAAAAAAATTATTAAAAAAAATCCACATGTTTCTAAAGAAAACCCCAAACTGAGCTTTCCCAGCTGGAGGGTAGGGGTCGGTTGCTTTGTAATCACTCCCAGCTTACTGTTGAAAACATCTTGGTCAGATTTTTATCAGTGCCTGAACAGGAACAGCCTTGGATGCTGTCTCTGGGGAGATTAGGTGGTTACCTAGTGCAGAGTGAGACGCTCCTGCCCAGCCAGCTGAGGTGCGTTTTAGATGACACTGATTTGATGTGTGCCAGGGGAGCAGCGTCCCTGGTGTTCCATGGATGCTCCAGGTATGGATGGTGTTCCATGGATGCTGTCTGGCCTGGAGAAGGCCTTTACCTGTCAGGTGATGCCCACAGTGGGTGTAAGCATGGAGTTAACTCCTGTTCATGGTGTGAAGGAAGAGCTGGGGATACCCAGAAGGCAGGTGGGATGAGTTTATCCATCCTCAGAATGCTGTGAAAGGAGAAAAGGGCAAGAAGGCGCAGGGCTGCCCTATGGAAAGAAAAGTGATAATGGGGATAAGGCTTGAGTTGTGCAGAGAGAACATCACAAAAGCCTGACAGTGAGAGGTCTGTGCTGCAGAAACAAGGTCAAGGTGAGACCAAATGGTGTGAGGAGGGCTGGGCTGGAAGTGGTGAGATTTGACCTGTGGTGCTGCTAAGCAGCTTTGGGGCTAAGGTGGGTCCCAAGAAGGTTTCAGCATGCTCCAGTGACAGTGACCAGGGCTGGCAGAGAAATCTGCACAAAAGGAGATAGATTTGAAGAGCAAAAAACTGCTGTTGCAGGCTGGGACAGCTGTACAATGGGCAGGGAGGAGACGAAGCCAGTTCCTTGGAGGGGAGCCTGGGTGTGGGTCTTTGGTGATGGGAGAGAGTGAGGGCTGGAAGGCAAAGAATGAGGAGCCCTGTTCCTGTCAGGCAGCACAGCTCTGTGAGCCCAAACCCTGCAGGCACGAACCCTCTGCCTGGCTAATGCAAGGCAAACCGGGAGAGCCTGCTGGGTGCTCCCCATGGAGAGTGGCTCCCCATGAGCCCAGGCAGGTCAGAGTGGCTGAAACTCCTCACAGTGCCACTGTCATGTTCCACAGCCAGGGTTTGTGCCTGCTCTCGCTGTCCCATTCCCTGTGGAAAGAGCACAAGCACTTGGCCCCAGCAGCAGCACAAGAGCAGGGCCGTGCTCACGCAGCCCGTGCGGGTGGCCGGGCCTGGCCCGTGCGGCCGGCTGGGCTGGGAGCACTGGGCGGCACTCAGAGTTTCCAGTAAGGCTGTGGCCGTGGCGGGGGGCAGGGACAGGGGCAGGAAACGTGCAGCAGGAAGCTGGCTGCGCTGCCCGGCATTCCTTGGCGCTGGAAACCCGAGTCACGCTTCCTGCGGCCTGCCGGGACAGCCTCCGCCCCAGGCAGCGTGGAGGCCACGGCAGACAGCACACGCGTGTTCCGGGTGGTTTCGCTGTGGAAACTGCAGTGCCCTGCTCCTGTCCTACCTCAGACTGTCACAGCACGTCTCCTCCACGCCATGCATCCACACTGCCCACACAGATGCAGTTTCCGTGTGCACCTCAGCTCTGCATCTCCTGGGCTTCGGCCCTGGAGAAACCCAAGCCGCTGTGTTGGCAGCTGGCAACAGACCCATCCCTAAGGGATGCTGCTGTTTCCTTTCTTCCACTCACATGTGGCCTGCAGCTAGGCCATGGCCAAGAGTGGGGTTTATTACCCAGCCTTGCAGCTTTCCCCATTTCCTCCTGTCTGTCCTGCTGCCTGCAATCCAGGTGGGAGGAGGAGACAGGGCTTTTTCTTCCAAAACCTCTTCCACACTTATGTTTGGGTTATTTCCTATGTTGAGATGCATGTGTTTTAGCCAGAAAGACCTCAACTGATCAATAATTATTGTGATTCCTTTTGCTTTCCTTCTAGAACCCTGTGATTCCCCCTTGTTTGTGTTCGTGGACAATTCCATTAATCCATCCACCGCTTAAACAAGTTTGGGCTCTGTGCTGGCACAACAGCACACCACCAAGAGGGCTACTACCTTTGTTCTGCTCTGCCAGCCCACTGGGTAAGTTCAATCCTCAGCAGGAGGCTAACATCTGTGTTTACTCTTGCTCCAGAAAGTCCATGCAGTGGCCACGTCCTGGTTCATTTCTCCTGGCATCCCGCAGTCATGCAGAGCCACTGCTGCACCTGCTGGCAGCGTCACTCCTCTGCTGCCCTTCCCTTCTCCCAGCATGCAGGTGAGAGCTCTGTCTGGGTGTTGATCTCCATTCTGGGTGGAGCTGAGTGCTGTCTGTGGCACTGTGAGCACTGGGATGGCTGCAGGAGCCTCTGCTTCAGAGCTGGACTGACAACATCAAAGTGGGAAAGCAGATGGGCACAGGTGGAAAGGAAAGTCTCACTGGGCAGCTTTTCGGGTAGAGGGTTGTGGTGTACTTGTTTGAAGCTGACACATGCCCACATGGCTTAAGAATGCAAACTGGAGCTATTGAAACCCCAAAATCCACAGCACAGGAAAATAAAATATTCCCAGCTACCACAGTTGAGGCCAGAACCACGATTCTCGAGGTTGAGAAAGCCTATTTTTCTGTTTTTTCCCATTACAATATAACTTTAGCTAGCCTGGAGTATAAGACAAGTCTCTTCACTGCGGAGTTTTGCCAGCCTTGGACAGGGTCAGTGCTTTAGCCTGCAAACCCACAGAGTTTTCCTTGGCAGTCCTTGTTCTGGCAGCAGAAACTTGGCCCACCAGTGATCTCTGCTGCCTTGGCTGCCTTTCACAGCACACCTGGAACTGGACTGATCCCTGTTTGAAAGCCAACTCCACCTGTGACCTTCACCAACCCCCTGAGCATGACCCAGAGCCAGCTCTGGAGCGCCTCGCAGCCATCCAAAATGAACGTGCTCCACCTGTCCCTGCCACCTCCACCCAGCAGCGACCCCCCTGGATCAGAAAACTCCCCAAAGCACCCCCATTCCCCCCACCTTGGCCAATTTCCCCCTGCAGAGGGATCACCCTCTGCCAGCCTGCGGCTGTAGGAAGCGGGAGCGCGGCTGGCGGCTGCGGTTTCGCAGCCGAGATTGCAGGGCTGCAGAAATGAGTTCCCCAGCCCTCCAGCCCAGCCCAGCCGAGCACTCAGCACCGTGGGGCCAGCGGGGCTTCCAGGGGAGGAAATCCCAGCGCTTCGTGAGCCCCGCATAATCACAGGCAGCGAGGAGCAGGAAGCACTTGTGAGGAAGGAGCAAGGAAACACAGCCGCTGCCTCGACCCAAGAACACCTTTCAGGGCCGGAAAGTGGGAGAAGGAAGGCATAAAAGTGCTTTGAGCTTTCGCAGGGGATTGCAAAGGGCAAAGGGTGAGGGGAGAGGGAACAAACACCGGCAGGGCTCTCGGAGAGGGGGCAGCCAGCGTGTGCGTGCTGGGAAGGGGACTTCATGGTGGAGCTGCTAATTAAAGGAGAAAGGCTCGTCTCCATGCTTGTTAGGTTAACTCAGCGGGGATATTGCAAAAGCAAATTCCTCCCAGCAAGTGTAATTAGGGGGCCGGAATTCCTCTGGTTCCTTGTCCTCCCTTCGAATCCTGCTAAAGCCATCAGGTGAGGACGCCGGGTGAGGGGGGAACGTGCAGGTCCTGTGCAATAACAACAACCCCCTCCCATCGTGGCGAGGATTTCACATCAAGGCTTGACTTTTTACTCTCTCGTTATTCCAGGGTGGAAAATACACATTCAACAAAACAAGCTCCCTGTCCGGGCTGGATCCTCGGGCTGCTTCCCCCAGGACACCACGCTCGTGTTGAAGACGGAATGAGGACTGTGAGGGGTCTGGAGCAGCTCCCAGCCCACAGGATTTGGGAGGTGTCCACTCACAGCACGGCTGTCCTGGATGGTGCTGCTGACCTGCTCCATCTTCCCTGCCAAGGGGGTCACACCTCCAGCCCAGCAGAGCAGGACGTTTCATGTTTGCCTGGCACACCATGGCATGTGTTGCTGTGCTGTGCTAGTGTGGCCTGTGCACGCAAAGGAGGATGCTCATGGGGGACAACACGTGAAGATGTGACCTGCCTGGCACTAGGGGACACCAGGTATGTGTGGGAACACAGGGCCAAGGGGAGTTACGTGGTGTGGATGAAGGGGAGAGCTGACTGCAGGGGATGGAGGGCATGGATGGAGGGTGAGGGGCTGGGAGAGGAAATGTGGGGGGAGGAGAAAGGGTGAGCCTGGGACCTTAAAGAGCAATTAGTCAAAGCTGAATTGTTTTTCTAAACTCTTAATGAAAACAAAGAGTAGGGCATGGCCCAGATGGTGCCAGGGGATCAAATAAATGTCGCACTCAGGAAGCAGCTGCTACTGGGAATGTTTCCTGCCAGCCCTGCTGCTGCTTACAGCCGCTTTTATTATTTGTTATTTTTCAGGACTGCAGCTGGGGTTTCCCTCCAGCTCTGTGGAAATATGTTTAAGGCTGGCCCATGCAAAGTGCCTGCTAGGGCTGGTCCCTGGCCCTTGGCAGCCCTGGGCGTGCCACCTCCCTGCCTGGCATCTGCTGCCACTCTTCTGCATGACACAGGCTCTGATGGAGGAATTTCATCCTCCATCTCCTGCCCAGCCTGCTCCAGCACCATCCTTGTCTCTACTTTGTGTGCCTTTATCTTGTGTAGGGTTTTACCTTTCTTGGCCTGTTTCCCTGCTGGACCCAACCATCTGCCAGTGTAAATTCAACATCTCTCTGCTCCGTGTTGTTGGTGTGAATGACCAGAATCAAGAAATCTGACTAAAATGAACATTTTGGATGTTGTTTTTATCTGCCTGCTGGGTTTTGGAGAGAGAGAGAGGGGGTTTTACATTTGGCTCAGCCAAATGAGCTCCAAGCCATGAGCTGGCAGCCACGGGAGCTGGCAAAGGTAGCTGAGAGAGGACTTGTGATGCAAGCAATTTGTGGTGGTTGCTGTCCCTTTGATGGAGGGCAGGGTAGCTGACTGGAGGGGCACTGTGATCTGTCCCCCACAATGGCTGCTCTCATCCAGTCCACCAGCAGACCCTCTGCTCCCTTTTTTTGGAGCACAAAAGCCATTACTATCTTCCATGCACTTTTTTGAGCACATCAGTTATGTAAGCTCAGTGTGCCTGTCTCCCTGTTTTTCTGGGCTTTTCAAGGCCCCTGAGAATGTGTGTGCAAAGAGCTGAACTGGTAGAGAAAAGGGCTTGTTTGTGCTACCACAGAGGGAAAGAGCAGAACCCTTTATTAGCCAGCAGAGACTCTACATGGGGCTGTGGCTTTGTGGCACCAAACAGTTGGACATTGCTTTGTAGGGCAGCTGTTCCCAGACCAACACACTTCTAAGACATAAGAAACACAGTGGTTTGTGTATATTTAAGTATTTTATTGAGACCGGACGTAGGGACCACTCAGGTCCCTCCTGAGGAACTGTGTGCTGAGCTCCTGTCCCTTGCTTATTATACATGGAAAAAATATGTCAAACATGCAATGTCGTGGTACAGCCTGATCTTTGAGAATCTCATTTTCCATCCAAGCCCTGCTCAGTGTGCTCAGGAGGATGAGGATGGACAATTACCTGAGCCTTGTATCTGGCTTTCATCCAGATCAGGGTCAGACACCTCCAAGATGGCTCTGCTGCTCGGGGATGGGGATTGCTCCACACAGCAGGTATGAGGGTTGTGTGAGCTCCCAAAGACTGGGAAGGAGCTGGGTGAGAGGAAGCAGCCCTGGAGCAGTCAGCACTGACTGGGATGGTGAGAAAACCCTCCACGTGCCAGGGGCTCGGCAGCACAGTGCCAGCATGCTGGAAGGGCAGGAGGGTTTCCCTGCTGAGCCACGTCCCAGGAGGTTTGCTCCAGCCTGGCCGTCGGCTGTGGCCATTGTGACAACCTGGAGATGGCCACTGGGGGTTTGGGGCTGGGTCAGGGTAGGGGCTGTTTCCCGACTGTGATGGCCAAGGCTGTGCCAGCTCATGCTGGAGACACCACTCCCCTGCCCGTCAGAGCATGTCCTGGGATTTGTGGTTACGTCCTCAGAGCTGTTTGATCCGCTCAAATCACAGCTGATCAAAGGGGCAGTTTACGAGAACAAAACACTGGGTGACTTCCTCCAGTGGTGCCAGAGGCAGCCCTTTGGAGGCGAGATACAAGAAAATAAGAAATTTTTTAACTACTGAATGTCTTGGCTCCTCAGAGTAGCAGCTTCTGTGGGACAGCCCTGCTGCATGGCCCAGACAGGACCCCAGTGAGGGAAGTTTCATAAAAATATAAATGAGATATGTATATTCTGAGAGATGACCTGATTTCTCTTCTACACACACATTTAATAAACTGTGAATTCCTGTATTTCAGGCTTGTGAACCAACTTGGCTGCTGTAGTAACTCAGAAGTGAAAGCCCTCAATTGTTCATCTGCTAAATAAGTGCAGAGCAAAATGGGCCCATCAGATTTGGGGTTTGAACCCAGCCATGATAACCCCATTCCCTCTATTTCAATCAATGCTTTGCTTTTTAACATAGGAAAATGCTCTCAAGCATATGGTGGGATTCTTGGAGTTGTCCAGTGCAGAGCCTTGGACTTGATGATTCTTGTGGGTGACTTCCAACTCGGGATATTGTCTGACTTTTTGATTTAATTATCTTTGCTTGGTCAGCAGAAGAAAGAGATTGGTAGGGGTGGCTGTCCTGCAGCAATAAGCGTGCAGTGGTGACCACACATTGCCATCCTGCCTGAGACATTGAGAGTGTCACCAGGTGGGAAGAAGCCTGTCCCAGGCAGGTGCTGTCAGGCTGAATCTCGGCTGTAGACTCCCCTGTGGTACCTGTGCTGGGTGACCCTCCAAAGCTTCCTGATTCTCTTTTTGACCTGTCCAGTGAATTGGGAGGTTTGCTGATAACAGAGATTGTATTGATCATCATTTCTGGAAGTTGGAGAATCCTCTGGGATGGTTGCACTGACCCTGATGGTCAGGAGTAAATGGGATAAATGGACTTTCAGTGGAATTGTATAGGTGTGACTGCCACTGCAAAGGCTGCTCAGGTAGAGCTTAGGGATCTTTCTGTGCTGGTTTGTGTGTTACCAGAACATCAAAGGCTGAAAACTTAATTTCTTGTTGCATGGGAGTGGGAGGAGATGGGCAGAGAGTGGAAAGTCACCCAGTGGTGGGAAGCATTAAAGAGGGCTGGGCAGAGGGGTGCTCCCCACCCACCCTCCATGCTCTGGAAAAAGCCTGCTCCCCAGGTGGAGGAGGAAACTGGCGGTGATGATGTGCTCCGGATGTCACTGTGCAATCAGGGAGGCTATTTAGAGGTCACTAATTGATTAGGGCAGCCACAGCAGGAGGAAATTACTTCCAGGAGAGACAGAAAACCACACTGTCCAGCCAGCTTTGGAGAGGTCTCGGGGAGAGCACAAAGTCCCGAAACAATCAAAATACTTTGGAAAGAGGCATTTCTCTGCCATGGTGCTTGACTTGGGATATGGCCTGGAGAGAAGTTGCCCACCTGCCTGTGCTGGTTTTGGGGACCCTGGGGTATGGCAGGGCTGTCGGTCTGGGAGGCCTCTGGAGATGCTGGAGCATGAGATGGAGCTTTTGGCTCTCCCTGTAGCCATCCTTCAAAAGACTTATTATCTCTTCTGAGCTCCATTTAAGAGACTTCATCCCCAGGAGGGGCTCTCAGTATTAATTAATTAATTAAATGCTGATAAGCAGAATGGACACCAGCTCAGAGAGTGCTTTAAATGCCAGTTGATGTCCCCCAGGCAGGATGCTTTTTTTGCTTGACTCCTTGAGACACATAGATCCCCTCCAGTCACAGGCTGACCTCACAGTTGGCCATTGGGCTCCTCAAGCCAGAGCATCTCAAATGTAGCTTTTCCTTGCAGCCTGCAAGATGCCAAGCTGATCTCAAGAATAAACCTGGGCACTGTCCTGTGCTGTGACAAGGGAAGAGCATGTTCCCTGGAGGTGCTGAAGGGAGATGCCAGCCTGCAGGGGTGAGTAGTGAGGAGCTGGTGCTGCATGCTGGGGCTGCCTGAGGCCAGTGTGCTGAGCTGGTGAGAGCTGCAGGAATGCACTGTCTCCGAGTCTGCTCGTTTGGAAATGGTGCTCTTTTCAACGGTTCTGTTATCAGATGGAGCATTTCCTTCATCAGTGTTAATATCCATGTAGTGAAACAATGAAAGGGCTTCCTATCAGTTCCAAATAGGACGTGAAAAGCTCTCAGCGTTAAGAGTAGAGGATGCTGGAATAGGGCAATGGGAAACGCCTGAGTCACTGAAATGCCTCTTTGATTCCATGAGGCTGATACGTTCAAAAGGGAAGAAGAAAAAAATAAAAAGAGAGAGAGCAGAGTTAGTTAATGATCTGAGGGACAGAGAACAGGAAGGGGCAGCAATTGCAGCGTGGGCTCTGCAGAGGAGAGTCACAGGGGGATGTCTGGCAAAGGCTTTGGAAAGTGGAGAGTGCAGCAGGGAACTGAGCACAGTGAGCTGCCTAGTTTGTTTTCAGAAAGGGGGAAGGCATGACGGAGAAATCCTTTCCCAGCATAGCCCTGCAGCCTTTATCCTGCTGCCACTTGGCCAGTGTGCCAGCTCAGTGTGGGATCAACTGCAAAACAAACTTTCAAATTGCTGTGATTTAATGGTGCCCAAAGCACCGCAGATTTGGAGTAGAGGAAGGAAAATACTGCTTTGCAAAGCACCCAAGGCCATGAGCCCACTGCTCAGAGGATCTGACACTTCCCATCATCTCTTGTCCCAACTGGGGGACATGCAGAGCCACTTGTGCCAGAGCTGTGCCTGCAGGCAGGAGGGAGGGGTTTGCTGAGGTTGGGCAGCTCCTGCTGTCCTGGGGCAGAAGGAGCAGGATATCCCGAGCCCACAGAAATCCCTGGCCTGGAGTAGGGCAGGCAGCCAGGGCAACACACTTTCTGCTCTTTTCTGGAACTGAAGGTCTCCCTGCCTGTCCCCACTGGCCAGGTGTAAACCTCAAGGCCACCAAACAAACACAGGGGCTGTGATCTGTGCCAGGTCAGAAGCTGCGGGCAGCGTTTTTGTTGTTACAGGAAGAGCTGCAAATATTTCAAACATAACCTGTTTTCTCTGCTTTGCAAACCAACCCCGGTTGCCTGCAGGCAAACAGCCCACTGGGCATAATGGCAACTGTTCTCTCAGGGGAAATTCCTCAGTGGAATGAGATGGAAACTGTGATGTGGAGGAGGTCAGACTTGCTCCTTCATGGTGGTAAGAATCTTGGCCACCAAAGCTCAGTAAAGAGCAAACCCAGAAGCAGATTTCTCCCCACCTGAGAAGCACCACGGTGGGCTGCATCCAAGGCTGCTCCCTGTGTGGGGTGATAGGGCTGTGCATACTCTAAATCATTCCTCTCCTGGCTGCATGGCCACATGTGGGATGTGTAGAGGTGTGCAGGGGTCCCTCAGAGCCCACTTTTCAGGGCTGTGTCCCTCCCCCATCATGGCTTGCCCAGGAGACTCACCTGTCTCCCCATTCCCTCACTCCGTGGGACACCCAGTCCCAGGGAGACCCATCTCTGGGTGATGTGCAGCACACGCCACCCACCACAGCTCCCATTTCACACAGGACAGGGCTGCCCTTTGTGAGGAGCAAGAGGGGAGGCGATGAAAAGCCAGGGGGAGAGGCGCAGAGGCTGGAGGGAGCCCAGCCCCGGCTGAGGAAGGCTCACACACAAAGGGCCGTCCTGTCTTCACACCTGCGGGGCGGCAGGGCGCTGACAGGGACAATGACACCACTGACAGGGGCTGGTCGCTGGCAGGCAGCGGTGAGGTGACAGGAGACAAGGGCTTGACTGCAGAGGGGGAGGCAGCTGCTGCGGGCACGGGTGGGGACAGGCACGGGTGGAGGTCGGGCACTTCTCTCCTGCTCTGTGTCTGCCTGGTCAAGCCTGGGCAGGAATTTGATGTGAATCCACAGCCGTGCTGTGCCCGCAGCTTTCTGTGCCATTTACACCCAGGAGTGCAGGTGGGGCTGGGGGTCTCTGAGAACCGGCGTGCAGAGTTCAGGTGGTGCTCAGCAAGGCTTTGTCCCCACCACACGTGGGTGAGTTCCAGTATGGAGTTGTGGTACCCATCACCAGAGGGGGATAAGCCCCAGCTACCAGCCCTTTCCTTGCAGCATGCACCAAACCCCACCACTGCTAACCCCAAAATACCAATGTGGCCTTGCTCCCCAGGAACCGGGGATTGCTTCCTCTCACTGGGGTCACATCTCTTGGGTCCTGCTCCCCTCTGCCCACTGTCACCGGTGTGGGGACGCCTGTGACCACTCCTCACACCTTCCCCGTGGCTGGGGCTCAGCAGAGACCAGGGCTGCTGGACAAGGCGGGTCCTTGCGTTAGAGCGCAGCCTGTAGATGTGACATCCTCCGTGTGTGTGCCTTTGAGCGGCTTGTCCCGGCTGCTCCGGGGCCGGGGCCGCTCCGGGAGCGGCAGGAGCGGGATCAGCGGGCGGAGGGTGCCCTCCGGTGGCCCCGGGGCCCGGCTCGCCGCCAGCCCCGAGCGCAGCCGCCGCCGGGGACCCCCAGGCTCCGGGCCAGCGGATTGCCATGTCCCTTCTGTTCTTTCATTCGTAGGGATGCTTTCCCTCCTCTGCTCTCTGCTTTTCCCTGGCTCCCCACTGCTGAGCTCCACTCCCTGTCCCTCGGCCCGGGGAGATGCTGTGCGAGCATCGAGCTGCTGCTGCGGGGCCAGACCCCTCCCTGGAGAGGAGACCTGGGGTCCCTACAGCCCCAGGCTCTGAATCGCCCCCAGGACCCCGAGCTGGCCTGCTCCCACTCAAGGGGTGCTAACAGAGCCCGGTCTTTAGGTTCAGGAAATCTGGGAATGATCTGGCCCTGGGTGTGCAGAGGAAGGGGCTGCAAAGGGGTGGGGTGATCCTGAGAACAGCCTGGTGGGATGGACACCCCCAGCGTGGGCTCTGTTTGGTGTTTGGGTGTCCCACTGTGGTTGCTAGCACACCCAGCTTGAGCCCTGAGTGGACCCAGAGTGTCTCTTTCCTGTCCCAGCTGGAAAGGGCTGGGTCCCTGACAGTTTTCCTGTTTGGGTTACACCCCACTGTTCCCCAGCAGCCTGTCCCTCACAGGCTGGGTGGGGAGGGCAGCTCCCCTCCTGCTGCACCAGTGCCATTGCCCAGACCTCCTGCAGAAGGAATGGAGGAATATTTGGGCTGGGCAAATGAGCCCATTCTGAGGCTGAGCAGCCCAGAGCCCATTGCGAGGCTTTCTGAGCAAATGGCCCTTAGGTCCCTGTGGAAGGCACACTCCATGGCATGTCCCTGACCCTAGGCAGAGGAGGAAAAGCAGACTTGGGCTAAGGCAGGTTCCAAGGCAAAAGCTGTGGAGGAATCCATGTTTTGGCAGTTCTGTGTTTCCCTGGGGATGCCGTTTGCAGCTGCAGTGTGCTTGGATCTCTGGGCTTTGTGGTTTTCAGAACCCTAACCCTAGGCATAACCCTGTCCCAGAGGTGGCTTGGGGGCACCTTTCCTTTCCAGCTGGATTTGCTGCAGCAGGGGACAGGGCTGGGGGGTGATGGGTGCCCAGAGCCCCCTCCAGCAGGCTTTGCTGGCTCAGCCACATGCTCACACCAGGCCAGCGGTGACAGATGTCTATTGGAGCTGTCACAGGATGACAACAGAGCACGGAGGCTCCCAGCCCTGCCCCACAGATGGGCTGAGGCAGAGCTGCCTTCAAAGCAAAGCGTGCATGTTCTCTAGCCTGCTGGGATTACAAAGTTAAGGGCTGGCATTGTTTCCCCCGTTTCAGTGGAGGTGGATACCAGGCAGGATTAGTCTGGCAAAGCTTCCCAATGTGCTCAAAGGGGCACAATAGGACCTTGAAGAGAAGAAGCTGCACTGATGACAGACAGAGGAGCATCTCTCAGCAGCCTGTGCCTCCTGACGCAGGCAGGATGTGCTCAGAGCAGGTGCTGCTGCTCTGTGGCTCTGTCTCTGCCAGGACACCCTTCCCGTGTGCCCCAGGACCCCCCAGCAGCACTGGTGCTGTGGGCAGGCAGACAGGGCACAGGCCTCTCTGCAGGGGAGAGAGGAGAGGTGAGGGGCTGCTGGTCTGAGTACCCCTCTGCTGCTGGCAGTCCAGGTCACCCCTGCAAGCCCCTGGAGGTCTCTGCTGCCCACCACTCACTGCAGACAGGGTGAGCCCTTTGCCCTGGCAATGTCTGTTCACAGAGGATGAAGCTGCCTGTACTGTGGGCCAGATGTCTGCTTTTCCATTTCTTGGTTTTATAAATTATATTTGGCTCAAGAGGTACAAAATTCCCTGTTGGACTCTGATAAAACCTTGGAGCAGGGGGAGCCCACTGTGACAACCAGCTTTTTCCCAGAGCATCTGTGCAACACAAGGCCATCACTGCCTTCTAGGAACTCTGGAGACACCTGGGATGGTGGGAAATGTGTGGAGACACCAGGAGAGCCTGGGAAGAGGGGGGACATGCAGGTAAACAGCTAATGTGTGCATAGGGGTTCATTCTTTTTTTTCCTTTTTTTTTCTTTTTTTTTCCTTTTTTTTTAATTTTTTTTTTAATCATTTGCAATCAGGAGCAATTAGAAATAAAACCTGGAGAGCCACAAACTCCCTGTGTTCCTGAGCTGCTGCTCCCCAGGGCTTTCCTGCCCAGAGACCCACATCAGCAGTGCAAGCGCTGCTCTGTGCTTGGTGCAGCTGTGGAAAGCATGGTCACAAGGGGATTGGCAGCCTGTGCAGGCAGCCAGCACTGAGGTAGCACCTTCTCCCTGAAAATAGGTCCTCTGTGGGCAGGGTTGGGGGGCTAGGTCTCCCCAGGGGGCAGGGGCAGACTGGATGCAGCTCCAGGAGCGGGGCTGTAGGGAGGGTATGACGTGCAGGGTGTTGTTTCTCTGGGGTGACTGGTGACATCCTGAGCAGGCACTGGGTAGAGGGGAACCTGTGTCCCCTGCTCTGTGCAGGCCCTTTTATGCTTGCCCCAAGATGTTCCTTCTTATGGGATTTTTGCTGATGTCTCAGTCACCAGAAGCCAAATCTAACTGAGTAGAAACATGTACCTGAACAGAGCTGCAGAGGTCAGCAAAGCAGTGCCAGGGGCATTTACTGCAGCACAAGGAGCTGCTCTCTCAGTCAGCTGCAGTGATTGCCTGGGCTCCTTGCTGAAACCACAGCCTGGCAGCACCAGCTTTTGTTTGTCTGTGATAACTTATTAGCTGTGATAACTCGTTAAGTGGCAGGGAACTTGAGCGTGTGCCATCACCTGCCTGGCCCAGCTCTGCCAGCATGGCTCACACATGGGCCTGGCACCATCCTGCTCTGCAGCAGCCCGTGCCTGCTGAAGGCAGCTGCCAGGGGTGCCCCCAAACAGCCACCACAGAGCCTGTGCCATGCTCACACCCTGCCACGTGCTGGGGCACTGCAAACCAGGCTGAGAACCAACAAAGCTCAACACACCTCGGGCTTCCTATCTACCTAGCCTCAGCACGTCTGGCCTGGAGCAGAGACACCAGACTCGGGCTTGGCTCTCTTTGGGGTGGCTGCAGGGGACCTTGCTGTCAGCCTGGTCTCATGGAGCAGCCGGAGCATCCGTTGGGCTGCGTGGGGCTGACATGCCGTGTTTGTGAAACCCGCCACGCTTGCGGTTGACCAGAGCGCTGAAACAAGCCCGTCCGGAATTGGTGCACTGCTCTGTATCCTGATGTGGTGAGCAGCTCCGACTGGTGAGGGTGGGGGCAGCCCCACTGGGGTGCCTGGTGGCAGTGGGGCTGCAGGAGCTTGGCAGCAGCGGCATGAGGAGCACACGCAGGGCCCCGCCGGCGCCCGGAAAGCTCAGCCAGGCACTAACGGAACTGTGATAAAAATGAATGTGACCAGGACAGCAGTGCAGGGGAGATTAATGTCAGATTGTCACAGGGGAGGAAACTGAGGCAGACAGCACTCAAACAGATACTGGAGCACATTCTGGGGGGGGGGGCAAAGGGGGTAGATGCTGCTTTTCTCAGCATTGCTGCATCTGCAGATCTGCATCCCCTCCTTCAGCCTTTGAGGAGGGAGGAAGGGACAAAAGGTTTACCTGAAGTGTGTCCACCACCCCTGTCAGCCCTGTCCTGCAAATCCTCCCACCTCTGCAGGCATGGAACCTGCCCCTCTGTACCAGCCTGAACAGGAACATCAGCGCTGCTTGCTGCCTGAGACCTTGATGTGCATCTCTTGTGGCTCCTTGCCCAGGCCAGGTTTGCTCTGCTGCCTATCAGCAGAGCTTTGAGTGTGATGGGAGCACTCCCTGCTGCAGGAAGGTGCTTTCCCATGGCTGTGTGAGGAGCAAAGCTCCCTCGTCACTGGTATCAGCTGCTGCAGCCCTGCCAGAGAAAGGCTGGTTGTTCACTGTCTCCCCCAGTGCCTGGTCCCGGTATCACCACAGCTTCTTCAGGACCGCGCAGCTTCCACCCCTGCAGCTGCAACAGCCTCCCAGAGGCCTCCTTTGCTCCATCGCCTTTGGTGCACTGGTTTTCGCTGTGCCCTCCGTGCTGCTCTGTCTGGTGACATGCTCTTTGCCACCTGAATGAGGCACTCCATGTTCTTTCCTAGCCTCCAGTGTCTCACCTTCCCTCCCAGTTCCCATCTGTGCTCTGGGCACTTTGTATGTATCTCCCAAAAAACTGCCCAAGCCCCTTAACACCTGCCTGTGGCATCACACCAAACAAAAGCCTCACTGGGATAAATCAGAGATAAACAGCCCCAAAGCAAGACTTAAATAAGTAGTTACAGGAGCTGGGGTTCACTGGGGCTATGTCCACCCTGCTCACAGCTTTGCCCTCTCTTCCCTCCCTCATCCTTCCTATTTCTGCCCTGCATCCCTCTCTGCATGCCGAGTCTGGCGTTCAGCTCCGTGCCCGGCTGAGCCAGCAAAACCCTCGAAACGCCAGCCCAGGTTTGGCCAGCCCAGGTTTGGCCCGAGGCAGGGGAACAGGCTGTCCCTCTGTCCCCGCCGCGGGCCAAGCGCGGGCCTGCAGGGACACCTGGTGGCGGCCGGGGACCGGGGGACCCGCGGGGCAGCCCTGCATCCCGAGATCGCGGCAGCCCTGCATCCCGGGATCGGGGATGGAGAGCGCCTGCATCCCGGGATCGGGGATGGAGAGTGCTTGCATCCCGGGATCGGGGATGGAGAGCGCCTGCATCCCGGGAGCAGCAGAGCTGGAATCTCAGAGCAAGGAGCGGGCTCCTACCTACAGCATCCCCCGAGCAGCCGCAGCTCCTGCTCTTCTGCCGGAGGAAGGGAAGGGGAACCAAGGACTTTTTCTGCTCCGGACTGGATGAAGAGTCAGGGAGAGGCATTTTCCATCTCAGTCCCCTTCTAGTCGGGTTTCCTTCTCCGCTCCTCGCAGGTCTGCAGGGCAGTGGGTGGAGGGGCTGGCTGCAGGCACATGCTCCTGTGCCGGCCGAGCTATTGCAGAGGTGATGTGTGCTCCCGGCTGTGAGGTGGAGGTGAGCAGTGCCAGAGTGGGAGCTGACAGTCCTGGGCACAGACAGCAGGGGTGGGTGACAAAATCTTCTTCCGTGACCACTCAAGGGTAAATCATGTAGGAGCAAGGTGCGCAGTGCCTGTCTGAGCTGTCTGTTCCCTCACTACCTGCATTGGGTATCCAGGGATGCTGAAGGCACATGATAAAAATTGAAGTCCACTTGCAAGTCATCAGTGAAGTGTAAGGATAACAAATTTTGGCACTGTCCTCCAATAGAATTCCTGCCAGTTCATAAAGCTGCCATGTGAAGGCGCCCCGTGGCACAATAACTGGTGTCCCAAAGGTAGCAAAAGCTGCTGCCTGTTCTAATTGTCTGGCATGAGAATGCCCCAAAGTGGAGGTTACCCCCAGTCTTGTGGGCAGAGCTGACCTGGGACCCCTCATGGGCCGTGCAAGCAAAGGCAGGGGGCATTGCTGGCACAGGAGCCAGCAGGGCTGGGTGGCAAGGGAGGGCAGGCGGGGTGCAAGCCCAGCTCACTGCCCCTGGATGGGCATCCTCCCGTGTTCCTGGCTCCTGCAGCTGCTCTCCCTCCTGTGCTCCTGGCTCCTGCAGCTGCTGCCCATCCTCTGCACCCATGCCTCACAGAGCTGGTGCTGTTCACAGGGTACTCTTGGACTGTTGGATGGGATAAAGGCTGGAAGTGTTTGGATCCACCCACCTGCTGGAGAGCTGCAGCCTCATTCAGAAGTGAGTGTCATTCATTTATCTGGATGATGAGGAATCCTTCAACCCCTGTAGTTTTGTCCCACGAGCTCCTTTTCAAACAAGGTGTTATGTATCGCAAACAGCACTCTCTGATATGAAGGACCAATCTATTAAGGACACTCAGCTAGGATTCTCACTCTGATGCTCTGGTTGTATTATTTCTTTTTAGCTTTAGCACCTCAATAATTCACCTGCCCAGACCTGGTACTCACTTGATCCTCCGTTCCTCAGCTCACACCTTGTCCCACATGGTGTGGATGTGCTCATTCACCACCAGCTTCTCTAAATCCTCCTCATCATCCCTCTCTGAATGCCTTGAGCTTTTATAATCTCCCTGTGTGCCAGAGACACACAAGATACCGCACAAGGACTGTGTTGGTGTGCACACTGAGCAGCACAGAAGTGTGGTTTGGCTGCCTGGGACCCTGAGCAGCTGGATCTGGCTGAGGACACCATCCTGCCACTAAAAGTGGCAGCAGCCTTGGGGGCTGGCCCTGAGCTCCTCACTGTCATTTCCTTCACCAGTCCCTGTTTCTCTTTGCACAGCAGGTTTACCAAAGAGGTGCCAAGCATCACCGTCACCTTCCCCATGCCTCTTCAGAGCCACTGCCACTGTGATGCTGCTCTGTGGGTGATGAGCATGGACATTTCACCATGGCAGGGTATTTGGTAAGCCAGCATCTCCAGACTTTGGTCCAAGCCCAGCAAGCCCTGGACCACTCCAGTCAGGATCAGTTCAAGAGTCAGAGTGCAAGAAGTACCCCTGATCTCTTTGCTTGGCTGAGAGCCAAATGCCCTAATGACAAACTTCAGGCAGAGCCTTGCACAGCCACCCAGTAGCCTTGTACAGTCAGGAGCTGTGAAGGACAGGGGGAGAGCACCAGGCTGTGTCTCCAGCAGCTGGATGTGGCAGGGTGTGATGGTGAGGGGCACAATGACACAGAGACAACCAGCAGAGCCTTCATGCCTGAGCCAACATCTCCCCTCACCAGGGAGGGACCCAACACCTTGTGCAGTGTGGCTCCTGCTTCAGCTGTGAGCTCAGAGCTTCTCTGCTCTCCAGCTCTCTTTTGAGTGTCCCATGACTGCTGGGCTGAGAGACATGGGATACTCTGGGATCACTCTTTACTGGTTTGCTTTCTCCAGCCTGCGCTGCCGGGCTGAGGCAGCTGCCTCCCTGCTGGCCAAGCGATGCTCTGCACCTCATGGCTGTGCCTCGTGAGCCGCTGCCATGCTCAGCCCTCATGTCCCCGTGGGACAAGGATGCTCCCCATCGTCTTTGGAGCCCGTGGCACAGCAGAGGCTTCAGGCTGGGCACTACAGAGAGCCACGCAAGTGACACACTTGGAGGACATCCGCAGACACCAGAGCCATCAAAGCTGGGTCTGCCATGGCAGGCAAGGCCCACACTGACCCTGTGGTGCTCCTCCAGCTTCAGTGTGCATGGCTGCTGCCCTTGGGAGGAGAGGAAGCTCAACAGTGCAACTTGGAGCCCTGCACAAGATGGCAGTGGGGCTGGGCAGGGAGCATGGGGATCCCAACCAGCCCACCATGGCCCCAGTGGGGTGGACTGCCTTGGCTGTGCCTCAAGACCCTGGAGCAGCCCCAGAGGAGCTCCCTGTGCCCTGAGGACGTTTCCTGTTTGCTGCCCGTGCTGAAGCATCGGCCCTTCAACCGCCACCAGTCCTCTGCTTCCGGCAGGGGCTCCCGCCCGGAGCCCCCCTGCATTATCAGCTCACCAGATGCCTTTTTCAGGATACTGTGGTAAAACTGTGCCGGGCAGGCGCTGTCATTTGGGGTTTTCTCTCATGTCAGCTTTGAAGACAAATTGGATGAGGAGGAGCAAGAAGGGGGGAAAGAAAAAATAATAAATTTAGGCAAAAAAAAAAAAAAAGAAAAAAAAAGAAAGAAAGAATGATGCTCGCCGCCATCCTAGGCCAGAGCTGGCCCACGTGCCAGCATGGCAATGGGTCCCCCAAGCGGTGTGGCCAGCAGTGGCCGGGGACAGGGCAGGTGGGGTATCCAGCATGGCAGTGCCACTGCCCTGGCGCTGTCGGCCTCTAGGGGCAGTGGAGGCAGTGAGGTGCCATGGCAGCGCCCCGGGCCTCATGGGCCCACCAGCACCACGGGGATCCTCTGCCATCCCTCCGTGCACTGCTGCCCACTGGACATGGTCCTCATCCCAATGCTGCTGCCTGGTAGGACCTGGTCCCCCTCTGGGACACAGCCCGCCTGGCACTGCTGAGGGAGCGGGTGCTGGGAGAGAGGGTACAACATATCCCTTACCCTTTGGCCAGAAGCAGCTCAAACTGGCCAAACCAGGCTCTGGGCCTCTGGTCCAAAGCCACCAGACGGTGCTGGGCAGCTGACAGACTGGGTAGACTGGGCATGGAGGGAGGGAAATGGTGAAGCAGGAGATGGGAAGTCTGTCTTTCCATTTGTGGAGCCTGGCAGGGAATGCTCACCAGGTCTGCCACGGGGATGGGGTACCCAAAGTTGGGGGCCCACTGCAGGAATGGTCCATGGACGGATGAAGGGGACAGACCATGGATGTGAGGACTTGCCAAAACTCCCCGTGCTGGTGCAGGATGTGCACAGCTATGATGAGGGCGTGCTCCCTGAGGCTGTCATGCAGCAGGCAGCAATAAAGCATGACTGCTTGCATGGCACTTGGCACGTGCCCCAGCTCTGCTTCCTGCTCAGGTGGCAGGGTCAGGTCGGCTGGAAGAGATAATGCAGGTGTGCTTTTGTACGTGTGTACAGGGACGTGGCAGCCCCAGAGCCAACCACAGACCTGCAGCATTTGCTCTGAGTTAAGCCCACTGATCTTCCTTAGTTGGATGAAAAATAAGTAAAATGCGGTTGGTCCTTGCAGAGCAGAGGGAAGGTGTCAGCATGGGGAGGGGAGAAAGGGCCCATGGTGTGGAAATAGTACTGGGCTATCCCCACCCACAGAGGATGGATGAGGGGCTGGCTAGGGCCACAAGCTGTGGGTGGGAGTTACCAAGCACTTAATATAAAACCTGATTTTTTTTTCCAGCCCTTGTGTTGAGCATTCACTGGAGGATGGGTTGGACCTCCTGGGCTGGTCTTCAGGTCTAGATTTTCCCTTGGAAGACTGTGAAAAGAAGTCAAAGTGGGAGAAGCTGTTCTCTGGCTGCCTGGGACCACAGGAGAAGCTGTGGGTATCACCCTGGTGAGCAGGGGAGGTGTGGGAAGGTGGTGGGAGCAGTGAGTGTCTGTGCAAGGCAGGTGGCTGTGCTGGGATCTGAAATCATGGCTGCTCGCTTTCGCCGGCAAATCTTGCATTTGTGTGGTTTCCTCTTCCTTCTGCTCTGTACACTTTTTTTTTCTTCCCTCTTAATTTTGTTTCTTTTGCTGCAGAGGCAAATTTCAGCCCTTCCAACCTTTTGGCTCCAAACTCTGCACAGGAATAAAACTAAACACGAACTCCCAGAAGGGCTCAGCTTTATCTACACGTGAGATGTTAATCTGCTGGAGGGTCTCAAGTGCTCCCATATTTGAGCCTTTCCTTCTGCTGTTCTGCAATCCCCCTGGCAGATGCCTCCCAACTCCTAACAACCTCCCCAGGCTATTTTCCCTGAGCAAGATCACAAGTGAACTTTCTAGCTCAGAAAAGCTTCTGTGAAGAGCAGCAGAGACAGTCCTTCAGCAGCCCCCACCTCTCTCTTGAAGGCCTGGCTGTTTTTGAAGGCAGCAGGAAAATGGAGATGGTCCTTTCCACCAGACTGGGATTTCCCTGCCCACAGGTCTCAAGTTTGATGGCCCTGAGTGTGGGTGAGAGGAAGAGGAGCCCTTGTGCCTGAATTCCCTGGTGGCAGTGCCTATATCCCTGTCCAGTGCTGGCTGTGATGCTTTGGGAACCTGCTGGTGCCAGTTCCTCACACTTGGTGACCTGCCAAGCCTGGAAGAAATAAAGGCTATCCTTGCAAAGCAGCAGCTGGAGTTCAGGGAGATCCCAAAGCCAGCCAAAAATGGTGCCAGCAAGGCCAGCCCTGGCCAGGGACCTGCTGGAGTGGCCCAGGTGGCAGAAGCCAGCATGGTGACAGTGGTTGGAGGAATGAAGCAAGCCCTACCTGAGCCACATGGATGAGAGACTCAGCTCCCTGATGGCTCCATTTGGGCTGCCCTGCAGTAGCTCCTTCCTGCCCTCAGTGGGCACCTTGGGTTACACATCTGGCAAGGAGCATTAGCTGGTCATGTCATAGTCTGAGCAGGGAGATCATTTGAACACCTCCTTGGATGTATTTACAGTTTGTAAAACTCAGCCATGAGAGAGAGAGAGATTTTGAAGCCAGATCCCCTAGAGCCCTCTGAGTTGATGGGAAAGACAGCAAATAACCAAATCCACCTTCCTGACCCAATCATCCCTACCCCGTGGACTGGAAGCTGCTCCCTTTAAATTTGGCAGAGACAAACAGCTGCAGCCCTAATTGGTGCATTTGCTGCATCAGGTGTTGCTGCTCTGCCTCTCCCCTGGCTTCTGCAGATCCTCAGCTCCCGGTAGGTGCTGTGCCTTTTCCTTTTTTCCTCATTTATTCACAGTAGTAAATGCAGAGGAATCCAGAAATGGCTCAGGTTTCTAGGTCACTCTGCTGCTGTGTTTGTTACAAGGTTCCCTGATGTATGTGCTGCTGCAGCAGCAGCACTGGGGCAGAAGGGGCTCAAGGGAGCAGTGTGGGAGGCACGTCCCCCCAGGGAGGGCAGCAGAAAGGAGCTGTGTGGAGAGCACTGAGGCATCACTTCAGCACTGGCTGTTTTATCCTCAGCCTCAGGAACTGGGGCAGCTCTCCCTGGGGACCTTTCCAGCTCTCCTTTCCAGCTGGGGCTGCCTGCATCCATCCTATTTATAGCTGCTGTCTTTGCAGATGTGGTTTCCATTAACAAGCAGTATCTGAAGCTGCCCGGTGGCTTTGTGGGCTGAGGTGTATCTGATTGACCAGATCCCCTTGGGGCAGAAAGACACAGGCACTGTCAGCCCCACGGGGCTTTGTAACAGGCACCACAAGCTCCACTGCACCCTCAGGGGTCTGGTATCTTCTGAAGGGTGGCACTGCTGTTCCTCTGCTGGGGGAATGGAAAGTTGAGGATATCTTTGGGATCACCAATTTGATCCCTCTTCTCATCCTCTGGACCTGCCAGCTTTGGCTGGGTGCAACAGGCAGCCTTTGTCTGGCTTTGGATGCCCCTGGTACTCCCTGAATATGGCATGTGCTCTGGCTCAATGAATTAATGACAATTTATTTGATTTTAGCTATTTGCAGCTGGTCAGGCAGGACTCAGTGTCTCAGGGTGCCCCATAGCACCTGCACGGGGAGCAGACAGGCAGGGATTTAGGCTTGCTCACTGCTGCCAGGTGAGGTTTGTGGGCATGGGACAGAGCTGGCACCTGGTGACAATGTGGTGGGTGCCTGGGCTCAGGCCTGCTGCAAAACACTCCTGACTAAAACCACTTTGGAAGCTGTGTGGTCTGGGGCAGAGGGCTTTATCTCAGATAAAAGGGGCCAGCATGGAGCAGAGACTGTCTGTGACAGACCTGGGCTGTGTAGGTCCAGGACAGAGGGACAGCAGTGCAGGTAGCCTGGCAAAGGGCTGCACAGTGTCCTGCTGCTCGTGCATATCCAAGCACAGGGCTGGCAGGCAGCACTGAGCCATAGGGGCTGTATTTGCCTCAAACCAGTGTGCCACAGGGGGCCAGTGCAGTGCTGTGGCAAACCTTCAGTGCCCAGCACAGCCACGATTGGCACTCGTCTCCTCTTGAGCCACTGCTCTGTGGGGCAGCCATGTGCTTTGCCTGGGCTGCAGGCAGCCTCCCACAGGAACGGCAGGTGCCCAGTGGAGCAGGCTGCACACCACCTACCAGCCCTGCCCTGCACACACAGCCAGCCAGGGCAGCTGCCACCACCTGCAACTCAGGGCAAACGGGGACACACAGCCCCTTCTGCTTCTTTTCTTCTGCATGAGGATCTCTAACCACTTTGATCTAAACTGTACCAGGCAAAGGCAGTAGGGGAGAACCATGTTACTGTTCCTGCAGCCACCTCTGGAGTATTCAACAGTGAACTGAGGCAAAGGTGCACAGGAAAACATCTTAGGAGACTGATACTACCAGGGGATTACACCTCCCAAGGTATCTAAGTGTGATTAAGGACCTACATGGCAGCACGAGTGATGCACTGTCACATGCAGCACACAGTAAGAGGACGGCAGGGCAGGCTCTGCTGTTTTCTCCCTGTAAGGGTGCAGGTGCATGCACATTCCTGGGGAACAAGGGCTCGGCCTTCTCCCCTGTCTGGGTCAGGGCTGTGTGGGGTGGCAGAGCTCTGATTCAGGGCACACAGGAGGCAGGAGTGGTCAGGGCTGAACTCTGCTCCACAGGGAACTGCACTCCTGGCCGTGGGCAGGATGGGGTCACCCAGCCCCTCCACCTCCCCCAGCCCAGCACAACACACAGACACTAGGCAGTGACTGTTTTATTTCAAAGTAAAACAAAGGTATCTTTTATTCCTTCCAGAGCTGTGACATTCAGCTTGGCCATAGCATGTCTGTGCTCAGACTGGCTCCTTGTGTGTGTTTACTCAGAGCACATCTGTACAGGGCAAACCAAAAGCAGGAGATATTTCATAACTTGGCTGAGTCTCACCTCTGGTAAAGAAATCCCAACCAAACAGGATGGCTTGGTTCCTTGCACAGCACATGCTGCCAAGCAGACAGGCTCTATAGAAAAATCTAAAAACAAAATGCACTTTCAGGCATTCCACATCAACTTTTCCCCTAATTTTGCTGGGAATGCGTTTTGGCTCCAAGTGTAGCACTCCCATCTCCCTTCACAGCTCTGCAGCTGCTGAAGCAGAGTTAGAGGGCATCAAGGATGTTGTCGATTTTGGAGACCAGGTCCTGGCGCTTGTTGGAATGCATCTTCTCGTTCTCGATGTACGTGTCCTTCTTGAGCTTGCCTGCCACCAGCCGCTCCGCCTCCACCGACGACTTCAGCACCAGCTCCTTCACTTGGCCATCCAGCTTCTGAATCTCACTTACCTGGCAGGGACACAAACCGAGGGAGTATTAGAGACAAAACAGAACAAAACAACCCCCACAGTGAAGCTGGAATAGAAGAGATGGCAGATGATAGCACTGACTTCATCTTCTACTAAGCAGAAACATCTCCAATCCCTGAATGTTGCTTCCTGAACCATCACATTAGGAGGAATATTCCATGAAGGGATAACTAAGGAGTGCAGATAAAAGAGCCTCCAAGGACCCAGGAGCCAGGCAAGAGACTGTTAAAGAGTATTAAATGATGGATTTTAAAGGCTTCAAGCTAAATCACAGCTCTGACAGCTGAAAGCTGTGTCCCTACAGTTAATGTTCATGGGGTGTGAGTGGTAGGTCTGCAATGACAGAGCTACTCTTTGAGTTAAATAACAGATTAACCAAGGTGGCTATTAGCAAAATGGATCTTAGAGACTAAAGTGTCCCTCACTCGGGGTTAAGTGGCTGTTTCAGGTAAGTGTTAAAATACACTGAAGGGAAGGACAGTGGGTGTGTGCTCATTGTGCCATGGCTTTCAACATGAGAGAGCAAAACACCCCCAGAGGAGCATCATGTTACCAAAATTCTGTCAGCACCAAATGTAAATGTGCAAGAAAATAAGAGATGAGGGAGAAGATTTTGGGTTGACTGGTGTGAGTAGTAGAGTCAGAACTGTTAATCTGTTGACAGTTTCCATTTTTTGCTTAAGTGTCACTGCCATGAGCTCGATGAGAAGCATCAGGATTGTGTTACAAAAGCATTAACCTGTACAAATGCAGCTGGTTCAAGGACTGCTTAAGAAACAGCACAAGCAGCTGTTTACCAGCAACACCTACATGGCTGCATAAATGAGATTACTGCAAAAACAACAGTTTTCACACAACCTTGCAGAGATCAAGCCATTTTCAGATTAAACAAACCCAACATAGACTGGCTGCAGACACCCCCAATTAAAACTCCTGTAGAATACTTGACAGAGCCAAGAACAGGAGAGCTTATAAAATAAATTTTAATTTCTTACTTTATCACATAAGTCAGAGCCTTCTGTCTTCAGTTTCGACTGCAGTGAGGCTATTTCACTTGTCAGGGCCTTGTGCTCCATCTCCAAAGACTTTTTGCCACTGTTGAGGGTGGAGATGTCCCGTGACTGCTTGTATTTATTCACTGCTTCATCAAAGTGACGGTACAGCCCAAGCCTCTTGTTCACCAGGGTAAGCACCTGCTCTGTGATGCAGGCAACCTTCATCCTGGCTTCAGCAGCTGGATCCTGCACGAGGACAGGAGGGAAGATCAAAGCAGTCATATCTGTGACCTGCATCAAGCCATGCCTGCAATCTGCCACAGGACTGTTACAAAAATTGTTCCCTCTCCAATTAAGTCAAATGACAGTAATTAGGTGAATGGTGCAAGTGCTGATTAGGGGAAACACCTTTCAGCACTCAGTCCAGCGCAAGAAATAATTTAACAGTGAAAACACTGCAGAGGGAGAACTGCAGACATCCCTTCTCAGGGGGATTCCTTTTTACGTAGCAATCAAAACTCTAGTTAGCTTTATGACACCAGATCAGCCCTACAGGAGTACCAGTGCTCAGGCTGAACAAAAACAGGACTTCAAACAACCAGTAAAACTTTGGAATGGCAGGAACATTCAGCGAGAATTACTGGTATGGAAAATCACCATCCAACAGCTGAGAAATCTGCTTATATTCCCACAGGGCTCTTCATCATACAGACCTTGGTGATGGAGAAATCCAGCCTGACATAGACAATCACAGTGAAGAACAAGATGTAAAAGGCTCCAACTACCAAGAGAGGCTCTTGCAGCATCAGGATTTTGTTGAAGGTGTAATGAACCTGTAAGAGAAGATCCAAACACTGAGCAGTGCCCTGTGTTACTGCAGGGTTTACACCCCTCCTCAGGCAGCAGCAGAACCACCCAAGCAGTCCAGTCAGTGTTTATTTCTTAGGTGTTTTGACCGAGCTGCTGAATTCAGAGGAGGCACAACTGCTCCAAGGCCACACTCACCACAATGTCCTGGATGTGCTGCTCCACCAGGTTGCTCTTGTGTGCCACAATAACAGGACGTCCAAAAGTGTCCAGGTATGTGTAGTGAAGCTCGTCCGAGGCACGATTGATTTCATAGGGGCTGTCCACATGGATATTCCTGTGGGTAAAACCAGACAGTCCCATATAACTCTGTGGTGTTTGAGATGATGTAACCCAAGACTCGTCTGGGCAGTTGTAGCCTCTAGCACAATGAAAATTAAGCAGTTTAAACAATGCTCTACAAGGAAGCAAAGCTGTGTTCCAAGATCTCCTCCACATGCACAGTCACGGTTTTGATTCACTGTCCCCAGGCCATTAGAGCAGACTGGAGAAGTGCCACCAACACAGCACTGTCTGCATTAACAAGCCAGGAGGAATCACACTTACTTGGCTCCTTCTGGCAGGACAATCTTGACAGTCAAAGAGTCTGTAACTTGCTCATCAAACACATGGTCAACAAACCTCATCTTCAGGGCATACTGATCACCTAAAAGTGCAGAGCAGAGAGTGGTTACAGTTCCTCAGAGAACAAGGGACAGCCTTGAAACTTAGCTCCCACCCAGGGTAGGAGCAGAATTTGTACGGATAATTGTGCAGCAGGGGGCACTAGCTCACTCAGATATATTTTAACCAGATGTCTACAAAAACCTGAAGCAAGCACAAAAAAGGTGGATTTGCATATTCTAGAAAAAATAGCTGGCAACTGTTGTTGCTAAGCTGTGTACCACAGCCTTCAATTCTTTTCTGTACAGCAACTACCTTTAAACACAAAGAAGGATGTTTTTTATTCCCTTCCCCCTCAGCCACCCACCAAGATTGTAGAGGTATTCGTAGCTTGGCAGGTTGTAGCCAATGATGTAATGGGTTTTCCAGCCCCCAAAAAGCGGGAATCGGGGACGGATCTCCATCTCCACAGAATCATCCAGGACAAGAAGGTGGCTGGTGGAGATGTTCCCAATTTCATCTCTGTAATAAACGTCCTGAGCAGCAGCTGGGAGAATGGTCTGTATGGAGAGAAGCAGCAGTGAGGGAGTTACTTCCAGGGAAACTGGCAGAACCAATAAAGGCTGGTAAGCATTGAGAAACTGTGCTCACACATGAGACATGACAAAATGGCCACTCAGCTGCACTGAGTGGTAAAATTGTGCCATTATAACCAATCCCACAAGTGGCTGCCAGCCCTAAAATCACTTGGCGTCCAAATGAATGTGCTTTCTCCAGCTGAGTTTCAAACTCTCCAGACAGCAAGGGATCATCATGCCCACCAGGACAGCAATTCCCTTTTCACTCCAGCTTGCTGCCCTAGCTGACTGGACTTGCTAGCTTTACACTCAGCAAAATGAGATTTCTGTTTGGCTGCACCACCCCAGAGAATTACAACAATCAATCCTGAAGGCTACAAGCAGTGAGAAAGGTTTTAGTTCAGATGAGAACACATAATACTTTTTACATCTGGCTAGCAGAGCCACAGCTTTAATTCTTGTTGAGTGCTTTGTGAGCAAGGAATGAATGGGTGAGTTTCCAACTAATACTGTTCAACATGAGGAGGAAATGACAGAGAAGCAACTCTGAAAATAAGGGGGTGGGGACAGAATGAATGGTCCTTGCACAGTGGAAAACCCAAAGGAGAGATCTCAATATAGGAGTAAGGGATTTAGAGGGTCCCTGAGATTTGAGGGGTTGAAGTGTGGAAAAACACTACATGCCCTGTTACATGCAGCCTGTTGGACCAGCAAATGCAATAAAGTGTATAACCTCCTAGTGCTGCATCCAAAAGCTATTCCCATCCAGCACAAGCTTTCTCTGAAAACAGACTGGAGTTTTAACATTCCCTTATTACTGGGGTATGGTTACCAAACAAAAGGCAAAGGACAACTGCCATTTTTCTTTTCCTCTGGGGATCTAAGAAAAGGGGAAGCCACAGTTATAAAAATGTATGTGCAAAATGTCAACCTTAAAAGACTTGACAGAAGAGATCCCACTGTCTGGCTGTCTCTGGTAGTCGTATCTGGAGAAAGGCCCTTTCAGCACTGCTCCTGTGTGCTTCAAATCAACAGTCTCTTCAACAGCAATGTTACCCCAGTGAGACACCTCAATGACCCGTGTCATGCTGGTGATGGTCAGGAAGGGACTGTTATTTTCATAGTGCACCTTCAGAGTGTCCTAACGAGGGAAAAAAGATAAAACTGTCAGATCTAAAGTAAGTAGCAAGCCTCCCTGACAATGACTCACTCCATGTGCCACAGAGAACCCTCCTTGGCAGATGCACGTGTTCCTGGCACACAGTTTAACTCACAGCTGGCCTGTGATTTCTACATGAGAGACTCTGCTTCCCACTCACCAGCCTCTGAGACACATCCTCCGTGTCTGGAAGATGCCCTCAGCAGAGCCACAATCCCTTTGCACAGGAATTTACCTGGCTGTAAGGAGGGATGTCCTTGAAGGGGCCGTATTCAATCGTGTCCTCGGTGCGGGAAGGGTTGCCCAGCTTGGTGTAACTCTCCACGTTCCTGGAGGCCAGTTTGACACGGGTTGTTTGGGTCTTGGTGACGTACGGTGAGTAAAAATAGTGATTTCCTTCAAAGACCACAAACTGCTTCTCACTTTGGGTGATGTGGGTGGGATAGGGCTGCAAGACGTGTGTGAAAACCATCTCAACAGAGACACGGACCTTGGCTCCCGCGGCCAAAGGAGAGGGCAGCTTCACCGAGAAGAACTTCCCACTGCAAGGGAGAAGAACAGGTAAGGCAGGTGGGATCTCCCTGGAGACAGCATTCAGGTCCACCCACTGCAACACCCCCTGCAGACAGGTGACCGTCTATCATGTGTGTAATGTGTGATTTGGGCAGGTATTTCACTTGCTCCTCCAAGACACAGAGATGTGCTGTCCCAGCGGGTGTGATTACTGTGCTGGGGAAGCAGCACAGGCTGAACTGTGTCCAGGCACAGTTACAGTCTTTGCTTCACAAAAAACACCTAGTTCCCTTTTGGGAAGAGGATGGTGACATACCCCTTCCTAATCCTGCATTTATAAAGCTTCAGCAAGAGTTTTTTTCCACTCTTCTCCAGATGACAGGAATGATCTGCATCAAATGAAGCATGGGCACAAGTCCGGAAGACAAATCACAAACATCTTAAGTACTTGTTCCCACAAAGTCTGCTCATTCTCAGATTTTTGCCCACAGGATCTGAAATTAAGGAATGCCCAGAGTGGGAGCAAGGTTTTGGACTGGACAGACCAAGGTGATGCCAGGAGCAAACATACTGCATGTCATGCCTGGTGGCCCAAGGGCAGGATCACATGAGACATCCAGCCATGTCAGAAGCCAAGGTCTGCCCTGGCACCTTAACTCCACAGCCACTGTACTCCTCAAACCCAGCTGCACTGTGCTTCTGAGTCACTTTACAGGCACCACTCACCTCTCAGCTCTCATGGCTCAGAAAACACCTGCCTGCAGCACCTACATAATATTCCAAGCTTGGCAGCACAGAGCCTGATGCAAACAGCAGCATCCTCTCCCCTGGCAGCAGGAAGAGCCTGCACTGGGGGCCATGGTACCCAGCTCTCTGTGGTGTTCTACACACCACCACAGGGCACTAAACTCCCTGTAGTCACCACTGTCACCCCCCTGAGAGCTCAGAATGGAGGAAAGGGTAAGAGCATGACCAAATACTTCTCTCACCTGGTGTCCCAGGGGGCCAGGGCATTAGTCAAGGCACTGAGTACAAGAGACTGAGCACAGCTAAGGAAGATAACTGGTCGTGATCTCCAGGTATGTGGAACTGGGAGAGTATCTCAGCTTCATTGTGAGGACAATTATGAACCCCCCATGCACAACTCTAGGTATTCACCTTAGAGGGTGATACTCACCTTTTGCCCTTAACTTTGGTCTCTTTCACTTCCAAGGCATTCTCCTCCTCTTCCTCACCTTTCACCTGTTCCCAAGCAACATGCAGGATCAGTGTGCTGTGTGTTGCCATGTTCCCACAGCCTGGTTCCCAAGCCAGCACATTAGTAGTACAAATGAGAATATTGATCAAAAGCTTTTGTGATTTCCCTTGTGACTGGGGCGTGAGGCCATGGGGAATATGGCTTCACCTGCCAAGGTACACTGCACAACTCTGCATACAGCCACACTACAGAGCACTGTATGCCCCTCTCTCTGCTGTATGTAGTTTATCTGAAGTGACAATACCTCTAGGGCTAGGCCAGAAGCATTGTCCTATTGCTCCTCCGACCCTCCTGTGGGTAATGGCCGGGCTCCCGTCCCGGGGCTGCCTGGGGCTGCCACCCTGCTCCGTCCGTGCCGACCCTGCCCAGCCGTGTCGGTGCGAATCGCCCCCGATCGCCCGGCACCCGCGGCACACCCCCGGCCCACTGCCGGCGGCTGCGGGACCCGGGAGCGCCGCCGGGGGCCCGCCAGTGCCGACGTGTCCCTGCGGGCGGGCGCAGCGCCCGCGGGCCCCGGGCGCTCCGTGCGCGCTCCGTGCGCGCTCCCCGCTCACCTGCACGCCCAGGTGGGCCAGCCGCGGCTCCAGCCCGGGCTCCAGCGCCAGCAGGAAGCTGGAGGCGGCCGCGCCGCCCGGCGCGTTGGCGAGGCTGAGCTCGGCCGAGATCTTGGCCAGGTGCGTGCTGAGGTCCAGCGAGCGCCGCACCTCCTCCAGCACCAGATCGGCGCTGGCGCCGGCGGCCGCCAGGCAGAGGAGCAGCAGGCGGCACGGCAGCCCCGCCATGGCCGGCACACCGCGCGGGGAGGGCACAAGATGGCGGCGCCCGCGCTGTACGGGCACGGCACAAGATGGCGGCGCCCGCTGGGGGAGGAGGCGCGCGATGGCGGCGCCCACCGGCGCTGGAGGCCCGGCCCCCTGCTCCCCGCCTTCCGCGGTGCCCGAGGAGAGAAGCTGGGCGGGCTCTTCCACACTCCCGGGAGTGGTTTCGGCTTCGCGCAGTTCCGGCGCTTCCCCGTGCCCCGCTGTATCGGCGGGCTTGGGTGTTCCCACTGTGCGCTGCGCCCCTGCCCTCGCTGAGCTCCCAGGCCTGGGCAGGCCTCGGGGCCGGTCAAGCGCTGCTTGTTTGGCCCTGCTGGGCTTTCCCACTTCTTTTTCTGTAACAAATATTACAGGATGCTCATGGCTTTCAGGTGCTCCTCAGCCTCGTCTCCTGCCACGGCACAAAGCAGCTCTGTTTCTCCATGTTTTTAGCAGTGGCCGGTTCCTGTCAGGGCTTCCAGGGGCCAGAGGTGTCCGTCCTGTGTTTGGCATAGGGATGGGAAGGCACTGGGAAGTGTTGGGCACAGGACGGCCCGGAGGAGCTGTCAGTGTGGATGGCACTGGGATGTGGCACTGGGCACTGCAAAGTGATGGACTTTGGTGTTTTTGATCATGCTGTTGAATTAAAGAGCCTCATATTGGGATAGTTCATCTCGCTGGCCTAGCACACATTGTTGCTCTGGAAGGTGAGGTTTAACACAAATAGAGTTAAGATGAACCCAAATTTTCTGCTTAAAAAACCACAGATAATTGACAGCTAGAGGATGCCAGAGTAGAAGTGCTGCAGGTATCCAAGGCATGGTAAGCAGCCCTGCACTGCTTAAGGCAGCTGGGAAAGGAAAATGTTAGTGGTGTGACACATGACTGGGGAAGAGGTGATTGACACTTTATTCTCAAACATCTAAGGCAGATAAAAGCAAGGAACGGATGTTGTCTGCTGTGACTGCCAGAGCAGTCTGTGAGCCCTGTGGGACAACAGACCTTTCATGTTTGCATAATGTGATCCAGGACTCAGTCTTTCTTTAAGATCCTAATACGAGTCACAGAGATAGTTCTTTGATTTGGCCTGAGATTGCCAAGTATCGGAAGAGGATTTCCTAAATTATGTGTTTGGATATGGAGTCAAATAGTCCCTTGGCAAAGGCTAAATAGAATGGGATGTCTCCTGGTGTGCTATGTTCAAAACAGCATAATTTCTCAGCTAGCCTTCCTTTTCTTCCCTTACCACCCCCCCACCCCCAAATTCCTGTCATGGAAATTTTCTTGGCAAATTACTTCAATTTCCCTTTGATTTATGAAGGTAAATACATAAATGCCTGTGAATTTGGCAAGTCGCCCTGTAAGCATATCCTAGCACAAGCAGGTAGTTTTGTCACCGTGTTTCGGTGATAGTGGTGTTCTCTTCCAGCAGCACAGCAGGAGGTGCCTGCAGGGGTGGGTTCCACCTCCTCAGCCTCATGTTTCCAGCCAGGGAAATATTCCAAGTCCCTCTGCTCTCCAGGAAAAGCCTGTTTATCTTGGCCTTCTCCAAAGAGCTGGGCTTTGGGGCCTGGAGCTGGGTAGGCATGTTCAGGGGGAAGCAGCCATGAAACATGAGAGGCTGAGCAGAACAGCCACCTCCAATTAAAGGCTGGCCAGCAGTGCTGCATCTGGGGACTCCTCCCGTTGTCCTGCTTGGGTGTGCAAGTTCCTCTGCTGGGAATGGCTGTCACTGTCCTTCCATGTGCCACACGGAATAAATGAACTCCAGTCAGTCTCTTTAATAACACATGCAGCTCTCATTTCCCTCTCTCCCTTAGGGCAATTTCTCCTGGTAAAGGGAGGGAAAGAAATAAATGCATATGTCCCTTATGTCTGGAAATAATTGGGCTTCAGCTGTCCCAAGCCAAATTTTTCTCTTCAATGGGTTCATCCCAGAGGCTGGATTTGACCTTGCTGGTAAATGCCAGTTTCAATATGTGACCCATCCCAGACCCTGGTGAGCTCTGAAGCAGTGTTGTACACTAACCCTGTGTTTGGATCCATTTCTAATTGTGATAATTGAGTCATGCTGAGCCTGTGCATCATCTGTTTCACGACTTCAGCTCTACCACACAGACTAAATTTGTCTTTGGTTGAGAAGGTGCTGCCTTTGGGCTTTTTCAAGGCTGAGTTTGGCTCTGCAGGCCCTTCCTGCCACTGCCCTGTGAGCAGTGCCCGGCAGTTTTCATGCATGGGGTCAGTCACAGCTGCTGGTGGCCCCTGGCTGGCTGTGATGGTGGCAGGGACAGCTCCAGGGATAGCTCTGGGGACAGCTTGGGGACAGCTTGCAGGCTGTTGTTCAGCAGGGAGAGGGTGCAGTGCCTGTGTGAGTATCTGGCTACCCAGGCCTGGTGCCAAGTAACAGAGAGAGACAGGTGTTCAGAACTGCTTTTTCTCTCTCTCTATGTTTTTTTGTTTGTTTGTTTTTGTTCTCTCATTGCAAGGAATGTCCCCGTCCAGCAGTAACACCCCAGAGAGCTGCAGGTCAGGAAGCAGCATGGCAGAGGTGACCAGCCCCTGCTGCCATCCAGGCACTGGCACAGTGCCCCAGCTCCCCGTGTGCTGTGGGGAGGGTGTGCCAGCCCAGGGCTCGGAGCAGTGGGAGGATGGAGCCATCTGCCAGGGCTGAGGGACATCGTGGTGTAATGAATGCCTCTGGCAGGATCGGCCACGAACAGCACCACACCCCAGGAAAGGCCCTGTGCTGCTGTGTTTGTACAGGGCTGGTGCCAAACTCAGAGCTGTGTCATCTGTCAGAGCAATTTGTTCTCAAGGAGGGAAGGAGAAGTTGTTTTCTAGAAGGAGCTGTTGGCTGTGACCACAGAAGCACCCTGAAGGCTGTAGCAGCAGGGAAGAGGATTTACTCTGCTGTGATCCTCATGCCAGTGGGGAGCGTGCACCAGGAATGTGCAGGGACCAGGATACAAAGTGCTGCTCTCTGAGGAGCCCAGGTCAGGGACAGAAGAGAGTAAACAGGGTTGGGTATGTGTAGCAGAAGTCATCCTGGCAACGCCTTGAAAATTTTAATATAAATCTATCAGTGATCCTGGAAAAAAAACTTCCTGCTTCAGATTTTATTGGTGTTTTACCGTTTAACCCTGTGTATGTAAAATCAGCCTTTGGCTGCCAGTGAAAGGCAGAGGGCATTTCTCTCTCTTTATTCAGTCCTGAGCAAGGTGTTGGCAGTTGCCAGCCATGAGAGCACAGGTATGAGGTGGCTGAGTGATGGCAGAGTTTGCTTAGCCTTGCTAAGGCCCTCAAAAAGCAGCTGGAGAAAAAGAAGAACAACATTCTTCCAGTTTCATTATTTTTACAACCTCATTTTTCAGCTTGTCAGCACAATTCACACTGAGCCTCTGCCAAGCAAAACACACCATTATTCTTATTTGGGGTTTGCCTGTGATTTCCATGGAATGGTGGACTTAGGGGGCTGGCTGGAGCTTGGTTCCTACTCTTTGTTTAGCTGGAAACACATTATGCCTTCGCAGAGAAAGTGGTGATGGGGCACTGTCAGTCTGGGGGCTGCTCCTCCGGATTTTTTCAATTTAGTTATCTGCAGTAGCCCCTCCCACCCCACTGCTTATAGTGTTCACCTTTCTTTAAAACAATTTTTTTCCTGGTTAAAAAAAAAAAAAATCTGTTCTCTCCTTGTCAGACCACAAGACTCGGGAAAAAATAATGAAAAAACCTGCCTGGACAAAGCATTGGAAACACAGAGGGAAAATCTCCTGGGAGCATGTGGGAGAGCAGCTGTGAGTCCTGCAAGGGGTGAGACTACTGTGTGATGGGTGTTGTTGAATTAAGAAAAAATGTGTGGAAAAGGGGATGCTTCATCACTTTAAAAAGTACTTTTAACCCTTCTTAAAGCTTACTAAGAATGTAACTGAAATAGCCATAGCCAGGCACCAGCATGCTGTGAATGAAAAAAATCTGTTACACGTGTACAGTTAAAATGCAAAACCTGAGCAAGGTATGTGGTCCACACAAGGAAAGCTGCCTTGGGCTGGGTGGCTCTGGATTTTGTCACAGGATCAGAGCATGTTTTGGATAGAGGCAACAGTGCTGTTTCAACTATATTTTAAAAATGAGAGTGTGATCAGGGCTGCCACTCAAGTACTTCACAGTTCATATAGCACCTGGCTACACCCACAGCTGGAAAATGCCTTTGCTGGACTGGCATCTGCAAAGCCAGAGGAGGAGAGAGGAGGGCAAAGTGCCTTTCTTGGAAAAGACAGGGGCTGGGAACCAAGGAGGCAGGGAACCTGCTGTCCTGCCAGGCTCCAGAGGGGCAGGCTGGCTGTGGGCAGAGGGGAGACCCGCTGGCTCCTGGGGCAGCAGCTGAATCTCACCCTTGTGCTGCAGATAACAAATCCTTGCACCTCTCCCTCTGCTTGTTTGCCCCAGGGCTGCAACGTCCCAGGGCCAGATGGAGGCAACAGCAGCCGCGTTTTGCCGAAATCCCAGAGATAAACACATTGAAAGAGCCCGCAGCAGAGCCAAGGGAGGAGCGCCTGAGAGGCGGCTGCTGAGATCCCTGGCCTGCGCTGGCGTGCCGCGGTCTACAGGCAGCGGCGACACTTCTGCCCCGTCCAGCCTGGGCGATGGAGCCGGTTCCCAGCTGTGAGGGGCGACAAAGAGCCTCCCCTGCGCCCTGGCCACGTCCACGTCCGTGTCCCCTGGGCCGTGTCCCCTGGGCCGTGTCCCCTGGGCCGTGTCCCCTCAGCCGTGTCCCCTGGGCCGTGTCCCCTCAGCCGTGTCCCCTCAGCCGCGCCCCCGCCATGCCTGCGCGCCGCCGCCAGGGGGCGCCCGTGGCGCGCCGGAGGGGCGGTGCCGCGGGGCGCGGCCGGGAGGCCCCGCCCCCCAGCCTCGGTCCCGCCCCAGCCCCGCCCCTGTCCCTGAGGCCTCACCATGGCCGCCACAGCGCACGGGGCCGACAGGAGCCCGCAGCATCCCGCAGCAGCCCCGCTGGGGCGGTGTGCCATGGGCAAGAGCCGCCCGCACCTGCGGGGCAGCGGGCATCTGCGGGGATCTGCAGGTTTCATCGTGCCTGCCAGGCTCTGGGGCGGGCGGTGCGGCTGCTGGGGTGGTTTGTCCCCGGGGTGAGGGGAAGGCTGTGCAGTGATGCAGTGCCCGGGTGTCACTGCCGTGGGATTTAGGGCCCATCTCTCCGATAAGGGCTGGTGCATTTTTCCGTCTGACCTTTAATGCCCGGCATATGTGGTGCAGCACCGACCTGAGAACAGCACAGTTCTGTGGCCCGTCCGGCCTCAGGTCTGGCAAGGAATTGTCACTGGCCACTCTGCACAATAAAGGAGTTGCCGTCTTCACATGGAGCAACTCCTCCTCCTCAGCTGGTTTTTGGAAAGGGAAGCACATGCTGGTGTATCTACCCAGCAGCCTGTTGTTCACAGAGAGTTGAAACCTGGATTTTAAAGCTTCAGTTTTGCAGGATGTGCCACACACAGCAGGAAGCTGAGGGTCCTGCTGACAGCAAACAAGAGGGGGTCACTTACAGATTGGCAGTTCTTTTGCTCCCTCCAAGAGCCCTGAGTTCAAGCAGAAAGATGATGCAGATTTCTCACCAGGTTACTAAATTTTTGAATCTGCTGGCAGGGACCTTCCTGGCTCCTGTTCTGTGAAGTGTCAGCTGGGATTTCCATTTCTCCAGCACAGGCACCCCTGAGCCCCTGCCTGGCTGGACCAAAACCTCTGACCCAAGCCCAGCTGTTCACGGACCCTGGCATGTGTGGATGTGGTGGTCAGCAGTGGCCCCTTCCCAAGAGACAGCCTCAGCATGCCCTGCCAGATGGATGGTGGTGATTCCTTCCCATCACAGGTCTCCCAAAGAGAGGGAGCATTAACCCCTGGTGAACAGCACTGGTCTGCAGCAGTGTATGCAGTCACTTTCCTGAGAAGAAAAACATTAATGATCAAGGAAAAAAGAAATGTGAGGATATTTTGATAACTTCTTCTTATTTATTTCTCTGAAGGCCTTGGGCTGCCCACACAAAGCTCTCCTGCCTGCCTGCTAAGAAATGTTTGATAAGACATTTGTGTTGTTTGTCCCTGAGTCAGCGAAGTGATCCACTCCAACAGAAAGGATGGCAGCCAGTGGCTCACTTAACCCCACACGGGTCACCCAGAAAGCAGCTAAAAGGCAGCCTTAGCCCCCAGAAGGCCAGCCTGACAAACACCTCTGATGTTGGTTGCAGTCTGAAGCAACTGGGCAGAATAGCTGTTCCTCAGGCAGGCATTGTGCTGGGATAGGTGGGATAATGCATTTTCTGTAGCCTCATTGCTCACAGGCTGGATGAGAACTTCACTGAAGAGGACAAACCCAGAGAGATCCTGTTTATCTAAACAAAGTAAGAGGTGCTGATTTCTATTTGCCAGAAATTTAGGCATTGATATGGAACCAGCCCTGAGTGCTGGAACAGAATAACTGGAGAGCTGTAACACCCACTTAGAAGCATTTCAGTTTAGGATCGTGCTTTGCTAGGCATACTTTCAATTTGGTGGCTCAGAGATTTGCAAACAGTGAGTCATAACTCCCTGGGGTCAGAAATGCAGCTGCTGAGATAGCAGGCATTGAAAAGTGTTGTCCAAGATAAAAGCAAAGCAAACCTCACTGCCCACACACCCTTATCCTTCAAGGCTGAGTATCTTTGTCACAGTCTTTGAAAACATGCACTCAAAATTATTCCAGCTTCTTGTGGTTACCATTGATACAGGATTTGCTTCTCCTTTTAGAGCAGACAAGAGGGCATTGCGAAAATCTGTCACTTGAAAAGAGCTGAAGCAGATAGATCTGAAGCTAACATGCAGCACGCTGTGCCTTGCCTGGCGTTCGAGGTGGGAGTCCTGCTGTGGGGCACCTCTGTGTCCTTCCCATGGAGGGTCCAGAGGAACTTCCTAGGCCTCTGCAGACAACCCCTGTCTCCTGGGATCCAGGATGGACCTGCAGGCCAGAGAGTGTGCTGCCTTGCAGCCAGTTTGGTTCCTACCCACTGAGAGCTGTCTTTGGGACATCTTTTGGCACTGACTCATTGTTAAGGAAGAAGCAACATGCAAGTCACCTGTCCCACAAAGTGTCCCACTCACAGAGGTCATGTGGCTCCAGGCTCCTGTCCCATGACTCAGTCTGGGTGCAACAAGAGCATGACATGGCCACCTTTGTCACAAAATGCCTGGATGCAGAGCTCACGTGGCTGGTGCACCCCATGCAGAGAAGAGCAGTGGCACCTGCAAAGCGCCCCAGGCCCTGCCAGCCTGTCCTGCCCGCCCTCATGGCTTAAAAGCCACTAATGGCATGAGCTGAGAGCTCTCAGGGTCACCAGATCTTCACTGTGCTTGGTAAGTGACAGTTCATAGAGCCTCCTGCTTTGGTAACACACTCCTCATACAAAACCTTGATCGCTGAAGCAAGGCCAGTTGTGCAAAAGCCTGTGCAGTTCTGTGCTGACTGTTCACCTCTCCCTGTACCTATTTTTATACCATCCCTATGGTTTGAAAAGCCTTTCAGAAATGTCTGTGTTTAGAGGGACACGGATCTGACAAAGAAACTGACTCACTCTGGCCTCAGGGAAGTTACTTCACTCTCTGGATCATCTTCTCCAATTGAGTATGAGAACAGTCATGAAATTACCTGGCATACCTCCCAATGCAGCTGTAAAAAAATAATTATCTGGTATTTTGGACTGGCTGTAAAAGTGGGAAGGAAGATGGTGGTGGTGTTGAAGGACCTCTGTAGATGGGGAGGCAGGGCAGCTGGGAGACCTGCAGGAGGCCCAGGTGATTGTCACTATTTGTGTGACAGCCTCATGGGTTTATGGTTATAAACAGTGTGTGGATGCCTCTCTGGCCCCAAGCACAAAGTCTGGGTCACAGAAACATCCCTTCCCCTGTGACTTTTCCATGGGCTTTGGTTTCCCCCAGTCTAGGCCCAGATAACTACAGTAAGCACAAAGCCATGTGGTGCCCACCTTCCAGCATGGCCAGCAGCACGGGCTTGTTTCTCCCTGCCTGTCTTGCCAGGGCCAACACAGAGACTTGTCTAAGGATATCCCCTTGCCCAGTGTGCTGTCCACAGCCTCTGCAGGAGGCTGACTCAAAGGCAGAGCAGGTGTTTGCACCTTCTCATCTCAGGGAGTGTGCTAGCTTTGCCACCTCCCAGTACCAAAGAGATGACAACTCTGCAGTGCTTTTGGGGCTGTTGGTATTGGACAGGGGGAAGCTGTCAAAAGAGTCCAGAGCCACTTCTTTTATGTGTCTCTTGTGTCTGGTGTGAGGGGGCTTGGCACAATCGGGTTTTGCATCACTGCAGGTCAGCCCCACCCTCTCTGGGGGGCTCAGGTTTCAATGGCTGCATTCAGACCTGTACCAGTGCTTTAAGATGTTCATCCTGCAGCAGATGCATTTTCTGAGTGAGCACAGACATAATCCCTGCACTGTGTTCAGTGTCCTCTGCACTGGAGGTCTGCCATGAGGTAGTGACTGCAGTTGCTTCCTGCAGTTGGTATCTGGTGATCAAGTCCTGTCCAGAGCCACCTTTTTGTTTTCATATGATGCTGCTATATGACTTGGAAACCATCAGAGGATTGCAAAGGTGAAAGCATTAGTAGATTACCAGAACAGTATTTGTATTTCAGGCAGGGATTAGGGGACAGTGCAGGCAAAAGACTACATTTCTTGCCAGTGGAAATGCATTGGTGGTCATGCAATAGCAGATTTCTAATGAACAAAATGCCAGCAGAAGCAGGGGGAATCTGCTTTAGACAAGATAAATCAAAACATGACAAAGCTTGCAGTATCAAAGCAACATTTTGTGTATTTACTGCATTTTAGTTCCCTTTTTAATTTTCGTATGTTAGATCATTATAATGATAATTTGAGGAAGCTGCTCTGGAAGGCCAAAAGCGACAAGGGAAAGCCTTGCACAGCCAGCTGAGAGGGGACAGCTACACACAGAAAGCTCTGAGCAGTAGTTTTCACTGAGGCACAGCCACCATAGGCTGGTGCTACATCCTTCAGGGCACAGAGGCAAAGAAAGGCTGTTCCCAGAGATGAGGAGGAGGGGCTGCAGGACTCTGAAGAGCTGAAATATGCTGGACAAATATCAGGGGAATAAGGGGACTCTCCCCAAGGTTTTAATGTCACAGATGGCCGGGGGTGGGGTAGCTGTGTGTCCACAGAAGAGGGTGAATACACTGTGGGGAATCTCAGATGCTCTCAGCTCATGTCTGGGATCTGCAGGTGCCACAGCTGAGGTGATGAACTCCCTGGGCCTCTCTGCAGGTGTCTGTGTACCACTGTTCACTCCATCATCTCAGAAATGAGAAGGGAAAAGGAGGGGGTCTTTGAACCAAGGACAAAAGCAAAGAGGTGGTGTAAGGCATATAATGTTTGATTGTCTCTAATTGGATCAGGAAGATTAGCAAATAGAGATTAGGTGACACAAAAGGAAGAAAATCAAAGTGGGAGACATTCTCACTTCCTGGTTTAGAGGAATGAGTGCATGAAATAGGCTGAGGTTTCTGCACTAGCAAATGTCCAAAGACCTGTTACTGTAACCTCAGAGATCCACCCAGCTGTGTGAATGCCCCTCAAGGACAGAGAATGGATTTCTTCAGGGCAGTGTTAGTGACTGGGAACCATCGGCATTTGGTTTCAAACTGATCTGTTTTTATGGGTTTTCATTGGGGTTTGGCATTTTATAGTTTCCTTCAGAGGCTGCTAAACCTCAGTGTGCTGGGCTGCTCGCTGCAGCACGCTCTGGTGTCCCCAGGGCACGTGTGTTTATTTTGATGGGGAGGGGACAGGGGGGCACGTGGAGAGCCACAGCTCAATACTTCCATTTGCCTCTCCATCCTCCTGCTTTCACTCTGCCACTGTGAATGTAGCTCCCATCCTGGACAGCAGGGACCTGGTCCTCCCCAGTGCCAGGATCTGCGTGCTCTTGGAGGCAAGCAGGATCTTGCCTCATCAGCTTAAGAAAATGCTGTGTTCCCACCGAGGAGTGGAAAGCATCTGTTGGTCTTGTCAAGAACAAGTGGCACAGGAACTTTTTGTGAAGTTCTGCATTTCAAAGGTCTGTAATAGGTGCTGCCAGCACTGTTCTGCAGTACAGGAGGAAATTTCACTCACAGTTTTTGTTTGTTTTTCATATTGTGTAAAAAAAACCCAAACAAACAAACAAACAAACAAAAAACTAAAAAAAAAAAAAGGAAACTTTTAGGAAAAGAGAGCTGAGGAACACCCACTAATTTGCCATTAATGTCTGCCCATAACAGCCCAGCACGTGGGTCTCCTGTTAAATGAACTGGGACAAGCCAGTGCTCTGCTCCACCAGCTGCTGATGTGCTGAAGGCCTTCCCTCTTTAGTCCAGTCTGCATTTTAACTGATACCAGCTTTTTCTGCAGCTCTTTGCATCTAATGGGGCACCCTAAAAACACTAATAAACTTCCAAAAATTTTCCTTTTCTTGAGTCTGGAGCATCACTCTTATGAGGAGAAGCTTTGGCAGCTGGGCCTTGGTAGTCTGGAGAAGACTGAGAGGGGATCTGTAGTCCATACAAATATCTCAAAGGCAGGTGCCAAGAGGATGGTGCCAGACTCTTTTTGGTCGTGCCCAGCGACAGGACGAGGAGCAAAGGCCATAAACCAAAACACAACAAGTTCCACCTCAATATGAGAAAGAGTTTCTTTAGGTGAGGGTGGCAGAGCCCTGGGACAGCTGCCCAGGGAGGGTGTGGATCTTGGGGGACATTCAGATCCCAGCTGGATGTGTTCCTGTGCCACCTGCTCTGGGTGACCCTGCCTCAGCAGGGCTGGATCCTGGGCTGGATGATCTCCAGAGGTCCCTTCCAACCCCAACAAGTCTGCCTTTGTGTGATTTTCTTTTAAATATTGCTGGAATATTGCCTCGGTCCTTTATTATCTTTCATTAGCTTTAAAAAGACTTTTTTTCCCATGGTGGCTTTCCTGAGTTCATAAGCTAACTAAACCCACAGCAGTCACATGACTTGGATGAATAATAATGTTCAAGTAATTGCTGAGTAATAAAATGAACTTGCTGCCAACAGAGAGCAGGAAATGTGGATTTCACTTGTACCACCAGGCCAGCTGTCACCCACGGATTACGGTCTGAGGGTCCCGTTTTACTGCTGCACTATTGATCCTGGTGCTGGCAATGGCCTGGTTATCAGTCTGAACCCACATCCAACTGGCATCTTTTGTCTTCTTCCCTGACAAGCGCTGGTGCTACTGCCCCACTTAGATTACTGCTACGAGTAAAAATTTATAAATATTGAATGCATGTAATCTAAAATGCAGCCTCTTTATTTCTAATAGCAATTACTGAGGGGTTGGGTTTTTTCACATAGGATATTAACCATAGAGAACGCCGTGCTATTTCTTCAATGCTATTTAGAAGACCAAAGAACAGATTTGCTCCTGCGTGTCCCCGTCGTTTATTTCTGAAAGCTCGAGGGTTTCTTTGGCCTTTTCCGCCTCCCCTCAGGCCAGGGCACGGCGTTCACTGCCCTGCTGCGATGGAGGGCCGCGGGGCGGGCAGGCCCCTGCCCACCCCTCTGTGCGGTGGTACCACAAACATTTACTTCCCACAAACATTTATTTATCACAAGCATTTATTTATCACACCCATTTATTTCCCTCAGGCAGAGCCGGGCCCGCACACGGCGCGGCCTCGGCGCCCTGACATGGCGGGCGGGCGGCGCGGTCACGCGGGCGGCGCGCGCTGACGCCGGGGCCCCGTGAGCGGAAGTTGTCGGGGAGGCGGAAGCGGGCGCGGGAGGCGGCGGGGCCCATTAAAGCCGACGAGGCGGGCGGGGGGCGCAGCGATCGGGCTCGGCCGCGGCGGCAGCACCAGGTGAGCCCGGCGGGGATGAGGGGGGGCGGCCCCGCCCCGGCACCGGGGGGCCCGCGGGGGGAAGGCGGCGCTGCCGCGGTGCTGCCGGCCTGCCCGCCCCGAGGCGGGCCGCGCTGCCCGGGGCCGGGCCCGGCGCTGGCCTCGGCACAATGCCGGGGGGTCTCCGGGCCGGGCTCCTCCCCGGGGCCTGCCCAGGGTGCGCGTTCCGCCGGGCCTTTGTGGAGCCCGAGCCCGCCCGGGGGCGGCCAGCGCTTTGTGTGTGCCTGTGGAGCTGCCGAGCCCAGCCCGAGCCGGCGGCCGACGCGGGGCGCTGGGTCGGGCCGTGGAACGCTGCTCGGGGCCGTGGGAGCGCTTCTAACGTGAGCCGGCGGCCCGGCAGGGGATTAAACTGACCGGGGAGACGGGCTGCGATTGCGAAAGCGGCTGTCGGTGTGTGTAACGCCTGAGTCAGTTCTAAGAGCTATTAGAGTGGATGTTAGAAGTGCTTTTGTCTGTGAGTGTGTAATAAGGTAAATGAAGTGATAGATGCGTTATTAGTTTCCATATATAGGGAGGCTAATAAATATGGAAATGCCTGATGGTTGTACTTAAGACAATCGCACTGCCTGTAAATAGAGGGCTTATTTTAGTAGCAAAAATGGTTGTTTTAATGTGAAGTAGGGTAGGTAACCTCAGCATCAAGATGTGTGTCTCACCTAGTACTCTAGGCCTTTTGTTCTCAAAGCTGGCAATTTCAGCATTATCCCCTGGAAAACTCCAAATGTTTGCTGATAATCAGAGCTGTTGTGGTCTGTATGAGGTTTTTATATGTAAACTGAGAACACATGACAGAATGAAGTCCCCCCAGCTGTAAGCAAGCTGTTCTTTGTTTGGCACTTGCCAGCATGGAACCCTCAAAGCTTTCAGTACTTGTCACTGGCTGGCCAGCTCTGCTCAGTGCCTAACAGTCTGTGTATCGTGTGGGGATTGGGTTTGGGGAAGTGGAGATTCTCTTTTTAGGGGAATGGTTTATAAGTAGCTGTGCCACAGCGTTTGGCTGGCTGTGGTGGTCCAGTGGTGTGTGAATAGCAGCCACAGCCTGGCTATGGTTCCAGTAGAACCAGGCTGCTGGAGTCACTGTACCCTGCTCTCTCAGGAGCTGAATTTGAGGTTAAAGTGGGTGGAGTAATTTGAATATTCCTTGTTAAATAATCAAGGCTTCGTTGCTGTACTTACTCAGGAAGAACAAGTATACTTTTCTTTCCCCCTCTCCCTTGTGACTCCAACAGCTGACTGAACACATGACTTGCCCTCCATGCACTAATGAGTGGACCCACCATGCCTGCCTGGCCTGCGTCCTCAGAATTAAAGCAGCTCTAATACTGCTAACTTTCAGGCACTGCCTTTCTTGTTTGTTTGTTTGGGGTGGTGTGTGTTTGTTTGTTTTGGGTTGTCTTTCTTTACTCTTTGTGCTGTTATGTTAATACCCTATGGCTGATGTAGAAAAGCTGTTCTGGGGCTAGTCTGACCCCTCAATAAGGAAGACTTCTGAAATCTCACAGCAGCTTCTTGCTCTCCCAGACTGTAGTGTGAGGTATAACTGATAAGATGGGAGTAGCTGTGTTAAATGTTCTTCTTCCCTGTGGTGTCATGCAGTGGTCCCTGCCCTCAAATACCCTGATAACAGCTCAGCATGGAATTACAGAATATTCCAAGTTGGAAAGGACACACAAGGATCATACAAGTTCAGTTCCCAGCCCTGTACAGGACATCCCCACATGTGCCTGGGAGTGTTCAAGTGCTCTTGAGCTCTGGCAGGCTTGGGGCTGTGGCCACTTCCCTGGGGAGCCTGTTCCAGTGCCCAGCCACCCTTTGGGTGAAGGGCTTTTCCCTATATCCAGCCTAAACCTGCTTTGACAGGGCTTCACACTGTTTTCTTGATCCTGTCACTGGAGTGAAGAGGTGGGGAACAGGACACCCTGAGTTGTACCTTCAGGGTGACAAAGTAAGAATTTAAGTAACTGTGTTGCAGAGTCTGCACTACAGGCATCCTGGCCCTCCTGTCAATGCCAGGGAATCAAACTCTTTGAGTAGCACAGACATGTTACAACATCAATAAACCCTCAACTGAAAGTGCAAAATGTACAAGCTCTGCTCTGAAGTGACCTGGGAAAGATATGACTTTGCTTAGTTTGGTAATCAAAATGAAAGCTTGTAAGCAGGAGGGTTACCAGATTTATTTTCTGCAGCACCTTCTTAAAGCTAGTGTTTTAAGATAGTTGTGTTGGAAGGTTGTGAGTATTACCTGTTGGAGCAAATCTCTGGCAAAGCTTGTCCTTGAGGAAACATGACAATTACCATCAAACCATCTGTGCAAAAATATAAATAGCACTGTCTCTAACATGTATGGGATTTTGGTCTGACTTCTGTGTGAAAATGAGACTACTTTATGCAGAACTTAACATTTGGCTGTAAACAAAATTGGCTGTGCTTGGTTGGGGTGTGTTTTTAAATGCTGCATTGTGAGAGAAAGTTTGCAGGCACCTGGCTGGAGAATAAGGCTGTGCAATAGGGCACTTGGGTGTTTGCATTCTCTGAACTGGTGGGTGATGTGGGCTCACAGGTACTTATTGCTGCATGTCCCTGCCTTCAGAACACAGTGATTTTGTTAGTAACTGAAGGAAATGGAACCTTAGTGAAACGAGCACAGGACCCTCGCCTTGCACATTGCCAGTGTTTCCTTATGGCTTCTCCTTGGCTGTGACCTGACCTGCTCTAAAGTCCCTGTTGCTGGGCCTGGATCAACCTAAGATTCCCTTGCAGAGCTGTAAAGTGATTTAAAGATTGTTGCCTCCACAGAAGAGAGTCCAGCTAAGACCTTACCCAGATGCTGAACTTGGTTGGGCACTTGCATGTGCTGCTTGTCTGGCAGCAATCTTGCATCCTTCAGATGCTGAAGTACTTCATTCTTGCACAGCATTGTCTTGATAATTGCAGTTTAATTGCCTGATGAGTTACAGTTGAGTTGGTTTCCCTCTGCAGCTTCCTAAAATGATCTTTTGTAGTTGCTGTGTAAGTCTGCCTTCAGATATAGCTGTGACCAGAGATTGTGAGGATAAAAGTGTCTCTGCAGCATCAATCCAAACACGAGCTGTGCATCTCAAAACTGAATTACGCATGGGTAATTAATAGAATGACAGTAGTTGATACACTGTGCTTATTTATGCAGCGAGGGGCTCGATTGAAGGTCCCATTTCTCTTTAAATGCACCTTGAATAGAGCTCGCAAGCGAGCGTCCAAGGTCAGGAGCTGCACACGTGCTGCTCACAAATAGCAGGCGCTGAAGGGACCCCCGTGTGTCACTGGGTCCCCTCTGGCTCCCGATGCTTGTTGCTCCTGCTGTGTGCTAGGGATGCAGCTCTGAGCCCGGCGTGCTGCTGCATTCCGTGCTGCCGGAGATGTGCCCTGGTGATGTCATGGCTGCTGGGAGCGCTCCTCCTCTGCTGCTCCTCCTCTGCTGCTCCTCCTCTGCTGCTCCTCCTCTGCTGCTCCTCCTCTGCTGCTCCTCCTCTGCTGCTCCCCTCCCCGCTGCCAGCCACCAGCGCTTCTCTGGGGAAGCTTTGTCAACACTGCTGTTGCTCCCTCGTGGTCAGTGACCCTGGGAAGGGAGGCAAGCTCATCAAGGTCACTGAAGTGTGTTGATTTGCAGCTTATCTCCAGTAGCCTTGACTTCTCTTGCCAGGAAACCTGTTATTGAGGCCATAGCTGTCTTCTTAGGGCGGTGAAGCTTCAGGACAGGGTGCACTGCCTTTGAGATGGGATTGAAGTCTAAACCTGTGGCACAGATTTCTATCTGTATGATTTAAAGGCACTTGATACAGTGATTTGCTCTTTCCTCTGCATAACCACTTAAAATGACAATTTAAGGTGACTAATCATGTCTAACTGTACTTGCATGAGTTTCAAGCAGAAATTGTTAAATTAAATGTCATTTAAAAAACCCAGTATTTTTCTTGAGTCTGTCCTATATCCCATAACTTTGGTCATTTGAGAGACAAGGTGGACTAGTGACGTGGTGGACAAAAGTGGAGGCCAGTAACTGGAGCTGCCCTCAGAGCCAACCTGCCCAGAGTACCTGGACTGGGCTGCCAGTTTATCTAACTAGTCTGTGCTGAGCCCTTGAACTCTTTCCAGCTGGAAGCAGAATCCTCTTCAAAGTAACCTGTCTGGTGCTTGTCTCCCTCAAGTGGGCTGAGTCACTCAGCTCCCAGACATGGATAATGATATCTGGAGTCCAAACTGGCACAGTGGTGGCATTGTCTGGAGCATGAGCAGTGAGAGGGTTTTAGCTGAGACATGCCTGGGCCTGAACCTTTTCCCCTGCCTAACAAGATGCCATTTACCCACAGAGTTCTCTTAACTTCACCATGCAAGTCAGGTTTTTATTGGACCTTTGTGGAGCTTCATCAAGAGAATAGGTGAAGTGGTAAAGTATTGATGCAGGGTCTGTGCAAGAGGTGTGAGGGTATGAAGAATGAGTGTGAAACTGAGCATCCACAGTGCAAATTCCTTGTTAGTCACTGACTCAGCAGTCATGGCAAGCTACCTGCTGCACTCCCATCGTGGTACTGAAATACTTGTCCTTCCTGCTCTGCAAACCACATTAGCATAGTATTGAGTGTGTGTAGGATCAAGAGTTCTGCTCGCAGATCAAGGTGTAGTTCTTAGATTACAACCTGTCCCTAGAGAAAGCTTCCTCTCTAGAAGACTCATGACTGAGAACAGGACCTCCTGGAAGGAGGAGTAATGCTTTTGCCATTAGTGTTGATCTGGTGCTTCCCTACATCTGCTAGTTTGCCAGTAGGATCTCCCATCAGTATTTGTCCTTTCTGCTCTATCAAGCTTCTTGTGTTGTAGGAAACACAATATTGACTCTCAGATCTGAGTATCAGGTGTAAGTTGCATCCTCTGGCAGACCTCCTAAGGGCTGTCATTTGACTTGGTCAAAGTCTCCCTTTAGTCTCTTGTTTCCTGCCCAGCCTCTAGGAACTCTGGCAGCCAGGAGTGGATAAACAAGGCTTGTTTACCACTGACAAGGTCTAAGATCTGTGTTTTGCTTACCACTGCAAAAGTTATCTGTGTTTCTGAAACTGAAAGCATCATAGCAATCTGTGAAAACTTGAACTGTAGTCAAAACTAGAAATTAATCTGAGCACTTGAAAATACTGACAGTAGTCAGATACGGTAAAAATCTAACAACTCAACGGTTTGTCAGTGGCCTGGATAACTTAGAATATTTTGAATTGGACAGCCTTATCTTCTGGACACATAGATTAAAACCCAGCTGCCTCTGACAGTGTGTTTGTTTTGTAGAAAGCAATAAGGGAGTTGTCACTCAGGGTATGGCCTGATCTGAGAACTGTGCCGGGCTCTTGATATTTGTGTCTGGGTTACTAAAGCTGTTGGGTGGCTCCCCTAGCTGGGTGCTGTGTGCCAAAAGGCCAGCAAGCACCACTGTATACACTGGGCTGTGTGAGCACTATAGCCGTGTTCCAGATTTATGTCAAGGGTTGGGAAGCTGTCCACCAAGGAGGCCGTGGTGGTGCAGGCACCATGGAGGCTGTGCTGGTGGAGCTGCAGTGCTGTGCGTAGGCAAGGCCCTTAGTCAAGACACATGGCTTGTTGCCTAGTGTCTCCCAGCAGCCAGCTATGTGCTCAACTCTCCTCCCACATCCTGAGATTGTCTCCCCCAGGGCAAAATAGGGGAAGTTAAGCTTGCTCTGATAAGGGGGAGGGGTGTTAAAGCAAGCATGCCTTTTCTTGTAACAGCTTTATCTTTGGGGGAAATCTGCTGGGAACTACCTGAAATCCTGTAGGATTTGACAGGGGAGCTGCCCCTTACTGGAAGTTAGGGGTACAGCAGTACTGGTTCTTGAATGACATGGCACTCTTGACATGGTTTGAGCCTCCAAGAGAAGGCAGAAGATCTTGGTACACTTGCTGTCTGTCTGATAGGGTATGTGGGCCCAATCCTGAGAGGATATTTTGTGGTGTAAGGGCCATTAGCTGCTGGAGGAATCTGTGAACTAAAACTTCATGAGTGGAAACATCCAGCTTTCAGTGAAGCTTCTGGGTTTGGCTTTCTTGTTAAGATGTCTTCCTGTAAGCAGAGGACTACTTCAGCAGCCCTGGCTTGCTTTGTGGAGATCTTGGTCTTAGTGTGTAGCATTAGCTTCACAAGGATCTTTGTGGCCTCTTCTGCCACTGCTGCAGTCTCCCATACCTGCTACCCTCTGTGGCGATGATGGGAATCATCCTCAGGTTGTTGAGGAGCAAAGTGATCCACCCAAGGTGGCTGCCCAGCACAGCTGGCTGCATCCCTGGGCACATTTTCTTCACTCCTTCCTTCCATTGCTTTGCCTCGTGTGATTATCACCTGGAGGATCCTACATGTGCTCCCGTGATCTTAGGCTTAGCAGCAGTAGAAATCAGAGATCAGTTTTTGGCATTAGGGGTGGGGTCTAGTCCTATATAGGTTGGACTTTTCTAGGGTAGAGTCACAATTAATTATGGCAGCTTTACAGTCAAAAACTTGTTCAGTTCCACGACTGGTATTTAATCTTTGTGCAACATAGAACAACTCTCATCTGGAGAAATGCCAGGAGGTGTAACAGGCCTGTGAATCATTGAGGCTTGGGCTGAAGAGCTTGGCTTTGAGAACTTGGGCTTTGAGCCTAACTGATCATATGCATCAGTGCCTCTCAGGAATGCAGCACTCTCCAAATCTCAGCCCTAAGGGAGCCACAGCTGAGCTGAGACCTCAGGCAGGGCAGACCCCTTCTCTGTGCAAGTCCTGCAATGTCATTGCAGACATGGCTCCTACCAGTGGCATTGCTTCTGCCTGCCCCATCGTTGTGGACTCTGGCAAGCTGGATGTTGCCATGTCTCCTTCCAGTGAGCTCTGAGTCCTTGCCCACCTGAGGGATGTGTGACAGAGCCTTCAGCTGAGGGTTGAGGGGATGTCTGAGGCAAGCTGAAGCCTTATTACCACTGATAGGAGTGTCTAACCCAGCACTGGCTCTGGAGCTTCCTTGATCACACCAGGAGTCTGTTATGCTCAAAACTGTTCCAAAGTTTGTTTCCCAGCTGGGTTTTCTGCCTGTTTCTCCAAGCTGCATGTTGCCCCATCATTCTCTCCCTTTAGCGCTGAACTGTCTTAAGAGCTTGTTACCCATGAACAGGACACAGAATATTTGTGTAGGCCTGGTGTCAGCTCCATCTGAGAGCTGCTTCAGACCATGTCACTTGGCTTTTAGCACCATGTCACACTGGCTTAGTGCCTGTGTTGAAGCAGACAATCACCAGAACTTGAAGCCACATGGCTGAGCTGCTATTGCTGGTTCCTAAGCTTCACTCAGTTCTAGAGCAGCTGCTCCAGCACTGGAGGCTGTAACTCTGCCCTCAAAAGGAGGTGGAAGCCTGCTGCAGACAGGTGTGGTCTAAAAAGCTAATTCCTGTGGGGTACTGAACCATGTTCTAAGATTCAGTTTTGATCTGAGCCATGTCAGTGTGAGAGCAGGATCTAAAGCTCCAGGCTGTTCTTCAGGAAGGTGGGGCTTTTGGCATAGCACTCTCAGGTGGGAGTGGGGTATACTGGACAGTGTATTTACACCTCACAGCTTGCAATATAATGTTTTACACAAGGTATCAAAAATTAAGTTGTAGCTGAGGCTTTCAGCTCCACGAACAGAGGTACTTTCTGCCTCACAGGGCTGTCTGGGAAAGGTACCAACTGGACAGAAGCCTGCTCCTCTTGAGGAGGGAATGAGGAGCTGTGCTTAAGATCTTGGCTGGGTACCAGCAGGAGGGAATATATTGGTTAGAGCAGCAACATAAACGTGTTGGGAAGAAGGAGGTGGAAATCAGTTTTTAGATGCTACTGTAGAACAGCAGCTAGAATGTACCCTTCAGTGAAGCTGTCACAAGAATATCTTGCCAGGTGCTTTTGGTGTGGGCTCTGCTTGAACTGACTGCTTGAACTGCTGCTCCATGGTGCATCTGTGAGGCCTGAAGGCACCTCTGACTGTATGGACTGTAGGAGCCCATTGCCCTCAAAAACAACCTATTTACAGGGAGCAGTTCTTGCAGGTTGTCAGCCCAAATTACACGATGTTCCTGATTTCCTTTTTAGACACAGCACGTGTCCCCACTAAATGTGAGGCTTTTCTCCATGGTATTTTCCAGTGAGCTGGGGGAGCTGAGCTTCTGGTAGTCCTGTCATGGGAGTGGAAAGGAGTACTGTCCTGCCTGTGCAGCCTTTGTCAGTGCAAGGCTCAACCTGCTCTTACAACCTCCTGTGCCTCTGTAGTAGTGCTCAGTGTGAGGATGCTGCAGACATGTTCCACCTGTGGAGCACCCAGGTTTGCTAAGGAAAATATGCAGGCTCTGCAGCACTCAAAAACATCAAAGGCACCCATATTTCTAGTTTCTTCCTTGAAGGCAGCTTGGCATCTCTTAAGCCATGTTGATATGAAATTAATAGCCCCTGCTGATTGTCTTCTGACTACTGCTGTGTTTTTGCCCAGCTGAAAAGACAGAACTTGTGTCACTCTTGGGAGAATGCAAGTGATGTGTTAAATGTTGGTATCTGCTGGTCTCAGATTTGTGTGGAACTCTTCAGGCTTGTAGCTTTGTATTGGTTGACACCTTGTTAGCAATGTCTGAGCAGCCAGTGGGAACCAAGCTGGTAACTGGTGAAGCTTGTTCAGCCCATCTGGGGCTCTGCTGCAGGTGGGAGTTTGAGGCTTCAATACAAGGGGTGTCTGGACTGCTCAGACTCTCTGCAACCAGGAACTGTGACTCTGGTTAACTAATGGCAATAACAGGCTATGCCTTTCCTCAGGATGAAGTCTTGCTTTTTCAGAATAGCTGAAAAATTGGAGCAAATTCATGTATTTACTCAAAGGTTCAGCTAAAGCATGGCAAGGTACAGTGTGACCATGGGGCAAGTGATAATGTGCCAGGATGTTTGGTGTGCTTGGTCCTCTAAAACAGGATAAACACTCAGTGACCATCTCATTTCAGTAGCTGAAGATATAAGCAGACAATAAGCCCTTGAGATGCCAAACATGCTAGGGAACTTGCTGCTTTTCAGAGGGAACAGGTTCAGTCTGACTGAGCTGGTTCTGAATAATATTTCTAGCTTCAGTTTCCTTGAAGAAATGCCGAACGCAGTGAGGGAGGAGGGAGGGAATAAAAATAGCTCTCTGTAGTACAGAGACATCCATGCAAGAGAACAGTGAGTAGAGGTGCTGTTTCTGTGTCAGAAGTGCAGTTGGCTGCATTTTGGGACACTTTTCCCACATTTCAGGACAGAAGGTTCTTCCAGAGCACAAGGGTAGCTCTTGTCTGGTCACTGTGGTGGGCATGCTGCTGTGTGTGGTAGCCCCTAATGGAGACCTGATCTGTCCACATCACCTTGTTCATGGTTGGGTGTTTTTGCCAAAGGTCCTGTGGTATAGTGGGAAAGTGGAAGCTCTGCTTATCAGCCATGGCACCCAGAACAGAGCTGCAGTGCTTCAGGTTCAAATACACCTTTTTGTGGGATACCTGTTTATTCTTGTGCTGCCTACTGGGACAGGGAGCAAAACTAGGCATCCATAACTCTTGAGTTTAGCTGTGCTCTGTGCCTGCTGCCCTACCATTTGGTGCCTGGTTGGTGTGGTGTTAAATATTCCTGGCAGAGGACACAAGGCAAGATGTGCTGTCCAGCATCCTCACTTGAGCGCTCAGCTGGTTTCTAGTGGGAGGTGCAGGGGGCAGGCTGATAGCTGTAGTAACAGGGAGCTCCTGGTCAAACATTCCAGCCTCTGTAGACATGTTAGGATTGTGATTCCATCTGTTCAATAGCAAAGCTGAAACAGTAAAGACTGCTCAGCAGCTTCAAAACTGCTATGGGTATGCTGCTGCTTAGGGAGCCTAGTCTTCCAAGGAGGTGAGATTCCCCTAGGGCTGGATGCTTTCAGGCTAAAACTGTCCATGAGCAATTTAGAATATTCCTTTTGCAAGGCTGCTTCTGTTAAAGCATAGCTGATCCGAGGTTTGGTGAGCCATCAGTGCAAACTACTACTGTTCCTTGCTTGTACCAACCCAATTAATATTAAAATGCCTGCATTGTGACTTGACACGTGAACATCTCTGAGGAATTCATAACCCTCCATTTCTGCTTTGAGTTAAAGCAGCTGTCTTAATATAGCAAGGGAAAGGACAGTTGTAATGCAGTCTGAAGCAACAAGGGAAACCTAATTAGACTTGGCATAGGCTTTATTTGCTCTTGCATCTGAGCAGTAGTGCTGTGAAGCTTCATAGGATGGGTTTTGACTCTTCCTTCCAGATTAGCTGAACCAGTGATACTTGCAGTGTTAGCAAATTTCCCTTGCTACTCCTGCAGGTGAGCATTAAAGAAATAACAGTATTGTGGGACAGAGTGTGCTATACCAGCTTAATTTCTTGAGGGTCAGCATATCATTAATGGCTTGTTTGCTTAGAGGATAGGCATTAAAAATGGAGTGGAAGGTTTCCTCTCCTGTATTAGAGACAGCTGTGTCATTTCTTTGGCACCACTTAAGCCAGGAGGAGGAATGGTTCTGATGATCAGGCCTTGGCTGATGTGGAGTTTCTGGTGGCTCCTGAGCAGGGCTGGCTGGGTGTGCTGCTGTAGGCTGTGTTCTGAGCAGTCACGCAGGTGACCTTGCTCAGAAAGATTGCATGTAGTGTGAAACAGAGCTGAGTCTTGAATCAAATCTTAACAAACAAGTTTTTCTTTGTGATACCTCTGAAAAAGGAAGTGTTTGCTCAGAAGTGCTCCAGGGATTGGACACAAGCCCCATACGAGCTCTCACACTGCCCTCTGATGGGTGTGTGTCTCAGCAGGGTGCTGCTCTGGAGTAATTGTGTCAAATACCGTAAGGCAAGACAAGCTGCATTATATAGTGCAAAATAGTCTTAGTGCTGAGTCAGTGGGACTCCAGCCTATCTCAACTCAACTGTTTTTTACAGGACCTGAGGATGTGTTTCCTTGTTGTACTGGGCAAGGAATAACTCTGAAGCACTGGTCTGTTTATACCTGCAATGGAAGATTATTAAAGAGGGTTTGGCCCATCAACTGACTGGGCTTCAAGGCAGTGTCAGTCAAGGTTGGCAGAACAAGGGTGTGGGAGTGGGCAGTGCCCACTGCTGGTCCCTGGCAGGGCTGCAGTTCCTCACTGTCTCGTGGCCTACACAAATATGAAGCTGCAGCAGCTCTTCCTGTGCTGTGGCTCACATCCGTGGCATCACCTGGGCTGGAAGCTGAGTGTCTCACCTGCCTGCTGTTGGTGGGGCAGTGACACTGCTGGCTGGCCTGTCAGCTATGACAAGAAGGCAGTGTCAGCTCTGACTCAGCCTGACTTCCCATGTCTGCAGGTGGCTGCTCAGCTGAGTTACTTCTAAGGTAATGAATCTTGACAGAGCAGTTTTCCCTCCCCTCACAGTGGAACTTCAGGCTATGTTGAACTTGGGAGATAAGCATGCAGTGTGATTTAGTGTTGCAATTTAGGGCTCTGCAAATCCCTCCCTAAGCACGAGAACTAATGCCAGCTTGTCCAAAGCTGCTTCAAATACCAGGAGGCAGTGAGCTACAGCAGCAAGTGATATTGGAAACACTCTGAGGAAAATAGGAGCAGTTCCCAGAAGCATGCTGGGTTCTGGCACAGCCACTTCTGGGTGAGTTGTTTTCCTCTGTCCTGAGGAAATCAGGTGACTTGCACTGGACCTGAACCTATGCAGATGTTTTTCATGACAGTTCATTGTACACAGCTGTCTTCTAAGCTGTTTTAAAGCTCTGTTCACTTGCTTCTTGCTCCATCTGGGCTGCTTGTGCTGCACAAGTATAACTTGTTATGTGATTTGTGAACACAGGAGGTGCAGGCTTGAAGGGGCTCCTGTGGTCTCTACCCATAGCCATAGGGGAGACAAGCTGTGGTGTCTCTGTGGGTCTGTGCATCCTGGCAAGAGCAGAAGCAGAGCTAGATGTTGGTGCTGTTGACAACTTTCAGCTGGCTCTATCTTGGCGAGCACAGCTGGGCTGTCAGCTGGATCAGTGAACAGTGCAGTCCACTGGAAAACAGAGGTGTTGACACTTGGAGAAGCAGTCCTCCACGTGCTCTCTGGCACCTGCTAACAGCCACCTAAGGGTGGCATCAGCCCTATGGGTGACCTGTCACTGCTGCTCACTCCACAGCCCCTGGCTGCTGTCTCAACACTGAGTCCTGCTTAGGTGTATCTCAAGGATCTCAAAAGGTTATGCAGGAAAAAACCCAGAAGGGCCAAAGCCCAACTACAACTTAATCTGACTACTGCTATAAAAGACAATAAAAAGTGTAAAAAGTATTTTTATACATTAGAAACAAAAGAGAGCTAAGAGGAATCCCCATGTTTATCAGCTGTGGAGGGAAACGGTGATGAAGGGTGAGGAAAAGGCCTGCTACATGACTTAGACACACACTCAAGACTCATGGCTTTGTGGATAGGTACTGAGGAACTGCTGAAAGTGCTCCCTGAGCCCCTTTCAGTCCAGCAGTCGTGGCTCCCTGGGGAGGTCCCAGTGGAAGTTAGCAAATGAAATGTCCATCTACAAGAAGGGTCAGAAGGAGGAGCTGTGGAAGGCCTGTTAGTCTGACCTTGGTTCCAGAGAATGTTATGGAGCAGATATCTTGAATGCCACCATGGAACATGTACAGGACACTGGGGATCAGACCCCCTGAGCATGGGTCTAGGAAAGGCAGCTCCTGCTTGACCAACCTTGTCTCCTGTGACAAAGAACCCTGCTTAGTGTATCAGTGAAAGGTTGTGGATGTGTTCTGTCTGGATTTTAGTACAGCCTTTGACACTGCTTCCCACAGCATTCTCCTGCAGAAGCAGGCTGCTCATGGCTTGGACATGCACTGTTTGCTGGGTAAAAAACCGGCTGGATGACTGGGCCCAGAGTGGTGGGGAATGGAGTTGCATCCAGCTGGTCAGCACTGCTGCTCCCCTGGGATCAGTGCTAGGGCCAGTCTTGTTTAATGTCTTTATCAGTGGTCTGGGTGAGGGGATGGAGGGCACTCACACTACATTTACAGACAGCTCCAGGCTGGGTGGGAGTGTTGATCTGCTGGGGGGTAGCAGGGCTCTGCAGAGGGATCTGGACAGGCTGGATCCACGGGCCAAGGCCAGTGGTGTGAGGTTCAACAAGGTAAAGATGGATCCTGCCTTTGGGTCACAGCAGCCCCCTGCATCTCCAGGCTGGGGGCAGAGTGGCTGGAAAGCTGCCTGGCAGGACAAGATCTGGGGGTGCTGCTTGACAGCAGCTGGATGTGAGCCCAGGTGGCCAAGAAGGCCAGTGGCACCCTGGCTGTGTCAGCAGTAGTGTGGCCAGCAGGACCAGGGCAGGGATTGTCCCCTGTGCTGGGCACTGCTGAGGCCACAGCTCCAATCCTGGGTGCAGTTTTGGGCCCCTCCCTACACAAAGACTTTGGGGTGCTGGAGTGTGTCCAGAGAAGGGCAGGGGAGCTGGGCAAGGGCTGGAGCACAAGTACCTTGGGACTAGCTGGGGGTGTTCAGCCTGGGGAAAAGGAGGCTCGGGGGAACCTTGTGGATCTACAGCACCTGAAAGGAGATTGTAGCCAGGTGGGGTCAGCCTCTTCTCCCAGGTGGAACAAGTGACAAGATGAGGAAACAGCCCCAGGTTATGCCAGAGAGGTTTAGATTGAATATTAAGGAAAATTTCTTCACTAAAAGCACTGTCAAGCACTGGAATGGGCTGCCTAGGTCAGTGGTGGAATCACCATCCCTGGACGTGTTTAAATGTAGTTTTAATGTAGTTGTGGCACTAAGGGACATGAGTTAGTGGTGGTTTGGCAGTGCTGGGCTAATGGTTGGATCCATTGGATGATCCTAGAGCCTTTCCCAACCTAAACAACCCTGTGATTCTGAGGTGGGTGCAGTCCAAAAAGGTGTAGCTGTAGGTGCATCACTGCAGTGGCTGCAGGAGTGCTCCTTCAGCTTCTGCAGCATTCACTGACAGCAAAGGCTAAAACACTTCATGTCTTCTAACCCTCAAAGCTTGAGATTAAGATCTTTTTGCAACTGGACTGCACCTAGTGAGGCTTTTCCAGCTTGAGGATTCCTGTAGTAGTGTGGGGTGAAATGGGTGTAGTTATCTAGCACCTCAGGCTGTTGTGTATCCCAGGAAGCACATAAGGATCAAGCTGCTTGAAGACATAAATCCCTGTTGTAGAAGCAAAGGCCTGCTTAGCTGTGAAAATCAGGAATAGCTCCTGAAGAGTAGGAGTTGTGTGCTATAATGAATGTGATATAGCAGGATGGGAATTTTAGGGTAAGCGACTCCATTTATAAGAGCTTAATACCAAGGCCTGTTGTCAGGGATCTGTGAAGTCCAGTAGCACAGCTGCAGCCATCTTGTGGCTCCTCCTGCTGTACTGAACCTGCAGGGCTCCTTCAGGAAAGCCAGGTCCTGGTGCTGTGGAACAGGTCAGTACCAAAACAGTGTCTGTGATCTGCTCCAGCACATAAGAGTGGCTGGCCCAGCCCCTCCCCAGAGACCTGGAGAAGGGCCTCAGGGTAGGAGGGGTGTGCTCAGCCCCTGGACACACCCTGTGCTTGCTCTCACCCTGCTGAAGAATATCCAGAAGTGTATTCAGACCTGCTGCAGCTGATGAACTTGTAGCTGCCTCACTGGTCTGAAGGAGACCTGGGAGCAGATCAGTGTGGGACTCTGAAGCCCAGCTCTCTCTTCAATTGGATGGACCATTAGTGACCAGTTTAGAGCCTCCTGCCTGTGAAGTTTTTACAGGATGCAACTGATCTAACAAGTCATCATCTAATGGAGTAGATGACCATCCGTGGGCTGAATGTTGAGGTTTGTCACTGTAACCTTGTTACAGCAAAGCTGAGGTGGCATCACTCAGCTTCCTGTGCCCTCAGAAGCCACAGTCTGGTACAGTTTGCTTTGTAATTCAGCTGCCCTGTGTGGCTGTTGCAGCTGCTTCAACCACAGCATGTCCTTGGGATTTGGTTCTTTCACAAAGCACAGCTCCTGGAGAAAGCTACCACTTCTCCAAGCTCATGATAGAGGAAATGCTGCCCTTTTTTTTCCTTATTTTTTGCTGGAAAACAACCGAACAGCACAAAAAAGCTTGAGTGTGGTATTAGACATGTGCCTGCTTACCCCTCACTTTGTGGCATGTGTAAGAATAATTAGTCTGTGTTGGGAGCTGGTATGATTTACTGCACTGCCCCAAGTCAAGGGGGGTGGCCTGGGCTAGTTATCTACCAAATGGCCTGGAAATGGGATCCTGAGGGGTCTTGGTACAGTAAATGACAAGTGCTCAGCTCATCTACCTCTTGGTGTTAAATTGCCACTGCTGGTGTGACATGGCCCAGCCCGGGCAGTGGGCAGACAGCCTGGTCAGGGCTGAGTGTAGCCTGGAACTGGAGTCTGGTTTCAGGAGAGCTGGGCCCTGCCTGTCCCTGCTCCTTGCTGGGAGTCAGGTTTCTCAGACTCCAAACTTGCTGCTTGCTTTCTTGAGGAATGACACAGGAATGGTTTGTGATGGGATTGTTCTTCCTTTCTAGTGTGAAAGATGACTTCTAGGAAGAAAGTGTTACTGAAAGTCATCATCCTTGGAGACTCTGGGTAAGTGGAAGAGCCTTTAAGATGCTAATCTGTATCTGGCTAGAGCAGTGCTCTTGACTAGTAGGAGCCTGGATGCACTGTAAGATATCAGCAGTGCTGGGAGGAGAGATTTCACAGCCCACGATAGCTGTGTTAGCTCACAGGTCTAAGACCTCTTCCCTGCCCTCTGTCTTCAATGTGTCCCTGCAGTTCAGTATCCTGAGGTCCTGCCACAATATTAAGTGGGGAAAATGTGGTGGGCAGGCCACTGGAGCAGCAGAGTGGAATAGCCTCCTGCAAGGAGGCCATGTGCTGTTGGAATGAGTGTTTCACTTAAAAAAAGTAAAACAAAAAAACCCAAAACCAGTAGTAAGCAGTCTTGGGTGACTTCCTGAAACTGTCTCTGTCAGAGACACAGTCTGTACTGAGCCATCTGCTTTGCTTCTCTGGGCTAGCTGGAGCACGCCCCGTGGAGTGAAAGGCTTTGCTGTGTGCTCCCAGCAAGGAGTCTGCTGTGCTGTCACAGGGTGCTTGCTGTGCAGGCTGTAACCTGATTCCCATGACATAAGGTTTATTTATACTGCTGTCCCCAGCGAGCTGTTATTCAGGGAGTGTTTCTCAGCCACACAGAGGGCATGTGAGCTCTAAGCTTGCTCTCTGGGGAGGATCTCCACCTCTGGGTGCCTAGCAGATGTGTTTGTGAGCTGTTGCCATCTGAGATTGTCTGGTTTTCCACCTCCTCCTTCTGCAGAGGCTGAAGATTACTGTTTGTGGTGGTTTTCTCTGAAGCACTTCATCTTCCAAAATTGCCTTCATGGTCATAATGTGATGTCTGTTCCTCACCAAGGATCAGATTAGTGTTGGGGAAGTGAGGTTTCTCAGGATGTAATCCTTTGTAGCTAATGCTTTTACTCAGCTGGTGCCTCAGCACCTCTTGGTGTGCAAGCCCCTGCTAGCAGAGGTGGGTGCTTTTTCCCTCCTTGAAAAGCCAGGAGGTTATGGGCAGTGAAGGCACTGGAATGTTCTCTTCAGGGTGGTTAACTCAAAGATTGTTGTAGAAACAGCCTACCAAGTCTTTCTTTTTTTGTGTTCCTGTGCAGGGTGGGGAAGACATCGCTCATGAACCAGTATGTGAACAAGAAATTCAGTAACCAGTACAAGGCTACGATAGGTGCAGACTTCCTGACAAAAGAGGTGATGGTGGATGACAGGCTAGTGACAATGCAGGTAAGGAGGGACTGCTGCCAGCTGCTGGGGGTGCCATCACCCCACTTGTGTGCAAGCATCTGCCCTGGTGTAGCCCAGACTGGTGTAGGGGTCAGTGTACTGGGTGTGAGTCTTGTTTGCACTGAACTTCTGTTAGACATAAGTGCTTCTCTACAAATTTTGGCATGGGCTGAACAAGGGAATGCAAAGATTAATCTGGGTTTAGCTAACAGCAGTGTTCCTAGGCCCTGTTTAAAAAACTGGATTTGGTACTGTCAGTAAACTAGATCTTGTTAGAAAGATTTACTTTCCTAATGTTCAAGAGCTGGGAAGGACTCCCTAGGTCAACCATTCATGTCACCCCAAGTCCAGTGGGTGTAGTGTTAACCTGCCAGCCTGCTTATGTCTCTTGTATCTGCAGCTTTCATCTCTCCATGGTGAAACTGCCTGCAAGGCAGCAAAAGCTGCAGCCACCAGAGGAGTGTTTGGACTCTGCTGTATCCAGCTGCATCCAAGCACTGCAGGCAGGTCACCTGCTGGCCCTAATACCCAAGTTCTGCTTGCCCAGGACAAGGATATGTCCCTGGCTGAGGCTGAACACAAAAAGGGTCAACTATCTTTAGAAGGTGTTTCTGGCTCTTGATGCTTAGTGCCTACAGAAATCCCCAAGCCTGCAGGTGCTGCCTGCCTAGCTGGGGACTATATATGCCTGGTGGGGAGTTTTGGAATGAATGCCCTAATTGCAGACTGACTGTGTCAGAGTAGAACTGGCTTATCTGCCCTGTCTTTTGCTGCAGATATGGGATACAGCAGGCCAAGAACGATTTCAGTCTCTGGGAGTTGCCTTCTACAGGGGAGCGGATTGCTGTGTGCTCGTATTTGATGTCACGGCTCCCAACACCTTCAAAACCCTAGACAGCTGGAGGGATGAATTCCTCATTCAGGCCAGTCCAAGGGATCCTGAGAATTTTCCTTTTGTTGTGCTGGGAAACAAGATTGACCTAGAAAACAGACAAGTGAGTATTGGGACTTACTAACCTCCTCTTAAGAAACTGCTGGAGTGGGAGACCTTGTAGAAACACAGGAGGGTTACCTGAGAAAGGGGAGTGGGAGGTGCCTGAGAGTGGCTCAGATGTTGTCTGCCACCGGAGAAGGGTTTCTCCTGCCTGCAGAGGTCAGACCCCTGTGCACAGCATGCTCCTGCCCACTGGTGGCAGGATTGCAGCAGCTTCCTGGGGAGGAGCAAGGAGAGGAGCTGCTTCTCCTCCCCCAGGTGTGCTGAGCAGCTCCTGTGGGAGCAAGCCAGTGCTCTGTGTCTCACTGCCCTTTGGCATGGTCCTCCTTGCCCTGGGGCTGGGGCTGTCAGATGATGGGAAGTGGGCTCCTGTGTTCTGTTTGGTTTGATGAGGTCAGAGCTGCTCAGGTTGGATATGAGGGATCTCGGGCCTTGCCCTGAAAATAAAACCCCTCCCTGCACAGCAGAAGGTAGTGATGCTGTTCTCTGTCCACCCAGGTCACCACAAAACGGGCACAAGCCTGGTGCTACAGTAAAAACAACATCCCCTACTTTGAAACCAGTGCCAAGGAGGCCATTAATGTGGAACAAGCTTTCCAGACGATTGCACGAAATGCACTTAAACAGGTAGGGAGGGGGCTGGTGTGCAGCCCTGCCCCAGTGCTGGGGGCAGCCTGGGGCTCACCCCCAGCTTTCCCCAGCTCCTTGCACACTGGGAGCTGCCTGCAGGCATTAACTCCTCCTTCTCTCCCCCTAGGAAACCGAAGTGGAACTTTACAATGAATTCCCCGAGCCCATCAAACTAGACAAGACTGACCGAGCGAAGGCTTCTGCAGAGAGCTGCAGCTGCTGAGGGGAGGGGAGGGGTTGAGCACAGTCCTTCACAAACAAATATCACACTTAGGCCTTCAAACACACAGCCCCTCTTCTGTGTTTAAAATGAAATTACAAAAAAAAAAAAATTGCATCTCCAGCTGCCAAATTCCACCCATCTCTCATGAGCATCTGAGTCCTGTACTTCAGAGCTCAGGTCCCCACACCATCCACATCACACTTCATGGTAACAGACCTTTCTCTTAGTTTAAAATGGAAACTGTTATGTATGTTTGGAACTGAATCTAATTCCAGGTGTCCAATGGAAAGAAACTGTTTACAGGTAATCTGTGTAACAAGTTACATACATTTTTAACTGTCTCGTGTTTTCCCCTGTGAAGGCTGCAATTGGAAAGGCTGATTACCCATAGTTCATTGCAAGCTCAGCACTCAGTCAGACTAGGTTGAGTTTTGTATGTATCTCTGTTAATGCTTGTTACTTTTAACTAATCAGATCTTTTTACAGTATCCATGTATTATGTAATGCTTCTTTAGGAAAAATCTTATAGTACATGTTAATATATGCAACCAATTAAAAATGTATAAATTAGTGTAAAATTCCTGAATTACATGTTCAAGTACTGAAACACAGGTTGTGTAGAAAGTGAGGAGGACACTTGTGACCTGCGGCGTGCTAGCAACACAGAGTCCAGATAGAGGCAGTATTCTGTACAGTAGAGATGAACTATGTAAGCCTTCTTGTTTTGAGGCCAAAAAGGCTTCATCTTCTGGAAAAATCTGTCTGGCTTCCTTGTATCTAAATTCTCAGATTTGCATAACAGCATTGATATGCACACTGGATTATTGGATTTAAAATTAAATACAGCTATGAAATGACCTCATTTGTTCACCTCCCCTACTGCTTAACTCCTGACATCCTGGAGCGAGCATGAGGAGCTGTGTGTGGCTCTTTGTGCTGTGGAAGGAGCTCCTCTCCCACCTGGGGTGTGGTAGCTGTTTCTTGATGAATGACCTGGACTACGAATCTTCCCTTTCTTCTTACTGACTGCTAATCTGGATTTTTGGTATGGAAAAACTTGGCAATCTAGTCCCTTTCCTCTCTTCCTTTCTTCCTGGTATTTGTTCTTGCATTTGTAGCTTGCTTAAATGGAGCCCTTCTACCTGTTTTCCAGAGGTCTACATTCTAGTACGTAGGCTGAGCTCTTATGTAAAGAAACAAACATGATGCCAATAAACTTAACAAGAACAAACCTTCTTGTTTACTCCTGTTTCTGGCTCTTTTTTTCCTCCACTAACATGCTTTCTTTCCTCTGTCTAGTCACCATTCCAGCAAGCCAATGCCTGTTAACTGAAGGACATTTGTGCTTGTTCCTTACTATAAAGTTTGTGCCTTCCAGCTTGGTTTTTGAGAGTGGGGTGTGCCAGCCCTGCTTGGCTGGGGCACTGCTAGAGAGTTACCCCTGTGCTTCTCTGGAATCTGCTTGCAGGGGCAGGAATGATGCTGGATCTGATCCCTCAGTGAGCACAGTGCTTCAGCCCTGTTGTGGGCGTGTGTCCTGGACAGCCTTTGTGTTTTGGGACGGGCTGTTGTAGCTCTTGCTGCCCTCCTGTTTTAAGGGTTTTGTGAGCAGAGCAGGCTCAGCCCTTCCTGCTCACCAGCAAGGCTGGCCTGAGTTCCTTGCAGTGAATTGAGGGTCTTTCTGTGGTCCAGCCTAGTCCAAGTTAAGCCTTTAATTTCTAGATGCTGGCTATGACCCTCTGCTTGCACTCACCAAGGCTGAGCTGACAACTGTACCCAGAGGAAGATGGAAAACAGAGTTCAGTGAAATGAGGGCAGCTATTTCAAGAGCTTTCTAACAGTTTTTTGTGCTCCATATCCTATTTTATAGTGCTGTCCTATCATACTTTTCTCACTTGACTGGGCTTTTGCTGTCCACATCAATCTCAAATAACTGCGCTTGCAGTGTGTCCTGGTGGGACCACTTTTCTGTCTGCATGCTTTTTGAAAGGCTTGAACCTTCTGCTCATCTTCATTTCAAGTGTTGCTCTGCACTTGTTTTCTGTGGACACAGATGGAATGTGGAGAAAGCCAAGCTGGGGGAGGGGGGAACAATAACCCTGAAGTTCTTGGGGAAAGGAGATGCCTGATCTTGGGTGGTGGAGCTGAGGCTGCCAGGGCTGTGGCTGAGCCCTCAAGCGACCCCGTGTTTAATGTCTTTGCAGTCAGATAAACTGGCAATAGCCCAAGGCAGAGGGCTCCAGATGAGGCGGGACAGCTGTGGGGCTCCTTGCCACAGGATGTTATGGATGCTTAAGGGGAGGGGAGGATTCCATTTGCCACCTACGTATCAGTGTTTTTACAGGTGGGAATACACACAAGTGTACAAAAACCAGTGCAGAAGGCAGGCAGCATGGGCCTTGGTGCCCTGCTGTTGCTCTCGGGGCTGGTGGTGTCACAGATGGGGACAGGTGTTCTGCATGAAGCACTGTCATCACTGTGGTTTGCAGGAGCCAACTGGCCCGGCTGTCACTGCAGGGAGCACACACTCACTTAAAACCACTCCCTGCACTACTGGAGTCTCTTGGCTTTGACTTTTGTGATGACCGCTGCTGCTGCTGCAGTGGCAGTGGGTGCAAGGGTGCCTTGTTGGGTGAATCCCAGAGGAAAGCTGGCCCTGGAAGAGGCTGAGGCATCCAGCTGGGTCACGGAGGCAGCTGAGCTCAGGCGTGGCTTTGCTCTGCCCAGGTCCTGGCAGGGCAGGAGGCAGAGACCCCAAGAAGGAGCGTGGCTGGCCAGGGCAGGGGAAGCTGCCGGGGCTGAAGCGGGTGAAGCTGAGCGGGGCGGCGGCTGCTCCGGCAGGGCTCGGAGGGCAGCTGGGCACTCACACAGCCACATCTGTGCTGCCCGGGGGAGCAGCGCCGAAGGAACCCCGGCCGGCCGGCGGCGCTGGCAGCTGGAAGGCGGCTGGAGCTGCGAGGGCTGGGGCGGAGCGCTCCCGGCTCCCGGGGCTGGGGCTGGGGCTGCCGGGGCTGCAGCCTGCCCTGAGCCCAGCTCTGCAGCCCTCCGCCAGCCCCAGGGGCTGCCAGCAGCGCCAGGGAGCCGGGAGCTGTGTCCCGAGGGAAGGAGAGACAAACGCACACCCGCTCCGTTTGTATTTTGTGTATTTGTGTATTTGTATATCGTGTCTGTCGGTACACCAAGGGTTTCCAGGCAAACACGGGGTGTTTGCTGTTCGCACCCCAAACACTTTTACACCAGCAGGAATGTGTGTGTTTATTTACCAGGACACATCTTTTGGAGAGCAAAACAGCAGGGGAAGCAGGAGAGCACAAAGGAGCAGGGACACGGAGCTGTGTGAGTGTGAATCGCTGTGTTACACAGGCACATCTCCCAGGAATCAGAGACAGCACCGGTCAGTACAGGTTTCTGTCTGAGACACGTGTGGTTGCAGCCTTACCCATGTACACACACATAGATAAAGCATTTTTTCTTCATATACATATATATATATAGATATATATATACACACTCAGAAAAGGAAAAAAATATCTCACACACAGATATGGCTACACCCATATATATACTTTATTTATATATTTATATAAGAACATTTAAATATTAATTACATGGATATGCACACATACAAAGGTGTGTATGTCTGTGTATTAGTTACTGCCCCCATACACGGAGATACAGAGATGATCACACACATTCAGACACATTTTAAATTATTTTATACATGTATGCTTGTAATTTTATGGGTGTGGGTTTTTTCTCTTTGTCTACACACAGAGATTTTTCTTACTATTTATACACTTCTCTCTATTTTATATATATATTTATATACTTGTATATTATTTCTTTATTACTGTCTGATCTTTATATAAAAGGGTCATTTACATGCAGCTCTGTGTGTCTAGTTTAGCTATTTTTATATTTCTTTGAGAAACAGAGGAGGGGGAGGGAGACAGAAAGAAAATGAAAGGGAATACAGACACATAAATAAATATCTAAAGAAACTGGATGTAGAGGTGGATATGGGAACATTTGTGTGTGAGTTGGGAGAGGGAATGACTGGCTCCCTTGTGCTTGTTTTACATATACATGCATGCAGACAGAATATATGTCCAGATCAATACATGCACACATACACACTGTATTTGCACCCCAGATATTACATATGGGGGCTGAAGAGAGGGTGGGGGACACCACAGCCTCACACACACACACACACAGATTGCCCACATCCATCTTTACAGTGGGAGGGAGGTGATGGGGGTATTTTTTACCATGCTCTGTGTAGGTCTTTCTCTCCTTCTTGGGGGAAAAAGGAAAAAAAATGGGAATAACGGTAGAAAATAGACACACACACACAATCAGTTACATATATAAAAATTTGTTACATATATAAGTAAATGTTTGAAGTGTGTGTGGCTGGAGACATGGGGAATGCTGTGTGTGTGTGGATAGTGCACGTGTGCTTCACATTTGTACACAGGCACCTGGGCGGGTGTGTGTGTAGCAAGAGAAAGACTGAGCAGCCCAGAATTTCACTGTATTTATGTGTACAATTTCACATGTATGTGTATGTGCATGCAGGGAGAGAAAGGGCATTGTGTGTGGTTTTAAGGATACAGTGTGTGTGTGTGAGTATCTCTAATTAAACATGTAAAAATATACAGAATTATGTATTGATATGCATGTAGATATATAGCAAAAGGGATTGTGTGTTGTATGAACAATCTGGGTGAATATAGCTATCCATATCCAAATAAATGCAGAGAGGTGAATGAACTCTCACTCTCTCTGCCCTCCATATACAGTATATATGCATATATGTGTGTGTATTTATAGAAAGGGAAAAGTGTGTGTGGGAGAACAGCTCTCTCTGTAGATGCATACATACCTATGTGTGTGTGTATAAATAAATAAATAAATATATTTCAGGTGAACTTGTATGCAAAGGGCTCTCATCCCTTTCTAAGCACAGATCTGTGGATGTACATGGAGTGAGAGAATTGTGCACATCTGTGAGCAGCTCACACGTTCTTGCTCTATACATACACATGAGTGTGCAAACAGTGCTTTCTCCAGTTATGTATGTATATATGCATACAGAAAGAGAATTCTCTGTGTGAAGTTTATATATATATATATATGTATACAAATATATGTATGTATATCAGTTTATCTATTACCAAAAAAAAGCATTTCATAGGTAAGAACATATGTATATACATACAGAGAGGATATACATCAGAAAGTGTTGTATGTGAAAACACTTCTCTGAACAGCTCAGTGTGTATATATGCACATCTACAAATATATAGTCTGTATAAGCTAGAAATATACTTTATATTCAATATATTATATATACCATACCTGCTATTTCATCCCCCTAGTATATATGTATATATATATATATATGTATACATACATGGAGAGTGTGCACGTGTGTGTGGCAATAAAGTTGTGTAATTGTGTGAAAGAACAAGTGTCTCTCTGTGTAGATGCATGTATATAAATATGTATATCTGTGTGCAGGAAGAGAGGAAGGGAATTGTGAGTGTTAACAGCCCTTCAAGCACAATGCAGAGTGAGAACTGTGCATGAAATCTGTGTATATATATGTATATATGCATCTATATACTCATATATAAGGCGAGAGAGAGTACTGTGAGTGAGAATGGCTCTTATTATCTCTACTTCTGTGCGTATGGAGAGAGAATATACCAACATATATACATAGATAGTGTGTATTTATGTATCCCAGAGAGTACATGTGGAGGGGGGCAAAGAGAGAGAGAGTCATGGAAACTGTGTTTGTGTGCATGAATTGCTCTCACTCATTTTGTTATTTATATATCTCTAAATATATAGATGTGGCAAGAGAGAGGATAGGTGTGAACAGAGACTGTTGTCAGTGTGAACTATTCACACAGACTATTGCTGTGTGAAGATCTTTGTGTGTGTGTATGTGTGCATTTATTTATATACAGCAAGAGAGGGTTGTGTGTGTGCAATCGGCTGTCTCCCAAATTATATGTGTGTAATGTAAAATGTATGTAAAAATATGTAGAGAATTATGTGAGAAAACAGGCTCTCTACATATAGAAGTGCATATATATATATATATATTTATATATGTTACAGCTTTCTCCCTAAATAATATATGTATACCCATGCAGTGAGCAAATTATGTGTGTAAGCAGCTCTCCCCTAAGTCTCTATGTTCTGTTAAAAATATGTGTGAACATCTGTGTGTATTGAGGGTACATGTATATATGCATATATACATATCTATACAGGAACAGAAAGTACTGTCATTGTAGAAACAGCTCAGTATACAGGGATATGTGCATATATATGAACAGAGAACAATATGTATGAGCAATGCTCCCTCCAATTATATAGTATAAATTCATGCATAGATAATTATTAGTGAACACTCTCTGTACACGTGTACACTATGAAGAGCCAGTACTGAGTGAGAAAAGCTCTCACTCTCTATAATGTGTACAGAGAAAGAATTACACAGAAATGATACAATTAGGGCAGGGAGAGAGACAGAGTGATAGAAAATGTGTGTGTGTGAGACAATAGGTCTTGCTCTTTTCCTCAGGAATATATATATATTCCTGAGGAATATATAATATATTTATATACATATATATAAATATATGTATTTATACAGGAATAGAGAATGATGTGTGTGAACAGCTCCCACCCTGTGTCTCTATGCATACACATATGGAGTATATAGTGAGAGGGAATGTCGTGCATGTATTTGTGTGCACACGGAGAGGGCAGGAGTGTGAGAGCTCATCCCCACATCGGTATATATTGCATGCATTATGCACGCATGTCTGCGTGTGCAGAGTGAGAATGTTTGAGCAGCACGCTCCCTCTCAGCCCCTGTTTCTATAGACGCCAGTGTGTGGGTAAATACAGCCAGAGAGAGCTGCCTGTGACCCCTCACACTGCCTCTGTAGATATGTCTGTATGTGTGTCTGTGTGTCTGTGTGTCTGTGTGTCTGTGTGAGTGTGTTGGGGCTGTTTTCTCCCATTCTCTGTGTTTCTCTCTCGCACGCAGGCAGCCTCCCCCACGCATTCTATCCACACACACATTCCCACGTGTGTGTTCCGTTCCCTGTCTCTGGAGGGCAGGGAGAGGAGCCCTCAGGGACAGCCCTGGCTGCCCGTGCCTGGGGATGGGGGCTGGATCCCGGTGCTGCTCCCGGGGACTGGGGTCAGGGCCCTCACTGCCCGGCCCTGCCCGCACACCCACCCACCCACCCACACACATGTATTGCTCTTAAATTTTCACATGTTTACGTCAATATTTAAGAACATATAGCCATGTCTTTATGTGTATGCATGCCCTTACATTTATTTTAAATTCAGCGTACTATTACACTAAACAACAGCTATTAGGCATCACACATTTGTAGCAGACACACCATACATGCCAACCACACACTACAGCCGGCTGCGGGGCCACATTTACACGCGTGCAGGTGTGTGTTTGCGTGTTACACATGGTGCACACCATGCACCCCGGCTGTGCCAGGGCTCGGTTCTCCCGGTGCTCCCGGTGGGCAGCCCCGGCTGCTGGGGCTGTGCGCTCTCCGGGCCGGGCCGGGCCGCGCTGCCGGGGCAGAGCCCCGCTCCTCTGGGGCTCCTCCTCGGGGGAGCGGGGCACCCGAGGGTCCGGGCCGGGGTCGGGATGCCGCCATCGCCGCGGAGCCGAGACCGCGGGCTGTGGGCGAGGAAATGGCGGAGAGAGCCGGGATGGGAGAGGGAGGAGGAGAAAGGGAGGGCGGCGGGGCTGTGCGGGCCCGGCGGGCGTGGGCAGGGGGCGGGGTGCGGCAGCGAGTGCGGGTGTGGCCGTGTGTGTGTGTGTGCGTGTGTGCATGTATGTGCGTTTGTGTGTGCATGTATGTGCGTGTGTGTGTGCATGTATGTGCGAGTGTGTGCATGTATGTGTGTGCGCATCTGTGTGTGTGTGTGCGTGTGTGTGTGCATGTATGTGCGAGTGTGTGCATGTGTGTGTGTGCGCATCTCTGTGTGTGTGCGTGTGTGTGTGCATGTGTGTGCGAGTGTGTGTGCATGTATGTGCGAGTGTGTGCATGTATGTGTGTGCGCATCTGTGTGTGTGTGTGCGTGTGTGTGTGCATGTATGTGCGAGTGTGTGCATGTGTGTGTGTGCGCATCTCTGTGTGTGTGCGTGTGTGTGTGCATGTGTGTGCGAGTGTGTGTGCATGTATGTGCGAGTGTGTGTGCATGTGTGTGCGCATCTGTGTGTGTGTGTGCATGTATGTGCGAGTGTGTGCATCTGTGTGTGTGTGCGCATGTGTGTGCGAGTGTGTGTGTGCATGTATGTGCGAGTGTGCATGTGTGTGTGTGCGCATCTGTGTGTGTGTGCATGTATGTGCGAGTGTGTGTGCATTCGTGTGTGTATATGTGTTTGTGTGTGTATGTGCGATGTGTGCGTTTGTGTGTGTCCATCTGTGTGTGTGCATTTGTGTGTGCATCTCTGTGTGTGTGCATTTGTGTGTATCCATATGCGATGTGTGCGTTTATCTGTGTGTGTGTGCATTTGTGTGTGGGTGTGTGCATTTGTGTGTGTGTGCGTGCATTTGTGTGTGGGTGTGTGCATGTGTGTGTGCGTGCATTTGTGTGTGTGTGCGCGGGGGTGCTCGCACAGCCGGGCACGCCCCGGTGCCTGTGCCCGCGTGTCCCGGCCCCGGTCACGGCGGGGACACACGGATCCTCTGCCAGGAGCGGGGGCACACGGGCCCTGCTGGGGCAGCGCCGGGGCTCGGCCAGGGGGCCGTCGTGCACTCCCCTCCCCCAAAGCCGCGTTTCCCCGGTGGGATTTGGGGAGATTCGGTGAATTATGGGGATGGGGGTGGTTCAGTTCAGAGCATCGCCCCCTTCCCCCAGCCCACAGAGAGCCGCCCCTGCCGCGGGGCTCGACCCCCGCCCGCTGCCACGGCACGCAGGGGCTGCACGATTCGCACACTCCCCCACACCCACGGCCCCGGGCCCGGTCGGAGGCTTCCCGGCCCCTCCCCAGCGCTACCGCCGCGCTTTTCTCATCCTCCAGGAGGGGAGGGGGCCACACCGGACACGCAGGGCTCCCCCGGGGGCCTCCCCCCGCTGACCAGGGGGGCGAGGGTCCGTGGCGGGGTGGCCCCAGCCGCCGGGGCGGGGACCCCCGGGCACGGCGGGGCATCTCCGCGCCGCTGCCGGCGGCCGCGGGAGGGCGTCGCCTGTGTTAGTTCCCTCCGGAGAACCCCGGGCCAGCGCCGCCGCCGCCGCCCCCCGCCCCCTGCCGCCTCCCCCCCGCCCGCGGCGGCCCCTCTTGGGCGGCGGGCGGCGGCGACGGGCGGGGGGGCCGAGGCGAGGCCCCATCGCCGCCGTGCCCCGCGCCCCCAGAACCGGGGCGGGGGTCGCGGGGGTCGCGGGCGGGCGCGGGGGCCCCGCGAAGGAGCCCCAAGAAGCACAAGCCGGGGCTGGCGGCGGACCAGGCTGTTGTTGTTCTCAACGCGGTCCGCCCCGTGCCCATATAAAAGGCGGCGGCGGCGCCCGCCCCGGCAGAAGGCGCACGGAGCGGAGCCGGCACAGCGCGCTGCCGGGCCCCGCCGCGCCCCCGCCCGCCCCCGCCCGGCCCGCACCATGTCGGTAGACCTCGAAGACACCGATCTGCCCATGGCCGAGGCAGAGGAGGCGCCGCTCTCCCCGGAGAAGAAAGCGGCTGCTAAGAAGGTGAAAGGAGGCGGCGGCGCCTCGTTGTCGCCATCGAAGAAAAGGAAGAACAACAAGAAGAAGAACCAGCCGGGCAAATACAGCCAGCTGGTGGTGGAGACGATCCGCAAGCTGGGCGAGCGCAACGGCTCCTCGCTGGCCAAGATCTACAACGAGGCCAAGAAAGTGGCTTGGTTCGACCAGCAGAACGGCAGGACTTACCTGAAGTACTCGATCAAGGCACTGGTACAGAACGACACGCTGCTGCAGGTCAAGGGCACCGGGGCCAATGGCTCCTTCAAGCTCAACAGGAAGAAGCTGGAAGGCGGCGGGGAGGGGGGCGCGGGCAGCAGCGCCCACAAGTCCCTCAAGAAGGCGGCGGTGTCCTCGAGCCGGCGGGCGGAGAAGCCGGCGGCCAAGAGCAAGAAGCCCGAGAAGAAATCGCACAAGAAGGGAGCCGGCGGCGCGGCGGCGAAGAAGGACAAGGGCAAAGCCAAGAAGACCGCCAAGAAGGGAGCCGCGTCCCCCGGGGGCAAGAAGGTGAAGAAGTCGGCAAAGCCCAAGGCGCTCAAGAGCCGCAAGGCGTGAGAGCGAGGCGCAGGGAGCCTCCCGCGGCACGGACTGCTCTGAGCACAGACCCCCAGGGGACCCGCTTTGTCTTTGTGTTGCTGACTCGCCTCCGCAGCCGCCGCCGTGCGCGGTGAGCGGGGCTGCGGCCGCCCCAGCCCCTTCCCCTCTCTGCCGCCTCGTTTTGTCCCCCCCTTTTCCCCCCGTCCCGTCCCGCGGCTCTCCCCCGATCGCGCCCTTTTGTTTTCGGCCGTGCCCCTCCCCGCCTGTAGACGGTTCCCGGCCCCCCTCCCGCGTGCCCCCGGTTGTTCCCGGGGATTTTTCCCGCCCGGTTTCCATGGCAGCCATTTTGCACGGCCCCCCCCCCCCCCCCCCCGCGCCACGTGGGCCGGCCCCGCTCCCGCCGCCCGCGCGCGCCCCGCCTGGCCCCGCCCCCCGCCGCGCGCCCCGCCGGCTCCGAAGGGCCACGGCGCCCCCTGGCGGCCCGCGGCCCCGCCGCCATGGCAACGGCGCGCGGGAGCGGCGCCCCCTGGCGGCCGCCGGCCGCACCCGCAATGGCCTTTAATGTTTTTTTATGGGTCTGGGGTGGGTGGGGAGGGAGGGTTTGGGTTAGTGGGGTCATTTTTCGGTTCGGTTTTCTTTTTTATTTTTTTTTCCTTTTCATTTATCGTCGTTTCAAATAAATTGGTACAAAACGACTCTCCGGTGTGCTCGCTGCAGGCAGCGGGAAGGGGGCTGGTCCGGGGGGCTCTGCTGCTGTTCGGGGTCCGTGCGGGTGCCGGTGCGCAGAGCCCGCACCCCGCTCCGGGCGGCGGGCAGGAGCGGAGCAAGGAGGGATCCTGGCCGTGGAGGCGAGCGAGGAGCGCGGCCGCCGCGCCCGGCCGAGCTGCGGGGGGAGCGGGGAGCCCCGCAGCACAGCCCGCCCCGGCCGGCAGCGACCGCCCGCGGCAGCGGCGCGGGCCGGGCAGCTCCGGGCGGCGGCGGCCCCGGTTCCCCACAGGCGGCAGCGGGGCCGGGCCGGAGCCGCCGGCGCTGGCTATTTATAGGCACCGCGAGGTTGCGTAAACGCCGGCGGGGATCTGGGCCATCTTGTGCTGCCTGCCGCGGGAGGAGCGAGGCCCGGGCTGCGGGGAGGGGACGCGAACACAGCCCCGGGCATGGGCAGCGCGGCTGCACGGAGCCCCCGGGCCGGCTGCGGTAATGCTGGCCCCGCAGCACGGCCCGGCCCCGCTGCCTCTGCCCGGCAGGGGATCGCAGCAGCAGCAGCACCGCCCCAGAGCTGCTCGGCCCCGAGGGCCGCCCTGCCGGAGCTGCCTGTGCCCAGCGAGCGCAGCACGGGTCAGGCCCGCAGCCAGCCCCCCCAGGAGCAGCTGACAGGGACAGCAGCTAGGGACTGTCACACCAGGCCATGGCAGGGCCTTTCAGCACTCCTGGGAAAGGCACAGCCCCTTCCCCCAGGGCTTTATCCCTTTGTCCCCCGGAGAACAAGCAGGGAGAAGGGAAGCAAGTTTTACTCCCTGCAGAAATGTCCTCTTGCTACATCCAGAAGAGAAGCCAGCCATGCCCCTGGAAGAGCAGCCCTGGTCTGCTGCAGAGGCTGCAGCTCCCTCCAGGGCTGCATTTAGAAGCAGCAGTCCCCATCCTGGGAGAGATCTGCTGCATTCTGGCACTGACCCGCAGCTGTGTCCTTAGTGAACAGCTGCAGGTTTGGGAGGATCAAGGGGATGCCCTCACCAAGGGGGGTACACAGGGGCCAGGCTGCTCCCCAGCAGGGAGGTTAAACCAAGCCCATCTCTGGGCTCAGCTCTCTCATCTGCACGGCACACTGCAGCCACCCCTCCAGCTGGAACAGCAGGCACATTCCTGGGGGCAGATAAAAGCAGAAGGAAGGCAGTGACCCTCCAGCTGCCCAGCACAGGGGAGGCAGCAGGGTGACACACTGTGCCAGGCCAGCTGGAGCTGCCTGACCTCACAGGCTGAGCCTGCCAGGCTGGGGCAGCCCTGAGTGAGCTCCCCTGGGTGCTGCCAACCCTGAGGACCAGGCTCTGGGGAGAAACCCAAGCCCTGGGGACTTTGAAGAGCCAGTGACTCATCTCATCAAACTGCCAGAGCTGAGGGACACAGCTGGCAGAGACTCCTGCACGTGGGGATGCACAGCAGCCTCCCACAGCAGGCAGCTCCAGCTCCCAGGCTGTGCTCATCCCAGCTTCAGGTACCCGAGAGAAAGGGAAGAATGCTGCAGCCTCCCAGCCCTCTCCTTGAGGGAAACACAGACCAAGAGACCCTTCCAGGCTCACCTGGTCTCTGGGGAAGGCTCTGCTCAGCCAAGTCCTTCACATTTCATGAGCTCAGCTGCTCTGGTGCCATGAAGCATTCAGAAGAGCCAGGACCAGTAACACCCCTCCAGAAAGGACCAGACCTGGCTCTGAATCTGTAGGCGTGACAATGACCACATTTATTCCAGCTTTATAGTAAAGACCAAGACTTCCAAATCTCCTGGTCACAACAATGTTCAGCTGTGAAGGCTACGAGGTGCTAAAGGCCAAGCGCTCCAGCAATGCTTGCTGTGACAGACAGGATTTCCTTCCCAGCTTTCCCAGCTGGTCTGTCACATGCCAGCAGAGGAAGTTCAGAACCCAGCTGGAGCTCAGCGTGGAGGGCGCTGTGTGTGCCACCAGCACCAGCCCCAGCAGAGCCACACAGCATCCAGGGTGACTGCAGCTCCTGGGCAGCAGCCCGTGCTCCTTGCTGCCCTGTGCTGGCAGGGCAGCAGGTGACACTGCCCTACAGGACCTGCCAGCACCCCCGGGCTGCACCCAGCCCTGCACAGACCAACCCCAACACCACTGGGAATCATCCAAGCTTCCCACAACCCCTCCTGCCTAGACCCCAAGCAGGGTGCAATACTGGCTTGTAGAGCAGCCTCCAGAACAGCCATCTGGGAATGGCCAAGGACAGGCTGTGAGTAACAAACAGCCTTGCGTCTCCAGCTCTTTCCTTCCCTTCAGGATGGTTTTCTCATCTCTGCCTGCCTGCCTGCAAGGTCACCCAAAGGCTCCTGGAGCAGCCCCCGGGGCACCTCCAGCACCGGGGGAGGGCCCCGGGTCCAGCCCCACTCCCCCTCCACTGCACCCAGCCCGGAGCAGCTGAAGCTTCCTGGCACTTGCGACAGAACAAGCAGGCAGTGTGGCACTCCCACGGCAGGGAAAAGAACCAGACAACAGTATTATCTTCTCCCGGGGTAGGAGAAGACTGTCACAGTCTGGCAGCGGTCCTGTCTGGTGTTTTACTAGTCCTTCCCCTTGGAGAGCACAGAGCCCAGACACCACAGAGCCTGCCAGAGTCCGTGAGTTTGCAGAGGTGACAAGACACGGCACATTTAAGAGCATTCAACAGGGAACCAGTTTAATCAGGTATCAGGTTTGCACCATTCTTTTCAGAATCACAAGTTCTGCATTTTTCTAAGAAATACAAAGCACTCTCAGGTTTACAGAATGCTGGTCCTGGAGAAAACAAGAGGGAGAGAACAAGACACTGGGATACAGACACTAGGACACTGGGCAGCAGAAAGGGAACTGCTCATCCCCACCTCGCTGATGGCAACAGCCCCTGCAGGAGGCAGAGACATCCCAGGGGGTCTGGCTGCTGCAGTGGGGCTGTGCCCTGCTGTCCCCACCCGCCGGGGTCAGGATTCCCCCGGGGAATGGCAGGACACCTCCACACCCCATCAGCAGGACACCGATGCACGCACTGCTCCCGCAGAGCCGGATGAAAACCCCCTGCACAAAGGCAGCTGACAAGCATCCAGGTCCATCTACTCTAGGCAACATTAAACTCGGATCCAGGGGAAGTTACTTCATCCACAAGATTAACAGCTGAGTCAATAGGTTGAACACATGCTACTTACAGCACATAAATAGAAGATAATCTTTTTTTTCACTTAAAAAACGTGTGATGAAGGTCTAGGGCTGACTGCCTCGGCACTGCTGCATGCACACAACTATCAGCCTCACAGAAGCAGCTGCTGGGCAGCAGGAAAGCTGTCTCTGCATCACCTATTCAGGGGTCACGGGACAGCTATCCTGCCCCCATGCTCGGCATTAGCCACACAGCCAGGAAATAAATATGGCACTAGCCAGGAGTGGGCTTTAACACAAACTCGAGTGGTTTTCAAAAGAAATATTAATCCATAAAGGGTTACAGTTAACAGATATCATCATCACTTTATTTCTCAGAGCCAGAAATAGTGCTGAACAAACAAACAACAACAAAAAAGAGACAGAGTATGTAATTTCCAGAAGTGCAACCAGGGTACAGGGTGGCTCTCAGCGACACGAAGGGCTTCTGCAGCTGGGAGAGGAGGGGAGCCACGGCAGAAGATGGCAGCTCCCGCTCCCGGCGGGCGCCTGACCTTGCGACGCTCTCCGAGGGGATTTGTCACCGCAGCCTCCACCCCACCCCGCCCCAGGAGCCGCGGCGTGGGGGAACACCGAGTGCCCCAGCACCCGCCGAGCCAGGGAGCTGCGAGGACGTGACTGTACAGGGCTGTACCCAAAAATAGAGACCTTAAAATAAATAGGACCAAAGCTTCTTTACAGTAGGCAATGCACTAGTTTTACCATGAACAAAACTAAGACTAACAGCCACTTCTTGCCAATGGAGAAACTTTTTCTCCTCTCCACGTTTCGCAGCCCCCTGCCCTGCAGCTGCAGTGCGGCCAGGATGGCATTGCTGAGGAGGGAGGCGGGGGCACACCGGGAGAGCAGGGGGCCCTGCACAGTGCCAGGGCTGGCAGAGGGCACAGGCAGCCGGGGGTGCCCGCGTCCATCCCTCTGCCAGCTACAACAACCCTCAGCAGCTACCGGCAGCTCCGCACCGTGACCTAACCACACGGCTCCAGATGTCACCCCTGCCAACAACTGCGATCCAGCTGCCTCCTCCAAAACCGCTTCTTCCAGAGGGAAGAGAGGCAGAGCGGGGGCACAAGCAGGGCCTGACCTCACCCATGCTCACCCCGCACGCTGCCACAGCCCAGGCCAGAGGGGCTGGTGAAGGGCTGGTGGGGGCTGCTAGGGCTCACCACCCGGCCAGGGCTGAGGGGCAGGACGGGAACCCCAGCCCCGCCGGGAGGAGAGGTGAGGCAGCGGCGAGAAGGGAGCTGGGGGCGGGGGGACGGGGGGCAGCGCTCACTTCTTGGAGCTCTGCGTCTTCTTGGGCAGCAGCACGGCCTGGATGTTGGGCAGGACGCCGCCCTGGGCGATGGTCACGCCGCCCAGCAGCTTGTTGAGCTCCTCGTCGTTGCGGATGGCGAGCTGCAGGTGCCGCGGGATGATGCGCGTCTTCTTGTTGTCGCGGGCCGCGTTGCCCGCCAGCTCCAGGATCTCGGCCGACAGGTACTCCAGCACGGCCGCCAGGTACACCGGCGCCCCGGCGCCCACCCGCTCCGCGTAGTTACCCTTCCGCAGCAGCCGGTGCACCCGCCCCACGGGGAACTGCAGCCCGGCCCGCGACGAGCGCGACTTGGCCTTGGCCCGCGCCTTTCCGCCGGACTTCCCCCGGCCCGACATGGCCGGCAGGCAGCGGCCCCTCGCCCCCGCCTCTCAAGCAGCGCCGCGCACAGAGGGTCCCGGCGCCTGCGGGGAGACAAACGCCGTTACACCGCGCGGGGCCCGCGCCGTCCCCGCCCGCGCCGCGCCGCCCTTACCGCAAGCGCTCCCGCCGCTCCGCGCTGCGCGCCGCCCGCCGCCGCACTGCCCGGCCGCCGCCGCCGCGCCGCGGATATCGCCGCCCGCCCGCCGCACGCCTCGCCCCATTGGCTGCCGCCGCTGCCGCCACGGCGCTGATTGGTTATCCTGCCGATCCCTGATTTGCATAGGGCTCCCGGCGCCCAGGGCGGGCAGCGCCGCGGCTCTGCTGCGCTCCGGCCGGCCCCGCGCCGCCGCCGCTCCCGCGCCCGCCGCTGCTGCTGCTCCCCGTATCCCGCCCGCTGCTCCCGCACCCGCCGCTGCTCCCCGCACTCCGCCCGCCGCTGCTCCCGCGCCCGCCACTGCTTCTGCACCCGCCACCGCTGCTGCTCCCGCGCCCGCCGCTGCTGCTGCTCCCCGCCCGCTGCTCCCGCGCCCGCCACCGCTGCTGCTCTCCGCACCCGACGCTGCTGCTCCTGCACCCGCCACTGCTCCTGCACCCCGCCCGCTGCTCCCCGCACCCGCCGCTGCTGCTGCTGCCCGCGCCCGGCGCTGCTCCCGGCGGCCTCGGGCCCGGGATGGAGGGAGGGGTGCTGGCCCGAGCGCCCGCGGGTGCCTGGCAGCTGGGCCCGTTTCCATGCCCAAACCCGCAGCTCCCTCCTCGGCCAGCGGGATGTCTCTCCCGAAGGACACCACAGTCTGCGGGCGAGGGCGATGCCATGGGGAAAGAACCCCCGACAGGGAGGACAGCCCCAGCGAGTACCACCCTCCTGTCTCCTCACGATCAAAGGCAAAAGTTTCTCCCAAACCAGTTTCTGTGGACAGGCCGGGTTGATTGTGGTCATCTCTGCACCAGGCTAGAGGAACTGCCTCAAACAGCCTTGGGCGAGCGGCCAGACTCCAGTTTAAAGGTGATGTAGCCCAGCAATAACACATCCTCATTAAACACTCAGCATAGGGGTTTTTGGGGTTTTTTTGCCGATGCTGCTGGTGCTCACAGTCTGGAGGGAGATAACCTGTACCCTGTGCCTTTGCATTGCCCCTGCAGCCCCAGGGGAAGGATTATGTTCTCCAGAGCTGGGAAAGTTGAGCATCCCCCCACTCGTGCTCAGCATCTTCACTCCCTCCACAGCAACTGGAGACCTGAAATGAATTCGAGATGAGCTGGTGACCTTTAGAAAAGCTTCATCTGCAGTTAGCACTGACTGGGCTGGGGAAGCTGAGCAGCTCATCCTGGAACAGCAAGGGGCAGGCAGGGAGAGAAACCTCCCATTGTGGCTCCTGCAAGGACAGGCATCAAGGTGATAGTGCCAGCAGCTAAATCTATTCTGCCAGGAGCTGCTAATACAGTGATTCTCTTGCCTCAAGTCATGGTGAGAGCAATGAGGGGCCAGCTAGCAACAGGCTTTCTGGATAAAAATCCTAATCCCACCCCAGCTTCCCGTAAGTCATGAAGCTGTGCTCAGCTGCCCCCGTAGCACGCGAGGGATTCAGAGGCAGATTTCACTCCAAGAGCACTTGGCTCTCCCCAGGTGTCCACCCTGTGGCTCCTGCCAGGCTCTGCTGCCCCTCCCCAGGGACACTCCTCAGCTACAGCCACCCTTGCAGCTCCCCAGGGACAGATGACTCTAGAGGAGCCCCAGAATCAATCCCCAGGAATATTTACAACTGGCAAATGGACATGATGCACCAGCATGGCCTTGCAGAGCTCAGACCCTGAGAGCCCAGCAGTGGGTAGGGGGTTTGCTCCTCAGCAGATGGACAGGAGGTGCAAGCTCTGCCTGCAGAAAGGAACACTGGGGCTGCAGTGGGCAGGAGGGACACAGACATGCACATGGACAAGGGCACGGTGCAGCCAGCCAGTGAAGCCCATTTTATTGTTTCCAACACAAAGGAAGTACTGATTTCTAGCAAGGATTTCAGTGTGTAAGGCTTTTGGTCTGTAACATCTGGCTCTGTTTACAAAATCCCTGACCTCAAAAACAACAGCCCTATGCTGTTCTGTAACGGCACTTAGGTTATCTGGGCTTTAATGACTGGCCTTTTCAAATAAGGCAGAGTGCATCCCTCCCCAGATCAAGGCAATCCTCTCTAAGTCTTCAAATCCCATTAACAAAATGATTGTACAAACAACGTGACAGACACACTGTTCCACAGCAGGGAAACCTAAGCCAAGTCCAGCTCTTCCTGGATGCCACTTGAACATCTCCCTCTTTAGGAGCCATGAGTGCACACAGCAATGCTGGTGCAGATCTTCCCAGCCTGGGGCTTCCTCATAATATTTACTGCTGTTCCTCAGTACTGCAGCCTTCTTTTGAGGGCAAGAGCATTGGAAAGGAGTTTGTACAGAACCAGTGTGGAATTAAGTGCAAGAGAGGTATAAGTTTAACACCAAAAAAGGGAAGGGAAAACCAAACAGAAAGAGACATGAACTATGAACATTGTCAGGAGGCAGAAGCTATTCCTCCCTAGCAGGCTGAGATGATTCTCAGGGCTCTCAGGGCTTGACTCCCTGCATGACTGGCAGGGAGGGAGGCCAACAGGTTATATTCACTCCCATCAGAACAAGACAAAGATAAAATCTTTACAGACATCAACCTTTAACAAAACACTAAGAAGACAGACAACAACCTAGAGCAGCAGATTAACACCTGAGAGGCTTGGACTATTTTAACACCAGTCTGCAAAGCCTTCCAAAAATACCATTTCTCACTCTGCTTAGGAAAATCAGGGGTAAAAGAGATGGCCAGCCATCTCAGCTGGTGCCTAAGCCTTGTGCTTCTTTGCAGCTGGCTGTCCCTGCTTCCCCAGCCACTGCTGCAGGATGTCTGCGCTGGTTTTCTTGGGTGAAGGGCTGTGGATGAACTGACTTGTCCACTTGGGCAAATCGTTTTCTTTCTTCTGGGGAGAGCCCTCTTGGGAGCTTTTTAACCAGCCCAGCATCACTTTGTTGCTTGGGGTGGCCTTCACATCCTGCACAGACAAAAGAGAGAGTGAGAGAAGTCAGAAGCACAGAGGGAGCAGGGCAGCCAGCCAGCTGCAAGAGCTGGTCCAGAGCAGGATGTGGAGCAATGGCCCTGCCTGCAACCAGGCACATCTGTGGGAGGTTCCCAGACTGCTGTGAACAGGCTTGTTCCAAGACCCATTTCACATGGAATTTGCCTCATTTGGCAGCAAAATCCTGGCATGGGCTGACAGTTTTATTTCTGGAAGCAAAGGGAAGGGAATCTGTCCAGGGCTCAGCAGACATTGCCTACTGCCACTCCTCCTGCAGCCTGGCAGCTCTGACCCAGCTCAGAGGCATCACGGGCTGAGCTCCCCCCTGCCAAGCCCCAGCAGCACCCACCTTCTTGGCCCCCAGCTCAATGGGTGCAACACACTCAGGTGTGTTGTTGCGGATGTTGTTGACAAAGGTGGACACTGGGTGGAAAACAATGTTCTCCGTGGGCTGGATGAGTTTGACAGCTTCTTGGGTTGGCACTTCAGCAAAGTCCAGCCATTTCCTGATGGCTTCGTCCCCATCCAGGATGGCTGGCATCCTAAGGGATAAGACAGTTGGAGCCAAAGCTCAGCTGCAATATGTCAGTGTGATGGCAAAAGCCAGGCTTGTAAGCTAGTAAGGAGCTGGCATCTTGGGGGAAACAGGGAAAACTGAAGCAGCAGAATGCTCTTCTGCAAGGCAGAGCATGCATGCACTCCATCCAGGCACCTGATTTGCTGGAAGAGGCTGAGGGGTTGACTACCAGGTTCTGGTCAGACAGGGAGACCAGTTCCAGAAAGTGATCCAGTTCCAACTGCCATCCACAGAGCACAAAGATGGTGATTTATGGAAAGGGCTGAGCTGGTGGCCCAAAATGAATCAGTAATGTTGCGGCACTTCTGCCTGAGAGCAGGAGGAGGCTCTGTGCCTGCGTGCTGCCAGACTGGTGTCTAGAGGTGCAGCTCTCCTACTTCATCCCCCTCCACCCTGCAAGCCCCTTGCCTGCTCTCACTTGCCTGTGATGGATGAAGCTCACATCCTTGGAGGCGTCCACGGTGATGATGGTGTAAGTGTACAGCATTTCTCCTCCCCCTGGTGGTTCCCAGCAGTCAAAAATCCCAGCCATAGTGAGCAACCTCCATCCTTTCCATTCTTCATCTCCCTCCATCTCCTTGTCCTGCAGAAGAGAGGCCCCATTGTCCTGGTCACCATGCTCAGCCAAAGCAGCACAGATTTGCCAGTGCTGAGGCAGGTCAGTGACTCAGATCTGAGTCATGAACAGGACTAATCTGAGGCTCTCCAGGAGTCTTTCTACTGATCTGAGGTGACTCCAGGAGAGATACCAGGACCCTCATCTTCCCACAGGCAAGCCAGCGCTCTCCTCCTTGTCTGAATATCCCAGCCACCAGTTCAGCCAAATGAAAGAGGTAGTGAAACTCCCAGCCCAGTCCCTGTGAGCCACACTGGCCACCCATGCAAATATCCGGCACGTGGGGAGCAGTGACCGTGACAGCAGGGACTCTGTCACCTTTCACAGCCTGGAGATGGGGACTGCCAGCCACAGGGGGTGACAGAGTGCTGAGCCCAGCACAGAACACAGCCCTGCTGGGGAACAGGCTCCCAGGGATGGGCAGAGAGGAGGGAGTGGGCTTTTCCCCAGGCAGCTGAAGGGAGCAGGGACCCAGAGCTGGGTGCAAGTGTTCACACACAGCAAGGGACTCCATACCATGGCATCCTTGGTCTGGGGGAAGTAAATGAAATAGGGCTGCTTCCCCCCACTCTGCTGCTGCCACTCGTAGAAGCCATCTGCCAGGACCACGCAGCGCTTGCCCTTGAGGAGAGCACCCTGGGGAGAGACAGCACAAGTGAGCAGTGAACAGCAGCCTCAGGCAGCAGCAATGGCAGAAGGGCTCCTGCAACCACCCAGCCCTCTCGCTCCCTCCCAGGACTTTCCTAAACTGCCCCCAGGATGCACAAAGGCCACCAGTAGAGCTATGCTGAGCTTTACCAGTAAGTGCTTTTTCAGCTCTTCTGTTTTAGTGAAGCCCCCAGCTGTGCAGCACAGGGACTTGCTCCCCTGTGCAATGGCAAGTGGAGTACTGGCCTAGCAGATGTTTCTGCCCTGGTTTTGCTGACTGCAGGATTTCTTCAAGCAGGACACAAGGGTGGCAGCAGCTCACCTTGTAGGAGGACTTGCTCAGCATGGTATCGCTGCGGCAGTTGGAGGTGTTGAACTGCAGCTTGGAGGGGTTGTCCTGCTTGAACCACGAGGGCACCAGGCCCCAGCGCATGTCCATGAGGACCCGCTCGGAGGAGTCAGCATCCTTTGGAATGAACACACAAACACCTCAGGTCAGAGCAACGTCACAGAGACCACGAGCACCCCACAGCTTCAGAGAGGCGTTTTGGGAAGTTCTGCGGAAGTGGCCTTGGCTCCCAAAAGTGAGGATCTGTTCAGCATCTGTGCCAAGAGAAGCTGGGGCTCACTGCCCCTCCAAGCCATGCAGAAATACCCACTAATTATAACCCTTTGCATATTCTTAAAAGCCTTCATGTAAGACTTAATCTTCAGCAGAAAGCACATGAAAATTTTGTGGGAATAAAGAACTGTCTCTGTGAGGCTCACCCACCTCTCTGGAAGAATTAACACAGCTTCTTTTTAGTGGAAATGGCTGGAGACATGAACTCCCGAGCTCTTGAGTAAACATCCATGTCAGGCTGGTGTCAAAGTCCTCAAAGCCTCCCGCTGGTGACACCAAAAATCCCAAAGGGCCAAAAGCCTCACTTTCATTTTAATAATGTGATTTCTGCTAGCCTGGTGCACTTTCACTGCTTGTGCTTTGCATATTACCTGCCTTTGGACAATGGAAACAGTTTGTGGCTTTCGATTCTCCCCAGCTTGCTCTCACTTTCTGCCCACAGCTGCCGCTGCTGGCAGCGCCTGCTGGGCTGTTTGCTCCCAAAGGACTGCAGCAGACAGACACACAAATACACCTACCGTAGGTGTGTGTACACAGGGATGTGTATGTGTGCAGTTCTGTGAAGTATTTCAGAGCCTCCCTCAGGGCAGGAGCGGCAAAAAAGGACACCAGCATCCCAACAACCTTAACAGTGATGGACAACTAGGCACGTGTCAGCCTGTGACCTGTACCACGCTCCCTGCTCCATCAGCTCCACTGCCCACTCTTGGGGGGATGTGGGACCCCTAGAGCAGGAAAGGGGGGCATGAGGCTGATGGCATTGCCCACGGCACTCCTGAGTGGTCCCACCGAGGGTCCCACCTGGTCACCAGTAACGGCTCAAAGTGCAGCTGCCCCGCCAGCTGGGGAGGGAGAGCAGAGCAGGTCCAGATCGGGGGGTTCCGACTGAGCACCCCCCGTTCCACCCCGCTGAACGCCAAAGAGCAGCAGCTGGCCGGGCACCCTTTGTGTGTGAAACCAAAGGAGCAGCACCGACAGCCGCAGAGGCTGCCAGGCTGGCCGGGGGAGGTCGTGTGAGGCTTAAATCATGCGGGACAACAGTTAGCACAGGTGTACAGCTACTGTCCTGCTCGGGAGTTGAGATTTTTTTTTTTCTCTCGATTCTCTCCTACTACCAATGTGACCTGGACATACGCCACAGTGTTATGAAATCAAAAAAAAAAAAAAAAAAAAAGAAAAAAGAAAAAAAGGTGCCTCAGGAAAGCCAATTAAAACCAGCAGAGCAATTACAGACACTAGCAAAAAAAAAACCAAAAAAAAAACCGAACCAACAACTCTACTAAGGTTAGTACTTATACATATTTTTGCAGAAAACATAAACACTGTGGTGGAAGCACGGTACCGATTCCCCTCCTCCTTCTGAACATGTAAATATTAACAAGAAGCGACATTTCAGCAATTAGAAAATTCAATACCTGCCACGTACAGCAAAGCGAAACGAAACAAACCACGGCCGTTCGGAGCGAGTCCCTCAGCCCCCGGGGAGGCACGGCCTCCTTCCCCCGCTCCGATCGGAGCCGCAAGACGCCCAGCACCCGCATCCCGGCCCCGGGGAGGCGGTACCTGGTGGAGGTGGCGGCGGGAGAGCAGCACGGGGCCGCTGGACTGCGGGCCCTTGTTGTAGGAGGGCTGGTACCGCTCCTGCCGCACCCACTCGGGCTGCCGGGGCCGGCCGCGGCGGTCGCGGTAGGCGCAGGCCCGGCGGAGGTTGTCGGCGGCCAGCGAGCAGGCGGTGCGGCCGCACATCGCGCCGGCTCCGCGGGCACCGAGCACCGCGCTCCGCTCCGCTCCGCTCCCGCCCGCCGCGGGGAGGGGCCGCGGCCGGGGGCAGGGCCGGGCCCGCCGCGGAAACGCCGGTCCCGCCCCCGACACAGCCAGCGAGAGCACAACACTGCTTTATTGGAACCACAGCGGGAGGAGCACGGGGGGCGGCGGGTACGACGCTGCCGCGCGGGGAGACAGGGCGGCGTAGGCAGAGATTAAAAACATGGTGGTTTTATAGACAAAGCCCCGAGTACAGCTGCACTGCAGAGAACACAAAAGCTGCTGTAGTGACCGCGATCCTTATTCTGCTGTCGGGGGGGCTCAGAGTTAGGACAGTCCTGGAAAGGGGGTTTATCCGACGGAGGCCATGATGACATCCACAGGGAGCTCCTCTGCGCTGCGGGCCGTGACCTGCATGGTCACCGTGTCAGTGAGAACAAGGCGGGACCGCACCAGGAGGTCATGGCCACCCCGGAACACACCTGCGGACGACAGCGAGGAAGGCATGAGCACCCTGCAGGCTGCTTTCCCCTGCAAGCCTGGAGATGAACACTGCTGCAAAATCTGGTAAGTCCTAGTACTAGGGGAAAGCAGCCCCTAAAGCAGTTCAATTCCCACTCCTTATAACATACTGGGGACTCCTGCTACTGTAAAATCCGTGAAAACAAAGTGTAAAATAAACTCCGGGTGAGAAGAGATCCAGGATTGCCTAGGAGCTCCAGTTCTGCTGGGTGAGGCTGCTGTCTTTCCCACACCAGAGGAAGCAGGATGCCACACAGCACGAAGACAGCAAATTCCACCCAGCTAAGCCTGGAGCTGATCCCAACATCCCCTCCACCACAGCACCCTCCCTGATCCCAAGACCAGTTGCTCTGCACTGCAGAGACAGAAATCATGGCAGGAACAAACGTCAAAATCCAACGCAGAGCACAGTGGACTCCATCAGGAACTCCTGCCCTGATTTTCAACAGGCAGCTCTGTACAACCTCCCAGGGCTGTCCCTCAAGCAGAACCTCACCCCACAGCTCACCTGCCAGGTACAGTGTGTGAGAGTTCTTGTTATCTGGCACTTTATCTGACCGCTCGCAGGGCTGCATCCCCAGGAACTTCACAATATTGCTCACTGCCTCTGTTAGAAAAAAGCAATAAAATGGGCTCTGTGTCACAGATATCTTAGCAGGGGCACATAAAGAGCACCTAAAAGTTACTCAAGTTCTCTGTACATGTTCCTTGTCCTGAGGGACACACAGCACTGGTCAGAATCACGGTTTTGGAGGCCACAAGGACTACAAAGACAACACACAAAAAGCCTCACTACCATGGGAGAGTTCTGTTATCTGATGTAGCAAATGTGCAACAGAAAGAAGAGGGGGAGTGTGTCAGACAAGGGCAGGAGGAGAATGCAGCTGGCTGCACTTACTGCACAGCCCTGTCAGCCTGCTTGCTTCTCTGGAGACTTGCAAGGGGAGGAGATGTCTTGCAGGAGACACAAGTCTTCAGGAGAAATATGAAAAGGCCTCAGGGTGAGTATTTCAAATCCCAAGGGGCTGTTCAAGGGAGCACAGAAATGGCTACAGGACAAGGACACCCTGTACAGCATCAAAAGAACTGAGTTTTCACAGGCTTGTGAGTAAAATAGAAGGACTCTGATACATGATGAAAGAGAAGAGGGTTTAGCCCACCAGCCTGCTCACCAGCCTTGTGTCTTCTAATGTTTTCATTTTTTATTACTGGTCTCAAGAAGAATGGTGGGAGTTCGTAACTGAACCATGATCTGTCTGCTTGGAAGGGTTAAGTACAAGAGCAAAGCAAGATATTCTCTTGCCTCCACAATCCAGCCTGGTCTCTACTGGTCACAAAACACTCACTAGTTTTTTTGAAATCTGAACTAACTTCTCATGACAGTAAAAGCAAATCCCTATTTAACAGCTGTGGTGTAAAGCTTGTGAAGGGTTTTGCCCCATTAGCCTTTCAGATGTAAAGTGAGCCACACTGGGCCTCTGGACTCTGCCTGCAAGAGGGAAAATAAGAGCTCTGCTGTGCTCACACACCCTTCCTTACCTTCAAGGGTTTTAATAGCAGATAAAGTAAAGGTTTCTTCCTTTTCAAACTCATCACCCACTTCATCCCAGGCTGCTCCAAAGTTTGGCTTCAGAACTCGCTGGATGTGATCAGCCACTGTGACCTCCAGATCTTCAAGCTGGTGGTACAAGAGGTTCAAGTGAAACATGGTTGTTCTTAACCCTGTTATCCACGGAGTCAACTTTAGACTGGATCCCCTAAGATCAGGTGAATGCAGGAGACTGCCTCCACTGCCACTTCTGGTTTGCTACTGAGCAGCTGCTAGGCCTGAGAAAGGCACAGTGATGCCATTCCCAGGGCTTACAAACCAGGTTCCTGCTCTGAGCACAGCCCTTGGTCTGACAGAGATCAAAGCACTGGACAAATGGCCAAAACAGAGGGAAAAACAAAAGCTTATAAATAGCTGCCTGAGCATTTGCTTCCCTGAAATGCATGTAAGCTTGTGTTTTGCCTTTCTGGCTTATCATTTTGTAGGCTGGTACAGTGAGACACTGTCAGACGTGTGATCACCCAACATTGGCACCAGGGTAGCTGAGCAGCTGCTGTGACTGCACCTGTGCAAGGCAGAACCAGGCTTGTCCCTCCAGAGTGTGTAATGAAGGACAGGCAATGCCCTGCAGGACACCAGCCTGCATTAATTCCAACAATTGCTGCAGAAAAGAATCTCCTCCTGATTCTAGTTGAAACACATGGAAGAGTTCAAGTGTCAATCAATTGCCTTGGTGACTGGTAGGAAACTGAAAGAAGTGTTAACCTTGTATGTTCCATTGTGAAAAACTCTCCCCACTCTTTCTGGGAAGACAGTGACTCACTGCACAGCAGTGCCTCTAATCAGAGTCACAGCAGTGACAGGCAATGCACAGAAAACAGTCTCTAGAGCTAACAGGCCAAGCTGAGGCTGTGAAAACATCCCTTCCTCTCCGTGGAAGAGAGGTGCTTCTGCAGCAGCACTGCTTTCAGCACTGCCAGTGCTGGGGAGAGCAGAGCTCCACCTTCCCCAGAATAAGAACAAGGATGGCAACTTTCCTGTGCCAGGCAGGCCTCTAGACAATTAACTGTGCCAGCACAGGAGCAACTTGTGGAGAACAAAAGAAGCCTGATAGCCCTCTGTCTCCACAACCCTGAGTGTGCCATTGCTGGAGCCCATAGGGCACAGTCAGCCAAACCTGGAGGATGCACCATGGCCTCCCAAAGCATACATATCCTGCACAGTCAGGTGTCCATCTACAGTGCAACAAGAGAATACTCCAAATGAGACAAAGCAAGCTCTGCAAACTCCCATCTGCATCAGAGACAGCAAGAGCTCCCTCTACATGATGCTACCCACTTTGGTGATGGTGATCACATCATTGCTTGCAGGGATCAGAGTTCAGATTGCAAAACCCCACAAAATGACAGCAGTTTCCAGGATCAGGTGCATGCCCAGCTTCTTACCACATACTCATCCTCATAACCCTCGTCGTCCGCCTCACCCGTGTTGGGATCACAGTCCTTGACAGTGAACTTCATCATGCAGCTGAACGTGCAGGCCACTGGAGACAAGAAAGCAAAGGCAAAGCTCACACTACCACCACATCCACACTCCCCTGAGGTAGAATGGAGCTGGGAGGTTTGGGGCAGCCAGGCTCTCCCCATCCCTGTCAGTAGCACAGCTGACCTAGACACAGCTCTCCAGCAGTTTCTGTCTCTCAAGGACAAGCTATTTATTTATAATATTAAGCCAACAGTGATAAAGACAGGCTCATGATGGTTGTACAAGACCATAATCCTCAGATCAAGTGCTATTACTAATGAACCTGACATTGTGTTGGGAATACTAACTAAACATGTCCCACCAGCACCTTGTGAAGAGGCAAGATCCACATACAGGGATCAGCTCCTGTGCCTCTGAAATGAGAGCCCCTTGCACTGCAGTGCTGCAGCTCATTAATAGCACTCAGCTGGGAGAGGAAGCAATGACTCATCCCCAGAAGATGGGTACTGCTGAGTGAACAGCAGCAACACGACAGCAGAGCAGTTCAGAGCACAAACCAGGGAGAGCAAAGCACAGGTAAAGCCTGATTCATGGTCTGGACAGTGGCAAACAGAGAGGGGGATGTTCAACTCAAACAGACATCCGATAAATTCTAGTGGTTTGTCTGAAATACCCTTCGCTACTCAGAGCATCTGGGCACTCTCAGCACTTTACAAGCATCAGCCTCCCCGTGTCTAACACAAAGAAAGGCAGAAGGACATGCCAGGGTGCACAAAAGACAACTATTTTGCCACCTCTCACAGCCCACCTTGGCAGTACTACAGCACAAAGGAACCAGCAGAGGAGAATACTCAAGGGCTTGACAGCCCTCTAAACAGCAAAGACAAGTCATGCTCAGCATCACTCAGGCTGCACCCATACACAGGCTATAAATATCTGGCTGGGATGTAAGGTAGAACATATGGGGATAAGCAATAAAGGAAAAAAGAGTGCAGACTGTTTACCTGCTGTTGGATCCTCTTCAGACAGTGCCACCAGTGTGTAGCAGGTACCTGGCTGGTTGTACACCAGGGTTTTGGCAGGCACATAGCCAATGACCTCATACCCCTCTGTTGGCTCCATCTGCACTGTGACATTCTCCAGGATCTGATCATTCAGGGTGTTCGTGCAGTCAAACTAAACAGGAAAGGAGAAAGCAGCAACAGCTTGAAGCTGCTCACTGCTCACTGCAGAGCAGCCTTAGCTGAGGCACAGTGGGAGCCTGGTGTCAGCCCGTGAACCCCCAGCTCTCTGTGCTTCCATGGTGCACCTCGCTATCAGCTGGCTCATGACAGAGCAACTTGACTAAAGAGTGCTCATTTAAATGCTTTAGGGAGAAACTAAAATCCTGCTGGGGAGTCCAGTGCTCCAGCAAGCTTCTTTTTCAAGCAAACAAGACTTAAAACAAACCAGCATACACCAATCCAAGGCCTGCCCTCTGCAATTCAGGCAGGATCACAAATTCAGTGAGGACAGGGATGTGTCAGATTTTGCCTGTTTCAGTTCCACCAGTTAGTATGGAATGTTTTCCTCCAATTTCCAGTCATTCCTGGGTTAATTCTTTGCTCTACCAAAACACAAGTACTGTGTTGCCTGTGTCATCCCACTTGGAGCTACAAGGACACAGTCCCTTCACAGCAGATGGAAAGGAGATCGTTTGCATGGCCTAAACAAGGTACAGCTTGAGCAAGTTTCAGCAAGCCTGTAGTTTTCAGCAAGTCTAAACTTGCTGATGAGACTTTGTTCCAGCTGCAACGCCAAATCTCTTTTAAACTCACACAATTGCATCTGGTGGATGGACAACACTAAAAAGGTCAACGCCTGTGAGGGCTGTGTAAGCAGTTCTGAGCTTTGAGGAGGGAGCTGGCTAAGGACAAACCACTGCTGCTCACAAGCTAGCAAAGGACTCGCTGTGCCTCAGACTCCCTGAAGCTCAGGCAAGGGGACTGGCACATCAATCCTAACACCTCACATTTAACAGCAATGTGGTACAGCCAAAGCCAGAATGTACAGAAGGAAGCACCTGTGCTACAGGCTAAAACAAAACATAGCAGATGAAGAGGTTTCCCCCAATGGATCCCTTTCTTGGGGACCCTTTTCAGCTTCTCAGGTGTAGTAAGCTTCACTCTTTCATGCCCAAACCAGAGGCTTGGGGACTCTGAAGAAAGAACACAGATCCCCTTGCCAACTCCTCAGTGAGAACAGCCCCACCTAGTGCTTGTTGGATTTGACTGTACCTGGAAGCATTGCTCAGACACACCCCCCACTCTTATTAATTTTCTTTGGGGTTCTGCTACCATGGATAAGAAACTAAAGAATACTCATTGCAGTGTTGTGCTTTGAACAGAGACTGTGGGTGATGCACCTCTGGAAGTGTTCAAGGCCAGGCTGGATGGAGTTCTGAGAAACCTGGTCCAGTGGAAGGTGTCCCTGTCCATGGCAGGGGGGTTGACACTAGATTATCTTTAAAGTCACTTCCAACTTAGGCCATTCTATGATATCCCTGAGAGATGTCTTCACAACAAAGCTTTTAGCCAGTCAGGAGCTTATCTTCTGAGTCCTCAGCAGCACACCCCATAGGTACCCACCTGGAACACCATGTGGTTGACAAAGGTATGCTTTGTGCAACGAACCACATACTCTGTCTCCAGCTCTGTCAGGGCCACAGGCTCTGGGGAAGACTTGAAGAGTGGGCCCAGCCCCCGAAACTCTGGGATGGCCCCCAGTTGCTCTGAAATAGATGACATAAATTACTGCCTTCCTCAAGACACAGCGAGGTGTTAGCAGTGTCAAACCCCTCGTTTCAGTGCCAGAAGCTGCTACAGCAAGGAACTATCCATCAAATACTCAATTAACGTTACCTAGAGACTTTTAAAATGTAAAGGAGTCATCCTTTGCTCATGTCTACTGCAAGACAGAAAAAAGAGGACTACAGGCACCCCCAACCTCCAGGAGTGAAGAGCTGACCTTAAGTTGGGAGCCCATGTCACTCACTGCAGGAAGGTAAGAAGAAGCCAGAGGGGCTAAGGCAGGCTCAGCAAGAGGTGGCTACAGAGTTCTCACACATGGACAGAGAAGAGGCCTTGCATCAATTTACCTTGGAATATTTCTTGCCGTGTTGCCGCCACTTTCTCTGGCTGTTTCACTACAGCAACAGGGGCATTTTCTGCAAATGAAAAAGAAAACAATCAAACAAAAACAAACCCAAAAGATTTGAAGGAGAAGAGTAAGAAACGACTAAATGAGAAAACAGATTAATGTCTGTAGAGGGATTTGACTAAGGGAGCTCATTTCTCATTTCCTATAGACTAGACACCCATACTTGGCTTTGTAAGCAGCTTTAGAACTGCAGCAGCTCCAGTGAGCATTGCCAACTACTACTATTATTAGCAGTTGCACTAAACTGAAACATTAATGTGGGAGCAACCAGATTTGAGGCCTTAGTCTTTCCAGGAGATGCAATCCCACAAAATTCAAATAGGATGGAGCCCAGCAATTCCCAGCAAGCCCAATGCAGGGAATCACTAGCATTCAGGGGACCTGATTCCTCACCTGCTCTTTGCTCAATGACAGGAGCTGTTGCCAAAGGAACAGATTTCAAGTCAAAGGGTTTCTCAGAGGGCTCCAGGGTGTACTGATGCAGAGCCCTCTCCAGGCCAGGGATGGACACCGTCAACCCTAGGGACAGAAGGGACAGATCACTGAAACCACAACAATGCCAGGTCTTTAACTCTTGTTAAACCAGGAAAGAGGTGCAGACTTGTTTAAAGGCCTTCCTACAGTACCATTCAGGATGTAGCCAGCATTGAGGGCCTTCTGCTTCTGTTCCAGAACATTCAGATAGAAGGTGGCTCTGTCTCTCACTTCATTGTCATCATCCATCACACACCTGAGGAGAAAGTGGAATACTTTCTTCATCACTAAGAAACATCACGGGGCCAGAAAAAAACATGCCACAGAGGAGATGCAGCAATCTCCTAGTAATTATATTAGAAAAGCAGTAATCTGCTACATATGGCTTCTGTCCACTTTGTGGTGCTGAATGCACTGGTGATCCTATCACAGGATCACGGGTACCCCCTGCACCTTCTCAGACCCACAGGCAGAAGAGACTACACAAGCTCTCAAGCAAACAGGGTATTTCACCCAGGATGTTGAAAAACTCTGAGGCCCAACTGACCTTCTCAGTAACACTAAGATACTGGGTAACATCTCCTCATTCTGAGCTCCAAACTTGGCCAGGGCACTTACAGCACCTGTAGCAAAAGTCATGAAAACAGAATTAGAAAGCAAAGGAATCAGCTGAAGTTTCCTCCAATTCTCGGCCTTGATCAAACATCATGTCAGAGATGCTACACTAGTAAACTGTGTACATTAGTAAAACTGTGACTAGAAAGAAGCAGAGGTGAAGTGCCTGCAAACCTTTGATCAGTTTCAGAACCAGTGCATATTCCTTCCCACTTCTCAGCCACAGGCTGCCTCTTCCATCAATACTACTGCAGGATCTCTGCTGTATAAAATGATCTGCTCAGGCCTAGAGCAAATCACAACCCTCAAAAGCAGAGGCATTCATGCACTATGGCTCCCTGCAGATCTGTCTAAAGGCAGAGAACTTTCCAGGTCTGTCACTTACCTGCCCGGACTTCTTCATGCTCCAGAACAACCCTGTTGTAGATGAAGCGAATGTATTTGGAGGGGTTGTTGGTTTTGGGTCCCTCCTGTCCCAGGAGGTGGAGGATACGAGTGGCCAGCACAGTGAACTCGCAGTCCTCAATGAATTCACAGAGGTGAGACAGGCCTGTCTCTTTGCTCTCTGAGTTCTCCTCAATAATGCTGATGATGCAGTCCACAATGGCTCTCTTGTATTCAAAGCCACCCTGAGGAGCAAAAGAGAACTGCTCAGCTGGAAATATCAAAGTATTTTAGAGACTCTGAGCTAGCCAGATAGGAGAAACATTCCTTTGAAAGGTCACTCACACTCAGTGCTTTTTAATGTGTGTTTGAAAGGAGGAGGGCAGTAATTCTGCCCTCACTTTTGACCCTCTTTACACCCAGAGGGCCAGCTAATATTCAAGTTCTCTTGCAAGCTCCCTTCAGAATGGCTGCACTGGAGTAGAAAAAAAAAACCAAACCCGAGTCCTAACCCAAGAGTAAAAGGATTCATCTGTCTGAAGGGTTTTTATCTCCATCAAAATCCTCTGCTGCTAGAATTAGTGCTTAAAAACAGCCATATGGAAGGAGAAAAAACCCAACCCTCTCCCATTTAGCACTAGACATCTGAGGATGAATCACAAGAGAAATGTATGAAGGATCATATCTGCCACAGCAGGACACAGCAAACAGCTCCATTAGTGTGGGATGAGAGGCAATCAATACCTCCCCAGGTACAGCCACAACCTGACATGCCAGTAATGCTTGGCTATCTTCAGACATTATTTACTGATGTCCTCAATACACACCAGGGGATTAAACTGCACACCACCCTCTGCCAATTACATGCACAGTGCCAGGCATTCGGATCTTTCTGGAGCTACTCTGGATTAAAAAAGCTTTGAAACAGAATGGTTTGAAGTACAAAACCACATTCAAAATGATACCATCCACCCACAGAAAATCTGGGAAAGGAGAATGGTCCATTTTTCACAGGAGCAAAATGAGGTGCTCCTGTTTGTTCCCAACTGAGAGGCTGTCATTGGCAGGAAGTGATGTCAGAACAAGCAGTGGTGCCAGCTGTGCTGCAGGCATGTTGGATCATTTAGAAACAGCTTCAGCAAACCTCTGTAAAGCTGTCTTTCTGTGATTTGTGTCTGACTGAATGCAGAGAATGGTTATAGGTACTCGTGATCCCTTCTCTGCCAGAGCACAGACACCAGAACAAAAGTGGTCCCGTGTCATCAACAGATAGATTGTTATTGAATCTTTGTGTACAAGGCAAAACTTCTTGGAATTTGCTGTCAAAGTATAAAAGAAAGCTGGTTCAAATGTGAAACACACATGGACTGCCAACAGATCTGCTGTTGCTTGCATTTGCTTTGAGAGTTAATAAACCCTCATAAAAAAAAATCACAGAATGAAAACCACACTAAAAATATGCCTGGCAGTATGCTTATAACTATTGTGCACAGCTGGGCATTTCTGCATTTACACTGCAAGCCTTTTAGAGAGAGGCTTTCACTGCACAGCCTTATTAGTAAAAGCCTGACACTCACAGGGAGTACTGTTCATGCACACGAGCAAGGCAGACCCAGCTGTCCTGCAAACTCACCTCCTCCCGAAGCATAGTGAAGAGGAAGTTCATGAGGACAGCGTGCTTGCGAGGGTACTTCTGACACAGAGCGTTGATGGCCTGCACCACTACCACCTGCAGGAAAGGGGGGCAAGTAAAAAACAGTTCTGTTTCACCCTGCAGGAAAAGATAGCTGAGCTGGATCAATTTTCTGCTGGCCTTCCTAGCCTGGAAATCACATTTTTGTCTGTATTGATTCAACAAATGCAGTTCCAGGAGGTACAATCCTAAGAATTGGAGGAGAAAGATCTCTATGCACTGGCCAGCCCCTAAAGAAAGCCCACACCCACTGGAAAGAAGAAGGAGATTTGATTCTCAGAAGGCATCTCCCCAGAAGAGAGCATGTGACTTTGGAAACATAGGACTGAGGCATGGCTTAGGCAGACAGCCTCGAATATTTTCTCCTCCCTGCAAATATTCTGCTGCTTCTGGAAGCAGCTCCTTGCAGGTTTAGAGCACACACACAAACATGGACAAAGTCCACGAGGTTTCTTGAGGAATCTGGGTGTCCCTCCTCCTCCCACCTCCTTACTTTGAACTCATCTGAGATTTCTGACATGAAAGAGGAGATCTGCTTCATGAGGCGGTCAATGCTGCTCTCACTGCCGGTTTTCAGCAGCGTGGTGATGGCCAGGGTGGCTATGCTGCGGTTGGAGTCTGTCACAAGGTTCTCCAGGTCCAGGTTACAGGCAGTCACAGCAGATGGGTGCTTCATGGCCACCTGCAGCAGCCAAGGAAGAATAAAAATCCCTCAAGAGATGCAAAAGGCCCAGCTGGCAAAACCCAGCAAAACTCACTCCTTCCCATTGAAATAAGTGGTATTGACTGACAAGAGGGACATCTCAGACAAACAGCTAATCTGGAGTTAAGGTAACCAGCTCTTGTTTTCTGCAGAATTGCACTCCTTGCTGGAAGAAAAGCCATAGCAATAACAGTCTTTTATTATTTTAACACTCTGATTTTGCTCTATATAGTAAGAAAAGAAAGCTATGAATTCCCAACAAAAATTTAGCCAGACTAGCTGTGCAAAACAGCTCTGTAGGAAGAAGCACAGCAATTACCAGACACTGCCATTCTCTCTTTTTCTTTTGTAGTGTTTATAAGGAGAAGGGAAAAGCTGGAGCAAAGACTACAATAGAGCAGGCAAGAAGCATCATCAAGGTCTGATCCCTGTTTTACAAGGAGCTTCCTCACCATGGGAAGCTCAGAAGGGAAAGCAGTAACACTAAGGCCAGTGACATTCTAAGAGACCAGTGAAAATGATCAGGGTTTTTTTTTCTTTCTGTACAGTGTTCTTTGAGGTTTTATTCCGGACAAGAACACAATGAAATATAAGGCTGTAGCACAAGACAGAGGTTATTCACACAAAATCATCACATAATCTGACTGCCTTCTGCAGTCTGCACCTCCCTGCACATGAGACACTACTGGAGCTCCCAGGAGACTGGCTCCTACCTTGTTGAGGGTACGGACGGCTGCGTATCTCAGTGCTGCTTTCGGGGAGCTGCAGAACAGCTGCAGAACTGCAAGGTGGCAAAACCAACAAAGGCAGATGTTTAGGCACCTATTATTGAGAAGCATTTCATACCTAAAGCAAGAGCTTCAGTGAAGAGACAGTTGTAAGCATAAGGTAACTAGAAAAATGCTTAAGAAGCAATTGTACCTTTACAGATTCCTCCCTTCTTCTTGTCCCCTTTGCCTTTGTCACATCCCTGCTGACAACTAACTCTTACCTACCTCCCTCTTCTTCCACAGTGCTGCTATCCTCTGCTCCTTGTGAAAGCCAAATTCATCACCCTGTCATCTTTCCTGTTAAGCTAATTTGAACTGCTGTTCTCCATTTCACGCAAACCCTGCTCCTTTCCCAGAACTGACCCATGAAGTAACCCACACCTGAACACACCAGGAAATCCTTTACAAGAACAAAGCTATTCACACACACCACAGGCTCTCAGCAGCAGCATAAAGCAACAAAGGACAGAGCAGCATAAAAAGCCTGACACTACACCAGGCCCTTGTTTCTTGGGGCAATCAGCAGGGTCACCACTGGAAGCTCATAATTCCCTTGCCATGACCATGAGCACCACGCTTACCTGAGACAGCTGGAGCCAACTCCTTGGCAGTGCAGTTGGGCAGGTTGACAATGGCAGATGCAGCTTCATACACCACCATCTCATGCTTGTTTCTCAGGCAGCTCTCAATGAAATCAAACAGAGGGCTATCGCGGCTAAGGGACAGAAAAAGCCCCACAAGATTGAATTAAAGCAAAGGTACTAACAGAAATGAAGAATTCAGCAGCAGAAATGGGCAGGTCCTACAGCCCATGGAAAGGTAAAAGCAGCCATAAGCCCACTCTGGCCCCAGATATTGCAGTGGTCATTATACTGTATTTCCAGAATGCTTGGCAGTCAGGCTGCCTTCTGAGAAGACACCCTCTGCCTTACAGGCTAAAGGGAATCTCCCTCAACTCTCACACAGTAGGAAATTACTTTACACACCACAGCTCTTATCCACCAGGAAGCCACACTGCATACATGCTGGATAAACAATTACAGAAGACAGAGAAAATAAAGTAAAACAAAGAACAGCTATACAAAACACTCCAGAGAAACAAGATAGTATTTGATGTGCAAGCAAGACTCACAGAAGTTATCTCAAAACAACCAGGAAAACAACCTATATTTTCTCTGCTTTTATCCAACACTAAGAGGGTAGAAGCTGCAGGCTGCTCCTCAAAGACAGAACAAATGAGATGGCAAGTGAGCCTGCAAGAGGAGATGGAAGCAGGAGCAGGAAGTTCTTTCAGCAGGGCAAAGGAGCCTGCTCACCTGCCAGCCTCCTCCTCCAGCAGCTTGCTGGCTATTCGGATCATCAAGCAGTAGGCAAACGGGGACTTGAGGCCGTGGCGTGTGAACTTGCTCAGCATCTTGTTGACTGCCAGACGATCGTTCTTCCGCACGTGGTACAGCAGGCCCAGAGCGTGATACTGTGCAGGGACAGAGAACGTCACAAACCCGCAGTGGGCTCCTTCCCCTTTTGTCCCCTCTGTCGCCCAGAGGTGCCTGGCTGAGCTCCAGCAATTTGCTCCATGCCCAGCTGCTGCTGGCTATTCCCCTGGTGGAGGTGGGTGTCCTACCTGCACCATGATATTGTCACTGGAAGCTGCCTCCTGAGCCTCGTTCACCCAGCGCTTCACCACATCATAACTGGTCTTCAGCAAGTGCTGGAAGGAGACGAAGCCACAACAACCCATGAGATAAGAATGGAGGAAGCTTTGGGAATTTCAGCTTATACTAAGAAGCAATGAGCCTTCTCCATGAGTGTGCTGGCAGCAGTAACTTATAGAAGAACAAGGGACCAGCAGGCAGAGATCTGGCCATGACAGCTGCAGCCTCAGGAGGTTGATGATCTCTAACAAAGTCAGCACCAGTCCCTCAGTTCACAAAGACAGGAAGAGCAACAAAATCCTGAAACCCCCAAGATGTCCAGTCCCGCCACAGATGACTGCTTCCCTGCTAGAATGTCCCTCAGGCCCGTGCTGCAGGGAGTACATACCAAGGAAGACACGAGAGCAGAGCTGGACACACTTGGCACTTTGTCAACAATTGCCTGCTTCATGTAGCGCTCAATGGCCTGCAACATGGTACTCTGCAGGGAGAGGGAAACAACAGCTGACATGGGAAAGCTGCTTGGAGTGTGAAAGGTAACAAAAGCAGAGTGGAAAGTGGGATGGGGTAAAGTAGGAAAAAGTGAAGGGCACAGAGCTGCCCCAAGTGAAAAGCAGCACTTACATCAGTGATCTGACAGAGTGCTCTCACAGCAGGGCCTCGGTAATTGTCATCCTTCCCAGTCATGTCTTTGGTTAAGCTGGGGAAACAGGAAGCTCTCAACATGGCACTCCTGAGCCAGCAGCTCTCAAGTGCACACACAGAGCAGCAGGCAGCCAGCATCACGGCTGAATGCCAAGCAGGCAGCTGCAGGTCTCAGGCAAATCCCACTGGGGTGGGAAGGCAGAGGAACAGATCAGTACTCAGGTCCTAAGCCCATCAACAAGTTGCATGGGCTGCTGTTCACCAAGTCAGGCTGGAGCACATATATATATATATATATATATATATATATATATATATATACATATCCCTGAGGCATTTGTCTTTCCAACTGAACACTCATCCTGCCCTTTTCCCAGGGTCCTGGTCAGTGTGAGACCATCTGTGAATGGCTGGGAGTTCACCATATTGCAGCACTTGAGACTGGCTTGTGCCTCAGCCCTTTACAAACCCTGCACCAGCACACTCCTGACTCCCCAACAGGATATTTCACTGGCATGATATCCTACAATATAAAGATGTATTCTATTGCCATCCTCAAGAGCTGTTGAAACCAGGAGAGGCATTATTCTTTCCTTATCTCCTTTTAATGCCTTGCCACATGACTCAAGAGACAACTCCCTCTGGGAGCCATTAATGGGCAATCAAGGACCCACCATATGACTCAGAATCAGGCTGATATCAGCCCATTGTGATATGCTCTGCCCAGCAGGGAGGAGCTAAGCATCCCCACCTAGATATGATCTGGGCTTTGGGACAGAGCAGGCAGCCCTTATCCACTGGTTTCCAGAGGACAAGAGCTACCAGATCTTTTCTACAGGATCACCACTTCAACAAGACTGTTTCATCTGGGCTGCTACTACCACCCCAACTAGCAGGGTGTTAGATTGTATTCTGAATCCAAAAGTGTTTTTTTTTTTTTTCTTTTGTATTATTGCATGTATTTGGGTTTTTTTTCCCTTTTCCTAAAAATTGTATTTCTGACTTAGAGTCTTTCACTGGTTTTGCTTTCAAACCACAACACATGATCAGCAATTCAGGAATGACTCACAGAGGGAATTTTGTTCCCTGGTGAACTCGTATTCTGTGCTGCTACAGGAGAAGTAAATCCTTGTCTACCTGTTGAAAGCCTTAGGATTTATGCCAGAATTCTTCAAAACATTTCAAGGCATTCAGACAGGACTTAATGAAAAAGCCTTTGCAAAAGGGGAAAAGCCAGCAGTGCTGCCATATCATGTAACCAAGAGATACTCCAGACATCCATGGGCATGGGCTATGGGGACACAGCATATTCTGCTTGCATCACTATGAGTTTAATGTCTGCATTTTATTGGCCTTTTATAAAGGAAAGCTTTTTCCTCACCAAGGGCATTCCCTATCATCACCCTGTTCAGGGACTACTTCAAGAAGCTGCACAGACATTACTGAAGAGCATGTCAATGTTACAGCAAGAAAAGTGAAGTGACTGACCTGCTAGTAACAATGATCACATCTTCTGCAATAGAAGACATCTCTTTGATAGTGAGGTAACACATCCTGCGAAGAGTTGGCTGGCAAGGAAATAAGCAACAACATCAGCTGAGATGATCCCAGATAGGAAGGAATCTCAGTTTTCCCTGCTTACACAATTTTATCAGGAAGAGCACAAGAACTTGATACCTTCAGAGTGCCTCACTCTCTGAGCATAAAAGATGCACAAAATCCAGAGTGATTAACAAAACACCTCTTCTAAATCCCTCAGTCTTAGGGTGAGGCCACAGAGATACCAGATTTAGCTGGATCAACAGTTTCATCTTCCACTTGTCATTCATATGAACAAGGAGAAAGCCTTGAAACTGCTTGGTGGTTTGAAAGCCTTATGTTGCTCCAAAAGCAAGAAAGCAAACAGTTTATATTCCTCAGTCTGGGGATTTCTGCACTGGTCTCATGATTTTAAAGCCTTGCAGTTTCGGCGACAACTAATAACAGTGCTACTGCTGTGAGCAGGCACTAACTCCCAGCCTCCTCCAAACACACATTTATTGACTCTCAGCAGAGTATTTTAATGCTAAGCACAGTAAAATCCACCTGCCTACCACAATCTCATGAGTTAAATGGCAATTTACAGAGAGGAATCTCTGCCTCAAGAGCAGTGCATACTTCAGTTAAGCTGCTACAAGACCTGGGAAGGGCTAGGAAGCTGATCCCCATTTCTAAACTTTCACCCCACTCTTCCCACTCAGATCAGGTAGCTTCAGACAGGACAGAAAAGCTGAATGTATAAAAATGTGTATCTCAAGGGACAACCTTGTCCTACCAGGGAAATACAGAAAACCAAAGGCAGACTTACATCATTGGACTGAAACAGCTTGGTCATAGCAAAGAAGGAGTCGGTGGCTTCCATGACACCAAGGTGCTCCCCCTGGTTGTTTGGAAAGAAGAAAGGAAATCCCAATTATCACAACCAGCTTTGGGCCTGGTGCACATGTCGGTATAGATGTATATTCTCTCTCTCTTACCTGGTTTATGAGATACAAGATCTTGGTGAGGATATGAGCACATTTTCGTGGGTTTATGGGAGTCTCATTAAACACTCGAGCCTGGAAACAAAGCACAGACAGGGACTGACACTGACCCCCCTTGCAGTGTCCTGCCTGTCCCAGCAACACATTGTGAGTGAGCTATGGATGATAATTAATGACTTTGGATCAGATTTCCCTTTAATTCCTGTTAAACATGGGCCCCTTTAAACAGCTGGTTTTGCAGTCTGGGATTACAAATCCAAGAGCAATAGAAGTTTAAAGGCTAAATTCTCATCACACTTTCACCCACACTGGTCTGCACTGTGTGCTAGCTACAACACCACTCTTCCAACAGATGAACTTGGGTTTGCTGAGGCTACAGGAGCCAACATCATTCCCAGCCTCACAAGCAAACAGAGAATGCTGAACCAAACAGAGAATGCTGAACCAACAGGAGCTGGGGATTGAGGTGTTCAGCTGCTCTTGAAAAGAATGGCATTTCTTCAGAGAAAATTCATAAGACTCTTTAATAACCACTCACACCCTCTCACTAATATTGACATCCACAAGGCATTTGGGGTGTCCAAGGCCACTTTCCCAACCTTCCTGGTTTGGGGTGAGCTTTCCCAGATAATTTTATTCCTTTTATTACTATCTATAGTTCACAGTCCTTAAATTGTTACAGAGACCATTTCAACCTTCTTCCTTCATCTGTCCAATAATAAAATAAGAACTGCCCATTTCTTGCAAACAGGACTGTAACAAACCCTCATTTCCTTGCTGAAGTTGTCAGCAAGAGAAGGACAGACTCTGTCCAGTGGGGTACACAGAGGAGATGGTCTGAAGATTTACCTCTTGCAAGACTGCACTCTTCTCCAGGTGCTGGAATGGGTTGGAATTCCCACCTGCAAAACAAAGAGAGTAAAAGTCTCTCCAAGGATAGTGCCATGGCAAAGCAACTTTTTAACCATGTCCATACTTTAAAAACAGTCTGAGCATTTTGGGGTGATTTTTTCATGAACACCAAGCAATGAGAGCATCCTCTTGGAAGTAATATTAATTTGATGTCTTCATGGCAGTCAGGGAAGGCAGAGCAGATGGGACATTCTTCAATTTGCCCTCCCCTCCACAAGTAACTGACTGTGAGCTGAGATGGACTGATTAGGTGTACAATAACTCTGCTCCACTATATCCCCAAAGAGCTATTTCCACCCCTGGGCTGGGAGCTTGCTGGCAGTTAGAGCATCAACAGGACAAGCCTAGAAACAAATCTTAGACAGAAAGAGGTATCACGTGCCAGACTGATGAGTAAGAAGTGTTTTATCCCTCCCATATAAACCAAACAAAAATCCACCAGTAAAGTATTTTTGGCTCTATCACTAATTAAGAGAACAAGACAGCAGATTAGATAGGCTGGACACAAAGTAACTTTCATTGTTCCACTTAACAAAGTAAATTATACTAAACAATTAGAACCCCCAGCAATTAAGGATTAAATAATCAGAGGGAAAAGCACTATCATTCTGCATGGTCTCTATTAAATTGCCTCCCAAGCTTTTGTGAGCTGCAGCTTTCCCAAAGCTGCTAGTTATTGATAAGCAGGTTTTAATTAGAACCTATGTTCAGCCTGGCCCTGGGACCAAATGCAGCCTTTTCCAGGGTTATTCTAGTGTTTGTTCCAAAGCCTGGTCCTCTAGAGAGAACATCTCCTAGGCCAAAACCTGACCTGAACCAAGCCTGAAGCATCCTAGGCTGGTGCCAGGAGCCCTTTCTAGAGGAAGCCTTCCATACAAAAGTAAACACATCTGCACTCTGGCTCCTTCCTGGTTCATAAAATGCCCTCCTCTGGCTCAGGAGAAGTTTGCAAAGGCAGCAGGTGGCTGAGCAAAACACGGACTTTTGTGAGGTTGAAGAGGTAGAACAAAACAAGGGGAAAGAGCAAAAATGTTTCTAGTATAAGTATGAACCAGTCCTACGATAAATATGCTAATGTGTTCCAAAAGACCTGCCCAGCAGCCCAGCATTTCCATGGTCCAGCATGTCTACAGTCCTTAAATCAGCATGAACACTGCATCACCTCTTTATCCTTCACAGGGCTAAGGATCCTGAAATACATTGTACATGGGGTCTCAGTCCTCACAGCACCCTGCATCAGTTCTCCTCCATGGAGGGGCAGAAAGATGCAGGGAGGACACAGGCTGTGTGTTCATAAAGTTCCTAATATTGGGTGACTAACAACAATTTATTCTGATTTGTAGAGAAACATAATTTTGTGGCCAAAACAACATGTCAAAGGGAGTGGGAGCAGGTCATCAAAGCAAAACCATACATGGAGAGCAAAGACACAGAAGCCAATTAACTGGACACGTGCAGCTCCTGCCAGCCCCAGCCATAGGGAATGTCAATACTTTGATAGGTGTGGCAGGTGCAAATGAAAAACAGCCCCCAGAATTAAAGTCAAGAGCAATTCCCCTCCAACAGCTGCATCACTAAATTCTCTGCTTATCAAGATGTCACTGGAGGCCTTGGAAAAGGGAAACAAGGGCAAAGCATGGAATGCCCATTAAGATAAAAAGAAAGCACAGTCAGACAGAAGAATCATCAAGATGTAAGCTGAATCAATTTGCTTCAGGACACATTGATTTGTTATGCAGAGCAAGATGTGTAGAAAGCTTCATAGGAAGATTAAAAAGATGCCACAAAGCTAAACCATGAAAGGAAACACTGTCTTATGTTGCATCGCTTCCACCTGAATTACACACCACATAAAATACAACCTCTTCCTTACTAATCGCCCTCAAGTTTTGAAAAGTCAGGCAATCACTTCACGTTTCCTCGGTGCTCTCAGATTTTCTCACCCACTGAAAGTAGCAGTGACTGTGGGGTGATCTGGATTCTAAAGCACCTGGTTCCAGAGACGGGCAACTGTGAACAGGGCTGACACGCTCAATTGAGGCTCTGCATCTGGTGATGTGGCACTAACCTCGGTGTGCTGTGCCCATGCAACCAGTCTAGCCTCGGCTGCAGCTGCGAGAAGGAGGCAGCAGACTGCTCTAGGGCTCCCATAGGGCTCCCATGGTGCTCCCACAGCACTCCCACAGGGGCTCCCACAGCACTCCCATGGTGCTCCCACAGCACTCCCATGGTGCTCCCACAGCGCTCCCATGGGGCTCCCATGGTGCTCCCACAGCGCTCCCATGGTGCTCCCACAGCACTCCCACAGCACTCCCATGGGGCTCCCACAGCGCTCCCGCAGCGCTCCCCACCGCGTTCTGCGCACATCAGCGAGCCCCCGCTGCCGAGCTGGCACCGAGCCTCGCCCCCCAGCTCCCCCTGCCCCTCACGGATGCCCTCATTTCCACAGGAGGGGTCTCTCCCCCCACCAATGCCCCCCGTTCCCACAGAGGGGTCTCTCCCCTCACGGCGCCCCCGGCCTCCCCTCACCCGACTCCTCGTCCTTCTTGTCGAACTTCTTCAGCATGGTGCTACCGAGCGGCCTGTCGCTGCAGCCCTCCCGTCCCGTGGCACTGGCAGTCCCAGCCTAGATCTAGATCTAGATCTAGATCCAGATCCTGGTCCTGGTCCCGGTCCCGGCACCACCCCGCCCCTTCCTGCCCCCGCCCTTTCCTGCCAGCCTGTCACTGTCACCGCGGCCAACGCACTGCGCAGGCGCGGGGCCGCCCCCCAGGACGTGTACAGGGCGTGGCGCAGAGTCGTGACTGACAGGGAGAGGGCGGGGCCAATCGGCAGCGGCGCGGTGTGATTGGCGGGGAGGGCTGGGGGGCGGGGCTGGCGGGGGTCTGGGTTGGGGTCAGCGCTGGGGGGACAGTGGGGACACTGCTGGGTACACTGGGGACACTGGGACACTGCTGGGTACACTGGGGACACTGGGACTGCAGGGGACACCGGGACACTGCTGGGTACACTGGGGACACTGGGACTGCAGGGGACACCGGGACACTGCTGGGTACACTGGGGACACTGGGACTGCAGGGGACACCGGGACACTGCTGGGTACACTGGGACTGCAGGGGACACTGGGACACTGCTGGGTACACTGGGGACACTGGGACTGCACAGGACATTGGGACACCACTCGGTACACTGGGGACACTGGCATTGCAGGGGACACTGGGACACTGCTCGGCAGGGCCTGGCAGGTGGCACTGGGATCCCTGAGCTGGGCAGGGGAAGGGCACAGGGGAGATGAGGGGGCACTAAGGGCAGAGGGGGCTGGAGCATGGGGGCACACTGGGTCTCGGGGGGACAGATGAGACAGAGGGGCAGAACATGGAAATGAGGAGATCCTCGCAGGCTCAGTGTCACAGGAACAGTTGGGAGTGGCAGGGAGAGCCCCCTTCTGCGGGATGGACAGTTGTCACTCAGGCTGCCTGCCCTGGACTGTCCCTCTTGGATGCGCCAGCTCTGCAGGTTTTCCTATGACCCCTGTTCCCCACTGCTACTGGCACCCTGTCTCTACCCTGGACCCCAAACTCAGCCCCACAGCACACACCCAGTGGGTGCAGGGGGTATCTCAGGGGCCAGGCACTGCCCGGGCATCACCTGAGCCTCAGATCAGGCAGGGACAGCAAGAAACCTTTTACCCTTTTACCTTGCCACCTCACCCCAACCCAACTGTCACATCCCTTCCTGAAATCTGTCCCCTCCATGGAACGTGGGCTCACCCCAGCTGCTTCTGGCCCTTTCCCCAAGCCAGTGCCCACTCCGCAGTGCGAGGCTTACTCACCCTGCAGCAGGTAGTCCTCGAAGAGCATGGCCGTGTCCCCCACCAGCTCCAGCTGTCCCCTGCAGGTGTCTCCCGGCCGCAGCCTGCTCGCACCACCCTGTACTTTGCACGGGGCTCTGCACTCTGCTCTGCTCTGCCCTTATCTCCCAGCCGTGCTGAAAGCAGCAGCTCCAGTGGCACAGCGCGATTTCCCTGTTGGCCCAGGGCTGCTGTGGGCTCCCTGGGCTGGCTCCACTCTTGGTGCAAGGTCTGACACCCCTCGTGTGGAATTTAGTGCTGGCTCTGGCCGAGCACTGCCCTCACAGCACCTCAGGGGAAAGGGAACACAAGGTGGGAGTGCAAAGGGTGCAGAACAGGTAAAAAGCACAAGTTGTGTTTGATGCCACGTTTTATTGTGCACAATCACTCAAAACCCTGGCTTTGAGACTTGGCCAAGCTCTGTGGAGGATTTTGTGTGCTTCAGTCACCCAGAGAGAAGAAGCACCCAGGAAAAGCTGCCTGGCTGGATGCAGCCCCTCTGGAGACATCCAGGAGGTGGCTGAGCAGGGAGCAAAGCCAAGCATGGAAATCCCTGTAGTGCCTGGGGCTGGGACCAGCTCTGCTCAAGCACTGGCCAAGGCAAACCCAGCTGTGTCTTCTCCAGTGGGGCTGAGGTGAGAGTCATTAAACCAAACCATCCCATGGCTGCTGATGGTGCCATGAGCAGTGGGACCAGGGGGATGAGGTGCCACGTCCAGTGCCCTGCAGACACGCCAGTGCTGCTCCACGCCTGCCTCTCCGGTGCCCCAGGCAGCCCCGCTGCCCTCTGCAGCCCTGCTGGGTGCCAGCCAGCACAGTTCACCTCCTGCGCCCCAGGCGGGCCATCAGCTCGGCGTTGGCAGCTGCCTTGGCCTGCAGCTCCTTCTCTCTGGCCAGCTCGAGCAGGATTTTCAGCAGGTGAGTGTGGACGTCGAGTGACAGGGACAGCCTGCTCCCCTTCCTCCTGGGAGCCGCTCTCCTGGCGGCTGGGCTCATCAGCCAGGGCAGGGCTTGTCTTTGTGATCCCTCCAGCAGCGACAGGCTGGCTTCTTCCAGATGGGGCCCTGCCCCAGAGCCGTCGTCACCCCTCCTCATTTCGGAGAGAGCAGGCAGCATCTTGTTATGGCTGGTGCTTTCCTGCCCCCTCAGCTCCCCTCCGTCCTCACTCTGGGGGGCTGCTGAGGGCCACTCACGGCTCGGTCCCTTCCAGGCTGCTGTGGGTGGCCCGAGGAGCAGCAGGAAGGAGAGCAGCATCCTGGCCGGGGGTGCCTGCAGGGACACGGGGCTTGGCTCTGAGCATCACCCCACCACCCTGCCACGGCCCCACAGCCCCCAGGCAGGACACGTCCCCACCAGGGTGTCACCCCCTGAACCCCTCTGCTCCCTGCACCACCTGGTGGGGCTTCACCCTCCTTCATTATCCCACCCTGGTTTTAACCCTCTTGAACAGGGTGGGGAGTTTTGGGGAGGCTGAAGGGGACATGGGAAGCAAATCACCTGGGTGGCCTTGTCCTTTCACACAGCCCCTGGCCAGATGCCAGCCATGCCCTCAATTTCACACCCCTCAGCCCTTTGTCACCCAGGGAAGCAGACAATCCTGCTCAGGAGGGTGCCTGCCAGGGTCCTGTGGCTGCTCCCCAGCCCATTCCTGCCCTTTGGCCAGGGAAATGCCTGGGGTTTCAGGGCTGGGCGGGCAGTGGAGCTTTCTTCCTCCCACGCCTTCCCTGGCAGATGCCATTCCCCGCTGTGTTGCTGGGCTCTTTGGGGCAAAAGTCACCCACCGAGGAGAGACACGAGCCACTTGGACTAAAATACACAGCATACTGGGGCAGGAGACTGGCCACACGTCCTGAGTTGTGTCAAGCCTCAGCAACTTTCTCCACTCCATCCCATCCCTCCCCCTGGTCCCAGGAGGGCCCCAGGGATTGCAGGATGCTCTGCACAGGGTGGGGGTCACAGCAGGTGCAGGGACACTGCTGCACAAATCCTGCTATTTAGCTGCCTCTCCCCAAAATCAGTCACCCAGCAGAGTATCTCTAGGGTGAAACCCTCTAGAAAATACCATAGTAGGCAGCCAGGGGCGCTTAACTGGCTGCAAAATTAGGAATGAAAAGCATCTAACCCCCTGCAACCTATTTCCCAGCTAAAAGCCCCCAAAAAGCACCACTGAGGGCACAGCCTCACCATTTGCAGCAGGTCCTCGTCTCCTCAGAGTCCAGGCAGTGCTCCCAGGGTGCAGGGACCACAGCTGGGGGTTTGCCCTGCTCCCTGCCAAGCCCTGGCTCTTATCCTGTCCCAGCTCCACCTCTGACCCGCAGAGGGGGTGACGGTGACAGGGGGAAGGTGGGGGGGCAGTGTGTGGAAATGTCTTTAATAAATTTTGCCTAATGGGAGATGAAATCATCCCAGGATGTGGGTGGGTGTGTGCCCCCTTGCAGCTCCACCAGCTGCATTTGGAGGGGATTCCGGGAACCTGGGACAGCTCAGTTGTAATTGTTTCATCTTTGACTTGCAAGATGTTTTTTCTCCATCTAATTAGGCCTCCCTGCTCCTGTCAGGCTTGGTCATCACTTAAGGGAGGGGGAGAACGTGCACATTGCTGGGATCATGGGCAGACCTGTGGGCACTGTGCCTCACAAGGACAGCTCCTGGTACCAGTCTGGCACTGTGTCCATGCCCTGGCCACATGGAGGACATACCTACCTGTCACCTCCCTGCTTTGGCCACTGGATTGCAGGACACCAGTGGCTTGCAGCTCACTGTAATGCATTCCAGCTGGGACACCACTGGTTTGCAGGCACCTGCACCAGTCCAGCGTGGCCCAGCTGCCCAAGGTGGGTAGCAGCCTGAAGGCATTGCTGTGGGGTGAGCCCCACACACAAGGGTTTTGCTCCAAAGTTCCCCCCTTAGGGAGTGTGGGAGCATCCCAAGGCTCCTAGGCTGGGTGGGCACTGCATGAGGTGGGTTGTGGGTGCTCAGCCCCATGGGCTGGCCAGGAGCCAGGGTGCCCAGGGTTCAGACCACTGGGGCTCTGCCCACCCCCGTGGTGTGAACCGATGGGTGACCCATCCTATGCCAGCCTCCCCAGGACAGCAGGGAACAGAAATAATGCCAGCTTTGTTCCTCCTCCCAGGGACAGCCAGGAACTCACACCCAGCAGCCAAAATTAGCTGGCAGCACTGATTCACACAGTACATCATGCAGCACCACAGACCCACGTGCTGACACGTCAGGGCCTGGACAGGGGGTCATGGCCTGGCTTGCATCAGCTGGGCACGTGCTGGGCACAGGGATGGGGCACTGGGCTCCCTGGAAGGGGTGAGGAACCCCAGCCAGCACTGCCAGCAGTGGGCAGCTGGAAAGGGCAGCCCAGATGGGGTCTGAGTCAAGAGCTGTCCCCAAACTCCACAGGAATCTCCAGCAACGTGCCAAGAAGTGTGACATCTCCCTGTGAGCACAGCTTTAATACACATCTCCCTGCATTGGTACACATAGACACTTGCTGATTGTGGGTATACACAGAGAACAGCAGAACGTGTGGGGGCCACAAAGCCCACCCAGCACCCCTGGGGCTCGGGGGAGTGAAGGGCACGTCCCTACTCAGCCCTGGGGCTGGGGGAGCAGGGCTGTGACATCACTTTCACAAAGCCTTTGAGTACGTGTGGGCGAGCAGGAACTGCTTCTAACGTAGCACCATCCTCAGGGTTTCCCTGACAGGCCTGGGGGTGCAGGTGAGACCCCCCAGATTAAGGCCAGATGTGCTGCTGGCAGATGTGTGAGCTGGAAGGTAGCACATGGCCAGAGCCTCCAGCCTCCCCACAGGTCACCGCCAAACCATCGCAGCCACAGAAGGGGAACTGGGCCCTAGCTGAGGTTAAGGTGAAATTTATTCAGATGGAGCTCATTGCAGGGTGGGGGTGAGGGATGTTGTGCAGGGAGGCACTGCCTGGCACAAGGATGTGGGCAGCTCTCCCAGCAGAGAGGGAGTTTGGGGGGCAGGAAAGGGTACAAGGGTGTTATGGGAGGGGAGGGAGCCCAACTATGCCAAGTCCTACCTCTGCTTCCAGAGAGAGGGAACAGGGCTAAGAACCCTTCTGCTGGCAACAAATAATTTAAAAATCAAACCAAGAACAGCCCAGTGGGAACAGGGGGTTCAGAGCCTCGGAGGGAGGCAGTTTCCCATTTGACATAAATTTCACCTTAATGACAAAAAACTGATATGAAATGAAAAACCCATGAGCAGCATAAAGACAGTTTAGAAATAGCACCAGGTTCCTGCTGGGGCTGGAGGGTCCAGGCTGCTGCCAGCCCCGGCCAGGGCAGCGCTGGGCCCCGGTTCCAGGCAGCCCAGCCTGCCGAGACACTGCCTGCACCTACACCTTTGGCTGCCCTCGCACCTCGCTGCCGGCGCTGCCTCGGGAATCTGCGGGGAGAAGCACGGCGCTGTCAGCGCTGAGCCGGGCACCAGCACCGTGCCCGGCCCCGCACGGCACGGCGGCAGGCGGAGGGGTGCCGTGCCAGGCGTGCCCACCTGGCCCCGGGCGCTGCCCGCAGCGCAGCTCGCACTCCTCCCGGCTGCCGAAGCGGTTGGGGTTGCCCCGGCAGCCGCTGTAGACGAAGGGCCGGCACTCGGTGGCTCTTTGGTTGTAGTACCAGCGCAGGGTGTAGCGCTGGCAGTGCCCCTCGTCCAGCGGCAGCCGGCAGGGCTCAGCTGTGGGGCAAAGATGCTGGTGAGGGCAGGCAGGGCTGCCAGACCCACCTGGCACAGGAGGGGAAACCCCCCCAGAAGGGCGAGGCTGAGCATGGGAAGGGTTTGGCTGGAGCAGGTGTCTCTGTGCTCTGCCCAAGTGCTGGAATTGAGGGCAGGAGACTCCACTCTGTCTCCTGGGACAGCTCCCAGCAAAGAGTTGGGAGGGAGGTGGCGTGGGGACATGATGGCCACAGCACCCCTTGAAAGGATTATGGAGGGACTCTCCAAAGGCTGCTGCCAGTGGGGCTTCCCTGATCTCCTGGGGCCTTTGGGATCCATCCTGTGGCTCGTGACCAGACACAGGAAACCTGCCAGGGCAGCACGTCCCACCAGCCCAGCACGCCACTGGTGATGGCCTCAGTGAGGGGGATAGAGCACGAGGTCTGCATGGTGTGGGCAGCACAGTGACAGGGAAGGTGCAACCCTCTCAAGTACCAGCAAGAGGGCAGGAACCTCCAATCGCCCCAGACAGATGGCACAGGGACCCACTGCCCAGGTGGGTGTGAAGACACCAGCCCAACAAAACCCAGGGCAGCTCCATGGTTTGTCCCAGTAGCTTAGCTCTCAGTGCCAGGTGAGTGCAGGGAAGCTCACCATCCACTGTGGGGGGCTCCAGGCTGTCCATCTCCGGGACCTCATCATAGTCCTCCTCCTCTTCATCCAGGCTGTCATAGGCGAGGTCGTCATTGTCGAGCATGATCTGCCTGTCCTGCCCTGGGAGACAGCACCACACGTGAGCAGTCCTCACCACACACGTGGGGCACAGAAAAAGGGGGACAAGGACTACAAGCACAGGGATGACACACCCTCATCCTCCTCTGTATGTGACAACTTGAGCACAGGGACTACGTGAGCGCTGCCAGCAAGGAACGGCTGAGTGGAGGAGGACCCTGTAAGGGAACACAGGCATCAGGGAAGAGACAATGGAGTCTGGATTGCTTTCCCCTTATTTCCCAAGGGAAAACCACCCCTTTCAGGTGTGGAGCAGTGCAACACCCCAACCCTGTTGCAGCCTGACAGGGTAGATGGACAGGGATGGTGGACCTGGAGATCCCCCTCCTCTCTCTGCACCACAGACCAGCGCTGCCACGGGGGCTTCTGGAGGAGGCACAGGCAGGGGAGGCCCAGAGAGAGCACCCACTTGGAGCCCAGCAGGACGGGGACAGGGGAGGGCACAGGGAGACACACATGCCCATGTCACCAGATCTCACAGATCCTCCAGACTCTCCATCACCTGTTTGGTCATGCTCGTTCTCCTGGCGGACGATTCTTCCTGCTCCCTGGGCAGAGTGGAAGCTGCTCCTGGCCTGAGCCCCCCAGCCTCCTTGGAGAGAAAGCACCCACCTCATCCCAGCCCACCCCTTGCCTCCATCCCTCCAATCCCACTCCTCCAGCCTACCCTTCCCTCCAGCACTGCTGACCCCTGCAGGACCCCTGCCCCAGTTCTGACACCCAGGAATAGATGGGGTACAGTTCCTGTGATCCCCTCAGCTGGGCAGACCCTGGCAGCACCCAGACCCCACTGGCACCATCCTGAGCCAGCTGTCCCTGGGATCCCTGTGCCACCATTTCTGCCACACACCAACCCTTCTCCCTGTGCAGGGCCCTGCACTGATGCTGACCCTGACTGAAGGGTCATGGAGGGTGCCAGCCACCTCCAGCTCCCCAAAACCAGTGGCACACCTGGGTGCCAGGGCTCCTTTTGTGCCACACGAGTGGGGCAGGGGGATAGGAAGGAAGAGCTGCAACCTGAGTGCTCACGTGAATCCTGATGCCGTGGAAGGTGGCCACCACAGGCTGTGGGAGAGACAGGGTGGGGTCATGGGCGGGAGGTCCAGGCCCCCAGCCCCAGGGCAGCAGAGGGGGATGCTCACCACAGTGCTGGCTCATCTCCTGCCTGACGAAGGCGCGGATCTCCTCCTCCTGCCGGGCACATGGGGGGGCAAGGGTAGTAATGGGGGGTGGTGCAGTTCAGGAGGAAGAAAAACCCTTTCTCCGGGGTCTGGCAGAGCCCAGAGGTGAGGGCAGCCCCTGCCTCAGTGGCAGTGGGATGGATCCAGCACTCCTTCCCACCCCAGTGACCTGAGATCCACGAGCCCATGCTGGCTCCCTTGTGGCTCCTTACCGTCATGCCTGGCTCCCCCTTCTCCCCACGGAGCCCGTGGGGGCCAGGACTGCCCTGGGGACAGCAGAAAGGAGGTGGGAAGCTGGCCCTGGCTGGAGGTCATCCAGGCAGGGCCAGGCACCCAGACACTTACCTGCTCTCCTCTCTCACCAGGGATGCCAGGCATGCCACGTGCACCAGGCACTGACTGTCCAGGGGGGCCTCTCTCCCCCTGCAAAGGACACGTGCTCAGCATCTGGATGGGGGTGCTGGAGTCTCTCTGCTCTCCCCAGCACCATGGATGTGCTGCTTTCCCCACGCCTGCACCCCAGGGATGCCAGTGCAGGTGGGGATGGGGACAGGCCCGGCTCAGCTCAAGGACAAGCAGGGTTCCAGACTCCTCCCCTCAGACTCCCTCCCCTGGGCAGGGGGACACAAGGAGGGACACAAGGGAGGAACCCAAAGCCAGCGAGCTGGCAGGGCAGGACAGAGCTGGGACATGACTCCAGATGCCACCCACCCCTCACCCTCGAGGGGGACTGGGCCCTCCCATCCTCACAGCCCCAGAGGGGACCAGTCACCTGTGGTGGGGACTTACCTTCTGGCCCTGCATGCCCTCAGGACCTCGTGGGCCAACGCTCCCTGAGGGCCCAGGGGGGCCAGGAGCACCGTCACTGCCCCGGGGACCAGGGCCACCCATAACACCCGGGGCACCCTGCAGGAGAGCAGAGGGTGAGGCCAGGGCTGTCAGAGCCCCCGACTTCAGAGCAGATGCCGTGGACATCCTCTGACCCCACAGCTGGGCATCCCCAAAAAAACAGTACTGGTGCCTCCTTATAAAGAGCAGGGAATTGTTGTCAGTCCTTGTTTAGTGACACAATTTAGAGCAGCACTGAAAGACTCTTCTGGGAGCATCAGGCTCTGATGTGCTCCCAGCCAAGGCTGTGTCCTCGTACAAGCAATGTGGTGCAATGCATCCCATCCCTTTCCAGGTGCTCACCCGGTCTCCTTTCTCCCCCTGGTCTCCTTTGGCTCCCTGCTGCCCATCAAATCCCCGGTCACCCTGCAAGGAGGAAGGCACAGGCAGCAGGGGACACACGGCGGGGGACAGGCAGTGAGGGGAAGAAGTGCCAGCACAGCTTTTCCCAGCACTGCTCCAACCTACCTTGGGTCCCATGAGCCCTTCCTTTCCAGGAATGCCTGGTGGTCCCGACAGACCCAGCTCTCCCTGGGGGACAAAGCAATGTCCATGAGGCACCAGCCGTGCTCTCCTGTCCCCCCCTGGTGTCAGTGAGGTGCTTACCGGCTCGCCTTTCCTCCCCGGCAGTCCCGAGCGCCCCGGGATCCCTGGCTCTCCCTACAGCAGGCAGGAGAGAGGCAGGGCACTCAGTCCTTCACCCCTCAGTGCTCACCCCGGAGCCACAGGCAGAGGAGGGGACACCATGACCCTGTCACGGGCTCACAGTCTGGCCTCAGCCATCTCCCCACTCCTGCTGGCTGATGGAGGGGATCCCAAAGGGCCACAGCCTCCACAAACATCCAGGCTCCTGCAGCACCCTGCAGCAGCCACTCACCTTGTCGCCCTTGTCCCCATTGAGGCCACAGGCACCTTTCATGCCCCGCTCACCCTGCAAGAAGGGGAAGTCAGAGCCACGCCAAGCCAGCACTAGAGAGCACTGACAGCCAGAGAAGCCAACCCACCTTGAGGCCACGCATGCCCAGGGGTCCCGTGTCCCCCTTCTCCCCCCGGGCCCCGGGGATGCCATCGCGGCCAGGCTGGCCCTGTGAGAGCACACAGCGTCAGGAGGGTCTGCTCCTGCCCTGCAGGGCTGGCAGAGCCACAAAGACAAGCTCCTCACCGGCTCTCCAGGCTCTCCTGGTGCTCCAATCTCTCCCTGGGGAAGGCAAAGGCTCAGTCAGACAGGTAGGGGGATGGTGCCACCAGCATCCCCCAGCAGAGGGGCTGCCCAGCTCCATACCTTCTGCCCACTAGGGCCACGTGCCCCAGGAAAACCCGTGGAGCCCTTCTCTCCTTGTTCACCCCTTGTGCCCTGCAACAGAAACCCAGATCAGCACAGGGCAGGAGGGAGAGCTCCAGACACAGCCACTGCATGGCCACAGCACAGCCATGTCACTTCTGAGGCCAGTCTGGCAGGTCTCCTTGCACCATGTCCCTGCTAGCACCAGCACACAGGGCACAGGGATGCTGTCATGCCCTGCTTCCTCTGTCTCTTGCCCTGTCAATAGCCCTCCATGATCCCCATCCCAGCAGCTCCCAGCCCTGCACAAGATCCCCCCAGCCCTGTACCTTCTCTCCGGGCATGCCTTGCTCCCCCTTGTCCCCCTTGTCCCCTTCTGTGCCCTTCAGGCCACGCTCTCCCTGTAAAGGAGGAAACACAGGGAGGGGTCAGGGAATGAGGAGAAGCTCAGACACACATCTGACAGGGACAGATGGACAGACTCCCATGGGGCAGGAACATGGGGTCTGTAGGGTGGCTGAAGGAGAAGAGACAATACACTCTGCAAGGGAGGGTCCCCCAGCAGGAAAAAGCTCCTCCAGCTCTTCCCAGAGGGACAGGAAGGATGGGCAGAGGGAGGACAGGCACAGCTCTTACCGGCTCCCCCTTGCTGCCCCGTGCTCCTGGCGGCCCCTCCACCACCACAGTATCACCCTGTACACCCAAAGCAGAGAGGGGTGGGTGAGAAGGGGGGCCAGGGCTGCCCCCTGCCTCCCCACTGCCCCCCGCCCCAAGGACTCACCTTGTCTCCTTTGGGCCCTGGGGCCCCAAGGTCTCCCTGTGAGGATGAGGTGAGATGTTGCAAAGATGCACAGCAGGCAGTACCTCCCTGGGCACCCCAGCACCTGGAGGTGCATCCCTGTCCCCCAGTCCCCAGCCTGCAGAGTCCCTTACCTTGTCCCCACGCTCCCCGCGGTTCCCAGGCAAGCCCTGTGGGGGACAAGGGAGCTGTGGTCAGGAAGGGATCACCCGGATCAGGGTGCAGCTGAGGAAGGGGGGTACTTACTGCTGGCCCACGGTCCCCTTCTGGCCCTGGGCGCCCATCCTCACCCTGCAAGAAGGAAGGGATTTGAGAACAGGGTTTAGCTTGGGGTACCCCAGCATCACCCCACCCCAGGGACAGCTGCAGCTCTGGCTCAGAGACCTGCCAGGCACCATGTCCCTGGCTGTGGGGACATGGAGAGGACTGTGGCAATACCTACCCGTGGTCCTGGGTCACCACGTTCACCTCTGGCTCCTGGCAGCCCAGCCCCTGCAGCACCCTGCCAGAAGAAGGCAAGAACTCACCCCCATCCTCACTGCCCACAGCTCCTCCCAGCCGTGCTGGGTATCCCCCATGCCAGGGACACCCCACAGTACCCACCACCTCTCTGGGTGCTGGGCACACAGGAGGCCCCCATGTGCCACCACCCAGATCAGCAGAAACTGAAATCAGCACAGGGCAGGAGAGAGAAACCCAGACCAGCACCCTCAGGGGTGAGGTGGCTGCAGGGACACTCCACAAGAGCAGCAGCCTCCCACCTCTCATGCTACAGGGCTGCCCCTGCTCCTACCTTGTCACCCTTCAGGCCAGGGGCCCCTTGTATGCCCTAAAAGAAAGGAGAAGGGTGAGCAACTATGGGAGGAAAGCAATGCCAGACACCCTGTAAAACACCTCTGAGAGTCCCACCATGGCACTGCACACTCCAGCAGCAGCGTGCCCCGGGGGCCAGGGAGGTGCCAGCTGCTGTCAGCCTGTGTGAGCCAGCAGGGAAGGCAGGGCAGAGCCCACAGCCCCAGGAATGCTGTGGCACCATACTCACGGCCGGCCCTGGGGGCCCCACAGGTCCTGGGGGTCCAGCGGTGCCATCCCTGCCTGGGAAGCCGATCAAACCCTGGCAGGGAGAAAGCAGGGAATGGGCACAGGCTGGGAAGCAATGGGGCTTTGCAGGGACCTCACTGGCACTGCACAAGGGTCCAGGGTCACCAGGACCAGTGGTGCTGTGTTCTGGTTGTAGTCTTTACCCTCTCTCCTGGGGGACCTGGAGGGCCAGGCTGTCCATTGTCCCCTCTCAGGCCTGGCTGTCCTGGCATCCCAGCAGGGCCTGCTAAGCCTGGGGGTCCTGGTAATCCTGGCAAGCCAGTGTCACCCTGAAGTAAGGAAATAAAAGATGAAGCTCCTCAGGAGTGTCCTTTTCCTTCAGCCAGCCAAGCTAGAGCACCACTGGTACACTAGGGACATGATCAGAGCCAGGGTGACATGGGGACAGGGGTTACCTTCAAACCTGGAGGCCCATCCTGTCCTGGTGGTCCCCGTGCACCGACACCCAGCGATCCCTGCAAGGTGGCAGAGAGCGTGTGGCACATCACCTGGCTGGTGGGCACAGGGGTGCCAGGGCCATCATGTCACCCAGAGCACCCCCAGGGATCCCCCTGGGGGCAGGGGACTCGTACCTTCTCCCCTTTGGCTCCAGAGGATCCCTTGGCTCCCTGTGAAGAAACAAAGCCCCAGGAAGACCTGGGCAGTAGGTGGCAGGGGCACAGATCCCCCCCCAGCAGCATCCACTGTCCCCAACATCCACCCACCACCCCACTGTGCCTTCTACTCACATCTTCCCCAGGATCTCCTGGCTCTCCAAGCTTTCCTGGCTCCCCCTGGCAGGGAAAAAGAAGGAAAAAGCAGATGTGTAGGATTATGAACTGGGGGAGCAGCTGCAGCTGGGTCCCCACACTGTGGCCAAGCAGCCAGGAAGCCAAGGACCACACAACCCCTCCCCACTGACCCCCGGGACAGCACTCACCTTCTCACCCTTGGGGCCTGGCAAGCCTCGGTCACCCTTGGAGCCCTGTCAGGGACAGCAGCGTTAGGGGACAGGGCAGCCACAGGGCTGGCTCGCCCCTCAGGAGGCAAGGGGGGTGGGAGGGGATAAGTTAATGGTAGGGAAAGGTGAATGGGGGCAGATGAGGGTCCTGGGAGTGTCAAGGTTTGTGGGGGTGACTCACGGGCTCTCCCAGCAGCACACCCTCCAGCAGCGCCGGCTCACCCTGCAGGGACACCCAGCTGTGCCCACTGTGGATGCCAGGGCCCAGCAGACCCCTGCCCAGCCCAGCCCCCACAGCCTGGCTCCTTACCTTCTCTCCCTTGGCTCCAGGGGGGCCGGGGATGGCCTGGGGCAGAGGACAGAGCGGGCAGGTGAGCAGGGCTGCACGGGGATGCCCCCCTCATCCTGGCCAAGGCAGCTCTGCACTCACCTGCCCTGGGGCTCCAGCATCCCCTGGCTCTCCCTTGGGACCAGCAGGCCCCGAAGGTCCCGGTAAGCCCTGGCACAAGCAAGCACAAGTGGCACAGCCCTCAGCCTTAGCTGCAGACAAGCCAGGTGAGCTGAGTGGGGGTGCCCCTGGGATGGAGCACCAACGTACCATCTTCCCAGGCACTCCTGCCTCGCCGTCCTTCCCTGGCACACCGTCCCTGCCCGGCACGCCTGGCTTCCCGCTCTCCCCCTGCAGGCAGTGAGAGCAGGGTGGGACATGGGGGCCCTACAGCCCCCCAGGCAGCCCCAAGCACCCTCACTGGTGGCAGCCAGACTGGGGGGGCCACACACTCACCACTTGTCCCGGCAGCCCAGGGACACCCGGCGGGCCCTGCAATGGAGACATGAGCAGAAATCAGAGAAATCAATCAATCCCGGGCACCAGGAACAGCCAAGGGGTGGGCTTGGGGTGCTGCAAATACCTACCCCTGGGCCGGGGGGGCCAAGGGGTCCTGGCAGGCCCATGTTGCCCTGGGGGCCAGGCAAGCCCTGCAATGGGAACAGCCACATCAGAGAGGGGATAGCACAGCCAGGACCTCGGCTGCCCCCGTGGGAAGGTGTGCTGGGGTGGGACTGGCTAATTTTGGGGAGGCTGGATGGTTTTGGGCAGCCAGGTGGGTACTGGCAGGGAGGGTGTGAGTACTCACACGGATGCCGGAGCCAGGTTCCCCCGGATCACCCTGGAAGAACACACTGCATCAGCCTGAGCACCCCCACCACCCAGCCACTTTGGTCACAGGCATACCTCCATAGCTGGATCCAGGAGGGGGTCCAGCCAAATGTCCCTCCCACCAGCCCAAAACTCCCTGAAATGTGGTCCTCCCTCCAGTCCCCAAATCTGGCAAGGCACCCTTTCCCTCTGCCAGGCTGGACATGGCAATGCTGATGCAGATGCCAGTGCTGCTGCCTTACCTTGGCACCAGCTGGGCCCTGGGTCCCTGGTGGGCCAGCGCTGCCCTGCAGGGGACAAGGGGACATTATTGGGGTGGTGCTTGCTGGTGGCACAGGACAGGGAGGGGGCAGCAGGACCACTCAGTCCCAGTAGTGCCACCCCACCTCTGCTCCCTGGGGGAATGCCCACCCTGGCTGACATCGCCCTTGCATGACAGTCCCTGCACGTGGTGCAAGGTGGCTCCTTACCGGAGGTCCTGGTGGTCCTGGGTCTCCCTGATTGCCCTGACGGGAGGAAGAAATGGGATCACTGCAGAAGTGGGTTTTCCCCCGTGGGAGCAGGGGGTGTCCCCAGGGGGAGCAGACCCAGACAGTGCCAGCAGCTCTGGTAAGCAAGCCTGGACAGGCCCTGCTGAGATGCAGGGGGCCAAGGACCCAGCCCAGCAGCAGGGTGACCCCCAGGGTTTCACCAAGCATTCACAGCCAGGAGCCCCCAGCTGTGTGCTGAGGTGGTGGGGCACAGGGACATGGGGGACACATGGACACCTACCGGGCGTCCCAGCACGCCAGGAAAGCCTGGCAAGCCCTGCAAAGAACCACATCAGAGTCAGTGCACAAGGGGAAACCCAGCAACCCCACACAGCCCCTCCATGCCTGCCCCCCAGGCACGCTCCCCATTCCCAGTGTGTGGTACCCAACCAGGGCACATAGGAGGGGCAGGAATAGGAAGAGGCTCCCAAATCCCAGGCCCTGCATGGGGAAAAGGAGGCAAATGAGGCATAAATGCTCATGCTGATGCTGGTGGTGGCTGGTGTGAGACCTCAGGAGCTCCCCCAGTCCCATCCTGCATCCCTTCACCATGTCCCCACTCACCGGCTTCCCCTCAGGGCCTGCCAGCCCTCTCTCACCCGGGAGACCCTGGAGCAGAGGATGGAGACAGGGATGGGGTCAGTGCCAGGCAGGTCGGGGCAGTGCCAGGCAGGGGACAGTGTGGTACTCACAGGGCTGCCGTCCCTGCCCTTCTCACCAGGCTCCCCTCGCTCGCCCCTCAAGCCACCATCACCCTGCAGTGGGGACAGGCACGGGGTCACAGGAGAGGCAGGGACCTTCCCACGGCCTCCCAGGGCCTGCTGAGGGGTGTGCCCAGCAGTGCCCTCACCCAGGGCTCCCTTGGACATGGGACACTCATAACCTCAGACCTTGTCTCCTTTGGGTCCCCGCTCGCCCTCAGCTCCGGGCTCACCCTGTGTGGGGAAGAAGACAGATGCCATCAGCCCTCACTGCCACCACCATCCTCACCCCAGCCCAAGATGTTGCCCCGGCTCTGTTGTCTCGGCTGCCTTCTCCTTCCAGCCCAGCCACACACCTTGGCTCCTTTGGGTCCGACGGGGCCGCGTTCGCCTGGGAGGCCCATCAGGCTGCCCTCCACCACGTCCACCTGGGGGAGGGCACAGTCAGGCCCAGCACCCAGGCCACCTCGGGAAGGATCCCTCAGGGGCAAAGCCAAGGGACTGCATGTGGCCATCCATCCCCAGAGGGGCAGGCTGGCACCTTGACGATGGTCCCCAGCAGCTGCCATCACCTACCTTGGGCCCTGGGGGCCCGGGGGGTCCAGGCAAGCCATCCCTTCCCTGAGAAGGGCAGAGAAACAGGCTGAGTGTCAAAGGGCATGGCAGAGCAGAGCCTTCCTGGCATGGAAATGGGCATCTGCCTGCCCCACAGAGAGCCCTGCAGCCCCTCAAGAGGGGCACAGCACAAGAGGGGATGGAGGGCACCACGTCCCAGCCCAGCTCACCTGCTCGCCTCGGTCGCCCTTCTCGCCTCGGTCGCCCTGTGGGAACACCGTGGTGGCTGTCACGGGGCTGTCCCCAGGCCCCTGGACCAGGTCCCCAGGCTTCACCTCGCACCTCCACACACACTCACCTTCTCGCCGGACCTCCCGGATTCCCCCAGCTCCCCAGCCCGGCCCGGCACCCCAGGAATGCCTGGCTTGCCAGGCTCCCCTGGCTGCCCAGGCGGGCCCTCGGGACCCCGCTCACCCACGGCCCGGCCCATGGGGCCCTGGGGGCCGGGGGTACCTGGGTCTCCCTTGTCACCTTTGGGTCCTCGCTCGCCAGGGAAGCCTAAGGAGCCCTGCAAAACAAAAGCTGCTTTGCCAGAGCCAGCCCTGAGGCGGGGCTGAGCCCTCCCCAGCACCCAGGGCTGAGCCGGCTGCATGAACCCCCAGCCAGCCCAGACAGCAGGAGTGGCAGAGTGCTGGGGCTTGGCTGGAGCCTGGCTCCACTCACCTCTCGGCCTGGGGGCCCCCTTTCTCCTGGATCCCCCCGACTGCCCTTCTGGCCCCGCAGCCGCTCCACCACCGGCGGAAAGGAGTCTGAGCTGCCGTCATAGGCACCCGTGAGCTCCTTCAGGGATGAAACCTGGCAGCAAGGACAGAGCCACTGGTCAGGGAATAAGGAGAACCCAGCTGTGGCAGCACTCCACAGTCCTATCAACCCATCCTAAATTGCTTGGATCCACCACCACCTCCCATGCCCTCTTCCTGCTGCCATGTGGCAGGAAAAGCCCCAGCCTGACAGTCAGGAGATACATACCTTGATGCCAAGTGCTTCCAGGCTACGTTCAATGTTCTGCAATAAAAAGACATTAAAAACAAAGTAGGTTCCCACCACAGAGGCTGTGGATGGTTCTCTGTCCCCCAGGGCTGATGCTGCTGTCCCAGCACAGCAGGTCAGGGTAGGGACTCACCACTGTAGTCCCAGGGTCTCCACGTGCTCCAGGGTTGCCAGGTCGCCCCTAGGTTTAGAGGAAAAGAGGGAGTGAGAAGATGTACAGAGGTGAAACCTTGGAAGGTTTCAGAGTTAACACTTTGCTGCCTGGGCAGGGGCTGTGGTTGTGATTGGGGTGCTCGCAGCTTGTCAGGCTCAGTGCTGGGTACTCACCGGCTCCCCTCGCAGTCCAGGCTCCCCTGGGTCCCCCTGAAACAGCAAAGGGATCAAGGGGAGCAGTCAGGCATCAACTGCAGCACCAGGGCCCAGCCCTGTTATCTTGGGGTGGGACTCCTGCCAGGGGCTTATTCCCTCTGGCAGGTGGTCCCCCCCAGACCTCTGTCTCGGGGGACTGGGGGGCAGGAGCACACTTACCTTTGGTCCAGCCACCCCACGGAGGCCTGGGGAGCCCTAGAAGACATGGAGGTGACACAATAGCACCCAGCCCCCATGGACACAAGGCAGTGCCCTGAGGGAGCCGTGGATGGACTCCAGGGTCTGAGTGGCACCACGGGGAGGAGAGCTACACACCTGGCCTGGAGGGCCAACCTGCCCTGGGACACCGGGGAGGCCAGGGGGGCCGAGGGGGCCTGGCACACCTCTGTCCCCCTGCTCGCCCTTGGCACCGCTGCGGCCCTGCCGAGAGAGCAGTGTCACCCTGAGTCTGGGACCAGCTCTGTGCCCCACGGGGGCAGGTACCCAGCACCCCCACCACACACTCCTCTTTGGGGAGTACTCACCTCTCTCCCAGGTAGTCCTGCATCACCTTTGTCTCCCTAGCCAGGAGAGAAAGGAGTTGGAGGGATGCTGCCCCATCCACCTGCCCCAGAATGGTGCTCCTGGTCTGGGCAGGGTGGAGCCACTGGGCTTGTGGGGGTCACATGGGGACCACACAGGAACCACCCCTGGACCACCTCCTTACCTTCCTCCCATCCTCTCCTGGTGTCCCATCTTCTCCCTGGGAACAAAGGCTGCCTGTCAGTGCCCCACTCAACGATCTCAGCATGGGTACAAACCAAAGGATGGCTCAGAGCATGGGGGCTCTGCCACATGCTCCCCTTGCCTTATGTTGTACTGGGATCACTGTCCCTCAGCATCCTGGCAGAGCCCCAAAGCCAAGCCCTGTTTCCCCTACTCACATTCTTGCCATTCAGGCCAGGTTTGCCATCCTCACCGGGTTTGCCCTGGGAGGAGAAGAAAGGCAGTGAGGGACCCCTCCCAGGCTCTCCAGCAGCCAGGGGCACCAGCAGCCAGGGCTGCCTGGGGCACACTGGAGCCTCAAGGTGAATGGAAGGGGGAGCTGGGCACAGGATCCTGCCAGATGGATCCAGCTGGGGCAGGATGTGTCCCTAGGGTGGGACAGGATGTGTCCCTAGGGTGCAGGCTGGCTGGTACTTACAGGCACGCCAGGTGGTCCCAGGGGACCCACGGGGCCAGGGGGTCCCTGCTCCCCACGCAGCCCAGGCAGCCCCTGTGGGGAAAGGAGATGGTGGGAGCACAAGGCAGCAGGGCAGCCATCTGCCACAGCCAGCCTGGGAGCAGGGAGTGTCACTGGCAGTGGCACTCTGCTGGGGACAGGGAAGGGTCTTGGTGCACTGCATGGGACAGGACACTGGTCCCTTGCAGGCCTGATGGCCCAGCAGGAACAGAGCCTAAACCCACCCTCTCCAGAGGTACTTACATCCCGGCCAGGATCTCCCTGCTTTCCCGGGTCACCCTGCAGACAAGGAGGAGGTGAGGACAGGGACATTCCTACCCTGCCCCTCCAGAGCATCCCCAGCCTGGAGCAGAGGGTGTAGGGGGGGACAGCTCCTCCCACCCCACCATCCCTGTGTCCCTCAGCTGCCACCCGTGGCTCCAGGCACAGACACCCCCCACACTCACCCGCAGCCCAACGGGCCCCGGGGGCCCAGGTTTGCCCTCCTGCCCATTGCGGCCATCCAGCCCTGGTGGGCCACGGTCCCCCTGCAAGAGAGCAGGGAGGGATGGTTGGAGCTTTGGGTGGGATGGGAGTGCTGGGGGGCAACCCCCAGCCCCCAGTCCCCTCACCTTCTCTCCTGGCAGGCCTCGGTCCCCAGGGTCACCCTACAGGTCGGAAGAGATGTGAGCATCACCTCCCGTTAACAGGAGCTGCACAGGGCACGGGTCCCATTCAGACCCCGTGGGAAAGGGGACACTTACCCGTGTGCCAGGGGGGCCACGGGGGCCCTCCACACCCTGCAAGAAAGAGACACCCTCAGCAGTGGGGCAGGGGGTACAGGAGGGGGTCCTGGCTGCTCCCAGGTGGTCCCTGCACACCAGGACCCCCGGCTCCCCTGCAGAACATCACCCCTCATGCTGCCCCAGTGCCTCCCACAGCAGGGACCCAGCACCTACCCTCTCTCCAGGCACTCCAGGGGAGCCAGCATCACCCCGGGCACCCTTGGCGCCGTCCTCACCCGGGTCCCCAGGGTCCCCCTGCCAGGGAAGGGCACGGTGGTCAGAGGGTACTGTGCTGTACCCAGCCTGTGCCAGAGTACACAGCGCTGGGGCTGTGTGCTTTAGGGCTGGGGTGAGAGGAACGGTCCCAAAATAAGAGGCACAGGCTGAAAAAGAAGTGGCTGGGCTGAGAGCAGCTCCTGCTGGGGCAGTGGGGCCAGAGTGTGGCTGCAGAAGAAAGGCACTGAGCAGCACTGCTGAGCGAGGAGCCAGCTTGGCTACAGCTGGGACCACAGTGCCCCCCAGCACAGAGCACAGCCTGTGGCCAGAACTGTCCTGAGCCTAAGCTGGGTTGCAGAAGCAGAAAGCAGAGTGTTGGGTGCTGCCACAGGACCCCTGTGGGGCTGGGGAGCCAGGAGCACAGCAGTTCCTTTGGAAACCTCAGCCCTACAGGGCCTCCTCCCACCACGGGGCATGAGTGTCAGCCCCTGTGCCCTCGAGTCCCAGGTGCTTCTCAGTCTGGGACACATCAGCTGCACAGGGCAGAGGCTGTTTGGGCAGGGAGGGCTTGATGAACAAGGATCCCAGCAGCCAGGCAGAGCCCAGGGACAGCAGAGGTTATCCCACCACCAGCACCCCAAGGACTCACTCATTACCTTCTCACCCTTTGTCCCCACTCCTCCAAGCCCAACATCGACCTGTGGGGCAGAGAGGAGCTGCTGGAGCACATGGGGCTGGACACCAGCCCATGGGCATGGAGAACAGGGAGGCAGTACTTACAGCTCGTCCTGGGGGTCCAGGAGGCCCCTGAAAGAAGGGCAAGGGAAGCAGATTAAGGGGAGCTGGCACAGCCCTGGGGAGGGCACAGCTGGCTCTGGGGTGGGGGGCCACATGTGGCCCTGCCATCACTCACCGGGTCCCCACGGTCACCCTTGCTCCCTGGTGCTCCAGGGCTGCCCTGCAGGAAGGAGGGATGGAGTCAGAGGGGGAGGGAATGGGGGAGCCGTGGGGTGTGGGTCCTGTGGGATGGGGGGTACCACGGAGCAGTGGGCACTCCAGGGGCTACTCACATTCCTGCCTTCAGGTCCGGGGTCCCCCAGGTCACCCTTCTCCCCGGGGGGGCCACGGTAGCCAGGAAGGCCCTGGGTGGAGGGCAAAGGGGAGATGTGCGTTAGCAGGAGCCACCCGAGGCCATGAGTCTCTCCTGCCCAGGGTGCCCAGCAGCCCTGCACTTACCCGGGGACCCCTGTCTCCAGGCTTGCCAGGGAGACCCGCTTCGCCCTGTGGGGAAAGAGGGGGTGAGCAGGGGACAGAGGGAGCAGCGGCAGAGGGAAGAGGGGCAGTGGTCCTGGGGACCCTCACTTACCGGCGTGCCTTCGTCACCTTTCTCTCCTCGCTCTCCCTGAGGCACAAATCAGTGGGCACCGGCCAGGAGAGAAAAGTACAAGTCACCAGCATCCCCCTGCTCCCTGCCAGCCCCGCTGTCCTCAGGGCCACAGTGCCCCACAGCCCCTTGTCCCACACTACCTCCTTGCCTCGCAGCCCCATCTGCCCAGGGCTGCCTGCTCGGCCCGGCTCCCCCTTCTCCCCTGGCTCTCCTGGGTCACCCTAGGCAAGGGAAGGGGCAACAGTCAGGGCAGCTGGGAGAGAAGGGGCACAGCCTGCAGGAACAGAGCCGGCCAGACAGACAGATGGACGGACAGATGAATGGAAGGGCAGTGACGTCACCTTTGGGCCACTCCTGCCTGTGAGGCCAACGATCCCCTGGTTGTTGGAGAGCAAGAGCAGGTGTCACTGGGAGCCCTGGTGGCCCCTTGCCAGGGAGGGAGCAGGCCATGAGCTGGTGCCCCCAGGGTGCCCCAGACTCACCCGATCGCCCTGCTCGCCTTTGGGGCCAGCTGGCCCTGGGATGCTCAGGCCAGGGGGACCCTAGGCATGAAAGGACACAGCATGGAGCAGCAGCACGGGCACCATGAGTCTGGGGAGGGCTGTGCCATGTGCCCTGTGCTTCCTGTCCTCAAGGCAGTACTCACACGGGCACCTTTATCTCCTGTGTCACCCTTGGGGCCAGGAGGTCCTTCTGGTCCTGGGAAACCTCTTTCACCCTGGAGCAGACAAAATCAGCACCCAAACCACCCATTTCCCCCCCACTTGGACCAGGCTTAGTACCAGGATGAGCCCAGCTGTGCAATGCCCCTCCCCAGCCCACAGCTGTGCCCAGAGGGAGGAGGGCACAGCTGGGCCAGGGTTACCTTCTCTCCAACACCAGCCACGCCGGGAGCCTGGAGGGGAAGCAGAGGAGACCATGCTGGGCACTGCCCATGGCTCCCTGTCCTGGGGCTGGGGCAGGCAGAGCTGGAGGTGCTGGGCAGCATCACTTACTGGCCTGCCAGGCGGTCCTGGATCGCCCTGCAGAGAGACAGGTGTCACTGCCAGCCCCTTCCCCAGCAGACCCCTGCCACCCACCGGGACCCCTCTTTGCCCTCACCTTCTCCCCCCGGGGGCCAGTCGGTCCTGGAGCTCCCTGTGGCAAGATTGGAGACCTCAGGGGTGGGCAGTGCCTGGGAATGTGCACCCAGGGCACGGCAGCTCCTGGCTCCACAGCACCACTCCCACTGCCCTGACTCACCTCTCTGCCTGGCGGCCCCGGGTGCCCTGGGGCTCCCATCTCACCCTGCAGCAGAGGAGGAAGAGGAAGGTGTGCGGGCATCCTGCCACCCCCTGCCAGGGTGGCTGCTCCAGGGCAGAGCAGGCATCACTCCACCGTGCCCCAGTGCACCTACCTTCTCACCCTCTGGGCCTGGCACACCACGGTCTCCCTGCAGAGCAAAGCAGAGGAGGGTTTCAGGGAGCCTTCCTCCCTCTACATCACACTGCCCCAGAGCTCTGCACGAGTCAGTCCTGAATCCCAGCCAAGACCATGGGGTGTGACAGCCATCCCCAGGCACTGTCCCCATCAGGTCTCAGGGACACCAGGACCGGCCAGTGCCGCCCTCCTCGGCCCCTCTCACCTTCTCGCCCGTCTCTCCCAGCTCGCCCGGTGCCCCACGGTCTCCCTGGTACAGGAGGAACAAGGGTCAGGGGCAGCAGGACCTCTGGGGGACACCCTGGGTCCTGTCACAACCCAGAACCCCCTTCTGTCTGCCAAAGGCATGGCAAGAGCCTCCCCTCGGTCCCTGCACCGCTCACCTTCCTGCCCTGCTCCCCCGGCGGTCCCCGGGGACCCTGCAGAGGAGAATGGAGACCTTGTCACCTTTGGTGTTGTCACCTTTGGTGTGACAAGGCAAATGCCCAGGCTGCTCAAAGCAGGAGAGTTCAAGCGTGCCCTCGGGGCTTGGCTCTTGGCATGGCCAGCTCCATCCTGCCTGACCTTCTCTCAGGAAACTCACCCTGTCTCCTGGGTCCCCGGGGCGGCCAGGTGAGCCTGGGAAACCTTCTGTGCCATCACCCTGGGGATTTGGAGAGGTGACAGCCATGCTCATGACACGGGGATGCCCATTAGATGGGAATCCTCGCTGGAGAGTGGTGTGAGGTCCAGCCCCAGTGGGGAGCATCCCTGCCACCTTCTTACCTTCTCTCCCTTCAGGCCAGGGGGCCCAGCAGGTCCCCGAGGCCCAGGGTCCCCAGGGAGGCCCTGAAAGAGAGAAAATCTCAGCCCCTGGGGATGCAACTCAGCCCTGGGTACACACAGCCACTGCAGCTTTGATCCCTCTTGGCCTGGGGTCTCAACTCACTGGGGGTCCAGGGTCCCCTCGAGGTACTGCCCCATCTACGAATCCAGGGGGGCCCTGCAGAGAGAAGGGTCAGCTCCTGAGTGGTTGCCCTGAGGGCTCAGTCCTCCCCAGCACCCTGAGGGGCTGCAGTGCCCCAGGACACTGAAGGGACCCCCATGCAGTAGGGAAGAGGAGTCAGGGAACTGCACAGCCACTCACCCTTTCTCCTCGGTCACCCTTTTCTCCCTGCAAGGGCAAAAAAAACCAAATTAGGGCAGTTCTGGGCTGTTCCTGTGCTCTCCTTTGACAGAAGAGGAACGTGTGGGTAGAGCCCATCATCAGTGGCGTTAGGGTATGTGCATGCCAAGTGCCTCTCCCCACACTGTGTGCAGGCACAGCTGGTGAGGGCACAGCCCACGAGCAGGGCCAGTAGGAGTCCAGGGGGGAGCAGCCCCAAGCAGCTGCCTGTTCCCCCATCCCTGTGCCCACACGTCCCCCAGCCACCCCACGCAGCACCAGGGGGATGTACCTTCACAAACTCTCCTGGAGGTCCTGGTAGCCCCATGGGTCCGGGGGGGCCTGGATCACCGAGAGGCCCCCGTGGGCCAGGGATCCCAGGTGAGCCAGGGCTGCCCTGGAGGACAGAGGTGCTCCATCAGCTGAGGCTGGGGGTGCTGGCAGAGACCCCCTCACACCCATATTCCCACACCTACCGGCACGCCTGGCTCCCCTCTCGGGCCTGGCAGCCCCTGTTCTCCATCCGTGATCACCCTGGGCTCTCCCTGCACGAGGAGGGGAGGAAAAACCAGTGCCACATGTGCCACATGTGCCCTGTTGTGGCCACAGTGCCACACAGGCAGGAGTCTGGCAGGGAGATGGGGAGACCCTGGGGCCAGGAGATGTGCCCAGCAGGGTCCCCAGTGCTCCCCAGGGACCCTGTGGGACAGCCCCTGTCCATCACCTACCGGTTCCCCTTTCTCCCCCTTTGGGCCAGTAAGTCCCACGGGCCCACGTGTCCCCTGGCAAGGAAAGATGAGAATGAGAGGGGGTGTTGGGTGTGAGAAGGGTCAGGGAGGGTTGGGGCCATACTCACAGGATCCCCTCGAGGACCAGGGATGCCCTGGATGCCCTGGAAAACAACAGCTCAGGAGGTGAACACAGCTCTGCCAGCCAGGGGAGTAAGGATGGGATGAGATGGAATGGGGTGGGGTGGCATGGCATGGCATGGCATGGCATGGCATGGCATGGCATGGCATGGCATCTCCAGCCAAAGCAAGGCTAGACAGTACACTTTGCCTGGGATACACACACAGGAGACAGCAGTGACCCTGCCAGCTGCTGAGACTCCCCCAGCACAGGGAGCAGGGAAGCAGGGCTGGCTCAGGGAGCAGGCAGGGCGATGGGAAGAGCCCACTGTGCAGAAGCAAAGCCAAGGGACACTCTTACTCACTGGCTGCCCAGGTGATCCAGGATTCCCAGGGCGCCCAGGGCTTCCTGGTGCCCCATCAGCTCCAGGAAATCCCTGCAGGACAGAGGAGCATCATGCCAGCATCTGGTGTACCCCAGCACTGCCAGACCCCTTCAGTGCCCCAGGCAGTGCCACTCCCAGCCCTGGGAGCTCAGGGCAGCCCCAAGGCAGAGCTGGCTTCCAGGGAGCCTTTCCCCACGTGCTGAGCCGGGGTGTGAAGGTGCAGTGAGGGGCTGGACTGGGGTTCTTCAGTAGGATTTCCCCTCCAGCATAAATGTGGAGACCAAATGGACAAAGGGCAATGAGAGGTGCCATGGAGCCAGGTCACTGTGTCCAGGGATCCTGGGGAGCCTAGGTGAGGGGCCAGAGGTACTCACCCTGTCCCCCTTCTTGCCCGGACCCTCGGCACTCTCTCCTGGTGGACCCCGTGGCCCTGGTGGTCCTGGAGGGCCAGGAAGCCCATGGCGACCCTGGAGACACAGGGGAGAGGACAGGCTGGGTCAAGAGGTGTTGCTTATCTACCCCTGTAGCAAGGGCTGGGCATGTCTTTGTCCCACACCCACCCACTGGCAGGACAAAGGGAGCAGGGAACATGAGGACATGGGGACTGTGACACTGCCCTCCCCAGGGAGCTGCCCCTCTTATGCCCCCCTCCATCAGGTTATTACCGGCTGCCCAGGGAGACCTGGTGGTCCCATACGTCCTTGCAGTCCCTGCAGAGACAAAGCCAGTAGTCAGCATCCCCTGTGAGCTGATGTTAGCATGGCTTTTGGGAGATGTAAACCTCCCGAAGCCACCAGCTGGTGGCGGGGTGTCACCAAAGCACTCACTGCCTCACCGCGGTCTCCCTTCTCGCCCTGCAAGGGGACACAGGGAAGGGGTTAGGGGCTGGCACTCTTGTGCTCACCTCCCCACTGAGCTTCTGCTGTCAGCAGCTAGGGGTCCGTAAGCCATGCTGAGCACCTGTGGCAGGCACAGCATGGCACAGCATTGAGAAGCTCACCTTGGGGCACTTCACAGTGCAGGGCTTTGGCTTCGGCTCCGGCTGGCAAGAAAAGACAAGCCTGTGTGAACCCAGGGATCAGAGACTCCCCAGCTTACATGGGCTGCTCCCCCTGCACACCCCTGAGGTGCTCTGGCCAGTACCCTGGTGGAGATGATGGTGCAGAGGTCGTCGGTGAGCTCTCCCTCCAGCTCTGCCAGGTCGCTGCCATGGTAGAGGTACCGCGGGTCCTCACTGGTGACCATGCGCCGGAGCTGCTCCCGGTCTGCCCCCTCCAAGCCAACTGCCAGCACCTGGACCCCTGAGCAGAGAGCACCCTCAGCACCCCACGGGACTCCCTGCACACCCCGATGAGACCCTGTTAATCCTCACCCCCAGCCTTGACATCCCTGGCCACGGTGACGGCATCATCCCCAGAGGGGCTGTCAGCCAGAACCACCAGCACTGCCGGCACCCCGGGACGGCGCCCTGCGCCAGGACTCAGCAGGTAGGTCCTGGCAAAGGAGATGGCTGCCCCTACAGAGGGACAAGGAAGAAGGGACAGTCAGCAGGATGCCAGAAACCGCTGGCCCAGCTCCTCGTGCCGGCCCTCACCGATGGCGTTGCCGCTGGGCTCCTCGTAGCGCATGGCACGGATCTGCTCCAGCACCGTGGGCAGGTCAGCGGAGCGGTTGAGCAGCAGCCAGGGCAGGCTGCGGTAGCTGTATGTGGCCAGGGCCACCTGCAGGGGTGCAGGGGAGCAGTGGGCACCACGGCCCACCCACGGCCCCCCGTGCCCCCAGTGCAGTGGCAGCAGCCTACCTGCGTGCCCTCGGGGCCCAGGCGGCCCAGGGCAGACACGGTGTTGGAGAGCAGGGTGCGGACGGCGCTGGCACCAGAGGAGCTGTTGCGGGTGCCGTGTACTAGAAAGACCACGTCGCCGAGGGCATCCCTGCAGACTGCAGGACGGGAAGGGGTGAAGCCACCACCAGAGGGGAGACAGCCCAGCCCGCCCCTGCAGGGACCCCGCGGTACCTGTGCGCTCACTGACGGACGCCTCGGCTCCGGGAGTGCTCCCCAGGAGCGGCCGGAGGGTGAAGGTGTAGCGCTGGCCCAGGCGCAGCCCGGAGACCTGCTGGGAGCTGGCAGTGCTGGGCAGCGTCCGCCCCTTCTCCCCACCAGCTGCCACCCAGGGGACAGTCAGAGGGATCAGCAAGCCCCTGCGGGGATGCTGCCCACCGTCCTGGGGCCACCCACTCGTCTCACCTGCGGGAGGGCTCCAGGCGAGGACATAGCCAGAGGCACCGGGGACTGGGGTCCAGGTGAGAGTCACCGAATCCCTCTGCACCTCCGTCACCCGCAGGCTGGTGATGTGGCTTGAGGCAGCTACCAAGGGGGAGAAAAGGGTGTCCCAGCTTCATGGGGCAGCCCCCAACGTGCTCCCTCCCCAGCCCAGTGCTGGGACTGTCCAGTCCCTGGGTGCCCCTCTGGGCTCAAGCCATGTGTCAGGGGGCTGCCTCGGCCCCAGGCAGTCCCTTACTGGTGATGGCAGTGATGGTGGCTGGCTCGCTCTCCCGGCCCCCAGCCAGGCTGGTGATGCTGATATGGTAGTGCCGGCCCGGTTCCAGTCCCGACAGGGCATAAGAGCTGGAGGTGGCTGGGAGCTGCTGGCTGTGCTGGGGCCCCCCTGGCAGGGACAGAGAGGGGTGAGGGGGTGCGGATGGGGGCTCACAGGGGTGCAGGGGTTGCAGCCAGCTGTGCTTACCTTCAGCCAGGCGCCAGAACAGGCGGTACCCGGTGCTGCCAGCCACTGGCAGCCAGGCCAGGCGCAGGCGGTGCTCCGAGGCCTCGGTCACCTGGAGGCCGCTGACGGGGCGTGGGGGGACTGCCTCCGCTGCGGGGCACAGGGGCAGGCATCAGGGGCAGGAGTGCCCAGTGCCACCCGGGGAGATGCCCCCTGCCCCAGCACTCACGGGTGGTGACCACAACGGAGACGGGGTTGCCTTCCCGGTTGCCAATGAGTGCCGTCACCTTCACAGTGTAGGAGACGCCTCCCTCCAGGTCGGGGATGTCAAAGGAGTTGGTGTGGCCAGGAACTCGCCGGCTATTCTCCGATCCTCCTGCCAAGGACTGTGGCATCAGGCCCCCCACCCGGCTGCCCCCACAGCCCAGCCCCATCCCCACCCCACAGTACCGTCCCTGCGGCTCCACACCACACGGTAGGCAGTGGCTCCCGGCACACCGACCCAAGTGACACGGGCAACATTGCTCCTGGATGCCTGCACCTCCAGCTGCGTCACCTTCCCCACCTGCTCCGGCACTGTGACACCAAGAGGGCCACTGTCACCGCGGGTCACAGCCAATGGCACCAGACAGCGCTGTCAGGCAGGGGTTACCTCACCTATCCGTCCCGTGGCAGTGACAGGGCGGCCCTCGCGGCCATCCACAATGGCTGAGACACTGACGGTGTAGACGATGTTGGCGTGCAGCCCGTCGATGGTGAAGGTGGTGGGGTCAGCAGGGAGGAAGCGGGATTTCTTCACACCTAAGAGATGGCTGGGATAGGAAGGGCTCCAGCATTGCTGCCACAGCACCCCATGGTCCATACACTCACCGTCGCTGCCTTGCCATGTCAGCAGGTAGCCCCCGGCACCTGGGAGCCCTCGCCAGGTGACCCGCAGCTGGCTGGGACCGGCCTCCATCACCCGCAGATCCGAAATGCTGCCCACCTCCGGATACTCTGCACCACCCCACAGCACCACAGCATCACCTTGGGGAGTCCAAAGGGACCCCACGGCCAAGCTGCCATCCCAGGGGGTTGCAGGGGGACAGACACAGCTGCACGCCAGGGTGGGAACACCAAATACCAGACCTCCTGGCACCAAACCCTGGCGTGGACTTACTGAGGCGGACGGTAAGCGTGGCAGCACCACCCTCCCGGCTGCCCGCCAGCGCCGAGACACGCACCAGGTAGGTGATGCCCTCCCGCAGGTCACCAAGCTCCAGCCCCGTCTGGCTGCCTGGGATGCGCCTCGTCCTCTCCGTGCCATCTGCCAGGAGCAGGGCAGTGCAGTGGCTCGGTGCCAGCTGCTCAGGACGCCCCAGGTGCCCCCCGTGGCCCTGCCCACACACTCACCCTGGTTGTTGCGCACCACCACTTTGTACTCGGTGGCACCGGGGACCCCGGTCCAGCTCAGCCGTACCCACCTGCCCGATTCCTCAACGAGCCGCAGGTCTGACACTGCACCCACGGGTGCCTCCACGCCTGGGAGGGGACATGTGAGCACAGCTGGAGTGGCACAGCCTGGGCAGCACGACCCCCATACTCACCCTGGGCTGTGACCAGACACCTGGGGGTCTCATGGCCAAGGCAGCCCTCAGGCTGAGCAATGCCCGTTGGGACATCCCTCCGTGCCAAAGGCTTGGAATGCTGGGGGACAACTCAGGGGACCCACAGCAGCACTGACCTGTCTGAAAGGTGGTGACAGGGGTGGCCACCTCCCCACCATCATAGAGCGTGTAGAGGGTGATGCGGTACTCAGTGCCCGGCTTCAGCCCCGTCAGCTGGTAAGTATTGGTGCTGCTGGGGAGAGACACTGTTCTGGGGGGCTCTGGTCCTGCAGGAAGGGAAGGATCACAGCCAGCTGCTGGCATGGAGGGCCCACAGGGGCAACAGGCACCCCGAGCTTACCTGTGGCTCTCTTCCATTCCAGACGGTAGCCACGAGCATCACGGGCACTGGTCCAGAGCACTTGGATGGATGTGGGGCCCAGGATGTTGGTCTGCAGCGTCTGGTCTGTGCCTGCCTCTGCAAGAGGGACCCCATGGGCCGGGGTACTTGTGCCACCCTGCTGCCAGCCACCCAGCCCATGCCTCTGGTCCCCACACGTGGCAAGGACAGGGGCTATGAGGGCTGGTCCCTGCCCCCTCCCATGCCCAGCAGCAGGTGGCATCACCTGTACCCAACCCCTACCTGTCCTCTGCCGCACAGTGGCTGCGGGCCCCTCCAGCTGCCCGAAGAGTGGGGCCACTGTCACCACGTAGTCGGTGTTGGGCTGCAGCCCCACCAATGCATGTGACACCTGCCCGGCATCCAGGTCCACCCTGCGCCTGTCCTGCCCTGTGGGAGCCAGTGCAGCAGTGCCTCGGGGAGGTCAGGCAGCAGGTGCCACCTGTCCTTCCCCACAGGGGCCACCAGCAGAAGGGGCACAAACTGTGGGAGAGGCCCCTACCAGTGCGGGTTGCCCAGGAGAGCCGGTAGCCGGTGGCACCCCTGGCAGGCTGCCAGGCCAGCAGCATGCTCTGTGCCGACACGTTGTGGACAGCCAAGTGCTGCACGCCCACCAGGTGCCCTGTGGAAGTGAGGTGATGTCCATCTCCCACCTGAGAATGGGGCAGGGGGCAGCAGGAAGCACCTTCACCTGCAAACTGCTGTCTCCGGGGAGCCCCCTCGCCCCTGCTCACGGATGCTAACCACACTGAGGCCACTGAGTGCAGCCTGCTCTCAGCGGCTCCTTCAAAGCATCAAACTGTGCAAAATGGAGCTCAAATGTCTTCCTCTTAATGCCTTAAATACCTTCTGTGGGTTAAGACTGCCTGGGGCGGCTGAAAGAATTGGTTTGCCAAAATCTGATGCTTGCAAAGGTGCTGCCCTGGGGCCTCACCCCCACTCCTACCCGGAGATGCTTTCCAACAGCCTCTGCCCTGGTGGAAACCACACTTTCCTCCCACAGGGCACTGTACTCAAACCCTGCATTTTTTCAATCAACATTTTCTACATCATGGGAGGAAAGCTCTGATGGAAACACTCCCAGAAGGCTGCAAAGGAAATTGGGAGCACACAGTGCTGCATCCTGCCCTGCGAGCAACTTTTGGGGCCCGGACCATCACCTTGTAGCCATGTTCACCTGCATCCCCATCCCACCCCCACAGGCAGCACCAGGCCAGGCAGCCCCATCCCAGTGGGGTACAGTGACTGGAGCAGGGCATCCCTGTGCTAGGAACCTTTTTCTAACCCCGGCTGGGCCCAGGGCTGGGCACAGCACTCACGTGTCCGGGCGGTGAGGGTGGCAGGGACAGCAGGCTGCTGTGCATAGTGGGGCTGGAGCATCACCAGGTACTCAGTGTTGGGCTGCAGGTTGCTGAGCGTGGCTGACTGTGCGCTGGCCGCCAGGCTCTTCTCCTCTCTTTGGGCTGCTCCTGGAGGGGGTGGGGGGCACAGGGACATAGCACACACCAGGCCCAGCAGGGAAGGGGTGTCTGTGGGCCTGCACCCTGCCCTGAGGATGCCAGTCAGTGCCAGGGGTGGGGAGCACCGGGAAGAGACTGGGAAGTGGGCCAGGGCAGGGGCACCCCCTGGAGCGCCCGAGGCCAGGGTGGGGCTGCCAGGTGTGTGGCTCCAGCCCCGTCCCTGGCTGGGATGGGGGTCTGGGGCCTGCCCCCCATGTGCAGCAGCCACGGGGGCACACGCCAGGCCCCCAGCCATTGTGCACGCTCTAGCACACACCCTGAACCTTGCGCATGAAGCCTCGGGGTGCAGGAATACACAGGCTGCCTGCACACCTCAGCACACACGCGCCCCACACCCAGCGCACGCGTGCCGGCTGCCGTGGTGAGGGTGGGTGCATACACACCCACAGCACTCCGGGCATGCATCCATTCACAAAGGCACAAAGGCAGGGTACCCAGGCAGCACCGACCCCCACCTTGTGCAGCATAGCTGAGGCTGTAGCCCTGGGGGGGCTCGGGGCCAGGCTGCCAGGCCAGCCGCAGAAAGGTTGGTCCAGTCTCCACCACGCGAAAATCCAGCATGGGGCCAGCACGGCTTTCTGGAGGCACACAGAAGCAGGGATGAGTGCCCAGCCCCAGTGCCTGCACTCACCCCTCCCTACGGACACGGGCACTCACGGGTTCGTGCTCGGGCAGACACCGACTCGCCGATGCTGTTGGCATACTGGGCGGTGACAGTGACCAGGTACTCTGTCCCAACACGCAGTCCCCGCAGCACGGTGTTTGTCTCCCGTGGCCCCACGCTCACCTGGGCAGGAACAGTGTCACCCCCTCACCTTCCCCAGGTCACACGTGGAGCCACCAGGAACCCCCAGGAGCTCTGAGCACTCAGGTGGGGGCACTCACCTCCTGCCTCTCGGCCATGATGGGCTGCCCGAGCCCTGTCAGTGGCACATACTGCACCCGGTAGCCAGTGATGGGGCCGCTGGCTGCTCTCCAGCGGACCTGCAGGCTGTCGAGGCCCTGCTCCGGGACCTCCAGGTTGGAGGGGCCAGCGTGGCTTGGCCCATCTGTGGGGTAGCACAGGGGCTGTTGGCTCCACAGTGCACGGAGCAGAGAGGAGGTTTCGCTATGGCAGCATAGATGTGTGCCCAATGGGACGGGATGGCCAGGAGGTCGTTTTGGGGGTGGGATGGATGCTAAGGGTGCACAGTCTGGCACCCAGCACTGTCAGCACCTGTGCCCCTCAGGGAGGAGGGTGGGGCCCATACCCAGCAGGCGCAGGGTGCCCCCAACAGTCGTGCACACCCTTCGTGTTATCAGTGGCACCAGTGTGTCCAGCAGCTTGAAATCGCCGATGTAGAAGAAGAAGGCCTCAGTAGGCATTGAGGCCACACGGATCAGCTCCTTGCGGTCAGCATTCTTAATTCCTGGGACAGAGGGAGATGGTGGGTGAGGGAGGAACCTGAACCAAGCAGAAGACTCTGCCACGTGGTGCAGAAGCCTCACTCACCCACGGCAAAGACCTTGATGCCCTGGCTCTTCAGCTTCGCTGCCGGCCCCTCAGCATCGTCCTGGGACTTGCCATCCGTGATGAGAATGCAGATCTGCAGGGCCAGGAAAGAACTGTGGGATGCAGCATGGGGTCCATGGGCCTGACACTCCTCCCCGTGCTGCCAGGAGCACTGCTCTGCACATACCTGGGGGACCCCAGGCCGGCGCTGCGCGGGGCCAAAGAAGTTGTCAGCAATGTAGCGGAGGCCAGCGCCTGTCCGTGTGTTGCCACCCTTGTAGCTCAGCTGCTGGATGGCCCTCCGGACACTTGTGCCATCAGTGTGCTGGGAGAATGAGAACTCCACCCTGGGGAGTGCAGGGGGACACTGTCACTTCCCAGCCCTGGCATCCTGCACCCCGCGTGCCCCCTCCCTTGGGCTCACCGTGGGTCATCACTGTACTGTGCCACGGCAAAGCGCACTGCCTTCTCACCCACCACCTGCACAAAGGGCCCCACCAGCTCTTCCATGAAGGTGCGGACAGCACGGAAGTTGTTCCTCCCGATGCTGGATGAGCCATCCACCAGGAAGGCGATGTCAGCCTCCAGCACATCCTCACACACTGCTGCGGAACAGTGGCAGCACTCAGGGCACAGACTGGCACTGTGGCACATTGGTGCTGAAGCCCTCTTACTGTCCCACCCACCGTGTGGACCCAGGGCTCAGCACCTACCTTGGCTCCTCTTCTGTGCCATGGCAGCTGGAGGACGCAGGAGCGCCGGGAGCACAGCCAGGAGCAGGAGTTGGCCGCTCATCGTGGGAGCCTGCAGGACAGGATGCTGCCACCACGGTGTCACACCAGCCCCAAGCCTTGGGGACAGCAGCTGGGGAGGTTCCCAGCACCACCCGTGCCAGAACGCCTGGCAGCGCGGGAGGGCAGGGTGCCAGTGCCGCCCCAGGCACCCCACGGCGCAGGGAGCCCCGTTCGGCCCGGGACAGACGGGAGCTGGCCCGGGAGCAGCCGCTGGGGCTGTCCGCGGTGCGGGGACACCGAGAGCGCCCGGCCCGGCTGCAGCCCGGGCTCTGCCCCCGCCGCCCCTTCCCTGCCCCACGGCAGCGGCTGCACTTGGCCCCCGCCCGCAGGGGCTCCTCCGCCCCAGGAAGGTGCTGCAGGGCAGCGGGGAGCCAGCGTGGGCAGCCCTGCCCGCCAGCCCCTGCCCCTGCCTGCCACCCCCTGCCTGGAGCCCCCTGCCCGCCAGCCCCTGCCCCTCCGCCTCCACGCACCTGGCCCGGTACCCCGCGGTGGCTCCGGCGGCTCCCGGCCCGGCCCGGCCCGGCCCGGCCCGGCCCGCGCAGGGTGCCCGAGTGCCCGCGGGTGCCCGCACGGGGGCTCGGTCCCGCGAGTGTCCCCCACCCCCGCCACAGCGCCACGCTCACCCACCGCCCCCGCGGGGCCGCTCCGTCGCGCAGCGCTCCGAGCCGCTCCGTGCCGAGCCGTGCCGAGCCGTGCCGAGCCGTGCCGGGCGCAGGCGGTGCCGGCGCGCACCGGCCCCCGGCGCTCCCGCCCCTTTATGGAGGGCGGCCCGGAGCACGGTCCGGGGGGAGCGGAGCGGCGCGGCCCCCGCCCAGCCCGGCCTCCCAAAGGGCTTTTCCCACCCGCTGCCCTGAGAGGGACGCACGGAAGGAAAGCGGCTCCTCGGGCTCTTCCCGCTGGAGCGCCACCCGGATTGCCCCGCGGCCGTACGGCGTGCAGCGGCTCCGGGACAGGCATGAAGCCGGAGGGGGCTGGATACCCGGGAACGGCTGCTGCTGGATTTGCCACCGAGACCTCCGTGAGGGGCTGAGTGGGCTCCAGTAAGGCTCAAGGCAGTTTTCCCTCCAGCATCTTTCAGGAAGGTGAGCAGCTCTGGCACCTGCCAGCCAGGAGCTGGCCACCCACTTCCACCCATTTCCTTCCATCCATCCATCCATCCATCCATCCATCCATCCATCCATCCATCCATCCATCCATCCATCCATCCATCGGGACTGTGTCCTGGAGACGTGGGGCCTGGATCCAGGAAGACCTGGATGGAGCTGCCACAGGGACCTGAGCCCCTGGCACCATCTGGGGCAAAGCCTGGCTCTGAGCACTGGCCCTAGTGGTGAAGGGCTGCTCCCCATGCCAGCGCAGCTCCCACGAGGCTGCAGGATCTCTTCAGGATCTCTCCTGCACACACAGTTGGGGTACCCAGCATATGGGGCCCTAGCACCCATGGCTCTAGTACAGGGACTGTGCTGGAGTCAGCTGGGGGGACATCATCCTGCCCTGCTCAGAACACCATCTCACAGCAGACTTGTGGCTGAGACCTACCCCAGAGCTGGAGAATATTGCTGGAAAGCCACTGGTGATGTGGCTGCAGTTGCTGGGAGGAGGTGAAAGGGAGAAGATGCCCAGCAAGGCAGGCAGGGACCCCGTGTTGCCCTGGTCTCACTTCCTGCCCATCCAGTGACTGGGGGAACATTCCCTGAGGCTCCTCCTCAGCCCAGGGTGCACCCTTGGCCCTCAGGGTGCTCCTCACCCCCAGGGCACCTGTGGCACCACACTGCTCATTGGGGCACGTCACACAGCACCTCATCCTCCCCTCTGGTGCCTGTGCTCACCTGGGGTTGACCCTGGCTCACGGAACCTGCCATGCAGCCCATGCCACCTGTCCCCAGCACCCCACGTACCTGTGCCCTCCTGGCCCCTGCCCCAGGGGCTCCCCTCCGGCTCCTGGCAGGGCAATGGACAGACAGGTCCAGGGGCATCTTCTTGTGGGCAGCAAGAGGAGCAACAGTGGGGATCTCTGGGGCCCAGGGCCACCTCGCAGCTGGGGGCCGGGGACAGGGCCACCGGCCACCGAGCAAAGATGCTCCAGGGTCGGCTGCAGGCAACTTTCCCAGGCACAAGCTGTTCCCAGGCAGGGGAGGAGCGGCGATGCCCTCGCTCTTCTTAAAGGTACAGCAAGCAGCGCATCCCCTCCTCTTCATTAGCCTTCCTCTCCTCAGACCTCAGCCCCGGCCCAGGGCTGGCGGGCGGGCTCCGGAGCTCGCCGTGCCCGCAGGTTTGCCCCTGCCTGCCCCAGCCCCGCGGGTCCGGCCGCCAGTCCGGCATCCTCGGGGCAGGACCATCCCTAAACCCTCCTCCCGCCAGAGCCCGTTTAATGAAGACAGGGCGGCCTGTCCCAATTAGACAAGGGGCTTCGTTGAGCAGGGAGCGGAGGGGCCTGCCAAGGGCTCTGTGGCTGGCCCCGGGCCCGGAGCTGCGGAGCAGCCCCACGGCGCGGCGGGGCACGGGGCTGGGGGTCACCCACGGAACGGGGGCAGCGCCGGGCCGAGCATCGCCCGGCGGGCACGGCAGGCACCGGGGCAGCGACATTTCACAGCCACGCCGGGGGTTCTGCCCGCCACCCGGCCCCCAGGAGTGCGGCAGGCACTGGTCTGGGGTGGTCCCCAAGTCCCAGTCGCCCACGGAGAGCCCGGCAGCATGTTGACCATCTTGCCTGACATGAGCACTGGAGTGGGGCGCGCAGGGCTGCTGGGTCCCCAAAACCGGTGTCTCCGCCTCCGCGGTGTTTCCCAGCTTTCCTCCGCATACCAGGAGCAGGGAAGGAATCCGCGGCCCCCGGCGCTGCCTCTGCGGATGGAGAGCGCCAGGTGTGAGTGACTCACGGGCACCCCGCGCCAGTCCCTCCGGGGACATCCTGAAAGGCTGCAAACCCTTCTCAAAGCCTGGAAGGCTGGCAGCCCAGCCACCAGTCATTCCCACAGCCCAGACCTGGGGTTCCCCACCTCCCACCCGGCTCGGCCCCAGAACGTGCTGATTCCTCTACACTGACACTGAACAAAATTTGTAGGGCTGACCCTGAGCCCAGCTCCTCACCTGTGCATGCCAACCCGGTTCCCAAATGACACTCAACAGCTGGCCAGATCATGAGACCTTCCAGGACACCTCCAGGTGGTCTTTGCAGGGCACTGCCCAGGCTAGCACTCACCCTGAGCCCCACAGGGCTCATGCCACCCCCACGGAAGGGAACCCCTGCTTTGAGAGTGTGCACAAGGGAGGCACAGGAGCTGAGCTTCTCCCTGCCCCTGCTTGCCAGGCATGGGGCCTCGCTGCTGCCTTAGAGGAAAGAAGAAAATCTTCAGCCCCAGGTGAGGTTTCTGCTCTCTGGGACGGGATGAGTCACACACCATGGTGCAGTACAGAGCCTGCTGCACTCGTGGTGCTGTGGGGATTGTTGCCCACCCTTTCCACCCTCTGCAGCCACTGCCTCTGGTGCTGATCTAACATGGGCTGGGATTCAGCACTACCCTTACAGGGCTTTAGTGTTCTGGCCCCACTGTGGTCCTGCAGTGCTCCTCACTCCAGCACATCAGCATTCCCAGTGAGTGGGGATGCACGGGACAGCTCTGGGGCTGCTGGGAGGGAGAGGCCACTTCTCCCAGCACCTTTACACTGGGGAGGGGAAGAGCAGGGGGCTAGTGCCGAGGCAGGGGAGGAGTGGAGGATCTGGCCAGAGCCTGGAGGGGGAACCATGTCTGCCACAGAGGCCAGTTGAGACATGCTCCAGGAATGTCTTTCAGCACCAGCCACCGCCAGCTCCATGAAGTGGCACCCAGCCACCCAGCCCAGCATCCCAGGAAAGGGGCCCACAAGCCCTGGCTCTCACCAGTCAGCTCGGGGAGAGCCCAGAGGGACAGGGTGACACTCACAGTGTGGCCTTGGGGAACACTTGTGCCACCCCATGGGACAACCCAGCAGCCCAAGAGACCAGAAAACAGACCAGGGTGGGAAACGGTCAGCACTTACCACCTGCTGACCTCTCCTGGTGGGTCTGGGGTGGGAAAAAAGCCATGCCAGCCCTCCAGGCTGCTCTTACTAGGGAAAAGACAGAAGCCTCCCAGCTCCTCCGTGCCAGAGGGGACAGCTTAGAGCACCCTCCACCCTGCTGCTGCCCAAGGCCACATCCCTGTGGCAAAAGGAATCAAAGTATGACACCAGAATGAAGTCATGACCAACGAGCTGCCCTCTCTGCCCAGCAGCTCTTGGGATGTCCAAAGTGAAGGGGTGCTCCCGGTTTTGGGGGACCTTATCTGCTGTGGGGGCAGCAGCAGTCTGGTGACAGAATGATGATGGGGGTAAGTGGCCCCACTGTAGCCAAGCTTGGGGTCAGGCTGAGCCTGCTGAGCCCCCCATCAGGGCTCCCCAGGGGGTGGCTGCATGTCCCAGCTCTCCCACAACTGCTGTGGAGGGATGGAAAGCTTTTCCTCATGTAAACTGTTGTGTCTGGAGCTGCTGCCAGCACAGCTGCTCATCAGCATCGCACGAACCTGTGCTGGACTGTGGCCAGGCCCCACTGGCCACACCAAATGGGCTCAGGAGGGAAGGGTGACACCACGGGGATGTGACCCTCCCCTTGGCCAAGTAGTGCAGGAGAAGGCAGCCCTGGTCAGCGTGACCACAGAGGCCAGGCTGCTTCTCAGGGACAGTAAGTGAGGGGAGAGCCAGGCAGCACCGGGGCTCTGCCAAGGGCTGGCAGGGCTTTGCAATGGCATGGGGCCAGCATGGCAGAAAGGGAAGGTGACAATGGGGATGATGGAAGCAGGATAAGGAGCCAGCAGCAGTGAATGGGGCTCTGGAGTCCCTAGTTAAAAAGCTGCCCTCAGCTGCATCCTGTGCTGGGATTTGGGTGATGCTGGAGATACCCAGAGGGGCTGGCCTGGGGGTCAGGGACCCAGGGGGAGGCAGGGGAAGCTGTAAACAGAATGCAGGCAGGGGCTGAAGTGCCCCATGCTGCAGGTAGCCACACACAGAGCCTGGCTCTCCTGCAGGAATCCAGCTCCTCGACTGACTGAGGCACGAGCTGCTCCCCTTCCCTTCTGGCCCTGCAGTCCCCACTTGCAGCTGGGTCCAGGCTCAGTAAAATCAACTCACCTTGCCCTTGAGAATGGGCATGATTGCAGAAATGCAGGGACCAGGTGCAGCAAAGCTCCCCCAGCACCTCTGCATGGGGCCAGTGCTGCCTTTTCCTCAAGCTGACAGTCCCATGTGGTGCTTGTGCCCCAGAGATGCCCCAGCCAGCCCAGCACATGCAGCTGGGGAAAGGAAACTCCTGCTGCTTCTTTGTAGGGGTGGATAAAAATTCCCTGCCCTGGGGTAACGAGGATTTTGGTGCTCCCAGCCCAGTGCTGGCTGCAGGGTTTGCAGGCAGCAGCAGGCAGTGGCTGGCAGTGCCCGGGGCACAGCCAGGCTTGGGGTGCACAGAGAGAGACCCGGGGATCCCCAAGAGCCAGGACTGGCAGAGCAGGGCGAGCGCTTTCCTCCGGGATGCCTGCAGGAAGGAGGAGATGAAGGGAAGCCGAGGGAGAGCTGCCAGCCCACGTCGCACACACTGGGGCATGTGCGGGCTGGGCCGGGGCGTGCAGAGCGTGGCTGGACACGCTGGGGCTGAGCCCGCCCGCGCCCGGCGGCGCTGCCCGGCCCTGCGGGCTCCCCGGGCAGCCCAGCGCCCCGGGCCGGCTGACAGAGGCAGAGGTGAAAGGTGGCATTCCTGCAGCCGGCCTGCGACAGCAGCTCGGGGCAAGGCCGGGGCGCTGGGGCTTCCCTGCAGTGCTAGGGAAAGGCAGGAAATCATCTTACCTGCAAACACCGAGGTGCCTCTCCAGCCCTCACCTGCAGCCCTCCAAGAGGGTCTGTGGCAGATGGGACAGCTCAGGCCCTGCTCCGAGCTGGGGGGCTGGCACAGCAGCGGCTGCTCCTGGCCTTGCAAAGTGCTCTGCCCCAAATTTGGCTCCCAGGGGCACCACGGCTTCAGAGCACTGGAGGGGCACAGAGGAGCAGCCAAGCAGGGGTGCTCTGGACAGGGCCCAGCCCTGCAGAGCCAGGGCACTTGCAGGAGGAGCACAGCAGCCCCTGTCACATGTGGGCACAAGCTGCCCATCGGATCCCAAACCCTGCACCATCCCCACTCCCCATAAGAGTGGGACAAGCACCAGGAAGCCATGGCTGCCCATGCCTCCTTCCCAGCACAGGCTGGGAGCAGATGGTACAGGGGTAGATGGGCCAGGCAGCACCTCCTTCCCTGCACATGGAATCTGTTCTGCTGCCTAATGTTGAGCTTCTCTGGGACATGGCAGCTGCCCAGCTCCCGGCACAGCACCCAAGGACACAAGGCCAGCTGCAGGCTAACCCAACCGTGGGAGCCCCTGTGGGCCCTGCAGAACCTGCAGGAGAAGGCAGCAGCATGGCATGGGGTGCTGGGGGGGAGTAGGGTGGTGACAGGGGCTCACAGCATCTGCCAAGCAGGGGGGAAGAAGGGCAGAGAGGCAGCATGTGGGCCTAGGGAGCTGGAGCTGTTCCAGGGATGCTGCCAGCTGTGCTGCAAGAAGCTGCTCCTTGCAGGGGCTTTGCACAGCTTGATGGGGCTGGGTATATTTGTTCTTCCTTTCAACAGCAAAAACAGATGCCTCCCTGTCTGCAGGGCTCAGCTGTATTCCCAGGGGAGGAATGTTGCCAAGAGGAATACCTTGGCTATTCCTTGTGAGTTCAAGGAGCCAGTCCTCATGGGTTTCTATCCCAACCCCAAGGATGGGCATGCTGGATGGCTGTCCTAGGACCCACAGCTCACAGGGGACTGACACTGCCTTCCCAAGATGTGGAAATAACAAGTCACTAATGCCTTGTGTTCAGTCCCTCCTGCTGCCAGCCCACAGGCACTGGTTCCCCTGGCCCTGGCAGAGCAGCACACCAGCTAGTGCTCACAAGTGACAGCAAGAGACTCACACTCTGGAGCTGCACAGGAAGAGTTTGCCCACCTCATCTCTCCAAATCCAGATTTCTCACGGCTCCTGTGCCAGGGAAAGGCTGTCCCTCTCTCACTCCTCTTTTACATGATACTGCTCTCACTTCCCCACTTCTGCATCTGGGATGCAGGCCTGATGGCTGGGAGGACAGGGTGATTGCTCAATGCTTCCTCTCTGCCTCTATTCAAGTGTTTCACAACCTGCATCAACCCCCGTAAACACTACCTGCAGCTCTATAAATTTCTGGCAGGACTGATGAAAGAGCCCCTGTCCCGCTCTCCTGGGGCTTGGCTGCTCCTTGTTGTGCAAGGGGAGCCCGGCAGAGCCGTGGGGAGCATCACCCACAGCTGGAGGGGAGCTGGAGACGTGCAGGCCAGCCAGGAGCTGCAGGGAGGGGATGGCACAGCTCCCACCCGGGCGTGGCAGGGGCCTCACCTGGGACAGGCAGGGGCTCAGGAAGGGGGACTCACCCCTAGAGAGTTTGGGCCATGCTGCAGCCTCTGGGTAAGGGGTTTTGCAGGCCTTGGGCACTGATAAGGGCATGTGGATAGCACAAAGCTCTTTTACCCACACTTGCCCACAGCAGGGTATGTTGGCTAACAGTGCTGGAACCCCAGCAGCTGCAGGATACTGCCCTGAATGTTTCACACGTGACCGATGATCCATGGGAAGGAGGATTAAGGTCTGTTCATCAGTCTGTTTGGGTGGTGAGGAAACTGCAGGGAGCCAGCACCCAGGGAATCAGTGCTGCAGGAAGGGTCAGGCTCGCCCCTACGTGTGGGGCAGCAGCCAGGCTGCAGGGGAAGCTGCTCCAGAGGGATTAATGCAGTTCACGAGACCAGACTTGCCCTGTGTCTCTCCCCTGCGAGGCTGTGCCATTGCTCCTTCAGCTCTTTGGCTGGGTGCCCGACTCCAGAAGAAAGGAATAAAAAGGACGAAGTACCCGCCCTGCCCTGCCGGGTGAATCGCTGTCTGTCACCATGGGAACTCCTCCCTCCCAGACCTCCCCAGGATGATTTCACATCTCCTGGAGCAGGAGGGTGCGTCACAGGATGGCACAGGGCGGGGGGCACGTACATCCCACACAGGGACCACAGCTGAGGGGCAGGGTGCTGTGGAGCTCAATTGGGGTACGATCTGCATCCACTTAGTGCATCCCCAGAGCAGTGACAACTTAGGGGCTCTCAAGAGCTCCAGGTCCTTGCAGAAACCACATCAGCAGCACCCCTCTGTGTTGCCAGCAAGAAGGGAAGAGCACAGCATCCTGTCTCTGCCCCCTCACCACCCTCAGGACTCACCTTGAACCATGAACTTCATCCTCCATCCCCCTCAGCAGAGCTGGGGCAAGGTCACCTGTGAGTCACTGCTGCGCGTGCGAGGCAGGAACAGGAGATACTTGTGTTCCCACGTCATAGGGGCTGCTGCCAAGTGCTGCACATCTGGAACAGCAGTAAACAAAGCAGGGGAAGCCGCAGAACCAGAGTGGACAGCAGCCAGGGGCAGCAGGGACCTCCAGCCTCGCAGCAGCTGGGGGGGAAGGGGTGCAAAAAGCAGAACTGCCACGTGGAGCTGGGATGCCCAGGACTCCAGCACACTCACCTGCCATCTCCTCCCCCTGACAGCCTCTTGGTGTGCCAGGGCATCCTTCATGCCAGGGGAGCAGAGGCAGGAACTTGCCACATGCTGCTGCAGTTCCTAGAGCCACTCTTCACCAAGCTTGCTGTGAGAGATGCCCTGGCCCAGGCAGTTATCCCTACCTGGAAATCCCACCCTTGGTGTTCCATGGGTAACACCGAGCCTGTCTCTCCATCACTCCAAGCTTTGCTCAAGAGTGACATGACCTGAACTGGGGGCCATGGGTTTGGTACACAGGAATCTGTACAATGCTGAGCTCTACACTGCACCCCGACAAACTCAGAGTGCACTTTCCTGAAGCTGAAATACATCCACTGCTAAATCTTGAAGCAGCATTACTATAGTTCCCTAGATTAAACATTCAAATGAGGAAGAAAAAAATCCCCTCCAGAAGAGCCAACTCATTCTTCCCTAAATATAACAAATCAAAGATAAGCAGCATGTTCCCTTTGGAGCATTATCCAAGTGCCTACTCGGAATAAAAGTCACATGCAAAGCAGAAAGCAGTGCACAGTAGTGGGGCTGCTTCACAAAATGCTTTGCACACCTGAGTCACTGTGTGCTGAGGGCACTGCATGGGGAGCAGCTTTATTTCTGTGCATTGCACCTGGTGTCAGCACCCACCTGAACACAGTGTCCCAAAAACCTGAATGCTCCATGTCACACTGCAGGCTCTTGGTGGAACCAGGAACAGCACTCAAATATTCAGGCTCCTGTTTCAGTACCTTAAACCTTGCTTCAGGCATTCAATCCAGCTTCCTTCGTGTTCCTCATGCTGTCTCTGCTGTGCAGCTCACACTACAGCAGGATGTGGAGCCTTAAATAACCCCAGATCGTGGCAGAGGCTCAGCAGTGGATGGTGGGACACTGAGCAGGAGCAGTCTCCAGGGCACCTGGCAGGTGATCCAGCACAGGTACTGCTGACACCTTTTTGCACAGAACAAAATCCCTCTTGCTCTCACAGAGCAGGGCTGGGATCTCCCCAGGCTGCCCTCCCAGCAGCTCCATTTTCCATTCCTGGGCAGATCCTTCTCCACACCCCACACTTCAAATAGCTTTTCTGGGCATCCTCAGTGATGGTCTGAATGGGCAACAAAGCCAAACCTCAGCCTGGCAGCCCTACTAAAAACCTCACAGCCTCGAGGAAGGAAAATGTATAAGGGGAAAGCACAGGAAAGCAGAGACTTGCATGGAAAAGTGAGAACCATCCAACCTCTTTGGATGGCGTGTGGGGTAAAGCAGCTTTTAATGAGGGCGTTCAGGGCTCCAGCTCACCCCTTCCAGGCACACCAGTGCAGACAAAGGCAGCTCCTGCCACCATGCCTCGTGCCTCCCAGCAGCCCGGGATGGCTCTGCTGGCAGTCAGGCCTGGATGGGCCTTTTGTCCACTGCTTTTCCACGCAATGAATACACTAAAGCTTTACACGAGGCATTTCCTTTTCCAAATAGGAAACAGGATTGCTGGATATGTGTCCACATACCACTGATCACTGCTCCTCTCTCCTTTAGTACAAAGTCTCAGCAGTGAAGAGCAGGAGTCCTGCTCAGGACTACCCCCCTCAGCCTGGCAATCCTGCAGCCCCACTGGTGACACTTCATCACAGGGAGAGCCCATCCCTTTCCTGAGCAAACCACACTGTGCAGGGGCTGGATGGGGGAGAAAGTCCTGGCCACAGCCACACCAACACCTCAGACAATCCCTGCACCAGGGGCCTGAGCAGAGCAGAGCTCCAGCAATGCAAGACACTACAGAGCTGCACTGCTGCCCTGTCTTCTAAACCCCACTCACCTATGGCTCCCACTGCCATTTTTCACCAGCCTTGGCAGGACAGCAGGTAGAGAAGCAGGCCCAGAGGGCTGTGAGCTCTCCTCCCAAAAGCTCTCTGGCACCAAAGAGTGGCACAGCTCCAAGCCTCTCGTTTCTGTGAAAGCCTCCCTGCAGCTCCCTGCTTCCCCAGGACAGGCTTGGCTCAGCACCCATGATGAGTATCAACTGTACTTTCCAGGGTGGGTAATTAGCTCAGGTGAGGCAACTCTTGACAATTGGCTGCTGTGGCCCCTCTTGGCAAGCACCCGAATCACAAACAAGCATCTCACATATCAAAGGGGCTGCCTGCTCCACAGGCAGATCCACCCTGTGCATCTGCTGGGCCCTGCAGCCCTGCACTGGGGGCACCAGCAGCTCTCCCTGCAGAGCCCAGGACAACATGGAGCACTCAGCACAGGGCTCTAGTGAGCACTCACCGTTTTCGCTGCTGGAGTTTACATTCCTGGAATAGCTCTGTGTAGTGGGGACAAGCCACTGAAATCCTGTGCAGGGAACTTCAGAGCCTTGCACAGGGAGCACACAGTATCCTCCTTTCCAAATCCTCTCCTTCAGCAGCCAACAGATGGAATGCCAAGGTGTCATGGAGTAAAAGCAATCACAATACCTTGAAAGAGGGGACTTAATCTGGAGAGGGTAAGACCATGCAGAAGGGGAGGGAGCAAAGGCCAATCCATATACCAGGCTAAATTTATCAGCACAGACTAATGGGATCCCAAGTAACCTTCCAAGTAGCAAAATAAAACACTTAAGCCATTGAAAACTAAACTGGTCAAAGAGCCCCACTGAACAATACTGCATTGTCCATGGAGCCAGGAAACAGATTTATTAGGTCACCCAGGCCATCTCCAGTTACACTGAACTTGGGATGCTTCTAGGGATGGTTCCAACTCCATCCTCTGGCACTGTCCTTCACTGGGCAGCGGAAACTGCAGGAGGGAAGGGGAGGGGAGGGGGAGAGGTCCAGCAAAAGATCTCTTTTTCAAGGTTCAGGAAAAGCTGAGATAAGACACTTTGTCATGCCAGACATTTCCCAGTTTGGACTCCCCTGGACTGAGGCTACTCTGGTGGAGGAACAGAAATACCCCCATACAGCTCCAACAGCAAGAGACCTGCCAACGAGATTAGAGCTTCAGTTCCTCCAGCATCAAAGCATTTGGCTGCCAAATGCTTAATGACTCTGCACCAATTCCAGGTTACACTTCCCAAGCCCCTGATAAGGCTCAGAGCATGGTGTCTTTGCCAAGCAGGAACACTTGACTCCTGAATAGGCTTCCCTTCCCCACCTTTTACATCCCCAATTGTTGTTTACCAAGGAAAAAAAATAATATGGCAAGCCTCTCAATCTTTGGAGCTGGTGAGACGTTCATGTTTCTGGAGGCATGGGCTGCCACAGCACACAAACACAACAGGCACTACAAGGCACAGTGCCACCACAACTGCAGCCTGAAAGTGCCAACATCCTGGGCACAGCTCAGCCTTAACTCTTAACAGGCACCCAACAGTCCTCTGCATCCAGTGCCTCTCAGCAGGGCATGGCTCCTTGTCCAATCAGCCCAGATACTCACAGTTCTACATGGAAAAAGCATCTACAAAATCCAGTTAAGGCTGCATAAGCCAGGCAGCCTAGCAGAGCTGCAGCCTTTGGTCAGGAGTTGGTCCTTGCAGAAGTGCTGGGAGCAAGGCTCAGCACAACTAGCTGCTTTTCCAGAAAAACAGAGCAACTTGGAAAGCATCCGTTGCTGAGGGGTTTGAATGTGTTCCTAGAATAAACTAGTGCAGAAGAGCCTGAGGAATTAATTACTCAAGGAAAACATACATTCCCAAAGACATACCTCCAAAGAAGAAAACTTGTAGGAAATGCTAAGCAAGGATCTCTTTCCTTGTATTTCTCACCAACTGCATAACACTTTGGGAAATTAACCAAGAGGGGAAAATATATAGCAAGGGAAGATAAAAGAGGATTACAGTCTGATTGCAGTCACAAAATCAAGACAGAACCATTTACTGATTCCACAGGGCTGAAGGCATAAGTGAGCTTGTTTAGTTGTTCAGCCCTCAGTGCACTTGTAACAAGCCAGAGCTTGTGACAATAGTTAAACCCAAATTGCATCAAGAGCATTTAACAGTTTCAAACTTGCCTTGTATATGCAATGGGCTCAGACACACTGACTCTCTGATCAAGAATCCAGATTCAGCACAAATGATTTAGTACACGGGATTAGTCTCAAGTGTAATGACTAACTCTGAGAAACTTTCACACTATTTTTAATCTCCCTTGTCAGGGCAGAACCTGGAAATTAAATGAGAACCTCAGAGACATGTATCCCAAAGAGAAAAATCAAACAGGAATACCTTGCAGCTTCCAAGGGTAGTTGTGAAAGGCTAGTGCCACCTGGTGGGAAACTCTTCTCCATCCCCCTTGCTCAGCTTTCTGTTCCATGTTCCAACTTCCCAGAGGCAAGACAACGGAGCAACAACCAGTTTGACACCAAGAAGGCACGGCTGGGTAGCTCTTCCAACTACTCAGACCTAGAGATTATCTTATGGGTATAGGCCAGTAGGAAGCTTCTCAGTTATTGCCTAGCTGAGCCTGACTGCATGGAGAGTAAAAGAAGAATGTGTAGTCCAACACCACCACTAGACAATAATCTCTGCTCATTACTGAGCTGGTTTACAGATATCAAGAAAGCTTAAGATGAGAGGTAACACATCTCCATCTAGAAACATATGGGTTGTTGTAACACAGCCCCTCTGGACAGATGTTTGCCTATCAACAACTCCAGCTCCTCACATCCTATCTCCCCAGCTTGGCAATTTTAACAATGTCTACACACACCACGCAGGAAGAACAGTTGACCACCAGCAGAACCAACTCCACATGGGATGTATTTATTTTTATACATTTAACACAGAGAAGACAGCTGCTTTGAATGGCCTCAGCTTGCCCGTGGTGCCCAAGACAGTCAGTGCCAGAGGGAACCTGTCACAGTCCACAGCTCCATTATCTCCAATCTGCAGGCACCACATCCTAGAGCCGGACCCAGTACATGGCACTGCGGATGCGGTTGTAATCCAAGAGCTGCTCAATGGGACCTGAGTGAACAGGAGTCAAGTTACTTTGAGACATAGTTAAAAATCCCTGCACAGTTTCTTATGGTCTTCGAAGCAGATGGTGGCAGAGCAGCCTGTGCTTGCAATCCACGGCAGCTCTGCACAAAACCAGGCACACTGCAGCTCAAAGCTGCATCAGGAAAACTTGCAGATACCAGCTCCTGACAGAATAAGGTGTTTTCTCACACTGCCCCACAATGCTCAGTACAGCTCCCACACAGGTATCAAATACAGGGAAGTCATTTCACCATTTCAACTTCCTGCTCAAAGACTGTCTCCCTTTACCAACCTGTTCCACTTTGAAGGCCAGAGGAAACAGCTGCAAGGAGGAGGGGAATTCTCAACACACAGGAAGGAGGCAGCAGAGCTGAGCTGCTTAGGCAGGTTTTCCGAAAGGAATTTGTCCTTGGCCAGACAGACATGCCAGAGCAGCACAGGAGAATCAGGTCTCTTCACTTCCCTTACATAAACCACCCTGACCCCAGGGTAAGGACACCTGGCAGACGTGCTGGGCCCGCACCCAGCTACAGGACTCCCAGTCTTAGTCACAGCTCCACAGCAGGCAGAGGTGGGAGGACAGCCAGCAGCTCGCTGCCACTGCAGCTGCATCACCTGCAAGTCTGATCTCGTGGCAAATGTGCCTTGGCACACCTCATGTGCAGGAGGGTATCAGTGGAGAACCAGAGGGGCTTAACGAGTCAGGACAGACACATGAGGACTGCCTGCAAATCACTTCCACTCAGCTCTCAGCCCTGCCTTGTCTTTTAAGTGTGTACTGATTGTCACCTACTACTCACCAACTGCTGCAATAGCCGGGCATTTGTCATAGATGTATTTACTGCACACATCTCTCACCATTCTTGCATCAACGGCCTAACAAAGATCAAACAAGCAATTAATGACTCTTCCAGCAGATCTACACTTCTCAAAGTTGCAACTAACTGTTGCCATTACATATCAAGATCATTAAAAGATACAATCAGACCCTTGGGGCCATCTGCACCAACTGCCCAGCTCTGCCTGCAAGGATGGCTAACATTCCTACACAGTGCATTCTCCTGTGGGTACAGAAGACAAGGCCAAAATCAGAAGTCTTCTAAGGAACAGAGTGGCTGCAGAAATTCCACAAATTAGGTGTGGGACACCACTAGGAAAACTGTTACAGGAAGTTCAGGTTGTGCTGCTTAACACAATGATATGCCCTCTTTTTGGGATGGACTGACTCCAGTCACAGGGACACAGGATACACTGTGTCTAAGCCAGAGATTCTGACAGTTACATCAGAGCCAGCAGGATAACCACTGGACTGACTCCAGCAGTCTGATTAATGGGTAAGCAAGCCACATGTTACTGCAGCAGACTAAGCCCAGACAACGCTGACAGCAACCATGCTCAGGTATTATCCCAGCCAAAACAAATGGATACCTACAGAAATCCTGGCATCCCACTCCTCCAGAGGGATACGGCGTCCGTAGTGCAAGAGATTGCTTCCAATATTCTCACACACTCGTGTGGTACCTGGATGTTGAAGATATTGCATGGTCAGTGCACCAAGCAGCCTTCCAGAACTGCACAGCCTGATCATCAGCCAAAGCACAGAGCAGAAACTCAAAGCATTAGACCCTCTGCTAACAAAGCACACTCTTAATTCCCACTCTATACAGCTCCAGCAGGAGCTACATGTTACACAGATTTCTTTACTTGTCTCCAAAATGTTAGAGCCAAGGCAGACCAGTTTGAGGGTCTCACTTCTTAGTCACCAGCACTAAGTTACTCCTGGGAGCACAGAAGGCTGGGGTCAGAGGCTTTGACAACATGGAGGAGCGTGGAGCAGGAAAAGGAAGTTTTGCCCAGTGCCTGCCAGCAGAACTGCAATCTTTAGCACAGGTCCTGCTCCCCAGGAGAACCTCAAGCAGAAACCCTCTGAAAGCTGCACAGTGGTCAATCCATAAACCAGAACATACCATCCAGCTGAGCCACCATGGCTTTTCGGAGATAGTTCTTGGCTCTTGTCACTTCTGACTCCGTGGTACTAGTGCACAAACGCATCCTGGAGAAGACATGGAAGACAACAAAAGCTCTTAAAGATGTTTGTCTGCTCAGACAGAAAGTGAATTCCTCCCTTTCCCCAGCCTCCTCAAAAATAAGCTGTTATCAACACCGCTTGTCTTGCAGGCTGACATTCATCCTGGATCTCCACAGAGCAGCAGGAGGCAGGATCTCCAGCACACAGGCAGGGCATTCAGGCAGCAGGATACATGCTGAGTTACACTCCGAGGCTCAGCAGCCCTGGGGCTGGCTCTGGCTTGCCCAGCAGCACGTGCTGTGCACTGCCCTATCACAGGAGAGGGAAGGCGTGTCAGCCATTCCCATGCATGGCAAGCTGCTATGGAAACTGATACTGGAAGAACAAGACAGCTCCACGGTGTGTCTGGACTCCAGCTGCTACATCCCTTCTTCTCCTGCCAATGGGCCACGTCTCTGGGGCAAGGGCTCACTCCACCTGCTCCACACAGAAGGGCTTGCAGCTCAGATGTAGCCTTGAAGTGGTTCATGGACACAATAAGATGGACAGCCAGAAGGCTCCCAAACATTGGCATGATTCCAGCAGCAGGTCATTCATCAGCCACAAGACAAGAGCCCGAGCAGCAGGAACTCTGCCTGCTTTGCTCAGGCTTAACAAGACAATGGAGATAAGTCTCTTGGGCACCTAGGAAAGCCTTGTCTAAGGAATGATCTCACTTGTATATAAAAAGCCCCAAAGCCTCAGTGCTAATACTTGAAAGCATGAACAAAAGACCAGAGGAGCCCTAAGGGACTGAAACAGCTCCTCAAAAGCCACATTCTTAGAGATTTACAGAAACCACTTACAGGATCACTTAACCAGAATGCAAGTTACCAAGAAGTTCATAAAGAGACACCGCTCTCTGTGAACTTAATACCCTGCCCCAGCAGCTCAGTCTCCTACAAGAGGCTCACATCTTGAACAGCAACGTGTGCCAAAGTTGTACTTACCACTCTCCCTGAGCACAAAACATCATATCATCTACGGACAGAGGATCAGAAACAAAATGGAAACCGAAGAGGCCGGTGTCAGAGTAGGAGGTGTTGAATGGCTCGAAGCTGTGGCAGAGATTATGCTCCACAGCAAGCGTAGCCAGCTTGCTGGACTGATTCTGTAAATAAGGAGATGCTGTCAGCCATTTCATTTTCAGCTTCCTCACAGCTCAAATTCTTTCCCACTGAGCTGTTTTCACAAAGACCATAGACAAGACAGAGCGGAACACTTTACTGAAGGAGAGCTTAATTTAGAGCTTTCATGTGGTCAACAGATGAGAACCACTGCTGGAAAAGCCACAGACAATGGCCTAGGAGTCCATCCAGCAGAACCATTTCCTTTCCCAGCTGCAGATGAAAAGCTGGTATGCACACCACCACAGGAGTGGGAAAAAATGAGAAGGACAAGGTCTCCCAGCAGCAGGGGTTAGCACAGATATACAGACCAGACAGATTTCAGACAATAATGGATGCAATACTGAGGTTTTAAACAAGTTCCATTTGCTCTGCAGTGGGAAGACAAGCTTACATCATGAGACTGTAGAGTATTCTGTCCTGCTTCCACCACCACCCCCACCGAGTGGTTAGTTGTGAGGGTGGGAATAAGCTGCTGTGAATTCACCAGCTACATTTCTTCCACAAAAGGTTCAGTTCATTTGCCAGCATCACCTCTCAAGAACTGTCCTGGATTAGCCTCAATTACACTTTTATTCTACTTTCCAGGCTCCTAACCCCTTCACAGCTGGAAGCTAACCACAACAGCCTCTCCCAAAGCATATCCACCATAATAAAAAAGCACATTCTCCATAATACTTCACATGAAAAGGCTCCAGGCTCTCCCTGTTGCTCTCCCAAGGCTCTTACCTTCCCACCTCCAAAGGTGCGGTCGTAGCGCCCTATGATAGCGTTAGCCACGTTGAGGACCACGTTGTCTGGATCAGCCCATCCTGGCCCCTCCACAGCAAGAGCAATATGGGCAAGGGGCAGAGCATCATCTCTGGCACGGATCTGGAAAATCAGAGTGGGGGAGAACTGCATCAACACTGTGATCTGTCTGCAGCCTGCTGCGATGCCAGGCTGACAAACTGGGGCACTTGATGCTATTCCAGTGAAATGAAAGAATCCCAGGCAGAACTGAACACAAACCAGCTGTTGTGATGTGAGTTTTGCAGCAGACAGTATGAGCACCAGCCTCACACTCGTAATGGGTTTGGGTCCCATCTAAAACCCAACACGTGGCAATAATCCCCAAGAAGAGAACATGGGAGCACTACCAAGATGGTGCATCATCAGCTTCTCCGACACACATGAACAGACTTTTCCACTGAGAAGCAGCTGTAATTGGTTTCACATTCATTCCACAGTTGGGCAACAGCTGCTCATTTTGATGTGGACCAAAACAAATTTACCTCACTCCCTGTGAAGCGACAGCGCTTGAGGACAGGCACAGTATCCCCCTTGGATGTAAAAGGTGCCCCAGTGAAGTGCTGCTTAGCTGCATCTACCAGTTCTCTGTGGGAAATACCTGGCAATAATAAAGAGAGAGATCTCCAGTCTTAAAACAGACTAATTTAACAAAATTATCTGATTTTACATTAGTGATGTGAGACAAGTCTGATCACATGCTTGAAAATACCGAGGCTCCCCAGGATTACAAGGATCTAGAACTTACCTCCAGCAGCTGCCAGGACCATACGGGGTGCCTTGAAGTGAGTATCAATATATGAAGTCAGATCTCCTCGAGTCAGCCTCCTAGAAAGAACACAGAGACCCAGAATGTCAGCATCTCCAACTCTAGAGGAAGCAAGAGAGGCTTAGAAGAAGCAAGTTCACAGTGCAGCGACAGCAGTGATTGTCTTTGCTGCAGGGTAACAGTGCTTTTTAGAAGCAACATTGCACTGTGTACTGTGTTTGTCCTGAGCTCTACTTCTAGAACATAAAGATTAGGAACCAGCAGCCAAGATGGAGAGTTAAAGACAGACTTCAATACAGACTGGAGAGTACTGAATCCAGTCACTGAGCTAACACAAGGTCAGTGCTTCAGTCAGCACCCCTAGCTCTCTAATTTTTCTAACTGAGAAGTATGGGAGAAGGTTTGACCTGTCCCTTCCAGCCCCAGGAAGGACTTGCATGGGGTGGTTCTAAGGAATGCATGCAGCATTACACTTTCAGCAGTGCCAATGGGGAAAACAGGGCACAAGGAGAAGCCCATGGGCTCAGATCACCTCCATGTACACACTGCACTCATCACACCCAGGAAGCAGCAGTCATGCACCCCATGGACTGCACCCCTAGGCCGTGCACCACATCCAGCCTGCTGCTCACTTGATGTTCTCTGTGGTCCCTTCAACGGTGTGGGCCAGCGAAGTCCCCTGGTAAGCAGTGGCATGAAGGTAATCAAAGGTGACATGTGCCAGGTTGCTGTCCATCTCCTTCAACTCCTGAAGGATGACACCACGCTCCTTCTCCATCTGAGAATCCTCCAGTGCACAGTTCTGCACAAGGTCACTCAGAAGCTCTACAGCTGCAACACAATTCCTATGTTAGCACCCCACTGCCTGACTGCTACCCAGTGCTGCTGAAAGGAGACACACAGGAGTGAGCAAAAACCATGCTGGGGGAGGGCATGCAACATAACAGAGCTGAGTGCTACCCATTCCCAAAGCATCTGGGAGGAACAAACAACACTGGTTTAGCAAGAAGTCTCCAAATCAGTTTGCCAAGCACGCCCACCAGTAGAGTGCAGGCTTATATCTGCAGAAGATGAAGTATGTCAGAAGTAGGTTCTCTTCCAGATACATAATGAATCCTCACAGAGAGTTTGTGATGCCTACAGCACACCCCAGGTCTACAGTAAGGCCCCTACTCAAATCACTGCCTCTGCCCAAAACTGACCCAGAGAAGGCAGCACATGGCAGCACAGAGCACGAGGAGCACCTGCAAGAGCTGCACCAAGGACTCCTCCCACAGCAGCTGTCACTGACCTCAGCTGCTCAGCTCCATGAAACAACCACAAACCAGTGAATCCCTCCCATCTCCCCTGCTGGCAATGCAGTGCAGCCTGACATAACTGGAACTCTTGGTTTAGGGACACATGCACACACAGTCTTGAAGCACCACATCACTGCACTGCTCTCTCCAACTACCAACCAGAACCTCCAATTTATTGCTCAGCTTCAACTTCAGTCCCTGGTCTGCTGATACAAAAGATGCTTGGGGGTGAGAAACAGAAGCCCATGCACTTATTTAACTTCCCAGCCAGACTCTGCCCCTGGCCATCCTACCTTTGGGCATGTCCTTGGACAAGGCTTTGATGTAGAAGGCGGTTTGCTCGCGGGAGGTGTACCCGCTCAGGTGAGCTCCCAGACTCTCCACCTCCTTCTCAAAGGCTGAGCCAGGACGCTTCTTTGTGCCCTAAAGGAAACCAGATATACTCAGTTATGGAATGAACAAACTTCCCTTTAGGTCAGGATTAAAACAATGAAAATAACAATAAAGACTGTCATGTGATTCATAAAAGCCAAGGGCAGGTGCACAAGATAGAAGATTTAATACTTTGTTTATTTCCTCTAGATAAAGGATGGCTGAGGTGTATTTTGAAAGACCAACACAAACTGTCAATAAAGCTTGTGTTTATTGAAACACGATAAAGGTGCCTGAAAAAATAAAGGCTGTCATCACCACTAACCAACACAAACTCAGCAGGGAAGGAGACAGCAGTGTTTGAACAGCACATCACGGGAAGTAAACTAACAACAAGCCCAAACCAAAAATAAGTATGTTTCTAGCTATCCAAGCAATGACATACAGAAGACAAATAGATGCAGAAGACTATTTCTAATACAGGGCCCATCTCTTAAAGAGCTAGCTAGATGCTGTAGTTGCCTATAAAGGCACAGGCTGAACTTGAGCCAGCAAGTCCCAGGCTTAGATGTCTTCTGCCCTGTTCAGCAGACACCTGCATAATTTAAAAAGCAAGAATTCTTTGCTGGACCAGTAAGAAAAGCAAAATAAAATAAATGGCAACAGGAAATGCTGCTTTGAACTGTCTGTGCTAACCTGAGGAAAGGTGTTTCATCACACAGTGCTCTATGTGTGCCACACTTTTTTCCTTTAAGAGGACAAATAGTAAATAAGAGTTATTTTTAATTCAAGCATGCTTGCAAGTTGCTGCACGTTCAAGCAATAAGCACCACATAGGTCAGATGCCTTTTCAGACTCATTTTTATACTGTGTGTGAAGATTCTAGGACTCAGATGACCCGATTTACACCCTCCTTCCACAGGCACAGCCTCCAAACGAGAGGCCAATGCATGGACAGAATATCAGGGCAGCTGTGTGCAGGCCCAGCACACCCCTCACCTTCAGGGCCATGTGCTCCACAAAGAAGGCAGCCCCGTTGCTCTGCGGCTCCTCGTAGCGGCTCCCAGCCTCGATCCACAGACCCACCTGGCAGCAAAACCACGAGCACCAGCATCAGAGAAAACAGCCAGCAGCCTAACCACACAAACAACAGCAGGGACAAGAAGTCTGGCCCACAGATATTATGCTACAAGAACCAAAATAAGGATAAACTAGCAACTGTTCCTTGTACATATTTTGGTTTTTTCCCTCTCAGCTTCACCACATCTGGTTTTGCCAGAGAGATAACTTTTACTGCTCATTTATTGCACATACAAAAACTCTAAGGCTGAGCAAATTTGTAGAGCACGAAAACTTGTCTAAAGACAATACAACACCAGTCTGGCCCTCCTGCTGCTATATTAATCCCACCTGTCCACAAAGAGAAGCAGTGGGGTCTCTGTCAAAAGCACTGGTTCAGACAGAGGTCTGTCCCGTTGGAAGACCAGCCTAGGCAAGACGGACTGTTTCCAATGAGCCCTGAGTTATGTTAAATTTACCGTGCAGGTTGGCTGACTGGACTCCTCTGAGGCTACACGGAGGCCGTTCTCCAGGGTGGTGACCTGGGTCTCAGGGATATTCTGGAGTGTCTGGGCATAGGTGGCAGCACCTCGCTTCCTCGTCAAAGTCAGTAAAGCTGCCTGTAAAAACAAAGGCTGTCATCGCTGCTAACAGACTGTTCCCCTGGGCAGGGTTTGAAGAGGGGGGAAACGCCACGGCAAAAGCCGCACGAACCGCTCGCACCCCAGCAGCGGGGCAGAGAGCGGGCAGCGGCTCGGTGGCAAGCCCCGCACTGGGTGACAGCGACAGCCGCCGCTGCTCCCCGCCTGTGCCCGGGCTCCCACAGCCGCCGCCGCCGCCCGGCCCGCATCGCCCGCCGCGTCCCCGTGACCTTCCCGCCCGGGCACAGGCGGGGCCCGGCCGCCACTGCGCACTGCGGGCCGCCCGCGGCCCGGCCGGGCTGGTCCCCGCGCTGCCCCCGCGGGGCGCGGTGACTCACGGAGGGGCGCGGGCCCCACAGCAGCGCCCGCCCGGCCGCGCTGCCCGCCCGGCACACGGAGCGCGCCGCCATCTTCTTCTTCCGCAGACCGACGGCCCGAGCGCAGCGCGCCTGCGCGGGGGCGGGGCCGGGGCGGGGCCGGGGCGGCGGCGCTGAGCGCGCGCAGAGCGGGCGGGCAGGCGGCCACGCCCCCTGGCGGCGGGAGGGCGCCCCCTGGCGGCGGGAGGGCGCGGCGTGGATGGGGACACCGGGAATGGGATCACGGGAATGGGGTCACAGGAATTGGGATCACGGGGATGGGGGTCATGGGGATGGGGGTCACGGGGATGGGGTCATAGGAATGGGGATCCTGGGGATGGGGGTCATGGGGATGGGGATCCTAGGGATGGAATCACGGGAATGGGGTAACGGGAATTGGGATCACGGGAATTGGGATCACGAGAATGGGGTCAAGGGAATTGGGATCACGGGGATGGGGTCACGGGAATTGGGATCACGGGAATTGGGGATCACGGGGATGGGGTCACGGGAATGGGGTCACGGGGATGGGGTCACAAGGGATGGGGTCACGGGAATGGGGTCACAGGAATTGGGATCACGGGGATGGGGGTCATGGGGATGGGGGTCACGGGGATGGGGGTCACGGGGATGGGGTCATAGGAATGGGGATCCTGGGGATGGGGGTCATGGGGGATGGGGTCACGGGAATGGGGGTCATGGGGATGGGGATCCTGGGGATGGAATCACGGGAATGGGGTAACGGGAATTGGGATCCTGGGAATGGGGGTCACAGGGGATGGGATCAGGGGGATGGGGTCACGGGAATGGGGTCACGGGCATGGGGTCACGGGAATGGGGGTCTCAGGAATGGGGATCCCGAGGATGGGGGTCATAGGAATGGGGGTCCTGGAAATGGGGATCCTGGGCCATGTGGGTGCCGTGGTGTGGAAGAGGTTTTACAGCAACTTCTGTGAGCCATTGAGAAGTTTGATGAGAGGATCCGTCTTAACTCCTGAAAGAATTTTCTACCAAGGCCGTTGACATAGAAACCAAAAAAGAAAGCAGGATAAATGAGAGAAACCTGCAACTGAATATTCCAATAAGCACTTTGTTTGTCTTTCCTGACCAATAAGTGTAACTTAGGAGTTCTGTAAGAATGTATAAAAAGCATGCATGCCATAATAAAACCAGGTTGGAAGCCTTCTGAAAATGGAGTGTTGCTTTGTGTTGTGACCATCCCAGCTATGACACCGTGGAATGAGCATTCCAGGAATAGGGATCCAAGAGAATGGATGTCCCAAAATGGGCATCCTGGGCATTCTCACAGGGAGGAATGACAGCACAGGAGTGTACAGTGTTTTTTTGGTTCTTATGCAGCAGTTAAAACAGCAGCAGGGCTAACACCTTAAAAATCAAAATTAACACAAGTCCTCCAAGGAGTAATTCCTGCAAAAAACAAAGAGTTCCTTTTGTATTCAAAGGCCTGGAACATTTAGCTTTGGAAAAACAATTCATTTACAAATGTAACTGCAGGAGGGAGCCACCATTCTTATAATTACCAGTATAACCTTTAGTGGGGTTCCATACTTGTGATGCACATTTCAGTCTCATTTCGTAAGAAAAGAGGCATTGTTGAGGGGCTTTGGTGAAAAACATCTTAAATGTGCTCGGAATAGAATTAGAATCCAAAGGAGCAAGTTTTTCAGGAAAATCTGAGATATTGCCTGTGATGAGATCCCTTCTAAAGGGTTCACTCGAGGGACTCAGCGCTCTATCCATTGCAGATGAGTCAGAGCAGAAAAAGAATCTTTTTTAATGGTCCTTTGGGAAGACAGTGCTTGCGGAGAATTTGGTACTTTCTGGTCTATTGCTTACATTCCAAGAAAGACTATTAAATACTGAAACGACCTATGGAAGGTGAAGTGGTTGTAAATGGGAAAGTCCAGTGCATGGCAGTCTCAGAAAGGAGCCCATCAAAGCTCTCACACAAGTTGTGAGCTGGCAGCGTATACCAGCTTTTATCAGACCACAGCAAACTGCAGATCACAAAAAATGGCCATTAGGTCAGATACAGAATGAAGCAATATGCATCAGCATCAACACTGGTAAGTGGTATAACAAATGACAATATTCTTACTGACATTATCAGAAATTTTCAATGAGTCTATGAAAATTACAAACTAGGCAAAAAAAAAAAAGGGGGGGGGGAACTGATGACTACTGTGGTATAGTGTTTCCTAATGGGGATTTTCAAAGTGTAAAGACTGTATCATCCTTTAATCTGAAGGAAGGTATTAAAATGACAATACAGAAGTGGCATCAAATGCTAGAAAATTTAGGCAGCATTCTTAGAAATGCCACAGATACACTGAGGAAATGGTTACACTGCAATGCAGCACTGTACTGCAGCAGGTGCTGGTGGCTCCCCAGTCAGGCAGGGAGGGTTCTGTGACCCTTCTGAGGATGGGGATTGCTGCCCATACTGTTACCCAGGGCAGGTCATGGCCAGAAGTGGCAGAAAAGAGCCAGAGGGAGGTTGCTGGGGAGCCCACCTGCAGGGAGACCATTCCCAGCAGCACCAGCGTGCAGTGGGCTGGTCTGGCCCAAAAGTACCATTATTGAGGAAAGGGCACTGAAACCAGCCCTGGGGAACACCATGGAGCTTTATTCATGATGCCAGCCCGCCGCTGGGAGCAGGAACCCTTTGGTCCCTCCAGCACCCCCCAAGCCAGGCCTGGCCTGGTGGGGCAGGCCCGTGCCGGGGCAGCATGGAGGCAGCAGACAGCCCCTCGGTGTGACAGCCAGCAGCAGCTCCGTCCTCAGCAGCCCCACCACTGCAGGGCCCACGGCCAGGGCAGGGCCCCAGCGCCCACAGTCCGGAGGGGATGGTGGGGTCAGGGCATCTGGGGCCCAGGGTGGGCGAGTTGGTGCCATCAGGGTGGCAAAGCCTTCCTTGCCCGCCCGTCTCCTGGGGGAGATGTCTTCCTCTTGAGGGGCTACATTCTGGTGCTGTGCTCCACCTGAGGGGGCAGATTGGGAGGGGTTGGTGTGGCTGCCCTCTGCATCACCATGCTGGGGACAGCAAGGCCGCGTGCTCAGCAAGAAGGGGACTCAGAAAGGATGGGTGCTCAGGAAGGATGGGAGCTCAGCCAGGCCGGGTGCTCAGCAAGAAGGGGGCTCAGGAAGGCCGGGTGCTCAGCAAAAGGGAGCTCAGGAAGGATGGGCGCTCAGCAAGGCCGGGTGCTCACCGGGGCCTGGTGCCGCTCCCTGCTGATGTGCAGCACGGCATCGTGCACCGAGGGGAAGAAGGAGTGCTTGGTGATGGTTGAACTGAAGAAGTTGCCTCGCTCCAGCTGGGCCAGGACAGATACTGTGTGGAGGGATAAGTATCTAAAGTGATGGCACCTAGCTGAGCCCCCGCCACCCGCCCGGAGCAGCCTCCTCCCGCCTCCTGTGTTGTGGGGGACACCAGGGTCACCACCAGGGACCCAGCTTCGAGGCTCAGACTGGATCCGTGGGACAACCTGCAGCACCCATCCCCTGGGGAAACCCTGGGGGTGGGAGCACATGGGGGGACCCCCAGGCTATCAGCTGGGTGCCAAAGGGTTGGCCATGCCTGGCCAGGGCTCATGACTCTGCAGATCCCCCTCACCCGGGCAGCAGGCAATGAAGACATCCACTTCTATCTCACGGAAATCCCTGAAGATCTGCAAATGGGAAATAACATTTTACCCAGGAAGAGGAATGGGCAGCAGCCATCAGGACACCCCAGAGGGCCCCAGAGACACCATCAGCGAGGCTGCTGTCCTGCCTGCTCCCCAGCCCCTTACATTCTTCAGGATCTTGATGGAGACGGTGTCCACGAAGCTGACGGGGCTGAAGTCCAAGATGACAGCGTAGAAGCTGGGCTGGGGCAGCCCCAGGCTGCGCAGGGTGGGCTCTGAGGGTTCACTGCTCTGTCCCGCGTTCAACTCAATCACTGCCAGGCCTGGACCGTCCTCTGCATTCTGGGGAAGGGAAGGAGACCCGGTGTCACTGCTCCAGGCATGACAGCATCCTGGCCGTGGCAGTGCTCCCCAGGGCTCACCTTGAGGCTCTTTGGCTGTATGAGGGCACAGGCAGTGGGTGGCCCCAGGAGTGGGTGCCCCTCTCACATCTTCACCAACTTTTGGGCTCTTTTCAGATGTGTCTAAACCTACCCCTCTCCCCAGCACTGCTCTGCAGAGCCAGACTCATTAGCTGGCGCCATGCCAGACTTTGCCCTTGCTCTTAATTCTGATTAACTTGCAAAAGGTTAATGACTTGGCAGCTCCAACACATAATCATTAACAGCCCAGCTTTCCTACCAGCCTTGGGTGGTGTGACCCAGCTCAGTCCCAGTGTCCTCCTCACCCATTCCCTAAACTGAACTGGGAACCGTGTGGGCCACCAAGCCCCACCAGTGCACTGACAGAAGCATCAGAGCCAGGGAGGGAAGAGGTGCAGGATGTCACTGGAGGGGTGGTCCCCAACATCAAGGAAACACACACCTTTTTCCTCTTTGCCTTTTCCTTCTCCAGTTTCTTCTGCTGTTTCTTCAGCTTCTTGAGGGCCTTCTTCTTCTTCTCAATCAGGCGGTCCACATCAATGCCGCTCTGCAAAGCAGCGTGGCCCTGTGTCCCCAGCTGCCCCAACACCACCCTGCTGCTGGCAGGCAGCAGACATGGGAAGCACCCTGAGGCTGGTGGCTCTCCTACCTTTTTCTTCAGGGCCTCGGCGTACAGCTCCACGTTGGCAAAATAGATGGTGGAGGAAGAGCGGAATATCTTCACACCAGGGACCTCCTGTGCCTGGGGGCAGATGTGGAGGGTGCTACCCCAGGGCCACCTGTTCCCCTCCCCTTCCCCCCACCAAAAAGCCCCCAGCCCCTTTTCCCAGTGAGCACTGGAGATGCTTTGAACTGCCCCCCACTGCAGGCAGCTCTTCCCCCGCTGCTGGTGCTGTTACCATCTCGTATTCCACCACATCCCTGTAGACGTCGGTGTCGGAGATGCGCCCCAGGATGGAGTAGTGGGGGCTGCAGGGAGCAGAGCAAGGGGCTGAGGTCACCAGAGGCTCCTCCGGCCCTTGGGATGTGGCACCAAGGCAGCCCTGGGGTACTCACAGCTGGGTACGGAAGATGACCGTGAGCAGCCCAAATGCCACCGAGGCCGCCAGGCCGATGTCCAAGTTCAGCAGGAGGGTGGCTATGAATGTCACAACCCAGACCAGCTGGAGAGGGGACACATTCAGCTGCAGCACAGCCTCTCCACTGGCACCCACAAGCCTCGGGGAGGGTGGAGAAATCCTCCCCAGGAACAAGAGCACAGCCCCAGGGCTGGCCAGCACCTTACCAGGTCCACCTTGTTGGACTTCCAGAGAGTGCAGAGGTCCTTGAACTGCTTGAACATGCCCTTGAGGTTGGCAATGATGATGGCAGATAAGATGGCCTAGGAGACAAATCTCTGCAGTTATGAGGAAGCTGAGGGCAAATCTCGTTGCTGTTCCCCTACCACATCACCATGCCATGGGACAGGCACAGGTGAGGGATGTGACACTGAGACTGTGGGACTGGATGTACCTTGGGCAGGTCCCGGAAGAGCTCTCCAATCTTCAGGATGGTCACCAGGATGACCAGGGATGCAATGACACCAGCTACCTGTGCAGAGGGCGAGCAGGAGGTGAGGGGTGAGCCCCCACTGCTGGCTGTGCTTCCTGCCCCCGCTTCAGCCCCGAGAGGGAGGCAGCACTGCCCAGACCCACCTGGCTGTTGCCCCCTGTGCTCTCCTGTACCAGGCTCCTCGACATGGAGCAGCTGATGGCAAAACACTGGAAGAAGCCTCCTAGGAAGTTGCAGAGGCCCAGTGCAATCAGCTCCTGCAGGGACAGAGCAGTGGCACGGGAGCACCATGCTTTCATCTGGCGCAAGAAGGGAAAGATTAGCTTTCACCCAGGGTGGGGGCCCTGTGCCTCAGAGCATCACCTGGTTGCTGTCCACTTTGTAGCCATGTTTCAGGGCAAAGATTTTGCCCAGGGAGATGCAGATGGCATAGCCTACCACAGCAATGGCAAAGGCATTGCCTGCCACCTGCCCAAAGTAGCTCATGTTAGGCGCCACAGGTGGCTTCAACCTACATTGAAGAGAGAGATGGGGCTCAAACAGGGGTGCTGTGGGCAGCAGGGTGCCCTGGCACAGACCCCTGCACCCTCAGGCCCTGCTCACCCGCTGGGGATGTTGCCCACCACAGAGATGCCAAACTTGTCTTTCAGGTTGACCCCATAGGAGATGCCAGTGGAAACGATGATCTGGGGGAGAATGACTGGAGTGAGGCAGGGTCTTCCTGCACAGGGACTGTGGTGGAGGAAGAGGAGGAGGGCACAACACATGCCCTGGAGCTGCACTTGGCAAGGAGCCCAATGCCACTGCTCCCCACCCTGAAGGGGACAGGGATACACCAGGGATTCCTGGCTGTATCCCCACAGGAGGCCGGGGCAGCTCTGGGTACCGTGATAAGCTCGATGGGGATGGGCATGGGCAATTTGGCAGCAAACTTGTGGTTGAGCTCCTTCACTATCAAGATGGCCACCATGGCAATGATGGCAGTCACCAGGGTGCCCACATTGGTGTCTGGCAGCTTCTTGCAGAGATCAATGATGGTCTAGAGAACACAGGAGGAGGGAATGTGCTCAGGAAAGCAGATGCCCCCCCAGCAGGTTTTTGGAGGCCTCTATGTGCCCCACAGGTGAGCACCAAGGGTCCTTTGGTGCCAGCAAGCCCCCACTCACCACAAACAGTGAGAGTGGCCCTGAGCTCTCGCCTTGGGAGACTCCAAAAACATTTTTAAGCTGGGAGACGAGGACGTGCACAGAGGCAGCAGTGGTGTAGCCACGCACCAGCGGGTCTGAGAGGTAGGTGACCACAAATCCAAACTGCAGGAGGCCCAGGGCCACCTGGAAGAAGAGATGGCAGAAATGACCCCAGGTTACGGTCTCCTGTTCTCTGCTAGACCAGGCTGGGGCCACCTTACCTGGAAGATACCTGTCAGGACAGTGATGGTGGCCACCAGCTCCACCCTGGCAGCGTCGCGCTGCTCCTCATTGACCGTTGCATTGCTGCCATTGACCGACTCCAGGAAGTTCTCGCTGGGCAGCAGGGACTCTGTCAAGCTCCCAATCATGACAGAGATGACAGCAAAGGGACCTGAGAACAGGTACAGTGTGGGCAGGGAGCCCAGTGAGGGCACCAGGACCTCTCTGAGAGGACCGCTTAAGGGGTCAGCTCCTCTCTCCTTAGGCCAGGCTCAAAGCACACACACTGTACTTTGGCTCTGGCTTGGCCAACCCCCTTCTTGGTGCAGCAAGGTAAAGGCAAGCAAGGTTCCCCCAGATGCTGATGTGGTAATGCAGTGCCATGGACATCCTTGCTCCCTCCCCACCATTGCTGCGCAAGCACATGGTCCCTCAGCTCACCCACGGAGTTGTGCCTTGATGTTCCAAAGAAGAAGTAGAGGAAGACGGGGTAAAAGGAGGAGTAGAGACCCGTGACTGGTGGTAGTCCCGCCAGCAGCGCGTAGGCAAGCCCTGGAAGGTGGAGAAGGGAGACATGTCACCAATGGCCAACCCATGACCACCCCACCTGTGGGGGGCCCCCGGCAGCCTGGGCATGGCATCACTCACCCTGGGGCAGGTGCATGATGCCCACACTGAAGCCCGAAACGATGTCCCCCACGAGCCAGTCCTTGACGGGGTAGCGGGGCAGCCAGCGCAGGAAGGGCAGGAAGCGGAACAGCAGGGCCTTGGCAGCAGAGCCCGAGCATCTGGTGGGGACGGAGCAGGAGCTGAACTTGAGCCCGAGTGCAGGGGGCTTGGGGACATCAGTGAGGGTGGATGAGACCCCATGGGAAGCAATGGGATCTGTGGGACCATCAGCTCCATCCACTAGAGTCTGGTGTCCCTCCAGGCAGGAGGACAGATGGGGACATGGATGTCTGGGTGTAGGGAAATGAACCCCCAGGTCTGCAGTTCCCAGTGGTGGTGGGGCTGGGGTGCAGAATGGAGCAAGGTGGGGCCCACTTTGTGTGGGGCAAGGTGCAGGCACGTCCCACTGGCCACATGGTCTTACCTGGTCTTGCGGAGACAGCCGCGCAGAGAGGGCTTGGTGGGAGGTTTCCTCTGTGCCACCTCCTCCAGCTCAGCCTCACTCAGCACCTCGCGGGGCCCTCGGTGGCTCAGGGCCATCTCTGCTGCCATGCCCACCTGGCTCTCCGGAATGCCAGTCCACTGCAAGGACACAGGGACAGCTCAGCTGCATTCCCACGGCCAGGGGCAGCCAGCAGCCCACCTACCCTGCAGCCCCTCCTCCAGCTCCCCTTGCCCACGGAGCCGGGTGGGCAGGAATGGCCCTGAGGATAGGCACCAGCCGAGTTTTGGGAGTCCTGCAGCAGCAGCACTGTCTCAAAATGGAGAGCAGCAGGCAGTCAGGAGGCGGGCAGGAAGGCTTTGGCAGTCAGTGCTGGCCCTCCTGCCCCAGAGCAGCCCCATCCACCCCACTGAAGTGCACGGGTGGGGTCTGCCAGCAGTGCTGCCTCGGGGGCTCCCTCTCCACCTGCCCACGCAGGACCCACCTCGGTGCCAACCACCTTCCCCTCCGTGCACTGCAGCAAGGCAGGGCAGTGGGCCAGCACAGCTGCTGAGCAGAGCCCCATCCATCCCACAGCCCCATCTGCAGACTTTGTGCTTTACACATGAGGGAAGCAGGAATGTGAAACCCCGGCAAATGTCACGGCTCACCATCCCTCCAGCAGTGCCCTCCCTTGACCCCTGCAGCGCAGAGCGGGATGAGCCTGTGAGCAGAGGAGCCGGGCTGGGCTGAGGTCTCACCCTTCACATGGTGGGTCTGAGGAATCCCCGCACAAATCTACAGCTTGTCCCTGCTCAGAGATCACTCTGAGAGCTGCACCATCAGGCCAGGCCCATCCAGCTGGTGCCCTGCTCAGTCTTAAGGTGCTCATCCACTTGCAGCTGGACCCACAATCCCGTCCCTGAGTGCCTGGGGCTGTGCCAGCCTGAGTCCCTGTGTTACCCCCATCCTACCCTCCTACCTGCTGTGCTCAACTTGGTCAGGAGCCACCAGTCAGGTGCGTGCTCAGCTTCCTCCTATTTATTAAAACCAGCCAGTGATCTTTGAGACATTGTTCCCTGCCTCCTGCCCTTCCTCCTGCCCTGCCGAGAAGCTGCCCCTCTTCCCAGCCCCATGGATGCACAGCACCCACGGTGCCACCTTGGTGCCCTGGTGTGCTGGGTTCCCCAGCTGTGGCAGCGCTGTTACCACTGTCCCCAGAGCCATCCCATTCTGGGGACTGTCTACTTCAGTCCCAGCTCCTGGTCTCCAGCTACATCCAGGATGCTGCCATGCCTGACCACCCATGTCACGTGCAAGGCAGGGGGCTTCTTGCCACTGGGCTCAACCAGGTGCCAACCTCCTGCCAAGAGCTGCCTCCCCAGAGCACTGCTGTGCCCCCATGACTCCCATGGATGTCCGCTCCCCAACCCATGTCCTGGAGCAGTTGTGACCAGGACAAGAAGGGTTACCCACAGCCTCTGGTCATGGCACCCCGGTATTTTCCCCAGACCCTTGCTTACCTGCTGGGAACAGGTGTGCTATGCTCTGTGGACTCCCCTGGTCTCACACAATTCGAACAGACCCAGCTGTTATCTTGTTCCAAAGGTCCCCCGCGGGCGCTATAGTCCCACTGAACCATCACACCTCCCTGGGCTCTATCACAACCCAGAGCTGGTTGCAGGGAATTTCTGAGTCACGTTTGGCCCAGGCCCCATGGGACACGGCAGCGGAAATCCAGGCTCAGATTTCTGCCTGGTAGCAAGGTGTGGTGCGAAGGCAGTGGGCAGGGCCAGGCATCAGAGAATCCTGGGTCCCCTGGATGGTGGGATGGGGCTGAGAGGCAGCAGGAGCAGTGACATCCAGGACCACAATCTCCAGAGTTGGAGCAATTTGTCTCCATCCCTGGTGTCTTGTGGGGCCAGCCTGTGCCACCTTAGTTCTCTCTGTGGTGAGCCATGTCCTACAGCTTTCAGTGAAACTGAGCCTCTTCCCTCAACCCATCCCTGGCCCTCCCTGTCCACCCTCATGCCCATCAGTTGTCAGGTAAAGGAATGGTCAACACAGGCACCCACACATGACTGCTGCCTCCTGTTTATCCGCTCCCCATCATTTATTCACCCCCCCAGCACGGAATGAGAGGCCATCACAGGGCTCCTGCTCTGAAGCAGATAACACCCCATGTCATTTATTGCCTCTTTATCACTGCTCCCTGTCCCCGCCCATGCCATTCCTTCCCTCACTGCAGCCTCCAGCCCCCCACGTGCACCCCAGAATGGTGACCCTGCCTGTGTCCCCTCCACTCCAGTCCCCCCAACAGCTCTCCCTGGCCCTCACCCCCCAGCCAGCCTCTGGAAGGGCTGCAGGACAGCAGCACAGCTCCTGGCACTGCCAGCACAACTCCTCAAGGCTGCCCTGAACTCACTCCCAGCAGCTCAGGTGACAGCCCGTAAGGGACAAAGGGATGACAATTGATGGTGACCCTTGCTCAGGGCGCTGTGGATCAATGCTGCCCTTTGCTCACCTGCTATTTCCTCTTCGACAAGGGGAGGACACAGGGCAGCAGGATCACGCTCAGCCTTCTCTCCCCACACTTCCTTCTCCTTGCTGGCAGCCAGCTTGACCCTGCTGAAGTCACGCAGCCTTTGGAAAATGATCTTCTTCCCTTAGCCTGGTCAGGCTGGGGGTGCTGGCAGCTGCCAGGCACGAGCTGAGCCAGGCAGAGCTCACCACAGCCACTGACTGTGGCATGGCAGCTCTGCCAGGCAGGCCTGGAGCCACTGCACAGCACAGCAGGCAATGCCACCTCTGGGGGACAGCCTGGACACAGCCCAGTTCAGTCACCTCACCTGAAGTGCCCATCCCCATGTCACCTTGCCTCAGGCCACAGTGACTCCCAGGCAGCCTGGAACTGGCTGTGAGCTCCTGCCCAAGCCCCCTCCCAACACCATCTTGAGCCCAGGTGCTGCATCCAGAGCCCCAGCCACGAATCCCCAGCAGAGGGAGAGACAGCACAGAGCCCAGCACCATTTTATAGACTTTTATTTCCAAATCTGGCGCTTCCATTGTACACTTTTACACAGCCAAAAGGGGGGTGTGGGCATCTCCCCACTCCCTGCCAACAGAGTCAGGAGGCAGAGAGAGGAAAAAAAACCCAACCAAATCCCCCAAAGGAAAAAATCCAAACTCAAGGAGGATGCTCCCCAGAGCCCAGGTCACAGCACTACAATCAGGGACCAAGCTGCAGACTGGTCTGCAAGAAGCAGATTTCTGCTTCTTGACTGGCCCAGCTCCACAGGGATGGCCACCAGCTCTGCAGGGATGGCCACCATCTCTGCTGCTCTCTTCTTTTTGGCACTTGACACTTGCTCTCCATTTGGCAGCAGCATAAAGAGCCCTGTGCCCAACTTGGCAGGAACGTGGGCCCTACAGTGCAGCAGGGACAGGATCCCAGGACTCTGGTGCTGGCACTGCACAGCCGGAGAGAAACTTGTAAACGAGCTTGTTTCCAAAGGCAAAGATGGGCAGCATGGAGGAGCCTGGCTGTCCCAGCACGTGGGGCCAGCAGGCTTTCCCTCTGCACGCTGGTCCCAAATGGCATGTAAACATGTCAGCAGGCCTCTCTCCCCTCATCCCTGGGAAAAGGATGACAGTGAGCCTGCCTCATCAGGGCTGTGCTGGGGACCCAGGGCACCCCCAGTCACCAGCCCTTCTGTTCCCTCCATACTCTCCCCACTGACTCGGGGAGGCAGCCAAGAGGCCCTGGCCTCCCTAGAGGCATGAGGACGGCAGCACGAGTCCTCTCCTGTAAACATGTCAGGCTGGGCTACAGTAAGATGCCATGGCAGTGTGGTAGTAAGGCAGTAAAGAGCACATGGCCATGCAGCCCCAAGAGCACCTGGGGGGTGATAAAGGGAATATGTTGGCCCTGCTGAGCCTAATGCCCTGGCCTGAGGCTGAGGTAGGCACAGAGGAGTGCCGTCTCACAGCACAGCCAGGGGTCAGGCCCCAGGCTGAGCAGACACCATCTGGGCAGCCTGAATTTCCAGAGAGGGCAAAGTGCTGTTTATCTCCATCTCCCAAAATTCAGGCCACTGAGCTAGAGTCCTTTGCTACTCAGGGGAGAGCAGGTGTACACAGAGCCCCCAGGGAACCAGCTAGATACAACTTTTATGGGCAATGCTGGACCCTAAAACTGGAGCCACATCATGCTCCTGTGGATGTTAGTCCTCTGCAGAGTGAGGACTGGCTCTGGGAAAAGCCAAGCCTGCTGCTAAGCAGGGCAAGGGTCATCCAGCTCCTTTACCAGACCCACAAACCAACAGAAGTTTGTCCTCTAACATGCAGGTTAAAGAGCACAACACCCAGTGGGTAAAAACACAGTGCTCACTTGCTGAGCGGAGGAAAGCAGCACTGATGAGAGTGGGACCATGCTGGTACAGGACAGGACTGCACAGCAGGGCTTGTCTCCTTCCCAGCAGGTTCTAGTGCTGAGTTTGCTGCCCCATTCACAGGTGCTCTCGCTGGCACACAGCCCCAGCTCACACACAGCCCCAAGGAGTGGTCCCACGACAGGACAGAGGGAGGCCTGGCTGCAGGGGCTGAGGGACACCAGGCAGGAGGAGACAGAGTCTGGAGCTGCACAGTGGGAGGGCAGGGGGGGCAACAGGGCCAGCTGCCCTGCAGGGGGAATGGGACAAAGAAGTGCCAGCAAAGCCTTAAGGACTGCCTGGCACTGTTCCTCCAGTCCACTGGGATTGTGGTTCTAGTAGCCCCAGGGAAACTGGCAAGGGGCTGTTGGTGAAACAAATGCTCCAGGTCCTGGGAACAGACCATCCGTAAAAATAACCATAAAATTTCTCTTTTCTCTGATTACAAAGATACAAAAGGATAGAAAACCCTCCCTGCCCCCATGTCCTAGGCTCCATTTTTGTCCCCCTGCCACTGCCCACCCTTCACACACACACAGGCACACCCCACACACAAACAGCTCACAGAGAAAGAGCCTGGGCCCAGGGCATTGGAGATGCCACCCTCATCCTGTACTACCTGTCACACTGGGCAGGTGACAGAGAGCATGGTGGCAGCTGAGAGCCTGGAGGCTCCTGGCAGTGGGTGGTGTGGGCTGCTGGCCCCTGAGCCCACAGGGCAGGGGAAAGCAGGGTTGGTTTTGGGCCTCTTGACAGCTATCAGTTCTGGCCCCTGCTCCATGGGGATACCAAACCTCAGCTGGCAGTGCCTGGTGAAGAGCTCTGCTTCTTCCATCTCTCTCGTGATCAGTTTCTGCTCCTCAGGAATGCCCATCGTTTCTCATTATTCTTCTCAGAGGAAAGAAAAACAGTGTTAAGCCATGGCATCTCTCCTGGGCTCCAGCACCCTTTCCTCACTACACCAGACGGGGACAGGGCAGAAAACCTCTCCTGTGTCAGGGCAGGAACAACTGTCTCTGAGTCCCTGAGATAGGGAAGAGGGAAGGAGGGATGGGGTGGGAGCAGTACCAGCAGGGAGCAGAGCTAGAGGGAAAAAGTGACATACTGGAACAGCATGCCTGGGGAGAAATGTGGCTGGGGAAGGCAGGGCAGGGCTTCCCTGGGACTTGGGCTCCCTCCTCCAGCCAGCCTGGCCCTTGCATACATCTGTTGGGATTTAGAGCCAGCAGTGACCAAGGGATCAGCCAGGCCAGCCTAGCTGCACAGAGCATCTTCCCTGAGTACCCACAGGCCACAAGCAAGGGCCATCATCTCTTGGGCAGAGCGGACAGACTCACATACACAGAGCCTTCTGCTTGAGCTGCACTACAAGCATCTGGAGCTGTCACACCTGAGGCTTCTCCCTGCCCAGACACTATTCAGGAGCAGGAGACACCTGCCACTCACCCAGGGAGCTCACCCTTAGACAGCCCTCTCCCTCCAAACTAAACACCTTCGGGAAGAAGCCAGGCAGGTGGACAATGCACAAGATCAGCTGAACAAGACCCGGCTGAGGAAGGAAGGAAGGAAACCACTTACTCTGAGTCTGGTGACAGCTCTGAAATGCTGTGGGAGGTGGCAGAATGAGGTGTTGAGGGACACACTGCAGAGGGCGTTGAGGTCTGCATGGCAGAGGGGGTGGCGGTGGTCTGGGGGCCTGAAGGGGTGCTGGAAGATTGCACCGAGGACAGGACGGAGGAGTTAAAAGAAGCGAGGATGGAAGAAAGGATGTCTAACTGTTCAGTGGAAGGATGCCGGCTGGGAATGGCCTCCAGGTTCTCCCTAGAATGCTGTCTCCTTGACAGCGGCTCCAGGCTCTCCCTGGACAGCTGCCTCCGAGAGAGACTCCCCAGGTTGTCCTGCGAGGGCTGCCTGCTAGGCACTGTGTCCAGAGGCTCTCTGGAATTAGATCTTCTGGACAAAAAGTCCAGCTGCTCCCTTGAAGCTTGTCTAGCTGATGCTAGCAGATCCCTTGAAGGCTGTTTTCTAGAAAGCAAATCCAATTGCTCTCGAGAAGTATCCCGACTTGGCAACATGTCTATGTGGTCTCTGGACACTTGCCTACTTGGCAATGTGTTTAGCCACTCTCTAGAGACTTCTCTTACTGGCCCACAGTCTAGCTGCTCTCTTGACCCAAATCTGCAGGGTAAAGTGTCAAGGCAGTCTCTGGAGCCCTGCCTCCGGGGCAGCGTGTTCCCATGATCTCTCTGACTGGGCCTAGCAGCGAGTAGATCCAAGCTCTCCCGAGATGCATGTCTGCTTGGGATACTTTCCAGGTGTTCAGTAGATCCATGCCTGCTGGGGATAGTGTCCAGCTCCGCTCTGGACCCATGCCGACTGGGCACAGCCTCCAAGCACTCTCCTGAGTTGTGCCTGCTCAGCTGCTCCCGGGACATCTGTCTCCTCATCAGCATGTCAAGCTGCTCGCGGGACGAGTATCGGCTGGCTGGCTGTGACAGACTGCCAGCCCCAGAGTAGATCCTGCCATAGGAGGCAGCGGGGACAGCCCTGTGACCCAGCGTGGATGTCTTGTACCACGTCAGCTCGTTGGTCATCCTGCCAACGGACGGCAAGCCCTGGAGAGTTGGAGGGTACTGGAGGCGGTTCTTCAAAATCCCTGCACCAGACAGAAAGAGAAGTCAAATATTTGCACAACAGCAAGAAGAGCAGGAAAACCAGGGAGACGCCTCCCCAAGGGCATGGCCACACAGATCTGATGCTGAGCTTTCAGTGTCACGTCAACCTGAGACAGGCAAGGCCACCCTTGCCCACTTGCTCCAGATTGTTACCTTTTCTCTGCCGTTGGGTCTGGGTGAGGGAGTTCTCATCCCCACTGGTCAAAGCCAGGTCTGGTTGATTATTGTTTGCTGCATCCTTATTGATGTCGAATCCCAGCTTGCGCTCAGAGCCCCACTTCTGCAGGGAGCAGGGGTGAACCTCGCACTCGCCCAGAGCTGGCCAATATGACATGAGGTCATTGCCATCCACATCTGACGAAGGACACAGCAAATCAGGCCCCAGAGAAGAGGGAGAGAACATTTCCAGGAGCAGCAATTGAGCCATCACAAGACATGCATGGCCTGACCCCCAGGGAGCTGAGCTCGCTCTTTTCCCTGCCAGGGCCTGGTACTTGCCTTTGGGAGCGTTGTTGGCAGGGTCAGTGAGGAGGCGCTCGCTGTGCGCCGCCCGCTTGAGCTGGCGCTGGAAGCGGCCCCGCAGGCGAACGTTCTCCTCGCTCTCTGAGGATGGGATGGAGAGGCTGCGCTCCTCATCCAGAGACAGGTCACTGTCCGAGTCCGAGTCCTGGTCTGTGGGAACATGGTGTGTTGGGGAGACATTTGGAATGAAGGTGGGAGGTTCCTGCTGACAGCACCAGGAAGGCAGAACCACCCCTGGCTGACCACGCTCATGAGCTGCCCCTACTCTTTGTTGCCCCTCCCTCAGCAGCAGCCTGTGCCAGCTTCCTTGGCCCTATCACCAGGTACCTGTGAGAGGAGCCCAGCTCCATCTCATTGCACTTTCCTGTAAGGCAGCTGCAAACAGCACTAAGATCCACTCTGCCTCCTCTTCCAGAATGAGTAAACCCCCATCCTTTAGCCTTTGCTTGCCTGTCCCACACCCCAGCCCCGGCTGGTCTCGCTCCAGTGAGTCAAATGTCTGTGCTGTACTGGAGAGCCCAGTGTCCCCAGAGATGCCACAACAGCCCATGTCTGCTCTGATGCTCCCCCATTTCTACCCCCTTGGGGACTGGCTATGCCCTTTGCCATCTGTCCAGGAGGATGCTGTGCTAAATGACACAATGGCTGCCTCTCCCTCCTATCTACCACGTGTTTGGAAGTCACAGCTGAACATGGGGCGCAAGATAACCACACACCCAGAGTGCAGAGCCTGGTGCAGAGCCTGCACCAGGAAGAGTTTCCCAAACTCAGGAACAGGGCTGAGCCCTACCTCCCCCAGCATCACGGTGGAACATTGCCATGTCGATGTCCGTGGGGCCGGCGTGAGCCAGCAGGCTGTGATCCAGGGCCGAGCCCTGACGTGCTGCCACGTTGTCTCTGAAAGACAGGAGGCTCAAACTGTCACAGTGGCAGGAGTCTGGCTCTGCCCAGGCACTGCTGGCCCCGAGCCCTGGCTGCTCCCTACCTGAGGTAAGCTCTCTGGCTGGAGTGGGTGCGGGCAGAGCGCACGCTGCTCACTGAGGACACGGTGGAGGCGCCCAGGGTGATGCGGATGAGCCCGCTCTCCTCAAACAGCGCCGTGTTGTTGTAGGCGTTGGGGCCCTGGGGAGGAGGGAGAAGGCACGTGCCACAGCAGCCCAGGGAAAGTGGGGATATCCCTGTCAGCTCCTGTCCCAGACATGCAGCCTGAGCCCAGCAGCCTGGGCTGCTCTGCTCTCGCCCACCTGAGTGCTCCTCGTGGCCTCCTCGCTCTGCCCCTTCTTGCTGAGGCAGGCCAGCTGCCATGCCTCCCGCACCTCCTCATTCAGCACACAGAACAGGACCAGCACTGCCAGGCCCTGTGGGGAGAGATGCCATGAGAGACAGCCCTTCACTGCCAGCTGACCTCCTCGCCCACAGTGCCAGCAGTGGGCTCCTCCCTGGCTCCTCCTGGGCCACTGGACTGGGATGCACCAAAAACCCCAAATACCAATGAGAGCTGACACCCACAGTGGCCACAGATGAGGGAGGAAGAGGTGGGGTGTCCACCTGTCTGGCAGTGGCCAAGAAGCAAATGGCAGGGTCCCCTGCAGCAACATCAGCCCTGGTGGTGGGAGAAGGTTGGCAGGGTGCTGCCATGGATCATATTTTGAGTGTCCAACACCTCCATCACATTCTCTTACTCTGCCCTCTCAGGACACAGAGGTGCCTTCCCTCCAGTGGTACTTGCTATCCCTTGGATGTTGCCTCTGAACCAAATGCCTTGCAGCCACCTCCTGCTCCGTGTGACTGCTCACCACAGGCACAACACCAAGGAGTGGCAGGAGTCACTCAATGCCACAAAGGTGACAGCAGAAGGGACAAGGAGCTCAGTGAGGTGTTGGGAGCTCAGCACAGGGCACCCATTCTCCACAGAGGGCTGTGGGGACCACAGGGATGCTCTCCTGGGCTGACCCTCGCCCTCCCCAGCAGAGGCTGGGCAGTTACCTGGAGGCTGCAGAGGACAGTGTAGAAGTAGTGGAAAGCCAGGACACTGTTGTTGACAGCCAAGAGGCCAAAGAGCCAGGTAGTGCTAATAACTAGAAGCAGAACAAAGGAGCTCCGTAACGTCATGCTGGAGAGAGAGAGACAGACAGGGACATAGACACACACCCAGAGGTTAGTGAGTACTGTTAACCTACAGTCTAGTGCCCACTGAGATCCAGAGGGGAAAGCTCCTGCAGACACCTCCCTGCTGTGCCCAGCACTGCAGGCACATCCCTGCACAGTGGCCCAGCTTCCCCTGACTCCCAGGCCTTCCCTTCTGGATCACACTTGGCAAACACAGGGGCCAAAATGACACAGGTCATTTCGAGCCACAGAGAGCTCAGCCATGCTCCAGGGCTGGCTCAGAGGGAGTGGGGAAAGGCCTCAGGAGCATGTAGCAGAGGAAGAAAAGGTGTTCATAGCTGACAGGGGCTGAGTGCTGAATCCAAGCAGACACAAGAGGTGGCTGTGAGGGCAGGTGGTGAAAGGGGACTAGTTGGGAGGTGAGTGTGAAGATGGGGACACAGGAACTAGAAAAGGATAAAGTTTAGGAAGGGTTAATGTGCTGGCAGGTGTGGGAGAGGAGAGTGGCTGCAAGGCTGACACTGATGCACAGAAGGGCCCTCTGCGATGGTAGAAGGAGGAGAATGGTCACTGAAAATGCTAAAATCCACTAGCTGCCAGAGCTCTGCTGGGAGTTTGGCCACTAATACTCACAGAACCGATTTCTTCTTGGTCTCCTTTTGGCCTGGGGAACAGGACATCTTGGCCACAAGCAGGAACATGACCCCATTCATCTGAAAGTGTTGGCACTGATTAGAAGCTGTGCCAAGGGCTGGCTCTGACCTGACCTCCCCAGTGCAGACTCCAGGTTTGCCAGGCCCTGCAAATATCCCCTCCTTTCCCCTTCATGCCCGAGCTGTGGCCTCCCCCAGGTTTGGCTAGAGTGAGGAGGGACAAAAAGAGGGCCTCTAACTGAGGGAGAGGGACACAGAGAATGGGACAGGCAGTGGGCAGCCAAAGAGGGGTGAGTGCCCGTGGTGCAGAGAAGGGAGGCAGGAGAGGGTTGTGGGTGAAACAGGACAGGGTTTTACCACAATGACGACAGTAATGGGGCCTGCAAAGCTCCAGACCAGCTTATCATGAATGGAAATCCAGCAGAAGTCGGGGTTCCCGTAGCCCTCAGGATCCAGGCCAACGGCCAGCCCTGCAGGAGGAAGGGAGAGGTCAGGTCCAGACCCAGCAGCTTTGGACTTGTCCAAACCATGTCAATCCCATGCCAGCACTGTCAGCAGTGAAGGGGCTTTCTCCCTGCTCCATGCCTTGTGCACAGGCTTCACCACCACAGGGAGAAGGAGTCAGGACTCTGAAAATCAGCAACAGGGGCTTTACTTCCTTTTCCTCAGATGTCCCTGACACAGCCCAGTCCAGGAGGCATTTACTGCCAGCAACAGGTCACCCAAGCATGCAGGCTTGAGAAACCAAGAGACTTTAACCAGAAGACCTGAAGAGATGTGCTGATAAATTACTTCTCCTTAGGAGGCAAGATGACAGCCCTTAATACGTGATCCCCTGTCCACCACAGCACTGCTTGCTGCCAGCACTGCTGACCATGGCAAGCCCACCCTCAGCTCTCCACCCCAGATGAGCTGGGCAATAGCAGGTGGTCAGGAGACTGCTGAGAAGCAGCACGGCTGTAGCACAAGCAGCTCTTACCAGTGATGATGGCAGGCACTCCCCAGCCGATGGCGTAGTAGAAGCGCATGGCCCCAAAGTTGACGTTGCGCGCTTCGGTCTGCATGCGGTAGATGTGCAGGCCCTGGACGAAGAGCCAGGCGAAGGTGGAGAGGAAGAAGCAGTGGAGGAGGATGGCAATCACAGTGCAGAGAAACTGGGGAGACAAAAGTGACTTCGAGATGGTCCCACTGTGCCAATGCCAATGGCATCATCCACACCTCACCCTGGGTTCAAGCCCACAGACCTGGTTCTCAGTGCGGTTGATACCCAGGAGAAAGAGCAGCTCAGAGAAGAAGAGGGTGATTGATATGTTGGAGTGGATGCCACGTGTGTTGGACTTGAGGCCTTTGAGGCAGGTCAGAAAGGAGAAGGTCAGCAGCAGAGACACCAAGGAGAGAGACACCAAGGAATAGGTGACAATTGCCAATGTCTCCAGATCACCTTCCAGTTGCTGCAGCAGCAGAGAACCAAAGGCAAATAGCAGTGTTAGAGGCAAACACAGGAAGCTTGCAGAACTCTCAAACTGTGTTTGTGTCCCACATGGAATTTTTTGCCTGTGCCCAGGACATTTTTTGCCTGTGCTGGGACCCAGCTGCTAACAGTCCCCACCATCACCCACAGTCCCACAGGCTGAGGTTACCTCTCGGTGTGAGCTGTCCATCAAAACCCCAAAGGTGCCAAACTGGGAGCACTGGCAGTGCACATGGGTGGTGTTTCTGTACACGAGCTCGCAGTCCCTGGCTGTCCAGAAGCCAGAGGGGTTGGTCCTGCAGCCACCAAAACAGAGTGCACTTAGGAGAGAAGACACACAAATGTGTGTGGGGGCAGGAGCCAGAGAAGAGGGGTGACTGACAAGGCTCTTCTGCCAGCAGACACAACTGCTCTCCTAAAGCGGAAATATGGGAGCCAAAGTGTGGATGTGACACTGAGGGAAACGGGTTCGTGGTGGGCTTGGCAGTGCTGGGTTAATGGTTGGACTCTATGATCTTAAAGGTCTCTTCCAAATTAAATTATTTTGACCCTGTGCCCTGTGAAAAGAAACAAATGCCATGGGAGAGGACAGAAACCCCCACATCCCAGTGCTGCTCAGGGAAACTTGGGGTACAAGGAGGTGTGTGGGGAAAGCAGCTCAAAGAGAGTGGCCCAGCCATGCTCAACTCACAGGTTGGAGTGGTTCCACTGGACGCAGAGAGGTTTGCTCCTGTTGGCTGTCTCCAGCAGGTAAAATTCCAGCACAAGAGGGGTGTCCAGGGGCCCTTGCAGGAAGGTGTGATTGCTGAACACAGACACACTCACAATGGGGGAATTCATCACAGGATTCTTGGGGAGCCTGCAAGGAGCAACAGAGCTCTACCATCACTATCACTGCGTGGCAGCTCCAGACCCCCAAGGACTTCTCAGGAGTCCTGCTCTGCCATCTCAGAAGGAAGAGCTCTGCTCAGAATACAACACAGGGCTGGGAAACACAGCACAGAGCAACACCAAGGCTGGGAATTGCAGACAGACTTGGCAACTGCCAGAGGGAACAGAACAGTCCAGCCAGCTCCTCTCCCCCAGTGCTTGTGGGGGCAAAGGGGAGGAGGATGTACCTGACGCTGCGGCGATCCACCTGGTAGCGGGCAGGCAGCAGCCCCCCGAGGGTGCGGTACATGATGAGGATGACCACAGTGAGAGCGGGCTCGGGCTCTGGCAGCGCCTGCCTCGGGGAGGAGTTCTCCACAGTGTAGTTCCCTTCACCCCCAGCCGGCGTGGGCACTGCTGTGGGGACAGCTGTGCACACAAGGGGGTGGTGAGAACACACACACAAAGAACCACACACACATGCCAGCATATGCTGCTCTGAAGACAATTTGCAAGGCCATCAGGAGCCTTTGAGACGTGGTGAAGTGTAAAGCTCAGGATCTCAGAGTTGGCCCTTGGACCTCTGACAGAGACACGTCTCAGCAGGGTACATGCAAACGTACATTGGAGATCATTCCAACCCAAACCTTTTTATGGTTCTACATCTTTCCTGCCAGCTGTAGGCACCCCTGTTGTTTCTCGAGTGATGCTGTGGTGCTCACCTTCGGCTTTCAGAGGGCTCAGCACCGACAGTGGCAGCACCACGTGGGTGTGGGGGTCCCAGGCGGGCTGGCCCCGGAAGAGGCTGCTGTGGTAGCGAGGATAGCGCCGGCGGATGTGGGAGTGGTTCTCCATGCGATCGATGCTCAGCACTGTGGAGGAGCAAAGCAGCGAAAATCAGGTCTAGGATGGACACCTGGAGAGCAACTGTGCTGCAGAGCACCCCAGGATTGAAGTCCCTGGCAAAGGGACCGTACAAGGCGCAGGCTGAGCTGGGGCTGTGACCTCTGTTTGGGCATGACACTCAGTACCGACAGTGCTCCTTCCCAGCTCAGCTCCTTGCTCTGGTGTAGGGCAGACTACTCCTGCCACCAAGGCCAGCTGCTTTTTAACTAGAGACTGGAAACTGTGAGCAGGAAGCACACTCCTGGCTCTGCTAGCTCTTGGAGGTCAGCTAGTCCAGGCAGGGATGGGACTAGGACATCTCTCACAAATGCCTCCCCATGTCAGAGAGAGAGCCATCAAGGACATTAGCAGCACACTCCCTGAGATGCAGTGAGATGAGAAGGGAACAAGGTGTGTGGAGGAGTGTCCCTGCACCACTGCAGCCAGCTCCTACTCACTGATGTTGGGGGTGACGACACCGACGGGGTTGAGGTAGGTGAGTTTCATGTTGCTGGCCAGCGTGCCCGAGTAGTCCCGCAGCTGCTCCATGAGGCTGGCGCTGCCGTGCTCCCCGTGGGGCAGCATGGCCCAGTGCTCCCGGTTCTCAGGTGCCAGCACAGAGCTGCCTGCACGCAGCAGGTTCTGAATGGGAGACGTCAGGACAGAGGGTGAGCGTGACCTTTGGGCCCCTCCTGACCACCCCCAGGCTGCAGCACTGTGCTCTCTGCACAAGAGCTCTGGGAAGAGAGGTACTTCCTACTATGATGGGCCCCCACCCTCAAGTCTCACCAACCAGTGCCCTATGGAGACACCTTTCCTGCAGCCTTGCCATGAGCATTGAGACCTCCCTTTGCCTTCCCAGGCTGAGCAAAGCCTGTTCTCTGCCTCTCCTCAGCCACTCTTTGCTCCAGCCCTGACCGCACAGGTGTTGCTTCCCACACTGCTGGTGTGAACCGAGGAGCCCAGTGCTCCCGACAGGGACCCACCACACCCTCAATCCCCTCAGAAACACGGGGTGGCTGCTAAGAGAAGCAGGAACAGAAGCCCCTGTGATGTGGGGCAGGACTCACCTCGTTGAAGTGCGCGTCCTGCGTGGCCGTGAGGCCGAAACCGCGCTGCCGGCTCTCGAAGGCCATGAGGCGCGACAGCAGGCGGAAGGCAATGTGCACGTCATTGCCAAAGTAGTGCTCCATGTGGTCTGTCACGGCCCGGAGACGGTGGGCCAGCTTCTTGGCTTCGATCGTGTTGAGCTCAGTCTTGTTCCTCTCCAAGCCCTCTAGCTGTCAGTGGGGAGAGAAGAGAGGGTTAAACGATTCAGCAGGTTCCTCGCCAGGAAGCTGGGATGCTGCAGGCCCTGCTGGACACAGAGATTATTTCTGAAGCCACGGCAGAAGCCAAGGACACTCACAGTGGTGGTCTCTAGAACAGGGAGAACATCTGGCAGAAAACCAGCCTCCAGCAACACACCAGGGTCTGCACTGGCCTGGCTAACCCAGTGCCACACACGACAGAGGCCAGGGAGGTGAAAGGACAGGGCAAGGCCTGGCAATACCTCCCTGGAAACTCTCCTGGCTTCAGTTTCAATTCAGCTAGATGACATGTAAGTGTTAAATACATTTGCCTGGATATTTCAAAGGGATTTGTCCCTGACAAAACTGAGGGGCTACAGAGGTCTCATGAAGCAGACATCGCACCAGCTTCAAACCACTCAGCCCTGCTCAGGGTTATTTATTTTCCCCTCAAATACTCTGGCAGGACACAAGTATTTCTGAGGGAGACACAGATTAAATGAAGCCATGTGAACTTAAACTCAGACCACTGCTCCCACAAGAGGGATTTGGGGGAAGGAGGTGAGAAGAGAAAGGGACCGAGCACTGTGGCAAGGCCCTCTCATACCCCAGGCACCCCTGGAGAGCTGAGTGCTTTGAGTTCTGCTGTGAGCCCTTGTTCAGAGGGCCCCTGCTCTGTCAGGGCTGCAGAGCTGAGAGGATTACCAGCACGGACAGCTCCTTGAAGGCAGGTGAAGTGCAGTTGAAGAGATCTGGCTCCAGCCAGCCCTTCTCCTCATCACAGTGTCTGATGGCTGCACCTAAAACAAGGAGGAAGGGCTTGTTGGAAATTCAGCACAGGAGAAATGCCTGATCCTCTGCACCAGCTAATCCCAAAGAGTGGCACTGGGAAGTGATGGGGAGGGCCTGTAACACCCCAGGGCCATCATCCTGCTTTGCACCAGTGCAAACCATTCTATTCTGGGTTTGTGAAACCTCAGCAAGCTGCTGCCATCCCCTCCCTCCAGGAGCTGGGTGCCTATACGTGTTTTGGGGCTGCATCATGCCAGGTGCCATCACACAGGACTGCAAAAAGGACTGACTTGGCAGGACCCAGGCTGGAAAAGCCCAAGGGGACATGACTGTGTCCTTAGGCAGCCCAAGCAGCTCTAGGCATCCCCAGCTGACAGTCTGCAATGCCTGCTGAGGTCTTGCTCTCTGTACAGGGCAAAGCCACCCCAGGAGTACAACAGCCCTGCTGTTGGGCTGGAAAACCAGCCCCTGAGATGAGCCCCTTCAGCCAAGGGGGATGGAGGAGTGGGATGGTGGACCCAGTGTGGAGGATCCAGCAGTGTGGGTTCAGTATCCAGTGCCAGCCCCCAGTCCCTGGTTGGAGCCCAAGCAGTTGTGTACAGCAAGGGAGTTTCCAAAACTCAATGGGATCAGATGTTAACCACCACCAAAAACGCTGCTAAAGCCAACACAGAGAAAACTGCTCTCAGCTGGGTGTGTCACCACAAACACTTTGAGCAACAGAAACCAGGCAACCCCAGTGCCCCCAGCAGGACTGTGGAGCAGGTCCTCCTGGGGACAGCATCAGGGCACAGGAGCCCACCCAGGGGCCCATGGCTGGGAGAGGGTGGCAGGGGAGGGCAGGGAGAGGCAGCTTGGAGCAGACTCCACCTGCTGCTCAGAAAAGCCCCAGGGACAAGCATACCCCCTTCCACCAGCTCCAGCTCCTAGCAGTCCTCCCAGCCACCCTTCTCCCAGCTGCAGAAGCTCAGGGACCAGTGCCATTGCAGCAGGGAGCAGGAAGAACAAGAAGTCTCCATACTGATGGCATTCCCCTTGCACAGAACAGAGACTGACTCAGATGCAGATCTGGGCAGAATCTGACCCCCAGGTCCCTGTGCCTTCCCCTGCCAGCCAGGCAGAAGGAACAGGACCTTGTGCTGTGCCTGCCCATCAGTTCCTGCTCCCATCCTACCACCCCCCACTCAAGTAGTTTTCCCTTCTTCCACCCCAGTGCCATTCCTCCCTGGCCTCCCCACCCACCATTCACCACCAGCTCCTTCCCCTCCCAGCCTAAGCAAGCGAGTGCCATCCAGGAGAGCAGCATCCATCCAGCCAGGAGCAGAGCACAGACCTGCCCAGAGCCAACACTGCAGGCTAGGCACAGAGGGTGGCAAGGGCTGCATGCAGCTGCAGCTGGGCTTGTGCTGGTTAGTGAGCTGGGAGCAGGGAGCACTGTGTAGGAGTGGTGAGACCAGGCAAAGCATTGGGAAGACCCTCGGCAGCTCCAGAAGCAATGGGGAAAGCGCAGGGGTGTGCAGGGTGTCAGGCAGGGAGCAGGGAGGGAAAGCCATGTGGTGCAGCCCTTAGAGCACAGGGGGAAGGAGATGGGAACAACCTTACCTGCACCCCTCAAGCCTGTGCACGGAGGGCGAGAGAACCGGGGAGAGAAGCGACAACAGTTAGGAGCCAAACCTGCCTCCTCCGGGGCCGAAGGGCTGGGGAAGGACAGGGCTTGTATTGTCCCCACGCACAGACACCCTGCTGACACCTTTTCTGTCACTGAGGACAGCTCTGCCTCCTCCAGCTCAGGATGCTGACTGCTACCCAGCATTCACCTGACAGCACACTGTGCCCTGCTTCCCCTGCAGGGCACACGGGGATGGGGCTGGTGGAGCCACAGCAAGGCACTGCGGGTGCTGTGCCTGGCCTGAGCTCAGCCTCGAGCCTGGTGAACCCAAAAAGCAGCAGGAAGGAAATGGACACCAAGACGGAGGCAACAGCACAGCCCCACGGCTGGGTGATGGGTCTTACACCCAACAGCTTTTACCCAGCCCCAGTCCTATGGCCAGCGCCCTCTGCTCTCTGCTCTTCCCCAGGCTGTGGCATTTTCTCTTCCAACTTCCTTCTCCCAAACTTCAAGCCCAGCTGAACGGGACTCGGGTAGTGTAAGAACAGAGTGATATTGCCAGGGCTGCTACAGGACAGCCAGGCTGCCCCCTCCCTTCTCCATCACATCCCCACTCACCCAAGGAGCCTTTGGGACACAGCACTGCAGCCGAGAAGCCAAACTTGGTCTGGGGCCACCACACACCTGCCTTCAGGCTTTTGGGGCAGCCGTCGTAGAGCACTGTGGAGACACACTGGTCACAGGGCCAGGCCACTGACACCACGCCCCGTGGCACCAGCTGCCACCCTGCCGTGCCCACACTCACCCTGGCAGCCACTGGGTGTCACCTCGGCAAAAGGGCTGTCACAGCTGTTGCACTGGCGGCCGATGACCCCGGGGCGGCAGTGGCAGCGGCCGGTCTCCCTGTCACAGGAGCGCGACGTGGAGCCCACGGGGTAGCAGTCACAGGGCAGGCAGGTGTCACTGCCTCGGGGGCGGTAGTGGAAGTCCTGGGAGGAGATGGGGACAGTCATCAGAGTGCCCAATAGGACAGCAGCCAAGGCTGGAGACAAAGAAGGTCAAGGCATTCCCAATTTTCAAGCACCCCACTGCTCCCAACACCACCTTGCTGGTCCACGAAGGCTGTACAGAGGAGCTGAGCAGGGATCCAGCCCAGATAGGGGCACACAAAGCAGGACCTGGGCAACTGCCAGGCCTTGGTGGGCGTACAAGGAACAGCATCAAGAACAAGCAGGGTTTCAGAGAAGCCATGGTCCATGTCCCCATTGGCACAGCTGCCCCTCACCTTGCAGTGGCACTGCCCGTTGGTTTTATTGCAGTCGGGGTCAAAGCCTTTGTTCACATCACAGTTACAGGGCCCACAGGTGGGGTTTCCCCACCAGCCCTTTGGACACTGCTGGTCTATCCTAGGGAGAGAAACATCTTTGATATTACAACAACCAAATTCCCCAGGCCTTGTTCTGCCACCAGTCAGCAGCTCCAAGGAGGAAGGTGGCACTGAGAAGTCCCTGGTTACATATCCAGGACGAGAGGCCAGCATGGAGCCAGGCCCAAAGGCCGTGGTCCTGCCCTGTGTCTCACCTGTGCTCACAGTACTGCCCAAAGAAGTTCCCACTGCACTCGCACACGTAGCCCAGGCGCGAGCCTGGCTTGCGGCGACACACCGACTTGTTCTTGCAGGGGTTGAGGTGACACACATCCACACAGTCCCCTCCGTAGTACCCTGAGGGGTGGACAGAGACCACCATGTAAGCAAATACCTCCTCCCTGAGAGGTGCCAGAGTAGCAAGGAGTGAATTCAGGGGGTTCAGGAGGGATTCTGCCCTCCAGAAAAACTGATGAGTGTCTGACAGGGATGTGACTTGCCCAAGGCAGGGACAGGAGAGCAGCCACAGGCCAGGAGGGAGTCACAGGGGGAGAGGAGAAGATAAGCAGGCAGGAAGAGCAGAGGAGTGGCAGGTCCTACCTGGCTGGCAGACACAGGAGTAGCTCTGCCACTCATCCTTGCAGACACTGTTGGCTGGGCAGGGGTTGGAGTCGCAGGGGCTTGGCACACTGCAGCCAGCCTCCACCCGCAGGGCATGGCTGGGCTTGGGCAGCACGATCCCGGTGACGCTGTCACCCAGCCGCACACCCTGCAGTGCAGGGGACAAACTCACAGTGAAGCCAGGACAGACACACAGGGCTCCAGCTCTCCTGACTTCCACAGAACCCCAGCAGCAGCCACTCGTCATCCTCCCCATTTAATGCTACCCCATGGCACCTCAGAGCCTTGAAGGCCCAGAGGGAGAGTGACACCGGCAGGATGGATGCTGGCAGCAGTTGCCACACTTGTGTTTCCACCTGTCCACATAACAAACCCACTGAAAAGGGAGTTTAAGAGCAGTGGACTCACCTGTATGCAGCCCCTCAGCCCATTCTGCACCTCGCCAGAGCCCAGGACTCCCCCCACATGCAGGTGTTTCACCTTCAGGCCATGCAGCTCATTTCCCACAACCACCGTGTCCTGCAGAAGGGAGTAACATCAGGCGATGGCCACCAGCCCTGCCCAGCCCTCTCAGGGGGTGCAGAGGCACAGCTCTGCCTGTGTTTGCCAGGCATCCCCCACAGCTCCTGCCCTGGTGCCAGGGTCTCAAGCAGCCCCTACCTGGTAGAGCCCGAAGTCCAGGGTGAGGGTGATGACGTAGCGCGAGTCTCGCCCGCTGTGGACGTCCCGCAGCTCCAGCTGGAGGTCGTGCCACTTCCCATCACTGAGCTGCAGCTGGTCCAGGAGGAGGCTGGTGCTGCGCCCTGACCCCCTGCTCACCATGAAGGAGAGCAGGCCCCCAGCCAGCTGCAGAAAGGGAGCAGCAACGCCAGCAGTGAGCAAAGACCTCATCAACCCTGGCTGCTTCCAGCCTGCCCTCCATCAAAGCATGGGGAGGGAAATCCATCCCTGCTAAATGCCTCTCCCCTCAACTACCCTCTGCTTGGGATGGGGCCAGCAGGGAGAACGAGGTCCCCATGCTCTCCTGGGGCAGACAGCAGCAGAGGCTGGCCCATGGTGCTGTGGCCGAGGCTGTGGCCATACCTGGCAGAGCAGGGTGGTGTACTGGCCTGCGTGGGCCTGCAGAAGCACCCCATCCTGCTGGCGTGTCCGAAAGGCCAGCCCCAGGTACCACGGCACTGAGATCTTCACATCTGCCTTGAAGTCCCAGGTCAGGACACTGTTGCCCTGAAAATAGTGGGCATGGTGCATGGCTGGAAAGGAAAGTGGAGGTGAGGAGAAGGGAAGGGCACTTCACAGGGAGCACCAGATGCAGGGACAGCAGAGGTAGCTCATCTCACATGGATCCATTACTCTGCTTCCACAGCAACCCCAGCACAGCCTTGCAGCCCACCCTGCCTGTGCCCAGCAGTGCCCACTCACTCACCATGGCGACAGTCTTTGCCCCCAAAGCCAACAGGACAGAGGCAGGAGTAGGTCCCCCAGCTGACAGAGCAGGTGCCACCATTCTTGCAGGGGTTGGAGTCACAGAAAGTGTGCTTGGCATGACAACCTGGAGGTATCAAAGCCATCTGCATCAGCCTCAGCCAGTTCACCACCTCCCCCCAGCCCACTGGGAAAGGCACCACTGCCTGCTGGCCCTTCCCCAGGCTGTCAGAGGGGCAAGCCCTGCTGCTCAGTGTCTCCACACAGACCCTGCCTGCTCAGGGATAAGGGTTAAGACCAGAAGAAAGATACTCTAGAGCTGGGCCGATGATCTGGCATCTCCCAGGTCAGCCAGCTCAACAGGCTCTGCACTTGGGATCAGGGGACATTCCCAGAATGTTAGCTGAGATGGGCATTGGATCATTTAGGGGGACCTGAGGGCCTTGTTCCCCAGTGAGAATCTGCTCAACTCCAGCTGTGGTGCCTGTTACAGCCCAGCAGCACTGCTGTGTGAGGAGCAAATCCAACCCCTGGGCAGGCTGGCAGGAGCAGAGGCACTGGTACCTGCAGCAGTCCCGTTGTTGGCAATGTAGGAGGCCAGGTCGATGCGTTTGCTGTCGATGAAGAGGTCCCTCATGCATCCCACAAAGTCTCGGTGAGTGATGGGGAAGTTTTCTGGCAGGTTGGGGACCCCTCCAAGGAGCAAGGGACCTGTGAGGTCCAGGGACCTGCAGGATCAGAAGCCCAGGGCTTTAAGAGGTACAGTGACCTCACACTGGCCCAGCCAGCTCCCCAGTGCACAGGGCTGGGAAGCAGACCTCCTCAGGGACAGGCACACACAGACAAGGTTCTGGATGTGAAGGCCTGGCTCCACAGGGGACCACCTCTTCCCACCACAGCAGTTCCAAGGAACTCACTTTTTCGAGCTGGTCTGCACACCTTCTGCAGCACAGGAGTAGTTTCCAATCTCGCTGCCAAACTGCAGGGCCACTGAAGCATCACATTCATCTATTGTCAGGATGGCCACCTTGTCCTTGGAGGGGCCCTGCACCACCCCCAGGGTGCTGACCTTGGGCTGAAAGCAAATGAGGGGTGTCAGCAGCACACATGCCTCAGACCCAAGCACCCAAGGGTTCACACAACAGCAGGGAAAGGCCTGAGCAGCCCAGGCTCAGCTGTGCTCCTGAGGCGGGAGCAATGCAGGATGGAAAGCTCCAGCCAAGCCCAGCAAGCAGCACCAGAGGGACATGGGCAAGGACACTGCATGCAGCACATTGCTGCAGCCTCCAAGTGAGGTCCTGAGTGTCTCTCTGTCCCTGCACCCAGCTGTCTGCTCCATTGCATCCATCCCTAAGGGCTGACAACCTCCTCTACCTTCTCTCCAGAGCCCCTGCCATGGGACAGAGGCAGAGAGCAGGAGAGCCAGAGCTGCTCACTCGTGGGGAGAGAGAGCCATGAGTGCTGGGGACAGCTGGGCACACGTACCTTGTTGTAGTAGCGGAGCTGCAGCGTGTGCCACTGGCCATCACTCACACCCCCCGGCAGGTAGGGGCTCACCACTGTGCTGGACTCTCCTGAGGAGACAGGGATGATGGCAGGCTGAGGGAAGCCAGGCGGCCTTCAGATGTTCCCACCCTTCCTAAGGCACCCTGTGCTGCTGATGGACTTGTGAAACTCACAGTGACACAACAGCAAAGAACAGCAGCAGAGAGACAAACACTGAAAGGGTTTGTCCTGGTTTGTGCTCAAAAACCGCAGTCCTGAGCCCAGGGAGAGTCCTGATACACACAACTCATCTCCTGTGCTATCCACTGATGCTCACTAACACCTCCTAACCCTGCTTCCCTTAGCACAGCTTCCATCCAGGGCAGCATTCTTGTCTTCCCACTCAGCACAGGCCTTCTCACAGCTCCCATGACACAAATCCCACAGCAGGCAGGGCCAAGTGTACCTGTGGAGTATTTCAGCTGGACCTGCCCCTGGATGATCTCCACTGCCAGGAAGTCGTGCCGCTCGTTCAAACGCCCATTGTAGAGCAGGAGGCCGCCGGGCTCCACAGTGCTGAACCTGGGGCAGGGCAGGAAGAAGGAGGGCAGGGTGTGTGCAAGGAGCACGTGGAGACCCCCTCTCTCCCGTGGCATGAACAGCATCCCAGCACAGGGACACTAAAACCTGAGCATGGAGGCAGAGAGCTGGCAGCAGCAAAGGGCAGCAGCACTGCAGGAAGGCACGAGCTGATGCCAGTGCAGATTCAGAGCCCTTGGGCTAAAGGTGCCAGGGCAGCCCCATGGGGGAGCGAGGCAGCAACACAGGGGCGTGGAGAGCATCACCTGGATCGCGCAAGAGCACCAGAGCAGGGCCAGGCGAGCCAAGGACGCTGTGTGGGTGCAGTGGAGGGGAGGGAGAACTCACGAGAGGGCAAGGGTGAGGTGGAAGCGCTGGCGCAGGCCCCGGAACATGATGAAGGATCGCGGCGGGAAGGAGCGCGTGGACACCTCGCAGAAGGGCGCCTCGAAGCCGCCCGCCGGGCACTGGCAGCGGAAGCCGCCGTCGGCGCCGTCGGTGCAGGTGCCGCCGTTGCGGCACACGCCGGGCACGCAGCGCCCTGCACGGCTGTCCACTTCACAGTGCTCGCCTGCGGGGGCAAGCCAGGGATTGGGACGCGAACACGGCAGCCACACTCGTGCTCCTTGTCTTGGGAATGCAGAGCTCAGCCTGGATTCAGGACAGGGCAGCTGAGGGGAAGGAGTCTGTGGAGCAGCTGGGCCAGGGAAGGGTACGATAGGCCAAGTGAAACCCAGGTGTTCCCCAGAGCAGCCAGTGAGCTAGCGACCACTGCCAGCCCAGCACGAGCCACTGGGCTGGATGTGATGCCAGGTCTGGCTGAAGGGACAACTTTGGATCCAGTACAGCATGGAAATGCGACAGGAGGGCACTGGCTGCACAATCCTGAGAAAGGAGAAGCAAGCCAGGGAAGTCCTGGTAATGCTGAGAGTGCCTCCTGGGGCCTTGCCACCACACAAACCTGGCACAGGCATCTCAGTCCTGTCTCTAGGGTGTGGGGATAGCCCAGTGCCACTGCCCTGTCAATAGCTATAGAAGTATCCATGGCACTGGGAGCTTCCAAACACTGAACTCAAGTGGGAACCACATGGAGAACATCAAATACCCTGGCACCTTGCTGGCATGGGTAACAGGGATGCCCCACGCCAGCTCAACAGTGCAGTGCAGGGCATCTGTCAGCCCCTTTTCCTGTGCTATTCCCACAGAACCCAGGAAACCACTCAGCTGAAGTCCCACGCCCAGGCCCTGCTCCCATTACTTGCTCTGTGATAGGCAAGGAGGATGAGGAGACAGCATGAAGTGACAGGCAAATGAGCTCATTAACCCTTCTGCTAATGGCTGTTCACGCTTCAAATGCCGGAGGTTAATTACCACTGACTCTGCTTATCTCACCAGGAGCCACCTACAGAAGAGCTCCAGGCAGCCATCTGCTGCCATGCTCCCTCCCGACAGTCAGAGCAAGGCAGGGGATCCCTCCTCAGTAGCCAGAGGCCACCTCCCCTCATCCCCAGTTGCCAGTTCTCCACAGCCTGTTGGGAACTTGTGGCAACAAGACACCGGCTGGACTGGGAACTCCCCTGCCAGCCCCCCCAGCTCGGACCAGATCTGCCTGGCTCAGATCCTGCCTGGTGGGGCACCTAGGCCCAGCCTCCCCTTCTGCTCTGGCTGGGTTGCAGCTCAGCCACTGCACATGGGGCCAGTGTGGCTCCACACCTCTGCCAGACCAGCTGAAGACTGGAACAGGCTAAAACCACAGACTCCAATGCTCCCAGAGCCCATCACCCTCCTAGCACGGGGCACAGCCAAGAAACCTCCTGTGCCCCAGGCTCGCATAGTCTAGCTTAGTCCTCCCACTCTGAGAGAAGGGGTGGAAAGTGATGGCCAGGGTCCCCAAGAGTCCTCCATGCCAACTCCCTACAAAACAGATTTCTATGGCAACCTCAGCCCTGCACATGCAGCACCATGGAAACACAGAGCTGGGAGCAGAGCTGGACCTCTGCAGGCACAGAGAGGCTCTGACACCCACTGCCCTGCTGGGAAGAGCACCTGCCATGGTGACAGCAGTGCCAAGGGACGCTCCCTCCCTCCGGGGAGCCCCAGCCCAGCGCTCACCGCTGAAGTGCTGGCGGCAGACGCAGGTGTATCCGCCCTCCTTGCGGGTGCAGATGCCCCCGTTCAGGCAGGGGTTGGAGTAGCACAGGTTGATCTCCGTTTCACAGTAGTCCCCGGTGAAGCCCTGGGGGCAGCGGCACCGCAGGCCCGCGATGGGGTGGATGGGCCGGAAGAGGGTGGAGTGCGAGGCGATGAAGGGGGCAGAGCTGTCGAACTTGAGGACGGAGATGCACTTCATGTAGTTCTGGCAGGGCTCCCGCAGGCACACGTTGTCGTCGAAGGGCAGCACCTCCAGCATGGAGGTGCCGGTCAGCACCATGCGCTTCATGTACAGCTGCTCCTGCAGCTCCTCCGAGCTGAAGTAGCGCCCGCCCCACGGCGCCAGGGCTGAGAAACTGACGTTGAGCACCGTGCCTCCCACGTCCGTGTCGTTCTGGATGTTGAAGATGAAGATGTCCTCCTTGGGCGTCGAGAGCACGGTGGCCACTCCTTCCAGGAAGGTGGACAGCAGCGGGGAGAGGAAGCGCTCCTGCCACATGTTCTCCAGGCGCACCGTGATGCTGTTGGCCAGCATGTCCTCCGTGATGATGATCACGCGCAGGACGCACTGAGCCGTCACGCTGTGGATCCCGTCTGTTGGAGGGAACAGGAACACGCTGCAGTCTCTGCCTGCTGCTTGGAGGGCCTTCCCCTCCCAGCCCAGGGCAGAGCCCTGCACCCCAGTGTGACCCCAACAGGTCCCAGTCCCTGGTAAGGCAGCCTGGAGCCACAGTCCCAGAGGCTCGTAGGGGGACACTTGGGATGGAGGGGGAGTGGGCGGTGTGGCTGCACCTTCTCCTCCCCATCAGGCTCTCCACTGAAAGAACTCTCAGGTTTTCTCCTTGTCCTGGGTCTCGGCAGCAAACTGAGCTCTCAGGAACAAAGGTGCTCAGGAACAGAAGGAAGTCCCAGCAGGAGGTCTGGCAAACACAGGAGCTGATGCCAGGGCCTGGGGTGTTTCGCTTCCCTGCTGTGCCCTGTCTGCCTTCCCCATGCTGCCTTTTCCTGTGCTCTCCTCCTGCCATTTCCTTCCTCTCTCCTCCAGGCTCTCCCAAGCTTTTATGCTGGTATCTCTGCTTCCCCGCTTCTCACCATCTGCTCTGCATCTCTCCCTCTCTCAGCCCATCTCTGGTTTGTTTAATTCTCTTTAATCTTTGTTTTCCTTGGAAACAAACTCTTTCCCTTCGGGATGGCGCACCACACGAGCAATCTCCCAAGCAGGAGCAGAGGAAGAGGAGTGTGCAGGGACACCCGAGCACGCCTGCCTGCTCCCTCTCAGGACCTTGGCCAGCAGCAGCAGCAGCAGCAGCAGCAGCAGCAGCAGCAGCAGCAGCAGCAGCAGCAGCAGCAGCAGCAGCTCACCCGCGCACATCGGGGCACTCCCAGCCCAGCTGCTCAGGCTGCAGGGGCACCCAGCACAGCCCCAGAGGGTGATGGTGCAGCTTCCATCTGTGATCATGGGCCCTTGCCCCACCCCACCACCCACTCCCAGAGACCCAGAGGATCCTGACAGCCCAGGACACCCCAGACACCTCTGACAGCAGCTTTGGCTGGGGTGACCAGCTGGGAGAAGCCTGTCTGCTGCCCCCCAGGAGAATGCCTCCTGTCACCTGAGCCCCTCCTTCTGGGAGGGGACCCTTCTTCAGCATGGCAAGGCAAGACTCTGCCAACCTTGGTGGCCCCAGAAATGTTTGATCAGGAACCTCACTGCTCTTGAAATGAAGCAATCCATCTTCCAGCCCATTGCCAGCACCCCAACACTGGTGCCCCGTGGGCATTACCAGCACACAGCTGCCATCCATTGTTCCCATCCCTATCTCCCATCCCACATTCACCTGAGAGCCTCAAACCCCCACATTTCCCTGGAAAACTGGCTCTCCATCATCATCCCAGCACAACAGTTACCTCAGCACATCTCAACAGTGACTCCCATGACCAACCCTGGATCCCAAGCCTTGCTGTAACCTCCCCTATGTGCTTCACCTCCTCCAACCCACTGCAAGGAGGCCCGAGGGGCAGCAGGATTCCTGGCACCCCAGTCAGCCCCATCCCTGATGATGATCATGTGCACATGCCAGCTGCTGGTCCCTCACCCATGGCCCAGCTCCAAGCCTCAGGTACAAAGCTGTCTTTACTGCTCTTCTCTTGCCATGGCTGCTGTGCTGCAAAGCCTTTTGATTTCCCTCAGCCCTGTTTGAAGTTTGCAGTGCAGGAGGATTTACAAATTGAAACATCTCTCTTTCTTTCACCTCTCTCTACTCTTCAGAAGGTGAAAGCTTTCTAGTGACCCTGCAAATTCCTGTGCAAGCAGCAGCCTGCACACAGGGACTGGTGCTCTGGAGATAAGGCTGGCTCCAGGCTGGGGAGCAGCATGCCAGTGTAGTCACCCAGGAACTAATCTCCTGGAGGAAAGGGGGGTGCTTCTCTCTGAAGCCAAACTGCTCCCACCCCATATGGAAGCAAGGTGAGAAAGCACTCCTCTGTGTGACACCCTGCCTGCTCTGGCACAGAGGGCAGCATGAGCAGCAGCAACAAAATAGTTCCATTCAGCATCTGTTTGGACATGCCAGGGTATGTAGATCTGTCTGGATCAGGGCAAGGAGCTGGCACCATCATCTCCACTCCCCAAGGCACATTCTCTCTGCAAGAGGCTCATGGGGTACTGAGACCACCAGACCTGGGGGGCAGGAGTGTGAGGAAAGCCACAAGTCACACTTGGGGTAAGATGCTCCCCAAGCCACCACCAGCCTGGCAGCTCCCCCTGAGGAGCCACCTGGTGAGACAGTATCCCAGGATCCATCACTTTGGCACCAGATCCCTTCTCCACACAGCTGGGTCGTGCCCAGCTCCCTCCCCTCTCCCTTTGTCCCTCTCGCTGTTGGCCTCTCTGGTCAAGGCAAGCATGAGCTCCCTGCCCTGTCCTCTCCAGCTCCCAGCTCACCCAGAAGCAGCCACAAGGCAGGGGACAGCTCCTGCTCTCCCCAGGGCTGCTCATGGCCAGCAGATATCTGCCTGATTTATGGCTGTTAATAAGCCTCACACCATGCTGAGGGCATCCTGAGGCAGGCTGGAGGCCAGTAATGCCTCACAGCAGAAGGACTCTGTGCCTGGGGAAGAAAGGGAGTTGGAGGGTACCTGATGCCTTTGGCATCACCCAGCCCACAGCAGGAAAGCCAAGCATCCCTTTCCAGCTCCAGTGTGGAGCCAGTCCTGGCCCACAGCCCTCCTCAGTAAGCCCCCTCTAACCCTGTCCCACCTCAGCATCACACCCAAGGCTGCCTCCCCCCTCCAAGCAGAGGGAAGCAGATGGTTAAGAGAATGACCCACTGCAAATGGGGAAAGAAAAAAAAATAAAGCTACCAGAAGAAAGCCCAAAGCTGGCTGGAGGCACTGACCCCCCATGGGAGGCATTTTAATCACGAATGCTCAGCCTTTCTGATTAAATCCTGTGGCTGGAGAGCTGGTGCCTGGTGAATATTCATGCAGCAGAGTGAGGAGTCCTAGAAACACAGCTACAGGGAATGGAGCAAGGAAAAGGGACAAGGGGCTCTAACCCTTGTGCTGGACAGCATTGAGCTGTGTTTGCAATTCCAAGACTGACAATTATCAGCTTCCAAAGTAACAAAGCTAAATAGCTCCATGTCCTCTTCTGCTGATTGGCAGCAACAGTGTCCAAGAGAGCAAGAGCCACAATTCTGACTGCAATGGCCACCCCAGAGACAGCAAGGGTGCTCTGGGGACAGACAGGGTGACTTTCGTGTTTGCAGGTGAGGAACAGTAAAACACTTCAGACAGAGAAGCCAGGAAAAGAGACGGGTATCAGTACAGTGAACATTCCTCACTGCTGCTGAAGGGCTTTGGCAGACCTCTCAACATTTTCATAATATTTTACCAGTTAAGAGATCTGGAAAGTAAATCAGGTTCCCATCACCCAGCACAGAAGATGAATGCCATTCTCCTGCACCTGAGCCTCCACACTTACCACTAAGCCCAGAGAAAACCAGTCTGAAATGGTTTGAAGTCAAAATTATGTCAGTCTCTCACCCTGCCCTGATTTCAGAGTGCTGCTGGCCATGGACACTCCATGCCACTGTCCTGCATCCTCAGCAGCCAAGAGCAGATTTTAGCAGCCAGAAGTGTCCACACGCCCGAGAGAAGCTGAGGTCAGTTTGGAGGCTATCAGCCCTGCTGGAAAGGCACTGGTTTGTGGTGGCCCAAGTCTTCTGCCTCCTGCAAGGGGCTGAGCTAAGAACACACACAGCTCACAGGCAGGCAAAATGGCCCCTTGCCCTGTGTTTTAGGGGGATTCAGCCTCCCTCAAATGCACCATAAAGGCAGGGAAGCCACTTCCTCCTAGGATGCTGGCCCCTGGGGCACCCACATAGGTGCTACTGCTGTCTCCCAGAGCAGGAGGGTGCTGTGCCAGGCACAGTGCCTGGGGCAGACAATGCAGCCGGCTCTGAACGTCCTGGCTGCAGCTCTGCAAACCCACCCTCTCTGCTCACAGCGACAGCACGGGGCCGGCAGAGCTGCCAGCTGGGCGGGGGGCTCCCAACAACAAAGACTGAAAAACCAAACTAGGCTGCCACCTCACAGCCAGGGTAAAAGCCAACAAAAGGCCCATTTTCCAGCATCTCACTTCCCTCGCCAGAACAGCTCTTCCCCTTCCATCTTCTCCCCTCCCTGAGCACACCTCTCCCATTCTCCCTTCCCGCTGGAAGATGACGACATTCTAATTGCAAGGGCCCCTTGCCACGAGGCGGCTCGATACAGGACTCAGGATGTGATTGTCTCCTGCCTTTGTGCAGGGTTAAGTGTGTGAGGAGGCAGGGCTTGCACAAACTCACAGGGACAGAAGCTGGAGAGGTCAAAGCCACCCCCTCCTCCAGCAATGGGCATGTGTGTGCCTGCAGCCCTGCGGCTACAATTAGCCCCACAGAGCCCCAGCCCACTGCCAGGCTGCTGCTGCTCATGCAGGATTGCCTTGAACAGGGCTCTTTTTAAAGCCTTTGCTCCATCTTTTGAAAGAGATCCTCCTCTCACAGAATAAGCCAGACTGAGAGAGCTAAAAGGAGAGGCAGCTGGTAGCTGATGGTCAGGGGACCATCACAATTTAGAGTACGGCTCCCCAGGCACTCCTGGCAATTCAGTGCTTGGCCCCTCCAGAGCCCTCTTGCCCTCCCTCCCGCAGCCACTGCATGGTTCAGCAATGGACAGATGCCTCCATTTCACATCATAATAAGAAGGGCTAGTGGTGAAGGCAAAGCTTAGGCTCTGGGAGCTCCAGGTCCCAGCCCTGCTCGCTCACAGGCAAGCCCCATGGTCCATCTTTGTCCTGTCCTCATGTGGGCTAGAGGGCACCCCAACACCCCACAAGGCCACCCCTAGCTACAGCTAGCATCTGTATTTGGATACTCCAACAACAAACACCATGCAAGAGTTCCAGGCACTGCACTCAGGCTTGTCACAGCTGTCCCCTGAACACTAAGCTGGCTGCAGAACGGTGGCAGCAGAAGCCACCCTGCAAAGCAAGTGTTGGCAGGTGCCACAGCCAGAATCCGGACTGAGGTGTTTGCTGCTGGCAGATGGGTGTTTTAGAGGGCTCCTTCTGCACTGAGCTCAATCCTCCCTCCTGTGCAGAGCCAGGGAAGCACTCAGGCCCGGCAGACAGAAGAACCAGCTGGGCCTGGGAGCAAAGAAGTGCACCAGCCCCTGGGCCAGCAGCCTGGACATCCTGGGAACCGCCTCTTTCCTGGGCTAGCACCCCGGCACACAGCACAGTCTGGCTGGCCACACCACCTCCAAAGGTGCCTCACTAGCAGCCAGAAATGATCTCATAGCTCAGTAACGATGCTTTGTTCTGGCAGACCATTTCCAGCCTTGGCTCTTTACAGACACTGCTCAACAGTCTGCTCCCGTGCCACCCTCACGCCACTCCAGCGCTACTCTCTGACTGGAATGGACCCCCAGTCCAAACCTTGTTACCCATCCCCACCCCCAATGCACAACGGGCTGCCCCGGAGGGACCTCACAGAGACCCCCAAGGTACTGTACTGAAGATTTAATGATTTTCACTCCCTACCTGTGACAGTCACCAGCATGGAGGCCACAAGCGGACGGTTGTTGTCCAGCTTACGGCTCAGCCTCAGCTCCCCGCTCGTCTGATTTACAATCAACAAGTGTAGCTCATTTCCCCGCTCAAAGGTGTAGAAGAGGTGGTCAGATGCATCTGGGTCATATGCTGGGACCTTCCCTATGACCCCCGAGGGGAAGGTGTTGGATTTATTGGACACGTAGTTATTGAATAGGATTTGGAAGTTCTTCAGAACAGGGCTGTTGTCATTCTGGTCAAGGAGTTTGATGTGGACTGTAGCTCTGCTGACCAGAGGGGCAGAGGTGGCCTGCACTACAATCACATATTCAGACTTTGTCTCATAATCCAAGTCTATCAAGGCTGTGAGTTCCCCAGAAAAGATATCCATCTGGAATATCTCAGGGATGTTGCCTTCCACAATTTGGTACATGATCTGGGCATTGGGTCCCTCATCCGGGTCCACAGCTGTGATCTGGGCCACCACAGAGCCTACGATGCTGTTCTCCTTAACCAGGACCTCAAACTCTTCAGCAGGAAAGACAGGAGCATTGTCGTTCACATCCTGAATGGTGACCTGGATGTGGACAGGAGTTCTCTGAGGAGGGATGCCCCTGTCCACAGCGTAGGCAGTCAGCTCATAGACAGGAACGTTCTCGCGGTCCAGCCTGCGCACGGTGCGAATGATGCCCGAGGTGGGCTCTATGGTGAAGTCTCCATCCCCGTCCTCCCCGTTCTGGAAGGTGTACTGCACCCGCCCGTTGGTGTGGGCATCCCGGTCGGTGGCAGAGATCTGGAGCACGCTGGTGAAGGGAGGTGCATCCTCAGAGATCACGCCCTGGTAATGAGGGCTGACAAACTGGGGGGCATTGTCATTAACGTCATTCACCATGATTTCAACATATGTGGTGTCTGCCTTCTGGGGGATCCCATTGTCCTTGGCAGTGATAGCCAACGTATACGTGACCTGGTCCTCATAGTCCAGTTCTGCCTGGAGAGTGATGGCCCCAGAGTCTGGGTCAATACGAAACTGAGGGACGTTGTCTTCCAGGTAGTAGGTGATGCGGGCGTTCTCCCCCACGTCATCGTCCGTGGCACTGATCACCACCACAGTGCTGCCCACAGGCCGGTCCTCGTTGATGCTCACGGAGTAGTGGGCACTCTGGAACACAGGCCGGTGTGTGTTGGCGTCGGTGATGTTGATGTGAACGTGGCAGTTGTCACGCAGGGTGCGATCAGAGGCTGTCACCGTGAGCACGTAGCGCCTCTCCTGCTTGTAGTCCAGCGGCAGAGACAGAGTGATGAGCCCCAGCCCACCCTGCGTGCTGATGGAGAAGCGGTTCCGTGTGTTGCCCCCTGTGATCTGGTAAGTGATGGCACTGTTCACGTCCCGGTCGACTGCCGTGACGCTGAGCACGCTGGTCCCCACCGCTGCGTCCTCGTTCAGGCGGATGAAGTATTCCTTCTGGGTGAACTCAGGCCGGTTGTCGTTGACATCCATGACAGTAATGGTGACGCTGGCCGAGGCGGATAAAGACGGAGAGCCATGGTCGTGAGCCTCTACCCCAAAAAAGTAGTGCTCGACAGATTCCCGGTCCAAGGGCCCACTGACTGTGATCCACCCCGTGGCACTGTTCACCACAAAGGGTGTGTCAGCCGAGACCCCCGTCAGTTTGTACTCCAGGCGCGAGTTCTCGCCGTAGTCTGCATCCACGGCCTGGATGTGGATGACAGAGTGGCCAAGAGGAGCATTCTCCAGGACGGAGATTTGAAAAGGGGTGCTGACAAAAATGGGGGCATGGTCATTGATGTCCACCACCTGGATGCTGGCCATGCCAGTGTTGTTAGAAAGAGGAGGACGCCCCGCATCCTGAGCCCGGATCCTCAGGGCATACTCCCGCTCCACCTCAAAATCCAGGGGGGCCACCACCTGTATTTCCCCAGTGACACTGTCAATGGAGAACTGGCCCCGACTGTTCCCACTGATGATGTTGTAGTGCACCAGCGCATTGTTGTCCTTGTCCAGGTCCGTGGCGGTGACACGCAGGATCTCGGTGTGGGGCCGAATGTCCTCCCTCACTTGGACAATGTAGCGCTTCTCACTGAACTGAGGGATGTTGTCATTCTCATCAAGGACCGTGATGTAGACCTTGACAGTGGCGGAGCGGGGCCCCGGCTCGCCGCCCTGGTCGTTGGCTTCCACCACCAGGGAGTACTTCTCCATCTTCTCCCTGTCCACCGGCCCGCTGGTGGTGATGAGGCCGGAGCGGGGATCAATCTCAAAGACGTCGTAGGCGGCCCGTTCATTGACAAAGCGGTAACGGATGTTGGCGTTGGGCAGGGAGTCCACGTCGGTGGCCCGCAGCTGCAGAATGGGGTATCCCTCCTCAACGTTCTCGCGGATGGTCTCCCGGTACTCGCCCTGCTCGAAGACGGGGTCGTGGTCGTTGCGGTCGGCCACGGTGATGGCCACCATGGTGGTGGCGGAGAGCCGCGGCGCCCCGTGGTCAGTGGCCGTCACTCGGAAGTAGTGCAGGTCCATGCTCTCGCGGTCCAGGGCCTGGGTGGTGGAGATGAGCCCGGCGCGCGGGTCGATGCTGAACAGATCCCGCGAGCGGCTGTTCATCAGCGCGTCCATGGAGTACACCAGCCGCCCCGCCTCGCCCCCGTCGGGGTCCTGGGCCGTCACCGCCACCACCGCCGTCCCCGCCGGCTGGTTCTCCGCCACCTCCGCCTGGTAGTTGTACTGGGGGAACAGCGGGTGGCGGTTCGGTGCTGCGCGCCGGCCCCGCCGCGCCGGGGCCGGGACCAAGGGCGGCGGGCGCGGCTGGGCGGCGCGGGGCGCGCAGCGCGGCGGGGACCGGCGGCGCGGCGCCGGGGGCAGCCCCGGGGGCACGGCCGCCGCCCGGCACGGCACGGCGGCGGGACAGCCCCAGCGGGCCGCCGGCCCCCAGCCCGCCGGCGGCGGCGGCGCGGTGGCCCCCAGCCCGGAGGGGAACAAAGGGAGCAGCAGGAGCGGCAGCAGCACCAGCAGTAGCGGCGGCAGCGGCGGCGGCTCCCGGCGGCGGCGGCAGCAGGAGCGGCTCGGGGCGGCCACCGGCTCCTCCGCCGCTGCCATGGTGCCTCGGCGGCCGCCGCCCGGCCCGGGCGCACGGCGATGGGCTCGGCGCCGCCCCCGCTCGCGCCGGCGATGGCCGCCCCCTGCCCCGCCGCCGCCGCTGCTGCTGCCGGGGGTGGCGGCGGCTCCTCCCGCAGCCCCAACATGGCTCCCGCCGCCCCGCCCCGCCGCGCCCCCGCCCGCCCTGCGCCGCCATCTTGAGCGCGGGCGGGCGGGCCCTGGCGGCGCTCGGTGCCCGTCGGGCCGGACCGGGCTCCCCGGGCGGTGCCGGGCTCTCCTGGCCGCGGGCGCTCTGCGGAACGCGCGGCTCCCGGGCCCGCCGCGCCGGGCACCGCGGAGCGGCCGCTGCCGGCCCTGGAGCAGCGTGTGCCGCCCGCGAGCGAACCCCGGGCGCAGCGCTGCCGGCCCGGTCTCTGTGAGGGGCTCCCGGAGCATCCCTGCCAAAGCTGCGGGGCCCGCGGGCACCGGGACACCGTGCACCCTGCACGCACCTGCGAGCCCGGCGAGCCGCTGCTGCGGCACTGCCGGTGCCGAACGGTGCCAGAGCGGTGCCCGAGCGGTGCCCGTGCCACCGGCAGCGCCCCCGGGGCCGGGCCGTGCCCCCAGCCCCAGCCGGGCACGGCTGCCGGGCCGCCGGCACAAAGGGCGGGCAGGACGGTGCCTTGGCAGCCCCGCGGGCCCCTGCCACTGCCCTGTCCCTCACACAGCACCACGCTGGGCAGCTGCGGGGATGGGTTTTGCTGTGTCAATGGGACAGGCTGCCCCGTGCCCGCTCCTCCAGGCGCTGCCACAGCCCAGCCCCTGCCGCCCAGCTCCCCACCATGGGCAGGCAAGTGCGTGGCACAAATTTAGCTATCCCACTCCTTCCCTGACACAGACCCCAGCTGCCAACACCCACAAGGTGTGGCATCACCGCCAGAGGGAAAGTTGCAGGTTTTGCTTCACGCATCCCCGATACAAAACCCAACAACCAACCTTATATTTTTCCGAGGAAAATTCAGTTTGAGGCCCTTGCATTACGGTGATTCATTAATGCATCAGCCTCGTAATTTAGCTGTTGGTTTGATTCAATCAACTAATATTGCATGCTAATCCGCTGGAGCTCATAACAGGGTTTAGGTCCTCATTAGTGTTTGGCGTGCCTGGTAGAGGACATCCTTGGCCATGTCCTGCTGAAGGGGAGGGCACACTGGGGCAAATGCTAGGGAAGAAAGAACCATGTCAGGGAGGAAAATAGAGCAAATCTGAGAGATGGAGGGAGTTTAGGATGGGGCAGGGAAGGGCAGGGCATACATGGGACACACTGTGCCTCCATGCACATCCTAGCTCCAAAGGGGCCCTGCAGACGCCAAGGCCTGGCCAGGACTGGGGAAGCCACAGGGTGGGCAGAGCAGGCAGGGCTTGTCCTTGCCCTCTGCTTGTGCTGACCCTGTGTTGTAGGACCACGATGGGAAGGCTTAAAGTGGTGGCCAGTGCAGCTCAGCATGTGCCACAGAGAAGTTCCCCTGGTGCTTGTACAATGCTCAGGGCTGACACCCAGTGAATGCGGATGTCTAACCCCTGGAGAAGCCACCATGTTAATTTGTGAACTGCATAGGATGGGTAATCTGCTGTGATTAACTCCCCGGCCACCACGTAACACAGGGCTGTGGCCATACCAGCCATGGGCATAGAGTGCTCTTGGAGGATAGATGTTGTCCCCTACAAACCCTTAAACATCCACTTGAGCCCTCTCAGTGCTGTTAGGATAATGCCAGAGCAGCCCTGGCCTGCACACAGCTCACCCAAGAAACCTCATTTAACAGAGAGCAGCTCATCACTCACATGCAACAGAACATGCTGGCTGGATCATAGATCACACCTCCTCAAAGTGGGGATGTGCCGTCAGGAAACCAAATCAGGAGAGAGGCAATACTTTTTAAAAGTAATGAAGGCTTTCAAGTTTATTTGTTCTAATTACCCAGCTGACAGCTCAGGGAGGAGGAGAAAATTATCAGGGTATTACTGCCACAAAATAGTTGTAATTGAATCATTCCAGACAATAAAGCAGAAGCGCAGGTCACAGGCAATGTGTCACTCCCCCCGCGCCAGCCCCCCAACACCCCTCAGTGCTGCACCACAATGAAAACACCAATACGAGGAGACTCTGCTCTAACTGTGCATTATTACAGCCAACAATCTTGAGTGTCTCACCTACACGGAGAGCAGGATCTGATGAGCAGGCTGGGGACAGTGAGTCTACATGCTGCAGTTTGATTCCATGATGAGTGGAGGCCTCTCCTGTGCAGCAGGGGCATCTCTGGGGCTGGACCCCACAGCCAGTTCCCCCCAGCTCTTCCAGCCCTTGGCTGCGGTGGCAGCAGGGAGGTGGGGCAGAGGGTGCCGTGCTGCTGTGCAGCTGGGACAGGGTGAGCAACCCCACGGACAGCAATGTGGGAGCCACCAGCTCTGCACGCGGGCTCCTGGCAAGCAGAGCCACAGGCCCTGCCACTGCTAGACCACAGCAAAGCCTGTGCTCTGTCACTGAGGACAGGTGCCAGATGGACATCCCAGCAGCACATCATGGGCCAACAAGAAGCCCCACTCTCGGAAGCAAGCCGAGGTTGGCTCAGGGGCACACACAACCATGCGCTGCACAGAGCAATGGGGCACAGGAGAGCCACCTTGGGGGACACTCCAGTGAGCAGTGGCAGCCCTTGTGTGTCACAACTGACCCCAGGTGTGCAAATGGCACACTTCAAGGCCACATGCCTGGGGACTTTGGAGACAGAGGCCAAAGAGGCAGGAGCTGGGACAGGCCTGGCCCCGATTCTGCATGTAGCTGAGTTTGATGCCATCCCTATGTTTACAGTGGCACAGCTTGCACCTGGCAGGGCTGTGCCCATGGCCTGGCTGGCTCCGTTGGCACAGAGCCAGGAGCAGAGCCCAGCTTCCTGCTGCCAAAGTAGTGCTCTGCCCAGTGCCTGCTGTGCTCCCACTGCAGAAGCCCTGCCACCCCAGCAGCCCAGAGCTGCAGGCACGGGCTGAGGTTTGGGAGCACGCAGCCAAAGCGCCATTCATTACACTCGATACAGACCATTAAACCCTTCCCTGCCCAGGCTCCTGCTGTGGCAGCTCTGCTGGAGCCAGCTGAGGTGCACGTACCTTGTGGGAAGTGAACTGTGAGTCCAGCTCTGCCAAACCCTTAATGTGGAGCAGCAATTCTGGGCAGCCACCAGGAATGATGGCTGTGCCCCCAGCAAGGGCTGCTGCCCTCCACCCTTCCTTGTCAGCCAGCAACATGGTAGAAAAAGACAAGGCAAGAAGCTGAATGAGGGAAAATGACTGCATTGCTCCCATTTGGAGATCAGCACCCACTGCTCTGCCTCTGTGGGCAGCAGGCACCCAACCACTCCTGATACTTTGGTGCCCCCACGACAGGATTGGGCAGGCAGCGCTACACTCACAGAAGTCCAGTTTAAGACATTTTTATTCTTCTGCAGGTTACACTTAGTGTTTAAGAAAATACAGGATCCCTTTTGACATTCATACATTTTTACAGGGAAAAAATAGGTTTCTCTACTAGGGTGGTTATTAAGCATGGGCATTCCCAGGCTGGCTTCCTTGGCTGCCAGGACAACACCCTCTGTTCTCCAAGCACCACTGCCCCAGTGGCCAGTCCAGGCCTGCACAGCTTGTGTCATCCCCTCAAGCTAACAAAACAAAACAAAAAACTAAAGTAAATACAGTGCCCAGTATTTCCAGTTTCACAGCTCCTACACTGGCTACTGCAAAAGAAGACCTGGAGACAGGGAGTGACCACACTGTGCACACAAATATCTAAGAGACCCACGTTAGTGTGTGTGACTATCAGGGAAGCAGGTTAATCCCATTTGCTAGAAACCTAGAGGAAATAAAAATAAGGGTTCCCCACACTTAGCGTAGTCACAAACAGCTACTGGACACCAGGCTCACGCTGCCTCTGAGCTGCACGGGGGGGGCAGCGAGGCAGAGCTACGATGAAGCTCAAGGCAAGGAATGCACGCGCTTCAGGAGCAGGGAGCGCCTGCCCGAGGGCAGCCCTCTGCCCCAGGCAATGCTGCAGCACACGTGGCAAGGGCAGCTCCGCTCGGCAGGACACGTCTTTGTGCTGTGTGCAGCCAAGGGCTTCCCAAGGGCAGTGTCATCCACGTGGCTCTTACTTCTAGGCTGCCACAGTGTGCAAGAAATTCAGATTCAAACATCACTATAGAAAGCAGATTGAAAAGCAGCTGCTGGGGTAAGACCTCCATGACCCAAGGTGGGCTGCTGCCCAGAGGCAAAGCTGAAGGCTAGGAGGGAGTGAAAGGCTCACTAGACGAGGCGTTAGACAGCGAGCAGCTACTTTCCCTTGGCAGGGCTGCAGCACATTGGCACTAGCAGCAGGAAACAAAACAGATGTTACAAAAGCTTCTTCCAAGCACCAGCGGACTCCACTTGGTCACTGCAGGGAGAGAGACGCACATGGAAAAGAAGTGATACTCTAAGGCAAAGGCCTTTCTCTTCAGGACCTCGGGACACCAGTGCAGCTGAACATCCCCCCGTGCTGGCTGCTAAGCCCCCACAAGCTCTCTGCCCTTCCCACTAACACCAGCTGCCCAAGTAGCTCCTGCTGGGTCTTGCAGGCAAACCACGTGCCAGTGCCCACCCTGCTCCGCCTGCCCCGGGCACCAGGCCCCGGGGGCACCCCACACCCTCTCTGCCACTGGCGCTTCCACAGGGTGGTGAACGCTGTCCCAACCTTAGGCCTCACACAGAGGGATATAAGGTATGAGCTGTACTGGGAGGGAATGGGGAGAAAGTGTCAACAAAAGACATAGTCGATCCAAGTGGTTCAAACTCCAGTCCAAGGTGAGGAGCATTAGCTGGTACCAGAAGAGATTTCTGGGAACTCCTTATAAATCTCCAAGATGATCAGTTTCTCCATCTGGCACTGCTGGTCCTCCTCCTCCTCGCCCAGGATGCGCTGCAGGATGCCCTGCAGGTCAGTGAGGCGGTGCTGGTGCTGCAGGTAGGGCGTGGAGCGGATGATGGCATGCATCAGGGACAGATACTCCATCCTCAGCTGCCAAGCGGGAGGGGAGACAAAACACAGAGCACAGGGAAAGATTTGAAGTGAGATAAACAAGCCTGCCAGCCTCCATTACAGCATGAGCACAGGAACAGCTGCTTGCTGCTGCACCATCAACCAGAGCACAACTCCAGAGGCACCTGCTTTTCCTTAAGTATCATTAGTAACTATGGAAAACTCTGCTTTTCCCACAGCAAGACAGCTGCTCCTCCCCTGCCCTTGAATACATCCACATCCCCAGCCTCTTGCAACAGCAAACAAGAGAGATTCCTCCTACTACTACTCACAGAGGGTCTCTCTTCCCAAAGGACCCTGGTCAGAAGTGTGCAGACCACCAGAAGCCTGGCAGATCTTTCTTCAAATGTGCTGGTGTGCTGGGCAGGATAAATCCTCGCTTCCTTCCCAGCTCCCAAGGTTGATTTAAGCATCCAGAAATGTTGTGCCCACCCCAGAACTCCACTCTTGCCTGCACCAGCAGGCCCCATGAGGGACCAGGAAAAACACCATTGTTTTGGGACTGTGCTCCCTTCCCCAGTGAGTTACTGTGAGCACCTTGTCTCCAGGGGAGAGATCCGCAATCTGCCGCACCAGGATGTCTATCAGGACCATCATGTCTGTGTGGTAGAAGATGCTGGCTGTATCCTTGCTGGCAAAGATGTCCTGCAGAAACTTCAGCACCGAGTGTGGTGGCTGAGGCTGATGTTTGAAGATGCAGACTGGATCATCTGGGGGAGGCAGAGACTGTGCTGAGCCGCCCGCTCCCGCTGTCCCTGTGCTCCACCTTCAGAGCACTTCCCTTCCTTAGACCCCCTAGAGAGGAGGCTGCCCTGCCCTCGGCCAGCACTCCCTGCCCATGGATAGCCTTGGTGCTCAAAGATGTGTAAGCAGGATGGCAGCTCTGCAGGCTACCAAGATGAGAGCAAGCTCATTACGATGAGCATTAATCACTGTTTATGTTTCACTGACTATCCCAGGTGAGAGCAAATTAACACACTGCCTCTCAGTATCTCCTGTTTTTGCCCAACAGCCACCACTCATTTTCTCCCTGGTTTATTAAGAGGGGTCCAACAACCTCTCTGAAAAGCACATCAGAGCCTGTACCAAAAACAGGCTTTCACCAGAGACCAGGCTAGTACTGTCCCAGAAGCAAGAAAAGAAACACTTCCAAGTTGAAATGAGCCACCACATCCTGTTCTCTTGCAAAACACATCCCTGCAGACTCCAAAGGGGCTCTGGGCCATGGCAGCTCCTCCAGCAGTTGTCAGGAAGGCAGGCAAAACAGAAGCATCTTCATTAGGTTGTGGCCCCCCTCTTTCATCTCCCAGCTCCTCACTGTAAGGTGATCTCTGCAGGGAATCTGGCAGGGAAAGGCCTAAACAAAGGCTTTGGGAGGAGGCCAGACAGAAGAGCACTGGGGTGCCTGCTGCCCTCAAGCTGATACAGTGTGGAGACAGTGATTTGCAGCCCCAAAGAGAACTAAAGCCTGATTCAGATGAGCTGCATGCATCACAGGATGGGTTCTTTCCAGCAGCTCAACAAAATGAGTTCTCTCAGGCAGCAAAGCTCCTGTGCTCCAGAAGGTATTAGCAAGCACAATAGTGGCCTGCAGCACAGGCTGAAAGACCTGGCAGCACTCTTCCTGCAGAGATCTCCAGCGTTCCAGCAATCTGCTCTGCAACAGCTCTACAAGTGCACTGGATTTCACTCCATGCCTGAAGCAGACACAAGGCTAACCCTCTGCTGGCAAGTCAGAAATGGGAAATTCCACTCTAAGCAGTGTTTCTGAAGACAAAAGCTCCCTCTGCATCTGTCCCCCGGGGCAGATGTTTGCCAGCACAGGCAGAGGTTTCTATACCAGCACACACTGAGTCCTCTGCCTGTCCAAGGACAGAAGTGGCCCAGGACCAGCCTTCCTCCCAGACAAGAGCTTGCCCATGGCAGCTGGTCCATGCTCTGAGGTGGAGCTGATCTGATCCAGAAGGATGGAATGGCAGCCACTCCTCTGTCCCTAGAGCCATTAGCCATTACCTTACTCCTTGTGCAGCTCCATCCTCAGCAATGCAGGCTGTCACCCTCATGAACTCACAGGAAGCAGCACAGCCCAGCCTGAGCTGGCAGCTCCTCAGCTACCTGCACCCCTAAAATCCTACCCTGTAAGGAGCATGGCTGTGTCTCCCCAAGCATCTGTGTGCACCCCCTGCCAGGCATGCAGCAGTGCCACACACACACACTCACCTCCTCTGTTCAGCAGCAGCAGCAGCTTCTCTGTGAAAGTCTTCACGTTGGAGTGCTTGCTTATTGTAGTCATGATCACACTGTGTTCTGGAACTAAAGAAGAAACCTGTTCAGCATCTCCCTTTGCCTCCTGAAGACCATGATGATAAAAACACACAATGGGTGACCCCTATTTAACATCAGTACTCTGGGGTGCTTTGGGGAACCACAGCCTATCAGGGCTACAAAAAGATTAAGGCCACAGAGTGGCCAAGACCTGGAGAAGGCAGAGGACTTTTGTTCTGAGTTGGTATCAAGAAATGCCCACTGAAGCATCTTTATAAATTAACCCCACTCATGCTCTGCAAGTACACCCCAACAACTCTTTTGATTAGGCACCATGGAAGCCCAGTGACAAATCCACTGGGCTGCCCAGAGCTGCTGGGCAGGGCTCTCAGACCATTTTTTCCTCTAGGGTTTTGCACTACATTTAAACACAGTGTAGTGCCAGAGACCAGGAGAGCTGGATGGTGGTTAAGCACCATCAAGACCCAGTAAGATTCTCCCTCCCCATTTTTCACACTCCAGACCACTGAAATCCTGCCAAGGCAGAGCAGCACCAGTTCAACCTGGAATGTGGAGATTGAAGGCCAGGAGGACGTTGACAAATAAGTCAGGCAGCTGGTCAGTGGTGTCCGAGGGCAGCCCGTCCTCAATCACATCCAGCAGGAACTGCACAAACTGAGAGTTGAGATGTTCTGCACAAGGAGAAAGGGGCATTTACAGCACAGTGAAAATAAACCAAGCAACAAAGGACCATCCAAGCCACTTCTCTGTTCTTTTATGCTTAAAAACTATTAGTTTTTAGCCTCCATTAGCCTCCAGGAAATGAAGGGCTCTTCAAGTGGACTAGACAGACCACTGAAGCATCTTTGTGTGCAGGGGATTGCTGAAATTTGGTACCTCAACTGGCATTTGTTTTGAGTAAACAAAACACCAAATCCTGCTCTAGCTGTTGCAGAACCAATGCCACCAGTGAAGGCTTCAAGGTAGGAAGAGATTGGCATTCTTCCTGACCACTGGTTCAGTTAATCTCTTTTTAAAAACCCCTAATAACCTAGATCATTAGTAATAACCCAGTTTTCAATTCAGCTATTAGGAAAGCTCAGGAGCTCATGCAAATAAGTCCACCTGCAGGAAATAACTGCCAGGGTTACACAAGGAAAGAAAAACAGGGGGTGTAGAGGCTCATTCCAGTCTTTATTGTGCCGCTTTAAATATTGTACAGTTTTACCCAGTGTTAAGGTAAAGCTCCCGATGAGATATTTATAAAAATCTCTACTGGATTTCTAGGAACATTAAGCCTAGAATTTCCCAAATACAAAATAGCTGCGGGAAGAAGTGGGCAGTGCTTTCTGGCTGAAATGAAAGGACAGAGGATAAAACAGAATATTTGCACTTTGCACAATACCCTTAATCATCTCCACTTTCCCTAAGAGCCTGAACTACAGAGGGCTGCACTATCCTGCTGGAAGAGAGACCAGAAAGAGGCCACATTATGCAGCTGACAGCCTTAGTGGGTGTTTGTGTAGGGATCTGGGATCTCAGCCTCATCAGCAGACAGTCTCCAAAGCAAGTAAGAGGTGTGTGCTTTCACAGGCCAGACGTAAAACAAAATGCCACTTAGTCACAGGGATGGGCAAATCCATGTTGCCTGCAGCATGGCATTCAGCCCTCCACTGCTCTAACCCAGATTTGTGCTGCTCTTTGGAAATCTGGCATCTCAGCCCAGTGCTTCAGCTGCCAGGCTCTACTGATAAACAACAAACCCTACTCTTGCTGGGCCTTCCACTGAGCTGCCCCTGGCCTTGACCATCAGGAGAAGTCCCTTCCCTGTGCCTGTCAGCAAGCCCCAGACATCCCACCACCAGCCCTGCTATGAGCACAACTCTCTTACCATAGTGGTGATATGGCAGGGGCTCCCCCATGGAGAACATCATGGCCAGCACCAGAGCAGAGTAACACATCTTTTGGTGATCTGCAGACAAAGGTGCAGTCATTAGTTCTTCCCAGGACGTGAAAGCTTTCCCCAGCTGCTGCTGGGAAGTCACACATTTCATACAGACATGTAACACTGATTAGCCCACTCCTCATTCCTGTACTGGCTGAGCAGTAAGGGTGTTTTTCTCCATTTTAGCACAGCACACGCCTTCTGTGCTGTGTGTTTCCAAAGCAATTTAAAAATAATCATAACAAGAGTCCTCTATTTTTTCCTCTCTACTTCAGAGGATCTGGGCAAACTTGATCTGAATAATTAAAAACCTCCCCTGCACAGTCCCAGGACACATCCCATAGTTATGTAATTATTGAACCCAGAAAAAGCATCCATCTGGCCAGCTCAAAATACTGCCTGTTCCAACCAACACCACCCCCAGACAGCCATGCTGCTTGTTACCATCTCTGCACTGCTCTACTTTTGCTACCTCAGCTCTGCCTGAAGGTATAAAAGGTCCCTGGGGAGACCAGATCATGCTCAGGCTGTGCATCTGCCCACCTCCCAGGCCACACATCTCCAGCACTGATACATCCCACAGCCTGCTAGTCTAACACAATTTTCGCTGGCAGCAGCTATATGTGAATGCTCCAAAGAGCCCCTGCCAGTGTCTTTCTTGAATTTTAATTAATGGATACCTCTCAATAAATATTTGCAGTATAAAAAAAAAAGTTATCAAATAGGACCTGTGCCCTCATCAAATGTAGCCTCTGCCCAGTTCAGCAAGTCTGAAGGCAATAGGAAAATAAGTATTATTTAGGTTACCACACATACTGGCTAAATAAAGTTCAGCTACATCTTCTAGAAAGAGCCCTGGGGCACAAGGAAAATGAAGGTGTAATTATGAAAAACTGACCAAAACTACTTTTCATCAGAGGAGAAAAAGGCCCCTTCAATCTCTGATGCTTTTCCTGGCCATACTGCTGCCCTGCACAGTTCCAGTGCTCCCTCCAAACCCTTTAAGATATTTTACTTCTCCATGCACAAAGCAACTCATCTGTAAGCATCTGCACCCTGCAGTTTGGCTCTGACTGCACAGGCTGATGCCTTCAGTGTCACCACTTACTCCTGGACTTGGCCAAAGGACTTGCAACATTTGGCAGCTCTCAGGTTTACTGTCAGCATGGGGAAAAAAATACTATTGAGTTATTCCAGCCCCATGCCCCTGGAAAGTCAGCTCTGTCAGCAAAGCCTCTCCACTCAAAGCACACTCACACTGTCACAGTTCCACACCATGCCTCAGTTTTCAATCAGCAAGTACTTGGAGTAAAAATAGATCATTTGCAGCTTAACCAGATACTACAGTATGAACAAGATTAAGAGCTTGTAGACCATGTGGCAGCAAAAGAAGGCTGAAAACTGCTGTTTACTCTCTGTAAACAGAGAGGGAGGATATTTAATGACTTAAATATAATTCATACTTCTTATATAAGAAGTTCTCAGCTATAAGGTGACAGTGATGCCAAAGCACTGTAACAGAAAAGGGATCTGATAAACTGTTCACCCCATGATTTCTTCATTCTTTCCTCCATGGCTACAGGAGCTGGGTCTCAGAGGAAGGACACTGCAGTAGGTAGACACAGGCAGCTGCTGTTTTCGTGGTCCTAGAAAGGCTTTATTTTGTCAACAAAACATTTTCTTTCATCACATCAGGAGCAATGAAATAAAGTGAGAGTCAGAAGCCAGTGATAAACATGGCAGTAGCAAATATTGAGGAACAGACTAGAGATGGGAGGGAAGAGACTAGTTTTATACCTCCTTGGTCCATCTGCCATTAACTGATGTCCATTCATTTGGCTGACAGTAGTCTACATGAGCAGGAGGCAAATCTTGTTGTATTTACCTAAAGATGACAAATCAAAGAATGCTGAAACCAGCCAGAAACCTGAACTTGGGGCAAATCCAGATGAACCCAGGACATTCACACTGCACAGGCTCTACTCTGTAAGTTTTTGGGAGTGTCCCAGCTGCAGCAGGACAAGGCTCCAAGACTCACCATGCTGAAGAACAGAGTAACTGTCACTCAAAACACAGCTTTTGGTTTTTACCTTACAGAGCAGCGCCAGTGACTGTCAGAAATTAAATAGTATCAATGCAGCTCTCCTGAAGCAGAGGGACTGCTGACAACAGACTGAGAGGCAGCACTGAAGCAGCCATGACAGGTGGGAGAGATACAGCTGTTTGCTTACCAGCCTGCATTGCTGACAGCCACTGAGATAGTGGTGAGAAACTGCAATCATGTATGAAAAGCATTTCTCAGAGGCCTTTGAAAACCTTGCTTCCACCTTCTAAACACAGCAGTGTGAAATGTGGGCACTGGAAGCAGACACAATTGTCTGTGACTGAAAGGAGAAGAGCCTGACAGCTGACTTGCATGTAAAACTGTGCTGCAACAAGAAAGTCATGATTACAGACTGGATTATCCCTGCCTGTTTTCTTTGGAATTGTTCTGGCTAATTCTGTCTTACTGTGGCTTACTATAAGGTGTTTTAACATGGAGAGATGTGCAGGCCAGCTGCAGCAGAGGGAAGGAGCTGTCCAGAAGCAGTAAGACCCAAGCATCTGCAGAAGAACTGGCCAGCAGCCAACATGCCTGCATCAGTCCCAGGGTAAAGTCCTTCTCACCAAAGGCACCAGCATCCACAGACACAGCTTCTGCCCCAGCTGCTCCTCAATAATAAGCCAGGAATAAGCCAGGAGGGATCCCACAGAGCTGCAGCAGCCAGTTCCAGCTCCCCAGTTGTGTAGTGTTGGCACTGAGTGCTCTGGCTGCAGTCACCCACAGAAGGGATTAGCTATTCCACAGCATGTCACGGATCAGCTGCTATTCCCCAGTTCTTAGTACCAAAATAAGCTCAAGTCATTCTAGGATTCAAGGTCATGTTTTCACACAAGCTTGCCATTTGCTGGCAGCACATGAAGCAGTAAAGCACCAGAATGGCAGGAGGGAACTACTGATGCCCAGAACCACCTCTGAAGGACAGACACATTTGGGCCAAGGATGGTTACCCCTCTGCAGCCCCACTGTGAAGGCTGAGAGGATTGCATGATGCACAGATGCCATTACACCTACCATGAAGATTAGCACAAGAAAGCAGCACAGGATGAGGACACTGATTTATGAGGCTCCTGGATCCACACAGTGGTCTGTCAGCAAAGGAGGAGCAGCTTTTCACCCTCCAACTGGACCACCTTACAGCAAGGAGGGAAAATCCCTCCCCTTGAGATGACACCAGGGAAAGGGAGATGCTGCAGAGCTGCAGGAGCCCACTCTGCCTGCACAAAGACAGCTCAGACACAGGGCAGGAGACAGATCCCTGTTTGGGAAGGTGCACAGGATGCTCACTTGGAGAGAGTCTTTGTGAATGACAGTCTTTTTGGCAGCACAAAATCAGGAAAAATGCTGCTGCTGCAGGAGCACAGTCACAGTCCCATAACCAAGCAGCATTTGCTTCTTGGGCAGTAAAACTTCAGCCTGGAGAAGATGCTTCTCAGGCGTAACCAGATTAAACACCAAGAGTGTGATACGTTCCGAGCACAGAATTTATAAGCAGCAGTAAGAAAAGAGGAAGCACAGCCAGCACTGGAGTAATCCTTGCAGTGCCACACCAGCAGCCCTTCCCTCTGCCCTGAAATGCCACCCTCCTCACCTCTGAAATGCCTGCACTTCAAAGCATCTAGGCAGAGACAAGTGCAAAGCCTTCTGCAACAGGCTTGATTTTCATCTCCCATAGTCCTTTCCAGAGATGAGCCCTGTTAATGCTGCCCAGCAGTCAGGTTGGCAGGGACTCATCTGTGGTGGGATGCTGGGGGCAGGAATGTCTATTATGCAGGTTCAGAGTGGTCATCTGGGACATTTACTCAGCTCACATAAAATGGATGGGACAGTCCCTGTTCTCTGCAGACCTGGCAACCCTTACACAGCCTCATCACCAAATTATACCCCTCCTCATGACACCCACAACAAACAGACTGCAACCAAGGCAGCAAGGCTGCAAACACCAGGCTCTTCTGATGTCATCCATGTGGTCACTCAGCAGCTACTCTAATTGTGGGTCACAATTAGCACACGACAATGGATTTTTAATGGCCTTTTAAGAGAAATATGCCACTGTCAGCACTGGTGGCCTACAGGTTGGCTTGGGGAGCAAAACTGTGACTGTCCAAGACCAGGCACGTGTGGGGAGCTAGAAGGTAACTCCAGGGGAGTATTACTACATGTTCACCTTACTTTTAGGCTTTTTCCAGCACATGCTTCTGGCTGCTTGGAAATAAAGGACACTGGGCTAAGCAGGAGCTCTGAGGGCACAAAGGATATTCCTGTTAGCAGCAGGGACAGGTCATCCTAACAAATGGAGGAGGGTGAAGTAGAAGGAACATGAGGGCAAAGCCTGAGTATGGAAAGCAAAGAGCTGGGAAAACCTGGGCCATGGCACTATCCTGCAGAGGACCAGGACTGCAATGCTAACAACAGCACTACCACCTCCCTTGGCACAGTGGTGCAGAGAAGGCCCTTTCCTTTAACCAGCACACATCTCATTCACCACAAGGAAACACCACAAAAATTGGGTATAGAAAAAACTCTCTAAGAAACTGCAGAGATCTTCCTTGAGATCTGCAAGTGTCTCTTGTCAGCATTATGAAACAAAACTGGAACAAGTCAAAACATGTTTTAAGACATCTACAAGAATGACACAGATCATTAATGGCATGTTCAAGAGCTGGAGGGCCTCGCACCACTGGACTGAAACATCCCTTCCTGTGCATTCCCCAGTTACAGAGGTAATAACCTGAATAACTTCAAAACCAGACACCATTCCCCCCGAGCATGTGGAGCAACGGGGGGCCACTGCTGCTGCTGCAAATGATGCAGTGGGAAGACACACTCCCAGGGCTGTGGGAAGGGCAGCTCTGGCTCACCCTGTGTGTGAGTCTGCATGTCCCGGGCCAGCTCCATGGGCAGCACGGAATTCACAAGCGTTGAGATAACGGCAGCATCCAAGTTGCACATGGCTCCAAAGCACTTCAGCAGCAGCAGGCGCAAGGGCACCCTGTGTTCCTGCAAAAACAATTTGTCAGATCAAACCATGTCCTGGAGGAGGGCTCACTCTGAGGCACACACACAGCTTCTAGGAGTTCCTGTTGTTAGGAAGCCACAGACCTTCCCAGAGTGACATGAACCCAGAAGCTCTAGAAGCTTTTAGCAACAGTACAGGAATCACTTTACAATAATGTTCAGAAGTGGGCTGGCTACAGGTTGTTTGCACATGTGGCATGTGGCAGCCAGAGCTCAGATCTGAGATGTCCCACATCATCCACTAAATCTAACACATCAACAACCCATACCTGTCCCCAGCAAAGAGACTGAATGTGCTGGGTAGCCAGGATTCTCTGAGCATGCTAAGGGTTTGTGAACACTGCTCTGATGAAGGTTTCCTGACAAGGTAACATTTGCAAGCTCTCTTCAGAAAGCTTTGGGACATGCAAGGATTCCAGCAAAGATGATGCTCAGCCTGCACCTCACATGCAGGAGCTCTGATGCTGAGGTAACCTGCATACTCCACCCTCAGCCAAAAACTCCAGGGTTCAGAGAACACAAGTGTGCCAAGCCCTGGCACTGGGCATGACAGCAGCCAGGACAGGACACCCAACTGCTCCCCACCTGCTCAGGCTTCCTTGGAATTGTGGTCAGTCAGGAGCAGGCAGTGAAAGTCAGCAGGCTCTGACTGCCAGCCTGTCTTCCTGCTCTCAGCTATGCCACAGCCCCTGGTGCTGAGATCTGGGTTCAGATACACAAGTGCTAGATGAAAGCAAAATGCCACAAGACTTGAGGTGCTGTAGCTGGGGACTTAGGGACAAGATGGGGACAAGTTTTTTACTCCCACAGTCCTACAACAGAACATTCCAGGAAGGAGAGGGGAAAAGCAACACTACATAGGTGTTTAAGGCAAAACCTCCAATTGTTCTTCTAAATGGATTTCCTTCCTCACTCCAAAGGCTTCTACCCATTATCTACTTTCCTAACCAAAGTTATTTACCCAATGCACAGGAGTGCATCAATTAAAAGAAGAGCAATCACAGCCTGTCAGATCTCCCAAGGCATCCTCTGAAATCCTTCCTCTAGACACCAATGATGCCAATGCTGTCCCTCAGTGGGCCAGTAAAAGCAGCAAGCTTTACCCTTGCCAAGTGCTAGCTACTGCTTCAAAGCCTACAGCACCCTCTGCTCCTTCACACAACTTTCATGCATAGCCTTGACATCAGCCAGCATTTGAAAGGGACATGCTGCAGTTTCAGTGAGACCACAGAACTGCCCTATCCAAGGGAAACATCTTGACCAATGCTCTTTTGCATCTTCAGGGAAATCTTAAAAAGACATTTGGTGCATTCTGCCACCTTACCATCTGATAATATGCCACAAGGGACAGGACAGATTCAAACTCATTCTTCTTGCACATCTTCTTGCAAACTTCTGGGTCTGCATCTGTCTGGAAGAAGGAATTGACAGGTAACCCAGTGACAATCAAAGCAGAAGGTGCCTGCTGCAGGGACCTCAAGGGAGTCCACTTGTTTTCAGATCTCAGTAGCCCCAACACCTCACAAAGCAACTGAAGGCAGAGCACAGAAACAGGTCAAGAACCATCACCCTTCATCATCACTCTTCACCATCAAAGTGGATTCTTGAGAGATGCCTTTGCCACAGAGCACATCGTGGGCTGAAAATATCTAAAACATGACCCAAAAAGCACCTGATTGAGAGCATCACAGAGTTACACAGGGCAGCTGCAGCACTGCTCCCATCCTGAGATGCACATCTTCTCCCACCCCTAAGTTAGGAGGAAATGGTTGCACAAAATCCCACTCAGCCTTGCCCTGCAGGCCCAGAGCAAGGCAGCACAGGCTGTATGCAGAGTGACAAAGACCCTGGCATTTGTTACAGAAAACAGACCTGTTTTCTCCAGAACTGGAGAGGACTATAAAATAGTGCCAGAGCAAACCCCACACCAGTACCCCAAACACAGACCATGCCACTGCACTGAGGGCAGTTCCCAAATCATCCCTGGACACAGACTAGTGAGAGCACTGGGACAGTTATCCCACCATGGGCATGTTCCTCTCCTGTATGCAGAGATGTGTGAGATGATTTATACTTTCTCACAAAAACAGCTTTAAAGCTCACTTTCAAGGCAACCAAAGAATGTTCTTTGCATTTAATGAGTTTAACCCCACAGGTACCTCCCAGCAATGGAGGATATCTTAAGTGGAAGATGTTTAAATGGGCTTAGGAGTCTCACCAAAGACTTCCAGGTTTTCTGTGGCAGGTTGGGTTTTTTGGAGGTGAGGGTTTATATCCTCTTGTGATAGGTAAACACCAAAATTACCATGAACAGCTCAGTAACGCTTTTCAGAACAGCTCTGTAAGGTGGAATGCAGAGTAAAGGCAGCTCAAGAGCACTGCAGAGCCCACAGAGAAGGGTAGGTATTACTGACACTGAAGGATGCACAAGAAACCTGTGCCCCCAAAAGAGCAGATCCAGGGGCAACACAGGGCTGAAGGAGGTCAAAAGCAGGAACTTCACCAGCGCTGCCTGCTCTGGCCTGCCTGTAAAGGGAGGAATTCACTCACCAGGATGCGAAGCAGCTCCTCCAGGTAGCAGCAGATGACATTCTCATCCTCGTAGAGCGCCCAGCTGCGCTGCTGAGCATCGTCCTTGTGCCTGGCCAGATCTGCAAAGATCACCTCCAGCCGCTGCTCGTCGTGGCAGATCTGGCCCGAGGGCAGCCCCGCACTCAGGTTCTGCACAACAGCAAAACCACTGGTTAGTGGGGCCCTGACAGCTGGCTGTGGTTTGGGTGCCTGTTTCCTGCAATCTTGTCTCACAACTGGCAGCTGACCTCATTCAGTCAAGAGCTGGCAGTATAAAACCAGTACGTTTATGACACGTGTTATTTCAGATCTCATACTTTTGGAGCCTCTACCCTCTGCAGATTCTGGAAATCATCCTGAGCCAAACCAGCCTGGTATGGACCACAACCACTGCCAGGCAGCAGCTGAGCACCCCCAGTGAAGCAGACATGTCCTGGACAGCAGACCACCACACTGCACAGCTGCCTCGAGGCAGGAGAAGTTCCCTCTGCTGCCCACTCCCTCCAGCCTGAAAGGGACAGATCTGCCTTGAATTCTTGGCTCAAGAGAGGGACTTGTATGGTGCTCTCCTTGCCAGATGCTCTAGGCCTGGATCCTCTGCAGCAAGAACAGGAACCAATTCATCATGGGCTGCTTTGGTTTTGCTTCATTCCAAAGAGCAGAGCTCCACTGTTCCCCACAGCTCTGAGTGTGTGGCCACCCAGTAAACCTTACTGCACACATTCCATTCTCCAGCTGCTGTCAACTGCATCCCCATCACTTCTGCCTCACACACAACCCTTGCCATGAAGGTCTCACTCTTCAGTTGCCTTTCCTTTGCTCTTCCTCTCCTTCAAGAAAGAGGGGAGTGGTGAGGGTGCATTTAACCCACCTGAACGGCCGCTGTGCTCTGGGATTGAGGATAAGCCTCTAGGACCTAAGTATATCACATGAATCACTTGGGTTTCCTGAAAGCAAGGCAAGAAGGGGGTGTTCAGTACATGGAACTGAGCTGATCACAGGTGATGTGCCCAGGCACTAGTAAGAGAGGTAAGGAATAATTTGTGAAAAAGCTTTAATTATATACACAAGGGTTTGGCAGCAGTGACAACAAGCAGCAGGAGATCAGTGAGGTGGAAGAGAACCAAGCTGAGAAATTCAAACAACAGGGAAAACCCACTCACTGAGACCAAACTCCTAAAATTTTTGGATGAGGCTGTCTTACCACATGCAGCAACAAGTCATGATCACTCAGTGAGAAAAGGCCTTCATAACTTACCAGCCAGGAACCTGGAACCTCAGAGAAGACTTAGTCCTTCCAACAGGCTGGCTGTGCAGGCAGGGGCAGCAAGCCTTTAGGCAGACTTCACTTTGGGAGCAGAGCAGATAGATTTTGTACAGACAGGAGCCCATGTCTTGTGCCAGTTGTGACACCTGCACATGGATGGCCAAGTGCAGGAGCTGCACCCCTCCTGCCTATCCCCACCCTCCAGCCCTCCCTGTGGAAACCACTCCATGTTTAACACTAATGTCTTGCCTGCTTTATTAGAGACAGACTTGGTATTATTTGCTTTGGGGTATGAACTAATTTAGGAGTTCAAGTCCATGCTTCAGTTATAAAATAAAGAAGCTTTCTTGTTGCTGCTTCTTACATAATTTTTGTCAGGCAGGTAATGAAGGAAGAAGCACGCAGGTTTAACACAAACCACTGACCACACTTGAAATTTTGGGAAGCTGTGGGTGGCCTAGCAGAAAAGCAGCTGTAAGAAAGCACAACAGCTTTCAGGAGCTGAGTACGAGAATGAGAATTTCCCTCTGAATGGTGATTTATCAGAAGCAAATACATTAAGAGAATCACTTCACCTTGCCATCTCCTTAGGAGGACCTACAGCACTGCAGTGTCACCTGCCTGTCCTCAAGTGTCCCAGCTGCTTGGGAGAGGATTCTCCATTATGTGCCTTACATCCTCCTCACTGGAGCACTGCAGGGCCAGTCCTACCTCAGTCCACTGCTGGGCCCTTTTTGGATGACCATTTTAATGAGTATTCATTTTAATGATCCCTCTATTCAGCCTCTTACCACTAATCTACTTTCTCCAATCCTTCATCTGCAGCCCTTAATGACTCCACTGAGCATCAAGCTTGGATGGACTTGGATGAGATCAATCCATTAACAAGCTATTCCATCTGACCATGTAACTACACCTCACACTGTCTCAGTGCACTTTCAGCACCATTCTCAGCCCTCCCATCACCAGTCAGGTCTCTGCTTATTGAACATCTTGGCAGCTAAAACAACCTGCAGCATCATCATATGGCCATTTCCAGGAATCTGCTGGAGAGCCCATAAGCAGAAGGAGGCTTCAGTATTTCTAACAATGCCACTTTGCATTATCTTGCTGCTTCAAATAGTTCCCTGCCCCCAGCCCAGCAGAACAAGCTGCTACAGGGACTTCATTCTTCCTGAGCAGCCCAAAACCATTTTGGGAACTTTATCATACCCACACTGCTCAGAGGTGGCCACACCTGCCATGCAAACCCAGCTGCTGTCCTGGCCATTTCTCCTTTTCCCACTCCCCTGCCTCCCTCCCCCCCACCCCCCCAGCCAGTGCAGTGGATCACCAGAACCATGGTACACACCTTCCCTCCAGATGAGCCCCAAAATCACATAGCAGGTTTTCAGACAACTTCATGGGGACTGCTCTGGGAATTCCTCCGTCCTCTGGGCAGCAAACCATTTCCACAACATTATCCAGAGAAACCAGACAGCTAACACTGGTCCCAACACATGCAGGCCTCCATGCTCCTCAGCAACTGCTAAATGAGATGAAATATGGAGCAAGAGATGCCTGACTTCAGCTGAGCCAAATGTCCCAGGGCAGGCCTTTCCCACACACTTTTGAGCAGCAGCAGGTCTGCTCCCAGCTGACACAGCCCCACCCAGGGCAGGTGAGCTCTGCAGGGAGGCAATGTCAGCCATGCACAGACCTGTGGGTGTCACAGGGAGACAGTAGCCAGCCCCCACGTTAGCTGTGCCTCAGAAAGGACTCTGCAGCCTCCACTGTTCAGGGCTCCAGAGGTGTCCTCAGCAGCTCTCTGGAGGAGTGGAACCATCTACAGCTGAGCTGGGATAGCTGCATGCAAAGACTGCCACGGACCTTCATAAAGGCTCTACCAGAAGTTACAGAGGCAAAGGCCAGCCTAGGCACTAATGCATCCCTCCTGCCCTCCAGCCTCCCTCTTGTTACACCATTTCACTGAGGAGGAGTCCCCCTAAGAGCCCAGCCAAAGCACTCAGCCTTGGAAGCACTCACCCTGCTGGCCTTGCCTCGCCCCTGGCCAGTGTGGGGACAGACTGAGCCCCAGAGCAGCCTTTGTGCCTTGTCACAAGCCAGTCTCTTTTAAGCAAAGCTGAATCAATGAATGATCAGAAGGCAGCTTCAGGGAAGGAGAGGGTTTCAGCCACGTGAGCCATGAGGTTTGCAAGAGCTTGCTGAGGACAACAGGTTCTGGTGATGGGCAGCTGGGAGCAGGCCACAGCCCAGCTGAGCTTCCCTACAAGGAAAACCCCTGACAGAAACACACCTCCCACACCTACTTTATGACTTGTTCCTCCATCTCCAACACATCCAAGAATAGTCTGACCTCACTCAGCAGCCTGGGCTCAACTACAAGACCAATTTACATTACACATCTCTGTCAGCAGTTTTCAAGCTTAAATTTAAGGCAACCAGAAGATGGGTCTGAGTCACAAGTACAATTCAGCAAGGCTATTTTAATAAAAGTAGGTAAGTGGTTTCTGAGTTGTCCCTCTCAAGGTGCAATTAGCTTGAGCATTGGGCACTTCTGGTTGTCACACACCAAGTTTAATAAATCTGCAAAATTCCAACCTCCTTAGACATGACATCTGCAGTACATGACATGCCCTCCTCTCAGATGGGAGGTGATCCAACAGAGCTGAAGGCAATCACACATCACCAAAACCCACTAATCCAAGTGATTCTCTAGAAGACCAGGGGGCATCTTTACATATGTTCAAACTTCCAACGAGTTCCCATGGAAGCCAGCTCCAGTTTAGACAGTCACTGCAATGCTGCCTTTGAAAGGAGGTTTCAGTCCCTTTGTGCATCTTACCCAGCCACTGTGACACTTATCATGAGGTAGCTCATGGACAAGAGGAGGGACCATTTCCAAGGCCAGGCCAAATGCTGACACAGGGAAGCCAACCTGGCACGTTTGCCCCTGCAGATCCCAAATAGCATGGTACCTCTGAAGTATCTTTCCTAAGGTGTGAGCTCCTCAGCACCCTTCTTGTCTCTGCTGTTTCCCCAAGTTAGTCTTACATTACCTCTCAAAAAGCAGCAGCAGGATGCTGTCCCAGCATCTTTCATTCTCTAAAAAAACCATGTGCCTGTACAGACTCCACGCTGGAGGAGCAGCAAGGTAAATAAGATGGAAGTACTATTTAACCTTCAGAAGGCACTGGGGATAGAAGAGAGGTAAGGGATTCTGGAATTGATTTAGTAAACCAGTGAGCTGACTTTAAATTAAGACTGGAAAAGGAATAGAAAGGATGTAACTAATTAAAGAACATGAAACAAAAGGTTGAAGCGGGTATGGTATCTACTACAAGCAGAGCAAAGCTTGAAATCAAAGCTGATACTGCACTCTGTTTTAGGGAGTCAAAGAAAAACCTTGAAAAATATGCAAGAGATGAGTTGTCATGTATTTGCATGGACTGGGGAGTAGAGGGATTTCAGAAGCTACAAATTAAAGAAGAAAATTCCTTGACCTAGAACTGACAACTCAGCAACAATTCTACACAGAAGCCCCTGAGAATGTGGAATGATTTGGTATAATGAACAACACAAAGCCAACATAATAATTTGTACCACTAAACCACACTAGTGAAGCTACAGTAGTGCAGCCTCCCCACAAGTACACGTGAGCACCCTTCAGCTGTCAGAGGTGTCTTCTACACCAGGTGAACAACCTCACCTGGGACCAGGCCCCCACATATCAGCAGAGCTGTATCACCTGCCTGGGACACTGAGAAAAAATGCACACCACACCCACAACATTTACACCTGAGCACTGTGCAAGCCCATGCAGGCTGTCCTGAAAGCAGTACTGCTCAAGATAGGTAGGATGAGGTATTATGAGATGGGACAGAACCTTCTGCTGTGTCTCCATACATTGCTGGTCATTTTAAAATCCTTCAGATGTCCTAGATGACAGATCTCATATCAGTTACCAGAAGATCCATACTACTCCCTGCACCCGCATCACCTTCTTTCCATCCTTTTCAGGCTGGTCTGCAGCAATGGCCATGAAATTGAGGCTTTCAAATCTCCTCTGCAGAAACTTGGCACTAAATAACTTCAGTGGAATTAAGCTTATTGTATCCTGAGTACAGGTACGAATGATAAAAATAATATTCAAATCTTGGACAAGGTGCAAATATCAGAAAACTGAACTCAGTATGCAAGACAGAGCCAGAACATTTGCTTGAAACAGCTAAATTTTTTTTGCTGAATCCAGATCACACACTGACAGGGCATTGTTATTGGAGAAGGAAGCAATTAACCACTACGTTATGGCCACAGAGACTTAATGATTGCTTATAGGGCCTTCTATTCAGTACAAACAGGCACCCACATTATGATTTGATGTGAAATTTGAATGTCATTAGTCCTCCATATTCAAATGCCTCTCAACAGTTCATTTTAGTCTTGCTATAAGCAATGGAATTCCAGTCTTAGAAGTTTTATATGACGTGCACTCCTCAGGGCTGCACTGAGCAAGTGGGAGCTGAAATTTATTATCCCTCCAGCTAAAGCAGAAGGCTGCCCAGGTGCACTTCATTTCAATGACTGATGCCAAAGGAGAAAGACAGAATTATTTTGACATAAAGCTCAAGATAATGCTCCAACTCAAAGCTATGTTGTACACCTGCAGCTCACCTGGGGAATAAACTCACCTGTTTTCCACTTCTCTGCTAACAGCACTAGGACCTGGCTCAAACCCCTGGTTCCCCTGGCTGGATATTTACCCCCATGTAGCACCTTTGCATTTGGGATCTCACTGCATTTCTCATCCCAAGCACCAGGAGCTCCTATCCTTGATGCTCAGAGGTGGCGTGCAGCAGCCTCACGCACATTACCTTACTCTCCACCACGGAGATGAGGATCTGCTCCATGATGCTGCTGGTTGCAGGGACAGAGGTCTGGATGTGGCCGATGACGATGCCGATGGCCACGCGGGACAGCTCGTAGCTGAGGTGGGTGTTCCTGCGCACCAGCTCGATCAGTTCGGCACCAATTGTCTTGGGCACGGAGGCCACCAGGCCACCGCCTTCTCCTGGCAGCAACTCCACCCCAGCCGCCTTCTTGTCCTCCAGGCAGAGGTTGCTGAAGGCATCCAGGCTCGCAGGGGGGCCCGGGGCAGTTTTCTTTACCTGAGAAGTCTTCTCCCCATCCACATTGTGGGACCTCTGTGTCCCCCCTTCAGCGGGCGGCGCTGGGGCAGCCCTCTTGGACTGGGGAGATTTGCTGGTATCCTTTGGGGAAGTGCCGTAGCGGGAATGGGTCACGGAGCCGCTGTCCAGGTTGCGGGTGATGGTGGTGTGCACGCTCCGGCTGGGCACGGGGGGCGGGGTGTTGGCAGGACTGGAGGCGGCCGTGGGGAGAGCGGCCTCGGATACAGAAGAAGCAGTGTACAAGGTATCCAGGGATGTTGTGCTTATAGAGGAGGCACTAGAAGCTGACCCAGGAATAATTTCAACAGCATCTGAAAGGGAACAATTAAACATGCCTTAGCAACAGCATCAAAGGAAAAGAGAAAAAAACCCCAAATTGCTACAGCACAGTCCATTAAAAGGCTCATTGTGCATTCGACCAGAGCAGTTTAACTCCTCTTCCTGCCTCACTTATCTCAAAGCAAAATTGTACCAGTTCTCTCTGGAGCATTCCCACACAATCACCTCTTTAGAAAAGGGAAAGCTACTCTGCTGAGATGAATACCCTTCAAAGGGCTCACTGTTTCACACAGGGGAAGGGAGGGAGAGATGGACAGAACTAAGGGACAGAAAAGTCTTTTCCCCTTGGGTTAGGCTTTTTCTGTGTTAAGGACGTAAGCCCTCGGTTTTGAAAGATGGTGCCTCAGAATTGCAAGACACAGAAGGCTTCACACACAAGCCTGCACCTCCCTCTTGCACAGACCTCACGATTTGCACTGACAGTGGAGGAAACACTTCACTGACAACCACTTTACTCCCTTCTTTTCACCACTCTCACAACATTTGATCACGAGCCCTGCAGGCACACACTGATTTCACTAACCTCCACACTAGCTGCTCTACTGTATTTCTCCCCCCCACCTCTAGTTTTGACTAGCTCTAGCAGTGGGAGTCCCACCTTCCAAGGGGAAAAAATCCACAACAAGCAAAGAGATATTAAGATTTTTCTTTCCTTTAACCTGGTCTCATATATAGTTTTGGTTAATCTTATCCATTAGCTTCTAGAGGGCAGAAATGTATCTGAGCACTTCCCTGACTATGAAAACAATTACTTGGACAAACAGTGGGGGCTGGCTGTTTGTGAGCTTCCCAAGAGCAGCTGTGTTAGTGCTGGAAGAGAAGGAGCTGTGCCCCATGGGGAGCTCAGCTCTCACAGAAGGCAGTTACACACACACATGCCCAAAGGAAGGAGCAGTGGGACTGATGTGAAATGCCTTTGCTGCCCTTCTGCAGGCAACTACAACCCTTCCTACTCCATTGGTGCTAGGAGCCCTCCACTAGTCCATCTACCTCTCTTGCCAAAGTAAACACCACCTAGGCAGAAAAACTGGGCCTTTCACACCCACGCAGGTTCAGCATCCCCCTTTTTCCTCCTCCTCACAGAGGATCATTCATGACTCATAGCTCCCCCTGTGCTTCATTAAATAATGAGTTGAAGGGAATTGACCTTTGCAAACTCCCACTACTCCAGTGAAAAATGGCTCAATACCATTAAGTACCATTAAGGAAGCTGGTGCCAGCCCCAAGTCTCAATTACCTGCAAGTCAATAGCTCTGCCCTGCTCCACACAAGGGGACACGAGTGGGCTTGAAATGGGCTGGGTGTCACCAATGGCATCACTGTCACAGCACAGCAGAGCACTTGGGCAAGCTGGCAGCAAGTCAGAAGGATAAGCACTATTCTGCCAGCCCAACCATGCTGACTGAAGATGAAGAAGCTCCAGCCCTGACCCCAGGGTCCTGCCCTCAAGTGTTTCTCACTGCCTGCTCCTCTGCCTGTGGGCAGCACATAGGCAGATGTTTCCATGGTATTATTACTGCTCCTTACAGGCACCAGACACTGAGTTCATGGAAACTACTGTACAAAGAAAGTGCTCAACAGATTGGGAGTTGAGACTGCATTAAAAGCCAGTGAGTTCCCCTGGTGAAGTTTCACACACTGCAAGGGAACGCTCCCTCTGCCTTGTTGGGAGACAGCCATGGTGTCTGTGGGAGAAAAAGGACCTTAAACCACTGACTGTGCACTAGCCAGATTAGCCACATGAGCAGGCAGAGAGTTGCTCCTCGGAGAGCCACAGGCACTGAAGGAGCAGGGGGTGCTGTACCTGGCACCCATCCACAAGCTGCTCAGACCCCCCAAAATCAGAACAGGCCTGAAGGAGCACTGGTCACCAGCTCAGGACCACTAGCATTAAAACCTACAGGAATCAGGCTGTATACATTTTATAGATATATTTGTAAGGATATAAAATACAATCAGAATTCAGGGAATGGATAAGGACCTAAGCACAAAGGCCTCCTGGCTGTTACAGGACCCAGTGTCTCCTTCATGCCCAAGACCTGGAGAGCAGCTTGTCCTTACTTTTAATGGGAGCACCAATCTGTGTGTTCTTGCGCTTCTCTGGAGGTGGGGGGGTGACAGGAGCAGCACGATGAGCCTGTGGTGAGATCTGTAAGGAAAGATTTCAGAGCAATCAAAGGAGGCTGATAATAAAGATATTCTCTTTATGAAGACTTCTTTTTCACGTGCATGTGTAGATTTGTCCTTACATCTCTCTTGTCATTTGGGGCAGTTTTCTCAGGAGGGCAGATGCTAATGGGCAGCCTCCTAGAAGAACAAAGCAGGACTCAAACTGACTTCATCCCCTCCCTGTGACAGGCAAAGCAGCCCTTGTTTAATTACTGTGTTCAGAAGCACATGGCACATATGTCGTGTAGACCTGTCAAGCATTTACTCCTCCTTTATTCCAAATGCAATCCCACACACTTACCATGTCTCCACATTACTCTCAATAGCTCCACAGAGGCTGCAAACAGAGTGTGTATTTACACACTCTTCTGGAGAGATCCATTACATCAGCTACAAATACCCTTGCAGAAAGACAAAGCCAAGGACTGGAAACATGTAAATGCCTTTTCCACGCTTTCAAAGCTACTTCTGCTCATGCAGGGAGAAAATAGGGTTTGACCCTCTGTGCAATACCATGCTACCTATAGCAAGACACACTGGGAAAAGCTTTGCCAGGGAGTTGCATTAACTCTCCATGTCTGGGGTTTCTCATGCAAGTCTCTTCTTCCAGGACTGCCAAGCCAGCAGTGTACAAGCCCCAGACCCAGACTCCTACACTCATCTTTTCCTGTCAGATGTAAACACCATGATCACCAGTATCACATGCACCCACAATTACTCCAGTGAGGTGCAGCCTCAGGGTCAACCTCTGATGAGCAGAGCATCCCTGAACACAGCAGCCAAGCTAGGTGGGAGCACATTGCATCAATACACCAGTCCCCACAGCACAGCAGCTCAGGGCCAGGAGACTGCTCGGGGGCTCTCAGGACTGCTGGGATTCAGAGCCTGCTGCCTCAAATGTGCCTCTGCTTTTATGGGATATTGCAATCACTGTCTGTGGCCAAACCTCCTAGGAGAGCACAGGAAGGTCTGAATGCCTTGGGTAACCTGGCTTTCAACCATTCAGAGTCTACAATGACATTCAGTCATGCAAGTGACAATTTTCCAGGTTTGTTTACCCTGGAAGAGAAGTTTTTCTGTGCCTTGACATTTCTGAATAGACCTCTATAAACACCACACACACAGGGCACAGAGCTCTGCCACCCCAGAGTGAAAATCTGAGACAGGCCCCTGAAGGGTCTCTATCTTATGTTAGCTCAGTAGAAGGAGAATGAAAAATGTATTTTTTCCCCCCAGATCCAGGAAGGGCAAAAACTTCATCTGAAATGGGAGCAAAGATATTCCTATAAATACAACATCTTCAAAAGCCACCTCAAATATTCACAACTCTATGCCAAAAGCTGACAATGTCTAGATCCACTAGACAAGTAAAGACAGCAGTTTGCACAAAGACTTTTAAAAAAGGATCTCTTAGTCCCTTTCCCACTCAACACCAGATACATCCAACCTTATACCATGTCATATAAAAAGTCACTTTATGAGTGCCTTCAGCCAGTGAATTAGCACGAGGCACTGCTGCAGACTCCCTGCCTGCACACTCGGCTCTTGTCAATCCACCCCACATTGTTCTCTGGGTGGAATGCTACCCAATACTTGCACACAGCTTCAAAAATTATCTATGTTGGTCCAAAAAGAGACTGCACAGCTGAGAGAGGTCAAGCAGATCAGGAGGGGTCTCTGCATTGCCATGGTTGGTAGGCTGGCCCCAAATCCAGAAAGTTCAGCTGTGCTAAAAGCAGAACCCTGTGTGCAGAGTGCTGGAGCTGACAGCACGAGTTGGAGCTGCTTGGCATGGCACAGCCACAATTACAGAGGCAGTGGGATTTAGCAGACAGGCAGGCTCAGAGCTTAGTGCAGATGCATGACATTGTTTGGAGATAGCGAGGGCTGGGTCATTCTGGAGTATTTCCATGGCTCCCAAATTTACCACACAAGTTTAACAGTTATTACAGGCTAGTGCTTAAATTAATAGATGTACAGACAACGCTAGTTCAGCCTCTGCCAGTTTAGACAGCCACACACCACAGTACAAGCAGTTGTGAGAAGCACATGAAGCATCACAGGAATTTCCCTGTGCTTGCCCAAGCTGCATGATCAGGAGCTGTGAGGTGTAACAGTGGCCATCCCCTCCCTCCACCATCCCCTCCTAGCCACTACCTGGGGCCAGGAGGATGTACAACACCAAAACCCCCAAAGGAAACCCCCCTCCTCTGTGCAGCTGCCATGCACAAGGTGACCATGCAGGAGTCCTTGAAGTTCAGATCCCACCTGTCCAGAGGGGAAAAGATGAGGGACCTTACCAAAGGTTTAAAGAGAAGCAACTGCACTTGTGTTGAAACTCTCCCTTTCCCCAGGCCTCTATTAGGGCACTGTGAAGTTCCTCAGATCCACAGATTTTACACATCTGCTGTCTGTCCTTTACCCTTTTGCAAGGACTGATAGCAGGCTGTGCTCCCTGTGCTGCTCAAAACAAGAGCTGACTTTACCACAACACTCCCATTCCCTTTGCAGCCAAGCAGGCAGAGAACATCACCACTCTGACTCCTGGGAGCAATGTTATTATAGCAGTACCCTTTAAACAAAATAACAAAACAATAAACCAATTTAAACAATCTCCCACCCACCACCTCCTCCAGGCAAACTCTGCCAAGCCAGACACACTGGTCTGTAGCAAAGGTTTCTGGAGATGAGCATCACAAACTCACTGAGCATGCACAAATGCAGCAGACTGACTAAAATAAAATACTCCAAGAGCCCAACCTCCACCCTTGGCAGCTGGTGTGGCAGCAGCCCCAGCCTCCCACCTTATGCTGACTGTGGAGGAGCTGAAGCACAAATGCCCCCACCAACTACTGCAGCCAGTTCAGTCCTGGGAGCAAAACCACTGAGAGGAAACCTCAAATTTTGCTTAGGTTTTCAGATGCAAACAGCAAATGCACTTGAAAATCCCAAGCAATGAAAAGCACATGCCAAGACCTCTGCTCCCCTGGAACTAGTGAGAAAGTTTATATTTCAGTAGGTCTCCTCTTAGGCTACTGCATAAGCAGTGGAAGAAAGCAATGCTGCTTCCTCCACTTTGTATTTTCAAAGCAGTCAGGAAATCCACCAAGCTGTTAAAATCTCAAGGAGCCCTTTCAGCACAGGGCTAAGCTGGAAGCTCTTCAACTGCATCCTCAGTGCCACCCAGACAGAAACAGTTCTTTGTCAGCCAAGGAAATTCGTCTTCCTCCTTTTTGGCAAGCAACCAAACCACAGACCAGATAAAGACAGGGAATCAGCATGGAGAATGGGCTGTAAGGCACCCCATTTGCTCAGCCCATAATGTACAGGGTTGAGAATGGAGTTTGACTGCCAAAGAACAGAAATGAATGCTGAGGAGAAAAATGGGGTTTGTAGGAATTGCTGTGTTCAGCCAGACTGAGCCAGAGCTACCTTTCATCTCCCCAAACTCACAGTTCTTCAAGTGTAAAACAAGCCTCATCTGCTAGGGGTGACAGCAGATCAGTGCCTTATAAACACAATACCTCCAAACACTCAGTCCAGAGAGATGAAGAAAAATTACAGTGCATGTGTTCATCTGTAGGAGGAATAAAATGCTCATCCTTGCTTGGCACCTTTAGCCCTAACATCCAGCTACACCTACACAGGGAAATCTGGCACATCATTTATCCCCAACAGCCACAGCCTCATCCTGGGCTGCTACTTTGAAGCCTCACTGACGCCACACTGTAACCTTGGAACTGCGTGTCGCTGAGATAAAAAAAGATCTGCTTTAAATCTTATTTCCTGCAATTTGCCTTTAATTCATCATGATAAGCAACTTTCAGACAAAGCAGGATCTTTGGGGTTTTTTTGGCTTTTTGTTTTGTTTTGAGGAGTATAAATAGGCAGCCACAGCAGATAAAATGCTTAAGGACCAATGATCTTGTGCAGACATAACAAGGGGAAAATGAAGCAGTGCTGAGTGCTTGGAGGGAGCTCTACTGTTCATGTCAAAACTGCTTTTCAAAGCATTCTCCAGGGAGCCAGCAACTCTTTTAGAAAGTTGCCAAGAGACAGTCACACAGTATGGAGTGGATTTCGCATGTTACCACGAAACCATGGACCCTCAAGGACTCCAAAAAGCATGACAAGTGTAAATGGCAGAGGGACTGTTCCAGATTTCTCAGACACCAACACTTCACACTGCAGTAATCCCAGGTCAGCAGCACAAAAACCTGATTTGTAACTTCACCTGCAAAGGCATTTGATTCACCAGGACAAGAAACACCACGGCACCACAGGAGGAACCCAGCAAGTGTCCAGGCAGTGTTACCTGGTAGAGAGCCTCATCGTCCCCCTCGAACTCGGTGTTGGGCAGGCTGTGGTGCCGCTCGTAGCCCGTCCGGCACACCCCGTTGGGCTGCCGGGACACATCCAGGTGGTGATCACTGGAGGACTGGGTCATAACTGTCCCCTGGGGGGTGGGAGAGTGGCTTTTACGGGACACAGTCTCCTTCCGGTGATGGATCAGTTTTCTGGAACGGAATGATGACATCGGGAAGGGCAAAGCTCAAGGGAGTGACCGTGCAGCAACATTTAAATTATTTTTTAATGATTTATTGCATTTGGGCTATATATACCACAATGGGCTACATTACTCTGAACACCAGCTCCAGTTTCATTAACAACTAAGGAAGCACTTCTGGGGAAGGAAGGAAGGAAGAGGCTTTGCAAAAGCCCATAATTTATTCATCAGTTCACTGGAGAAAAATGCCTCTTCCTCGAGGGAGAGTCACATATTGGCTTGCAAGCTTCAGAAATTGCCTGCACTTTAGAATTGCTGTTCAACTGAGATTAAACCAGCATGCCTCAGCACAGAGGCTGAGGTGTCAGAGAACACAAAAATTCTCCTCACAAGCAATTATTTGAGAACGTATTAAAGACCTTGTGCCACATGCCAAAAACCTCTACAATTCCTGGCTGGTAAAGCAGAGAAAACACAGCCAGAAAGGTTTTGGGCTTCTCCTCCAAGCCTACAGTGTGGCTGAGAATCTCCTCTTCCTGGCATGCACATAGATAGAGGAGCAAGGCCAAAGCTCTACTCTGCTGGACACAGTTGTCAGGAGGAGCAGCAGCAGCTAAAACATTGTGAAGGTCTCTGAGAGCAGCAGCACTTTGCAGCACAAACAACATCCAACACCCCCATGGACAGAATGCCACTGTGACCACCCTCCATCTGCCACCTCTCCCAGAGGTGTAAGTATGCCCATCATACTTACTGGAGGACATCTCTCTGCTCCAGGTTGTATTTCCCCCCATTCTTCATGGCTGCATTGTGCACAGCCTCAATGGCACGGTCAATGGACTGGAGAACCACATCCTGCTCCAGCACCTGAAAAACAACATCCAACACGTTACTGTGCCCTTCAGCTGAGGTTCTTTTGCACCAGAGGTTATGGCAGGAGAGACCACAATACAGAAAACTGCCAGAGTTTATGTTTGGGGAAAAAAGTCACTGTTACAAGCACTGAAATCCAATAATCCCTGCAGGGAGACCACAGGCAAAACTTCAGAACTATGCAGCAGCCTTGAATATTTAGCCTGCTGCAGGCAGGTTTTGAGATCCCCCTGCAAAGCCAAGTTTAGTCCAAGCCAAATTATTCCTGCTCTTGCTGCCTTCCTGTGGAGCAAATTCACAACTGTGAATGTGACAGTTGAAATCTGGTGGTCTCCAAAGTCTATTGGCTCTGAATGATTTTTTTTTCTCACTTTTTTCTTGATGGTTTTTGTTCTTGTTTTGTAACTTGAAGCATCTTTTCCAAATCACAGAATCACTAAGTTGGAAGAGACCTTCAAGATCATAGAGTCCAGCCCATGCATTAACACCTCAACTAAACCATGGCACTGAGTGCCACATCCAGTCTTTTTTTAAACATATCCAGGGATGGTGACTCCACCACCTCCCCAGGCAGACCATTCCAGTGCTTTATCACCCTTTCTATAAAAAAACTTCTTCCCAATAGCCAACCTATATTTCCCTTGGTGCAGCTTAAGACTGTGTCCTCTGGTTCTGTCAGTTGCTGCCTGGAGAAAGAGACCAACCCCACCTGATACAACCACCTTTCAGGGACCTGTAGAAAGTGATAAGGTCACATCTGAGTCTCCTTTTCTCCAGGCTAAACAACCCTAGCTCCCTCAGTCATTCACCAGCCTTGTTGCCCTCCTCTGGACACACTCAAGTGTCTCAATGTCCTTCCTAAACTGAGGGATCCAGAACATGGTGCAGCCTCACCAGTGCCAGGTACAGGGGGAGAATGACCTCCCTGCTCCTGCTGGCCACTCTATTCCTGATACATGCCAGGATGGCCTTCTTGGCCACCAGGGCACACTGCTGGCTCATGTTCAGACAGCTGTCACCAGCACCCCCAGGTCCCTTTCTGCCTGGGCACTGTCCAGCCATGCCACCCCCAGCCTATAACATTGCAGGGGGTTATTGTGGCCAAAATGCAGGACTCACCACTTGGACTTATTAAATCTCCACCCAAGCTGTCACAGGAACATTTACTCCTCCTGCCAGCTGGTTTAGCACTTGTTACTGCAGTTAAAGTAAACAGCAGCCTTGAAAGAAGAAACACCAAAGACGCCACTCCCTGGGCTCCCAGAGGAGGCTGAAAGGGGAACAGGAAGATAAAGCAGGTTCCTCCTACACTTGTGACAGTCCAAAAGGCTTTGTTTATCAACAGCTGATATGCCTTCAGGAGAAAAGACCTTTAGAGGACTAAGGCAGAAGGCAAAGGACACGGAACTGAGTCTCTGACCACAGGTCTTCCTTGAGCTGCCACTGGTGCCAGCACCATCCCCACGGTCCTGCGGCTCCAGCCTCAGCCCAGGCACGAGGGGAGGAGGGGAATGCTCAGACTCTGGGCTCACTGCAGCTGTTTGAACACTAAATCCCTCTTTCACTGGCTTTGGCCCTCCCCCTGTGCATCAGAGCACATATTTATCCAGCCAAGCAGCGGCTGGACTCTCATCAAGGATGCACCTTAATTGGCCTTCAGGGGCTGTAGAGCACAGAAGGGAAGCCCTCCCCACCAGGGCCAAAAGTGCCTGCCTCCATAACACTGGCATGCAGTTTCCTGATAACATCCTATGCATTATTTATATCCTGGTTAATTGCTTAAGCAAATGTGAATTAACAGCTACCACAGACTGTGGGGAAAAAAACAAGGAGAGACCTCTTCTGCAATACTCAGCTTTGAAAAATTTAGGAGGTTTTTTTTTTCGTTTGTTTGTTTTCCCAAGAAAGATAGGGAGGAAAGCAACTGGGTAAAACTTTTAAAATAAAACCAAATTTGTTGAAGTATCGGGTCAAGAACAAAACCAACACTCAGAATTCAACTTTGGGATGAAGCCTCCAAGCAGCCCCATGAGGCCCAGGGATATGGCCCAGGGAACATTTCCTCACCTCTAACCACAGAACTAAGGAAACGGAGTAAAGTGTATTTGAACACATTCCAAGGAGGGCTGGAAGGAACAGCAAGTTATTTCAGCAAATTCACCTTGTTTCCTGAAATGATAAGAGAAAATTGCAGCGAGCTGTGTGCTCTCTCTGGGAAAGGGGAGCAGTGCAGAAGTCTCCAGCCCTGCTGTCTCCAGGGGAATGCCAGTGTTGCTCTGAGTGCCACAGGCCCCTGCCCTCTGCACACCCCACCTGCCCTCCTGCACTCCCACACGAGCCCCCCTCCAGTCCCATCCTCCCCAGTCTTCCACGCTTTCACCCACATGGTTTAAACCCTTTCTCAGTCTGATCATCCCAGGGAAGACACAGTACAGAGCACTGAATCCTACTGAACAGCTCAGCATCTCTGCCCTCTTCCAGAGGGCACATCAGCACAGTCCACAGGAATCCATCCACAGGCTGAAATCATAGAATGGTTTGGGTTGGACCTTTTAAATCTTCTACCAAGAGGCAGGGGGGTGGTTCCAAACCCCTACCATGAGTAGGAATGTCACTCACTAGACCTGATTGCCCAGGGTCCCATCCAACCTGGCCTTGAGCACTTCCAGGGATGGGGCATCCACAGTTTCTCTGAGCAACCTCTTCCAGTGCCTCACCACTCTCCAGTTAAGGAATTTCCCCCTAACATCCAATGTAACCCTTGCAGTTTAAAACCATACCCCCTTGTCCTAGCACTACCTGCCAATGTAAAAAGTCACTGTCCATCTTTTTATAAGCTCCCTTTAAGTCCTGGAGGCAATGAGGTTTTCCTAATGCCTTCTCCAGGCTGAGCAATACCACTCTCTCAGCCTGCCTCCACAGGAGGGGGGCTCCTATGGAGCTGCTCCTTGCTGTGCAATGCCATTTATTATGGAGAGGGTGCTTACTATCTGATAAAACACAGCATTTTCACTCTAATGCAGCAGTGTTGTGACAACTGGCTTTTAGCTGCTGTGCCCTTTCCTTTTGTTTCTGTTCCCAACCTTCAATTAACAAGGCCCTGTCAAAAGGCTGGAATAAAAAAGCAGCATTAACTTGCTACTTGCACTGTATGACATTGTTGATGCTGCTCATAAACCATCTCCCTTGCTCAGCTGAGCTGGGAGGGTGCAGGTTGGGTGAGGGGGGAAACGGCAGGGTCTTCAGCACAGGGGCTGCCTCTCATTCTGGGTTTGTAGCACACCCACCATCAGGGATCCCCTGCACTGTAGTCAAAGTTAAAAAGTAAGTATCAGTATCTGGAGAGATCGTGTGAGTCAAAGGAATCCGCACACTCCTCAGGTTAACCAAAATGGCACTGCTTTGTTTAAAGGGGGATGGATGAAAAAGCACATTGCAGCTGAAATGAGTGCAGATTGCAAGGGGGCAAAAGTCTGGTTTGCCAAGGTCTCACCTATGATCTCCCCCTCCCTAGGACTCAAGGGATTACGTGCTCACAGCAGCTCTGGGCAGTGCCTCACTGTTCTCCCCATGCAGTCTAGGGAGATCAGTCACTCTGCAGGACAGGGGAATCCTGCCTGCATCCAGCACCCACTCCTGAGGATGCTGGCAGCTGGGACACAGGCAGGCAGGGGTCCTCTACAGCCTGCAAAGGAGAGAGGCCACAAAGCAGCAGCAAGAGCAGAGCCCTGGAGAGCAGGCAGGGCTGGGTGCTCCAAAGTCCTGCAGAGTCCTGTGCTGCAGTCCTGCCCCATCCTATGCTCCAGGCTACAGAGATGAACCCTGTTCATAAACTAAGGCTCACATGGAAGCAAGGGAATGCATGAAAAGGGCATTGCTGTGCACAGGGCTGTCAGAGGAGACGTACCAAGCAAAGCCCAGGAATTCAGCTGGATTTACTGATGCTGCACGGTGGGGGTTGGCAGAGCCCTGAGCAACCACTGCAGCATGCAAGCTGTTAACTGTGTCCTCCACCAGTTTACTGGCTCACCAGGCACAGGCACAGCCATGCCAGCCACTCTGGGAAGGCAGAAAAGGTGGCAGGGACAGGGCAAGGATGGCAGTGGAAGGCACTGGCCCTCACAGGGCAAGCACTCTTTGGTCAGCACGGAGTGATGGTGCCCAGGCCGTGGCCAAGAGGCACCAGCCTTCTGCCCAACATACCACAAAGATCAAGGGGTATTTGCTGAGGTATTGATAACACATTCCCACCGTGCTTCACCCCACAAGGAGTGGCTGCCACCCCCTCTATCAGATATTTCTGGTTTAATCAAACAACGCTGCAGCAGAGAAATGCAGGGCTCTATGCACAGCCTGTCTCCACCAGCCTGGCAATGGCCAGCAACAGGGGAAGAGCAGAGAAGTGACCCTTGGGGATCACAGGCCATTCTGGCTATGGCCACTGTAGCAGAGAACCAGGGCTACCACCAGCACCCCACGGGCCAGCTGCTCTGCAAGGAACATGGTACTGCTCAATTACAGCCATGATTATCAGCCAGGAAACTGAATTTCTTCCTTCACAGCCTGGTGTAGGAGAATCACAGAAGCATTAATAAATCATTATTTCCTCGCTCCTTGCTAATAACAGAAGGAAACAAAGGGTATCCCCAGAGCCTGCTGCTAATTTTCTCCCCACCTGATGAGGGCAGAGCCAGACCTCAGCACTGCCTTGGGGTGCTTTGAAGATGCCTTTCCCAGGGCCAAAGACAGGCTTTTAAGAAGCACCCTTCCAGAATGCCTTGTGAGTACCTAAGCACAGCCAACACAGGGCATTGGCCCTGCAGAGACAGGAATGCATCTATCCCCGTGCCTCACACTGCTCTCATCCTCACTGCCCCAAAAGGAGCAGTCTCCCCAAAAAGAGCTCACCTGCACAGGATGTGTCACAGGCTGGTGAGACACCTGAGCAATTCAGAAGACACCACAGGTGTCCTTGTCCTCCTCTCCTGCCCTCCCCAGCCTATCAAAAATGCTGCCCCCTCTCTCTTTGTTTGTAATCTTTCCACATATACACTGGTGTTGTTTAAATGCACTCACACAGAAGAACTTGCTCAACAGTCTAGAATAATCATACCTTTCAGAAAAGCATTTTCTAGACAAACAGGCTGACAGCTGCATCAGCTCAGACAGGCTGAGCCACTCTGCGTGCACAAGGCTCCCACATTTATGAAAGTGGCCCATTAACTTATGGCAGGCTTTTCTTTGCCTCCACAGGGGGCTGATCCAAAAAAACATCGCTTTTTTCCTCCTCCTACCTCCCCTTTCATTAGTGATCAAGGGCATTTACTCTTCTGCATGTGCAGGAATCAGTGCCCTCCTGCCTGCAGCTGCCTCTGCAGCCAGAGGGGTGCCCAGGCAGGGCTGCTCATCTCCACCCTCATCTCACTGCCCCAGCTTTCACAACATGACAACAAAGGACAGACAAAGTTTTGTCTCCAGTGACAGCTCAGCTTTCATGCAGCTGCACTGACACGGACCACTGGTGAAATTAGTATATTTATCCTGCTGGCATACACAGGCACAGGCTGGTTCTTTGTTACACAGATCAGAGAGGAACGCCACCTCTTAGATCACATGCCCTTCACCCCCAGTCACCACCAGATTGTCTGCATGTTTATTCCTTCCAGATTGAAATGATCGAGGCACCAATTTACAAATATCAACTATCCTTTGTCCATGGCTGAGTGAGTGCCAGATCAGAGTTCCCGCTTTGGGACCACACAGCTCAAACAAATGGGCTGAATTTTGGTTTTTTTGCATTGCTGGGGAAAATTCAGCTCCTTTCCCTTCCCTTTTTGCAGCCCAAATCAGAAATTGTTAGTCCTCAGGCTGTTGGCTAAGAGAGATGCATTAACTTATTCTTGCTGGCATGAAGATATTGTGCCTCACGGCACATAAAAGCACACAACAAAAACACAAGTGGAACAATGGGCAACTGCCCTGGTTACTGAGCAAACAAGATGAGTGGAGCTCCAAACAAACCTGCAGCATCTCTGACTCGCTAGCGAGAAAACAAAGCCATGGCTGAGCTCTGCTGACAAAGAGGCAGCCCAGAAGCAGCCCGGGAATTCCTGCTGATCTGCTACAGCGCGTTTCTCACGGAGCGGTGTTTTTCCACTGGGCGCTGACAGCAGCCGCTTGAGCAGGCAGCCGGCACAAATGGGAAATGAAAGAAAGGATAGCCAGGGAAAGGGCTTAAGCTGTGCAAATCACGCTAAAACCAAAGCCAAAGCTCCTGGCAGAGAGATACACCAACTAGGGACAGTGCAGGCACAAGAGGCACTCGGAACAAACAGAGCCCCGAAGGCAGCAGAGGGATGCACAGCAACCAAACCTCAACCAATTTCTCTCCCAAGAGCAGGAAGCCTCGGAGTCAGGGAGAAGGGGGAGAGACAGGCTGAGGGACAACAGAAGGCATGCAACCCAGCACTGCATGCTTGTGCTTCCTGAGGTGGAAATGTTTCATCCTAAGTCTCTCCAGCCATGCTCAGACCGTTTACTGGCCAGGATGACCAGAATTGGCCACTGATTCCTTCCCCTCATAATTCTGCACTCTCCACTTACCAGAACACATGTCTCATGCCAAAAAACTCTAAGAGGATAACAGCAGAATCAGAAATTTTCAAAATAAAACAATCAACACATACTTATGTATCCTGCTGTTCCTGCTGCCTTGTTTCTGCTCTCAATGCTTCAGGGACCTCCCTGGCCCAGCCTGCCCCAGGTGAACAGCTGCCAGACAACAGAGCTGCACCTCTCTTTAGGATCACCTTTTCAGCATCATTTTGCACACAATCGTCAAGTCAAGTCAGTATCAGACATGATCAACATGGTATCTGTGCAGGAAAACTTCCATTTCTACTGACACATACATGAACATGAAATGTACATACATACACACACTTGAGTTATCATCTACACTGAAAAAGAAAACAGTACATAGCCTTTGCTTTGATGAAAACTCAGGACTGTGAATCAGGATGTATCAAGGAAACATACTGCAGGGCAGCACTAGAAGTATACCAAGGCTTTTGACATATCAGCCTTTGAAGTTGAAAAAATGCCCAACAGAAGGGGTTTTGCCAGACTTTGTGTAGTCTTCAGTTTGGTAGCCCAAAAAAACTGCTACAGATGTCGTCTGCTCACTGAGATTCAGCACAGCTCCAAGATCACTTGCACACAATTAGCACAGGTCTATAAGAAAACCCCTATATTAATTATGATCAAAATGCAACTAATTTCTAAGTTCCCAGAGTGCTGGGAAGAGTGCAAGGTGCTAATCTCAGCCCATCTTTGTTTTGATTGAGTTGGCAAAAACATGGATTGGGATGAAGATCCAACCACAGAAACCCTCTTTGCAGTTAATCAGATTTGCCAAGAGCTGCCAGGACAAGGAGCAAGGTCAGAGCCCAGAGGAAAGAACAAGACTGGAAAACTCTGCAAGTCCTGGCTCTTCTTCTGGCATTCAAAGAGGAAGGCTCAGTTTCCCCCCATAATTTATTTCCATAGCAGAGATTGTAGCAAAATGCCAGAAAGGTGACAGTTATATAAAATATAGGATGAAAAAATTCAAATTTCTACCACGACCAAGAGAACACTTTCCCTTCCCCTGCCTTGGAGCACATTCCAGTATATGAGGATCAAATAAGTAAAGTCTCCAGGGGTAAGCAGGAAAAATACGCAATTACATTGTCAATTCAACTGATGCCCAAAGACAGATGCAGAAGAGCCCATATGTACATGTTAACCAAAAGGGACTTTCCTCCTGCATGCCACAGACTGGCACTGATGTAACAGCTTGCAGTTACATGTTTGAGAAAGAGGTAACAACTCGTGATTCATCTTGTGCAGGAATTTATGATTTATGAGTTTTTCTTCCCAAATCCTCCCTGTCCCATGACCAGCACTCTGGCAAGAGTCAGAAGGCAACAAACTGGAGTTATGATGTGCTTTGGGCATAATAACTGTGTTGGCCAAACCTAAAACCATGGGCAAATTCAAAAGTGTCTCTTATACAGACAGAAAATGGGGAAATGCAAAATTAATCGGACCTGCTGTCTCAGGCCCAGTGAACATGGGAGGACAGGCAGCAGACACAGGTCTACAACCCAGGAACATTGGCCAGGCAAGAAGAAGCAAGGAGGGTGCACAGGTCACCATCCAAGTGCAGAGCCTGTGGGCTTGGCATGAACGATTTGAGTCTGCCTCATGGAGAACAAGTGCTGCTTTCTGGTACCCACTGGATGAACAGCCATACGTACTTCATTAAAGCCATTAATGAGGGAAAAGAGATTCCATCCTTAAGAGGCAACCACAGAAAAGTCATCAGTTAGTTTTAGTCCTGGACAGTTGTAAATTGCACAAAATAGTAAGCCAGACATGAATCCCCAGGATCTTTTGAGCAGCACCAGGATCAGAGCTGGCAGACCTGGCACAGCCTGGGCTCTTTTCTGCTGTCACTGTGAGATGAAAACCTGTCTTGCAATACTGTGAGGAACCCTGAGAGAGGCCCTGGAAAGTTCTCCCCAAAGATCATTCCAGTCAGGAGGATCAAAGGCAGCTCACTGCTGCAGGATCAGTTAACAGTTTGGATAGAAAATAATTTTTCTGTGCAGAATAAGTATTGCTTCCTCTGCCATGAAGGGACACAGCTCCCCTGCACACTGTGGCAGGACATCTACCCCTCCCCTCCTCTACCACAGGTAGCTGGTGCATTAAGAGATAACCTGGCTGAAAAGCCCAGCAAGGGGTCATCTCTGACACAAAAAAACCTCAGGCCTCAGCTAAGAACCAACATCTTAGTCTGGAGAGCAGAGGTGAGAAGAGACAAAAGAAATATTCTTGATTGAGAGACACTGTTTTACAAACTATAAAAGACACATGAATTATCACAGAGGCAGAAGCCTCTTACACAAACCCTGACAAGCATTCAAGACTTCTCCCCGGAGTTTGGATGCAGATTCTGTGGTTACTTTCCTGGGAATTGAGAGCAAGGATCTCAACGTGTGTCCCACCAACAACTGGACAGCAAGATACACTGAATCTTAAGTTATATTTTTTCTTTGCTAGCTGTAACATTAATGGGTAGCCTTAACCCCACACTGTACATCTCTACTAGTAGTCTCTTTTTGTCCTTATTCCTGTGTAGTATTAGTTTAAGTCTTACATCTGTTAGTTTTGTGTCTATTAAATAAATAATTCATTCTATAATAGACCAAATCACCCATTATTAAAGAACTTGTGAATGAGAGTGGGTTTTGGGGTGCTGGCCACCTCAATAAATCTACGGCCTGCTGCCAGAGGTCTGGGCAAAAGGCAAGGACTTATCTAAACCCCATCCATTCATAACACACACCCAAAATAAAGAGAAAGCCAGCAGGGCAGGAGCTGAACACACTAACTTAGAGAGAAAACCCAGCCTTTTCCTCTGTAATGAGCATTTCCCTTCCTCAAATTCCTGGTGCATCCTACCTGAAACTCAGCTTACCATGTTGTGTGATCAGATCATGTGCGACCTCCTCTGAAATAAGATGACCCTCAGATCACCATATGGAAAACCCCGAGCATTTCTTACCAGGAGTAAAGCTGTTCCAAGCAAATACAGAATGGCTGGGTTTATGCTCTGTTCAAAGACAGCAGCTCCACATTCTCATGGAGCAAAACTCATTCAAAGGTGGAGGGATCACTTACCAACAGTACTTTTACTATCATCCCTTCACACAACTCCTGAGCACAAAAGATAAACCAAAGTCCTTGAGGACTTCTCCTGCTAAGGGTGTTTCAGGCCAGGGACCCAAGACAGCAAACATATTTACAAGGTTTCTCCAAAGCAGGTGCCCATATAATGTTCCCAGAATATGGATCTCACCAGCAACCTTGCTTCTCTCCACAGCCCCCTTGGGGTCACAGGAACAAAGATTTGAAACATCAGTATTGGGAAACCCCAGAATACCCAACCAGCTTCTCCCACCATTTTCAATCTGTACTGAACAGCTCCCACCAGCGTGGAATAAACACATCTCTCTTTGGTGGGGACATATTTCCCAACATGGGAATCCCAGACGAGTCCTCCACCTATGCAGAACAGCATGTCCAGACCCAGCAGGCTTCTTCCACCTGCCAGGATTGAGTAATTTCTACCAGTCTAAAGTCATGCACATTCTGGGATTTAAACCATGTAACAACCAGACTCACTGTAAAAGATAACCCTCACATGCTCATTTGCTTTCAGGTGGGCCACGGTAAAGCTATGGCAAGAAGGAATATCCTCCAAAAAGCAGATCCTGTGCCATGGGTTTTGGTAGCTATATATTTTAACATGTTCAGAGTAACACTATGGAACAGGGGATGTTATTCATGCTTTTGGCTTATCAGTGCTATACACAAGAATTCCATGAAGTAAGGTGTGCCAGCTAATTCTAGCAAAGCCATTTAAACACTGTTGAGGGTGCAGGTGCAGGGCAGCAATGGAGGAGGTATCAAAGGGGCTGAAATACTCCATACACATTGCTCTGTCAAGAGGGAGATCATGCTAATTGGTCACAGACAAAATACCCAAGTGTGCACACATCCTTGTTAGCTGAGAGCTGTTTCTGCATGCACATTTATTCTTGGTAAAGTGGGTTTCTGCTGATGTTTCTGTTCCTGACTCTCACCAAATCCAGCAAGTCAATGCAATCATGCTTTATGGGGATGGTGATAAAACTAAAGCGAATTCATACCCCAAAACCAATGAAGATACCACTGAGATCTGCCACAGTGTCTCACATCATTACATGTGTGATCAAAAAGACAACAGCACAAGCCAAAATAAACCCCAGAAAACTTTGAACTAAAGATCCTGCAGTTGTTTTTGACTGGCAGACAGCAGAACACTATTTTTCTGTGTTGCAAAACTTCAACAGACTGACAGTTTCCACTGACCTACAAAAGTAGCTTGAGAACTGCAAGTTTAGCTCTGTTTATCAAAGGAATGAGGCTAACTTGCTGTTATCTCCAGATACAGTTCTAGAACCAATTCTGGGGTTTGTTCAGTGAGCTTTTTTACCTTAAAAAATTTTAAAGGGTTCAACTGGATTTGCTGACATTTCACCTATAAGGAAGTAAGAGGTGAGTCACAGAAGAAAATCAATTCATTAGTGTCCCACACTATCTTCAGGAGAAAACCAGCCTCTGCTTTAGCTGCAATTTATAATCCCATCTCTTTCTGCAGCTTAGAGTAGCACAGGCTCCCCAGAAAACACAAAGAAATGGGGACAGGAGGGGAATGTCCTCATAGGACAATGTGCTTCAGGCAGCAAAACAGCCATAATCCTGTTTTCCTCACTTCTGAGGCAGTGAACAAAAAAACTGCCTTTGTTGGACTGTTCATTTCCCATGTATAAAAGTTGCTCCCAGCTCCCATGGCTCATTACAGGATTGATTTCTTGCCTCTGCTTCTTCTTGTGCCACATTCACCTGTATCATCATCCATCTCACTCAGAGGCATCAGCGAGACCAAACCACCACATTTCAGGAAATCTTCCCAGCCCATATTGTGTGGAACAAGTGCTGCAGGAATGGAGATGGCCAGGACTCGGCTCACCTCCTCCATGCAGGTCTGGAGCTGCCTAACAGCAAGCAAAGGGTGACAGAAACTCTGAAGCTGTGTGGTTTGCACAATTTATGTGCATGTTCTCTCTCTCCCATCCCTCTAAACTCTTCCAGGTCAGGGCTGATCACCCTTCACCACTCCTAACTCCCTTCAGCCCAGCCATGAGGTTTGTGTGGTCCTCCACATCCATCCACAGTCACATGGGACCAAACATTGCCAACGGGATTTTGTTGAGAGAACTTTCATGCTCAATCACTAACAGAATACTAATAGTATTTAAAAGGTTTTAAAGTGACCAGAGTTCAATATATTTTTGAGATCTCAAGCTCAAAAATACACCCAGTTCACGTGAGTTCACACATGTAGAACATACAAGGCTTAGATGCTGTCCCACACCACTGGGCAATGCTTCTAAGGCAGTGCCCAAGACCACAGGCAAGATGGTGCTTCCCAAAATGCAACGTTGGAAGGGTTTCTTTCCATCCCTGATATAAAAAATTATACTGTGCAGGTCCCTTGATAACAACTGCACAATTATTTCAATGCTGCTGCTGCTATCTCTTGTCCTCAAGCTAAAGGAAGACAGACACGTAAAATCACTTAAAAAAAACAAATTAAAGGGGATCCACTTTACAGTTTAAGTCAATAAAGGTGATTCAAGGGCTAAAACTTCATTACTGAGAACTCAGCACATCAAGGGACATTGCTTTTTTGATGTCAAATGGAAAAAGTCTTCATGTATAAACACTTTGATTTGGCCAAGCTCAGGGAAGTCCCTAAGCTTCTGCAGTAAGTAGGTAATGAATTTTTTATGATCGTCATTCTTACTTGAGGTGCTGGTATTTCAAGCAATTATTATTTTAACATGCTAAAAATGTGGACTTTCCTGATACTTGAGCTTCCCCCCAAATATTCCCCAGGGATAGCTAAGCCTGGACATAGAGGGAAAGGGCCCATGGACCTCCCTTCTGGCAGGTCACTTGGATGCACATCGTTGTTCAATCCATGGTCTGTCCAAGCCACCACACAGGTCCCACAGCAGCTCCCTTGCTGCCTGCACAAAGCCCTATAAAAGGGAGCGCCCAACAATAAAATTTGTTGTCACGTGCCTGTCTCCACCATCAGTGACAATCTGGAAAGGCACAGAACTCACTGAGTTTATGCAAAAAGGAACTGTCACTGCATCAGATTCAGAGGCCACGGAGGTTTGCATTTGTCTGCTCAGTGGAGAGCTTTAACTTGATGTCTCTAGGCAGCCATCTGGCTTCCACAGGAGCTGCCCTGGTTCTTACTGCAGCACACTGACATCGACTGAACTTGCTAACAAAGAGCCCTCCATCCCAAAAACATGCCCAACCACTTCCATCCCCCCAGGTGGCAGTGGGTGAAAGGCACCTGTGAGGTCCATCAAGGCTTTCTTCCCACCTCCAGATAAAGAGGATGGAGCTCAGAGGCCGAGCTCAGCCTCCCAGCCAGTAAGCTCAAGGGCAGTGGAGGGGCAGCAGGAACAGTGGGAGATGACATCCCAGCTACATCAGCAGCTGAGGATGTACAGCCCCAGGCACAAACCTCAGACAGGCATTCAAAGACCTTTTCATCAGGACATCATCCCAGCAATTCCTGCCTCTTTGGGGGTGAGTGTCTATCTCTGCAGCTCTTGCCTCATCTTCTTCCTCAACCCTTTAGTTTTTGTTCAGCATAACAGAAGTTTTGGAGTTGAGACCTGCCCTGAGGTTTCCATACTACAAGGCACTGTCCCCTACTTATACTACCAAAAAAACCCCAAGAAATAATTAATAGTTATTACTTAGAAAATATCTAATCTGAACTTTAAACCTATGATTTAGCAAGAAATGACCCACAGCCTGGAATTATTTAGCATGCTAACAGCTTGATTTTCTAAAAAACAACTTTAATTATAACTCTTGAGCAGCTGAGCAACCTAAAATACTAATCTATGGTGGCATTTCCAGATCACAAAAAAAATCAACACCTTGCAGACCACTTTCACACACACCACCCCAGCCTGAACAGCAAAGGAAGACAGCAGCACAGATGTTCCCCCACCCCCCAGTGGCATGACAGGAGATCCCTATTCAAAAGCACATCCCACTAGCATGAAAGGCAGCCTGAGTCAGAGGAATGGGATCACTGCACTTGCAGCTGGGTGACACTGCCCTTTTAGCTGGTCCAGATGGACAGGAGGAAGGACATGAACTTCACAAGAAGCAAGCAGCTTCCAAAGAGGATAGGAGTGACAACTTCTTCTAAACAAGCAAGCAAACAGCCAGGAAAAACAAACCCATGGACTTCCCACCTCATTCTAAAAAGCTGACAAAATCTTACTTCCCCTTCTTGCCTAAGCCTCATGCTAAAACAGGACAATTTTTACTTCCTTGCTCCCTTGAAAGGGAAGCAAACAGCTCTGCCACACGAGCTCTGCACTGCAGGGCACGAACACAGACGATCTCACATGAAGCTGAGCCTCCTCTCCCAAGGTAATGGGTCTTTTGGACAACTCTATTTGTCTGTTAGCACTGACAGAGATTTCCACAGAATAGTGCTCAACATCCCTGTGGTGAGAATGCTGTGGGGGCCAAAGGGGAGCAAAGACAAACAGCTGCAGTCATGAATTGCATCTTCTGTTCTGCTTCTCACATGACAAGCTTCAAAACCCTGTTTTTAAAATCCAAGGTTTTGCCATGTGATAAAAAGACAAATTAGGTTTGACAAGACCCTCTTTTAAAGGTCAGAATTTGATTTGTGAGCCACTGGCTAGGGAAGCAAAGTGATGCTCCTCCAGAAGCAGGACCAGGACCCACCATTCCTGTGCGACTCAGACCTGAGGCAATGAGGTCAGTCTGGGTCCACAGAAAGAATTTCCAGTGAACTGCCATTTCAAATGAGAATTTTTCCTCTAAATACAACAAGGATTTTTCAGATCCAGGTGCCAACTCACAAAAGAAGCACAAACTGGGGTCCTCCAGGAGTGCCAGCACTCACTTCCCTCTGGAGTGTCAGCCCTGGAAACAAGACCTCCTTCCCACTAGAAGCTGCACCCATCACACAGCAACAGCAGCTCTGGCAGGCAGAGATCACCAGCCCTGCAGGACCAGCTGATTCCCCAGTCCAACACCAAACACTTCCAGCCCTCACAGCCCCTGCAAGCCTGCACAGAAATGCACTTCTTTAGTGAAATAAACTGAGTCAACTCTTACTGATATGGCCAAGGTGAAAGCCTCAATTTAAGTTTTGTCTCAGGAAGAAACACAATGCACATGCATTTTAATTTAAAGATCTCTGAACACAGAGCTCTGTTAGAACCTGTGTCTTGAAAAATTTTGGTTATGGCAGTGGCCATGTAGAATGTTAGCATCTGTGAAGTCTAATTTTCTTGCAGACCATCCAATGCTATAATTGCATACTAAGGCTGCTTGTACTTCCCTCCTTATAAAACCCTTCTGGAATCTGTACTTCTTCCAATGCCCAGGCTGACAGCTCACACACTGAATACATAATCCTGTCTAGGAATGACAAAGTTGAAATTGTTCATGAGGGAGTAAATCTGGGATGCTCTTATAAGCTCTGTTTTTATGTACATCTGAAATACAAAAGGAACAGAATAAAAAGGAGGCTGCTTCTGCCCCAGAACCAGAGGTCCCCTCAACAGACAGGTTCAGCTGTTTTTCATGTTTCAACCACTGACAGGTGTAAACATCCACTTTACACTGTGGGATTTGACCTCCCACATGGGCATTAATATGCCCAAGGCCTTGCAAGGGATCTTCTTAGGTCAGCCAGTGACCATGATATAGCCTGCTTTTGTCAAAGCCTTTCCTCGTTTAGAGGCTGCCCCAAGCACGGAGGTTACTCTTCTCTCTTGCAAGGAGGAGGAGTCTGCACATTGTTTTCCCATCATCACTAACAGAGTTCATTTTTCTCCAAGGACAAGCAACATTAATTCCTCCCTGCTCTTCAGCGTCTTGCTCCCTCTGTACTTCACACAGAGCAACAATGACAAGAAAATCAATTTCCATGAACTTTCTGGTTTATTGGTTTCATATTTCTTTCAATACAAATCTCTCTTCCTTTGTTTTTTTGGGTTTTTTTTCAGTTTGTGTTTGTTTTTCCTAATAAGAGTTCACCTGATGAGATGCTGGAAATCCTCAAAGGAAACACAAGAGTGGGATTGTGAAAAGTGATGCAGAAGCACAAACAGAGCAGAATGTTCCTAGTTCAAAGCTGACAGTTCTTCCCTTTGCAATAAAAAGCTCATCATCATCCAGATGTAAACAAGGAAAGAAAGCCTAGCCATCTTCTCCTGATGAAAAGCATTCAAAAACCATACAGTAGGCAAACAAAATAAAATCACAGCTTTGATCAGTAAAATTGCAAGGTAACAGCAGGTGATCACCTGTCCAACACTGTGAAATGCTCACAGCCCAGCACTAGGAAGCTGAGGTGCAAATGACCCCGCAGGGAAGCTGGGAACCAACCTGTCTCTGTCTGCTCTGGGCAAGTGCCTCTTCAAAGGCTGGGAAGAAAATGGCACATCTCCTCTTTCCAGTCTGCCCCCTCACCTTGCCCCTTCCAAGGCAAAGAGAGCTGCAGCCACATTGCTCAAGAGTGGATATGGACTCTCAGACATGTTCCTACTGCTGATCACTTCTGACCAAAGCAGCCTTCATGTTGTTCAACCCTGAGACAGGCTTAATATTTCCAGCCCAGCAGAGCCATCCATGCATCCAGCAGTGTCACTCCACCCACGACACAGGAGTGGTAAGACCACACCACCAATGCTGCTCATACCTGGATGTCCAGATCACAAAGACAAATTTTATCTGGTATCAAAAAGCCTAACTATTTTTAATTGGACTAAAAGTGAGAAGAACATGTCTGCACAGCCAAGACTAAAGATCATTACCATAGCTCTACTTTAATCATTCTGGACCGTGAAAGATTGTAGATCTGGCTAAAATTTCAAGTGTTTAGCTACAGTAATTAGAAATGGTTATAATTCCCTTGACTGTGTAATTTAGTCTCAAGAATAAAACTCCATCTCAAAGCATGAGCAGCTCTGACACAACAGCATCTCTGCTATGGTGAGACCCCAGAGAAAAATGCTTCCTTCTTTCACTTTCTTGCATGTGTCAAGAAACGCAGCCTCAGCTACAAAGCACTACCAGCTGCTCATTCTCCAAAATAAAACTTTATTTTTAGCCTAAGCACTTACTCAGGATCTGTGTGAGTATTGCAATTAAGCTCTCACGCCCATTGAAAGCTCTGTCAAACCTGCAGATGACAAATAACGCTGCAGGCTCCAGCGCAGGGGACAGTCCGTACAATCACCACCTGTTCAGGAACAACAAAAGCAACTCTGCCAAGGGTCAGCAGCACCAAGTTTAAAGCTGGATTTTAACCAGATAGAGGGAGAAACTCAGGCAAACAACAACGCCAAAAGTCAGTTTCCAGCAAGCCCAGGGAGGTTGTAGTATCTCCCTCTCTGGAGACATTCAAAACCCACCTGGGCATGTTTGTGTGTCACCTGCTCCAGTGGCCCTGCCTTTGCAGGGCATTGGACTGGATGATCTCCAGAGGTCCCTTCCAACCCAAACTATTTTGTGACTGGCAATGTAGAACCAACTGGGTAGCTGGAACTCGATGATCTTTAAAATCCCTCCCAATTCAAGCTATTCTACGATTCTAACTGTGTTCCACAACCATCATGGTCTCCATGGCAGCGTGGAAGGTTTGACATTACCTGAGCTGCCACAGTGATCCTACACAGCACCAGCCTTGGCACGTGCTGCTCCATCCCTGAACCAGTGCACGTGAGATCCTGGCAGAGAAGCAACACAATTACAACAAGGAGTTTTCCAGCAATTCAGTGAATTGAATTAACTGAGAGGGGGCTGACAAGAGCAGAGGCAGCTTAGGGGAAGGCTGGACAGCAGGGCTGGGTGTAGGGTGTGGGATCAGGCTGCAGGAGTGGCCATGAGCTGTGAGACCCACACTCTGAGCCCTGGCATGCCCTGGACTGCAAGAAAAGGCAGCTCCCACACTACCTGACTCTGCACCACACAATTCCAGTCCTAAACCCAGTCAATGCTACAACTAGAAATAGGGCAGAAGGGTTTGGGTAAACAGCGCTCAAATTTCACTCCCTCACAGAAACCTGTCTTCTTTGCAGCTGGGGAGGTGGCACACCACTCCTGTGCCTGCCTGGTCAGGACTACCTGTACTCTGCTGCTATGCACTCGCTCGTGCTGCAGGAGAATTTTAGTTGTTGCTAGGCTGCACAAAGCAGTCTCTTATTTTTATCACGTCTGTTTATTCTTGTAGAAAAAGATACTGCAAACAGCAATCCATGGCATCCTCAAAATGCTTGTTACACTCCTTGCTTGGAGTGTAACTCCATTTTCTCACCAGACAGTCCAAAGCTTCTTGGCCATCAGCATCCACACCTTTGGACCCAAACAGACCTTTTCTCACTCCTCCAGAGGTACAATGTGAAAGCATGAACAGAGACTCAAAACCACATTACAAACAATTTTTCAGTTATTCCAAATAAATTTAAGGTAATTTTGAATAGGCTACTATTATTAATTTCAAAGCTGTTTCCTAATGGCTTAATACAGCTGAACAGCTAATTTGTAACAGCCAGCAGGCTACACCATTCCCACTTCATCAGGAAACATCTCCCTGCGACTTAGCACTTATTTTTGCACCCCTGACATTTACCAATAGAGCATTTTAAAGCTGCCATTCTCCTCCTCGGCATTTAATGTTAACACTTTCATTGACAGGCAATGCAGCCTGGGTGGGTGCAGACAGGAGACAAGACAAGATCAGCTGCGGTGCCAGGTGAAGCTGAGAGCTGAAGCAGCCCTGCTGCTGCTGGGTGTGGGTCCCAAGCAGGAGCAAACCACCACGGCCAGCCCCTGTCCTGCCAGGAGCAGAGCAGATCAGCTTTCCTGGCAGGCCAAGTGTCACCTGTACTCAGCATCCTGCAGGACAGCCACTCCCTCTGTGCTCCCGGTGCTGCTGTGCTACAGCCTGAAATCTTCATCCAGAGCTCCAATAACTCCACATTCCTATTACAAAATTCCAGGGTCCATCAAAATAATAGCAACATAGAGCTATTTATCCCACAGAAAGGAACCTTATATTTGCTAGACTTGGCATTTGTCCCTTCCTGACACTGAGTGAACCTCCTATACCTAAGCAAGCTTTCCAAATTGAATCTTTTACACCTGCACATAAAGCTTTCAAAAGCCTATCTTCTGGAGTGGCTGACTCCAGAGGACACCCTGAGCTCCATTTTAATCTCCACATTTTTCTGCCACTCATACATCACTTAAGCATCAGCACACAGCTGGAGACAAAAGACCAACCTCGTGCTGACGGGCACCTTGCTGTTCAGTAGGAAGGCCTGGCACTTGAGCAGACAGTTTTGCTGCAGCAGTATCCACCTGGCATTAGATATTAGCACATTTCTTGCTCCACCAGCAGCTGGAGGCCACTACCCTCGTGCTGTCACCAGCACAGTGCTAGGTAGATGTTTTCACTTGTCTGGCAGCAGCCCCTGAGTACATGACCTTGCTGGGCACTATCATGCCTGCTGGTGTCAAGGCCTCCCAAGATCTCCACCAAGGGCATGCAGAGCCAGGGCAAAGCCACGTGTGAGGCCACTGTTTCCACAAGGAACTCTCTCTGTGTGCAGTCCACAAGCTGCCCCATCCAGCAGCACAGCCCAATCCTCCCCTCTTGCTGCTTTACAGCCTCAGCATCTATCCCCAGAATGGCACTCGGCTTGAAATGACTCTGAATAACCCAAACAGGAGCTAAAAGGGAACTGCAGAAGAGTGAAATCAGCAGGAATATCAGCTGAAGCTGGGTGTTTCTAGTTGACTCAAATTAACTTCACATCATCTGGACCTTCTGGTGCTCTGGCTGGGCCCCAGCTTGTTTCTTAGGGGCATTCTAAGAAGGATTTGTTGGTGGAGCTTTCCCCCCCCCAACAACTAACTCTCCTTTAACAGCAATACTGAGCCACAAGGAATTCAACACAAAATGTAAAAAGACATTAGACAAAAATAAGCATTAAAAATAACCGGGAATTTTTTTTTTTTTATTTTAGAGAAGCCAAAGCATCTATATCCCATATCTATGAAAGGTGAGAAAAAACAACAAAAAACAAACCATGAAAGGCAAGAGGAGCTCAGAAGAAAACTGATGTTCCTAACAGAGCACAGCAGCAAGAGCCTCCCTCGTGAGCATCCTTTCAGCAGGCTGCTGTGAGGGGCTGTGACTTCCCCAGCCTACAGCTCACCTGGAGCTAACTGCACTGCTGAGCAAGGCCAAGCTTACCTTTACAATGGTGACTCCTGTTGGCCACGCTCTCTCCCTGCTAACACCAGTCATTAGCGGTGCTTCTCCCTGCTGTGATTGGGGCAGCCTTAATTACCTCCCAAACCGCTGTCACTAATTGGTCTCTGTGCCCTTATTAAACCAAAACTGGGTGACAAACTGTTTGCACTTGTCCTGGACATTGAGCAACCGGTCTCAAGCACGCTCTTGGTGAGCAGATGCTTTCTGCCATGAATAAACACATGTTTTGACTTCACATCAGCTCTTCAGAGCTGGCAAGATGCAACAGCAGAAAGTCAGTCACAGACACGCAGGATGACTGCATCTGCAGAGCAGCAAATTAGATCCTGCTGCTTCACACACCATCAACAAATTCAGGTGCTGAAATTTAATGGCCAAAACACAGATGAGCAGATGCAGGCAAGACTGTTTCCTGCAACAAGGTCCAAAGGCATTTGGGAAAGTTACAGCTGAACTAGAGGGAATGCCCACAAAGGCACCAGCAATGCTGCTTTAGTATCAGTGCACTACTAACATGTCAGGAGTAAGCCTGGCAGGCTGCAACCTGTATTGAGGCTGTAGCAAAATATTCTGTTAGAAATGAATGTAAAGTCATAGAATAAATACTTTTCCTGTAAGATTTGGAGATGCATACTAGCAAGGTACCTGCAAGTAAAACTGGTATGAGTGAGCAGCCTAGGGAAGGCTCCTGCACCCACAGCAGGGAGAAGACGTCATGCCACACAAGCAAATGAAGCAAGAGACTGCAGAGAGGAAACTCATGAGCAGCAACCTGGAGCTATGCCACTGTGGGGTTTTAAAACCTAGCAGTTAATAAGGTCTTTGCTCTGTAACTAAATAGCTCCTGTAAAGAGCTTATTAAGGGCTTATTGATCTACAAGATGTCCCCTGCCATCAGGCCGTCCTGCCAGGCTGCAGAAGAGCCCCAGCTTCACAGGATGGACGGACCCAGAAGCCATCAAAGAGACCTGGTGTTGCCCTGACACACATACACACTCTCCTGCTAATGCTTGTCTCACTGGAGTGTTCTGCAAAGCCCACACCCACACTTACTTACAGCCTGAGTTACTGCTAATCAGAAATTCAATGGCATCTGAAGGAGCAGCAGCAGCACACTAAAATAAAGAGGGCTGTCACCATTTTCAGAGAGACTCCAAAAGGCCCCTTTGTAACATTCACATGCATTTCTGTGCAGTTACCCATTCACTGATGCAGAGTCTTCACCATCCAGGTCCCACAGCTATCCTGTGGCCCAAAGGCACAAAAGCCCCCATGAATTAACTCTCTATGAAATGCCTATTTTAAGTTTAGAAGCCATGTTTTCCTTCAGAAGGCTCCACTAAGCAGCCCCTGCACTGTACAAGCCACATGCAACCTCTTTCCCATGCCACCTGCACGGCACAGTGCTCACACCCCAGCAGCAAAAGGGGCACTCCATCCTCTGGCCCCAGTTAGGGCCACAGCAGGCACTCGGACCTTGGGCAATTCCTGGTATCACCAGCCTGGCTGTCAGCGCTGCCAGGGCTTCTCCTGGCCCCCAGGACGGCAGGGGTGTGCTGTGGGTGTCATGGTGTGCCAGTGGAAGGAGGACAATCCCCCTCACTATCCTCAGTGTGGGGGTACCACACACACGGAGCCCCCAGGCTGAAGAGCCAGCACGGAGATGGCCACAGGAGTGCCACCAAGTACACCAGCCACGGCTGCTGGCCGGGAGGCTCCACTTCACCTGTGATCATGTTTACTCCAGGAGGAGAATCCCCTCAGCATCTCCCAGGGATTTTCCCACCTTCTCCCAGCTCTGCAGCAGCGAGCAGCCCGTCAGACCTTCAGGCCCTGCTGAGCTCCCACTGTGCCCCTGGCCCGCGGGGCCGCGCTCCCCACACCTCACACCCCGGAGCTGTCTCCTGCCTCCCTGCCCCCGCGGCGTTCCCACCCCACGGTGTCCCAGGCTGTCCCGCCTGCCGCAGACGCTGCAGGGCAGACACGGCCACAGAAACACCCGTTTGCAGCCGGGCCAGCGGCTCCCGGGGACGACACGACAAACCCAGCCTGGCACAGCCGGGAAAGCCCCGCGGCCTGCGAGGGGCCCGGCAGCGCCGCCCCCGCCCGGCCCGGCCCGGCCCGGCCCGGCCCACCTGCAGCCGCTGGAGGTAGGAGGCCGGCGCGTAGCCCGTCTCGCCAGAGCCGGCGCGGGTGACGAGCCACCAGTGCTGGTTGCTGCGCTCCAGCAGCAGGAAGGTCTCTCCGGCGGTGAAGGGCAGCGAGTTGGGCTCGGCCGAGCGGAAGCTGTACAGGGCCCGGTACATGGCGGCGGCACCGGCACCGGCAGCACCGGCACCTCCGCCCGCCCGCCCGGACCGGAGCGGAGCGGGCCCGCCCCCGGCAGCAGCCCCGCCCCCGACGGCAGCCCCGCCCCCAGCCGCCGCCGCGCCCCGCCCCCCGCGCGGTACCGCCCCCTGGCGGCGCGGCGGCGCCGCTCCCCCCGCCCCGCCCGGGCAGCCCCGCGCCATCCGCTGCGCCGGCAGGGGGCGCCAGCGGCTCGCGCAGCGTCCCTGAGGCGGCACCGACCCCAGCACCGGCACCGACCCCGGCACCGACACCGACACCGACACCGGCACCGACACCGACACCGGCACCGACACCGGCACCGACCCCCGGAAGCCGGGCACTGCCCCCGGCACCGACCCCCGAGGGGCCGTTTGTGCCCCTCCCCGGTCCCACAGCTGCCGGGGCCGCTGCCGGCTCTGGGGTCGCCGCTCCCGCCCATCGCCCACCGGCCCTGGCCCCCCTGTCCCCACCATGGCCCGGCTGGCCGCTGGCACATCGCTTCCCCCCTGAATCCGCCCGCCCCGGCGGGTGTTCCCGAGCAGGCCCTCCTCTCGGGATGCCCTGTTGGAGCACCCGGTACCACTGAGTCCCGAAGTCCCTGTGTGCCCGCCAGCCCCACCTGGGTGCCACGAGAGCTTCTCCCGGCGAGCTCCCCTGGGCCGGTCCCGCTCCCCAACACTCCCCAGCATGGGATCGGGGCACGACAAGGGCTGGCTCTGACCCGCAGCGGACACAATGACCTGGCAGGTGGCCATGGGACACAGCCCGTCAGGCCTGGAGCTCTCCATGAAGACACAGCAGCCCCCAGCCCCATTCATCACCTTGCCCCATTCCAGAGAACAACCCTTTGGGACACTACCCCAAGTAGCCCAAGACCCCTGCAAGCTGCCCCACCTCCCCGGGGCATCAACAGCTTCCCTTGATCCCTGCTGCCCAGGGGTCTGAGCCCTTCTCGCTGTCCCGGGGGAGTGGGTGGCAGCCCTGCAGGGCATGGTGCCCCCTCCCTCTTCCCCAGACAGGTCTTTCTCCATGCTGCCCTAGGAACAAGAAACATTTTCCACCTGACAAAGCCAGCACAGACAGCCTAGGAGCAGGGTGGGCAGGGACCTGGTTACAGCATCCCAGTGGGACTAGTATACACTCCTGCAGCCAAGCCCACCACAAAGACACCCGTCACCCACTCTGCCCACCCCTGCCATCCTGCCAGGATGCAAGAATGCAGAGATGGAACAGTCCACAGATCCCTGCTCACAGTTACAGGGGAATTTAACTCATCCAGAAACCATTCACAGCCCAATCCAACCAGTGGTAACACAATAGAAACCAGGCTTGCAGCGGCCACAACCCCCTGCCTGCTCCCAGCACAGCCCGCCCAGACCCTCACTTTTCCCAGCTCTGGCAGTGAGATAATTAATTCAGATCCTGGTTACGCAGGGGTGGAGGATGGAGTGGGAGTCAGCGGTTGCCTAGACTCCCCCACTGCAGCGGGTACAGCGAATCACTGCGGTGAGCTGAAGTTGGGCACGCTCAGGATGAAAAAACAGCGGGGTGCTTTAACTGAGAACTGTGAGATGTAATCAGGGCTGAATCCTTCAGGAGCCCTTCATGTCTGGACTTCCTGCCTGGTCACGGCCCCTTCCAGATGCCCAGCAGGGAACAGTGTGATGGTGGGCAAGAGCTGGGCAGCCAGGGATTGCCACTGCAAAAGATAAAACATTCCTACTTATGGAGTCATCCGTATCCCACGGGAGCAGGATTCTCTGCTTGCCTGTCCCCTGCCCGGTTTGGCTGCGGTGTTCACCCTGCCGCTGTGTCCCCACTCCAGGTGAGCCCGGGCCATTCCCTGGCACAAGCCCAGCTGTTTGTGCCGGAATAACGGCGCTTTGTTTCCACGAAGTCAGCAGCACAGGCTGTGCTGGCAGGCAGGGGCAGCTGAGGGGGATGCAGGCACCCACCAACCACCTCCCACGTGCACAGCAGCAGCAGCAGCACCCCAGCCTCCTGTGCTCAGCACAGCATCCCAGCTCTCCCAGACAGCAGCTGGGAAGGATTTCCTCTGTAAAGGCCCCCTTCTTCTGCATCTGGGTAGAATGCAGAGGCCAGGACAAATTCCTGCTGCCGAGAAATCAGCTCTGAATTGCAAGTGCCAGGTGATTTATATTGGACAGGGAGGGGCCATGAAAAAGGATCCTGCTGCGTCACTTGCAGGTGACTTTTAAAGCTGAACTTGAGACCTCGGGGAAATAATACTTGCATCCCTTGCCCTCAGAGCCTTGGGAGACTGGGATCACTGTAAGCCACGAAGGGCTCAGTACGTGCGTGGCAGCCCCCACACTCCTGTTTTCCTCCAGAGCTGTGGAGGGGAAGTGTTGCACAACAGCACTCATATGATTGGAACACAAACTTGCCAGCTCCACATACACTTATATAATTCTGCACCGTCTGCTCGTCAACACGTTGCAAAACAGCAGTGGGATCAATCGCTCTACTTTTAGGTATACAAATATTATTGCACTCCCACCAGCCCTCTCTGGGTGAAAAGTCACAGGGATGTGAGGTGTTGTGAGGACCCCAGGCCCACAGCTCTGGGGACAGTGTCTCCAGTGTGTCCTGCGGGGGCTGGGGGTGTCCAAGGCCAGGATGGCCGGGCATGTCCTTATTTCCCAGTGTCCTGATGGCACTACCTCCTGGAAAACCTCACTAAGAGGCTGTAGATAGGACCCTCCAATTGCATATGTCACTTCCAGACCTCACCTCTCCAACTGCACTGACTCCCTCACGGGAGAAGCCCCCAAACCTGTGCTGCCTGCCAGCAAGCGGGGAAGGGTGCTCCGCTGGGCAGGAGCAAGCCCTGCTCCCGGCTCTTGCAAGGAGCACAGTGCTCGGTGCTGAGCCGGAAACCCCCGCGAGGCGCTGCTCTTTTCACGGCCCCGTAGAGCCCGTGTGGAGAAGCCGAAGCTGCCGGGGCAGTGGGTGGCTCTGGGACCGCTCTGTTCCGCCCGCCTGCCGGGCCGAGGTGCCCGCAGGGCTCCTTGCGCAACGCGTCCTGCACAAAGCCGGGGCTGGCTGGGGCCCAGACCCCTCCTGTGGCCGGAGGAAGGAGCAGCCAGTGCCTGCCAGCAGCTGCACTTCCTAGAAACGAAGAAGACAGAAGGTCGGGAGAGTTGAGGGATGGTGGAGGGGGGGGCCGGGGGATGCTGCGGGAAGGAGTGAGGCGCTGCAGGTTACAGGGGGAGCAGCACACAGCCTAGCCTGCTCTGCAGCTTCTCTTCAGGAAAACAAGCTCTTTGGCTTCACACAACATTCCCTGTTCTTTGTTAAACTCTGCTCGTGTCCAGACCTGATGAGCCCCTTGCCAGCCCACGCACTCTGTGGGCCGGCACTGCTCCTTCCCAGCTCTCCCTGCCAGGGCTGCTCTGCAGGTTCCAATGCCATGCTGCAGAAAACCGAGCCTCAGGACAGTGCCACTTCCTCTGCCACCAACCCAACAGCCAGACAGAAGGCATTTGGAGGCTGAGGGAAGTGGGCCACAGGCATAAGGTGCTTGGCAGCAAGAACACAACTCCCTGAGCTCTCCAGGCTGCCCTTGCAGCTGCAGGGCTGCTGGGAGAAGGACACTCCTGGCTTCACTTCTGTCCCCAAGCAGGCCAATGCTGCCTTCCCCAACACCACCCTGCTCCTGTCCATTTCTTGTTGCATGGGGGAAAGCTGCAAAACATGATGTTGCCTGGGGTACAGCAGTGGATCCTGCCTCTGTGGGCTGCAGGAGCTCCTCTGCTTCTCTTTCAAAGAGAAATTGAAAAGACTCCACACCAGGCCAATGCAGCCTGTCACAACTGAGCTGGTGGGGACACTGCTATGGTGCAAATCCAAGAAAGAGAAGACAGAGCCCAGCATGGCAGGCAGCAGCCTCCACCATGTGAGGCTGTTTTCAAGAGTTACCTTTTGCTGACCATATGGTTTGTGGGGCAGGAGGGACAGGGACCATGGCCCTGTCTTTCCATGAGATGAAGCCCTGGGCTGGTGGCTGGTGCAGCAGGCCCTGGTGAGCAGGTGAGGGGTGCTGGGATGGGGATCCCCACTACTAGAACAGTGCTCAGCTGGTGGGGGCTGTCTCCAGGTCATGCTCTGCTTTCATTCAGGTATCTGAGTTACAACCTTGAACAAAGGCTGGGCAACAGAGGGCTGGGGGAGGCCCTTTAGCCAACCCTCATTTCCATACCATTGAAGGAAGGTGGCTTTGCTCCTAGACAGGGACACAAGCCATTCATTCCCTGTTCCCTCTGCCCTGCCCTACGTGACTCCAAGGCTTAGGCACCATTGGAGATGGCCACAGAGCCATGCAGGACCCTCACCCTGTGCCAAGGATGGACCCAGGCACAGGACAGAAGACAGTGGCCCCCAGCCCCACCACAGCATCGCCAGTTTTGTCAGCCTCCAGTTAAACAAAGCCCACCACCATTAGAAACAGGGAAGGCACAGCTGCTGGGCCACACACAGCACCCACTGTCTCCAGCAAGGGGTGCCCCAGAGCCATAAGGGCACAGGGTCCCTCTGCCCCTGTGTGCTGAGCACCACCGTGTCCCCAGTGGCTCGGGTTTGCAGAGTGAACCATTCTTCCCTGGGCAGGGAGATCAGCAACTTCAGGCCGCTGCCCTGTGAGATGTCACTGCCTGGCAACAAGGAAATACTTTGTTCTCGCTCCATAAAAGGCATTTGTGTGTCCCTCCCCACTGGCACAGGCCCAGCTCAGGGGAAGAAGTCCAGCAGCTACTCAAGAGGCAGCAGCACAGGATGGGGAGAGTGCAGGGACAAAGGTGCCCTCTCCTCCAGCAAGGCCAGAGCATGTCCCCTGCCTCTTCTTGCTTCTGCCCTGCCCAATCCCAGTGGCAGGGAGGCTACCTACCCAAAGATCCTGGCAGGTCCACAGAGCACCACTCACCCCCACCTCATTCCCCAGTGCCCTGCCAGCAACGCAGAGCTCAATTCACTGGAGAAACCAGTGCCAGCTGCAGGAATGTGTTTCATCTCTAGCCAGCTGATGCACGGCAATTCCCATCAGCCACCCCAGTTTTGGGCTAGAAGTGACCTATTTATGTAAGGCAAGCTCTCCATCCTCCAGGGGCAGCCATAGGAAAGCAGGAGCAGGTACCTGGGGGCCTGGACCTAGCCAGGCTGGGCCACATGCTGTCTCTCACCCAGCCCCTGCAAAGCCACCGGTGCAGGATCAGACCCAGCACACTGCAGCCACCCTGGTCAATGGTCCTGCTAGGGCAGGGCTGGCAGGAAAAGGTGGGTCTTCTCCAAGCATCAGGAAGCAGACAGGGAGGAGACCAGACACAGGGGAGCCTTGAGGAACAGGGACGTGCACTCCGCATTGTCCTCCGCAGAGCAGAGGCTGCAGAAATTACAGAATGGGGGCTCCCTGCCAGGGCACAGGCTGTTCCAGCTCCTGTCTCCCCTCCCAGCAGCAGGGCTGCTCTGTGGAGGTGCCTCTCCCATGGCGCAGGGCTCCCCAGGACACATGGGGGAACCAGCCCAGCTGCCCCTTCCCAGTGCTCTTGGTGGCACAACCAGCACAGAGGGAAGCTCACAGTCCAGGGAGGACCAGAGCTGTGGGGAGCCATGCTCAGAGCGTGCACACAAACAAAAAAAGCCCTCGAGTCTACTCCCAAGCACAACTGCTGCTCTCCCATTATTCCACCACTCTGTTCATTGCTGGGGTCCAACAGGCAGGTGACCACAAACAGCCACCCCAACCCCTGCTCATCTCATTTCTGTCTTCCAAGAAGCCCAGCATAGGGCTGGTAGCCATTTACAGGGATTGTAGGAACCCATTCCCATCCCAGCATGCTGGCAGTTACACAATTGCATTTCTACAAATAAGGAATTGCTTGGAGAAATGTGTGCAGGGAAGGAAAAGAAACCAAGATAGTATCCGATTTAGAGGTACTTGCACAGGGGTTGCCCCTTTTTTAACCTTCAAGGATGTGGTACAAGGAAGGGATTATTCCTCCTGATGTTTTGCTGTTGCATAACTCAAAGTAACTAATGAAAAAGGTCTTCTCTGTTCCTGCTCCCTCCCTCCCAGCTGCTGCAGCCCAGGAAGCTCCCAACCACCTTGTTGCTGTGGAGCCCTGGCACAGCATCTCTTAATCCTCAGACAATATTGACAAAAGGATTTTAGCAGTGCTGGCCTGAGCCCACAGGTCCCTCCACCTTCCTGCAACAGCACCAATTGCCCCTGAGGGTTTGCTGTTATTCTGTATGGACCCCCCCAGTGCTCCAGGTCTGGCTGCTGACACCGTGCTGCTGAAAGCGTGTCCAGCTGAGCTTACCCTGCTGGCAGTGCTTCTGCAGCTCCCTGCCTGGACCCAGGGCTGCGGCTGCAGCCTGTTCTGGAGGCAGCTTGCATCACAGCAAATGCGATTGTTCTCATCGGCTTTTATGAATTCCCTCCAGAGTTCCTACGTAACACAAGTACATTAGGGGACTTTATCCCTGCTAATTTCAGACGACAAAGTCAAACCATGTAGCAGATGACTCTGCACAGGGAGGCTTATTCATAAGTAGCAGCAATGATGGGGACTACAGCTCCTGCCAAGAGACTCGTCATTAGCTCATTAGCAGAGGACACCACATCCTAAACTGGAGAACTGAAAAGGAAACATCACCTTGCAGCCACTGCCCCTCTCCTTGTGCTGGGTGCATCTTGGGAACAACAGGCAGGAGTGCTGCTCACCAATGCTGAAGGCATTTTGCAGTTGAGATGCCAAGAATAAGCAGCCCCATCCTCCCCTCTGGCCCAAGGGTTTTTGCAGCCAGTGTCAGGAGTGGCTCACAGGGCCCTGTCAGCTGCACTCACCACTGGAGTCTCACCCAGAAGCAACACGCTGTATGTTCATGCTGGACAAGCCCATCTCCAGAGACAAGAGCCCACGTACTGGCATAAAATACTGAGGTGACTGTAAGATCTAAAAACACCTGTTTAAAACCAACATCAGTTGGTGCCCAAACACTGCAGAACACAAACCCGAACAAAAACCAAACAATAAAAGCCCACAAACAAACTCATATACAAGCAAAGGTTAAAAGCCTCTTTAAAAAGTACAAAGGAGCACAGGAGAGCCATCAGATAGACTTTGATCAGGAGAACTTGATAGCAATTGCTGGGGAATATGAAACTGAAGCTACAGGACTACAGCCAGCTGAAGAGGGTGACTTTCCACAAGCAGATCTGCAGCCTTCCTGTCACATCCCACCTCTCCTCTCCTAAGCAAGCCTGCAGGCAAAGTATGGGCCGGGGAGATGATTCACCTGATTCTCCTGCACAAACTGCCTCCTTCATTCTAATTATCTGTAACAAGAACTTTCCCACTCCTACCTCAGCACTTCCACACCCATTTTTCTCTTGCACTATCATGATGACGTACAAACCTATCAAGGGGAGAAGTCCTGTATCTAAAAATGCTTAGATAAATGCTTGTTACAGAACCGTTGGTTTCGTTTATTTCACTACCCTCTCACTTTCTGATGCTTCCTTCCTGTCAGTTTGTCCCAAGTAAGATTTTAAGCTGCTTAAGGTTCTTTTCAGCCCTGCCCTTGTTGCTGCTGTTGCAGCTATTCCTGTACAAGTTTTACACATTATGCCTCAGCTTGGGTTCAACAACATCTATAGCTCTCTAGAAAGAGGTTACACAGCCTCCTTCTAGATACATAAGACCCAGTTACAAGACCCAGAAACAAGAAATAGGTTGTTGATTTCAAGAGCAAGTTCTCACTGACGACTCCTCGTTCTGGCTGGCTGGGACCTCCGGAGGCCTCTCGGAAGCTGTCTCTACCCATCTCTGCCGTCCCAGCCTCTCCTCAGAGGGCAGGTGCTGGGCCCTGCCAGCTCAGTGGCTCTGCTGGGCTTGCTGGTCACTCTTGACAGGAGGCCCAGGACAGACGTGCTATCCCACAGGTGGTCTCGAGGCAGGTAAGCCTGGCTGTTCATATGATGCTTCTGCATTACAGCACAGACCAGAGATCTGAGCTTCATCTCCTCAGCCACCAGCAACAACAGAAGCATCACTTACAACGAACAAAAAGAATTTTATTGGAACATATACACACAGGGATAACAGAGGTATCTGAGTAATCAAATATGGAATGTTTAAGAAAGTTAAAATAAATAAGGATACCAAGTTTTGCCAGTGCTAGGTCCAGCACCAATGTAAGTAAATGCCCTCTGAACAAGTCTGACTCTGACAGGACTATCCCTGCAGAGCCTGTAAAGATTCCTACCACCAGAAAGTGGCCAATAATTTTGGAATACAAAGAGTCACAATAGTGCTTTCTACTGATGTGCATTCACACTGTTTATTCACTACTTTCGTCTCTTATTTCTTTAATAATATCTATTAAATTCTGGAGTCCAAAAACGTAACCCGTGTCTTGGCCCTCATGCACCACACTATCTTCTCCGTAGTACTTGCAGGTTGTGTGGGCAAAGTCTATCATGCGGACATCGACAGTACTGGCGGTTGGTTTGTAGGCATAGGCTCCTGCCGACTCATCTGAAGATTCCTCTGAAAGGTCCTCTAGGTCCTCTGGATCCGAGTCAACGGCAACTTCCTGCCTCTCCTTTCCATCATAGATGATCAGCAAGGAGCTTGAATAGAAGCGATAGGACTCCTGTTTCTCCAGCACAGACTTGAGTTCAGTCAGTTTTTTAATAACAGACTCAAAGAGTTCCCTGCGCAGGTATTTGCCGTTATGAAAGAACTGGTAAAGTGCTTCTTTGAATCCTTGGACTGAGAGTTTTCTTCCGTGGTATTTATTCATGAACATCAGCTGGCCAGTGCCTGCCTGGTAGACCTGCATACACAAACACAAGACAAGAAAAAAGGAATAGTTAAAATTGCTGGTACACTGACACCACCAAAGCCTTGAGGGGACACAAAAAAAAATTAAAAACTAAAAACGCACATTTCTTAAAACTTTTACAAGAAGACATACTAGTCTCTAAAACTGCTCTTGCCCAATTATAGAAATTGCTATCAACTGATCCAGCAGTGCCTGTGCAACTCAGAGGAAGTGGAAAATTCCCTCAGTTTAGATTTGAGCTTTTCCACCCAGAATGTAAGAACAAGGACTTTAAGTGAGATTAGGAAAGCTGCAGCCAAGATCTCTGAAGTCAAGCTACAGCTTGTACCACAGCCACTCACTCAGCTCATTACCTGCCTCTGCTCTAGGATGTATCAGTTGATTCTCAGCATGCTGAGATCTGAGTGACAGCAAACATTCCTATACAAAACTAAGGTGTATCCCATAACCATCTGTATTTAAAGAAGTCAGAGGTGCTCCTGCAGAAAAATGCCTTCCTGCAGGGAGGCACAGGAGAGTGATCTGTACAACTGATAGTTCAATAATGCCTAAACATTTGAGTCAAGAAAGGATTGCAGGTGCTTCCAAAGTTTCCCTCTGTTTTCCAGCACAGGTCAACACTGGAAAGTGAACAGTGCCAAAGCCCTGCTCAAATCCCAGCACACTGTGGTTTAGAAATGCAGCTCCCACACTTTCATTTCTGCCTCATGTTTTTTTCTGAATCTGAACAGTGAGCTGAACATCACACATGCCAACAGTGAGCTGAACACCACACATGCCAACAGTCCTGCTGTGCAACAAGTCCTAGCAAACACTGCTAGCATTCCTGGAATCTACTGGATAGGAGGAGAGAAGCTTCAGGAAAAAAACTCCAACATAAACATGTTGTTTCCCATTTGTCACTCCAGGAATACAGAAACAAGTAAACAAAAAACTCAGGTGAAAGTCCACACCATGTCTCCTCATCTGGCAACAAGTCTTATCACATTTACCAAGCACTTCTTGCCTGCACTTTGCAACAAGTCTACTTCAAGCAGTGAAAGATCTGTGGCTTTCTAAGTTACAGAACAGAACCGATTGCTTCTTAATATTTTTACAAATTTCCACATCCTTAACTCAAAATGCATATAACTGGGCCCTCCTCTATGCTATCCTGGAATGTTAATTGAATCAGTAGTTTTAACAGTTTTGAACTGCTGATATGGTGCAGGAGGCTGTTGGTGTGTTCAGAGCCTGCACTCACTGATGCAGAGCGTGGCCTGCAGGTTTTGCTGCCACCTCCAACTGATCAGTGATACCAAAACCCTCACTCCTTTGTGAAGGAAACGAAGCACAGCAGCTCAAGGGTAACACCTCGCGAGCTGACCACACACACCCAAACTCCACTAAGAGAAACAGCTGCAAGGCTGTTGGGCACAGGTGAAGAGCTCTCCTCTCACCTGCATGCCACAGACGCGCACGCCGATCACGGCCGAGGTGCTCTGCTGGCACTTGCGGATCTGGTTCGCCTTCTTCTCCTCGGACGCGTCGTCGCCGTGCTGCCGGGTGCCCATCTTCAGGTCCAGCACGCACGGAACCTCGTAGCGAGACGTCAGGTTCTCCAGCAGAATGAATTCTGATCAGTTAAGGAACAAGCCTCACAATACAGGTTTGAAAAACATGACCACAGATTTTATAGTGCCTCACTCTTAACTTTAACCACATCCGAAACATGCCTAGTATAAAGTAATCTGGAAAAATTAGTTACATAAACTTAAGATTTAAGCCAGTTCCAGTTTTACTAGTCTAAAGAGACTAGTGAATTTCCACATTAAGTGAAAAGCAAAAGTAAACAGTTATACAGAAATATAACATGTCAGCTACCTTTGAATTATGACGTATTTCCTGTCTAGCAAAAGATTTTTTTTCCTGTGGGAAGTGAAGATTTTGTGTGTTTGTATTACCATGCAAAAGCAGTGAAGCATTTTCAAACCATATTACAACTTTAAAATATCTGTATTATTACTGTCCCAAAGATATCACTTTTTAGGCAACTGAATAATAATCTAGTGAAATGGTGAGGGCACTAGCCAAAAAATCCTACCAAACTGATCATTTATTAGTCACAGATGTTTCAGTAATCCATCACCAAAACTCCTCACACTGAGAAATTTGTTTACCTCAGTATTTAGATACTACTACTTTTGCAGGACCAAGCCTACAAGAAGATAATTTTTTGACAGAATGCTCAGGGTGGAGATGTTTGCCTATGGTTCCACAGCACAAAACCAACGTGCTTCAGCCTTCATGGATTCAGTCAGTTTTTTGTTTCTCATGCTCCAATCCTAGATGGCTGTTTATATTCAACTTTTCTTAAAGCTCATCAAACAGAGGCTACTAGAAGCAGAAACTCCAGGCACTGGAACATCCTCTCTGTTTAAGAAACTGATGAAAAGAGGAAGAGGATCCTGGCTTTTAAGATCGCTAATATCAAAACAGTAATAAAAAGTGACAGAACTCATCTCCTTCAAAAACTCACACTAGAAACTGTTTTTGTGGAAGACACTGAACACACTATGCTGTAAAACATGTTCACTAAGCCACAATGTGAAGATTTTAACTCAGCTCTCTGAATTTCCTAGCTTAGGTAGTTCGTTATGTGCTGGAAAAGCGCATTTCTAGGAAGGGCTGGCAAACCCTCCAAAGATGCTAAATAAATCACAGCTTCAGAGGGTCTCTTGGGACTGCAGTTAAACCTGCTCTGTACTCTTATCTGGAATGTTCAAAGAACAAGAGGCAGAGCCCTACTCATTCCATTGTTATGAGGTCCTTTCAGGAAAGGATACTATATTGATTTCGGTGCTTTGCGTTTTCCTTCATCCGCTGTAACTGTTGCTGGTGACATTTCATGCTCCAAGGATTGTGGTGTTTAAACTGAGAACTGACATTTCCTTTTTTCTCTACAGTGTAATACAAGACTTCAGATTTCTTCAGCCACTCAAATTCTTCCTCCAGTTTGTGACTAGAAAAACAGAACAAGGTAACAAATTACAGGTCAAGAGGAAAAATAAGCTCTTGAAGAGGGGTTGTCAATGTATTTAACTTTACAACCTATTTTGCTCAACTTCATTACCAGCAAGCAAAAGCTTTATTTTCCTCTCTGCGCATGTGAGCAGGATGCCCATGAGTAGTGTTTCAACCATTACAAAGCCACTTCCATGCTAATATAAATGAGCATATAGCCAAATGTTACAAAACACAGTCATTCTACTTATATATCCTTCACCTGTGTGCATGGCTTCTATGAAGTAATGCAAGAGGTAGCAATGCACTTTAAGGTTTATCCTTTGCTAAGGTCACTGTTTTTAGCACAACACATCACATCTCACAGTTTATGATGGGCACAATTAGTAGGAATGAACAAGGGGAAAATGTCACTAGCAGGGATAAAGCAGGATTCCTAACCAAGTATGCCATGTTTGGGGTTGGTTTATTTTTAACTATTGTTCTTTTGCAGGTGGGTGAATGCTTTTTGTTTGTTTGTAGAGGTGCTTCTTTGTGGTTAGGTTTCTTTGGTTTGTGGTTTTTTTCTCTTTCTGAGTCAAAAATAACTCTGGGAAACCTGTTTCAACTGACCACAGCAGAAAAAAAAGACTCAGCTTAGCCTTTACTGAGGGCTAAGGATGTACTAGTTTCACTGGTGAACCTGTCTGCACTGAAGAGGCCAGGAAAAATGGAAGAAACAAGAGAAGAAAAGAAAGTGAAAGCGAAAAGAGCTCTAAGAAATTCTCTGGAATTCTGGAGAACAGAATTTGATAACTAGAAGTCAAACCTACCTTTTCATTTTTTCCTCTTTCCTGTGCTGCCGGACCCACTCCTTCGATATCTTCTCATTCTCTAACAACACTGTCTTTTTGTTAGTCCACCGCAGGAGTTTACTTTTGGGCTCACAGTCAGAGTTATCTAAGTTTTCTAAGTTATCGTGGTCCCCATTTAATGGATATGCTATTAGACATAAGTTTCCATCTTCATCCTCTTCAAAGCTCACTGATACCACACCTGAAGAGAAAAAGGACCCGGACAGTTATGAATTGCCCAAGTGACAAGCAAGCCTTCCAGAACGCGTTCTTTTACACTACGAATACAGCAACTTTAGTTTTCTCTTACCCCAGTCCTTAGTTTCTATCTTGCCACAGGCCAAACCTCATCTGCAACCTAACAAATATCAAAAGAGCTAGACAAAAATGACACCTCACAAAAGACAATTTATCATATTGGCACAACAATGATATAAAAAGTCATTTTCTGCCTCTGAGGCAGTCAATAACAATCAAATAATAACAGGACACAATTTCAATTAATAAAAGTTTTTATTAATTTTAAAAAAGTCTGACTGGTCTGATTCTAAGTGAGATGTAAAACATTTGTTAACATCTTGCAGTGAAAAGTGACCTGCACAAAATAAAAATTCACACTAAAAACCTTTTAAATTTTGCATGACAGCAAAGCAAAAAGCAGTTCTCCAAACAATACTTGGTTAATAGATCCCAAGGGAAAGGAAAGATGTGCAAGGAGAGCAAAACAAGGGAAATGTCACATTACAACAGAAACTAGTCCAGAAGTTTCCACTTAAAATCACCATGTTTAATTATACATTTCTTCTATTTTTTAATATATTTTATTGATACTGGTTATGCAGCAATGTCGTGGAATAAGTAACAAAAATGCAATACAAAGCAAATCTGTTTGTGGTACAGAAACATGGTGAACCTCAAAAGCATTTTTTCTCCTTATCCTCCCCTCAGGAGTCTCTGGAGCACTGCACTGCATTTTAAGAGTCTTAGTGGAGCACTGACAGATGTGCCCAGTAGCACATGAATAAGTCTCAGGAGTTAATGGAGAAGCCATAACAATTATCTGAATTGGTTTTTATTTTGTTTTCCAGTCCTCTCTTTCAGATCAATCAGTCTGCACAGCTCTTGCAGCTCATCACTAGCTGGGGGAGAGGTCTTGGTGAGAGACTGGAATTCCCAAGCTGGGCAGGCAGCTCCCAGACCTGCAGGGGCTGGGGCAGGGAGTACAGAACCTCTGACTGTCCCGCTGTCACAAAGGAAAGGACAATGGGGAAAAGGGTGGGGGAGCCAGCTAGCAAATGGCTTCTTTGCCTTTACTCTGGAAAAAAACACAAACAAGAGGTGGACCAAGAGAGGCCCCTTCCCTCTAAATCCCTCCCCACACTTCCCAGAAAACCACATACACCAGTACAATTGTTCTGGTACATTTTGAAAAGTATCATTCAAAGATCAGATTTTCTTCCAGTCCAACAGAACTTGTAATTAGACATGGCAGAAAGTCTCTGTAAACGAGCAGAGAGTATTAACTCTGAAACATCACTTAAACCTTCCATCACTTTCAGAAACAGAACACAAAACTTCATCACCATCATGGTTGTTAAAATCAAAGTGCTTTAAAAAGCAATTGCATTTTAAAAAAAGTGCTTCAGACATATTATTTATTAATCATCAGGCAGCAGTTGATGGAATAGGAGAAAGAAGAAGTATTCCTGTTAACTAGTTCAATTCTTAGGAGAACTGGAATTTCCACTCCTACATAACGTCTGACTCAGCCTCATCACAGCTACTTGATCCTTGCCTACCTAAATGCCATGAATTTTCATTTCCTTAATGGCAGAAATAACACTGCAAGTATTCACCAAGACACCTTACTGGCATGTACTTAGTGCAATCAAAATGAAAGTCAGAGGAGAAATCAAAGCACAAAAGAGACCACAACTAAGCTTACACAAAACACTATTATCCATCCTTTACCAAATCCTTTGTAAACAAACATTAAACAAGTGGCCAAAAAAAAATCAAATCCACAAAAAAAAAAAAAACAAAAAAAAAACCCCAACAACAACAAAAAAAATCTCAACAAAAAAAAAAAGCAGATAATTACTGAAAATGTTCTCAAGCTGTTAGCTACTTACCTGTGCCTAAGGGAGATATAAGGGCTATCACCAGCAGAGTTGCTCTACTCTAATGCTGTTAGTCAGCCCAAACACCACTTGGCAAGCATTTCCACCCTGCATCTCCACAGCCTGCCTCAGACAACATCAAAATACATGAAAATAAACCCTAAAATCTCTTCCACACAGAAGAGATTTCAGAGAGAACAGAGAGCACAGCACACTCGCATTAACAGGAACGAGAAGCCCAACCCCATTCAAAGGTTTGGTAACTTACCCTCGTATTGTGGAGTGAATTTACGCATTTCCGTCGGGAGAGTCTCATAGAACTGGTGTTCTCGCTGAATAAGAGGTTTACAGATGGTCTTGTCGTTAAACCGGAGGACACAGGAGTGTCCTCCAACTTGGTGGACAAAAGGCTCGAGTAAGACTCCCTTGGAATAGTGCTCCACTTCCATTGCTCCAAATGCTGGGCTCATCCTTGTAGCGCATTAGACAGAGGACGGCGGCAGTGGTGAAGGCAGTTCAGAGCCTGCAGCCTCCGAGCCGCGCGGGTGTTTACTGTGACTCAGAAGTCTGTTAAGGCAAGCACAGAGAGCGGCGGCGGTCAGCGATGCCCCAGCGATCCCCCAGCGATCCCTCAGCGATCCCTCCGCGATCCGCGCTCCGTGCGCGGCAGCGCAGCGGGGCCGAGCGCGCGCACCTCCCGCTCCGGACGCGCCCGACTGCGCCCGAGCGCGGCGCGCAGCCACGCAGCCCCCGCCGGGCACGCCCCCGCCGGGCGCAGCCAATGGGAGCCGCCAAGGGGCGGGGCGGCCAGCGCGCGACGCGCACGCGCGCAGCAGCAGAAAGAGCGGGGCGGCCAGCGGCGCTCCCGCGCGGGAACCCACCCGGGCCGGGCCCGCCGCTCCCACACACAAACCCACCCGCGGCCACCCGGGCCAGCCCCGCACACAAACCCACCCGCGGCCACCCGGGCCAGCCCCGCACACAAACCCACCCGCGGCCACCCGGGCCGGCCCCGCACACAAACCCACCCGCGGCCACCCGGGCCGGCCCCGCACACAAACCCACCCGCGGCCACCCGGGCCGGCCCCGCCGCTCCCGGCAAAGGAAACCCACCCGGGCCGGCCCCGCACACAAACCCACCCGCGACAGCCCCCCCTGCGCAGGCCAGCCCGCGAAGCCGGGAATTAACACCGAGTGTACAATTCCTCCCTTCCAGGCAAGGGCAGCAACCAACCGACGTCCAGGGTGGGACGTTTATTTCACGCGTTCATTCACAACAACATGTAGATACCGAAAATATTACACATCTGCAGGCTCTTCACGGGCAAGCCATAACGCTATTGTGCCATTTTCCAAGAACCCTTTTCCCCCTACATTCAGCGGAAGGCAGTGCTCTGTGCCAGCTGCATCCCAAAGATTCGGTTCTGTACCCTGTGACCCACGCTCGGTTCTGGCCAGACACCAGTTCCACTTCAGAAAGCAATTAAAGGAGCGACGCTGAAAACTCAAACATGACTGTCTTGTTCTCTGCCTTCCAGTAAATTTTTAAGTTGAGTTACTCTAATTTTAGACCAAAGCTTTAATGATTAACTTTTTGTGGCTAAAAACAACCTCATACTCATTTTGCCTGAAGACAGTTACACGAACAATAATGCACTTAATTCAAAGAGACTACAAAGTGTTCTAGGTCATAGGTCTATTTTTATTTGTCCTCCTTAGATATTTAACAGCTTTACATTAACTGGAAAAGCAGAGACCTGCAGGCTTAAAGCAGCGGTGCTACCAGAACTACAGACGCCTCCAGCATGTCCTGGACATAAGAGCATTAATTGAATTAAACAACTAAACTGCTTAAAGGAACAACAGATCGATCAACTGAATGAACTCCAGGTCCTGGAATGTTTACCTGTGCCTGAGGATAACAGGTCAATAAGAGCTGAACGTGTTTTTTTGGTGTGGCTTTTTGGTTTTTTTTGTTGTTTTTTTCCCCCTCCTTTCTTCCAAGCGCCTTATTTGACAAAACATTATCAGGTTCTCGTTCTTTTTTCTTTTCCCCACCCACCTTTAATCTGGAACAGTATTCCCCAGAAACAATACTGTCTTCTGATAACCTATATTATTAAGATTAGATCATTATCAATAAACTTTCATTTCTCTTTGTACTACTCTTAATTTCCTAGTATTTTTTTCTAATGCAGCTCTGCATCACCGCAGAATTTTCTAACCTACCTCAGCACCAACAATTTGACAACTCAAGAGACACACATATAAAACCTCTCAGTTACACCCCAAACACAAACCATTTTAAAAAAAGCTACCCAACTGCAGCAAGCTGAGCAACCCCGGAGTGCCGTGGCAGTGCAGAAAAGCCAGGTAACCACGGCCTGTCCCCAAGTCCTGGGCAGTCCAATGCATCTCCAGCTGCCACAGTCAGCAGGGAGCACTCTTACTGCTCCAGAGCCACAGATTTATTTCTCCATGGCTGCCCAAAGTAGCACCCACTCCGTGCAGAGCCACACTGCTCTTCACTAAGGCTCACCTGCAAGCTGGCTTACCAGCACACGTGTAACACACTTACCAAACACACCTGACAAGCCACATTACCTCCTGAGTATACGCTGAGAAATGTTTCCATTTTCTCTTACAGAAGTTATAAGCATCAGTCTGTATACTGCACCAGTAATTTTACAACTCTTGAGCTTTCATTGGGATTTTCTATAGCCAAAAATGCCTCCAGTCCTCTGGAGTTTCCAAGGAAAAGCCAGAAGTATGCCAGGTTTCACTGGAGGTGCATTTCACATGTACACGATCTTGCAGTGCCAGAGCTTTACACTGGCACAGCCACATTTAACAGCCTTGCAGAACAGCAGCAGTACAAGAGCCACTTTTTCCAAGTCAGCATCACCACTCTGTGGCTGCCTTCCTAATTACCCCTGATTCAGAGACACTGCGTGCCAACTGCAGTGATTCACACTGAGAAAGCACCTTGCAACATCCTTTAACCTCAAACACCTAAATCTGCCCCAGTCCTCCTGCATTACAGCTGTATCAGGAGTTAAGTCCTGAAGTTATTTGTGCCATAGAAATGACTCTAGCAAACATCATCTCACACAATGTACAGCTTGTTTACCCAACACATCTTCAGGGAGCTCATTAGTAGCAGCTCAACTTGTTTGCTTCCACGGATGCCCAAGTGGTCTGGACAATACTTGTACAAAGATTGCACTCAGCAATGGAACTGCCAAGCACAGAACTGGACAGCACTGCTTATTCTACTTCACCCTTTCCTGAACGAGTAAGATCTGGCAGCACATCACACAGTGTAACTTCCCATTTGAGGAAAAAGAAAGCAAGTTTATTCAGTGCTCTGATATTATACAAATTATTTGATAAGTTATTTTAAGTTATGCAGTATTTAGGGGTGGGGTTTTTTGAGAGAAATGTTAGAAACATTTGTACACAGTCCAACACAGTGCGCCCAGTCGGCACGACCACAAGACAAATGTGAAATTACCAGAAATAAAGTGGAAGGCTTACACAAATGAAGACGAATTTACTGTGCCTGTATTAGTAAGTTCTCCTTCTGTTTTCATCTTCCAAAAACTACAGTGCAACTCCCCCATGTTCCGTTTCCATGACTGGATTTAGTAGTACATATCCTGCTGAACAAGCTCTATTAATACAGCTCTGCAGCAGAAACTGTGAGCAAGGACTGCTGAACAGAGCACCAGCAAGGAGCTCCTTGCTGTGAAGCCTTCACCCACCTCCTTAATTGTGCGAGGCAACTTGGGGCCTTTTTATGAACCTAAAGCAGCTCTGATGTGAACATTGTAACGGTGCTCAAGAAGACAGAAACAAGACCACAAACCTTGTCAACAATTTAGGTTTCAATGAGGCCTTAGTTTTCACTTTGATCAATTAATATATATTAGCCACTCAAGAAGCACTGTTTACCTAATAAATTCAGTCTCTTTTCACCCAATGAAATTCTTCTCACTTGAAAAAAGGTTTTGAGTAAGATCTTACATTTTTTCTGCTGCATGCCTTAACATTACCATTACTAACAATCAGGATTTGTTTATCATTTTGGCTCTCCTTAATATTTGGAATTTTGCCATTCAGATTACAGGGCCTGGAGCACAACTGTAATGCCCATCAGAAATGCTTTGCATGGTTTCATTTATAAACACTTGAATTCCATAAACAGCCTCACAATATGCCAAACCAGTTGCAGTTCCTTACAAATAAAAGCTTTGACTGAAGACCAACAGTTTCAAGCAGCATAGACGTTGACCAGCACAAGCACAATGCAGTTTTTCACTGCCTTTCCTCTGATTCTACACCCAGTTTGTTCTCAATGCTCTTTGGGAAAGAAAGAGCCCAGAACAGCTGTTTTTAGGCAATCTTCCCAGACAGCAAATGCAGGCTCACTGTACCCTGCCCTTTTCCTCCTACATGCTTTTAAGTGCCTTTGACTAGTTTTTGTTCAAACAATACATCAGCCAAAAAAGCAGATTTACTAAACCTTCACATGTCCAGCATTTTAAGAGGAAAATCTGATATAACTTGAAGGAGCAAATAAACATGTGCCTAGACACAGCAACATTCGCTTGAGCAACGTCATTCTTACAGTAAGCAGCAAAAGATGTTTAAAACCCAGACCTGCAAACCAGAAGTGACATTTATAGGCACCTTATCCCCATCACGTGTGACAATGACCATCAGAAGAATACTGCAATGAATTCATGTTTTAGGCTCTTAATATGAATCTCAGGTGACGGCATTCTTTGGAAGGTACTTCATGTCATTACAGATTCTTGACTTAGTCCCACATGTAATTGCATTAATGAACACGTCCTCTGGAGAGCACAGGTCTCAATTAAGCAGCAGCTTCTTCCTTCATAACAATCTCAAAAATAATACAGCTCCTGCCAAAACTTTGTAATGATAGAACTACTGATGCAGAGCTGCCCTTCTGTTAAATCTGTTAAAAATGGGTTCTCTCTAGCACAGGCTTTTTGCTTTGGTTGGTTAGAGCCTTCAACTCCACACAGCCATAAATCAGCTTTACAGGGATGGAAATAGCAAGGCAGCAAAGCTTTCTGCCTGTCCCTTTTTCTCAGTTCACTGGGGAGTGCAGAGGAAGCTGACAGGGCAGAGATCTGCAGAGCAGAGCTGCTGCAGGGTGATGAATCAGACAAAGGAAAGCCCCTTCCCAAGGTTCCAACTGTTGTGGTTTGACACTGGCACAACACCAGCACCCACAAGAGTCGCTGGCTCACCCTGCCCTGCCACAGCTGGCAGACGAGAGAAAAAAATTAACAAAGGGTTCACAAGCTGAGATAAGGACCAGGAGAAACACTTCAAGGGCAAAAGAGGCTCAGCGTGAGGTAGCAAAGTGAATTTACTACTAACAGAGAATCAGAGGAGGATAATGAGAAGTAAAAAAGCCCTTAAAACACCTTCTCTCCCAGCTCCTCCCTCCTTCCCACCAACAGCACAGGGAGAAAGGGCATGGGAGTTTTTGGGTCAGTTCATTACCAACATTTTCTTCTGCTGCTCTGGGAGAGGAGCCCTTCCACTGCGAGGCCGTGGGGTCCCTCCTACAGGGAGGGAAGTTCCTGTGAACTTCTCTGGTGAGGGTCCACTCTCAGGAGCAGTTGGTCTTCAGCACCCGCTGCAAGGTGAACTCCCCCACGGGCACACAGCCCTCCCAAACTGCTGCAGTGTGGGTCTCTCTTCCCATGGGGTGCAGTCCTCCACGGACAGGCTGCTCCAGCCTGAAACAGGACCCTGTCTCTCCACTGAGTCTTCTACTGGATCACAGCCTCCTCCAGGCATCCGCCTGCTCTGCCATGGAAAACTCCCCCGTGGGCTGAGGGTGGATCTCTGGATCCCCACGGGCTGCAGGGGGACAACCTGCTTCACCATGGCCGGCAGAGAAATCCCACCTCCAGCACCTGGAGCACCTTCTCCTCCTTCTCCACCGACCTCGTGTTGCCATATTGTTTCCCTCACATGTTCTCACCTCCTCTTCTCTGACTAGACGGAAACTCTGTAACTTTGTTTTGATTTCTTCTTAAACATGTCATCCCAGAGACGTTACCAACCTCTCTCACTGGCCCAGCCTTGGCCAGCAGCATGTCCATCTTCAGAGCCATCAGAGATTGGCTCTGCTGCACATGGTGGAAGCTTCCAGCAGCTCCTCACAGGAGCGATCTTTGTGGTGCCCCTGCTACCAAAAACCAGGCCATACAAAACCAATGTACAAGGAACAGAGGAATGGCACAGTCACCCAACAGGCGAGAAGAGTATCGGTGACTGCTTCAGCCCAAAGAACATTCAGGAAGAAACAACAAAGCTGCAAATGGACACCAGAAGATGCAAATACCAAAGTGGAAAACACAAGGTATGTTTTTGACAGCCACCACCTGTTTCATGCACAACACTGAAAAGTTACTTGAGGTCTGAGTTGTAAGTCATACATTGCTCAAAGAGAATGGCCTTTCAAACTGAAGCAGGATAAACACATTATAAGAGCCTGCAATAATACACCTAGAAACCAAGAACGGTTACAGGAATTTTACAAGTCCTCATATGATTGAACTACTTGTTCCATTACTAATAATGTGGTACTTTACAAATAGCAAGGTACATTCCCTGAATCAAAGAAAGCAGAGGATACAACTTTAGAGTATTAAAAGCATTAGATATGTTAAACATGCTCAGGTTCAAAGGTCTTGCATAGCTTGTGATTAATTTTTATGAAAATCAACGCCATTCCTCCACACAAAACACTTGTTTTATTAGCAAATATGCCCAGAGTAACATGAGTAATGATTTAATGATTTGCTTCTAATGTTCACTCTAGCTACTGCTTTGCTCAGAAACTGAAGTTACTCTAATGTGTTCAGTTTTCAGAAGTTCTTAAGATTAGAATGTAGACACTCATATTCTCTAGTGTCCACTCAGCTGGACACAAATTTGTCGCAATTAAAACAATTGTGATACATGAGCTCTGCATTAATTTATCCCAGTTGTTGGAGAATGCATTATACCTCTACATACAATGCAAATCCCACATTAGAATACTTTTTGAAGCCTTCTCTATCTGCAATAGAATTAATATAACCAAGTAGTAAAAGCTATAGTTCATAATTTTTAACTCATTGAGACAGAAATGTTGAGCCCACATAATAATGTGCTTGTATTAATCCTACAGTTTTGAGAGAAGTCTTAAGAGCAGCCCTAAATTGTGCAAGATTACAAAAATCAAACATTTATTCTGGTAACTAATTTGGAGGGAAAAGTTTATCTTTGGTAGAAAAGTGCACTGACTTTGTCAGTTCTCAGATTTTTTTATCTATGAACAAAACCAAAAGTACTATAAGCAGCAAATAATTCAAATTTAATAAAGCAGACAATAGTCTTTAACACCATGAGGAGTAAAGGGACGGAGTCATAGATCAAGGGGGAGGAAATATTAGAGCCTTTCTTTAAAAGAAAGACTGGGGGAGGAAACCCCCTTCTTTCTCATTAAGTACAACTTGAAAGAGGTGCTTGTGATGACGACATGATGCTGAGCTGTAAGTTTCCGTGCAAGCCAAGGTTATTCAAGCTCTTTTGCAGCAAATCAATCCATATAATGATCATTCAGTTACACGGCTTGTACTCGGGGATGAGTAAGCATGATGTTTGTAAAAAGACTTAGCAGAACACTTGAAACTCAAGAGTAACCAGCTCCTTCAGACTTACATGTCTATGTGTGCATTCCCTTTGGAAGGAGAAACACTTTATTACTAGAGCTTTTAGTGGTAAATCATGAGGGTGCTGGGAGTCAGACACTGTAGTGGCACATCTATCATCACCACCTACAGTCACAAAAAGCCAAGAAAGAGCAAATTTTTTTTATTGCATGCCATGCGCTTGGGCTAGACCAATAAAACAAGCCACTTGCTTCTTAAAAATATTGATAAAGTCTTTTTTTTTTAAACTTATCTTTACTAAATGGCTGGTAACTGCAGCACTACACTGCTGCAGTTCAGAAAAATTAAGTAACATCTCCAGATAAATAAGGAAACAAGTGCCTGGGATTAATTTCACAAATCAAGGGCCACGTACTGCAGAGGCATACTGGCTGTCCACAGAAAATTCTGAGTCAGAAGAGACCCACAAGGATCATAATTTACTTAATCACGCCTAACAGATGGAATCTAGAAACCCAGAATTACACATGAACTTGTGCTCAAAATTCCTACAAAAAACGTTTGCAAAACCCTTTGGGAACATGATGACTCCACAGTAGTCTTGGCCCATCAAGGTAGAAAGCTAATCCTGTTTTTAACATTAGCTTTAAAAACACTAGCAAACATTTAACATTAGCAGACAGAAGATTCCCAACAAGGAAGAATATATTATTCTGCTTTTGAACTGCCAAAAAATACCTTGAAATGCCCTAGCTGCTTCTGAGGAAGTCACATCTAAAGGTACAACTCCCAGACATTTCTTCCACTCTGAAAGGAGAGGGAAGTGCTACACTGAAGTCCTGTTCTGTTGTTTCTCAGGAGTGTAAGACAGCAGCCTGAGATATCCTTTCCTGTAACCAGAGCATCAAGCCTTTTCTGTTCATTGTGAATTTTGTCTGTAATACTGAAATGAAAGACCATGCACTGAGATGTTGAAAATGTATAAAGATGCACTCTTTCAAGGAAAAACATTTTTTTAACTAGCAACACATTTATCCTATCTCCTTTTGGTCTCTAAACATGGAGTTCTAGTTTTGTCTTCCTTTAAATAAAACCCAAACACAGACATAAAGAGGTTGAGACAAGTATTTATGCCTATATATTTAACACCATAGCTACAGAGCCACCTCCTATACCAACAAGACTTTTGAATACAGCTTTAACAGATAAAACTTAAGAATTATGAAACATTCGGCATAAAATATTGAGGGAGCAAACTAAACACAAACCAATCTGAAGTTGCATAATGCTCTATGACTATTATTCCTCACACACAATTATTATTCCTATCTTCACTAAACCAGGTCTACATCATTAGGGGGAACTCAGTTCCCAAATCCTTTTGTCTAGGAAAGCAAGACAAGTCACCAAGGCCATCTCCAAGAACTTCTAGCTTTTCCCCATAAGCGTGCACAGCAGCCCTCAGCTGCAATTTCTTAAAATTCAGCAAGGAGGTTATGTGCCCTGTGCAACTGATATTTCAACATCTAAAAAAAGCAGCAGCTTTCAGCTTTCCCTACACCATTTGTAATCTGTAATCTTAACTCCTACATTTACAAAGTTCTGGAAGAATGCCAGTTTTACCTCTCAAGTAAAGCTATTTTATCTCTCTGAACTAAAATAAAGCCAAGTTACAAGTTACTAAACATATTCAGACAGAAAAGAGCATGCAATTCTGACCCATGTAGTTTTTTCAGGGATTGTGTAATTTAAGAACCAGTCTCTTTTCCAAGTAAAAATACCATGGAAACTAAGAAACCTGAACCACCAAAACTAAGCTACTTAAACTTCCTATTTAGAAACTGATCCATCTTAAAACGGTCTCCTGGCATCAGCGGCCAAAATCACCGGTTGCTACAAAAAGACAGTACTGCCCTTTGTCATGGAGAAACCAAAATAGCACCCAGCCTTTAATCTTCTGAAAATATGACAGCCAGAGCTAAATTGTGTGGATTACACACATGAAAGTATTATTCAAGACACCAACACCCTCAAGAAATTCCAGCACTGAGATTAAATAAATCCAAGGCTATGCCTTTCTCATTACCATGAATTTAGCAGTCTGGGATCTGTATTTCCAGTCACTCAATGAAAGAACACTGAATTTGTGACCAGCCCTTCAGCTGTGACCCATTTGCCAAATCTGATAAGAAATATAATGTTCATACAGGACAAGTATCAAGTCCCTTTCAAAGTCCACCCTCATTTAACTACACAAGGATTTTCTCTCCGTGTAATTCCTTTAGAAATCCCAACCTCTAATGCTTTTTATACCATAAGCACTAGGGGCCCAAAGGACAAGATTGTTAAATTAAAGCTTTGATGCCTAAATCCTACAATCCAAGCTAACTCCTTGAGCAATAATTTCCAAAGGAATGCACAGCAAAGATCATTAACAAATACATTATTACAGAAGAGTGGTACCCTAAATGCACAGTTACCTATTTAATGCTTCTTTTATGTGTTTATTCACCTATACCATCAATACCACTAAAAAGAAGTTTAGTCCCTTTATGTGGAAAATTGATTGAAAAGTAGCCCAGAAGGAGACAGTTGTCATGTTTTGGAATGCCCATCCCCATTTTTAACTCTAGTTCTACAAATGTACGTTCCAAGAATATTTCTGATGACTAAGATAAATGGAGTTTTTGCTCCAGAACAGATCACATTAATGAAATGCATTTAATATTTTATATTTTAGAACTGTATTTACATTTCAAAACATCTCCAACTACTGCAAACACATCTCAATTCAAATAACACAACCCAGATTTGCATCTTAAAGGGAAGAGTTTGTATGATTCAGTGACCTCTACGGGCTCTTTCCCTGAAGAGCTGAAAGTAGCTGGGACCTAAGACCTTGAACACAGCTCCCTGCAGGGCTGCCAGAGCAATTACAGAAGTTCAAATGCAAAAGATACAGTAGAATGATTTCCATGTTTTTAACATTATGCTTCTTGTTTAACTGCAGCAGATTGCATGAGAGCAAGTAAGGACAGGAGAGAAGTCTTACCAGACAGACTCTCATGTGGCACAACAAAACCAAGGGAAAAAATCTAGACTGTTTCCCCTAGTAAATGCAACTCACTTCAAGAACAGTTTCTTCCCATGAAAAGGACCTTTTCTGCAAGTACACCTGCCCAGTACTTAAAAATGCTTTAAAAAATTATTTATGTATTTCATGTTTCATTATTCAGTGATCTCCTCTTACACCATCTGGGGCAAATTACAGGCGTAGCATAATAATCACTGACAAAGAATTAATCCATTTTAATCTCATACAGTTTACATATTCAAACAGCAATACAAAACCACTTGAAAAAAATCTTATCAATTCCAGTAATCTAGAAAAGGAAGCTTCATCAGGAGCTTGGCTGTATTGCTCTTATCCTTGCAGCCTGAAATACATTTATTGACACACAAGAGCTAGCTGGTTTAAACAGCCCAGGCAATGGGATACAGCTGGAGTATGTCTTATTCCCTTAAAAATATCTGCTGCTTTAGAGGCAATTTTTATAGCAGCCACCAAGTGTGCACTGCACAACTGTCTTCCAAGAGAAACCATCACTCACCCAAAAGGGAAGGAGCAGACTGGATGATTGCCAAAAACCTATTTTCTCTTCAACATTCCACAACATAGCACCACCATCCACAGTGTGCTGATATTCCAATTCTGCATTTCCAAAAACCAGCACACTATGAGGGGGAAAAAATATTTCAAGAAGTCAAGCTTATGAAAAAAGCACTTTATTTTTTGAAAGCAAATGTTGCACATAGTGATGTTAAAACATTATTTGCACTTTAAGACATAATCACGATGCAGCAGTTGGGTTTAAATACATCAGAGGCTTTGTTTAATGGAATAACTTGAAGTCAGTCATCCTCTCACCAGGCAATTCACTGCAGCTCCATCAGCATTTACTTCATCTACCTTCACACTCAAGAGACCACTTAACTGTCTCCACAAATTCCAAATGTCACCCCCAACCTTTTTGTTCCCTCCTTGTTGGAAACGCCACAATTTTGAAATTTTTCTTATGTAACCTTGGTCAGGGTTATCCAGAACTATACCCTCAACTTTAATACTCACAGATGTCTCTTCAGAAAACTGACTGGTTCTGTTAAGCCAGAACCAATTTTCCTAAGGCATCTTGAACAGATTCCAGTTGCAATGACAGTTCTGCTAGTAGGAACACACCTACCCATCAACTTAACCTTCTATCTTCCGTTAAACTGAATGAACCTTCTGAAAGTGGTAACACCTTAGAAAGATAAAGATTATGCCTATCATGTCAGGCAGTTTCACTTCTCATTTCTGTAACCTCATGAAACTAAGTTACGTCATTAAAAAAAAACATTGCCATCACACTCTCCCCATATATCCAAAGGACAAGGCAAATAAATTGCCATTTTTCTGGAAAAAGACATGGAAAGGGAAAAGAGCAAATGTCAAAAGAAAAGAGGTCATCTTCAATAAGCATGAAATTAAGCAGCACCCAAAATTCCCAATAAGGTTGCAGGCAGTGTAGAAAATTTCTGCATCACAGCACTGCACAGCTATTTGGGTATGCTTAAAGCCCTCTGTGCTTCAAGAAAGTAAAACCATTTTTGCTGTACTCATTCTAATACAGACTTTGGCATAAACCCCCCAAACCCTTGCTTCTTCTAATGAAAAGTGGCCTCAATTTTATCTTCTGTCCTTGAGTCTGTTCATTTTAAGTCTCAACAACCTGGGGTGCTATTAACCAGCTTAAGCAAGTCAACCAAATTAATTTTTTATTTTCCCTTCCTTCCAACCTTCTGGATGCCAGCACAGCAGGACAGAAGACAGGGAGCAAGAGAGGCAGTACAGCTGAATGGCTGCTGTGTGAATTCAGCAGCTCCTTGGTCTGTCTGGGCTCCTAACTGGCTGATGAGCACGTGCTCAGCTCCAAACCAGGCACTGCCTGTGCCTCCTCCTGCCCCACCATCCATCATGGCACACACACAAAGCAAGACTCTCTGTGGAAAACACCATTCCATGAGCAAGCCTTTCTCTCTCCAGTGGGCAGTAACTGGTTCCAGCTGTCTCCAACACAGAATCCTCCACACAGGAGCAATCCAGGCAGAGGGCAAAGGCTGCACACTGACAGCTGATAACAGAGTGGTACATTCTGTACCCATTATGAGGATTGTAATTCCCTCACTCTGACACAGCCCATCTTGCAGAGACACAGTCAGGGCTGCAATGGCTTTGTGCCACACAAGCCAAGAATTTACAGAAGATTTCAGATTTCAAGCTCTGAACACCTGGTTAAACACAACCAATGGCAGGCCTTCATTTGAACAAACACTTTGGTTTCCACTATGCCTTCCAGTATTTCAGATTCTGCAGGAGAAACTTCTAGTTGCTTGCAGCAAATGATACAATGTCATACAGCTTTTTATGGAAGTGGGAAAGAAAGAACTACTTTGCAATAAATAAACAAATAAATTCAGAGGCCAAATAAATTGTGGGCCTTTGGTAGGCCCAAAATTAACATTCTAATGAGATATTTCTAACAAAATTACAGAAATAAATATCTGCAGCTATACCTTAGAACCTTAAAATATAACCTCTTGATACTTGTGAACCATACTGTATTGTTCCAAAGATGCAATGACCTTGGGCAAGACAGGAAGCCAGATAAAAGAATTAGCAAGAGGAAAAATCCTCTCCCTGCAATGGAAAATTTTCATCTCTTCAAGCAAGGCAGAGATGCTCAGCCCGACCTGCGTTGCCTGGAGACCAGCAGCAGCTTCTTGCCAACAGGGAGGAGCCAAGCATCAGCAAATTCAACAGCTGATAAGTGGATGAACTGAATGAGAGGCGGCAAGGCTTTCCACACGTCACTGTGAAAACCTGACAGCTTTCAGCTAATGGTTCTAGCCCGTGCTCACTAGATAAATAAGAATTATTATGAATGTGAAATGTCAGCTTAAAAAAACCCTTCAAACTGCTCTATATTTGGCTCTTACCCCCACACTTTGGGTACAACTAGAGCAGTAAATACCACATACAAGATAAAAATATTAGCTGCACCCCAATTTCTGCCCTCTCAATTTTTGGATGTGGTACATGAACTTTTGGAATATGCTCCTGCCCATTAAACAAGCTCTGTGTTTAAGCACGGGTGCAAAAACATTAAGGAAAGCAATGAATTTCATCAAAAAATGAAATTTCACCTCGGTTTAGCATCAAAACACACATCAAATCTTGGTTCACTTCAAGAACCAGCCTTTCCCACTAGAAGCACAGCTCCCCAGGAAGGCCAGCATCATGGATGGTGGAGAACAGACACTTGTTTTGCCTGTTCTGCTCTAGACCTGCTCTCAGGCTCAGGCAGGTGTTAACCCAGCTGCAGGAGCAGCACTCCTGACCTCAGGAACACCCCAGCTATCTCCCAAATTCTAAAGCCCATCAGATTAAGAACCATTGAAAAGAACTGACATTTAATACCAGTTACTCCAGAACTTCCCTAGATCTTATCTAGCTCAATTCACTCAAAACAGACAGTAAAGGACTAGAGCTTTCTAAAGAATGGTTTCCATTTCCTTTATCCCTGTAGGTAAATCCCACAAACACTAGTGAAGCAGGTCTGTCACCACCAACCTGACTGCACACATTTCCCTGCCTCCAGCTAACCCAAGAGGGCAGACATTTGTGTGTCACCACTGCTGACAGACTGTGACACCCCCAGTGCCTCGAGGTTTGCATCCTTCAAAATGAAAAGCATCCCCAAAATACCCTCACACTCCCCAGCTGACTGGAGAACAACTAAAGCAACACCAACACCTCTGATCTGGATGGAAGCCCAACCACTGACAGGCAGCAAAGAACCTCTTTAAAATCTTTTCTCATCCTGGTTTTTCAAAACCTTATGACTGACAAATGTTAAATCTTCCTCCAAAGCAGCTGGTAGGGAAGGAATTTTGTGAGCACAAAGCCCATGATTCATAGGAATGACCACTGTCCAGTTTTCCAGCTGCTTCCAAACCACCACATGACTGTGACAGCTCTGATCTACCTTTCCTCCAAAAGAAAACAGCAACATAAAGCCTGTGCTGCTTGTATAACTGAAGTACCACAGACAAGACAACAGACTGTTACTCCAGAAAGGTATAAACATCAAAGACAGAAAGGCAGAAAAACAGTTTTTCAATTAAATTAATGTAAATTTATGGAAAGCTACACAGCCAAGTTTAATGCCTGGAATTTCTTACAAACAAGTACATGTGAATGGATGTAATCCTTCCCACAATCCCTAACCAGGAGACACTTCTGAACATTTAAGATTATTTTTTAAAAAGAAATTTTCCTGAATGCCGACAGTTAAATCACTGGGTTCTTTCTTGTTTATTAAAGAAAAAATATAACAACAATCTGGAAGATGCTAAATCAGAAACAGTAAACCAATTAATAAGTTAATTTTTAAAACACATATCTATGTGTGGATGCATGTGTACATAAACCCAGTTTCCATTCCTTAATGTTAGCAATAAGTCCTGAAGACACAAATTAATTCAACTTAAAGAAAATTTTACAAGTTGGTTTTGTCTTATATATGAGAAAAATTATGAGCAAAGAGGACAATTCTTGGCCAAAACAACCCTGACCTTGCTATCCCCAAGTGCCAGATCTAAATTGTTCTACTACCATTTCAGTGCTGCATATTGAGCAATGACCAATAATACATCAACTGACTAAGAAGTTAAACCAAACATCAATATTCCAGAAGCAAACATTCGAGCAAAATTCTAATTACAGTATTTGAAATAAAACTGTCCCCTTTGATGTTCACGAAAAGCACAGGGGCACTGGCTGCGTTTCTAAAACACCCGAGTCTATGGGACACATAAACGGGGGGGAAAAAACCAGCCTAGAAGTAGAGGGCAATTAAATGCCAGCATATATCAGGAAAGATATCAGCGTTAAACATGCGTAGTTTTCACAGTGGAATTAAGGCCAAGGGCATATCAGGGTGTAACTACCAAGAAGTTGTTGTTCCATCAACAACGATAACATTTTTTTTTTAAGCTGGATGCCGATTTCCAGAGGCTCGACCGTGTTTTTGTTTAAACCGTCTGCAGCTCCCAAGCCACGTTAAAAAGGTATTACAAAATCGCCATCCTCAAAACAGTTCTTAACAAGGCATCACCCACAACTTCCAGTCCACAGAGAAAAAGGGCATTCTGGAGCACCACATCCACTTATGCAACACATCCCGCAGCACCCGTTTTTCATTTAGAACTACCACCGAGCGCACCGAGCAGCCGTCAGAGCAGCAGCACACCCACCACCGGGGCAAAACGGACCGACAACGTCTGCCGACCCACAGACCCGCTCAGGAACAGCGTGGGGCGACCGCCGGCCCGGGCTGGGCAGCCCCGGCACACACAGCCGCGGCCCCCGCCCCGCGGGCAGCGCCGAGCGCACGGGGCTGCTCCGCCAACGCTGTCCCCGCTGTCCCCGCTGTCCCCGGCCACACCCGCACCCCGGGGCACTCCGGGCCAGCGCCCCCGCCCTGCCCGCCGCGCCCGGCAATGCCCCGAGGCCGCCACCGAGCATCCCCTGCGGGCAGCCGCCCATCCCCACCTCGCCGGGCGGAACTGCAGCGGTTCCCTCAGCGGCGGCCGCCCCCGGGGCAGGGGCAGGGGCGGCGGCGGGGGGAGCGGGGCGCGCCCATTACCTGGTGCTGGGCCGGCGCCGGCGGCGGCCTCAGCGCTTTTGTTCCTCAGACGTCAAGATGGCGGCGCGGCGCGTGGCCGGCCCTCCTCGTTCCGGCGCGCCCCGCCCTCCCGCCCGCCTCTCCATTGGCTGGGCGCGCACCGCCGCGCGCTGATTGGGCGCCGCCGGCGCCGCTGTTGCCAGGGGAGCGGGGCAGGGGCGGCCGCGGCTCGGGCTGTGCTCCGCATCCCGGCCCGGCCCGGCCCGGCCCGAGCCCTTCAGGGAACGCGGGCCGCGGGGATGAGCGACCCCTCCGGGTCTGCCAGCGGCCCTGCCAGCGCTCCGCGAGGCACGCACGGGGCACGGTGTCCGCCCGAGGCGCCAGGCAGGCACGCACAGGCTGCGGCCTGTCCCGTTCACCTCCCTGAGCTGCCGGTTCCCCTCCGCAGCCATGCACAGGGCTCTCCGTAGCTTGCGCCCTCAGTGCCTGCCTGAAAAGCATTTGTCCCCTGGTGTGCGACACTTGGCCGTGGGCTGGGACGGGCCCGGCCCGCTGCAGGGCGCTGCGGAGGCGGAACACCTGCAGGGCCCTGGGGCTGTGTGCCCGAGCTCGCTGCACCCCTGTGCTTCTGGGTCTGCACGCCACAAACCTCAGCGAAACGCGGCTGGAGCTCCTGGAGGCTCCCCCCACTCGGCTTCACCCTGCATGACTTTTTCGGGCCAGTGGCTGATGCTCAAAATGCAATCACAGCCACAGTCGAGGTTTGAATGCAAAGCCGTGAACTGCGGGTAACAGCAGCCACCATCATTGCAAGGAAAAAAGGAATAATGAGATAATTGAAGTTTAAATTACTAAGCAACAGTTTCTCTGACAATGAACTTAGTAACGCTCTGTCATCTGTTTAATCACACTAATGAGACAGAGCAGCTCCACTTAGATACAAATTACTCTGCATTTCATTTAAATAAAGGTCAGAGAGCTAAAAGCCGCACAAGCCACCGCACTTCTGGTGCACAACACACCCAGCAACAGGCATCCTTTTTTTCTAGATGGGACCAGCCCTTCTGGCTCTGAGCTGCCAAGGCAGGGCTGTGGAGGGCATCTTGCTCAAACCTCCCACTTCTGCTTCCCGACTGCCTGCCTGCGTGTGGGCTTCCCTGGCTCAGGAATAGCTCCCTGGTTTGGAGAGGTGAGCGCTGGTTCACCAAAGAGGTTTAGAGGGCAAGAGATCTCTGGTTTCTAATTGTTCTAAAGTAAAAGCATAACTGGAGTCTTGTGTAAGAGACAATTATACCCCTTGGTTCTCACTGCATAAAATATGCCTTTTGTTCATCAGGCTGACAGTCAAAGCCCAGCAGGCCTGCTTGGTGAGAGTGTTCTCATTTATCTGGCTGGTGCCACCATGATTACCTTAATATAAAAATCTGGTTTTGTGTGTGTCTCTCACCATTTAAACCTGATGACTTCCCTTGGATATTTAATTTTTTTTTTTCAAATCTATGCCGCTCTGGACTGAAGCGGGTCTTGAGAAGGCAGGTCTGTAATTTTCTGAAGAAATCTGACTGGCAGTTATGACTGGAGGGTATTGACACATGCTACTGGTTTTAATCAGAGTTTGCACGTCCAGAGCTAGCCCAGGCTCACATCTGGTTTATGTTCCCTTGCCACAGGAAGAGGGGATCTGAGGTGGCCCCTTCCCCCGTGGGTGGCTGCAGGAGCCCTCAGAGGCTGGGAACACTCCCCCATGCTCACAGCAGCCACAGGCTCCCTCAAGCCTCACTCCTCGCTGCACTTCTTTGCGTTCCTCTTAATTAGCGGGGGAGTAATTCCAGGCTATTCGAGTTACTTGGCATCTCCACCTCCCCCACGATCAGCTTCCCTGATACAGCTCATGCCGGTAATGAGATGTCAGCATTGGGGTTAGCTTGGCAAGCCTTTCATTCCCACACTGCTCTTGCCTGCACACGTCCTGGGGTCACTTCCTAAACTTCCAGCCCCCCATCCCACCAGGTGCAGGACGAACCCCCAGCTGGCTGTGCTCCTAGACACACAAGGAAGGCTGATCCTTTGGCTGCATGGCAGCCCAGGTGACCCCACAGCACTTCTTGAAGCGTTTTCCCCTGAGCAATGGTGTGAGGCCAGCTTTAGCTGCAGGAGTCACTGCCATATCAATGCAGCTCAGCCCTCCTCCTCATCCCCAGGACAAAGGAGATGCATTTGAAGCTGTGAGGATCTGCTCATGCAGGCAGTTTCTCCCACTGACTAAAGTGTTCACAAAACAAATAGGCAACAAATTTCTAATTCTGCAAACACCTTCCTCTCCCTTGTGTACACTGTGTGTATATACACATATGTACAATTCAGTGCCAGACAGTTTAAAAGAACAAGCACTTCCTGTTATTTACGGAACTGGTACAATACAGGAAGCAGCAGAGTAAGCTTCTCCCTCTTGGGTTGTCAAATTAACAATCCAGAGGACACACCTTCAAGTATAAAGTTAATGCATTTTTATTTTTCCATCTCCCTTGCTAAGGATTTAAGAATTGAACATTTTACAGGGATCAGTGGACTGGTGTAAAATTCCCTAATTCAGTATTTTTCTTACTATGTGATGATTGCAAAATTTCATTTATATGAAAACCATGACCCTGAATCAAATAAGCCTCCCAAAATTCAACCACTTCTTACCAACCCAGTTTCAACCCAATACAATGTTCTAACTGCGTATTCCTTACCAACAATCTTAATCCCATGCTTTGTCTGCACGGTGTGGTCTGTGCCATTTTTACGTGCCTGTGGTAGCTCAAATTAATGCACATGGTTCTAGTTATTATTTACTTGCAAAACATTTCGTCAGAGGATGTGTCTGATTCAGGACTGAAAAAGCCAGGCCACTAAAGGAGGACAGTGCTTAATGAAGTAGCAGGGAAACATCACATCATGCTTTAAAGGTGTCTTGCACGGAAATAAATTCCGTGCTCAATCCTCAGTCCTTCCAAGGTCAACAACAGTAATTATGAGAATGGAGCTAGGAGAAGAAGGAGAGTAATGGGTTGGGTTTTTTGGCATGGGGCAGCAGCAAAGCCCCAGCAGTTCTGTCATTCTCTGGGCAGCCCTGTCCTTTGCCAGGCACTTTTTATTACTCCTGGGCAGTTTCATATTGATGGATGGGTCACATAAGAAAAACACAACTGGACTTTGTTTACTGGATAGAAGCACAGCTCTGCAATTTCTCACGAGCTACAGGGATGAAGAGCTGACAGCAGCTGCTCCACCAGGCAAGGTGTGAGGGATTGCAGGCAAAGGATTAGTGCTTTCCTGAAAAAGGCTATGATTAATGCAAAGGGTTTTCTCCACCCCAAGTTCCTTTCAGCTGATCTGACCAGACCCAGGAACCACAGGCAAAAACCATCTGTAATTTATGGTTTAAGGTTTAATTTGTTGGCTGTGCTTCAGGCAAACAGGGAGCACCTGTGAGCCACCTGTGTTGGTAATGGGGCCAGCAGCAGTGCTCTGCTGGGAAGAGGTTGAGTGCCACAGCCCAGGTGCCTGTGCTTGTCGGGTTTCTGCAGGAGCCTGAACTGGCTGTTTGTGCCCTCGTCCTGCTGCAGCCTGCTCTGCTGCCTGGGGAAGAGGAAGGAGTGCCATCAGAAAAGAGGGCAGCAGCAAAGGGCTGCCTCTGAGCCAGTGACACGTGCAAACCACTGCCTGGCTCGACACAGCAGATCTTCAGCCTCTTCAGAGAACGAGGACTCTTGACAGACCCACTCCCAAATCCACTCTGGGTTTCAGATGAGATGCCCAGCCTCAGAAAGCTTGTCTTGCCCATCTGCCATACAGCACTCTGGAAGCAGTGTCCATGGGCTGCTAACAGAGATCTGTCTTGGTCTCCTGACACCAAAATGCCAGTTACAGCTGTGCCCCCTCACTGCCCTCCCTTCACCAGTCCTGTCTGCCCGGGCTGGAACTCCTACCTAGTGATCTGCTGTCACGGCAGAATTCATGTGCTGTTGTAGGATAAAACAACTTGCCAAAAAACACATGAACAGAACAACACAGAGATAGCAAGTTCCCAAAGGTTAGGAGAGGGCAGAGGGTTTTTTCCATGCAAACTTCTCTAAGTTTTCCTGCTGGGCAAGGCAAAGCCTTTAAATGCACAGACAGGACCCCAGCTCCTGGTGGGCACTGGTAGCACTGGAGGTACACAGCCATGGCCACCCTGGCACAGTGACATCACCCACACATGGTCTTCCAGCCCTATTGGAAGGGTGTACTGGGAATCTGTCAGGCTGCTGAGCTGTGTTTGGGGCAGCAGGCTGCAGCCAGAGTGAAAACCCAAATACACAAAGGTTTGGGTCAGCTCCTTACTCCTGCCTCCCATGTCAGGGCTGTGGTGCTCCATGGGTGACCATCTCAGCTGCAGCTGAAGGCAGAAAGGGCTGGCAGTCTGTTCCCTCTTGTGCTCGTAGGCTGTGGCAGCCCCGTCCCTCAGTGCCTGATCTCCTGCAGCTTCACTGGCTGATTCTCCTTCTTCTGAGCCTCCCTTAGGCACTCCTTGTTGAATAAGTCCCTCTGCTCCTTTCTCCATCCCACAGGGCCAGGCAGTGGTACAAGGGCTGTTCCAGCAGGCCAGACTAATTACCTCCATTTGTATTATTATTTGTGGAATGCTAATGTTTATCATGGGGGTGCTTAAGGGCATATCCCTGTGTCTGGGATTGCACTTTCTGCTCCAGGCTTTGGCCAGAGACCTCAGTTTTGGCTGGGGCACCCAGACCTCGCGCTGCAGCACTGCTCTCTGCCCTCTCTATGGTCACAGTTTCATGATTTTGCCTTCAGCAAAACAGGCCCACCTCCCCAGCATGCACAGTAGCATGACTAAGAGCTGAAACTCCTCCAGTGAACATTTTGGGAACTTCCCAAGCTGAGTGATACTGGGCTTTGGCTGGTGTCCCGCAGACACACGCCCCACCACACCTACCCACCTGGCACTGCCAAAATGTCACCAGCACGGCTCAGTGCAGCACAGCAGTGCAGACTGTTTAGGGCACGGGTAAGTTAGTTCAGATATAAACATCACTCAAGACAAGCTTGCCCTTCAGCTGCTTTAAACCTGCCACCCCTGGCCTTTGAATGCCATTTTCATTTCTGCAGCCACTTTGCACAGCCTGGTTTGGCCCAGAGATACACCACAAATTCTGCTCCCACTTTTTTGGCATCAGGGCTTGTCTCAGAAGACCTTTTGGGAGGTGTCTGCAGGCAAGAGAAGGTCAAAAGCTTTGTCTCAGCAGCTGCAGACATCCCTTATTGAGTCCCTCAGATAAAGAACTGGTTAAAACTTCTCATCCCCATTCAACAGACGTAATGCTTGCAAGATTTTACACCAGTAAGTCAAATGAGAGAAATAAAAGCTGGCAGAAATAGCAATTGAGAGGGCACTGTCTGTATTTCACACATCACAGGGCGCCTTTTGTGCAGGAAGGAAAGTACCTCTGACGCCTCACTCACCACAACCTATCTTGCTGCAGATGGGCCAGATGTTGTCTGCAATACCTCCTTCCTCACAGAAATCAGATGTGGCTCCAGCTTGTGACAGCACAGACTCACCAGCAGCTCTGTCCCCTGCCCACCAAGTCCACAGAAACCAAAGAACAGCAGGCTCAGGCTGCAGACACTCCAGCACTGCAGGAACCAAAGCCTCCCTCCTTTTCCCTTCCACCCTTCAGTGTGCCCCCAGAGGCACTCCCCACATTGCTCTCACGTTTTATCTCCTGCAGAGGAGCTTGGATGTGGGTTTCCTTCCCTTCCTTCCCCTTGCCTGCTCCTCCTGTTGGTTTCCCCCTGAGCAGTCATGCACGTTACTGCAGCCATCAAGGAGATGATGCTGTTGAAGTCAGAACATAACCCCATGTACCTTTTAGCTTTGCAGATAAGCATTTTCATCCCACATTGAAAGGGAAAACTCTCCTATGATGTCCTAAACAAGGAGGTCTAGCTCATATTAAAAAACATAACTAAATCTCTTTAGTCATGGAAGAGCAAAATCCTTCCCTTCAATGGATTTGCTCCCCCAGAAGAGCTGATGGTGCCGAAGGCAGAGCCCACAGTACTGCAGGGCAGGCTGGCAGTGCCTGTGAGCCCCAGGACAGTGAGTCCCCTTGGGGCCATGGCCATGGAGGGAAGCTCAGCCTCATGTGACAGGCACCATGGAAGAATGGGCTGAGCTACTGCAGGTTCCACAGTTAGTTCAGGGGGGCTTCCCAACCAGATTGCTTCACTCACTAGCAGAGCAGTCCCAAAAAATGCTGTAACATGTGTGTCCATGGCTGTGGCTCACAACTCCCTGTCCCTTGCTGAGGATCTCAGTCCTTCCCTACCACCCTGCTATGGTTTTCTCCACTAGCTATCCCCATGGATAAGAATGCAAACCAGAAGACCCACATGAGAGCTGGGAAGGATGGGGATGAGCAGAGCTGTCTCCCTGTCTCCCAGCTGAGATGAACAAGCTCCATCAGGTCTGCAGGACCCAGGGAGCTGGCAGCAGCCAGCGCTCCTGGCCCATTGCCCCTACTGCAGCAGCACTCCGGGCTATGCCAAGTGGATAGACTGAATCAGCACTGATTGGGAACGTTATTTCTTGTGAATTCAGTCCTCCCATCTATCCCTTCCCTGCAGTTCCTCATGCTGCTTCAGGAACTCTTCCTCAGGCTATTTTTAGTACCCGGTTACATCACTGCCAGCATCTGCTGCTTTGAAACAGGCAGTGGCTGCAAACATCCCGCATCAGCAACCAGGAGCTGTAAGGTTGTAAGGATGGGAGCTTTTTCACTCGGCCAGCAGACAGCCAGGCTGCTGGATGGAGCCCCTCAGTCGTGTGCAGCAGGGAGGAGCAGCACCCTGCTGCAAGAGCCCCCGCTTCCCTCGGGACCGGGACATGCTTTCTGACAGCACTGCCATTGCCTAGCTGTGCAACACCAAGCAAGTTAATTAATCCTCTCTGCTTCTCCTCTTTCCAAAGAGAGCGTTTATGTTGACCTACTTCTTATAGAGAAATTTGCACAGGGTTTCAATGCCCATGATGAGCAAGTGGCACCAAAAGCACTAATTATGCCAGCTGTTCACAGAACCCAGACCACTGCTGAGCCAAAACAAGAACATCACGGATCTGGAGCAAGTAAAAGAGAGAGCTCCTAAGGCAGGGAAGTCATGATTTGCAGCCTGGCAGCTGGCTCGTGCTTTTGGGCAAGAGCAGCTCACGTGCTGGCCGGCCACGTGGAAGGGCGGCTCAGCTTGTAAGATGGCACAAGCAGCCACACAGCACAGAGGAAGCTTCAGCTGGCACCTCTCTGCAAAGAGAACATGGGGGTCCCTGCAGCCCCTGGGTGGACAGCTGTGGGCAGCTTGCCCAGGGCAAGTGATAAGGCCTGGGGCAGCAAGGAGGGGCAGGGGATCTCCATGAGCCCTCGGCATGCCAGAGAGGCTGTAAATGCTTGGCGTGCCTTCCCAGGCATGCTGACACCGTCACCGTGTGTACCAGCACCTCTGGGGCCCTGCAGGGGCTGCCTGAGCCGCAACGGTTTAACCTCTCTCCTCCCCACCTCTCCATCTCAGAACTTCCCTGGTAGCCAGCTACAGAAATCTGTGCCAGAGCCATCAGCAGAAATTAGGAAATAAGGGGATCCAAGCTTTCAGAACCCTTACCAGGGACGTCTTGTCCCTAAAATCACTCTCTGCCCTCCTCCTGCATCCCAGCTGGCCAAAATCCCTTTCCCAGCTGCATCTGGCCAGAACAAGGGCTGGAGCTCTTAAGGAGGAAATTCTGAGTTAAATTCCTTCCTCCCGAGTCATTCGCAGAAGGGAACAGCGTGTTCTCCCAGAACAGAGATGACAACTTGCTGGCCTCCTGCTGCTCTCCAGCTGCCTGTCACCACGGGGCTAAGGCTCTCCCAGTGAGGCAGCAGGAGGGTTTTTCCAATGGAGAAGGACTGGAGGGTGTGTCATGGTGCCTCTGCCCAGGGAAGGGCTGGCAGGGGGTGCATTGTTAGTGGAATGGGACGAACACCTCACCAGGAAAGCTCAGCATCCCCCAAGGGGGAGAGGCTATAGAAGGTCATCAGAGAATTGCAAAGATCCTCTCCATCTCCCAAAGGAGAAGGAGTAATAGGAGATTACAGATTATGTGTGAGCCCAACATAAAGCAATTATCACAAATTCATAGAATAATAGAATATCCCCGAGGAAGGGACCCACAAGGATCATTGAGTCCAACTCCTGATCCTGCAGAGGACAACTCTGGAAAGTCACACCATGTGCCTGAGAGCATTGGGAACTTTGTGATCTCTGGCAGCTTTGGTGCCATTACCACATCCCTGGGAAGCCTGTTCCAGTGCCCAACCACCCTCTGGGTGAAGAACCTTTTCCTAATATCCAGCCTAAATCTCACCTGACACAGTCCAGGCCATTCCCTTGGGCTCTGTCACTGGTCATCACAGAGAAGAGATCAGTGCCTGCCCCTCTGCTTCCCCTCAGGAGGAATCTGTAGATCATGATGAAGTCCCCCCTGTCTCCTCTTCAGTTATTAGTGAGGGATCAGTAATCAAACCCAGAACTAAGCAGAAGAACTGAAGCCTCATTCAGTGCAAAACCACAGCTATGTGAAGGCTTGAGCCCCATCCCAATTCGTACAGAGTTCCTCTGCAGGAATACTGAAACAGTTAAAGCAGCCCAAGGAAGCTGTTGGTTCTGAATTTACACTGAGCTGCTTAAAAAGTAAACACAGCGTAAGGGCGTGCAGTAAGGCCAGCAGCTGTCACTGACCTCAAAATCAAAGATGCTGTGGGCTGATCCAAAGTAGGACAGGCTCCGTGAGCTGAGTGAGTGCAGCAGCCGTGCTGAGGATGGGAGCAATGTGAGCTGTGTCTGGCATGGAGCGAGGCAGCTGCCCCCCTTCCTAGGCCAATCTGTCAGATGGGTCATGGAGATGATGAAGTTTTCCGAAAAAAATATTCCTGATGATTTTCTCTGTCTCTCATCTCAGAGATGAGGCAAATGCTGCCCTGATCTGGGCAATCTGTGCAGGGATTATTAAACCAAACTCTATCTGGGCCAAGGTTAATGAAAGAGCCTGCAAAATCCTCCTGGCTGCTGTGTTTTGGTTCCCTCGTTGGGAGCAGCTTGGCTCTGTGCCAGTGGGGAGGCACAAGGCCGGTGGTGTGCACACGTGCTGGGAGCACAGGGAGCTGGAGGGGCTGGCACTGGCTTTCCCATCGTGGGAAGTGGACAAGAGGCTCACTGCATGATTGCTTGTGAAGCCCTAGGCACACCTCTGCTGACAACTGGCAGGGATTGTTGTCACCTGTTATCACTGTCACCCCACAGGGACACAGTTGGTGTGGCTCAGCCAGGGCTGCAGCCCTCTCAGAGCAGCTCCAGCCCTATTTGCCCTGTCCCCAGGCTTTTGGAGCCCAGCTTGTGCCACCCTGCCATGGCTGGTGCCACAGAAGCAATCCACAGCCAGTCAACACCACAGACAGAGCATCTGTGTCCCATCCAGGAGTTTTCCTTCACCCCCTGCAGAGTCCCAAATCCTGCATCTCTACTGGGGCAGCTTGAAGGCAGCCTCGCTCTTGTGGGCTGCCCTGGGGAGGATAGGAAAACACACTCAGGCTTTTTTGCCCCTTATTTTAGGTGAACAGAGAAGTTCTCGAAAGTGTGAATTTGTGGTTCTTCATTTTCCTGACTTTCTTATCACTGAGATCTTTGGAAAGGGCAAAGTGGGGATATCACACTGTGAGCTTACACAGCTCTGCCCTGACAGACTCCTTATCACTGGAGCAGTTTCCAGCATCTCAGTTAAAACCAGTTTGTCTGTGACCATCAATGCAAAGCAAAACTAGGAACAATGGCACAGCAGTCATAAGGGCAATCAGGTTTTCTGCTTCTACCAGCTTGAGGCTGCCCAGATCCTGCTGCCTAAATCCTCTGGGAAACCCAGGCTCTCCGGTCCCAGCCTCTTCCCCAGGGCTCTCACCAGGGTGCTTCCCTTCCAGTGCCAGCACCTCACTAAATACTGGTTGTTCCCATCAAATTTCTCTCACACTGGCTGGTGACGCCAGCCCTGCTGGCAAGTGATCAATTCTCTACTCACTGAGTCATGCAAATTCGTCAAAAATCACCCCACATCCACAGAGACAGGCTCCTCAAAGTGTCGTAGGAGGTTCGAGGCAGAGCTTCAGTGGTGGCCCATGGCCTGGAGGTGCAGCACCATTCCTGGTGTGTCAGCCATCTGCCCTCATGCCTGGCAGGTCCATGGGGAGCTACTGCAGTTGAGATAAGCAGAGCCCATACCTCATCTTTTGTCTCTTCAACATCCTCCCTTCAATGAGGCACAATTATCTGTTTACTTAAGAGCAAGGGTAATTAACCACCCAAATGGTGACCAAGGAATGTGAGAGTCACAATAGCCCCTATTATGGAACACATCCACTTAATGGAGATCATTGTTCTTCCTGGCCTTAAAAACCTGGCAGCACACCCCAGAACTTTCACCCACTGTGTGAGCCCCACATAAAGCAATTATCACAAATTCTTTGAATAATAGAATATCCCTGAGGAAGGGACCCACAAGGATCATTGAGACCAACTCCTGATCCTGCACAGGACAACTCCTGAAAGTCACACCAGGGAGCTGGTATCCCTCAAGGACAGCACTGGGAAACAAGGCTAGCTGGTCTACACTCTCCGTGGCAAGACCAGAGCAGGGCAAAGCCACCAGCTTGCCAACACTTCTGTTCAACACAGGGCTCGGTGCTCAAGGTTTCCCAACCCGGAAGATCACTGTGCTAATTTGAATGCCGTAAATATTTGACTTTCATCTGCAATCTAACCCCGCCTGCATGCAGCTGAAAGTCATTTCTCAGTAAAAAGCTGACTTCACTGTGCCTCAGGCTGGGAGCTGCACCACCAGCCCCCAAACTCTGCAGAGACTGCTACCAAGCAGACATCCCTGGCACCACAGTGCTCACTCTCAAGGTCAGCTCAATCCCTGCCGTCATTTTCAATGTCCTTAACCTGCTGGGTGTGGATTTGTATGGAGCACAAGGAGGCCAAAGACCCCATAGTCTGTGCTGACTCTGCCATCCCATCACGGCTGCGGGCTTTGCTCCCCACCTGGCAGCCATGCTGGGGATATTTATGTCACTGGGCCACACTTGTGAGGTGCTGGTGGTGTCACTGAGCAGCATTTGGCGGGCACAGCAGGCACCTGTGTTTACCCACTCCTGTCTCGTGCTGGCACATCCATGATTACAGCTTTCGCTCGGAGCCGCCCGTCTATTTATACCAAACGCCTCTGAGCAATGTGCTGACGCTGCCTGGGAGTGCTGCTGTGCCAGGCCAGCCAGCCTGGCACCTCCTCAGCAGAGATGGCTGCAGGGTGACTCGGTGCACCTACACAGCAAAAAAAAGCTCCTGGGACGTTCTTCCTGCCATCCACGACACGCTTACAAGGCTCTGGAGCCACGATCAGGAAATATGCTGGATTCTGCTAATATGCAACTGAGGCATGGGACACCAAGTGACTGATTGTCCCTGTCCACAGGGACAGGGATGTGCCATGCTGCCCAGGTGCTCTCAGCTGCTGTGGAGCAGCCTGAATGGTTCTGCTCTGCACTTCCAGGCACACAGCAGCAGGACTTTGGGGTCAGCACTTGGAGGTCAGAAGAGATGTGAGCGAGCAGCAGAAAGGGATGCTGTGATGAGATTTGGTCAGAGGCACCCTCAGAGCTATTGCCATCAAAAATAAAAGGAGGAGACAGCCCCAGCCAAGCTCACCCACCCACTCCCATTCCCAGAACCAAAACGAAACGTTACACAACCGTGCCGGGAGGCTCTCTGCTGACGTCACACCTGGGCAAGAAATGGTAAGAGCTGGGCACTTGTAATCAGGTTCAAACCCTATTTATAGCACCATATAATGAGCTACATCTGAGAGAGAAGATGAAAGGCAAGATGAGTCAACAGGGTAAACAGGAATGAACTTTCCTCCTAGCGGGGCAGTCAGATCATGTAATGAGAGACATGACTGGGAGAGCTCTCCCCAGCAGCGTTACTTCCAGTGGATAAAGGCTGACAGCCACATCCTGCTCTGGTCACATCCAGCTCCCACAGAGGCAGCCCTTGAAGCACCTCTGGGGAGAGAGGCAGGAGCTGGGAAGACCCAACTGTTCAGTTGTGGTTCTTGAGCTTCATCCTGCTCATCAGCTCCTGTCTCCTTTCTGGAGGTGGGGAGAAGGTGGGGGCTTCAGCATTCCCTGACTAGCCCTGCCTTGTACACCCAAGCCATTTTCAACGTTCCTGTGGGGATTCTGTGTCCTCATCCAGCCATCAAGAGCTCACACAAGGAGAGGGGACATCTCAGGAGGACCACATTTCAGGAGAGGGGACGTCTGCCCCTAACGCAGCATAACCAAGGTTAGCTCCAGAGAAAAGCAACCCTGAGCTTGGCTGGTGAACCAGCCATGTGCTCCAGGGAAGCAAGGGTTAACAATTGGTGAGGGTCTCCTTGGACACAGGTCTGGGGACCACCAAGTCCCCTCACCAGCCCAGCAAGCAGCCCCTGCCCAGCCTAGTCACTCGTGCAGCTAGAGGCTCACACGATGCTATATTTAGCCTCCTCACTCAGCCTTTCATTCTAAAGCCACCCATGAGAAACATTTCCATTTTATCATGAAAACAACTCTGCTGCAAAAATAAATTATGATGACATCAAAGTGCTAAAATAAAATAAGAAAAGAAAGGCCTCTTTACACCAGGGAGCAAGGAGAGCAGAGGGGTGGCTCTGCTTCTTCCCAGCAGGATGGACACAAAGCAACCTCCTGAAGTTCTTTCAGAACAAAATAACAGAGTAGCAAATGAGAAAAGCATGTTAAAATGAGAGAGGAGAGCTGCAGGAGGAGTGGACACACTGCAGCAATGCAGTGAGCCTTCACAGGGCAGATGGGTCTCCTCCACGCAGGCTGGGGTGGCCATGCATGGATTTCACCAGGCTGCATCCCAGGGTAAAGGCTGGCTGCACATCACCCCCACTCAGGGTCCCCAAGAACTCATGAGCACCAGCCCTTGGCTCCTTGCTCCTTTCCAGGTCATGAGGAAGGTGCTCCAGTCAATGCCAGAACTTTTGCTAACCCATGGCACAGGGCATGCAATGTTTCTGGGCTGCAGAAACAGCTGAAGGCATGCTGGGATCAGGGAGGGGTTGCAGCCAGTGCTGCCATCCTGCTGCTGTGCCAGCTGACAGCATGGGCCACCTCCCTCAGCTGGCAAAAATGGGAACACCCTGAGCATGGGCTGCTGCTGGGGTCACCCCAACCTCTGTACAGCCCCCATGCCTTGAACTGGAATGCTGGGGGGATGTCCTGGAGACCCTCTGTGTTCTTTCACATCCTTGCGACCCCAGGAGCAGCTGCTGCCCCACAAACAGCCATAGCATGCATGGCAGTCCCAGAGCCCAGCACGTGCCACGCCAAGCACAGGGCATGCACAGAGGAGCCCTTCTGCCCCCATAACAGCACAGGCAGCACAGCCCTTAAATGAGGGCAGGGCAAGAGCCAAGAGCCTGATCTCCATTTGATATCACAGGGGCTGAAACCAAAACCTCAGCCCACAGTGTCCATTACCTAATGAATGGGTTATAATATGCCTGAGGAAATACACCTTGCCCAGCCCAGTGGCAAGGGCTCTTGCAGGGGAGAGGAGGCAACTGCCCATGTGCCCAGACCAGTATTCTCATGTATACACAACTGGGTAGGAGCAACTTCTGGGTTCATCTGTGCTGGTTTCAGCAATTCAAAGCCTTCAGCCCTCTGCAGAAAACACAGGGGAAGAAATCCCTAGAGGGGCAAGGCCCTCTGCCGGGGCCCCCAGGACACATACCACCACCCTCAGAGCACCCAGGGCACAGCAGGGAGGGGGGACAGCCAAAATTGTCTGTCAGCTGCCAATGTTCTGGGCAGAAACCACAGAGAAGTCACCCCCCAGGCTGGTGACTCAGGGAGCAAAACCCAGACCCTCTGTTTTTTTTTTTTTTCCCCCACGCTCACAACTCCACCCAACGTGGGGTCCTGCACACCCCGGGCTAAGCAGGGACCATTTCAGTGTGGTTTGTGAGACATCCCACTGTGCTGATGCAAAGGGAGGCAGTGGTGTCCCACACAGGAACAGACGTGGTATCACCTCCCTGCTGTGCAGCTCAGTGGGGACCAGGCTGTGCTTGCTTCTCTCAGGGCAGCTTGAGTCAAACACGTAATGATTTTCCAGGAAAAATGCCTGCAATGCTCCCCCTCCACAGCCATCTGATGCTGGAGCCAGCCAATGGCTTCTCACAGGAACTCACCTGCTCCAGGGTCCTCTGTGCTGGGCAGCCAGGAAGGGCTGAGTCACTTACTTTTGGAAAACATTGGAAATTTACCTGGATGGGAAGGGAATGCCAAATTACCCTGGCTCCCTCCTTCCCCCTGCCCCTCCTCTGTGCATCGGGCTGGCACCCCCTCAACTCCCTGCTCCTGTTAGCAATTAACTGTACTTAGTGGAAGGTCATTGCTCAGTCCAATTTCTCAAAGAAGTGCCCTTGGGGAGAGTGCCCATGTGCTGTGTTACTAACAGTGACATCAGCCTCTATCCACCCCAGAGGAGCAGGCTGGCGTGACACGGGCATGGACAGACAGCCTTCAGAGCAGTGTGTGGAGCTCAGCCTTGACAAATGTCTGTCTGATGAGGCTGGTGGGGGGCACTGCTGTGGTTCCAGGGGGTATGTCTGCACAGCTCTCCCAGAGCCCTCTACTTCAGGACTGTGCCAAAGAGAAAATGGGAAACTGCCTTGGTTTTACTGTCCTTGCATTAAACTGAGTTGCTATCTGGTTATTTTGAGAAGCTGGCATGGCCAGATGTACATGTGCTTTCTTTGAAGGACTGGCCTGTGCCAGCTGCCCCCGGAGCCACCCAGCCCTGTCATTAGCAGAGGTGCAGATCTGGGGGGTGTGGGTAGCTCTGTTTCTTTGGGTGCTGTACATGCTCCTGCATTCCCTGCTATCTGCTCCTGCAGCTCCAGCTGGATGCTCACCGGGTGCAGCTCAACCAGCTACCCTGAGCTTCTGACCTCCCTGGTGCCACGTTCCCCTCTGCTCCAGTTTCAGATAATTTCAACTATACTGGCTAAAAATATAGTCAAACAATTAATCCCTTTCTGAGAGGTGGGACATTCCCCACTCTGCAGAAAACAGGTGAGGATGTGAAGCCAAACCCTGCCAACATAAAAAATCCTGAGCAAGTAAGGTCTGACTGACAGGTTCTGACTGGCAAGGCAGCACATTTCTGCTGGTAAACACAGGGCTGAAGTTCACCCCTTCCCAAGACATGTCCTCTGCAGCTCAAAACCCTTCACCACGTGGACCCCTGTCCCTGCACAGCCAAGGCTCAGCTCCAGCATGAACTCAGACACAACAATTTCTAGTCCTTGATGGCATGGGGCTTCTGTGGCCCCTGGTGCTGGTACCCTGGTGTCCCACCATCCAAAGTTACTTTGTCCTTTGACCATTGTGTTAAGTGCTGACCCCAGAGGCAAAATTTCAGTTGCTTTTGACCTCAGGAAAGCTGCAATGGGCCTGGAGCTGAGCGAGATCGAGCACCCTACCCGATGGAGAATATCCCAGCAGCCACACAGAAGCAGCCCCACAAAACCTGGCTGCTTCCCCATCCCTGTCCTGCCCCAGCAGGCTCCACTGGGTTCCACCCTCTCCAACACACTGCAGGCCAGGGGCATCACCGCCCCACATCCCCCCGCAGCCTTGGCAAGGGGGTCCCAGGGTGGGCTGACCCCCAGGTTACGCTGCCAAGGGCGGTGACACGGCACCAGTGCCAACATCCACGCTGGGGACAGCAGCCGTTTCGGGTATCACGACATTGCTGGGAGCTGACACTTCTCTTCCTGCAGTTTTGGCCACGCACATCAGTTTTGGGGGGTCTGTGTGTCTCCCCTCATGGCCCATTCGGGTCCCAGCCTTCAGTGGACAGACACACAGACATGTAACCCCCTGTACAGCACACAGGGTGCAGGTTGGACCCGGCTGCTGGCGCGGGGCTCAGCACGGAGTGAATGATTACACAATGCTGGAGCACAGCGGGTTTCCTCCCTCCTGCTGCCCTGGATTTCACCCTCCCTCCCAGGCCTGCCCCAGCTCCTCCAGCTCCAGCTCGCTGCTGTCCCTGGCTCTATTTTAGCGCACGAGACCAGTTGTTTCCCTGTCAGACGTTCATGTTTTTATTTAACTCCCTTTCAGCTTCCCAAATTAGCACGGGCAGGCTCCCGCACTGTTTGCCTTGGAAGAAGATGCGTTGCCACAAATTATTTTTGATTCAAGTAAACAAAACCTCTTCTCTCTTTTTTTAACCCCCATCCTCTTTGATGTTGGTGGTTAATTTCAGTGCTCTGAGAGAAGCACAAGGGCACTGGCCAGGGCCCAGCACGAGGCACTGGGGACACCGTGGGCTCCCTGCCCTGCCACTTCTGCAAAGCCAGCAAAGGCCCAGCCCTGCTGCAAAGGGCTGCTGGTGTCCCCGGGCCCCAACACAGCCCCAAGCTGTGGTACCACTCCAACAGCAGCACCTACACCTCTGGTTTCCAAACGCACTGGCCAGAGGCACAGCAGCTGGTGCAGAACCTGCCTGCTGTGTCCCCAGCACTGCTGCTGCACGTGCCTGCTGTGCCAGGGCACGGGCCAGGCTCCCCCCTGGCACACTGCAGGTCCCTGCTCCATTTCCCTCTCCCAGCGTGCCACCACAGGCACAATCTGGGGCAGCTGGGGAGAGACACAGCGGGGCAGAGATGTGGCTGCCACTGCCATCAGGCACCACCCAGGTGGGCCAGAGGAAGCCACACCTTGGAGCTGGTGTAAAAACTGCCAGCTTGACATCACTGCCTGGTGACGTGTCTGAGGACAGACAGCCATGCTGTGAGGGGACAGCACCCCTTCCCAGCAGGTCCATGCAGTTGCAAAAGAAGGGATTTGTCCCATTTGGCTGTTCCAATCGGCTAAGCCAGCAGATTAACCAGTGTAACAATTTCTTCCTAACCTGGAGGGAACAGCACAGGTTCCTATTCCAAATGCACAATGAGTTGCTCACCCTCTTCACTGACCCACCCAGCCCTACCATGTTCCCCTCAGTTTATTTTGTTGCCTCCATCCCAAAAATCCTCTGCATTTGCAGCTGGGAGAACACACGACCCCGTGGGGATGGGGAAGGTTGGCACAGGGGAGCAGCAAAGTCTGGGCTGAAAGTATTAAATTACAGGGTGCCAGGAGCCCACCCTTGGTGCCCGCAGAGCCCCAGGGCTGCAGCAAGCCCTGGATGGCACAGCATGGCACAGCACACCCGCAGTGGGTGAGACCATGGGCAGCAACCCCTCCAGGCCAGGCCCTGCAGCTGCAACAGTGCAGAGGGGTTTTGGGCAACGCCTTGGGCAGGCCCCTGTCAGAGAGAGTGCATGGGGCAGTGTTTATCCAGCTATTTCTGGGACCTGTGTTGCAATGGGACAGAGCCTCTGCACCCATTGGCATGCAGATCCCTTGGGGCACAGCCCTTCTCAGCATGGCCAGCGTGGGGGGGAAAGCAGCAGCTTTGCAGAGATTGCAGAGATTGCAGAGCCCCCCTTGCAGTGGGGTCAGCCCTGGCAGGGGACAGTGCCCCCAGCGTGCTCCACAGCCTGCAACCCACCTCGACATCTGCATGGCTATTTATAGCTGGGCCTGGTGTTGGTTTGGATCGAGTGGAAGATAACACGGTTATTTTTAGGTTTATCTCTCAGCTTGTGAAGGGAAATAGGCTTTGCTGGCTCAGACAGGCGCTGCCCAACCTGTCGAGGACAGTCAGGTTCTGGGACAAGTGACCCCAGTGTGGGGGCTGGGGAAGGGACACGCTCCAGACACAATGAGGGCACAGAGAGACAGCAGAAGAGGCCCTGGTGCACTGGTCCCCATCGTGCCACCCTGCCTGCCACCTTCATCGAGGCAGCAGCAGCACAGCCACCCCACAGCTCTCAGCTCTCAAAAAAGCAGAGCCCACCATCTCTGAGCCCCTTTGAGCCCCTCCACCCCTCCTGACAGGGTGGGCAGGTGCCCAAGGGGACCCTGTCCCTCCCAGCACGGCCATCCCCTCGCTGGGACAGGACACTGGCACTGCACATACCCAAACCAAGAGCTCCAGCTTGGCAACATCCAACTGCCAGAACAGTTCCTTTAATTACAGAGTCCTGACACTGGGCTGAGAGGCATCTAAAAATATAAAAAAATACCAACTCACCCTGTAAGGCAGCATTTAGCAGAGAGAGGCACCAGAAAAAAACAAAGCAACAGCAAGGGAGGCTTTTCCATTGGTAAAGCTCATGGAGTCACCATGTTCTCCTCTAAAATACTCCAGTGAAACCACAGCTTTGGCGTGGGGGCAGAGAGCTTCTCTATGGCTGCATATTCCCTTTGCTTCAGCTCCCTGCATGAACCCTGGGGGCACAGGGAGAAGAGAGAGGATGCCACGGCTCAGGCCAGACTCATCCCACAGTGCCTGTAGTGCCATAATATCTTATATTTGCTTTCAGATTTTATATTTCCTTTCTGATTATGCAGAGGTGATGATGTGACTGGGTTTGGACACGTCTAAAATGATTTCAGCAACAACTGCCTCAGGCAGCGACCTGCCTCATACGCTGCCAGCCCTACAGCTGAGATGGGGAAAAGCAACAGGCAGTTGCAAATAAAGTTTCAAAAAGGCAATTTCTGGGCCACTGTAGCACCACATGGTGCCAGTCAGGCCAGCCTGTGGCAACAGGATTGCTCTGCAAGTGCTTGGAGAGGATTAATGGTCAGAATTTGGTCATGCTGAAGCACACTGGCAGGGCTGCAGGGGGATGGGTGCCTGGCATCAGGTGTTGTCAGCTCTGGCACGGGACCTGGAATGACTTGGGGCAGATTTCTGAAGGACGTGGTGATCCTTAAGGATGGGAGGTGGCGCAGAGCCTGGAAATGGGGAACCAGCTCCCACTGGTGACAAAGCTGGAGGAGTCACTCCAGCTGCAAAATGGTCCCAGGAGTCTGATCCCCACCCCCAATGACTAAATCTTACACAAACTGCTTCTGATTTCCCCGAAAGAACTCTGAGAACCTCATTGCTGCTGGTGTCTGGGAGGCAAACAGGGAGGGCTTGCTCTCACCACCCACCAACCTTTGTCCCCCCACAAAGGGAGGGGAGCAGGACACCAGCTCTCCTCAGCTCAGGGAGAGGTGTGTGTGTGGGGGACCAAGCTTTGACCACAAACACCCTGCAGAGGAACTCCAGTGTCACATCCCATCCCTGCAGCCTGACCCAAGGGCTCATCCCAGGAGAGAACCTGCTTGTGGTTCAGCTTTTGATTTATGGCAGCTCTTATCAAGAAAGCTTGCTGTGCTCTTTATGGTGGGGAAGACACAGATAGGACTGGACAAAGGTTTCTGCCACTCTTTCAGTCCCTCCCAGCGCCACCTTTGAGAGGTGGCACTTGCCAGGGCTGCTCTCACACTCATCTCCCTAAGGGCTTGTGCTCTCCAGGGCACTGTGATGTTCCCAGGAGCTGCCTGAGGCCACTGCAGTGCTCCCTTTCCTGGGGATCCCTCAGTTTCCTGAAGCAACGTGAATAACTCCAGCTGAAGCCACTGGCAGAGTCAATAACCTTCCTGGGTGTAGGAGCCACTCACAGCCCCAGTGCTGACACAGGTTTAAGTACATGGTCTCGCCTGTGCAGCCCTCAGCAGGCAAGGGGTGGTGCCTGGGCACACTGCCTGTCACCCCTTGGTGGCCTTTTGTACAGCAGCCTCCCTCGGTCATCAGGGCAAGATATCAGGCTCCCTGCTTCCCTGCCTGGCACAGGATTGCACCCAGGACTGACCTGGGTTGGCCGCTGGCAGGCACCCTGCTCACTCAATTAAAGGCAAACCCAGAGAGAGCAGTGTCCCAGGCTGGGGGGAAGTCAAGTGACAAGTGTTTGGTTTGTGGCATGCCCCGTGCACGAGGGCACAGTCACCTGGCTCCTGGGGACCCTAGGGATGACCTAAATAATGGCCTGAAAAAGCTTTTTGCAGGCAGCTACTCGCTGCCCCATCCGAGCCACCATTCCCAGCCCAGCCACGGGCACTCCCAGCAGCTGCCTGGCAGGGGGGGAGGGCTGGGGCAGGGAGAGGTGGGCACTCCTTCCCATGGCACCCACCAAGAGCAAGAGGCCGAGGAGAGCCCCTCTCACAGCCCCTCAGAGCCAGCCACACACGGGTCACCCTCCCCAGCTGGTGATGCCAGCAGCTCTTGGTGCCCAGCACACGGAGATGGGGAGGGGGTTTCCTACACCCCACTGGTGACAGCACCCCAGCCCAGGGATGGCACAGCTGCCAATGGCACCTTGAGCAAGGGCTGGGATGCCAGGCTCCTGCCAGCATTAGCAGCCTCTCCAGGGGTTGTTTTTCCAAATGCTGCCCATGCCCTGACGCCCTCTGAACCATGGACAGCACGTCAGCCACACATCTCTTGCTCTGGCCCTTGGGTTTTGCAACATTTCCCTGCTGTCCCCCTACACATCACAAACAGCTTCACCTTGGGAGCTCGATGGCCACCCCCTACATCCCTGTGCCTGCTCTGGGAAGCACAAGCAGAAACACAGTGAAATCAGGGCACACACAGAGAAGGTGCCTGAAATCCAGTAAATATGGGTCTGGCTAGAAAGACGCTGGTTAGAGCACTGTGCTGTGCCTCACTCCTGTCCCAGCTTCACCCCAGGACCAGCAAGGAGAGGACTAAACTGGAAGTGGGGAGTAGGGCAGTGGCACTGGCAGGTTTCGGGGCAGAGTGGAGCTCACCCCTCAGTCCTGTCTGGCCAGGAGCCTGCAGCCACACGGGCAGGGCTCACACAAGAGGGATGAGATCAGCTGTCCCTTGCCTGCAGCACAAGGTCTGGAGCAGGGGTACCCAAAGCCCAGGGCCCTGTGTGTGTAGGGGATGGGTGCAGTGGGCTCATAGCCTGGGCTGAACTGTTACATAAGAGCAGAAACACGTGCAGGCTGCCAGGCAAAACTGTAAATGATGTTTGTGCCAGAATCCCAGCTCCAGAGCAAGCAGGACCGGGGAGTCATGCTCAGGGGAAGCCAGGGCTGGGCAGGTGAGGGCAGCTGGGGTGGGCACAGGGAGCTCCTGGAGCAGGACACAGCACTTGAGGGCAGGCTAGGCAAGGTTCATGCCCCCTCTCAGCCTGTACTATTTCAATTCCTTGTTTGTGAAAGCAAGACCCAAACCAAGCAAATAAATATTAACTGAAAAAACAAAAGCCCTGACAAATCTCCCAAAAATTCTCTACGTGGGCTGTGCAGCAGTTGCACAACAGGAAGAAGCTGTTGATCCCATTTCTGTGTGCTGGCGCCGCACTGGCCTCCACCCAGGCCTGCCTGCTGGGGCTCAAACACAGCTAAAGCAAGGCAGGCACGGGCAGAGAGCACTGCCAGGGAGCTGTGCACAGGTGTGTCCCCACCAGCTGAACACAGGCTGGTGGCTCTTGAGCACTGCAGGGGAAATGGCAGAGCCCTTCCCTGGCTGCTCAGATAGGAACTGCTGGCAGGGGAGCGGGGTCTGGGAGAGGAGAGGAGAGGAGAGGAGAGGAGAGGAGAGGAGAGGAGAGGAGAGGAGAGGAGAGGAGAGGAGAGGAGAGGAGAGGAGAGGAGAGGAGAGGAGAGGAGAGGAGAGGAGAGGAGAGGAGAGGAGAGGAGAGGAGAGGAGAGGAGAGGAGAGGAGAGGAGAGGAGAGGAGAGGAGAGGAGAGGAGAGGAGAGGAGAGGAGAGGAGAGGAGAGGAGAGGAGAGGAGAGGAGAGGAGAGGAGAGGAGAGGAGAGGAGAGGAGAGGAGAGGAGAGGAGAATGCTGCAAGGGCTCTCCTGAGCCCTGTGGGATGGGAGGCCTGACATCATTCCTGCAGGGACAAAGGGAGTAGATACATCACCCCCATCTCCTCCAGCCTGGAATGGGATGCATGAACTGGCTCTGCTCCCAGCAGGGCTGGCCTGGCCCAGCACCACCCAGGCTTCTTCTCCCACATCCCTCACACCATCCCCTCTGAACCAGAGACCAAGACCAACATTTGTGAGCTGGTGACAGCATCCCCGGGAGCACAGAGGGGTTTGCTTGCAGGCCATATTGAGGCTCTTGCAAAACAGGTTAATTATTTAACTTCTTGCAGGGGTGACTTGCCCTTAAACTCCAAAGTCTGGTCCTCTTATGGAAGGACAGAAGAGCACCCAGTTCCGAGCACGAGACAGGAATGCTGGGCAGTGCCCTTGGGGCGCACACAGGAGAGACCAGACCCGCCCGGGCACAGCCCCAGGAAAGGAGCTGACCCCGCCTGGCTGCATTCGGAGCAGGGGTGCAGCATTACGGCTCCCGCTGCTCCCCTCAGTGCCGCAGCAATCCCCCGTGCTGGTCCCTTGCTGCCACCTGGTGCCACCTCGCCACAACTGCCGGGGAGCCGGGATGTTGACATTTGGGATGCAGCGGGCATTGAGGATGGGAAGCCCTGGGCACAAAAGCACCCGAGGTCCCCGTTCTCAATGGTCCCAAGCAGCCCCACGTCCTCCAGCCTTCACCCGGCTCTGCAAACAAGCCAACGACCTCTCTCTCCTGCCTGCGGGGTCGGAGCAGCACTCCAAACATTTCCCAACCTCGCGGGCACCACCAAGGGCTATTTACGCTAAGGCAAACATGTTCCGGGCATTGGATCTGCTCCCCACGGCATCCCCGAGCGGCTGGGGACGGAAGTACAGAGCACCTAGAAACGGCCAGGGTGCTCAATAAGGATCAGTCATCTCACTCCAAATCAATTTGCTTTTGCAAGAGGACAACAGGTCCCAGAAGCAGAGAGCAGCAAGGACTCTATTTCTTTAGCAGGGTTTTTGCTCAGCAAGACTCTGTCATTCCCACTGGGAAAATAAAGAAGCTCAAGATTAACTCAACCTGCAAGATGGCTGCAAAACATGCAGCAAGATTCTTTTCATTAGTTACCCGTGGTTCCCTGTGGACAGGAGAGGAGACAGTGGGAGATTCTCCACAGCTCCATCAGTGGCTCAGCTGAGACTGCCCCAGGGGGATGTGCTGGAGGGCTGTGGTAGAATACAGATGATCTTGGCAAATAGGGAAAAAAAAAGGTGTGGGCAAAGGAGGATGTAGTTTTGGGAAGCCTTACGCAGTATTCCGCTTCCAGGTATGAATTCCCCATGTGCAAAAGCAGGCTGGGAATCAAGGCTGCATGAAAAGGCGACTCATAGGCTGAGCCACCTCACTTGGGGTGGTGGAGGGGTTGTTATTGTTACTATTTATTTATTTCAACCCAAACTGACTGGGATGTTTGCCCTTGAAACACTGTCGCAAGACACCCGTTGTTTGAAGCCAGCAAAGTGTAAGCCCAGATCTTGTATCCCTCCAGGTACAGCAGCAGCTGGCAAAGCCTGCGGGATTTTATTCTGGACACAGCAGATCTGTGAACAGCAAAGAGGGAGCTGCAGGGAGATGTGAACACTGCCAGCATCTGATGGGAACAGGAGAAGTAATAAGCTTAAATTTCAGCACAGTTTCAGGCTGTTCATACGATGCCCTCTGGAGCCATCAGCTCCTGGGGAACTGTGGTGGAGTGTCAAAAGCCAGTGGGAACCTTCAGGGCTCATGCAGGAGATGATCTAGGGGTGGCCTGGATGCTCTTGTGAAGATTTCTCCCAGCTCTACATTACTACTGTCCCATGAAGTGGCTTTGGAGCAGCATGGGCTGCTCCTGCAGTGACAGCCAGACACTGTCCTGGTCTCAGGCTCTCCTGGGCATTCCCAACGCCTGCCTGGCAAAGCAGAGGCCATGGCAGCCCGGAGTGGAGCCTGCCCTGCAGCTGAATGTCCCTTGAGAGGACTTTGTGTTTCCACCCGGGAGGGCAGCTCACTGAGCAGAGGGCCCGGGCAGGGAACGCTCTGCAAACCCACGGGGAGGCGAAATCCCAGCGCAGCCACAGAAACCTGCTCGGCTTTCCCAGAGCACAACCAAACACCCAAAATCAGCGGAGCGGCGCCCCGGGGCTGGGTGTGGCTGCTCTCCGAGTAAAGGGAGGTTTCTGGGGAGGAGTGGGGTTCTGGGAGGCTGAGGTGGCACTGGCTGCCCTGTGCCTGGCACCACCAGAGCCCTGTCACCGTGCCAGGGCACCCTGCCCGGGGCTGCTCCCACCCGCGCTGTCCCCCGCCGAGCTGGATGCTCAGCAGCAGAGCAGCTCGCTCAGAGGCAATATTAGATTTATTTCGAGCCAGCCCTGTTGTGTTTGGGATCCCCTTTCCAGGATACAGTGAAACAGCCTCGGCAAGGCTCACATCAGCCCAGGAGCCTGTCTCTGTGTGAAAGGAGGCCGGAGGTTTGCTCTCCACACGGGCAGAGGCAGCAGGCAGGCAGCGCTGTCGGGCAGGCAATGGCAGGGACAAGGCACCGGCCCTGGCGGCTCAGCGAGCGCTCCATGGACACCCCCAAACCGCCCCCAGGAGGCTCCAGTTTGGAAAACGGCCTCCCAGAAGGAAAAACAACCAAACCCGAGCCCCCTGCCAGATCTTGTATGTTTTTTCTTGCAATAGTTGCAAGTCTCAGCTGGAGGGTCCTGGCAGGAGACCCCCATCATGTCACCAGGCAGCACAGGGAGCACAGGGAGCACTGCCCCTGGCCCTACAGGGACGGGTTTGGGGCTGCGGTGCCCCCTCTGCACCGGGTGAGGGGAGCATGCTCCAGGGCACTCCCATCCAGGCTTCCAAGGGAAAAACAACGTGTCTGGGAGGACTGTGACACACACTGGGGCAGGGGAAGGCTCAGCTGAGTGGTGTGCCAGAGTGGGGAACAGCCACGACAGCAACCAACCCATAGTGCCAGACCCCCTGAGCATCACTCTGCCCTTCAGAGGGTGCTCTGTGCAGACATGCTGGTGAGACCCTCCCACAAGGCAGCAAATGTTAGTTAATCTCCTTTGCTGGGGGAAAAAAGGGAAAAAATATGCTTTTCTACTGCAGACAAGCATCTGTCTGCAGCTGTGTGGGACAGGACCCAGACCAGGGTTCCCTGAAGGTCCGAGTTTCAAGGCATCACATTTTCCCTTTCAGCATCAACTGGGCACACACCAAGTACCCAGCAGGTACTTGGCTGCCACCAGCTCTGTCCCTCCTGCTCCCAGTCACTCCATGAGCAGGTACCACCACAGACTTGGATGCTCAGCAGCAAAACAGCTCGCTCAGAGGCAGTATTAGATTTATTTCAAGCCAGCTCTGATGTTTTTGGAGCCTCTTTTCAGGACACAGTGCAACAGCCTTATCAAGACCCACAACAACCAAAGCCCTACTCCTCACTCAGCTTTGAGTGACCCAGCCCAGCCCAGCACAGACCTGGCTCAGCCACGTGGCTGCAAGGAAAGCAGTGCTCATACATGGGGCACCAAACCAAAAGGGCAGCTCCTCCCTCCTGCCACGCCAGGATGCTCAGGCTACCTGCAGGTTCCCAGTACTGGGCTTGCCACAGCTGGGATCCAGCAGCTGCCTCATGGCTCCATCAGTTCTGCCCTGCAGACACAAAAGCCCACCAGGGCAGCCGAAGCTCCTGCCCCTTCCCAAGCCCCCTCCCCAGCCCAGAGCCCCTGCTGTACCTGGGGGCTGACGAGGGCTCAGGGGGGCTCCGAGCCGCGGGGACAGCAGCCAGAGCCAAGGCAGCAGCCTGGTTTGGTGTGGGGCTTTGCTGCTCCCAGCAGCAAGGAGGGTTCATGGGAGCAGAGCCAGGGCTGTGGGCAGGTGCAGGCTGTTTGCATCCCTGCCTCTGCAGCAGGCTCAGCTGCCTGGGGCCAGTCTGGGCCCTCTCCAATCCACACCTGAGGGGTTTTACTGCTGAACTACCAAGGCTGCAACACGTGATGCAGATGCCCTGAGCCAGCCCAGCCTCAGCCCCTACCTGTGGGGAGAAACCCCCTCCCACCCCTGTGCTGTGATCATTAACAGGGTCACCCTGATGCATGCACCACTGCAGCAGTGGAGCAGGGCAGGGCACAGCCAGGAAGATGCTGCTCAGCCCTCCCTGCAGCTCCTCTGGCAAACAATGCAGCTGCTGAGCCTCAAGAGCCTCCTGGGAGAAGGAGAAATGCAAATACTTTTGCCTGTAAATTGATGTAGTGCTATTCCTAGCACAGTGTATGAGTTCAGTAAGGCTTGCAATAATAGATGAAATTGGTATTTAACATGCTTGTAAGGGTTTTAAGAGGAATCTTGGTGCTTAAAACAATTCCCTTGCCCCTTGAGGTTTTATTTTCTTCTTGAGTGTTTGGTGCCACCTTCTCCTAATAATACACAAAAAAAAAAAAGGAAAATGTGTGTTACCATTGATGAAATGAGACTTGAGCCTTCTGGGTCCTCAACTTCTCTCTTTCTTTCAAACAATATTACAAAATATTCCTTGAGCCAAAACCTGCATCTCCCAGATATGTAGGGAGGAAAGAAGCAGCAGAGCAAGATCCCTCTGTCATCCCACACCATAGCCACCTTCTTCTTCAAAGGAAAAAACAGTCATTGCACCATGGACTCCTTAAATCACTAGATTTTAATAGCCATATAAATCCTCTGCATACAGCAATCTGTGGCATGAGAAACCATATAGATACTGAACAAGTTTTTCTGGCTTTTACCACATAAAACTACCAGCAATTTTGTTCTTTAAATCAACTCCTGTAGTAGAAACAATACCAAGCAATTAACAGCAAATTTCTATTTTTCTAAAAGAACAATATTTCTTCTCTTAAAAAGAGCCAAGAAGCTGACAGGGAGTTTCAGATGTATGTACAGATCCGGGTACCCCAGGAAGCTGCCAGCTGTGTTCCCAGGCGGGGGGGACACTCACAGCACCCACTGTCACCCCCTGAGGAGGGCTGGGGTGACTGAGGGCTGACAGCCACCTGCTGCTTTGCCTTTGAGGGCACCACGCACTGCCTTGCCCTGCAGCACCCCCTGGTCCTGCCTGAGACCTGGAGCAGTGCTCTGTCCCCAGGGCAGGCAGTGAGGGACCACGCCTGGGGAGGTGCAGGATCCATCCCTGAACATCACCTTGCAGCCTGTAAAGTGCAGCTTGCCTGTATTGCCTGTTCCTGCCTACAGCTTCACTTGGGCAGGAGCTGTAATCGTGGAGAGGATGCAGAAGTACATTGTACCTGTCCCCACCACGGCCCAGCACCTCATGGGCGAGCTGACCCCCCTCACCATCCCCTGTGCTGGTCACACACAGCCCCCTCCCGCCCCTCAGCCTGTTCCAGTGGCATTGGCTTTTGCAGAATTCACAGAATTCATTAAGAAAATTGTTATTTACACCCAGGTGTTCAGCAGCACGATGTGATAGAGGAGCTGAGACAAGGGCTCACCCTGGGTGGCTGAATCACACCGTGGCCATGGGCTTATTGCTGACTGGGGCTCAGGGGTCACCGCGGGCAGTTCCCATGGCCCCAGCCCCACAGCAGTGGCAAAGCTGCTGCTGCACCCCGCTGTCACTGGCTGTGTCCACCCTCAGGTAGAACCAGCCCTGGGCTGTGCATGGACACCACGCCCTGGGCAACGTTAAGGCATTACAAATACACAGGAGCTACTCAGAGATGTAGAAAAACCCACTCGGAGTGTAAACATTTTTGCACATACAGTCATTGGACTCTCACACGTGAAGGTTTCTGTCGTTTTCTGGATAAATCATGAGATCAGGAGCTACACAAAGAGCACTCAAGCAGACGCCTGGAGCACTTGGGGGTTCTCTTACAGCACAGCAGCATGCAACACGATGGACTCTAAGTAGTAAAAATATTGTTAAGTCTCAGTCTCAGTCCAGGTTTCCAGGTATCTTCCTACATTTCATATATAATTTAGGTAAATGTCATGAACAACTACGTGCTGGTAACCCAGGTAAGATGGGTGGCTGTGTGATGAGCACTGGGTGATTTCAGCTCATTTCTACCTTACCTCTAAGTAGAAAAGGGAGATACTCTGTTCCTGCATCTATGGAGGTTGCTCAATGACCCCAGGTTGCTGTGCCAGTGGTGCTATAGGTTTAGGTATCAGTGATTCTGCCTTCCTCAGGGACTTTGGCACATGGACCCAATTCGTACAAGATCCCTGAGAACGTATCAGAGCTGCAGTACTTTACAAGGTACCCTGGCATGGGCACTTGGCTCCCTGCCACGCTCACGCCTGCTTCTTGTTGTTGTCGATGCTGTGCAGCAGTGCCAGGAACTCCAGGATGAGGTTGGCTGTCTTGCGGGGCCGCTCCACCACCACGGAGTGCCCGCAGTTCTCCAGGATGTACACGTGGCAGTCCGGGATGGCGCTGGCTAAAACACTGGCACCAGACACATCCAGGACCTGGACAGCAGGGAAACAGTCACTGCCACAGCCAGAGAGGGTTTGCTGCACACTGCACAAACCCTGCTGGGGCCCACCCGAGATGTGCAGCAGGGATGCAGGCACAGACACAGGGAACTCTCTTGTGTGCTTTTCAGCTGCTGTCTCAATGCAAAGGCATCACTGCAAGCAAACACTTGCAGCTTTGCATTTATAGAGCCCTCTGCATGCCTGCAGCCTGCTTCCTCCCACATCTTCCCTCCCACTCCTTCCTCTGAAACAAACCCTAAGATTTGCCTCGAAGTCTGCCCACAAACAGCACATCTCTTCCCAGTTGCCAGGACAACTCTCTTTGCTGACACTTTATTCTTCTTCCCAGCCTTGCCTGCTTCAGTGCTGGCACCTACCCCCCACCTGCCCCTAGCAGCCCCCAGCCCTGGCACTGCCCTCTCCACCCTCTGGAAAGCTGGCTGTCAGCTTTCTGCCCATCACCCTGCTGAGCCCCTGTGTCTGAGCCCACTGGGGACCAGGGCACACGTGCCAGCTCCCTGCAGAGCAGTGCACAGCACAGCCCCACCGTGCCCCCTGGGTGGGCACAGGCAGAGATGGAGACAGTCTGGGGGATGTGCAGGGCTGCCTACCTGGTCCTGCTTTCCCCAGATGACCTGTGTCGGTGCTTTGATCTTGCTCATGTTCTCATGGAGAGAGTGCCTGGACTTTTCATCCACGATTTCTAGAAACACTAGTGGGGCAAGAGAGGAGTCAGTCCTACAGGGAGATGTTTGGCCTTCCTGTCTCAAAGGGGGTCCTGCTAGTACCCCCTCACTGGGAAACCCATGCAGAGAAGTTGGGCTGTCCTTGCCCTGCCACCAAGCCCAGCTGCAGAGGGGCCCTGAGCCAAAACATCTCCTCACAGGTACTCGTCAGCCCAGATGGAAGGGTGAGGGTGAAGCAACAGCCCTGTCACCAGTGGGGGTGGCAGTGCATTGCTAGCAGCGACCAAGGGGTGTCCCCAAATCTGTTAATGACATTGCCCCCTCCCACCCTCAGCGAGACAGCACGGGGGTGCTGGGGCCCATCCATGTACTGGGGACATGGGAGCTGGGAACAGCTGGTCCCCAGGCCCCGGGATCCTGCTGGAAAGCCCAGGGAGGAGGCTGCCACCCTGCACTTACATTTCCGGTAAAATTCGTTGTGTGGGATGCGAACGTCAACGAGGCCCTGGAGGATCTGCAGGGAGAGCAGAGGAGAGCTGCTGGAGGGGACCCTGCACAGGGCTGAGCGTGCCCAAGAGCACTCAAGAGCAGCCCTTGTCTCCCCAGCAAGTCTGGCCCCAGCATGAGCTTCTTCCTAAGCATGTGGGGCTGTTGAAACCACGCTTAAGCAACATATATTTCAGCAACAAGTAATATTGTCTTTTATGATGCAGACCCAATTTCTGCCCCTGGCCAGCAGCCACCTCAGCCATGACTGCACTTTTCTTCCCTCTTGAACTCTTTTGGCAAAAACACAAAAGGCCTTGGCACTACCTTACATTTTTTTCTTACTCTCCAATCTACTCACTCCAGATTTCCTAAGGAAAACTAGTTTAATAGCCAGCCCCTCACAAGTTCCTCTTGCTTGACAATGACGCAATTAACATTTCCATTACTTTTGCTTAAAAAGCAGCAAACAATCTCCCTCCACATCAGACAACAGCTGCCTTAGTCGTTTAATGCTTCCTGCCAGCCATATTTACTAAAAAACCCTTCTACATCCCAGCCTGCTGCCAAAAACTTCACTGGAGGAGGAATTCCAGCAGGGACTGCCAGAGGGAGCTTGGAAAAGAGGGTTTGAAGGGAAAGTGCTGGAAAAATGCAGGGAGCGGGGCTGGGTGTGTCCCCCCTGGGTGATGGCAGGGTTGGCAGCTCCAGCTCTACTCCCAGCATTGCCTCAGCTGCCACCACGTAGGCTCAGGGAGGAGCAAACCCTCTCAGCACCTCCAGGCTGCCCTTTCCCACCTCCACAGCCAGCTCCTCACCTGCTGTGGCACCTTGAAGCGAACGTAGGAGCAAAGCTTCAGCATGTCTGCCATCTCCTCGGGCGTCGAGGGGATTAAAGGGATCCTGTCGATGCGTTTGGACTCCTGCAGCTCCCGCAGCTGCTTAATGAACTTGCTGTCAGTGGTACTTGGCAGGCCTGGGTGAAATGAGAAGGGGTGAAGCCCAGATGAGATCCCCTCCAAAAAGACCAAACAAAAAAACATCCTTGCACTGACCATCCCTCATCTGGCTTCCTGCCTGCTCACTCTTTGAAAAAAATTATAAAAAGAGGGGAAGAAAACATCTGCACGTACAGCCACTTCACTGTGCACCCAGAGGTACCCAGCCTCCCTCCTGCTCCAGGGCTTGGCACCCCACAGGCTGGCACAGCACCAGGTGTAGACATGCATGACTACTTCAGCAAAAGCTATAGTGCTTATTTGATGTGCTCATCACATGCAAACACTAGTGCCCAGCCTGCCACTGCACAGGGATGGACAGAAAATTTCAGCAGCCCCATCTGCATGCAGCACTGAAGAAAAATTCCCCAGCAATTTAATCCTAAACCTTTCTGCAGCCCCCACACAGAGGTTTCACATCCAGCAACAGCCAGAGAGGCAGTCAACACTTCGCCCAGAGGGGAGTGGGAACCCAACGCCCCCAGAGCCTGGTAGCTAGGTAACATTTGCTTGGTTTCATTCCCTAGTGCTTATTTGGAAGTCACTTTCCTTGTGTGGGAGGGGAAAGGAGCTGCTATGACAACTGGGATGCAGCAAAGCTTCCCTGGCAGAGAAGCTCTCTGCCTGCTGAGCCTCCTGCAGCATATCCTGAGCTTCCCTGAGCCCCCTGTGCAGGGGATGCTGGGGATGGAGGGGACACAGGGGACACCCTGCTGACCTGTGCCCAGCCCTGAAGTGCTCTTCCCACTGCAGGCACCCAAAGGTGGGAGGGAGGTCAGAGCTCTCCAGTTCCCAAAGCCCCAGGCCCTCAGCACACTAGGGCTTTCAGGAGGCCATTCCTGTTGCAATCTTGAATCCTGCCCCAAACTGAGAGGCTGCAGACATGCCATGTAAAATGCCTGCCATTCCAAGGGAAAGGGCATTTTTCTTCAGAGCAGAATTTGTCCCATTTGCCCTAGTCCTGACTCTAACCAAAGCACACTGGGGCAAACACCAAACCCCTGGAGAAGAGTAGTCAGCACAAAGTTGTGATTTTCTTTTGTGCATTTCCAAAGATTTCTGCACTGTAAATACAAATTATTTCTAAATGCTTTGCACTACACATCTATGCTGCAGCCAGCACTGCCCTGGGCTTTTGCACTGGCTTCTGCTTGCCCTCTGTCTTCCCTGCCTTGCCCACCTGCAGGACAGATGAGGGTCAGGCTGCAAACATCTTCTGGGTACTGAGCAGCATAGACGCCAGCAACATTTCCCCCCATGGAAGTGCCAACCAGATGAAAGGGCTTTCTGTTCAGCTTGATGCACTCCACGAACTGGCAGAGAGCAGAAGGAGCGTTGTTAGGAGAGAGGAAACAACAGCATGGGCTCAGGTCATTAGAGAAATTCAACTCAAAAGCTTGAGGCTGGTGGCTCTGGCTGCCTGGGAAGGGAGAGACTGAGGCCACACAAGGCAGACTCACAGGGCTTAGCATCCCTCATGTCCCCACAGCCCTCATGTCCCCACGTCCCTCTGCAGAAGTGATGTGGTGCTGGAGCTTTACCTGGTGTATTCTCTTAGCTTGCCCACTGATGGAGTAATCATCCAGGTCCGAGCGGGTTGTGCCCTCGTGCCCAGGCATGTCCACACATACCAAGTGCAGGTTCTTTGGCAGGAACTGAAGAAACAAACCAGGGGTGGTTACAGTGCAAGGAAACTGCTGCAAAGCCCAGGGATGGCAAGTGGGGAGCCCACTTGGGTGGGGTCACTCTCCTCCTGGCAACCCTGGTTGCTCGTGCACCAGAATAAGTCAGCTTGTGCACCAAGGATGATGAGAAAACACAGCAAAGAATTGCTTCCCATGGAGGCAGCAGGTGTGTACTGCTCTTCACTGTTACAGGGTGAAGGGATGCAGCAAGCAATGGGCATGGAGCTAAGCTGCATGTTCCTAGCATGTTAGAGCAGTCATCCCATCCCATGCATGCAATCATTGCCCCCCCCCACACTGCCCCCAAGCCCAGGACCATCAATTCTCAGTAAGGAGCAACACAGTAGAAACGGAATCCCACCTTGACTATGGACAGCCACATGTCTTTGTGGGCTGAGAACCCATGCAGCATCAGGATGGATGGTCGGTACCCAGGCCTGCCTCTGTAGGAATAGCAGAACTGGTAATCATCATAGTTTGCATATCTAACCTGCATGCCCAAGGCTCGGCGCCAGTACCTGGAAACAAGGAGAAAACACCAGTGAGAAAGACAAGACCAGGGCCCAGCCATGATATAAGGCAGGTGACAAGTCTGAAGGTAAGATTTTTTAGTTTATTAAGGCCAGTTAGGCTGGGCTGTCACTGGTGCCATAATGGGACTACTGGGATTAACCCTGTGCATCGGGTCCCTGGAGGTGTAGTACTGGCTGCACTGCAGATGGTTTGTGGAGACACTCTGTCCATTAAGAATTTTTAAAAATACCCTAAATAACTCTTAGCAATGGAAATGGGCCAAAACAACAATGGTAAAAGAGAAAATGCCCAAAGGGTGGTATGAGAACAGAGACTCAAGGAGGGGGGCAGCACATGTGGCAAGGCAGTGTAGAGGACGGGCAGGCCAAGGGAGACAGTTCTCCCAGGTGGATAAGGTGGATCTGTCACAGGGTTATTTGGACACAGTCCTGCATCAAGGGGAGTACATCACCCCACAGACAAGCATATCAGTTCCCAGCCAAAACAACCATGTCACCCTGGAGTACCACAGAAACCAAATTATCAAGGACCAGCTAGACAGCCTTTGAAAATGTATTTATACAAACACAAAGGACTGGAGTGGACCATCCTTACACTAGGTTTACCACCCCAGAAGACAGCAGGCTAACCCCAAGGCTGCTCCTCTAAAAGCAGAGGCAGACAGTCCTGCCAGCATATGCTTGCAGCCTGCTCAGAGGATGCAGCAGAACTGCTGGCCAGAAGGACCTGGACAGAGATTATCGGTGACACTTGGGACACATGATGTGTACGTGCAGCCCAGGGCAGAGAACGGGGCCCCTTTGTCTGCTCTTCCCCCATGCTCACATACAACCCTTGTCAGGTCAACTGCTGGGCTACTCCTGCTGGCCAAGACACTGGCAAGTATTTTATACACCGTATCAGAGTTTATTTAAGACACAAGAGCAAGGTCACCAACACTTCTGGACTGTCCTACCTCTCTGCCCACTCAAAGCTTATGCACAGTGAAATCCTCTTTTGGCATAATCCCTTTTTCAAGGGAGTTAGTGGGACTTAAGCAGCATCTCAGCTCTGTGCTGGTCCTACAAGGAGAGGTGAATTTCTCCCTAATAAGTGTCTTAAGAGTCCTTGCCTCAAAGGCACTGGTGTGAACTACTGATGGGCAAGATGATAACATTTTTAGCAACTGATCCTAATGGATCAATTCAGTAGAAGGCAAAATAATCTGTGCAAAGCTGAACTGATCCCTCACAAGGTGCTAACTCACTTAGTGGCAGCAGCTAAAGTGATTAACCCCCGTGGCAGGGCTGGGGTCAGCGGGGCAGCCCGGGATATCCTACCAGGCAGGAAGGAGCATTAGCAGCAGGGAAAGCAGGGAGGCCCTGGGTGAGGGGCCCAGCGTGACCCTTGACTGCACCAGCTGAGGACACAGACTGGCAGCGAGGAAAAGGAGTGGGCAGGGAATTGTGGAAGAAGGGAGAAGCTTCCCCCAGGACCTCTGAGGAACAGTGCTGCAAAGCTGGAGCTGCACGGGGCTGAAAGAGGAGGGCAGCATGGCATCCTTCCTGCACCTCTCCTGCCTCTGCTGATGGGGAAACACAGGAATTTCACCCTTCAAAAACTCCAACTTGGAAAGAAGCCAATAGAAAAGGAAGAGTAAGGGCACTGTCCCTAACAAAAGAGATGCCCATGACACACAGTGCATTGCAATTACTCCTGCAAGAAGCCCATACTGCCAGAAATGCTGGACGAGAGAGATGGGGGGGACCACACCCTTCAAAAGAAGACAGTCCTTCTGACCCTGCTCACATGCTCCCTCCCTCACCCAAACACAGACCAACCTGCCCATGGTTCATTTTCACTCAGCTCCTCATCTGCAACCCCAAAAGAGCAAAGGCAGCAGGGCATTCTCTACCTTCCACTCAGCCTGGCTCCTCCAAGCTCCTGGCACAGACCCTGCACCTCCTTTGCCCTGTCCTGCCACCCCTGTAGTGGTTGCTGAAGGCTTCACCCTGACCACATTCACCCTGCAGTGCTTTGCAGGGATCCTCCTCAGTACCTCAGCCCATCAGGGTCCTCCCTGGCTTCCACCAGCTGCTCACATATCCAAAGAAATAAACCACTTGGACTGCCAAACCCAGTACCACCAGACACCCATGGGCAGCCAAAGGCTGTGGCACTCCTGCTCTCCTTTGCAGAGTGGTGATCCCATCTCTGGGGCTTTCATCCCTTGCTCCTCCTCTTTATTAAGAGGATTAATTTATGCTGTGAATAAATGGCTTGTAATTAAAGTGCCTTTAGAAACAGGCTTCATCCCACTGCTGCACCTGAGTGCTGTGATGGACAAACACCTTCCTCTCACAGGAAGTCACTTGGATTTGGAAACACCCCGGAGCTGAACTGAAGGAGCCACCATCTGCCAGCAGCACCTGAGGGCAGCCTGAGACACAGCCTGCTCTGCCTGTGCTGTCTGCTGCTGCCTGCTCCATGCTGGGGATGAGACTCTGCCCTGACTTCTGAAGAGAGTTACTCCAGCTATTCTCTGCAACAAACCAGACAGGAAAGCTGCCAGTGGGCTTATCACTGATTTCCAGGGACAAAGGAGGACTGAAGGATTTAGTGCTTGCCTCCTGGCATCAGAAAGGACAATATTAAAGGGGACAAGGAAAAGCATCCCTCCATCTTCTCTGATGCTCCATTCCAGAAGAGAGAGGATGAAAAAAGCCTCATCCATAACTACTAATGAGGGAGAAGTCCCTGGCTGCTGAGCAGGCTGTCAGCTGGGATGGAGCATGTGAGCCCAGGGCCACCCACCCCACAGCCACATTGATGAGGTGGGAGGTCACCAGACTGCCACAGCTGCCAGGCTGGTGGAGATGCTGCAACAGCAGTGCTTTTCCCAGTCTCAGCCCTGTCCTTGGGGAAAGCAATCCAAAGAGGCTTGGAGAGATCTTGCAAGCTGGCACTGCAGTGGCAGCCTGGCCAGCTGTCCCTTGGCACAGTCAAACCCCTGGGACAGCAAGAGGCTTGACAGACATAGGCCTCCACAGCAAAAATGCAACTGGAAAATACCATTTCCTTCTCCCAGACATGTTCAAAGCTGCACACAGCTGGCACGACCCTGGAGGACCTCAGATCACTGCTGGTGTTGCTGTCAGGAGCAGGAACACCCAGCTCTGCCCACACCACTGTGACCCGTGTGTGGGGGCCCTGCTGGGCCCAGGTTCCACCCCTGGCACACGAGAGGAGCCAGCAGCAGGGCTCACACACTCACCAGTAGTAGATGCGGATGAGCGCCGAGGGCCAGAGGAGGAAGGAGGCCACGAAGGCCAGGATGGGGATAGCCAGGGTGCCACCAGCGATGACAAACATGTTCAGCATATCCAGGTCCATGCTGCTCTTCAGTACTCAGCCTCACCTGCCTGCATTTAGGGAAAGTTCTGAGGTTAACCACCAGAAATTATGACAAATCATTGCTAAATGAGAACTCTGCTGCCAGAAGAAGAGGAAAGCAGCTCTGCAAGAGGCAGATATCTTCAGGAGCACAGCAAAGTCTCCTTCAGTTTTAAAACCCACCTATTTCTTCTGGCTCCTTAATGGATTTAATCCCTGCAATGTTATCCTCTCAGGAGAATACCGCTCAAATGGGCAATGAGCCCCCTAACAGTCACAGAACGTGTCCATGAAAATGACAGGGCACAAATGGCTCTTGGGACACTTTGCAGACACAGCAAGCACAGCCCCCCGAGGGGTGCAGGCAGCCTTTCCCCCCACCATGGGGGCAGGCAGCCTTTCCCCCCATGGCTGCAGGCAGGGCCAGCTTCAGGCAGGCTCCACGCTTCTTTTTGGAGGCAGACATCCAGCTCTGTCTCCCTTCTCTCCCCCTGCCTGATCCCAAATCCCCAGCACACAAGCACTGACCTAGAACTGATGGGTTGAGCCCAGCTCTCATTACTGCTCTGCACAGGCACCAACCAATCAAGGAAGCAGAGCCTATTAATGGACTCGGGAACAGAAGGAAACAACTTGGCAGGGCACTCTTTAGTGTCCAGCCCTTATCAGAAACAAATTTATCCCCACCCCCACATCCTCACTTCTGCCCCACATTCTGCACTTCCTGTAGATAGCAGGTTCCCATCCCTGCTCCCCAGATCCTCCAGACAAGGCTCAGGGACAGCAGGTGGAGGGCACTCGGAGCAAGGGCAAGCTCTTGCACAATGTCATGTTTGTCCCTGAACTCTCCCCACCACAGGCAGCTGGGATATATTTTTCTCATTAAGAGATTAAACGCTGCCACACACACATCTCCTCTAATTCCCCCCGCTAACCATCTCATGGCTGCCCCGTTCCTCGGCATTACAATTTTGTCCCACATTTGTAAAACGAAATATCCTCAATGCCTGCTCTCCCACCAGCCGCTCACCGCCCATCACCACCTCCACATTTCTCCGTGTCAGGACAGACAGATTTTTTCCAGCTTCCTGCAAGACTCGCGGCGGTGTGTGTGCGGTATGCGATGCCATGAACACAAACACAATGACCACAGTGACAGCGTCCCGCCCCCGGACACCGTCACACCGGATCACACTGGACCCCATGGCACACACAGCCCGGAGAAACTGCACAGAACCTCCGAAGCATCGGCCAGATTTGCAGGGAAAATAGGAATAACTGAAATTCGAGGAATACTGTAAATATTTCCACCAGGCACGTCCTTAACAAAGCTAAACCTCATTTCCGTCTTCAAGCCGCAACAACACGTCGTTATTCATTTGATTAACACTTTGTAGAAAGATCCTTGATCTCAGCGTGGCTTGTTCGTAGATAAACATTTTATGCAGCCGATAAACCTCATCCGTGCGAGCAGGGCTGCGAGGGAGCCCACCCGGAGCACTCGCTGCCTTTGGCGATCGATGCCTCTGAGACAGGGCAGGAATTAAGCACGGGAATCGCCATTGCTCCCCCGGGTGCCCGTGACGAGGGAAGGCTGCAGGGAGCAGAGAGCGCGGGTGGTGGAAGCCCCTGTGACACGGGATCGCCACCTCCGCCTCCTTCACACCACTTTAGGAAGCTAAACGAAGAGAAAGCCTTTAAAAGGCCCGGCTTACCTTGCAGAGATCCCCTCCTCCTCTCGGCACAAGTCCTGCTCGCTGCGGGCAGCGGCGGTGTCTGAGAACGCTGTCACAAGAGGAAAAGAACAAGGTCAAAATCGCAGCTCTGCTTTCACTCCTCCCTTCAGGCTGGCGGCCCGGTGAGTTTGGGGTATTTAAGCCACCAGCTTCCCTTCAAGACGTCTCATATTCACCTTCTGACCAACCTCTCCCCTGTTTATGTAAATGTGGTCTTTCGCACAATGCAGCCAGCCGAGTGCACTTGTTCCGAGCAGGAGCAAAGTGCGCGCTGCCATCGGGGAGAGCCGGGCAGGGCCGCGCCATGCAGCGCCGCGGGCTCATGCTCGCCCTTCAGGTGATTACTGCTATTAGAACAAAGCCAGCTAAGCTGCTGCTCATCCCCTTCCTCTTTGTCTTAAAGGTGCTTTTCCAAGCGCTCTCCGTGCCCCTGCCCTCCCCCCCGAGCCTGCCCTGTGTGAGACGGGCTGGAGCGGAGCGCAGCCGCAGGGAATTACCGGGGAGGGAGGCAGGAAAACGCTGGCCTGGACTCGCCGCCAGATTTTGGCTGTGAAATTCACGGGGGCGATCCACAGGTGCGCCGGAGCCAGGCGGCATGAGTTCTGGGGGCTGCTTCAAGCCACAAAATCCCTGGGAGGTCCCCTTGCCGCAGGGGCGGTCGGGGCTGCTGTCCCCATCAGGCCGGAGCATTTCGGCAGGGCCATGGCAGCCAGCGCTCCCAGGGAGCCCAGTGCCAGCCTGGCACACCCGGCAAGCCCGCTCAGGGCCCCGCTGCCCCGGGTGCCTGGGGGAACAGGGTGTGCGGGCAGCCCCAAGGCGCTTCCGAGCCTCCTTCTGCCTGGTCAGAGTATCGTCACTGATTTCCGTGGCTAACTCTGATGGAGGAGAATGTCAGCAGGCTCAGCTATGCAGTCAGGGGCAGCCACCATCACCACAGTCCCAGCACCCCTGCTCCATAAAGCCACCCCTGCTCCCATCAGAGCTGCAGGGACTCTGGCTCACCGCTGTGGGAGCACCCACAGTGACAATGTCCTGGTGCTTTGCCCATCCAGGAATGATAACCCTCCCTGCTGCACTGAGAACAGGCACCATCACCCCAGGCCCAGCACAGTCCTTTGCTACCAGCTAGAGAGTAGCTTTTTAAGCTGTTAAAAAATAAAACAAGCCCTCTGGTAACAGCCCTAAGTCTTCATACCACAGCTCATCCATCATTGTGAGGTGCCCTGTGACCAAGAGTCACAGCAAGTGGCCCCAAGTGGTGCTACTGCTGCTCAGAAGGATCTCCACACACTTCATGAATTAACTTGGAAACGTCAATTAGGCAGCTCTGATAAATGATGTGTGATCATGGCGGTGATAACGCCGAGCACACTGAACACGTGGCAGGGCATGGGATGCCAAACCAGGAGCACTGGTTCCCGTACTGGCAACAAGCACTAACCACCACAGCCTGCATCCCAGCTGGGAGGAGCCCCAAAACAAGGCACCCCAGGTAATGGGATGTCCCAGGACAGATGCTAAGGGATGGCTCCACATCTCCATCTGTTTGCTGCTTCCTCCCGTGTCAGACTCAAGCAGGGATTTCAACACCTGCAAAGAGAGGGGCCAACAGGTGGAAGGGGTCTGTAGGTGACTACAGAGGACAGCAAGCTGGGGACATTCCCAAGGCCATGAGACAAAAGTATTTTTCCTCTTCAAGCTCAGTGTGTCACTCCAGGGAGGCTGGGGAAGACCCAAGAATGCTGCTCAGGTGTATCTTTAATTTTTTTTTCCCAGCCCCACAAGAGAGGCAGCAGCAGCACAAAACCCACCCCAAGGCAGAAGGCCCTTGGGTTGGAAGAGGAATCTGGCAGCTGATGCACCAGGGAGCCCTGAGAAAGGCCAGGCAGGGATTTCACAAACGGGAATCACATGTATGCCATCACTGCCAACATTCAGGCACAAAGGCTGTCTTGGGCTGTGCTCATCAGGACTGGGCTGCACAGCTGCTGTTGCACCCAGGGTTTTGCTCAGCTCACCTGCACCCAGCGCAGTCCATGCCTCACTGATCACTGAATCACTGAAAGCTAAGCAGCACGAAAACATATGGTTTTGTTTTGGTTTTTTTTTTTTTTAAGATCTGAAAAGAAAAATCATCATCCAATTTTAAGATTCCATTGCAGAAATAGAGGGTTTTGAGGAACCTCGATGACTGAGGTGGGCCCCCCAGAAGCCCTGACTCACACCACTAACCATGCAAAAAGAAAAACCCAAAACATGTAAGTAAGCCATTTCCCTTGGAAACTCCCTCACCCTTGCATCATCTACAGCCAGAAAAATAATATTGACTATAGATGATGACATAACTGTTATGATTCCCCAGTGGTGTAGTTAGCTATGGGATCCTTTAGGTGCTAATCACAGTGAAGTTATAATTTAATATCTATTAATATTTGAAAGACCTCTGTCTGTCAATCAGCCAGCTCTCAATTCTTAATCCAGCCTCCAATGAGCCGAGAGTGGGAAATGTGCCCTTTCACCTTCATTTATTTATAGATGGCAGCAAGGCAATCGTTATTTCTGCAGCAGTGTTTGACAAAATGTACATCTCTGAGCCATTTGTATCTGTGCAACACGGCTCCAACACGAGCTAGGGAGTCTGGGCTGGTCCCTGACCTGCTGCTGTACCCCAGGCTGGGAATACGCAGGGACAAGCTATCAGCATCGCTGCTAGCCAGCCTGGGCACAAGGTGGGTGAAAAGCAGGAGCCAGGCGGGCTGTGCTGCCGGTCAGCTGCTGCCTTAGAGATTGACAGCGCGCCCATCCTCCTCCGGACCCCGGCGCCATCCCCGTCCTGCCGCACACGCACGCAGCAGAGCCTGCACGGGCATCTGATGTCAGAGTGCGCCCGGACTCGGCCGCCTCCTGGGGACGGGGTGGAGAGTTGGGCAAGGATGAGGCAGGGGTATCCAGGGGCCACATCCTGGCCCCTTTCCTCAGCACACAGCCCCCCCCAAAGCATCCTCCTCCGGCAAAATGACAGCATCCTCTGAACAGCAGCAGCTGGGACCGCGGAATCCTTCAGAGTCATGAAACGGTTTGCTTTGGAAGGGACCTTAAAGATCATCTTGTTCCAACCCCCTCGCCACCAAATGAGTAATTGTTGGGGGGGGGGAATTAAAGGCAAATTAAATAAATCTTTGAATATATATTTTAATGCTTTTCTTGGATTTCGTCTTTGCTCTCGATCTTCTGCCCACCCCCAGCGATACCACAGCTGGGACTGGGGAGACCCGGACGCCGGAACGGCTCCCCCTCCGCTCACTCCCCCCCGGTCCTGTCACTGGCACCGCCAGCCCCGCATCCCGCCCCCCCGCCTCTCACCGTGCCGATCCGAGCCGTGCCTGGCCGCAATGGCAGCGCCGGGCGGCGGAACGCGGCGCTCCGCCGGCCCTCCCCCGCGCCGTGCGGCTCCGCGGGGCGCAGCGAGAGGCGGGGATGCGGCTCCGCGGGGCGGGATGCGCGGGGAGAGGCGGGACACACCGGGGTGAAAGGGCGGCCAGAGAGGGGAGAACGCGGGGCTTACGGCGCGGTGAAACGGGGGTGGGATAGGGCTGACAAAGGAGACAAGGACTGCAAGATGGCTTCAGCGGGGGATGTGGATGTGCAAGGGGGGATGCAGTGAAGCTGCGAAAGGAATGCAGGGGAGAAGTAATGAGGCTTCCATGGAGATTGCAACAGGGGTGGAAAGGGGGATGCAGCGGAGCTGTGATGGGAATTCAGTGGGGTTGAAGGAGGGGCTGCAGCTGGGCTGCAGCGGGAGTGCGAGCGGTGTAACACGGGTGCTAGGGGGCAATGTGGGGGTACAAGAGGGGACACAGAGTGGCAGCAGAGGGATGTGATGTGACTTTGGTGGGGGCGGGCTGCAGTTACTCCCGGGTTAGGGTGAGGTTTACCCTGAGCCTGGGGAGAGGATTCACCCCGCCCAGGCAGAGTGCAGTCACTGGTTGGGATTGCAAACAGCCTCACCACGTGAGGTGTAAAGGGGGTATTGCAAGGGACACACCGCAGGGAGCCAAGGAGGATGCAGTGAGGCTACAGAGCTCTTACAATGGGGTTGCCATGGGGATGCAACTGGAATAAAGAAGGGAATGTGATACGGCAGCAACAGGGTCACAACAAGGAGACACAAGGGTGGATACAGCAGGGGTTACCACAGAAAAACCTCACAGCCCCCTTGCATGAGGCCTGGGAGCAAGCTTGGGGTGGGGGACAGCTGTTCCCATGTCTGGGGGAGGGCTGTGGTCAGGGATGTTCCCATGGGAAGGACACAAAGGTTGAAATCAGAGCATCCCACTAATAAAAATCCTATTTCAGGTGTTAAAGTAAGTCTGTCAGGTTACAAATTTTTTACCTTCCCAACAGATGACATTGCTATCAGGAGCTGCATTTCAACTTGCATTTTAAAATCTGCTCTGATTTTTCCTAAACCTGCCAATTGAATCCTCTCGCTATAAGCAAATTTACTTTCATTCCCACTGGGTCACATGTCAGGCTGCTGTGTACCTTTAAATTATGCCAAAAAATTATGAGAAAACTTAATTAAATTGGAAATGGGATCAGCTCCTGAGTAAATGCAAAGTGGGTCAAATCCTCACCCCACCTGTGCTCTGATAAAGGATGTCCCTTTGGTCAGGAAGGCTGGGGAAGGTGAGATAATTGGTGTAAAGGGCTTTCCAGGTCAGTGTCAATAACCACAGGCTTTTGATAACATGAACTGTCAGAAGAGATTGATAACCAAAAATCAAGGGGTTTAGGTGGCCTGGTAAAGTGGAGGCTCAGCCTGTTTTGGGTTTTCTTTCTCAGTCAAGCTGGACTAAACAAAGCTGAGTTTCCACTAAGGTGACCTAGGTGGACAGGAGAGGTATTTCACAAGCCTTCAAGCACTGTTTGCAGTCAGAGCTGTTTGTTCAGCTTTCTCATGCACTGCCCCAGGCTCCCTTGGGACACCTGCAGGGCAGTGCTGACTCAGAAGGGATGGATTGCCCACCCCATGGTTATTCCAGGCCACCGGGTGGGAATGCCCCTGCATCCAGTCATGGCATATGATGGTGCTTAAAATAGAGAAGCTGAAGCAGAGACCTGTGGTGGTTTTGTGTCGAAACATGGCACGAGCTAAGCAGGGAACCCAGTCCTGCAAGCTCAGTGTGCAGCCACAGGGAAGAGTCATTGAGAGTCTCCTTTGGTGCTGATGGGCTCCTCTGATCCAGCCACTGCCAAGGCAAGGCCACAGCTTCAGCAGGTCACAGCCCTGCTGGGGGAGGTGCCCTGATCACTTTACAGGCAGGGGCTGAGGCTGCTCCTCTGTCCCAGAACAGATCTTGGGCACTCGAGATGGCACAGGGGGAGCAACGGGGAGAGTGCAGGGCATGGCTGGGCTCCCTGTGCCCACAGAGAGCAGATGAGCCTCAGCCTTCAGAGGAAACCCCAGCAGTTCTGTGGGCACCTCCTCAGGACCCTACAAGGCCATGTTTGGGATGGTTGCAATGTGGCAAGCCCCAATTAAAAGCCAGTGCCTGCACTGACCTGCCCCATGAGTTTTGTTTCTTTTCTCAGCCCACAGACAACTCATCACACAGCTGTGGCAGCTGGGAGGGCTGAGTCACCCCTTGGTCACCCTCTGAGGCTGGCATTTTGGAGCTATGCTGGCCCTTAGCTGAGAATCACTCATTCCTAATGCCAGGTCAGAGGCTGGGCTTCCCACCAGCACAGGAGCGCAGCTTTGATCCTGTGAGCAGGACAGACAACGACCACAACGATGACTTATGATCCACTGATGACTTATGAGAAACAAAACGTATCTAAAACAGAGCAACCACATGACAAACACCATTAAAAATCATCGGAAATAGCTGTTGCATGGCCCCAGAAACCAGGACACGAGACTTTTATGTAAACAGTTTTGTTTTCCATAGGAAGGTGGAAGCTGTGGCTGGATTCAGTCCAGGATGGCTGTGGAGAGCTCAGACTTCTCCCTCACCAAGCTGAGAAGCAGCATTGCTCCACTAGGTGAAAGGTTTCCATGTTATTTTCCACTGCTGGCTGAGGAATCCCCAGGGCACGTGGTGAAGCTGTTTGCAATCATAACAAGTGGCTGCACGCTGCCCTGTGGGCTGAATCACCTTCCCAGGGTGACTTGTCCCCATCTACTTCCGCTGGCACCGTGGTGGCCCTGTGGCACCATCCACGGGCAAAGCCCAGGGCACTGTGGGCACGGGACAGTGCCAGGGCAGGCGGGTGCCCCAGAGCCCACCATGGGAGCTGCTGTTGAGGAAGGCCTTGCCATGCCCTGAGCAGTGCCACTTTAATGACACAGAGCTGCAGAAAGTCGTCCCCCAGGACAGATGGGATAACAGCTCAGCTCACCTGGCTCCAAACAGCAGCTCTGGGTGAGCACAGGGTAAATAACTCTGTGCACACCTTGAGCAGCCACCCTGGCACTCTTCAGGGGCTTCATTGCACAACCTGGGACAACACAGCAGCAATGCTCCTGCTGTTTAAAACACTATAAAGCGAGACCTGCTTGCCTAATAACAGCTTTAAAAATGCTTTATTAACTCTACTCAAAGTTAATGCATGCATTATGTGCATTTTAATTACATCTTTAACTGCTAACAATATGGGTGTATTTATTGGCACAAAACCTTATTTGGTGGCTGCAATATCTTTATAGAGGATTAACTTCAAAGCCTCATCTTGTTGTCATGCATGAAAGCCTGTATTTCAGATTACCTCCTGCTCTCCTACAGCTCAGCTAAGCAGCCTCCTTCAAGAAACTGGAAACATCATGAGACATTTTTCCTTGGACTGCCTTGTAGTGGCCAGGCTAACATGCTTCAAACCACTAACTGAACAATCCTGACATATTAAGTTGAAAAAGAAAACCCCATCAGAGTCCTGGACCAGCCAAGGAATTGTGCCTTGACAGTAATTAATTAAGTAGAACACTTACCTTCCAGAATTATAAATAAAAATTGAGTATCAAAGATTTGATTCAAAACATTGTGTGTATCTTGCACACCAAATACTTTTACCCTGCATTGCACTGAAATGTGAGGGTCACAGCAGGACAATATTGCCATTGTATTGGCACTGACACCACTTCCCAAATGACCAAATATGGCCTGCAGCACAGCTATGAACTTTGGCAATCCAAAATGGCTCAAGTGCTTCGCTACTTATTAACTTGAAAGTCCAGGAGATTGTGATAAATACTCTGCCTGATGGTTGTGATGAGGTCACCAAGAGCCCAAAGGTTCATTTGCCCAAAGGAATCCACTTTTATGGTGATGACATCTTCAGGGTTGGCCCTTTCTGGACTCCCCCTGTCATAGCAGATGTTGTCAGAGCAGCAATTTGTGTGAAAATGGTAAAAATTAAGAAACGTGCATCACTTTAAAGCCTGCTATGTGGAAGGGGAAGCCCCTTGTCCAGAAAACAGAGCTGTGGTGGCTCCTGGGGAGCACCAGCCTGGGCATGTTGGTCCCCACACTGCCCCTCACACCCAACATCACCTCTGCCCATGCTGGCCCTGGTTCCTGGAGCCAATCTCCTCTTTGGGGGAACAGGATAAAGGGGATACCAGATAGGGCAGTAGGAACACCCCCACAGACTGGGGCTCAGGCAGGCCAGGCCAGTCTTTGCACCCTTGGCTGAAAGGGCACAGCAGCACTGGTGTCCCCAAGCAGCACAGACACCACATCTTTCCTGCAGAGGAGAAATGAAGCTTCAGCCAAGCACCAAGCACCCCATGGGTGCTTCCCCTCATGGAGCATCCCGTGATGCCCTTGAAGCCCAGAACAGGCTTCCTCTGCCAGAGCAGAAGGGGATGTGGGCTGACCCCACAGTGTCTCCCTCCAGCCCTCCCAGGGAGGCACAGGAAACCTCAGAGATCCTCTCAATCCATCTCTGCCAACAAAAACAATTCTGTACGTTCCCTAGGCAGCCAGGGCTGCAGCCAAGAGGAAGCAGCTGTGCCTGAAGGGAGAGGAGAACCTCCCAGAATGGCTGCAGGACCCTCAGACCCTGCTGTCCCATGGGGACCTAAGCAAGCATGTGCACAGGGCCACACCTCACCCCTTCCATCCCACAGCACCTTCTGGGCAGTGGGAAGGAGATGGAGGCTGAGCTGCTGCTCCAGGGGCAGTGACACACCAGCCACAGCCCCCAGGACAGGCTTCCCAGAGGGCCTGGGCAGCACCTACTCACTGCTCAGAGCTCTTGCCCAAATTGGCTTCAGCCTCACCCTCAGCCTCCTGAGCTGCTGGGAGCTCCTGGGATCAGGAGAGGCTGAGGAGGGGCTTTATTGATGAATGTTCCACAGGTGCTGCTCAGATGGAGAGGGTGTCCCCCACCTGCCATTGTTCCAAGTGGGGACAAGACCCCCAGATTGTGTTGGTTTCACCAGCAGCTTCTTGTGCAAGAGCAGGGCAGCCCTGAACTGTCAGTGTTCATGCACCCACATCAAGCATGTTTTATGATCTGATAAGGAGCAAAGAGGATATGCACAGAAAGTGCAGTAAACAGGGAGTAAAGGGCTGCAGAAAGGAGCATGAGCTCCCTGTGTCACCCCCACAGGTTGGCTGGCTGCTGTTTGTCCCCCTGATAATGCCTGGGGTGGAGGAGAAGGGGGTAACTGATATGCCAGGAGCCCTGAAGATAAACACAGCACTGAGAGCCATGGTTCAGGGTCAAAGCCTTCATGGCACCACAAAAAACCCTTGCTCTTTGATGCCAGGGTAGCCAAAACAAGCGTGATTTTGGGGAGAGCTCTGGGTTTTGATGACTCTGACCCTGAAGCTGCAGCTGCTGTCGCAAGCGCTTGGCTCAGGCTGAGCTTTTAGCAAGGTTAAGCTGGAGATTTGCACCCCTCCAAGGCTGTCACTTTCCCTCCCTCCCCTCTCTCTTTATTAGTTACTTCCAGAGCCTGTCCTGCCTGGGGACAGCTCACTGGAGACCCAGTGTGGAGGAAGCACCACCTAATCCCTGTTATTTTGGAGGATGGCCTGCCCACTTCTCAGGTAGCTCTGTTGGCTGGCAAACACTCGAGTAACGTGGTGACATGTCCCTTGCTGGCAGCCAGTGCTCCAGATTCCAGTAATGCCAAAAGGGATTTGTGATGTCTATTCCAACACCTGCAGCACATTCCCTGGAGAACTTGCCTCCCCAGCAAGCCTAGATCCCATGTTTTCAGCTGTGCCATGTCTTTGGGAGCCCTTCCACGTGCTGTGCTTTGTGCTGTCTCCACCTGAGCCTGCTCAGTTGTCTCAGAGCTGGCAGCCATGTCCTGCTGCCTCTGGATCTAGACCTGCTTGGGCAGCAGGGTGCAGGCAGGCCGGGTGTTCCTAGAGAAAGGAAGGAGGATATGAAGGCACCCTGTAAGCACAGGGAGAAAAATTCAAGACACTTAAAGATGTCATTTAGCTTGAGCTCTTGTTACACCTCCTGCCTTTATAACTTGATTGAGGGCCAACAAATGTCTCTCTGGCTGAGGGCTGGCACATGGTGGAGGATTAAGAGGGTAGGGGGGTGATTTCCCTGCAAAAGCCACCTCGGGGGACCAAGTCATCCCCCCTGCAGCATCCTCACTCAGGTGATGTTTTAGCCAAACTCCTATGTCCCCTTCCACCACACAGCACAGGCACAAACCAAGACTCCTGTGCTGGGGACACTTGGCCAGCAGTTTGAGGGGCAGTGCTGGGGCACCATGTATCTTACCCTGGCTGCCTGGCAGTCCCTGCCAGTGGGCTTCTGGTGCCCTCCAGAAATCCCAGTCTTCCCCTCTGCTGCTTCCCAGACCCTCTCACCATCCACCCCATCCATCTCCTGGTCTTGGGCCAGTTCTGCTGGCCTGGAATGGCCCAGGGAGGTTGGTCCTGGTCAAGCACAGCCCAGAGTGGTCCCAGCCATGGCAAGATCCCACAGCTGGTGTCTCCCCATGGGGAGGGATAGTGGGTTCTGCTGGAGCTGCTGCTCTGCCAGGATTCAGAGGTTGGCTCAGAAGAGCCTGTTTTCCCTTCAGGCAGAAGTTCAAAGTCTCCATGCTGCTTTGTGGTGGGAGATGGAAGTGAGGGCAAGGAGGAAATGGTGATTCCTGTTCGTGATTGACACAGCTGACTGCTGGGTTTGACCTCCCAGCCAGCCATAGAGGGACGGATGCATAAACACACACACATTTATAGGCACGCTCGCAGAAACTCATTTTGCCCAGATCCATGAAGATGCTGCTCTTCTTCTTACTTTCACTCTTCCACTTCAACCCATCTCTGAGCCTAAAAATCTGCTCCTTCAATGTGAGGTCTTTTGGAGAAACTAAAATAGCCAGACCTGAAGTCATCGATGCCGTGGTAAAGGTACGTTTGTTTGCCTGGATGAGACAGACACTGAGCTTTCTAGGGTTTCTTAGATGCACAGTCTTGCACTTTGTTTGTCTTTCACAGTTAAATATCAAGCAAAAATAAAAGAGCTAATTATTTTAAAACTATCGTGCTCTTAAAGTAAAAATCAGCCTGTGGTTGAACAGAATGTATGTTGTTATTTTAGCCTTCATGGGAATATAACAGAAAAAATATTTGCTGTTTCCTTTGGAAATTGAGTTACAAAAGGAGGAAAACCTCAATGCACAGTAAAAATAATTTTCACTTTAAATCCACAAAGGTTTGTTTTGTGATACATTATTTACCTTCTTTATGTGCTAATTAGTCTCAAATATTCTTGTTTAATGAAACCTATTCTCAGAACAGCAAATAGTATCTGACAAATTAGAGTCTGGTAGAAATTTGAAAAACCAGTTTCTGTAAGCAAACCCTCACCATCAGGCTGCCTCTGCAAAAGCTGAAGATAAAATGTTTTAAAAATAATCACCTTTTAGCTTTGCCCTCCAAGATGCCACAGTGAGGAAGGACAAGGGTCTTGGCATTAGTGAGGGGCTGTGTGTGCAGAATGGCACCAGTGAGGAATGGCACCATTGCTGGGTTGTATTCCTTTTATTGCAAACAGGCAGAGAAGAGTGGTTTGCTGGGTTTGCTTTCCGAGACCGTTCTTCCTGTGCAGTCATCACTGTGGGCAACACATACTAAATATAAATTCATTGTATAAATATATATACTAAATTTTGGGGTCACTTAGATAACTGTGGGTAAGTTTCAGGGGACAAAGAGGGGTTTTTTTTCCTGACAAAAATCACCCACAAGGTTTAAAGGACAATGAAACTGGGGGCAGAGGGAAGCCCCTGAGAATGCTGGGCTTGGGTGAGCTGGACTTTCCCACGGGGAATCCCAACAGTAGCTGTGGGAGCTGAGCCTTCGGTGCCTCTGAGGTGTTGGGACACCTTTTTCAGACAGGGTGTTTCTTTGGGCTCCAGGGCTGTTTCAGAGGAACCTGCATCAGCCTGAGGCAGGTGAGTGCTCACCGTGGGGAAGGAGTGGGGTGGGGCAGAGGCAGCAGCCCAGCACTGGTGGTGATGCTGGAACCAGGCTCACGGGAGTGGCTTTTGCTGCCCCTTCCCCTCCACACTTCCTCTTCAGGGTCAGGTGCCGAAGTTTTTCACTAAATCTGAAACTCTTCTGCTCCCGGGTTCCCTCTCCCAGTTCCTGCTGGGGCGTGCAGCAGCTCTGAGAGCAGAAAAGCTCCGTTCCAGCCCCTGCTCCCCTCCCCCGATCCCAGGCTGCGTGGCACTTCTTTCTCAAAGGACTTCCCCCATGCCCGTGACCACTTCTTTCTAACCCTTCCAATCCTCCAAAACCAGGCGTGTGCCAACTTCCTCCTACTCCTTCCCCTTGCAGATCGTTTCCCGCTGTGACATCATGTTGCTGATGGAAATAAAGGACAGCAAGAACCGTGTTTGTCCCCTCCTGGTGGAGAAGCTCACCAGGTAGGGTGGCCATGGGCAAATGGACAAATATTGGGAAAGCTGCTCGGCAAGAGCCTGTGCTCTGCTCAGTGTCACTTTGCTGGGGCAAAATCTAAGGATGTGGGCTCTGTCCCAGTGTCAAGGAAGGACCAGACTCTGGCAGTCTCGCGGAGGGACAGGAGCAAAGGCAGTTCCAAACCACCGTAGAACACATTTTAAAATCAGTATAACCAAGTTAAATTCAATTTGCTACAGAGATGTTCCCAAAGGAGAAGAAAATAAGGGGAAATGCCTTCACTGGGCTGGCATCAGGCTGCAGCAGGACAGCCACCTTCCTGCAGGACTCGGAACTGCTTTAGATCAGGGACTGCTTGCCTGGACAACCCAGACACCCAGAGGAAATAGCAGTGTTCAGCTGGCTGGACATGATAGCAAGCTGAAGGAGAGACAGAGGCTGGAACGAGCAGGGAGGGGGTGCAGTGTAGAGCAAATGACAGAGCAGGGGTCCAGCTCCTGAGAAGGGTTTAGTGTCTGTATCCAGCTGCCTCTGAGGTCAGGCAGGCAATGCCCAAATCCCTGGGCACAGGCAAAATTATCTCACTCTCAGCCTCCCGTGAGTGCAGAAATAAACTCAGGAACATCCCTTTCCTTCCAGTCAGCTGAAGGGGCCAAAGGAGGAGTACAGGTGCGTGGCCAGCGAGAGGCTGGGGAGGAACAGCTACAAGGAGCAGTATGCCTTCATCTACAGGTGGGTGAGCCCCTCTGCCAAAAAGCCAGGCCCTCTCCTGCTCTCTGGGGCACAGCCCCTGGGGATGGGCTGGACACGGTGGTGGCTTTGCTGGGAGGGAGCCAGAGAGGTGCAGGCTGTGCCTGGATGTGGGGATCATCCCAGAACAGACACCTGTGTGTCTGCATCCACCCCAGACTATGGCCTGGAGTCCAGGTCAGAGCACAGAGTCAGGGTTAGACACATCTCAGTGAGCCACGGGTGTGACATCCCCTATCCTGTTCATTCTGCTGCAGGCAAGACCAGGTATCGGTGAAACAAACCTACCAGTACCCTGACACCCAGCCTGGGGATGAGGATGTCTTCTCCAGGGAGCCCTTTGTCATCTGGTGGCAGTCTCCCAAAACTGGTGAGGTGTTTCAGAAAGAAGTCACGGTTCCACTGTGAGCCAGCACAGCAGCACTGGCTGCACCCAAGCACGTCAGAGGGCAGGCTCCAGAGGCTGCATCCACACCCCACTCTGCTTTTCCTTCCAAAAGCAGCATTTTCCCCTCAGGGCCGCTGCCTCTGGGAAATCCCACAGCCCTGCACATGCCCTGCTGGGAAAGCCTCTGCTGCTGCCATGGGCAGTAGGTTGGTGGGTGCATTCCATGCTGCTGGCATGGCCTGGGAGCAGCTCCTGCGTGCATGCTGGGTCAGGATTTGCCTGCAGCTCCTCAGGCCCAGCTGAGTGCCTGGAGGGGGTCACTGTGCAACCACAGAGATCACCCTGGCCTGCAGTCAGAGCAGAAGCTGTTTCTGCCTCAGAAAAATCCCCTTGCTTACAAGTCAGTCTCTGTTTCTTTGTGACTCATTCTGTGTTTAACCGTTACATTTTTCTTGCTCCTCTGCCTTGTTTTGAAGCTGTCAGTGAGTTTGCTGTTATCCCTCTGCACACCACACCAGACACAGCAGTGCGGGAGATTGATGAGCTCTATGATGTGTATTTAGATGTCAAACAGCGCTGGAAAACTGAGGTTGGTTGCCACAACTGTGTCACTAACTGGGCTTTGGTGCTGAGTCACTGGCCACGTTATTCGCTATTCAGAGCTGAAAACCTTAAACCCATTGATAATGCACTCCAGGTTTTAAATATCTCTCTGGTGTAGTTTCATTGAGTTCTCCACATTTTATGCAGTAAATTTGATCATCTACTAAAACTATTATCAGCATGCCCTGATGTGCCCAGCAGAAAGGAGAAACCCCACTGCATCCATGGACCATAAAATTGTCATTGGTCTTCTTTTGAAAAGCTGTCCTCATGATTACATTTGGAAACCCTCCTGCCTTCCAGAACTTTGTCTTCATGGGGGACTTCAATGCTGGCTGCAGCTATGTTCCCCAAAAGCAGTGGAAGAACATCCGCCTGAGGACTTACTCCGAATTCCTCTGGCTAATTGGTGACAAAAATGACACGACTGTGAAGAACAGCACCAGATGCCCGTATGACAGGTAAAGGGCTCACTGCCAAGCCACCCACTGCTTATGAGCCTCTGAGAGAAAAATGTACCAAGAGGTGTCAGTGACCAACAGAGGAAACAAATGTTCATGAGGCCATCAAAGATAAAACAGTGTCCAGAGGAAATGTGATCCAAATGCTTCTAGTCAGGAGCACAAAGCCCTGTGCAGACCAGGCTGGGCAGGATTTACACAGAACCAGCCACTGCTGTGGCTCAGGGGGACAGATGACAGGACAGCCAGCAGCACTTCTCATCTGCAGGGAGCCCTGCAGACACCTGGCAGGAGGTGCTGCTGCCTTCTCCATGCCAGCTTTGCACCATGGCTTTTGATCCTATGTTTGTAATTTGGATGGACAAATGCACAGCGAGGTTCTGCTTGGAGGGGACACCTCACCTTGCCCTGGACATGTGGCAATCCTGCTGCCACTGCAGTTCCCTCTGCAGGGACAAGAATACCTCTGCTACTAGAGCCCAGAGTCCTCTTGAAGGATGAGTTTCTGGGTCTGAGCAGGCCTTCACTGATCCCTCAGTCGTTGTCCTGTGATTTTTGTATCCAAAGCAAGGCTTTGAAATTTGCAGCATTGTTGGGTGGGTTTAGACCGAAGTCATTTAATGTTGCCATCCAAGGCCAGTGCACACCAAGATATTTCTGTGCCTTGCTGCCAAGGAGGCACCTAAAGGAGCTGACATCTCTGGGTGGCAGTCCATGGGTAAGGACAAACCACACAGAGCTGTGACTTCATCAGAGCCACCTCTCTGGTCCCCAGCTCAGTGCAGTGTGGCTGCCACGGGTCAGGCACCCCATCACAGCACCCCATTCCCCTGTCCCTTGCAGGATTGTGGTCAGTGGACAGAAGCTCATCCAGGCTGTGGTGCCACACTCTGCCAACATCTTTGATTTCCAGGAGGAATTTCAGATGACTGAGGAGCAGGTAGGCACAGCACAGCCTCTGCAGCAGCAGGGAAGGGCTGACACGGGAGCACAGAGCCAGCAGTGTGCAGGCAGTGCTGAACACAGACCTGGCTCTACAACCAGTGACCATCACTCCCAAACTGGTGCAATGCTCACGTGCCACCTCCCCACAGCCACGCACTGCACATCCAGGCAGGGCTTGCACAGGCTGTGGGTGGCTCCCAACCCTCTGCACTGTTGTCTTGCAGGCACTGGGAGTGAGCGACCATTTCCCGGTAGAATTTGAGCTAAAAGCAAAAGGTGGCTTTTTCAACTGGCTGAGATCCAAGTTTTCAAGGAAGAGGAGACCAAAGAAGAGCCGCTCCTCGAGATCATGAGCATGCTGAGTCCTCCTACCTGGCACAGAGATACACAGATGCTAACAGGTCTTACAGAAGTCTGGTATGGAAATGCTCACAGCAAGTGCAATATTTAGCGGGTAAAAAACCCCAAATATTTTGTTAAAGTTCAAATATTTTGAATGATAAGGCAGATTAAATCTTCACGCTGTTTTATCTTCATTGTATACAGAAATAAATCAGCTAGAAGCAGCACACTGTACTTACTGTACTGGTCACAGATGTAAGGAGCTACTGCAGGGCTAAACTATTTCTGTGTGCTTTACCTGCCACACCTGAAGGGCAGGGAGCTCCACATCTTCCCATGGGCTCTGGAGCTCTGCCATTCCTCTGCAGGGGCAAAAGGATTAAAGGATTTTTGCATCGTGTGTGTGTCTCTGTGTGTGTTTATGCTTCAGAGCTGCCACCAGTGGACATGAGGTTGTACCTGCTGGTTTGCAATGTAGAATATTGCTGAATTTAGAGTATTTCTCAGTGTGAGGTTTAAAGCACAGCATCCAGGGTATGGGAAAGACAGAAGAGACAGAGGGACAGGCATTGAGAGCCTGTTTTCTGCACTGGCCCAAGCTCAGGGCAGCAGGAAGCTGATGGTTCTCACCCCTGCAGACCTCAGGTGAGATGCCCTAGGGATCCCAGGTGACACTGCTGCCAACAGAGTGTCATAAAATTCACATCAAAATTTGATTTCAGCATCCTGACATGGAAGTGAACTGCATCCCTCCTCAAAAAAAAAAAATCTCCATGGCAGCCCAAAGTCCTCTGATGAACCAGACTTTAATGATGATTATTTAATGTAATGGTGCAGCAATCTGTTTTCCTAGCTCAGCCCACAGGCAGTATTTAGTGCAAACCAAACCCTGTCACACAGATGGCATCTGGGGAGTGGGAATGATCCAACTGTTAGCAGAGACAAATATTCATCTCCCTTCATCAATGCACCCAGGTTGCCTGCTGAAGGGGCAGGGAGGGCAGGTGAATGAGAGAGGCTTTGTGGGGAGGAAAACAGTTTGGCCTTTGTGAAATCCACTGCTCAGGGAGAAGAATTTGAGGAAAGAAACTAAATTAAGAGAAAATTATCCCAGGAGGTTGTGTGCAAGGCAGACAACAAATCCTCCAACTTTTAGTAGCAATTAGACTTGAAATGATACAGTATTTCATATGCTCCCTCACACTGCAGTCAACACAAAGGTAAAAGCCTGATTTAGAACAAATATTTACATTGGGATTTTTATAGAGATGACACTGTCTGGCTGATCTCAGTGATGGTTCATGTGAAGGCTGAAATCAGTCTGAGTCTCTGGCCTCACATCTTGCTTCTCTGTAAGCACTTTGTGTCTCTTGGCTTTCAGAAAGGAGTAGTGCACAGAGAAAGAAATCACCCTCCAGAAAAACAATGATGGACACATTCAGTCATGAAAAATAGATAATTAGAACTAAGTTTTACTGGAAATATTTGTCCTTTCTTGCAATATTTGTTATAGCCCTTTATCCAGCACTTGAGAATAAGAGATGTGGCCAGAGAGCAGCCTGGGGAGCGATGGCAGTGCCTGTCAGTGCAGAGCAGAGGGCTGGGTTTGGCTGGGATAGAGTGAATTTTCTTCACAGTAGTTGCATGGAGCTGTGTCTTGGATTTGTGCTGAAAACTGTGTTGATAACACAAGGATGTTTTTGTTGCTGCTGTGCAGCACTTACACAGAGTCAAGGATTTTCTGTCTCACCCCACCAGTGAGTGGGCTGGGGATGCACCAGAAATCAGGAGGAGATGCAGCCACAGCAGCACTGACTCAAGGGATACCCCACACCAAATGGAGTCCTGCTCAGCACTCAAACCTTGGGGGAGAAGAAAGGCTCATCTTGCAGAGAAGCTGAGCTTCTGACCAACACAGAGACATCTTAATGCAAAATGATGCTCCTCCATGGAGAGCTGGGACACAGTTCTGTGGGATTCACAGCAGAGAGCATCTGCACTCACATGGTAAATTTGATAGAGGCTGGGAGGTGTCCCAAACTCCTACTGTCAGCACAGTCTGTCTCTCTAGATATTCATTAGACAATATTATAATTACATCCTAAAATGTTTAACAGTTCATGTTGTCTCTAGATTTTCCCCCCTGAGGATCATTACCCAGCTGTCCCAACTGCAAAGGGGTTTTAAGTTGCTCCAGCCTGCAGGAGCCTCAATATATTCTGCATCCAGAACAAAGTTTCTCTTTTTGATGAATAAGGCTTCTTGAGCTTTATTTATGATCAAACAGAAGTTTTTCACTGGGAATCCAAAATTCCTGGAGAGACTTTGTCTCATGCAAGCCAGACCTCAGATCACGGCTGGGAGAGAAACAAAGAGACTCTTCAGAAGCAGAAAACTGTTTCCACCCCAGCAGCCCTGTTCACAGAGAACACAGAGAAGAGGGGGTTCAGCTGAACAAAAAGACCCCCAATCCCTCAGGATCCTTGGGAAGCCCTTCTCCAATGCATGGCACTGGAGGCATCCTCACTTCCCGCAGACCCAAGGTCCCCACTGCCCCACAGAGAGACCCCTCCCCAGCCTACAGAAGGTCTCTCTGCTCCTCACCCCACAGAAACCCACACGAGGAAGGTTTTTACTGCCCTGGGAATGTCAGTCTCTGTTGTGTTGCACTAAATAGTTTATTTAGTTGTTGTTTTGCACTGGGTGATTGGGGGTTTGCACTGAGCAGTCTTTATATTGCACATAGTTGATGTTATATCACAGGGTTTGTTCTTTCCCCATCGCTTGGTGTTTCCCTCACCCACCTCAGTATCCCCTGGTGGTCTCTTCCTGGGTTACCCCTCTCCTCACCACTCCTCACTGGGATCCCATTGCCTCAACAGCAGCTCCAAGCAGGACTGCCTCTCCTCTACAGCCTCAGTCGTCTCTGCTGGACAGGTTTGTCCATGTCACCTTCACCTGAAGAGGGCTCATGTCCTCCTCCTGCCTTGGCACTGCTCCCCACCAACCCACAGCCCTGACACCTCTCTGCCTGCCCTCAGCCCAGACCCTTTGGCCCAGAGCAAGGCTCTGCCTACCTCCTTTTGCCTCTTCTGAGCTACTGGCAGCAGTGAGGACACAGGAGAGCTGGTACAGAGCCCCACAGGGACCCACCTGGCCTCTTCTTTCCGGGTCTGTACCTAATATCCAATCTCAACCTCCCCTGGTGCATCTTGAGGCTGTTTCCTCATCCATTCCCCACCTGACTACACTCTCCTGTCAGGTGTTGTAGAGTGAAAAGGTCGCTTCTGAGCCTCCTTTTCTCTAGGCTAAACAACCCCACCTGCCCCAGCTACTCCCCATAAAACCTGTGTCCCAGAGCAGATGTACACACATACAGATGTTTGGCCACATACAGATGTGCAGCAAACAAGTGAGCCCCCCACAAGGGCTGTGCTGTGCTGTCACACAGCAGGGCTGGCGGCACCGACAGCAAAATCAAAGGCAGAAAAATCAAAGAGCCTACCAGTGTGATAGCAGCAGCTGGTTCCACCTCGGCTCCCTCAGCCTCGGCAGGGATCCTGAGGAGCACTCGTGGCCCAGGCTGGAGCTGGCCACTCAAGCATCAGCCACGGAACAGGAGCACGAGCGGAGCAGGGGCTTGCTGGGGCAGGAGCGCTCGTGGGGCACCCCAGGGAGCTCCCCTCAGCGCCCCCTGAGCCCACAGCTCCGCGGGCCTGCGGGGCTTGCCTCTGCCAGGCAGGCCTGGGAGATGGGGAGGGCAGCACTCACCTTTCTCCTGCCTCTAGTCAAAAGTTTTAAAAACCACTCTCCCCCCATCCATCTGTGGACGGCTAAAAGCCCCCGCAGGCTCCCTCAGCGCCTTGCCCGGGGTGGTAACGCGGCTCCGCCGCCGCCGGGCCTGCGGCGGGGCCGGAGCACACGGGCATTACCGGGGCCTGTGGCGGCACCGCCGCACGGGGAGCTCACCCCGCACCCGCGGCAAACTCAGCCAAGCAAGGAAAGGGAATTTCACCCCCTCATGGATCTGCACCACCCCGTGCTCTGCACACAGACGTCTCCATTCACTGCGGACAGCCCATGGCTGGCCCCAGGGAGTCCCTGGGCCCACCGTGTTTCCACATGAAAGGGAGCACTTTGTTGGCTTGAGCTCTGTCGTTCACTGCGCACAGTTATTTAACCGGGAACACGCTGTGGTGAGCCTCACGAGGTGGCAGCAGCTCCCAGGTGCTGGCAGGGCACAGGGCACAGGGCACACGCAGCCCTGGCAGCCCTCGGTGTCCCTGCACTGCTGCACCAGGGCAGCAGCTTGGGACCACGGCCCTTGTGCCTGTCCAGCCCCTGGCATGGCTTCCAGTGGCTGTGCCGCTGATCTTTGGTGGTTTGTACTGGTTTTGGGAAAGATGTAAGGCTGTTCTGGCACCAGTGCCACCGACACCTTTTCCAGTGCTAGGGAAACTGCAATCAATTTGGATCAGAAGCTCTTTCTGCAACCTCAGAATCACAGAATATCCTGAGTTGAAAGGGACCCACAAAAATAACTGAATGCAATTCCTGACCCTGCACACAACAACCCCAAAACTCACATCGTGTGCCTGAGGACATTGTCCAAAGGTTTGTGAACTCTGGCAGGCTTGGGGCCATAGCCCTGAGCCTAGGGAGCCTTTTCCTGTGCTCATCCACCCTCTGCGTGAAAAAAACTTTTTCTAATATCCAACCTTGACCTCCCCGAGCTGGGTTTAGCTCACATTCCTCTCCATCATCCTGACAGTTCAGGGACACAACCTCTGCACTCTCACCTGGTATAAAACCACAAGTGCCCTTTCACTGCAGGCTGGTTTTCCAGCCAGTGTGAAAAACAAGGTTAAACACTTTGTGTGTAATTTTAAATATAGAGTCTCAGCTGTCACTGTTTGCAGGGGCAATTTTCTGGTAGAGAGAAGACAGATTTATAAGAATTAATTTCCATATTGGCAAAGTAACAAAAAACCTTCCCTGAAAAGCTCTGCAAATGCTGGCATTGAGATATGAAGGCTTTCTGTGCCTCTCTGTTGGGAGGAGAGGAGAACCTGACCCCAGCCCAACCTTCCCCCATTTTTAGGGAAGCCAGATACAAAATCCCAGCCCCCAAACAAAACACCCTAGCTGGACATCACTGTCAGAAGGAAATATCCACCCTGGCAAGGCAAGCTCCTCCATGGGGCCCAAAGGACTCAGCCTTCCAACTCAGCAGGGATGTAAATATTTGCAGTACCAAGGTCTTGCAGAAAGGGAGCTCAGCACAGGAAAGAGCTGTCAAACATACCTCTAGGTCCTGCTAGATCATATTTTCCTATTAATTTTTTTTTTAAAAATCATATATACTAGCCTTTCATTCATGTCCTTTAAAAAATGTGCTTTAAATCTCAATCAAATTAACAGCGACAGGAGCTATAAATCCAACCTGATTTAGTGACAATATTTCTTCTAAGCCTGCAATATAAATTCACAACTATGAAAATTAACTCTGAAAGTCTGAGAAATTCTGAAAAGCTGTTTAAAAGCCTTTTCTCAGGAGGCACTGGGGAAACAGCCCCACACAAGAGGGGGGGCCTGGCAGCAGGGCTGTTTTGATAACCTTCAGTGAAAGGGACCTGAGAATATTAACCATTACTGAAGGCTGTGGAGGAAAAAAAAATGCTGTAGCTCTCCCTGCTGCTTTTCCAGCTTGGATAGAGCTGTAAAGTTATGGCACCTGGGATGGGAATATCTCAGTGACTGTAACACAAGGAAAAATTACTTTTAAAATAAACATTTGTTTAAAGGAGTTTGATGCAGAAATGTTCAGGCACCCAGTGGGTTTAGTCCCAGCAAGGCTGGGTGCTCCAGTGCATGTTCTGCACCAAATGCTCCTTTTTGCTGCTCTGGATGTGGACAGGAGATGCAATAAATAAGAAAAAAAAAGTAAGAAAAAGAAGATCCTCCAAGCCAGCTGGCACAAAGCACAGATAAACACCTGGGGATGCTGCCAGCAGCTTTGCAAGGCCCATTCCTTGTGTGCCTGAGCTGTCCCTGACCTGGCAGAGGACAACTGGGCAACCAGTTTAATTTGGCTCGTGGGAGAGCATGGCACAGCCAGCTGTCATAATAACAAATGGTTTGGAAAGTCTTTCCTCAAACAAATAAAAACCACTGTGTAAAAAAGCATTGTGCCATTCCCTGAATTGAGTTTCATGCAACTCCTTCCCAGTTTCTGTCAAGCAATGTCTGTAACCACTTTTGGTAGGCTTTTTCATGTGATTTATAAGTAGTTTGTTCCCCTTTTTTTCAGGTGCAAAAAGTGCATTGTCTGCATTGCAAGTACATTTCAATGTGGACTAAAAATTAGTTGAAAAAAATAATAAAATAAATTTAAAGCAAATAAATGCAGAAGCTAAAAGTGAGTAGAGAAAAAAAAAAACAACAGTTTCTGGATTAGAAATGTCACAATCTCACTTTCAACAGACAATTAGAAGGAAAAGTAATTACAGGGTTTGCATCATCTTACCAAACCCAGAGCCCTGCTAAGCAACAGCCCTAGCACCACATTGTCAATGTGCCTGGCTGACATCAGAGCAGGCCAGGGCTTTTTGGGGTGAAGGGAGATCCAGCTTGGACACACAAAGTGCTCTGTACAGGCCCAGGCCTGGAGACTGGCCACTGCAGCAACATGGGCAAAAAAAAATGAAGTATACTGGAACACCTTTACACACACATATCTATATATACACACACATACATATAATGATTCAAGGATTAATTATATAAAGATTTAAAGATTAATTATCTAAAGAGTAAATAATTTGAGTTATTAAATAGAATGTTTTAAATAATTTAAATAATATTAAATATGTAAAAGTTAAAATTATTAAAATAATTTAAAAGCATATATTTAATTTATTACAGATACAGCTGCACAAGGCAAAATGCAATTATCAGTTTTGCATGCAACACCCCAGAATATGAGGTATTGCCATGCTGGCTGCAGAGACAGCCATCAGAAACACAGAGCCAAGGCCATGGACAGCCAGATGGGTCTGAAGAGGGAACTCAACAGCTCCCCAGAGCAAAGGAGAGGGCCAGTGGGCAACCAGTGAGATCCCAGGGTATGGCAGGAACAAGCACAGCCAGGGGTCAGGGATGGCTCAGGGCAGACTCGAGCTGCAGGATAAGGACAGGCTGAGTGTATGGGTTGTGAGGAGCTCCAGGGCATCACCTCCAAAGAGCCCTTCTCTTTGGCCATTGAGATGTACAAATGCATCCCACCAGTACCAGGCAGGGCTGGAATGCTCTGGAGTTATCCCATGGCAACTGCTGTGCTGCAGGGATTACCTTCCACCACCCACCAGAACACCCAGTGACCCTGCCAGCTGTGCCATGCATGTGCTCCCATGTGGCAGGGCCATGCATGTGCTCCCATGTGGCAGTGCCCTGCCCCGGGTCACTGCCAGCAGCAGGCAGGGCTCCAGCTGCCCACCAGGGCACTGCCAGGCCTTGTGCAGTGCTCACAGCACAGCTCGGGCCAGTTAAGGAAGGATGAAGCTCCAAGAGGGACTCACAGGTGGCCAAATCCTACTGCAAACCACCACCAAGGAGACTATGAACAAAGAAAAAGAACTTGAGGTCAACTGAATTGAGAGAAAAGCACTTCCACAGCTCAAGGCAAAAGACTGATGCTAGTTCTGTTCCTATACTGAAGTGCATGTTGTACCATTGCAAGTCTGCCCAGCAGGAGGCACTGGGACACCAGTAACATGTACACGACACTCCAGCCTGCTAAGGACAGCCACTGCACTTAGAAACCTTGGTCAAGGTGCCAAAAGCAGAGCAGGTCCCCCAAAGCACCGATCTGTGCCCAACACAGTCAGACCTCAGTGGCAGAGCCACTGGATGTAGCTGAATGTTGTTGTCCAAAATCAACCCTGCCAAGAAGCTCTTCCCATCACCACTGGGTGCTTGCTGTCCTTAGCAAGATCATTTTTGTGGCCACTCCACAGCTGTCAGTGCCCAGGCCAGGCAGAGATGGTCACTTGAAGCAGAGCTCAGCTTTTACTGGAGGTAACCCCAGCCACAGTAGCAACCAGGGTCCATCAACTTCACAAATTCCTGCTAATTTCAGCCAGTGTCATTAACCCAAGACAAAGGGCAACAGGCAAGAGAAGGCCAGACAAGCACATAGGAGTTATGCAGGTGAGATGCTCTCAAGGTTTACTTACACCACCAGCTGTATCCAGGCTTGTTTTGTTTCAAACACTGAATAGGAGGCTCATGATGACATATCTACCACGAGGCTAATGAGTTAACTATAAAAAGGAAATAATCTGATAAGCCTGGGGCAGGAAAGTCCTTGGCAGCCACTGCATCTCAGGTTTCACGGGGGCTTTCAGCAGGAGAGTGTTTGGGAAAACATCTGCTGGTTTCCATGGCTGTGCTGGAGGTGCTGGCCCCAGGTGCAGGGAGACACCTTCTGCAAACACCCCCGGGATCCCGGGGAGCAGCGGCTGCAGGAGCACAGCCCAGGGGGCAGCTCCAGGGACACAGCCCTGCCCCGTGCCTGGGTCTGCACAGGGGCAAAGCAGCACAGCTGTGCAATGCTCCATCCACACTGCACCCTGCACATTTATGTATGGCTTAAAGCTCTGCCATTTTGTTTTAAGGAAAGAAAAAAAAAGTTTCAGGGGAAAAAAAATTAATGGTGTTGAGGTTCTGCCCAAATTTTCATGGCTACCTGCACAGCCCATAGGCTATTTGGTCTGCCTGAAGCTGCTGTGTGGTGTAGTTTCAGTCTGAACTTTACTGACTACATATGAAAAGAATCCGATGTTGTTTTTAACATGCACATTTTAATGAAGCAAACATTTCTATTTAATAAGTTATAAGATACAATTTTACAATCCTGCATTTTATTCCAGTTTATTTTGTTTTTACTTTCTAGTTTACAATGTAGTGAGCATTTCACATTAAGGCACTAAAAAAAGCACAGTAAAAAAAAACCCAACCTTCCTTTTTTTGCCAGTAACTGTGCTGGAGAGCAGTACATCCACACGTAATTACAGAACCGTAAGCGTGAACATCTCCCAAGGGACAGTGACGTGTCAACAGGTTTTCAACAAATCCTACCTTCTCCAAACTGCAGAGTTTGAGCTCATCAGGAGAGTTTGCTAAAGCCCCAGCAGCTGGCAGCAATTCAGATCTGCACCTGGGAAGTAGTATGGAGTAATCCGGGACAAACAGACAAGTTACAAGGAAGTTTCCACTCCCTAACCCTCAGCAGCAATGCCTGTTGCAGCACAAAGGGGATTTCAGGAGAGCTGAGTTGGCTTGAGGCATGTCCTTGGACTGAGATACAATAAAACACCTTGCACCAAAGAGGGGTTTGTTCACTGATATTGCTATTATTGGTATTGCTATTACTGGTAACTTCACCCACCCTGTGTCCCACTGCAGATGTGGGTCCCATTCCCAGGATGGCTTCTTTGCCTCAGACACTGGCCTGGCCTGCAGCCTCCAGGGAAACCAATGGTCATCATCTCAACACACCCTGGTGCTCTGGTCACACAGGTGACAGCCATGCCTGGCCTGGCAATTTCAGGGGCTTTACTTAACCCAGCCAACCCAGGGCTTGTTCTTAAATCAAAAACAGTGGGAGGGGGTTACCTGTAAAGTTGAAGAAGCATCACCAGCATCCCAAGCTCATAAAAAACCGCATTACTAGCATTATGGCCAAAAAGCTATCTGTCTCTAGAGTTACAAAGCGTTAACATAGAGAGGCTGAAAGCTTACAGGAAGTAATTTTCAATCTGCTTTTGGTTTGCTATAAAAGATAAACTTTTCCTAAATGTAAACCATTGGCAAAGCATTTTCAGAAACATTTTCAATTTGAGTGGTAAAGCTACTTTTAATAGCTTTTTATAATGTTAAGCATTAAAATTGATCAAGTATACAAAGGCACCTACTATAGTACCAGTTTTACCTCATTTCTTTACAGAAAAGAATTTGAACTGGGGACAGCCCAAGTCATATTCCATAACTAAAATGTAAAGTCTCCAGTCAAATAAAATCAGTAGTTAAGATACCCAATTACAAAGACAAATTCCAGTTTTCAATTAACATCTAGAGTCTTTAACATCCGCAAGGGAAATTAGTGTCTACTCATCCACGTGATTCTCCAAACATTAACAGTGACCCGGACTGTACTACAAAAGGTACAATTTGAGGAGATATTAAATAAATTGACATTAGGTTGGTAAGTAGGATAGAAGTGAAATGCTTGTAAAAACAGTTAGAATTTATGCCTGACTATTGAAATGTGAGCCGTGTGTATCTAGAAACTGCGTTTTGCACCACGGCTGCACCCAGTACAACTCTACAGGAACTGCGGACGCAGGGACAGCCCGGCAGCGCGCCTATGGCACCGTGACATGGAAGGGACTCCCAGGAATGTGCTCGTCACCCCACTTCACTGCCAGCACATAGTCCCCCCTCTCCTTGACAACGTAAGTGACGTTGTACTGGTGGCTGCCCAAATGCTTGATGGACACCTCTTCGCATGGTATTGTAGGTCCGTGGACGCCAACTAACAGCATGTTGGAACCTGCAGCAAAAGACACAACTGTTAATATCCCTGAGCTTAAACAAGGTAGAGTGGTGGTTTATCATAATATACTGGCTCTGTAACACATGGATTTTGTTATTTTAATTCACAGAGTGGTAGCTGAGCCATACCTCAGATTAATTTGGCGTAAGAAGGAATTTTATATTGAAAAGCTTTCAGCCTCACAGAGGTGAGGGTTTATCTGTGCTGTTTGCCAGACCTGACAGGTTACCACTAAGCAGAGCACAGGAGCCATCAATGCTGCTTGTGAAAACAAGCTGGTATTGCTTTACAAGTACTTCATCAGAAGTTAATAGCAGGGGCCAGTGGGCACAGCTGGCCTGTAATCCACCCACCACAGAGCTCCCAGACAGTGATGATGATGAGCACTGAAAGGTAACAGGAACACTGTGCATTACATGCTACAATGCACCACAAGGGTTGCTTAAGTCCAACCTGTTTGTTCTCATGCCATAATCCTGTGGTTCTTTCAGGTGCACCTGGCTCAGACTAACCCATTTGGAGAGGAATTTACGGCCTCTGTATTAGGACTGACGTGGTGAGCACAGTATACTATTTAGCATTTTTCCTTAGTACCAGATCATTACCTCAAGCTCTGAATTTTAACCCTGCAAGCTGGTTTATGGGAAAAAAATGCTCAGATAAACCACCAATCCTGAACAGCCATCTGGTTCCTGTATCCATACCTGCTTTGCTGCAGTCCACAGAGAAGGAGCTTTTCTGACCCACAAAAGCCTTTGAGAGTCCTGCTCCCCGGGAAACCACTTTGCTGGCATCCGAGGTGGATTTGGGAATGGCGCTATAGCAAGTTTCAGTCGATGACCTCGTCACTGACTCTACCAGGATGGAAGAGGTTTCGTTGGCACTGCCTGGACTAACCAGTCGCTGCCCTGGAAACAGAAAAGGTTTCTAACATTCAGATTTGCCCCATCTGAAAGACATTCAGAAGGAGGTTTCAAAACCCTCCTAATGACTAGCATGCATTCTGCATCCAAAATGCATTTTTGCAGAGGAGCAATTTCCTACTTGGGTTTTTAAGCTGACATCTTCCAGCACCACTGGCAACAATCCCATCCCAGAGCCCTCAAGTGGCTAAAGGACCACAGGAACTTCAGGATTCATTAAGCAAAGCAGATTGCTTAAGAAGAGTTAATTGTGCTCCAATCACCAAATGCCAAAAATGACTTGAGTTGGCAGAAAAGCAGGTGCAATTTTGCAATAACCCATTTTGAAAGCAGAGCATGTCCCAGCCTGGGGGAGCGCAGTCCTCGCCACCCTCTCCCGAGAACATCACCACACTATGGGCACCACAAGAGGGTTTCACAAGCTCGGGGGAGGAGGACAGATGAGCTTCAGCCTGTGCTTAAACACAGTGCTGGAGAGAGAACAAGCTTCCTAAACCAGCCTTCCTAACTTCCCCTAGGAGCCTCCCAGGCATTACTGACCTCTGGCTAGGTGATACCTGCACCAAAATGAGACCAAGAGAGGCAACACATGCTACAGGTGAGCAGGTTTCAAGCTTTGAGGGTGGGGGGAAATGGGTAAATAAGTCATATTTCCCTGTGACCCATGCAAGACCCTAGCACTAGATCAGGACTCAATATTACCCCATAAAGCTGTTTTATGGCCCATCACTGAGTCAAGCTGCCAAGCTCTGTGACTGCAGCTTTTGTAGCTGCTCCTGAGACCCCTAATCTAGGCTTTGGAGGTGATGGGGAGAAATGTTTTGCTTCTCATGCTTTTGGGCATCTAGACCAGAATAGCACATTGTCTCAGGAGGATTTTTTTGCTGAATGACACGACCTACTTCAGGCACAGAGTAAATACTAGTTAGCTTTTTACCTGTAACCTTTGCCTTGAAAGGGCTGCCCACTATGTGGTTAGGTCCACCATATTTAACTCCAATTAAATAGTTTCCTGGAGCCATGGGTGTGTACATGACTTTGTAACCTTCTGGAGTTTCCTGGCAGTCCATTTTCACCTTTGATGGCCCTTCAATTGTAACAGAGAGGGTACCTGGACCAGCCTTGGTCGTGTTAATGAAAAACTCCGACTGCAGTCCTGGAAAGACGTAGCACAGTGAGACACACTCTTCCTCACACCCGATGTTACACACGCAGCCTCAGGCATTCAATACGGGGTCATTCGGCGCAAGATCAGCCTCCCAGGGCTTCAGGCAGGGAGGGACACCACATCCACCCCAGCAGCCTTGCTCAGGCCAGCCCCAAATGGAGCTCTGCACCCCGGGCAGCCTCCCCAGCTTCATCCTGCTCCCTCCTCCAGTTAGGTTATGTGACTGTGTGGGAGAAGGGGTCATGACAGCCCTTCAGGACTCAAATGGAAGTAATTTGGTATCAAAAACTGGCTTAGAGAGAAAACAAGAGCTTTTCTGCTGGGCATCAGAGTCCACACCCACACAGCTCCAGCATGGCTAAGTTTGAGTGAGTTCAGAGCTGTCTTGCTGCCTGGACTGCAAATCAGCAGTGAAGAGCCCACAAGAAAGCAGGAAGGACAAGGGGCAGGAGATGGCCTGGAGGAGATGTGTGTTTGAACTGCTCGGCAACAGCACTCCAAGCAGTTTGTGGAAACAAAAGCTTGTTTAATTACAGCATCTGGTTAACACAGCTGAATTATTGCTGCTAATACTAAGCCAATGACACAATGCCAGCAACACAAGAAAAAATTAAGTAAGGCTTTCAGCCCCCAAATAATTTACTGTCAGACTCTGGCCTCAAATATTTATGATCTTTGGGCTGTTGCATGAGACACTGTTGAGGAGGAATAAAGTGCTCAGGCACACTCAAAACCAGGATGGCCATGGGAAAGTTTACTGCTGCTGCGATGGAAGCATGAAAATGTGGGAATAAACTCAGAAGAAGTTTCTAGCCTCCCCACAAAAGAGGCTGCTGTGTCGCAATGCTGGCAGAGCCCAGCTCCCACAGAGGATTATGCCATTTTCCAGTGCTCCAGCAGCCCATCCCCCTGGCACCAGCAGCCCGGGAGGCCAGGCATCAGCCTGCAATGCCCTGCTCAACTGGAGAGAAGTTAATTCTCAAAGCCAGCAAGCCTCACAGCTTCCCACTGCGAGTTCTTGCTGCAGAGGCTGCTCTCTGCTGTGCCCCAGATGAAGGCTCGCATTGTTGGAGGCTGCAGACGCTCAGCCCTCCCCGGGGCACGGCTCAGGTGCTCAGCACTGAAACCCCTACACTGGGCCATTGTTCTGAAACGCTGCTCAGCAGCTCCCAGGGCACTGTGCTTTTGGCAGCGGCCAGGATTCAACAACGGGGCACAGAGCAGCTTTGCTGAAATTAAACAGTCTATTTAGATTAAAAACAACCCCAAGCACCTTTATAGATGAAGAAATATTCCCCTGTCCCTGATGCATCACCGGCTGGTATTAATGAGTGCTTTTGTTTCCACCTATTAAAGGAGCTCAAGCTACATCTTTATTTTATAGGGTGTATCTGCATGTTTCCAAAACCAACTGCTTGGTTCCTCTGAACAGCAGAAGCTTTGACTGAATAACTGCAGTATTTTTTTTTTCACAGGGAGAAAAAAAGGTATGAGATGGAATCCACAGGAGACAGCAGTGGATAGGACAAAACAAACTAGCTATTCCCTTACACTACAAAAGGAGAGAAAAATAATCATTTTACTCTGCTATTTACCTGTGTGTGTGGCCTGAGCAAGAACACAAATAAATCAAAGTGCATATTCCTGGAATGTTTTCGTACTTACTAAGGCCACAAATCATAGAAATGAAAAAACAAACCCTAAACCCTACATTCTTGAGTTGAGAACTATCAGATGAGACAGCCACAGCAGACAACAAGGTGCCAGATTTCCAAGAGACTGTTCAGGCTGCATCTGGAGCACGAATACCACACTACCCACAGAACAACCCACCTTCTCCCTAGCGTTTACATCCTACTGCATTTCACTTGAGATTTCTTAGAGGTGCAAGCACCAAAGGGAAGCTAACATGGAAGGTAACATCCTCATACCCATTTAATTAACACAAGTTAAACAAGATTCCTTCATCTCTAGACAGCCAACTCAGACATCGTGTTCATGTGTGGAAGGGAGCCAGAGCATCTCTGGAGCTCGAGGGACCACCGACGTGGAGCTAAGCTAACCAGCAGAGCTGTAGCCCAGCTGCTAACCAGCAGTTCAGTGAATGCATGTTGCAGTTGCTGATTTACTAAGTTTTAAGTTTGTTAAGGCTCAGTTTAGCTGCAGGCTTGTGAGTGATGGTTATAAGACACGAGGAGCATGCTAGAAAGCAAAATTAGCCTGCACTCAGGTCAGCAGAGAATGTGGGTTAGTTCAGCTGCCTTAGCAGGTGAAGTCATGTAAAAGTATGCCTAGAAACAGGTTCTGTAGGTCTCAAAGCCCCAGTGCAAGCAGGCGTGCAGAGAAGGGTTACCCGTGGTGCCGCTCTCCAGGCCGGATCCGTAGGCCGTGACAAGGGCAGGGTTGCCCGCCTGGCCGGGCTCGCCCACGCGCACTTTGAAAGGGCTGCCCACCACGTGGCTCCCGTTGAACTTCACATCGATGGAGTGCACGCCGTTCTCGTGGGGGATGAACCGAACTGCGTATTTATCTGCAACAGACAAGGGGCTCTTCTGACCAACCAGAGGCAACAACCCAAGCAGAAACACCAATTAGACCCAGCGCAGGGCTGATAGCAATCCGAGCTTCTGAAAGACTTTGACATGGTTTGGTTTAAGTGAACTCAGCTACATGAGCTGCTAAACTTGTATTGAAGCAGGAAAATGCTGTATTTCTCACAGAAGGTTTTACAGCTTGTGTTTTCACCTTGTTCACTAGGACCTGATCTCAACTGTCATCTAGTCTGAGGATTATTTGCCTCACTCATGCACTAAACATGAAAACTGAATCACAGTCCATTCTGCTGGCAGCTGAGGGAGCCGTGTGTAGAAGAAAAGCAGCTGGTCAGAGCAAGCCAAATCTTAGCAGCAAGCTGAGTGTGCTGCTCTGACACCACACCTTCATCCAATGAAGTAATTTAGCAATTTGCTGATATTTCACATTTTTGATTGTGTGTTAACTCAGAGGCGGGACTGATCTCCCCCAGCTGGACAGCTGCTGTTTGTTCATAGTACAGACCGTAACTCATACAGACTTCAAGTGAAAAAGAAAAGCTCATTGCTGAAACAGGTGTTGAGCTTTCTGTAGTGTTTGCTTATAGACAGCCTCCTTGACATTTCATGTGAAGGAGTGAGTGTGAGTTAAACATAAACTATTAGTCAAAGATCGAAGCATGGCTTTGAGAAATAAACTTCTTCCCTGGTTAAATTCAACAACCACATCATATTTAATTTATTACTAATGTCACTGTACCTTCACTGGCAAGCCAAGACTTCAATACTTCTATCTTGCACAAGCTGGGGCTCAGTCAGTTCATGGAAAAACATGGACATAACACTGACTGAACAGCTCTTGACACCAAAAAGTCATTTTCCAAGCAACATGCTCATCCTTGGGACACACTATTCGTAAGCCAAAGGAACTGAATTCCCTATGTGGCAGCAAGTGTGCTTTGGAGGTCATGCAATTGTTTTGATCATCATCAAGCTGTGCTCACCTGGCTCCAGCTCAGACACATGGCACTCTTCGACAGCTCCGGAGGGGCTGTGGACTTTAGCATCGATCTTGCCCTTTGCCCCATTCAGCCTTATAGCAAAGGATGCTGGCTGATTAACTTTTAATCCAGACTCCTGAGAATGCAACAGTCAGATTATCACATTCAAACTTTCATTTCAGACAGCACAAGATTTGTGGAAGGGAAATAACCACTTCAGCATTAGGGTTTTTTGATTTTAACAAAAGGCATAAAATTGTGACTTGCATTAACTCTCAAATCAGATGCTCTCTCCCTCTTAGAGGGTGGCTGATTCACCCATGTTGGCTAGGCTGACTTTTCCCATGGTAACAGACTGTTTTTGGAAGCCAGACAATTGCACCACATCAAAGTGAGGCAGGTTTACAATACTAGTCACCCATTATCACTGAGGTCAGTCCTTGGTACCCAGCACTTGATTTAAAGGATGCTTAAGCTATAGCTCCATTTTCAGCCCATTCATTCATTCCAGATTCATTCAGGGAAAAGCCTCTGATAATCCAAAAGTCTGAAAGAGTAATATGCATGTTTATATTTGCCACAAGAGGCTGCATTTAGAACGCCACCACAAGATGTCTCAAACATAAGAAAGTAATTTAAAACATGAAACCAGATGTTGTGATGCTGTCAGGCCATTGGTGGAAGGCGAGACAGCTCAACCTCTGAGCCACAGTGGTCCTCGACCAGCACAGCCCATGCAGCAGTAATATCTCACACTTAACATACTTTACCTCATTTTGTTTTCAACTAAATCCTGAAGAGGGAAATAAATGCAACTGAGTAGAACTGAGGTACAATGTATAAACAAGTCCCTGATGTGGGTTTAGTGGAGGCTGAGGCTGCACAATGGACTCAGTTACAGAATACTCAGCTTTATCTGCCTCTCCAGGACTTAATTGAAGTGAGTATTCCTGTCAAAGAGTCTTTAAATGAAACACAAGGCAAACATCAATACCACAGTGACTAATTAACGCCCTTGTAACTCCTAGTTAGAAAAGATACCACCGGATCAGGCTGTCATGGCTCATTTATACAGCCGAGGTGGAGAATTCCTGCAGCCCAGGCAAACTCCTGGGGATCACAGCTGGGACACGACCCAAAAAAGCCTTAACTGAAGTACTAATCACCACTCAAGGAGGACTGAGGTACAGTATATTTAGACACAGATTCTCAGTCTCACATCCAAGCTTCTGGCTTTGGAGATTTCAGTCAGGCCTTTAATGTTACTTGTATTTTAATGCCTGTAACCACACACATACACAAATTACATGGTTAGGTTACTAGATGAGCCCAGACCAGCTACAAAGCTGTGATTCACTCTGAGATTCACTACCTTTCGTGAATCATCTCAGCTGTGACTCTGTGGTTTTGTAGCATCAGCCAGGGCAAATCTGTACCCTGACCTCATGGTGGGGCCACCTCTGTCTGCCTGGCCAGGCCACAGTGATGTCCCAGCTATGCAGCCCTGTGCTACCTCACCCATGGAAATGCAGCTCTTCATGCACGTGCCAAATGAGGAACCAGGTACCAGCATGATCACTGGTGGTTCACCTCTAAATTTCAGTTCTCCTTGTCCTTCCTCTAGCTAATGGCACGGGAAATGTGTCTTAGCTCCTCCAATGCTATTTCTGGAACTTCTTATTCCTAATTCCCAAGTGTTATCACTTGTAACACATTTAATTGAGTCTTCTGCCTTCGAACTCTGGCTAGCCAGAGTTACCCAGGGCCAGCTGCCAAAAATCTCTCTGGCTGCAAGCAGATCTTGACAACAAGCACCAACCAAGACAAGGCTATTACTCAGAAAAAAGGGCAACCATTTTGGTTTTGGAGAACAAGGACGAAATCAGTCTCTGTGGTAAGTTGTAGAGATGTTTCCTTATGTCTCACCTGAAGACTAGTGACAGTGAGCCTGCGAGCATCATCGGAGGGGGCGATGACAGGAACCAGGTAGGGGCTTTCAGGAATGTGCTCATCATTGAACTTTATGGACACCTCATAGTTGCCTGCAGAGAGAAGAGAAGCAGTGAGTGTTCTTAGTTTCTTTCAAAGTCACAATCAGTGTTGTTTCCATGTGATTTGGTCTCAGAACATACCTGGCTCTTGAACTATATATGATGCACCACAAGATCCATCTTTATGGTCATCAAAGGTGATTTCTGCTTTACTTGGGCCTTCTACAGCAATAGACAGCCCTCCAGCTCCAGCTTCCCGTGTCCATATGCTGAACTCAGCTGTTGAAGCACACGAGACCACACAAAAGGGTAAGTTTGCTGCTGGGTTGCAGCTTTCTCCTAACAGACTAAAGTTCCCCACTTGAGCATATTTGAGAATGGTAGCTCATCCCACCATCCTAGGAGATACTGCTTAGCAGTTTCAGAGGCTCCTGTTAGCCAAAACACTGCACTGCTGACCTGCACACAGCAGATTCTGGAGCCTGTGGGAGCAGAGGACTCACCTGGAACACCTGTCTCTCCACGCTCCAGCCCTGGGCCTCCAGCTCTCACTTTGTGGGCTCCTCCCTCGCCCAGCGGCCCCACGGTGAACTGGAAGGGGCTGCCTGGCACGGGCTGCCCTTTGTATTTGACATCCACAGTGTGGACCCCCATTTCTTGTGGCACAAAGCGGACACAGTAGGTGTTTTTGTCACACTCTACAATTTCGGCATCAAAGTTTCTACCAGAGGGACTGGTTACCTGGGCCGTCATATCAGCACAATCAATTTCTAGCAAGAGAATAAAAAAATGCAGATTAGAAAGTGACAAAGGGTTTTGGCAGCAGGACCTGAGCTCAAGTGACTACCCAGTACAAATAACAAGAAGCACACAGCTATCTGTGTGCTTCTGAGCAGAAAACCTGGCCAGCTGCAGCCTCCCAGGTGCTACAGAGGCAGATGAAGTGGCTGGATAAGTGCAGCCAGCTAAGCCTGGCCTACATGATTCACAATTTCCAGACAGCAGTACAAACATTTAACAGCCAACATGATCTCAAAACCCTGGAGCTAAAGTGAGCTGTGCAGCCCATTCTCCAGCCTGCTGAAGACAGAATAAATTAAGGCCTCACTAGTATTTATTTTTTCATGTGTTGATCATGGTTATGCTTACTTTTAACCGTTTGAAAAGACACATTACCAGTGTTTCTTCCTTAAGATATGTTACTATGAGGATGTCCTTACAAAACTGAAGTTTGTTTTTTCCCTTTCTCAAGTACCCCATGCTATACAAGTGCAAGTTGTGGTTTTGGGGATAAGGATGTTGCTGCTTACCTGGGATTTTTAGGTTCAGATCACATATGCTTCCTACTGTTGCAACAGAAGGAGCCCGTCTTGTTCGTGTGATGCTCTCCTTAACTCTTCCTTCACCACTTATCTTCACGCTGAATGGGCTGCCTGTAAGTATCACAGCAAGTCATTTCTCCTCTGCTCATTACACACACCACTGAGGGCAGAAATGAAAGCTTCCTCTGACTTGTAGGGAATCACAGGGGAACTTTATACCAAATTCAGTCAAGCCCAAGTCAAATACATGCACGTAACCAGAACAGTTTTGGATGCTTGCTACCTGGGGAGAACCTCCTCGAATCTTTGGGACTTATGGTCACAAAGCCCACCCACAGTTCCAGAGCACTGGTCAGCCAGGTAAGACTTCTGTTGTACTATTCAAAAATTTGCCCAATACTTCTGCTTACCTGGAATATGTTCATCTGCAAATTTAGTGGACACAATGTACACACCAGGTACAGTTGGAAAATAGGACACTTTGCAAGTTCCATCTTCTAGATCTTCAGTTTGGATCTCTACCTTGCTGGGTCCTTCAACTGCCAGTGAGATCCCACCATAACCTACAATATAAATAAGTTATCCTCAATTTCCAAAGCTCTATTCTAAATCTGACATAAAATAGTCCAAAGTCATAGCAGGTTCTAGTTGGTAGGTTTGTATCATAATGTGCACATAGGAGTTGCACAATGCCATAATGGCATTTCTGTACTCCTAATCAGTCAGAGGCACAGCATGCATTCAGCTCCTAAAATTCTCTGACTATATCCCTTTTTCTTTCAATAATGTTGAAAAGTTATCTACCAAGCCAAAAAGTTATCCAAGGCTCCACATTAAACTGACAGGGAAATAACTATGTTCCTCATTTCCTTCTTGAAGTATCAAATGATACTAGAGCCAGCACCACCTCAGTGATGGTCCCTCTTGGTTGTAATAAAGGCATGTGCCAGGACCTTACAAAGCATATTCTGAAATAGCACTGTGGTTACTAACTGACAGCAATGACTGTGCTTAATGGCAGCTGCTGCTTTGCAGCTTGTGACCTGGTGGGTGCATGCTGAGGGAGGCAGTGCTCTGTGTACAGTCAATATATATCTCACAGCATCTCATGGACCCTGAGGGAACTAACCAGCATCTCTTGTGTCTACAATGAAGTCACACATTTCAAAGGTTCGTCCTTCTACCAAGCCACGTCCAAAAACTCTTGCCCGTCTGGCATCCCCGATCTCAGACTGGACCACCATGATTGTCACAGGGCTGTTTGGTACATGGCTCCCATTTTTCTTGATGCTAACCAGATGTTCTCCTACTTCCCGTGGAATGAATGAGATGCCTACAAAGCAGAGAAATGTGAGAAATTAATTCAGTTTTTATTTGTGTTATACTTGATTTAAATGCCTTAATCACACCAAGAAATGAAATACTGGAAGAGGAGTCTCTTTACTGATGTTGCTCTCAAGTGAACCACAAGGCCATTCATATATGCTGACAACCTGGCACGTCACATGCAAGCTAAGACAAGAGGCCACTCTTCATACTTTTCTGTCTTTGGACAACTGTAGCAAACACTTTGAACCACTTGGTTCAACAACACTCTTCTGGGAAGGAGCACAGAAGTCAGTCATTTTACAAAGCAAAGCAAACTGGAGTAAAGACTATCACAGTAATCTGTCAGATCTTACCAATGTGGTTATTGGGCAGCCTCTTCAGAAGACAAGGCTCATCACGACCAGATGGGGCTTTAATGCTGGCTGTTAGGAGACTGAGATCAGTCTCATTGATATCCAACATGAAGTCAGCAGCAGAACCAAGCTTAACCTGAGAACGTCTTCTGTTATCATCTGAATACATAAAGAGAAATGAGTCACAAAACATTACAAGGTTAAGTGCAGAACAAGTCAGAGGACTTCAAATTCCTGCCACAAACCAGGTTCCCCATGGTATCAGAGGTTAATTTTTAATATGAAGTGCTTCCAGAAGTTTAAACTTTATACCTGTGATCTTGGCTGTGAATGGACTGCCTGGAATGTGTTTGTCATTGTATTTTACCAGGATGCTGTAGTTCCCAGGTAGAGTAGGCAGGTACGTGACTGTGCATGTCCCATCTTTGTTATCAATGCAACTGATCTCTGCTTTTGAAGGTCCTTCAATAGCCAAGTCCAGCCCACCTAGGAAAGAAGTAGAGTGGCACTTCTGTAAATCTTTGTGAACACCAGGTCCAAAGAGAAATATCCAGTACCTGGTACTAAAAATGGAGCCTAAAATGTGTGTTTTCAAAGGACAGCAGCAAAACCAGCTCAGACCAACCCACTAAGGCCACAGTTCTATCCAGTCTTTAGATTTACCGAACAGTGATTCCACATCCAGTCATCATCCCCTAGATTTAAGCTGCTTTCAGTTTATTTTTAATTGAACAAATAATTTGCACCCAGTACCACAGGGTACATCTACTGCTCTCAGGAAGGGGTAATAAACCAGTTTTCACTTATATTGCATAAGTCATTTGTGTCACACCACAGAGATTCACAGCTGGACAGATGAACGTAAATCAAAGCCAAAGTGCATTACACTACCAAGAAGTTCCTTGTTTAGGGTAGGATGGGTTTAAAGGACTGACTTACCCTCTCCTGCATCTTCTGTGACAATGGTGAAAGTTGCTGGTTTATTCGCAATCCCATAAATGAGGCCAGGCCCATAAGCAGACACACTGCCACTGTTGGGGTAATTGACATAGAACTGCAGAGGGCTCTCTAAAGGGGAAAAAACCCAAACAGAAGCACATGTAAGGACGAGTGGGCTGGACTACAAGAACTGATACCCCTGTTCCTGAATGCCCTTCTTATTACGTGGTATCCGAAAAACCTTACTGTGACTGTAATGCACTTAAAAACCAAATAAGCCTCTGTTTCCATCCTCAAAAGACACTTTTCCACAATTTGTGCCACATTCAGTCATGGAAGAGTAAGTGTTACTCTAGTTACCAGAGATAAGCTTAAATGATGTTGCAATTCATTTTGTTCACTGCAAGTTTATTTTTAGCACATTAAATCAGAAGATGACTCACAAGCAGGCTTTCAGTTCAGGCACTGATTCTGAATTTTGGTAGCCCAGAATTAGGAACTAGCACAGCACATTGTCTGACTCAATGAACCTGAACTAGCAAATTTGAAGGGTATCCAAAAATGTATTTGCCAGCCTCAGATTAGCTAAGCTGGTGCACAAGAACAAAAAGTACAGTCACTAACAACCAACAGTGGATTCAAAAAAAGGCACAGATAGCTCTTCAGTCCAAAGATAGATTTTGCAGCTGAGACAGTAAAAGGTTTGATTCATGACAACCTTCCAGAAAGAAACATTGTGGCACATCATCTTTCTATCCCAGCACAGGGTAATGGTCTCAGAGAGCCAATACAGCAGGGGTATTGGGGGTGCTATATCCATAAAGTGCTGAAGAGACTGAAGCAGCACCACACTTCACATCACTGAGCTCCCCACTTCAGCCTAAGTTGTGCTGTGTTTCTGTACAAACAGAACCAGCAGTCCCTCTCAGGCAGTGCTGAAGGTATCTTGTCTCATATCTACACATCCCTCTTCAGGTCTGCCCCTTTCTGCCCAGTCCCCAAAGCCAGCATGGCTGGAGAACCACAGGGCAGCCAGGCAATGCAGTGCTTCCACTGGGGAGCTGGTGAAGCAAGGACAAAAGAGAAATGGAATGAAATGCAGTGGTTTCTGTTTGTTAAGAAGCAGCCAGGAAGAAAGAAAGATTACAGCATAATATGCATGTGTGTTATATTTTATTGCAATCAGATGGAAAGAGTAACTATAGTATTTCAACCAATCAATTCTCCCCACAGATTTGAGATTTTTTGCCAATGCAGTTTTAAGGATAAACACACACTGTAACCAGTAGTTTTGTTGAGCACCATGGCAGTAAATTTCAACCTGAAAAACTAGTAGTTAGAAAATTGTATGTTTCTTCTTCATAATAAAATGCCACAAAAGCTAGTTTCCCCAAAACCAAAATCCATTTTAAGCCTGGCTGGTACTATTAAACCACAATGGAAGCTCACATGTACTGGCACTTACTCCTTTGCTTTAGTTCTCTCTGGACTGTTTGCAGAGAAAGGGCTGCTGAATGGGAAAATATCCTGGGCAGATCTTTCCACAGCATGTATGACTTAGCTATAGAACCTCACCAGGGAGCAGATGCATCAGCAGGACCCTGCACCCAGATTTGCATAGCCTGCTTTGTCAGACTTACCTGGGATGTGATTTCCCATGTATTTTATGTGCATTTCATGCAGCCCAACCTCAGTAGGAGCATATTTCACTGTTACTGTGCCATCTTTATTATCCACGATATCTGGTGTATCCATCTTTCCAGAGGGCATGTGTACTTCACCTACAAAAGGCCACCATGGGAGTTACAGAAGGAGAAGCTGCCTGCTTCCCCTCTCCCACCCACAGAGAATTGTCTAGCCATTTTAAACAAGCATTTTCAATTGTTAAATTCCTTACCCACAGGCACAAATAGGAGACTAATGGGAACACTAACCAGACATGTTTTCTACTTAAGCTACATGAATACAAGGCACTGGTAGACATCTGGCAAACAGTCCTGTGACCTTACAAACTCTACAGGCAGAGCTGTTTGCTGCAGCCACAGAGCTTTTCACAGCAAGCTGCATAAAAAGCACTAATCCACCTCGTAGCAAGATGCTCCCTCTTCTGCTGCACTTTTGAAAAGGAAAGTTTATTCCTTCAAGCTGAGACAGGCCAGGGCTTGGGTTGGGATTGCTAAGCTAGAGACCTTGTGTGTAGGAGCTTAGTGCAACCAGGGGGCTACTGGAGCAATGCTCTCAGCTGCCAGACCTGTAGAAGAGGGATCATCTGCTTTGGAGAAGGTATCTGTAACAGGAATGCAGAATTAACTGCTTTACAGCATCCGCAGAAAAGAAATAATGGAGTTTACCAGGGATGCATGTAGCTGCTCCAGAAGGGAAAAAGCATTAATAGGCCCTACAGCTAGCCTAGCACTAGGCCACAGCAACACACCAAGAATCCCCTCACTTAACTCAAACCATTGAAGGGGGATATCCTACTCATCCTCAGCGGGTGCCATTCAATGTGAAATTAAACAGCTATATTGCTGGCAGGATACAAACCTCCCACACACACTGTGGTCTAGACCACCCAGTCTGTTACTGCAAATGGATAAACACACTAACAAAAAGCACGAATCTCCCTGAGGGGCACTCCAGGTACCTGTTATTTCTCCTTTCCTTACAGCAAAGGGGATAACCATATCAAAGGGCCTGAACCCCATGCCGTTCATGTCTCCAACGGGGACATAAGCTTCTTCTGTAACCTAAAGCAAGCAAAAAGATGGGTCACTTCAAAAGGGCTGGTAGAGCCAAATGATCACTGAGCAATTCCACTGCAAGCACAAGCAGAAGAGAGTGTGCAGTGATTATTGCAGCCAGCCAAGGACTGGGCTCCACCAGAGCAGTGTCCGGCCAAGCTCTCCTTTACAACACCACACCACAGAGCAGAGCAAATCAAACACGGCGCGATGGAAGACATGCTGGAAAAAAGGAAGAGATAAAAATGGAACACAAAGGGATGGAAGACAATGTAGTGCACACAAGACCCAAAGTGGCTCCATCTGAAAGGATTTAGTTGCTTAAGGCCTGGAAGAGAAAGTGATTTTTAAATGGGGCAGAATGATTGCAACACAACATGGACAAAAGAAACAAGTTTCACAATGCGACTCTGAACTCAAGACACTGATTTTACTGGGAAAACAAAGCAGTGCACTCAGGGTGCTTTTGCCAACAGCAGACATTTCAGAAGTGGAAGCTGTGGGTGCAATGATCCTCTTCATGTTTACATGAGTTTATTTGGAGACTCCCTTCAAGCAGCAAAGAAAAAACAAGGTCTGGATCCCAAGAACAATTGATGAAACAGAAAGAATGAACACAATGACCAGAGCGATCAAGCAATCCCAAGAAGCAGGCTGTCATCTGAAATGGAACACAGATGGGGAGCTGAAAAATGTAAAAATTGTACCCAAGGGCGGAATCCGGGGGGAGAAGCACCCACTGGCTCCTGTGACTGTGCGGAGACATCATCTGCATCTACAGCCTGGGCAGGGGTAGAGGCAGGTTAGTTGTTATTAGATGCTGTTCTGGAATGAAGGCATTCCTACCTGCCATAGCTCAGAACACTGCTCCTTCCAGTTCAACACCTTCCTCCCACCACTGTGTAGCCCTCCCAGTCCTCTTGCCATAGCAAAGACCTGGATCCAGTCAGGGAATGTGGGAAACTGCCCTTATCTGCAGGCACTGGAGGAAGCACCAGTGGCACAGCAAAGGGACAAAGCCAGTACATGCCATTGTTGCATGCTTGGGAGGGAAGTGGAAAGCTGTGCCTGAACACTGGTGGAATTGAATATCAGAATTGCTTTTTTATGGGACTGATGCAGTGAAGGAAAGGAAAGGTTTACACATAACATGAGAGTCCCTGAGTGCTGTGCAGCACGACATGCCAGCTGGGAGGCAGGGGAGCTGGCTGCTGTGGGAAGGCTGCTCCAGTTCATGCACTTGGGTGAATGACCCAGCCCACGTCCAGCCACAGCAGCAAAGCCTTTCTTCTGATTCATAGCTGGGACTGCGTCGTCAAGACACCAAATGTGTTTTCCTGTGGCGCAGCCGCTCTTCTCACCAGGTGTGCCAAGAGCATGACTTGCAAATTCCCATCTCCCCCATTAACCCAACACGGGTGGCTGGCACTGACACCCATGCAGGCAGCTCCCCCAGACTCAGCCATCTCAGCCCCTCCTGCCCATTTACACCACTGCAAACCACCCTAATGAAATAACCCACTGAAAACTTCTGCATGGGTGGACTCCACTGAGAAAACCAATGCAAAACAGAAATGTTGCTGTTTCAGTGTTCTCTGTCCCCAGTTGAAACACCCAAGTCAAACACAATGTATCAGTCAGCTAGGAAGTGGGAATTTTGGCTGGCCAGGATTGGGCTCCCTGACCTCGAGAGGCATTTCCTGTGGTGAATCTTGAGCAGTGACCAAGGGAGTAATTTCTCTCAAGGAAATCTTCAGACACCCGTAGCAATCTGCCAGGATGACAGGTAGGAAGAGCCAGAGTTGTGGACCCCAGGGACTTGCCCGCAAGCTCCATCTGGACTCAGTGCAAGTACAGTCCTTGATTTCAGGGACAGAGATGCACCAGAGGCTGCTTGGGCTGAGATTACAAGACTGAGAATTGTTTTGCCAACACAGAGAGATGTTCTTCCACAAGAAGGGCTTCTGTGAGCCCTGAGAGGCACCTAGTCTGCTTCTCAGGGGACTGGGGTCTTGTTCGCTAAATGTGGAGTACTGCACTTAGGAAGGAAGATAATTAGACGGAGGGAAAATTTGGCTATAACAGTTTAAGTAGCAATTACAAATAATTTTTAAGTGTGAGCTAACAGTCTGCTTTCCCTGGGATCTGTCAGCAGACCATTCCTTATTTTGGGATCATCCTAATAAAAAGTGAGAGACAGAGGAGGCAGAGCACTGTATCTGACAATGGCCAACATAATTAGTTGTAGAAGCTAACTACAACCACCCTTACATCATTTAGGAAAAGAACTACACGGGCAGGAAATGAAAAACAAATTTCTTCGAAAAGCCAAGTCTTCATCCTCTGGTGGTTTCTATCCCACTTCACTTAACCATATTGCCTGCTCAAAATAAGCTCTGCAAGGAACAAGGATTCATTAGCTCCTGCTAGCCTAATAAATATCTGAACATTTACACACAGAGTTAACCTATTACTAAACAAAAGACGGCAGCAGGGATCTGAGTGGGAGGTACTTCTGGAGCAGAACTGGCTTACCATGACGGTGAAAGGACTGTTGGGAATGTCCACCCCACCAAAGCGGACATAAATCACGTAGGTTCCTGGTTTGGCAGCGGTGTAGAAGATATCATAAGTCCCATCCTCATTTTCAACAACATCTGCTTCAGCTTCTGTCCCATCTGGCGTGAGGACGGTACACGTCACTTTTCCCTTCCCTGCTGATTTGGCGTCCACCACAAAACCAACCTCCTCACCAGTCTTCACAGTGGGTGCAATTCCAGGACCTACAAGGCAATTTTAGTTACAGGAAGCATTCACAGGACAGTTTTCCCAGGCAGATAGTCTGTGAGGTGCCTGGGGAGCATGGCACCAAGACACTGGTCCCAAGGAGCCACAGATGTGGTTTTGGAAGCAGATGTACAACAAGGGGCATTTGTAAAACTGGTCAGCACAGTGGTATGCTAAAGCTGGCTACCAGCTCTCTTCCTCCTCTGCAATCAGAGAGGCTGGATGGGAAAAGAGAAGAAAAAAGCGAAGTTTGAAGAAGAAAGCAATGTCTTAACCCATACTCTTATCCTACTTCTTTATGCAGAGCCAAAGGCACTTTCTTCTGCCAGCAACTGGGCTGCACTGCTTTAACATAACCTCCCTGTGTAAGCAGCTATAAAAGGGCACACTTTCTCCACCATTACCCACATACAATTTTCCACTGTTCTGCCACACATCCCAAAAAAAGAACACCATGCAACAATGCCAAAATTGTAGCAATCAGATCTAGCTTGAAGAACACTGTGTTTAAATGAGAACTATTATGTCTTATTTGCAGTAGTACCTATTGAATACTCCTGCTTCTGACCCTCACTTGTTACCAGGTAAGTGGCTCATTTTCAACTGGCAACGAACCTGCTGGTTTAATACATTGGCAGTATTCCAGCACTTACTCCTACAGTGATTGCATTTCAGCTTTACAGCACTGAATCAGAAGCACTTCTTGGAAATGGGAAATTTTAGCTGGCATCTGGCAGTAATCTCCATCTCAGTTACTTTCAATAGTTAGTGATTTGAGTTACTTCAAAGAGTATCAGATTTACCCATTAAGGCATCTTTTAAACAAATTTTGATGGTATCTCTTCTTTTTTTGATGATATCTCTTTTTTTCTTCCATTGTGTCAGGAATGTATTTCTGTTTAAAACAACTTGATAGCAGCCAGCTGATGGACAGGCTTCAGGGGCACTCTAACTGCACAATGCCCAGGTCCAGCACAATGCCCACACACTCTCACAGGTCTATAACAACAGATTAAGTTACCCTGTTCAATTTGGCCTTGTCTACTTTGTTTATTTATTCTACAATCAAGGGACTTAATGTTCAGTGGTATTCTTGTAACTAGTTCCTGCTACTTCTGCTCCCTGCCACAGCCTCCTGGGAGGTGGGAGCATGCCAGTGACCAGCCCAAAGCCACATGATGAACATCTGTCCTTAAAACCTGTGTGCTCCTGCAGCAAAAAATCTGGAGAGCCCTACACCAAGGCAACAATTTTTTGAGTCATAATAATGTCTTATCTTTAGGCTCTCTCCTTCCCAAAATCCTATTCAGACCAAGGCCAATCTTGACCACACAGAAAAGCAGCAGAAACCTCCATTAATAACACCTAGCCTGAATAAGCTTTGCACATGACCAGCTGTTTACATCCTCAGAATTAATTCTGTTGTAGCTTGCAATGAAAAGCTTCTTGGAATGCTCACTGTGCAAGGAACAAGATGCAGTGGACACACACCCGTGTTATTTTTAAATCAACCTCACTTAAGTTCTCAGCTAGATTTGTTGATGCCAAAATAAGCATCAGAAAGTTGCATCTGGCTGTTTATAACAGCCCAGGCAGTCTGACAGATTTTGCTAGAGGCTGCAAGAGATCCCTGCTCACCCACAGGGTGGACACTTCCTTATCTTTAGGAACACCCCTTCTGTAAGAGCAGCCAGACTACACAAGTCTCAAGCAAGTCTTCTACACCCATCACACCTACTGTACCATGCTCAGAAGGCAGCTTTACACCCAGAACAAGCAACAGCAAAGAGAGGAGTTGAACACTGACCTGTGGCCAAACACTTGCTGGCATCCCCAGCTGGAGAGGCCCGGATCCTGTAGGGAGAGGCCGGGATATCATCTCCACCATACTTCACACCAATCGTGTAGCGGCCCGTTTTGTCAGGGACATAGGTGACTGTGTAAGTGCCATCCTTGTTGTCATGAATGTCCACTCTCTTGGGTTTGCCCTCTTGGTCCTGAGGAATGCAAATCAGAAGATTTAAGCACTATGAAGGTTTTGAATTTCCTTAGCTGGGCATCAAATCTGTTCAGAACCACACTTAGGTGGTCTCAAACAGATACAGAACTGCAGCTTTTTGAAGTTTAAAGATATTTTGCTCAATGGCTTCGTAACAAAACCAGAGTATTAGGAGCAGAAAGATATCAGACCACTATAAAACAATCAGTACTATTATTAACTACTCCTTGGTTGATATGGAATGCTTATAAGACCAGCAAGCCATTTTAATTAACTTTATATTAATTGTAAGAAGTTCAGGCTTCACTGTCATACTGCTGTTGGAAATGAAGAACACTTCCCTGTTCCCTGAGGCACAAACTGTGCAGCTCTGTCCTGAGTAAGCATGGGGTAGCTTTGGGCAGCTGCTCTCTGAAAAGTCTGAGGGCAGGGGAAAGCATTACTGGAGTCTGCTGTCAGCCCTCCTGCATGTGGCATCCAGCTGCTGGCACACTGCAAAGTCCAGAGTTAAAAGCAGGTCTATGCAGCCCCTTCAACTATCATTCCTCATCAGCTGCAAAGCACAAAGCATTTTAGAAAGTCTTCCAAGCCTGCTTACAGGGAATCACATGTTGACTCAATTTTGTATTTTGACTTAATGCTACCTGGGGTACAGTATAAGCTGCAAAGGACTTGAGATTTTAGGTACAGCACGAGATTACTTCTTTCAGGCAGGCTTGTGAAACATTTGATATTCAATAGCTCAGAATAAGAAGCAAACAAATACCTGCCAGAAGGACCACCTAATGCACTTCTACCAGAGAGGTCTTGTGGAACTTGATCTTCAAAGCCCCAGCCAGGCTAGGAGCCCTGATAAGCATTCTGGAACCTTTAAGAGCATGCTTGCACACCAGAATGGCAACTGCTTTGGTGCACCTGAGCAGGCATTGAGACAGGACAAGAGCAAGAATGCAGAAGGGCAAGTACAACCAGGCATCCCATGACCTAGGCATGCCAGAGCTCAGCTATGTGCTTTATGGTCCACTAACCAGACACCTTTTTGCTGAGGCCACAGAGTCCATACACCAGAAACTTCTGAAAGAGTAGTAACAAAGATAAATCAAAACATTCCTGCAGTATCTCCTTAAGCAGCTTGTGACTTCTGGCAAGCTTGAGGGAGATGTGTGTGGTAATTTATCATAACATGATGCTCAGAGTGGCTGTTATCTCATGGCCTTGGCTGAACACTGCTGGAAGACTGCCTCCATTTCAATTGTCAGTATTTTCATAATCTTAGGAGAAATTACTTATCTCATTTTGGGCATTTGCAGAGTGTAAAGTTAGGCAAGACCCAAACAGAGCACATCTGATGACTTTAAGAGAGAAGTTTCACAAAAGCACTCTCAAGAGCTTCACAAATGCAGGGTGCAAGACTTTCCTGCACCAGTCCTTCGTGTCCAGTCAGCAGCCCAGTCTCCAGGACACTGGTATGTTAGGATAAAGCTGTGGACATTTCTGAAAGGAGAGACTCATGCTCACCTAGAAAACATGTTTCCTCTCCTGCTTGCTTTTGTTACTTACCGTGATCTGTACAGCCAGAAGTCCCTGCCCAGCATCCTTAGCATCCACAGCAAACTCCACAGGCAGGCTGGCTAGAATGCCATAGGAACTGAGCCCTGGGCCACTCGCTGTCACTTTACTGGCATCGTACGTAGGAAGCACCTTCACCTTGAAGGGACTTAAAAGAGCAACCCATTATTTTCCCTCCTCCCAAGTCAGTGGCTGATAGTTGCTGCAGTACATGCTATACAACCCTCTTACACTGCCTGCTGCAGGTGCTGTGGGCTCAAAACATCACTGAACCCCAAAGTCATGCAAGGAGCTGCACTGGTTAAATAAAAAGGACCACAGCCAGTCCATAAATGGTGCTTACGTGCTGGGAGAACACCATTAGATTGTTAAATCTTCAGTTCTCCAAAGTTTCTCTTATCATCTTACCTTCGAGGAATCTCTTCATCAGCATATTTGACAGTGATCATGTAGGGTCCCTCCTGCATAGGGGTGTACACCACCGTGTGGGTGCCATCTCCATTGTCTACCACATTAACAGGTCCCACAACTCCTAAAAAAGCAATACATTTTTTTTTCTCAGATATGCTATTAAAATACAGTAATTTTCTGCACAAAGCTACAAGATGGACTGCTCATAACAAATTTCAATTTTTTTTTAAATGAAAGCAACAGGCATAGATCAATGATCAGTTTCCCTTATTTTATATTCAAAGCCATTGACTTGAGATAGATTTTTTATCCACTGCTCTCTGGGCTCCCATCTTCTTGCTGTAAATAAAAGCTAGCATGAAAATACTGGAGAAAGATCTGCCTTTTGGTACAGTCTAGGTCAAGAGCAATTGCTAAAGGTGTATTGAAGATCTTTCAAGACAGAAAATAAGTAATGCTTATAATTGTCTGAACAGTCATTTGCAAGATTACTTCATATTACTGGGATTCACTGCACAGAATTGAGCTCTAAAGCCAGTTGGTGTATAGCATTTACCAGCTGAGTCTTTCACAATCAGGTGTTTAGAAAGGCAGGCTTGCTGCCTAGGCAAGAACACCCTGCAAGCTGCCAAAGACCTAAGAAAGCAGGATCAATTATTTCAATTTGCATTAAGCTAAATCTACAACAGATTATATGACATATCAGTTCAGATCAACACACAAAGCAGTCTACAATTACAAGTTGGCTTTAAAACACAGAAAGGATTAGTAGTAAAGCAAGCACAAAAGAAATGTATGTAGCTGCCATGCACAGCCTAAAAGCAACACCGTTGGTTCCCACTCCCTCCTGCAGATGATTCTTGCTGCTGCCAACCGGATTTCCAAGAACCAAAACTGCCAGTAGTTAGTGAGAGTTCAAACCTGTCTCAGTGTCACCCTTTGGAGCACCTTTAAAGAAATCCGAAATGGCTTTCAATGGGGAGCGCCATCCCTGGGAATCCGTCTCATCCGCTAGAATTAAAGAAGTGTTACCTGCAGGGCACCTGCACAGCAAGACTGACTCTCCAGTGGGGGAGGCAGCTCTCACCTCCCAGCAAGGTGAGACTTGCAGCCAACAGCTGCTCACTGACAAGATTCTGTGCCACTGAGACACGGCTCTCTAGGTTAATGCAAACACCATTAATGCTATCGCTCGAAGGGCCTTGCTGTTCTCTGGGGACCAACTACCTGGGACACAGCTCTCTGCCACAGCATGACTGGGTCAGCTGCCAAGAGGCACACAACAGATGAACAGGAGCAGAGGGAAATGCTCATTCAAGTGGCATTGCCACCTTTGCAAGCAGGGCCAGGACCATGTTACCTGCCCAAACACAGATACGGGCACAGCCAGATGGAATACTTTGGTTCTTACCTCTGGGTCCTGTCACCACCACTTCAAGAGGGGCTATTCCTGCCTTGCTGGTGTCTACAGTGAAGGACTGGGGGATTTTGGCTCGAACAGCTGTACCCAGACCTGGTCCTGCTATCTTCACTTTGCTGGGATCCACAACATCCTTCACAGGAACCTTGAAAGGACTGCCTGGAAGTTGACACAGTAAATGTTAAACACCACAAGCTTAACAAACAAAAGGTTTTTTCTCTACCTCTCCTTAGGCTCTTTTATTACTATCCCTCTGTTGCAGGCAGGAATTACAGCCCCACAGCCTCCACACTATCCCTTTGCTTCTGCAAAAGCCAGGAGTGTAATGATGGTGCTTCTACAGTTTCACAGAATTGGTGTCAACCATCTGTGACCTATCTACTTCTCACACCTCAGGGAAAAAAACAAACATGAAAGAAACCAGAAGTGCAAATGAAGCATCACGGAGGCAATACACTTCCTTATATCTTACTGTGTTCAGTATGGCAACAAAGAGAATGGGAACAACAGGAAACATCCCCTCTTACTGCAGAACAAGATCTTTAATGCATCAACAGACCAAAGGGCTATTTTCATAACCTAAAGTATTACACACCACTTGTATATAAAACAAGTTATTTGTCAAGGGTTAGTGTCCCTTTTCCTGTTCCACTCATCTGTACCCATTTGAGCAAATGTCACTGCCTTTTCTGCCTGAATTCTGAGGAAAAGCAGAAAGCCAAAATCACATCAACATCCCACAGCACAAGGGAGATGCAGCCAACTGAGAACTCTGAGTCCATAGTTTGACTTCATCCCTCTTCTGAAAGCAACTGAGCAAGAGCTCTTACCAGGAATATGCTCTCCCCCATACGTGATGTTAACATCATAATCTCCTGGAACATAAGGAATATACTCGGCACTGCAGCTCCCATCTTTGTTATCTTTACAGCTAATTTTAGATTCTGAAGGTCCTTCAACAGTTATTCCAAGGCCACCAATTCCTGCTCCTCTGCAAGACAGAAACACACATTGTTAGAATCAACTGCTTCCAGAGCAGCTTTGTAGCCTTCACACGCTCTGGCTGCATTTTCATCCTTTTTGGAAATGTGGTATCCTGACTTCCAATGTCCACCCTTCAGCATATGCTGCCATGCAAAGCTGTTCAGCAGTGCCTCACTCAAATTTTCCTAGAATTTTCTCCTCAGTAACTATCAATCCCTCATATTGAATGTTTGCAGAGCAGAGTAGATGATGAGGTAGCACCCACAGTCATTGGCTGGACATGGCTTGGCCTTTTTAAAAATATTTGTACTGAGTTTAGCATCCTGCATTGCACACACCACTCTACTCCTCCCCCCTTAGATATTCCTTCAAGATCAAACAGGTCCCATCACCTGGTGACAACTGAAAAGGCATTGGGCTGATTTGTGAAAGCTTCTGTAAGTCCAGGTCCTTGTGCCTTCACACGTGATGGATGGCAGCCCTCTGTGACATTCACTCTGAAGGGACTGTTTGGCACAGGCACACTATCATAGGTCACGCTGACTGTGTGTGGACCTGTTAAAAAGAGGCAAACATCTCCTGAATTCCCTAAAAGTGCTCATGACTTAACATAACTCTACAAGATGCTACAGACTTCAATGTCAGTATATGGATAAGAGTTTCTTCTTGCATTTCACAAGACTTTACTAGTATTGTGTAACTGAGATTCTATCTACAAACTGTTCTTCTAAAGACAAGTTACCATAAAAGCCAGTTCTTCAAGTTAAAAAAGAGCTACTTCCTGCAGAATTAGCTCCTCTGCTGGCAGACCTCTTGCAAAGATGCCAACAAGTTACTGGCAGACCTCAGGGGTTTGCCAAATGAAAGTGGCAGAAGAGCTGCTTGCTCTTGGTTTTCCCCTTTCAAGTGAAAGAAAACAAGCCCCGAGGTTACCCTTTTCAAATGGCGTGTACTCCACTGAGTATGTTCCATCCGCGTTGTCTTGGATGAGACAGTCTGTGGGGGAGCCAGATGGGCTCGTGATCTGTGTCCTGATGTGGTCACCACCGGCCTTCGTTAGAGGTCGAGCATCCACAGTGAACTCAGTTGTAGCTTCTCGGAAGACATCTACAGGAAATGTTTTGAAGAGTCACTTCAAGAAGTGCAATATATTCCAACAACAAAACATTTGGTGAAGCATTTGATAAACAGCTTGTTTGGGAACATGAGACTCCTGTCTGTCCAAGGATCACCATGGAAACATTTTACAACTTTCAACACTCGGAATTCACGGAAAGGACTGCAAATCCTAAAAATTCTGATAACAAGTTAGTCTCACCTTTTCCTTCGACTCCTGGCCCAAACACTTTAACTCTGCTTGTGTCCACAGCCGGCTCCACTTTGACCCGAGCTGGGAATTTAGGCACTTGCTCTCCTCCGTATCTCATCTTGATTGTGTACATGCCAGCTGAGAGGGGCACGTAGGTAACGACATAGGTCCCGTCTTTGTTGTCATCAATCTGGACCTCGGCTTTGGAACCAGTGTCTGACACCATGTCCACCCGCAGCTCCCCGGGACCCGCTTCCGTGCAGTCGACATTCAGCAGCCCTGCCTCGCCTACTTTACCACGCTCCAGACCTGGGCCTGTGGCAATGACTTTAGAGACATCAAATGGCATTTCTATATCTGCCTTAAAGGGCGAACCAGGAATGTGAACTTCTTCAAAGAGGATGTTTACAAAATACTCTCCAGGCTTCGTAGGCAGGTAGGAGACAGAGCAGGTTCCATCGCCATTGTCCGAACATTCAATTTTAGCCTCACACGGGCCTTCCACTGTCAAACCCAAGCCTCCAGTTCCTGCTCCTTTGGTATCTATTGTAAATTGGGCTGGTTTTCCAACAAGGCCCCCTCGAAGACCTGGGCCATGAGCTTTTACCTAAAAGAGAATATGAAGTTGAGCTACATGACCTTTTCCATGTTTTTGCCAGAAGACTCCCTAGTTAGATTTGCTTGTATGTGGGACTTGATTAACAGGCTCTTAAAAATACACAGAAGGCACTGTCTCTTTTGCCACTCAGCCCTACATTTTTACTGGAAAGCTGATACTTCTCCTCCAATGAGGTTTCTAGGCAAGAATATTTATAATCTCCCCACAGCTGTTTTTATACAGCTATGGGGAGATTATTTCCCATGTATTTTATACATGGGAAATAAAAGGTGTAAATGTTAAAATATTTTAAGGCTCTACACATGTTTTTCTTGAAATACACTTCCTTAGAAAAACAGCATCTTAATACATCAGAGATGCTTATCAGACAGACTTCTATTAAATTAGGAGCGACACCTAAATTTGCTGTATCATTCAGGATATTTGCCTTATTTTTTATTAGTTCAACATTTTTTTCAAATACAGTGTTACAGGAATGAATTCTACAAGTCATAGAGGCTGCAAAAAGAATCACTGAGTACTCTTGAGTAAGGATGTTACTGGGTATGTTTTGGCCAAGACCAAGCCAAGTCTCATGCAATAGCCCACAATTCAGTTTTCAGGTATCAGTTGCTGTTACAGCCCCATACTGTTCACTTACCTTGGAAGGGTCTGGAGGTAACGTGGCCTCCACAGTGTAGGGGCTCCCTGGGATTGGGTTGCCATCATAACTCACATCCACCACATACAGTCCTTCTTCCCGTGGGATGTATTTTGCAGTGCTGCACTCCTTACCCAGAACTGGTTCCACCAGACATGGCACAGCTTTCCTCATAGGACTGGAAATATTAACCTCCAGTTTACCTTGCCCACCAGCTCCTTTGGTATCAATTACAAATTCCTGATCCTTCCCTACTTCCACTCCTGAAAAAGACAAACCCCATATTACATTACTTAACATCAGACAGCAGTCCAAGGAATCTCCCATGCACAGATCACTGAGGGAGCAGGTACTAGCAGAGCCCTACCCAGTCTGCATTCCTCTGCAGGCAAAAAACCCTCCCAAGCCAAACAACAAAAAAAACCCCAACAAACCAAATGCTTTGGTTAATTGACATTACAAAGCTACAGGGGAAAACAAGCCTGTAAGGTGTGGTCTGACAGTATCAGAGGCTCATTTCAGGAAAGCAACAATATTTCACAGGCTTAAGTTCTTCCACTTTTGGAAAACAAAAAGACTGTATGAATGACACTGTGCATTGTAAGAGTTTGATACATCTGAACAGCCATCTAGCCCTCAGGGAAACAGATTTCATCACTGAATGCTCAGTCTGGTGAAGCATCCAGCTCTGCTCACCACAAACTACCAAACCCCAAACACATGTTTTCTCCACATTACTATGTAATCTTAGCAAAAAAGAAAAAAAAATCTGAATTGAAATTCAGCCCTCAAGAGGACCACCTAAATAAGCGTGGGCAAATTATAAAGTTGGAGCTGGTTGATCCCCAGCTGTAGCAAGTTAAAAAGGATATTGTTTTGCCTGCTCCTGTTCCAGCAGGACATGTTGGCTATCACCCAAACTCCAGAGACCCGTCAGAGGCTTCCAAGCCCACAGGTACTTACTGTTTTCAAGTCCATTGACTATAACTTTGCTTAGGTCTAGAGGAGCAGCAACGCCCACTGTGAAAGGGCTTTTAGGGATAGGATCACCACCGTAAGTCACCAAAACCTTCATTGGACCCTAGTTGGAGAATGTACATGTTAGCTCAGTTCCCCACTTCACACAGACACACCAACACCCAAGCAGAACATAACCACATCAACTAATCTATTTTATCTGGCCATAGACAAACTTACTGGTTTATGGACACTAAAGCTCACACCACTGCAGACCTTCAAAGTACTAAACAGTTTTTATTTAACACAGGAAGAGCAAAAAAGACAGTTGTTTCCAACATTTAATTGGACTATATTCAAGCTGCCTGGCAAAGCCTCCAGCTCAGGCTGGCTCCCACCCCCACTGGCGCTCAGACCCGACAGCTGAATGAATGTCCCACTGCTCCAGACCAGGTATCCCCTTCCACCACATGGAGAGGCCAAAGCTAAGGCTGCAAAGAGGCCATATTATTATAGCATCTGAAATACCAGGGGTTTAAGCTCTACAAGTCAGAAAGATTAATGCTCTTGTGTGTTTTGGCTGGAATGCTGCACAGCCACGGCAAGCTCCAGCCCATGATGTGTGTTCCTTTTATTCTCTCCTACCACAGTCCATATTTTAGCTATATTCGCTGTTTGCTTACTTTTCACTCTTGGCCAGTCCTGCTCCCAAGTGAAATAATCATGGATGTTTCATGCAAGCTAGTGAATAGCTTCCATGATTATTTTTGGTTGTTTTTAGAAAACACTCACACGGGTAGCTGTAGCAACACCACAAGATAGATAAGACCAAATAAACAGCATTAAACCAAGGCTGCTCCGCAACTGACGCTGCCCCTCAGGAATTTAACTACCTACTCCATCCTTCCCCTGCTCTGTGGAGTCCACAGCCTCATTCATAAGCTACTGCTTAGGAACCTGAGAAGGACAGGGTCCAGGAAAGACCTATGTGCTCACAGCATGGAGGGACAACAAGGCCACCCTAATAACTGAGCAGTCTATTTTCATCTCTTAACCACTGCTCTCCTGCCACTGCTATCTGCAAGCATCTCCTGTAAGCCCTTCCATGGCACTTCCATGACCCATGGTACTTCTCCAGATGGAAGACCCAAGTGGAAAACCTGGTTTGGGTCCTGGCTTGTTCCACCAGTGATTTTCAGGTGAAGCACAGAAATCTGGTCCTGCTCAGGAATGCACAGAGTACAGAAGAGTCCTCCCTTCTGCATACCAACCCTGACTAAACAAGCCAAAGCCTCTCCAAACAGGCACGCCAGCCACATCCTGAGATCATGCAACTGCTTTATCAAAAAACAAACGCTAGCTCTACAGTGCTTCCAAGAATTCTGAACCAGCATTATCAGTTAAATAGTACTGCAGTTTTCCTTATCAGTTCACTTTTACATAGCTCCATTCAAGGAAGGATGACCTAGTAGTACATTGGGTTGTTCAGGAGAACAAGAGTAGCAAAGCACTTTCACCTCAGCACCAGAGCACCTACATCCTCAGAAATACGAGATTTGTGCATTCTGGTGTTTAGTGGCTCTTTACAAACATGCAAGTACAGTGTAAGGAAAAATACTTCTAGCTATGAGGATCTCACACTTTCAGCTCTTTAATGGTGTTGCTAGAAAGGCACCAACTTCATCACTTGCAGCATCACCCAAACTCTTCTTTTTGTCCCTGCTCTGGTTTGCACTCCAGCTCCTTTGACACCAGCAGCCTGCTGACAGGCAGCACATCACAACCTCAGCTCTGCAGGACTGCAGCAGCTGGGACAGCAGTCAGCTCCACTGTGGAGTCTGGGAGGGTTTGTCACCTTTCTTCTTCAACTGATAAGGTATGGAATGATGATGTGAGCTGTGTGCTACTGTGTCAGTATCTCTCCTTGCCATAGAAAAGCAAACAGTGGCAAGCTATCAATAACTACACCAGAAAAACTGCATTAGTGCTTTCCAACTCCCACTGTACTGCCAGCATTAGGGATCCTGGGGAACAAGAGACCCTGGCAAGTTTTTCCTGCTTTTTCCTCTGTGCACAGGCACTAGGGAGGGAGGTCACTGCACTACAGCAACACGAGCTGTTCACTCCTGTACCAAGGAGTCGGACATACCTGCTGTATGGGTGTGTACTTAATAGTGTGGGAATAGTCATAGTTGTCAATGATATCCAGATCCATCACTGCCTCTCCTGGCACTGAGCTGCTGAACTGCACATCCAGTGGTGCTTTTCCAGCTCCCTTGGTGAACACTGTGAAGTGTGTTGGTTTGCCACTTTCCACACCTGAAGAAAAATGTTAATTCTAATTTACACAGAGCGGACACAGAGAAACTCTCCTCAAGAAGTATTAAGTACCAATAAAGCCCAGCCAAGCAAAATATCAAGGGGAAGACATTGTTTGCAACTGCCTGACACCCCACACCCCACCCTGCTGCTGCATCCCAGCAATGCCCAGCCAGGCTGTGACCATCCTGCAACAGCTCCTCATGATCCAGTATTGGTGACACTATATGAACCCAGCTCTCACCAGTTTTGTTCAGACCAGGTCCTTCAGCTTTCACTTTGCTGGCATCGTGTGATGGGTCCACCTTAACTCTGAATGGGCTGGCAGGAATTTCCTGCAACAGAAACACAACTCCAAAATTAACCAGGTCACTCTTCACTAGCCAGAATTAAACAGATAATAGTTTTAAGATAATTCTGTTCTAATTCCAGCATCTTGAGTAAAATTTTACCTCACTTAAACATTGCCTAACTGACTAGTATAACTCAAAATACAGGGCAAAGTTAGCAGCTGGAAGTTTGTGTCTCTCTGCTTTTTATTTTTAAGGAAGACTTTTTCCCCCCATCTTCATTGAAAAGCCACTTAGGTTTTTTACCTTTAAGAAGGCAACCTTGCCCCACCATGGAGACAACATTCATTATGCCAGTCCAACACATTACACAAACTTCAGTGTCCCCAACCAACTCCTCTCACTTGCATACATGCAAGTATTATGAAAGAAGTTTCCATTTTTTACATTGCCAAAGAAACACTGACCAAACCAAGTGCATGTGAGCTGATGTGGAAAGAGACAGCTGTGAACTGGTACATGCATGGTGATCAAAGAACAGATAAACAGATTCTCAAAACATCTGAAGAATGATGTTGCAAAATGAAGATTACAAACCTCTCCTGCAAAAAGCACTTTAATAGTGTAGCGCCCGGCAGCAGGTGGTGAGTATTTCACTGTGAATGTATCATTAGCATTGTGGATGATGTCAAAATCTATGTCCTCTTCCTCACTGCTGACCACACGAGCATCACACTTAATTCCAACACTGACATCACCTAGGAAAAGCAAGTGGAAGTTTTGCTACTGGACAGCACAGACACTGCCAACCAAACAGCCAGACCGTTCCCACTTCTAGCTGAGTCACCATGTTAACTAATGTAACAGATCAGATCACAAGTTCTGCTTATCAAGGTTTTTCCACTAAATAAGGAAAACCAGCATGGAACAGTACATTATCCCCTCCTTGCATGACCTGTGAATCTGATACCACAGAATAGCCCAGCCTGCTTTTACCTTCTCCTGCATCTGTGCAGTCCACAGTGAAGTGGGTCGGCTCACTTGCCTTCAGGCCAGTTCTCTCCACGCCAGGTCCAAACACTTTGACTTTCTGAGGATGACTCCCTTGACCTATAAGGACCTACACAAATTCACAAGGGTCAGAATCACACATCTGTCGCATTTGAGATCACAGCCAAGTCAGAGCATTGCTTGGAGAGGAGCTATAGGATAACAGACACAAATGAATGGCCCCAAATCGCTCAGGCTGCAGCTGGGCTGATAGGAAACCACGACATGAGCTTGTGAAAACAAAGATTTCTACAAGTGGATAGGGTTCTAAAAAAATGAAGCAGAGGGGCACACATCCTTGAAGTTCACAGAAGGGTTTTATCATCCTAGTTCTATTAACAAGTAGTTGTGAGCACTAATGTCCTGTTTGGCTAGAACTAAGAACTATTATCTCTGTACTTACCCTAAATGGGCTATTGGGCACATTGGCTCCTCCCCAGACAACAGAAATTGTATGTTTGATTGGTTTAACTGGCACATAGGAGCAGGCAAACACACCATCAGGCTTGCTCTTTATCTGGATATCAATAGGGTTTCCTTCTCCATCCTAAAAAGCAGTAATACAAGCAGAAGGTTCAGGCACTTGAAAAATGTTTGCATAGTTTAAACAGCCCAAGACTGCTCCAAAATGTGCAAGGTTTTTTTCTTTTTTCCCAGAACTGCAGTTCAGAAATACTGAAGAAACATGCAATTTACACTCCTGCAAGTCTTCTTCATCTAACACTTGCTCATTCATACACCATCCTACAACACACAGAAAATTCACAAGCTCAGAGACACTTCATTGCTTCCAAATGACGACTCAAGGAAATTACACCTTGCTTTGCTTCCAAGTAAGGAAGCAATGCCATGTACTTCATATACTTCAGAGCAGTCACTTTGTCTTCAGTTGCTGCCTGACTACATTATACAGATCAAAGCACAGAGCTTTGACTGAATTACAAATGCCCAGAATTAAGTGGTAAGTGAGTAGGAATACTTAAGGCATTTTTCTAAACAGCATTAAAGTTCTTTTGCTGCTGTTTCACACAGCTGCCTTTGGGTTTTTACCTGTGCATACATCTTCAGAGGTGCTTTCCCAGCATCCTTGGTTTCAACAGTGAACTCAGCAGGATTGTTCACTATACAGCCAGTCCTCTCCAAGCCTGGGCCATAAGCCTTCACCTAAAAGAGCACCTCAAGAATATTAGTTTGCAGTTCAGAAAGAGAAACAAAACTAAGTGATTTATGTATGAAGACCTGCTCCTTCCACAAACCCCATGGAGCATGTGATACTACTTCAGCAAGTTTTCATTACATTAAATCAAAACCACAACAGTGTTATTCGAAAAAGCTGGGGAATATCTGGCTGGGTAATATCTTGGCAAATTCAGAGCTTTAAGCAGAGGCAGCTTAAGAGTCTGCTACCAGAATCCTTTATAAACATCCCTACTGTAGTTATGTCCAAGACACGCTGTGCCATGGGTGAACTCCTGTGCCTCACCTTATCTGCGTTGAAGTCTCCTGAAGCCGGTCGAATGAAGGCCATGTAAGGGCTGTCTTTTATGTCCTCATCATCACACATGATGTGCACAGCATATTCACCAGGCTCTTTGGGCCAGTATTTCACATCACATGAGCCATCGTTCTTGTCATCACACTCAATTTTAGCCTGAGAAGGCCCTTCTATTGCAAAGCCTGAAAAAGGAACAAGTTAGGTTTGTGGTGCCCGCTAATTTAACACCACTCCCACAAATAGCTTTTTGTTAGCCTTAAACATGCTTGATCTCTCAGTTACCCCTCTTCAGCAATACAGGAGAATACATCCATCATTCCCTTCTGGATCTCATCCCACAAAACCACAGATTAACACTCTCCATCACACACACTCCTGTCTCTAGGACATGCCTTTGATACTCTGATAGATGTTAGTGTTTAGACCACAACGTGTTATAGACATGGTTTTTTACTGTTGGGAAACCTGTTGTTTCTCATGAGTTCGCTGCTAGCCTTGCAAGATACAAATATTTCAGGGAAACTAAGTCAAGTAACATACCAAGAGAGCCAACTTCTGTGCCAATGGACTCGACCACAAAGTCAGCAGACTTGCCCACAACTCCCTCATGCAGTCCTGGCCCCCAGGCTCGCACTTTCTGAGGACCTGCTTCATGACCCACCTGAACTTCAAAGGGGCTACCAAAGAAAAACAAAGCATGGTATTAGAAATGCGGAGACATACAGCATTTATGTTTTTCCCCAGGCATTTTAATGAGGCTCTACATTGAATTTTCCCAATTAACAGATGGTATTATGTGGTGGCAGAGTGCTCAGCAGTGTCTTTCTAGCACAGATATCATCCAACCCATCATCATCTTCCACCACAAATTCTGAGTGTCAAACACTTGCTCTGCTTGCTATAGCTGTGGACAGTGAAATAATAGAGCACTTCAAAATCTTACAGCAAAGTCCAAGCTGCATGATCCACCATGTTTTATTAGGTTTTTTATTCATGATTTTGCGTTAGAAAGACTGATGCAAATCACCCTTCAGAGCTTTGTCAAGCTGCTGCAGCCCAAAACCAGGCTGTTAAAAATAAAAAGTTACAACAACAATTTGCCACTAAGTTGTCCCCCCAGTGCTTCTTCAAAGGTCAGTGTTGCTTTAAAAGCCTACCAACTACACAACCCACTGAAGGATATAAAAATGCCCAAAAGGCTACTTTTGACTCACCTTTTTGGGATGTTTTGCCCACCCCATGTAATTGTGACAACGTACTTCCCTGGTGTGGCTGGATAATATTCAAATGTATATATACCATCCATAAAGCCTTTTTGTTTCACCAGCTCCTCCAAGCCCTCTGTTGAAAGATCAATTCAGCATTGAACTTAACAGCTTCCATCCTGCTTTCAATTACTCAGACAAGTTCATGTTTTCTAGTATTTATTTTAGCTTGCAAGAATAAATTTCTTCCACCAGAAAAAAAAAAGGTCAGGTTATAAGGGAAGTTAGTTCTAGCTGCCCTCTAGGACAAAGACAGCAAACACTTCCAGAAGAAATACAGCAGAAAGTATTTTAAGTTACCAGACTTAATAAGTTCCCTTGTGTTTTATTTTCTTAGTCTGCAGTATGATGCGTGTCATATGTTAAAACAAAAAAGCTTAACATTTGTCAGACTTTGTAACCACAAGTATGCAGGGAATGCCTACTTTTCATTTTCTTCAAGATGAAGAATTTAGGAAGAAAAGCTTAATACGCTAAAATTTACATCGATATGTCTGTTGCTTTTTTTCCCCCCAGCCTCATGAAGCCACACAGTCAGAGCTCTGTGTGTGGAGGAGGTGAAGGCAATACAATGCACCTTTGAATGCTGCCAGAGGTGGGGGGAGGTGGCGGGCTCAGAGTACCACACGGGGACTGCTGCTGGCGGCTGCTTGAGCCAGCAGCCCCTGTGCTCCCACCCTCCCAGGCACGGGGCCACATCCAGGGCTCAGGACCAAGGGACCTGGGGATGGATCCTCAGAGATGGTCTCTGCTAGCCTATGGGTTCCTTGCCTCCTCTATTTGTGTGCCCAAACAGCTAGTGGCACCAGGAATACTGCTCTGAGTCATTTCCAGCTTTATGAGAGCAGGATTTCCATCATGCCAGAGACCATGGCGTGTGACTTGCTTCCAAAGATTGGATGAAGATGCAATGTGTGCCCATAAAGCTTGGAGGCCACAGCAGGCACACGCATGGATTTTCTCAGTTTTGCTAACTGATGCATTAAAATGGAAAGACCTAAAAACATTTAATCTTACCCAGCCCTGCAGATCAAAATCTCCTCAACAGACACAAAGCATTGATAAACCATTCTGAAATCTGGCTTTTTATACAGATCTCATGAGGACACTATCTCTTTCCTGCTCTTCCTTTTCCCAGCTCTGCTCCTCCCCCTTCTCCAAAACATATGCACAGCACAGATTCACCCCAGCACTCACTTGGTCCCTTTATAGTCACTCCAAGATCTCCGCTCCCTGCTGCTCTCGTATCAACCTTGAAGTCGGCCGTCTCCCTGATACGGACGCCCTTGGGCTGCAGACCTCGACCAGTGGCACGACACGCGTTGGGGTTGCAGGCTGCAAAGGAACTTCAGGCATTACTACTGTCTCTGATCTCAACATACAGGTAGCCTAGCCAGCCTGGGACAACCTTCAGTTTAACGTTGACTCAGGGTAACCACAGCTTAGCTTTCAGCAGAAGGTTATAGCACTAAGGCAGACAGACGTGAGTCTGCCCGGCTGCTGTCTATGCCCCCTGGCTTTTAGGCAGTAGCAGTCAGTGCTGTCAGGCAACACTGACCTTGTTCAAGACCATTTTTTAGAATTACTGCAAACACTGAAGCCCTTCTGCTTTCCAATTCAGTACCATTTATCAATACAAGACTTTTACACAGCTATCATATAGAGATATTTGCCACAGACACAACCTTCCTGACGCCTTTCGCATTGAGGCCCACTGCAGTGTAGGATGAAGTGTCCCTTTTGCAGATAAGCCCCAGTGAACAGTATTATTCTGCTGGTCTTTCAGAAGCACATGACTGGGATAACTGCTATTAGCAAAGCTGAGTTTTGCCTGTGCTTCATTAAAAGATGTCGCATCAAACCCCCGTTTGTCACAGCTCACACTTTCACAGAAGCAAAGTCACCAAGCCCTCTGCAGACTGAAGCAGGGTGGGGCAGGAGGGTTACACATGGCTTAGGCTTATCTTGACCTCTTTACTCCGAGCACTTCTCTGGGCCTGCAGAGCGGCTACAAAAATTCTGCGCACTTAGGAACAGTTTTCATTACACAATCCCAGCTGTCATGAGGTTTTCAACGCCAAAGACCTGAGAGGTTTGAAGAGACTTACAAACAACCACAGCGTCCCAGCACTGTAAACCAAACACGCATTTTCCTCAAGCATGCCGTGCTTACAGCAGGAGCACAAGTCTGCCAAGCAGCTTGTTAGGTTTTCACTCATTATACAACAGCTTACAGGTTTTCCCCTCACCCCTGCAGCAGCCAACATCGCCCCGTGTCCTACACCGGACGGTGTGAGTGGGGACTGGGTGCCATCTGCCAGCTCTGAAAGCTCAGTGGGAACACACAGGAGCGTGGCTGATGTGGAGTGGGAACAGCTTGCAGGGCACTTACACAGCTGCGTCAGGCAGCTTGTGGTTAAGCCAGTTTCACTGACTGGGTCACACAAAGCTTCAGTTCGCTTGCAACTTTCCTCCCCAACCCCAACAAAACCAAAAATCCTTTGGCTGAGACAAGCTGCAGGCTAGAAGCTTACAAAGAGCAAACATGACGGAGCATCCTGCACACCTCTTACCAACTATGAAGCCATTAGCAGTGAAGTCCAAAATTCCACAAATGGAGGGTAGCTCAGGAGAGATGAGCAGAGATCTAAAAGCATAGGAGCACGTAAGGATGGAACAGAAAGCAAATTAGGTGTCCGTTAAGGAGGAAAACAGCAAATATAGTCATTTGAGGAACAAGGGTGGAAAACAGCAAGACACTGCACAGCTGGGTAAATTACTCAAAAAAATTCAAAGGGCAGCTTAACATTTGTAAGTCTAGGCAGAAAGGAAACTAGCAACAAAAGCCATATTACTGTTAGAGAGCACTGGTTTACCCTGAGAGTACTCAGGTGACCCACTGAAACAGGACCAAGATGTTGAAAGGTACAGAGAATATAAAAGGCATGATCCAAGCATATTCTGTGATCACATCCGAGGAGAAAAGTGTCCATCTACATTTATATGCATTTTTAAAAAACATACCCTCTCCAACGAGAACAGTGCAAGGAGTTTTGGGAATTGCCTCCCCAGCAAAAGTCACTTTGACAATGTGAGGACCAGCTTGAACAGGTTTGTAGGTGCAACGGTAGACCTGGTTGCCTTTGTCTTCCACTACAACTTCAGCAAGGTTCCTTCCCTGAGGATCCTCCACTTCCACAATCACATCACCCACACCAGCACCTGCAAAGGAAACAAGCCCAGCTGAGCCTTGGCTTCCCCAGCAGCAACAGGCCCCCTGTTTCAGACTACCACCAGCTGTCTGGGCTCAGCCAGCCATCCTCTGCTGCCAATTCTAGGCACAGCCTCTGCCTTCAACTTTTGCTGACAGCAATCAACATTTGAGCAGGGACTGGGCAAGACAGCACGGTAGCATTCCATGAAGTCAAACTGACAGGGGCTCTGCTGCTCCAGCCACAGGGTTTCACAACATAGTACTGAATATACATACAGCCTGGTTACCCCATGGACACCACCCTGTACGCCTCTATCGCAGATCAGCCCACAGCTTTACCAGTCAGTTCAATCTCTCAAGCTTTGAAGTGGTTTAGATTAAGAGATTGGACAAATGAATGCTGGTCTGACAAGGATTCTCTCTGCTGGACTATATATATTCACTTTTGTTCAGACACCTGCTCCTCTCACATCTTATTCAACTCATCATAGAACGAAAACAGTTTTCTATACAGTTTCAGAGGCCAGACATGTCTTTACATGATTCAGACCACTCCCTCCTCCCAATTAGAGGCTGAACATAATACTTGCCTTACTATAACCACATTTAATTTTATTCCTAAGCTCCCTCAGGCAGAAGTCAATTTCAAATATGCTACACAGCATATTTTGGTGTTTAAATGCTACAAGTAACTGCCCTAAGTAGTTTCACATTGTTCTAAATGAATTAACATTTGCAGCATCTTATTGACTCATTCCTCTAGGCTACAGCATTGGCCTAATAGCAGGTAACAAATAATGTGATGGAGATGCCCTAATGAAGATAGTAACCCTCTAATAATTACAATAGAGGTTGAAACCAGTTCATCATTGAAGTATGAACTCAAAGTAGCACTGCAGCAGGTTCTTTCTGTAGAGCTAAATATAGAACACACTACACGTTTACAGTTGGCCCACAGTTTATCCTTCACATTTATGTTCAACATGTCACATTCCTGTTTAAAATGAGTTGGGGAAAGAAACCAGCCAGGAACTTGACTGCTGCCATCCAGCAAATTCATGGCAAATTTCTGGGTCAGGCTTAGCATCCTCTTGTCCCAGCTCAGCTCTGCACTTCAAATATTTCATACGCAGCTGAAGCCTTCTGAGCAGCCTGGCTGTTATTTCACTAATGAGTTTGATGGGGCTACAAATCCTCATCCACCTTACAGTTTTTTTAATTTTTCCAAGGCCTTAGGTTCTCACATTTGAGGACACTGCAGGATTTCCATCATCACTCATCCTGCTTACCTGCTGTGTAGAGGTCAAAGTAGGTAGATTTATTGGCAATGTTCCCTGCTGCCTCCAGTCCTGGTCCCTTTGCTGTCACTTTGCTTGCATCTCCCTGGGCTTTGTCAACATTCACTTCAAATGGGCTCTTCGAGATGTGCTGCCCAGCAAACAGGACTGAAACCTAGGGACAGACAGCATCAGCTTGGACCTATCAGGCAGAGCTCAGATCACCACCATAAAGCCAAGCACAGGGTCAAGCACCTGCACTCCTAACACAAAGACTCTTTTCCACAGAGGCGAGGGACCATCCATCCCACAACCCTCATCACATCCAGGCTAACTGCTGGCCACCTTCTTAAAGTTCTACTGACTACAGAGTCAGGCACACCAGCAGGGAAGCTTGAATCAGGATGTGCCATTGTAAGGTGGATCTCCATCCAGCAATAAAGTGGCAGCAGAACTTGCATTTTATCTTTTCAGGCTGGCTGTGGGGACCAGCCACCCTAGGAAGTGTCAAAGCAACAGGATCCCCCATCATAAATCTGACTATGGGCATCCAGGGACAAAGGGAGGGAATCCTTCTCCACAAAATCCTTACAGTACCATCAGCATGCCTCACAGAAACAACCTGCTGTTTTCACCTGCATCTCTTGTGACAACCCATAAAGCTGGCTTTGTGAGTTGCACAAAGTGGCCTAGCTATAGCACTTGATAGTGCATTTGTGTTTGGGTTTCTCCCAACACACACTTCTTTCCCCCTTGCAAAGGGAGCAGCCCAAAAGCCAGATGGAAAACTAAGACCAAATCAATTTAACTTTTCTTCAGCGTGCCTGAGGTGGCTCTTACCCATCAGTGAACAGGGAGCCCTCAGGGGCTCATGTTAACAACCAGGAGAGCAGTGTGCCTAGCAAGAGAATACTGGTTATTGACACAAAACCCACCTTGTGAGGTCCAGTAACCCTTGGAACATACTGTACTGAGTAGGTCTTGTTTTTGTCACTGGACGGCGTTATCTTTGCCTAGGAGAGAAAACACATCCATCTTCAAGCTGTGCCTATGCACGCCAGCTGAACTCTTTACTGAAACTGCAATCTGTTTCCAGAGTCAGCACTGTTAGACAATTGTTGCTGTGAGAGCAGGGATCCTTGCTATCCCCCTCTTCTCACACAGAAAAAATCCCATCGGTTTTGTCTTTACAAGAGAGAAGGCAAGCTACCTTCTCCCCAACCCAGCCCTTTCCTTTGCTGTTAATTGCTCTATTGAGGCAGGCCAAAAATGAGGAGACAGTAAGTCCAATGTACAGCTGTATTTTTCTGGAATGCTGTAACATGATCAAGTGGAACACTTGGATGGGAAGTTTCTATAAACATTAAAACCAGCATTTTAACTCAAAATGATTCATGGCATCTAAATAGTTGCTTTAGCCATTCTTTCAGAATGAGTAAATGCAGACAGTGATTTACTGATATATGTTATCTAAAAGCAGGTCAGAGTGTACTTGGCCAGTCAAGCTAAAGCTCTGCAACTACTGGACACGAGCTGTGTTGCTTAGTTGCAGGTAGTGACTGCTTTTCAAGGCAATTATGAAGAAAAGCTTGAGGCTTCTTGCACTTTAGACAAATGGTATTTTGCAATTTCTTTTTAGATTACTTATTTGTTAAGAACTCACTTGTGAAAGATGAAGGTTACCGCAAAAACTACAGCGTTCAGACCAACATGACATTTCCATACAAGATATTTAACGTACACACCTCCTCTCTGTTTCCTTCTGGATCTTCTATGAAGACCATCAGGTCACCTTGCCCAGCACTGATGGTGTCCACCGTGAAGATGGCAGGCTGCTTCACCATGTTCCCATGAGGCTCAATCCCTGTGAGAGAGATACAGAACAGCATATTAGCTGTTGCCACAACACCTGGAACACAGTTTGGAGGCTACCCAAAGGCTGTCCAACCCATTCTCCCTTGCAAGCCATCAGAATCAGTTTCCCCAGACTCCTGCACATCATGTCTTTACCCTCTGCCGAGAGCATGATGCTCACAAAAAGGCCTTCTCTTACAAGACAAGTATTTTTAAAAATTGGTTGAATCATCAGCACTCAACTCCTCTTAAAATCTCTGACCAAGTCAGGAACTCAGCTGCTATCTGGATTCAGGTGAAAACCAGGTTAGCCTGACAGGTACTGAGGTCACTCCGCTGGTAAGTGCAGGGCTGATGCTGACAGCAAGTGGGAAATGTGCATTAGCTGCTCTTTAGGAGCTGCTCTCTTCACACAGCTGTTGCACCACAGGATGGGTGACTAGAGAAAGCAGAAGAGAAATTCTGGGAAGCCTTTAAGTGGAGGCATTATTCTACAGCCAAAAGTAAAAGACTTATTTCAAGCAAGACCATTTTGATCTGTACTGCCCCATCTCACTCCATTTTCAAAATCCAACAGTGCAAATACTGCTCAGATTTACTATCCTTTGAAATCTGCTCAGACTACCTGGCCAGAGTGTCCACTGTACAAATGGCACACAGGAACCTCTTAAAACAGTAAAAGTCTTGCTACTCGGTGTGGTTTCCACTTAACTTTTAGTTAAGTTTAGTTTCAGTTTCCTTACTCCCCAGCACAGGCCTGCTACAGCATGCATTTACCAGCAGGGTTTCATCATCTCCCTGTACACAGTCCCAGGTCATGACATCTGTCATGGTGGTGTCAGACTGAGTGGGTGGAAGAACTTCCCAAAATTGCTGATTCCAGACTAGCCCAAACACATCCATACCCTTCCTCCTTGGCTGATTCAGAGAATTGTGGGCACTACAGCTCCACAGCACAATTAGTGGAAAGTGCAACGTCTGATAGATTATAAAGGAAGTGGTTGTGAACAACAGAATTCCTGAACTTGTTTATCTTCAGAAAACAGTAACTTGAGAGTAATGCAAGGAAGACCATGTTTTTGCTAGGAAATCTGAGCATTCTGATAAGGTGTTAACAATTGACATACTCATTCTTTTAAACTAAGCCCTAGATTATCATCTATCTGAAACTGCTATGAATTTGCTCTGTCTCTCTCCAGTCCATCCCACAAGCATTAGGGCATTCAAGTTACGTATCACACCTTCTGCAAGCACAAGAAGGATTGATTATCCTCCTCTGAAGACAATTTCAGCCAGGACACCACTAGCTACAGCACTTTCTTAGCCTAGACTTCATCTTCTAGATTTTACTGTCTTATCAGTGGCCTGCTTTGGATGGTTAAATGAGAATTCCTAGTCCACCACTGATGATCTACACAACTCTGTACATCCCCTCTGCAGGCTCATTTCACACCAGCTCTACACATGGCTATCCTTGGCACAAACCCCCACAGTGCTCAGGGTGGTGTGCTACAGCTAAGACTCTTGTTGGGATGTGATGAAGAGCTTACATGAAAAAGGATAATAAAAAGAGCTAAGATTGACCCACTTTGCACTGGGCAGTCATCTTCTTCTGGAAGCATAAAACCTGTTTCTCACCTGTCCAGAAGACCCTGCTCAGTCAAGGACTGAGCTCCTTGCTGCTAGAGTCAACTTCCAGTTCTGACATATCTTTGCAGTCAGAATTATCAATTAGTATATTTAGTGACTCTGTTTTGGCAATTAACTTAATGAAAACATCAATCTTTCAAGAAGAGCCACTCACTCTAAAGTAATTTTCATTACAAAGGCTCCAGAGACACATGAAAGCAGACAAAGTAATTCCAGTTTTTGAATGAATAAAAACATGACTAAGACAGATTGAGGCAGGCTGATCAGTCATTTACACATTTGGGGCCTGAAAAATGTGTCTGTCTATTGTGGTTTGCCATGGAAGGCACCAACAAAGGACATAAACCCCAAGTTGCATAGGTGCTAAACCCACTCTGACTGTAGCAACTGCTCTTAAGTCCATGTCCCTTCATTCCACTAGTTATGTTTCAATGGAAAATCAAGTTTAAAAAACCCCAGGTAAATAAGAAAACCAGAAAAAAAATAAGGAAAGTTTTGTTTCTTTCCATTTCAATCTTTTACACCCAATTCTGAAACACACTCATTCTAAAAATCTTGATGGACCAACAGCAGCCCAGAGATGTGAAAAAAAAAACAAAAGAGGTGGAATGGAGAGCCAAGTGTAATACTGAAGAGCTGTCTTCCAACACCAACCATATTAAAGGTAAAATTCTGTTACTTATTCAGTTGTGACTGTGCACCAATCTAAAATAGAACCTCATCAATAGTTATATGAAATTATCAATTCAAAAGGTCAGTTAAAAAATAAGAATGCCTACATAGATTTACAGTTGCATAAGCATCTGTGGACAATCAGCAAATTCAGCCTACAGTCCTTCCAATGAGTAAACACAGCCTAACTAAGGCTCAGCACTACTTCATGTCTCAAGGGCTACCAATCCATATTTGTACATGTACAAAGCATTCAACACTCTCAATCAATTCAAGTACGTAATTTAGAATTAGCCCACTCTAACACGCATCAAGCCTGGGAAATGGAAAATGTCTCTACAGAGAGCCTGCCAGAGAGACAGTGAGGTGATGAGTTTTAAGGAGTGCTTTATCACAAGAAGCATTCAGTGCTAGATCATCACCCATCAGCAGCAATACTGCTGGCCTGAATTCCATGCCAAGGTTGTTTTAGCCCCATATCATGCTACTTCTTCCAGCTGTGGATGGGAGGATGGCAGCTTGCAGAACAGGTTTAGACTGGGAAATTTACATGTTAGAACTAGGAGTGCCTTCTGGACTATATCCATGTATTTCTGAAACCAGGCACCACACCAAGAGTATACAAGTGAAACTTTGAAGTGAGTTAGTTACAGTAGGTCTGAAGTTCAACATAAGCAGAAAACCCCACCCAGTTTTCTGAAGAGTTACTGCTCTGTGCAGCTTCAGCTCACCAAGCCTTACCTCTGCCATAAGCCCTCGCTTTCTTTGGATTCAGTTTGGGTTTCAAAGGAGCTCCTGGTTTCAGCTTGGCTTTGGGGAACTGGGACAGGTAAGTCATCACAGAGTGCTCATCCACATCAGGGTGGATAATTTCTTCAGGGGTAATAACCTGAAAGACAGAGCAATTAAGCATATTTTACCAGTGCCTGGTTACTGCAGGTCAACACAGAAACAGAACTATGACACAGACTTAGATTTCAAAACTCCCACATGCTAATGGGATTTCTTACACTTATTTTCCCTTTGATACACACAACATCATTTATTATCTCAGGCAAGAAAATCAAGAAGCTCATTATTGTCCCAGTGTGGTTTGGGGGCTTTTTGTGCCTTGATTACTAGGGGTTCTCAGGAGACTGCAACAAGCTTAATGGTGCCAAGGCAAGAGAATAGCAGTTATGTTCCCCTTGAAAAGTGAGATGGGGATAATTGACACTGAAAAAGTCAGTAATTCATAATCCTGTATGCAACAGCTGTGAACTGCAAGGCTTGCTAAGTAAAACTTCCACAATACAAGCTGCTTCAGAGATTTCTGGAATTCTGTCCAACTTTATCGGCACGAAAATAATTCAGTTTGTAAATACATTGCTCTCTATTTGAACATTATCATCTCAGGTGATTTCCTAAGCCAGTAATTCTTCTGTGGAATTCAATGCAGGAAAACAAATTCACTCCATGGACTAAGATGTCAGGCACCACCATATAGGCCCTCTCCTCCTACCTTACATGCTGCAACAGCAGCTGTCTTCAGCAGAGACACCTACACAAATACGACCAGAGCTCTGAAACGTAACAGTGTGTTTCATCACAGTGCACCCTTTCTCTGGCAACTCCACATGAGTTAAGAGTAACTTTGCAAAGCATTGAAGCAGCTTCACCTACTTTCCTCAATTTAAACTCCAGCTAGTCACAAGACCAAAGCTGGCCACTGTGCTCCCCAGGGCAGCCCAAGGTTGGTGGCCTTACCTGTGGCACACCCAGCCAGTCATCTGCCTGCTGCATGGCTTCCCGAGCGTTGTCCACAGGCTTCTTTGGGTCCCAGGTCTCCCAGTCAGGGCACAAACCTGCAAGCACATTTCAGTTGTCGTGTATCAGATCTGCCAAGGTGCTTCCCTAGCTGAAGAAGCCAAATATAAACCCCTTACACTGCTCTGCAGAAAGACATTCAGAGCTTTGCAGAAGTAGCCAAAACAAGACAAGCACATCTGCTTACTGAAACAACTCTAGGGCAACAATCAGTGTAGAGTCATAGAATGGTTTAGGCTGGAAGGAATCTTCAAAAGTCATCTAGACTGACTCCTTCTGCAATGAGCAGTGACATCTTCAACAGAGCTCTGTGCAACCTGACCTTGAACGTTTCCCAGGATGGGACATCTACCATCTCTCTGGGTAACTTGTGCAAGATACCAATCTAAATATAGCACAAATATATCTACCATCCTTTGTGTTTCACTAGTTCTCTTGCAGCATATTTGGTAAAGAAAATTTCAACCACTTGCCATGGCAGATTGCATTAGATGAGCACCTGCAATCCCACTAGCAAGGCTGTTTTATAAAAAAAGTGAGGAAATTTTGCCTTTTTCACACTACATCAAATTATTTGCCTTAAGCAGCTCAGTTCTCAGCTTGCTAAACACTGAAGTTTCAGTTAGTGTGCAGCTTCTGGCTGCTCGGTGCTCCCTCTGCAAACCTGCTTCAGGAGAACACATGAAGTCTCCCACTGCACCCTGAAGCTGAAAGGTTGTTGGCACTTGCCGTGGGAACAAACCTTTCTTCCATTTAGGAGCCAGCATTTGTGCCTTTGTCCCTTGCAACCAATACAAAGCTTAGAGGTGGCGCCTCCCATAATGCAATCACACATTCTGCTGCAGGCCAGAATTTCTCTTGGCCAAGAAGTTTACAACTTGCTGCTTCCTGCAGCTGGTCTCTTTGGACTCTTTTGGTTTTCTTGAAAGCCTCATTCCAGTCTCAAGCTCAGCACTGAAAATCTCCCATAGGAAGAGCAGCCACAAGGATAACAAGAAAGGAAAACACTGGAGGACTTACCTGGAGCACAGCTGTCAACAAGAGCACCCAGTGCTTTGCCATCCTGCCAGTTCTGATTGAAGTTTGTGATTGGCAAGTAAGGAATTTTGTTCTGGATCCAGCCCAGCAGCCTCTGCTTAGGGGTCTGCTTCTTTGCATCATCATCACCTTCATCCTCCCACACTGGCATAGAAATGGAGTAGTGAAGGATAAGGGTCCATATCAGGCCAAGGATCAGCTTCAGGTTTCCATCAACTATGGCTTTACTATCTGGAAGACAAAATGCATACAACTGATTACCTGCCATTCTAAAGAAGAGGTGTGTTTTCAGAACAGTGTGCCTGCACTCATGCAGGTAATCAAAGACAGGAAAACTGACCCAGGCCACATGCAGGCATTTGCCCAGGTAGAGACACCATTCCTCACAGGATGCATTAGACAGGACAAAAAGAGAGGAGTCAAAGGACTCAGTGCTCTCCAGCTGTCACTTGCCCTTCAGCTTTATGATCTTAGCTTAGGAGAAGTGGCAGTTTAAGATCTCTAGTATTTTGATTTGGATAAGTACCACCTCATGTTTTGTAATGGCATTTGTATCTTATGAAAAAGGCCGAACAGCATGTGATGGAGGTCACAAAACCAGCATCCCAATAGGCATGATACACTCCAGGGCATAGATAAAAGCATCATTTAGGAAACAGCATTTATATACAGAAACATATCTCCCACACACATCAATAATTTGTCTTAAAAATGGTAGAGAATAAAATAAAGTGCTGCTATGTAGTGAAGACAAGCAAATAGAGTTTGGAATTGGTCTGTATTGGATATAACAAGACTGGTGTATGATCAGCAAAGTGGGCAGTGGAAGTCCCTGGACAATCCTTTGCACCATCACACAAGACACTTCATCCCTTCACACTACAAATTCAGAGCTACAGAAAAGTAGAGCCAGTTTTGGCTTTTCCATATCATGTTCCAGCTTAAGAAAAAATGTATCACCAGAGTGGCCATGCGGCTGTTCTGCTTTAAGACACACTATGGAGCTAAGTTTAAGGCTGCGGGTATCAACATCAGATTTCATAAGCAAAGTCTGCAGGGGCAGGATGCCTTTCTGCATCAGAACCACTACAGTTCTGTGAATTCAGGTGCAAGTTACTTCAGCTTTAATGAGTCACAGACTGGATGCCCTCTGTTACAATCAGCACTGTTACTTTTGCTTTATTGATTTGTCCCTTATTAAACTCTTGAAATTTTGAGGCGTGGGCTTCGTTTCTCACACCTCCCTCCCTCTGAGCTTGTAGTTGTTACTCAGGCTGTATTACACTGCTAACAGCTCCAGTTTTTTCAAGCTTACACAAATCAGAGCTCTTCTGCAATGTTTCAGGATGCTCTCAGCCTGACAATTCCTCTAATTCCCAGCAGAATGTTACAGCACAGTATTTTTTGGTTCTTTCCTCCATTTCCAGTGCAGTCAACAGAAGTTACAAGTGACCTGGAAACTTCTGTCTATTCTCCAGCTCCTGCAGCATATGCTGGAGCAAAGAAAATTACAGCTGTGTAAACTCCCTTTCATGCCACCAGAATTATTGTACAGAAATCTTACAGAGCCCTAGCTAACAAAGTAAAAGTGTTCTGTAACTGGATTGCATTCTCCAGTTCACATCCAGGGTGTTAACAGGCAAAGTCCTCCAAGGTGACCCTCCTTGTGCCCAACACCCACTGGACATGCCTTACCTGCTCCTCTTCAGCTGTAGAGACCACAGCAGCAATCCAGCACCATCTTATCAATGCAAAAAGATCTACTAACTTTCAAAACAAGTGTTTATACAGAATAGTGACCAAGAATAGTAATCACCCTTTAACCCAATGCTCAAGCAAAGCAGTTAATATTTACATGGTTTCACAATAGAGCAGTATGTCCTAAACAGATAATGCTGTAACTTAAGACCTTGAAAGGCATTTGGACTTTCTGGTTAGTTAGTGTCTGGTTTCTACTCAGATTTATTTGTATGGGATTTTTTAACATCAGTTTTGACTAATCTTACAGGATTACGATATGCGTCTGCCACTTGACTGCTCACTGCTGATTACACATCCAGTCCAAGATACACAATAGATAGCTATGGGGTGATTAAGCCCTACTGGGTTTTAATTACAAGGTTCCAAGGTAAAAGTCTACATCACATAAACAGTGGGTCTCCTAGCAACAACTAAACAAGCCCTACTGTTACCCGTTTCTGTTCCCTTTCCAGCTGAGCTACAAACAGGTCAGTGCCTTCCCTCCCCCTGTGCCAGCAGCTCCTTCATCCCACTCCATGGCACAACTACCAGGTCACACTGTGGTGCTGGAGCACACCAATGGCCAGCCCATCTCTGCTGCAGAAATGCCTCCTAGCTTCAGTTTCAGATTTATATCGACACTGGCATTTTTACTAGAGGGACATAGCAATGATTTAGTATGCTACAAGCAAGCTCATTTCAGAAAACTATCCAGCATTTCCAGGGAGGAATGCCAGCAGGACAGAACCACCTGGAGTACAATGCTACACACACATTACTTGAGATAAAGAATGGCTCATTTTATATTTATAGCACATAAATAATGACTATATGTGGTTGCACTGTGGTTACTGCAGCAACCAGCTGCATCTTCAGAGCTTCCCCCAGCACCCCACTGCCCTCTCCAAAGGCACAGCTGGGCTGTGGTTCTTGACCTGGGGAAAAACAGCCTGTACAGGCTTCACAGCAAGAGCAAGAATATCCCATCTCGCCAGCCAGAAAGGCTGGGCACAGGGCTGCTGCCCTGATGACAGGAAAAGGTCACCACAGGAACAGGACAGCTCTTCCTCTCTGGGGCTGGTGCCATTGCCACGACTGCACTTTGTCAGCAAGTCAGCAAGCCCTCACAGCCTCCCAGCTTCCTGACAGGCATAGGGATCTCATGATGTCATTTTTTCCAAGCTAAGAAGGAGGGCTTGTCTGCTTTCATTTGGGGTGGGAAGTAGGCAGGGAGAAGAACTCCTGGGCAGCACAGGAGACCTTATCAGCACCCAGCAGAGCTGCCCACGTGCCCTTCTCACAGGCGCCCCGCTCCCAGCACTGGCTCACAATCTCTATCACTATATGAAAGAACCCTCCACATCCAAGACTAAAGTCCAGCTCATAACAGGCTTAGCTTCCATGCACTGCTGTAAAGCTCAGCTCCACCTGAGCACTCAGCCTCACCAGAAGAGGCTCTGCTTTCGTGTTGCCTTTCTCATTAATTGATTAAAGACATTCAGTGCATCTTGGGCCTTAAGATCAAAATTGCAACCAGGAAGATATGCATCCATTCAGGTCCTGTACAGGGAGCACAGAGCTGGCGCTGTGAACTCTTAGTACAACCAAATTTACAAGCATCCCCCACCAGCTCTGAGTGCACACTCTTAAGTGTAGTACTGCCAAGCTGTAGGGATAGTGGAAAAAATAATATATTCCAATGACACTTAAGCACCAACAATCATTACTGCAGGCCCTGCTTGTACCCCAGCTCAGCTGGCTTGCCACTGAATTCCCTCTATTCCCTAGTCTGCTTCAAGACACTTTCTGGCCATCTCAGGCTAGAAAACAGATTACATAAACAGCAGACTTCCACCACTGCTTTCCTACAACAAAAATTACTTTTAGGCATACTTATTACTCACACAGTCAATGTTTTACAGAACCTTTAAAGTCCTGTTTCTCAATTGCTCCACTGGAGCTCGTAGTAATTACAATATAGAGATGCACATTTGTGTCAGTGCTTCTGAAGCAAAAAGCCTGGCCCCTTGACAATTCATCTCCACCAGCCCCAGCTGCATTTGGCTTTCAGCTTCAATGAGTTAGGTGGACAGAAACAAATTGCCTGCCTTCAGCTGTGAGAGCTGTTTACTCCATAGCACCAGCCACGTTTCCGCAGATTAAAGGAGCCCTCTCCACGCAGGAGACAGCCACAGGTCCCTGCCTTCCTGTGGCTTGGAGGGAGCGAGCTGCTGGATCTCATCTGCCAAGATCATTTAGCAGGGCTGAACCAACTCTATACAGCATCACTGCAGACAGCTTTAATGTAACCTTTCTTGGAGAAAGCATAGTCATCTGCATAACTTGCTTTATTCATGTCACAGTGCTTGTGTTAACACCTGCAAGATGCCCTTACAGGTGTGTCAGAGAGCAATGTTCCCTGGTTTCCAGTAGAAGATGTGTGCTTTGGAGATCAAAGTCCCTGCACAGCTGACTCATACGTGCTGACAGTCACTGGACTTCTGCTTTCAAAGGGCACATTTTTATGGGAAGCCCAGGCATGCAGCAGGAATCCATGCCACAGGCCCTCCCTCTTGCTTCAACAATAGTATTTGGGAGGACTTTAGCTCAACTGGAAACAGGCAACTTTAGAGATGCCATCTAGAAGAGCCAATGGATGAAGGGTTTGGAAAGAGGGTTTTGGTGGGTTTGGGATTTTTTTATTATTATTAGAACTAAGAATTTGTGAGTGTGATATGCAAGCTCTCCTGCCACTCTTGCTGTGGACTCCAAAACTTTGAATGCTGTAATGTGACCACTTTCAGACAGTCTGCAAGTTCTTATGGCTATACATGCTGTCCTAAACTAGCAAGAAGAAAAAACCACAGGAACGTTTGAGTCCAGATTTAACACAAACCTTCCTTCTCACCTACAGTGTTCAACATGCATTTTAACTTCACTCTCCATCTCCAACTTGCTTTCCTCCTCTAGAAGTACCTGATGACAATCCAATATCAACAAAATACCAGCAGCCATCAGCAAGATGCAGCCCCCACTCAGCTGCAGGCAGGCAGGAGCTGTCTGCAGGGAGGGGCTGCTGTCAGCCACTGCCGAGGTCCTGCTGTCAGGGTGCATCTCAACATGACATACATGCTGACTGCTGGAGAAAACCTGCCAGCCAGACTTAAGTTCTTCTGCAGAATCAACAACAGTATTGAATAAGCAAGCACACTCTTAAAAGAAAAAAAGCACCTATATATAGCCTACAACATTAAGTTTTATGTAGAAGTATCCTGCTTCCTAGTCAGCTATTAAGTGGCTGCCTAGTAGGGTGAACAGGAAAACAGGCTGAACCAGAGCTCATTTGCTTCCATCACACCTCTGAGTCTAGATTGTAATTCTTCCACTTTTATTATCCTATTAACTAAGTGGCAACCAGCCCAAAAAATGGATTATGGCAATTCCATAGGCCAGCAGTACATACCACCAGTCTCAGTCTTGAAAAGGAACCAATTTTCAACTGCTGAAACTGATTTATAACTGCTCTATACTAAAATACTAATACGATATGTTACGCTTGGACTGCTAAAATCACACTCCTCAAAGCAAAAAGAAAGATGTCCAAGTGCCATGGCTTCAGCTAGCAGTGTGCCTAGTCTGAGTCGGCAATGTGACCATTTTGAGACAAATGTGTGTCATTTTTATGGCTTGGGCCACAAAAAACTTCCCAATCAACCTACCAAGCAGAAAACTGCCAATGCTTGGTCCTCTGAATTTCTGCTTATAGCTGCCCCAGGAGCCAGTGCCAGAACTGAAACCTGGCACTGGGTGGAAGCCTGCACATTTATCTACTCCAAAAGAACTCCCTAAATTCTATTGGAACACATGGCTTGAACAATATGACCTTTATTAGGTCTGTAATTCTACAATTTAGGGGAGGGAAAAAAAAAAAAGGCATTATAAACAAGTTTGTGACTAGTATCTTCTGCTCATGTGCAAGTCTGCTCTGCATTCAGATTAAGCATAAGTACTACCCAAACTGTGGCAATGTTCCTTGAACTCTGCCCTGCAGCAGAGCTGCAAGTCATTCTCTGCTGGACAATTAGTGGAAACAAGCTACCAAAGCAGACAGTTTCCTTACTAAATCAAGCTAGTCATACAGACTGTGGAAGTAACGCCAAACAAATGAAGGGCTGAAAAAGCAACTTTTGAGTAGTGAATGTTTTTTGGGTTTTTTTAGTAGTTTCATGGCTGAGGCTGCAGTCAACACAGTTCCCTGTCTCACAGAGCCATCTCAGAAGCCTTGCTGTTGATTTTCACACTGAGAAGTTAAACCACAACCAGCAATGATCTTTGCATCCACCTTCTCTAAAAAGTGGTCTGTCTCTTAATTTTTTATGTCTTCCATATTTAAACTTTTGTTCTATCCACTATGTATAGGGAGAAATCAAATACATGGTTCTCAATACAAAACAAAGGAGGAGTCTCACCAACAGCCCTTACTCTTTATTTCCAGGCATGGAAGGAGTTTTGTACAGCACACAAGAAGTTAATATAAATTATGGATCACTAATGAAGAGACTGTAGGAATTTTAGATCTTAGTGTCTTTAAGTGTCTGAGCATTTCCCCATCTCTAGTTAGTCTCACCTATTGTTAAATAGCTATAGCAGCTCTGGGACAGAAAAATTAAGCAATGATTAGGGCTTAATCATCTGGAACAAAGAAAACACCACACTGAGCGGAGCCACATGCCAAACAGAAGTATGCAGATGAGATGGAGCTGAGCAAGCTGCCCAAGGAAATTCTTTGCTGAAGCATACAGTATGTGTTCACAGGCTTACTGTGTCTGCTAAAGACATTAGCGACATCCTCTGTAGGGATAATATGTCTTTAAATCAATTACAGGGGTTCCTCTGTGCTTTGAGAACATACTGCAACCATTTCCTCCAGTGTGCACATCCCAGCTCCCCAGGGCCAGCACACGGCTTGTGCCCTGCCATGTGCAGCTGCTCACCCCACGGAGGCACAGGCTGTGCCTGTCGCACGGAGCGGCTGCGCTCGGCGGTTCTGCGGATACCCAGCTGGGACCTGCCAGCGCCCTACCGCCACGTGCTCCAGTCCCACTGCATCTCTGCTTCTCAGCAGCACTTGCAGGCGGTGCTCTGACCCCCAGGACAGCTGATCCTCAGCAACCAGCTCACCTGAGTCTCCCTGGGCTTTCAGCTCGCTGGCTCTCAGCTGAGCATCCAGATCCTGCCAAGGCACAGCCACTCCTCAGCTTCGCTAATGAGCCTCAGGGATTTCACCACCTGAGGAAGTGTATTTTCAGGAAGTCTTAAGTGATACACCATGTACACTCAGAGATCCACTAAGCTTTTTACAAGGTAGGTTTTCCAGAGGAGGAATGACTTTTCACTGAAGGGTTATAAGAACAGTAACTGGGTGGTGATCTAGACATGAACAGGAGGAGGGAAAAGAAGGTAGGGTTTTATTTTTTTGCAAGGGGCAAAAACCATTTTCTTCTAGGCTTAGCAGGGTGACTGGTTATTAAAAAGAAATAAAGTAGTAAGATTCCTTTGTGAGACAAATCTTGGGATTTTTGAGATATTAAACATTACACTTCAGAGAGTTTTAAACTATTAAAATAGTGTTTACTTCAACTGGATTTGAAACCAATTATGTCAGAACTTCAGGCCACTGCTGCACACATCATCCTGTACTGCCTATTGGTGCATGTTGGGCCTCTAGAAAGGATCTCATGAGGTGGACCTGGCAACCGAAAAAATAAGTTCAAATGCAGTCCTTTTAGTGTAAGTTTGGCCAAAAAAAAATTCACACAGAGTTTTAATACAGTAAAGAATAAAAATAATCAAACCAATGGAGCTCTCAGGAGCAAAGTACAGATTAAAATAGCTCTGCCCAACTTCTTAATAGGTACCCAGAGACCACTCATGTCTCACATCCAGAAGAGAAAGGCATAACACAAAGCAAGTTTAAGCCAGCAGTATAACAGCAACAGAAACCAACCCAGCTTCTCCAAAAGAAACTGAAATCACCCAAGGGGGCTTGAAGGAGAAGTCAAGAATTTCAAAATTAGGAATTTTTAAGGTGGCTGGGAAAAATGGTCACACTGTGGGTGGCTTATGATCAAATTCCTTAATACTTTCAGTCTGAACACACCTAGGTTTCTGATGCCTTAAGTGCCATATCCCAAGTTAGGATATGAGAAGGTAAACACATTACTCTTACATCCAGGAAGAGCTGCAGACAGGTGTTAGTGCACATCCAGCCCTTGCTGTGAATACTGTCTGTGAGCACCAGGAGGGCTCCGCGCTGCTGGGATGGATTAGCAGTGAGCAAGGATGCAACACAGAACAATGAGAGCTGCCATTCACAGCGGCTATTTCAGACCCTGCTGCTCCCGGCCAAGCAGGTCCCCGCTCACAGCTGCAGGACTGCAGCACAGATACGGAGCTGAACAGCATACAGGAATGCTGTGCCCATTATCTGAGATCCTTTTGGGGCAGGGGAAAGAAAGGAAGGCGTCTGAATGTTCTGCCTTTATGGAGCAGCATGGCACTTTATACAGTGCCATGAGTGCTGCTTTGTCCGCAGCCAGCGAGCCCCTCGCCAGGCTGGCGGGGGCAGAGCGCCAGCGCCACACTAACCCCGAAACCCCGGCTCACCTCGGGAACTGGCACAGCCGAGCACGGGCGGCCGGGGCACCAGGAGGCATCACCAGGGGGTTTTCCCAATCCTGGAACCCTCGTGCCCCACCTGCAGCTCCCGCCCCATACAGGGGCAGCGGCACAGCGGGCTCTGGGCCTGCCACAGCACGACACCGCCCACGGCACCACTGCCAAAACCAGCCCACAATGGGCCCTGTGAGCACGGCCCCTGCACCAGCAAAGCACATTCCCCGCTGCTGAGCTCATCCCAACGCCCCTCCCGTGCTGCTACCGGCCCCAGGAGCGGCCGGGACACCGCGGCTCCCACATGCCTGTGCTGGGGACAGAGTGCACCGAACCGGCAGGTGACATCCAACCCCTTCGACAAAGGCAAAGATCCACGTTTCCAGGCAGGAATAAGTGGAAGCCAGGTGGCAGAGCAGCCAGCCTTCAGGCTTCACTATGCGAAGGGAGCCCAAGCCTGCATGGGACAATTCTGCTCCCCATGGGCTCGAGTCAGCAGTACCCCATGGTCCAGGACAGCACAGCCGGCAGCATGCCAAGACTGACTGCATCAACCTCACAGGTGGATTGGGAAAGCCCCCGGACAGCACCTGGCAGCACGGGATGGGCTGTAGAGAAGGGCTTCAGGATAGCACGGACACAGCCCCAGGTTCAGAGGCGGGTGGAGAGAAGCTCCAGGAAGCCATGGGAACAGCACAACACAAGGCACCCAAGTGCTAATTAATCATCCAGTAATAACTCGAGAAGGAAAGTCCCTGCAGTGGGGAGTGAACATGCCAGAATGGGATTTCTGCTAAATGATGGAGGGAGGGGGAAGAAGGCATCCTCCTGCCTTCATCACACTTTTCTGAGAAACACTTGGCTAAGGCTGAGAAACTTTTGAAACCAAGTGACATGGCACAAACTACACCTCCCTCCTCCAGTTATGAGACAGGACAGAAAAGGGAATGATCCTACACCCGGTCTGTGCTCCCCAGGAGTCAGTACATTTACTGCCATGGCACAGGAAGGCTTCACCTTCCCATCAGAGCAGACAGCTACACCTGAATGAGCAACACTGCTGGCCAATTCACAGGAAAGGAGTTTCAGTTTAAGCAGGACATTAAAATTTTAGTCAAGTGTATAATTGTCTACAGCTCACAAGAAACACTTCTCTAGGAGTCTGATCAACTCAAGGTTGTTTCATTCACATGTGCAAACAAAAAAAGCATGTTCTCACAACACAAATTTGTGCATACACAACTAGAAAACCAAGCCTCAACCAGAAATGCTGAGCTGAAAAAACAACTGTAGTGCCAGAATAGTACAAGTGACACAACAAAGCTACAGACTGTCTCTGAAGCCTAAGAGTGCTGTAACCATCTCTGCAGGATTAAGGTAATCCTAAATCTCACAGGTTACTTCAGGTCTCATCAAGGTCAAAAACCTGTCTAATTCTTGCAGAGACCTCCCAGGGGCTGGCAGAGGCATTAGGTGACAAGCTGTTAGTGTTGTCCTGTATCTCACGTTACTAAATGAATGCTACCAATCTTCAGCACAGGGGACAACAGGAAGGTACAACCTCAGGCACCCCAGGCACTAGAGAGGAAAGAATTGGAAGACAGGGCTACAGAAAAAAAAAAAGATGCCTCAGCAAGACCAGAGAAGCAATATAATAATGCAGAGATTTCCAGGCACTGAAGTGACCTCTGTGCTACTAAAAACATGTTTATTCACACTGGGGGTAGGTCAAGATAGTTATATGAAACGGCATGTAAAATCTTGCCGAGATAAATGAGCCTATTCAGATAGGGCTGTCTAACATCTCCTGTGTAACAGACGCCAGGCACAAAAGCTGCAAGGAATGGACTTTGTGAAGCCAAAACCAACACATTTGAAATTATCAGAACTGATTACTGTTTGGGGAAATCCTTGGCCATAACATACACCAAGATTCAATTTTTCCATTTGAAACCAGAATTGCTACACTGACTGTGATTCACTGTGCACAGGGCTGTTCAAAGGAAATCCCCATTCATGCAGCCCTGCACAGCTCACCCCATCTCCACTTTGCACTGCAGCACCAAAGCACTGATGATTGGAGCACATTTTGTGGTTTGGGGTAAGTCACACATCAGAAAGTAACCTAGCAGTTACTTTAGCTTACAAAAGATTTGTGGTTTTTCTCAGTTTTGATCATCTCTGATTCTGAGCACATAATAGCACTGCTCTATGCAGGCTTGTTTTGAAGCATATAAGCCCAGGTACCATCCTGCAGATGTTCTGCAGCCCTCTGCAGCTTAATGACAGTTATTCCAGCTACCACTGTCCAGCCATTTCCCTGAGAAGCAACAGGCAGGGTAATTAATTTTAACATTCTCTACTCAGTTTGGCTGGGATAGAATGAATTTTCTTTGGAGTAGCTGGAATGGGGCTGGGTTTTGGATTTGTGCTGAAAACCATGCTGATAACACAAGGATGTTTTTGTTACTGCTGAGCAGTGCTTACATAGAATCAGGGCATTTTCTGTCTCTGACCCCACCAGTGAGTTGGCTGAGGATGCACAAGAAATTGGGAGGGGACAGCAGATCCCCAGTGACTCAAAGGATACCCCATGCTATATGGTGTCAAGCTCAGCACAAAACCAGAAGGAGGAAGCGAGGGGGGGGGGGGACATTTGGAGTGATGTCACCTGTCTTCCCCAGTAACCATTATATGTGACGGATGGCTGAACACCTTCCTGCCCTTAGGAAGTGGTGAATAAATGCCTTGTTTTGCTTTGCTTATTAAACTGTCTTCATCTCAACACATGAGTTTTCCCACTTGTACTCTTCCAATTCTCTCCCCCATCCCACAGCAGGGAAGTGAGCAAGCAGCTGTGTGGAGCTGAGTTGCTGGCTGGGCTTAAACTATGACATGTGCAATTGTACCTTCTGTGCAGATTAGAACAGACACTTTGGGATTACCCCCCAAATCTGAATTTCATCAGTTCATTTTGACATTCAGACATAGTACTCACTCAACACAAACACACAGCACCAGAAGTTGCCCAACCCACACGCCCCAAGACCAGAACTGTCTCCCCAGGCCACTGCCCTTCAGCACTGCTGTGACGATGTAAAACACCTAAAATGAGCCCTTATCCTGTCTTCAAGCTCCAGCCATCACCACAGCATTGCCATGTGAGTGTCGAGCAGGAGGGGGTGACACACAGCCAGGCTGCTTTCTGCAGCTGCACACTAAGCAAGGATGTGCAGGACACAGTCACTACAAACACATGCATGGCCTGGAAAGCACCGCTGCTTTTCCATGACCATTATGAAGGTGTCTTCAAGCTTCTGTGCATAAACCAGCTAGATTTAATTCTCCATGAGCTTTCACATACAGACACCTACCCTCCACCTCCACTGGAAACCATGACTAGTCCACTCCAAGAAGGAATGGGGCTGCATTCTTCCTGAAATTCCAATTCTTAAGTAAACAATATTGTGTACTTGTATCTTGAAGGAAAAATGCTCTCCCCTCTTTCTGGGGAAACAATGAAGCTCGAAGACATTTCTGTATGCTTGTGCAACACAGCCATAAACACACTTGCATCTGCACATCACACAAGGCTCTCCCCTGCACGGTGTGGATTTGAGCCCTGTGTGTTTAACACCCCACACACGACAGCGCTGTGTTTATACAGTTTCAGCTACAAGCCGCTAACATAAGGAATAGACGCTTGGCTTGAGGCCCAGATAATTCATCCAACTGTGGCAGCCACTATCAGACAGACCTCTTTTGAGAGGAGCTTTCATGACTGGGAACACGGTGCTGAATCTGCAGAGGCACAGTGAGCACGGGTGGTCTCCAAGCACCTTAAAGAGGACCATCTGGGATTAATGGCACAGCTTGAGCACACATTAGCCCCAGCTGTGTGACACCCGCTCATGCAAACCATGTACCCGCACCTCCCACTCAAACTCACTCCCTGCACAGCAAAGCTTTGCTTCAAATGTGTGGGTTTTGCATGGCCCCCAACAGTCCAAGTCCCCATCTCACCCCAGCTGCCACGGGCTCGCCAGCCCCAGGCCCCAGAACCACCCTCCCGTGCCATGGGTCCTGTGCCATGCCAGGGCTCTGCTCAGGGGCCATTCTGTCACTCTCCTAGCAAAATGCAGAGGCAGGGCTGCTCATCTGTCACCATCAGCCTAATCCAACTTGGTCAGGAGCTGCTCAGCTGTAACAGGCTCTGGCTGCTAACAGTTTCCAAACTAGCCAGTGCTCAGAGAGATACTACCTTTCCTCTCCAGAGGCTGGTCTTCAAACCCTCCAAGGCTTCACAGAAGTCTTTCCAAACTTCACAAGCTTGCAGATCTCTCCTTAGTCTTCAGGGACAGCACTCCATCACACATATGCTGACCAAGAAGGGTGCAGGCAATTACCCAAATCCTCACCAGCTGCATAATTCCATTTTTAATCTGCAGTCTCACATTCTTCACATTTGCAAGCCTATTGTATTCCACATTTTTAACACAACACTAAAAATGTAAAGCACTGGCTCCAGAGGCAATTTTTCTAGAGCTGGAAGGAATAGTTGCAGTAACTTCACAAGCTACATTGCTCTGTCTGATCTCCCATACCTCTTCCAGGTACCTACCAGGTTTGATGCAGGGTTAGACAACATTGTTTCTTAGCAATTCCTCCATTTCACCCTGAAAAATGTTTACCAGCATACTGTCACCTCCATCCAGCCACAACAAGAGCCCCACAGGTGTTTGTCTTAGTCCCAGAGGAAGTCTGGGCTGCTTCTTTCAGCTTCTGTATTTGAGCTTAAATACTGTTTCAGAAGTCTGAGTTACTTTTCTTACAGGTAGAATAAGAAATATTCTGCAGCTTGTTAAAGCCTACGTTTAAGCAATAAAGCTGGTTAGTTTAAATATTTGCACTTCCTCTGCCTTAGGCAAGGCTTTCAACCAATAGCTGCAGCACTATGTGTGAAGCAGCTCATTTTTTTCTCTTTGCAATTAAAACCTTTCAAAGGGACATAGTTTTATTCACATTTCTCTATATCAGAAGAAATGTTTCTTCAGCCAGACACTGAACTCAGAGCTAGGCTACAAAACAGCAAAATTTGAAGTGTTGAAGTAAGGCATTATGCCACTAACTTCAGAGGCTTCCCTGTTTGAGTCAAGAGTCAGTCAGCAGAGCTTTCCACCCAGGAAATCCCAGAAATCTCCACTGTTTAGGGCCTGAACTAGCAGCTCCTCACTCAAGTCTGCTGCTCATAGTGCTTTCACAGCAAAGCAAGCCTTCTCCATGGACACAACCCTCGTGGAGTAGCTCCAAACTGGCTCTTTCAAGAAAGCAGTAGATTGGGACATACTCCAGTGAGAATCCCAACAGCAGTGCAGCTAATTCTATGGGACAAGGCCTTTGTAATACCCTTGTCCAGGAGTAGCACATGCTTCTATCCCTATAGCTGCAGATGTCTGCAAGTCATTAGCATGCTCAGCAATGCTCACTGAGCAGCCACAGATCATCCAGTGGGACAGCACCAAGGGCAGTGCTGAGCCACCCTGCTGTACAGTGGCTGTGAACTGAATGCAATCAGTTTCTTCACTTATGTATTTGGACAGAACCTGGACCATTAGAAGACTATCTCAGGCTCTTCTATGTTTTTTGGACACAAAAAACATAACTGGTCACCTGGGAGCTGCAGACACACTGCAGCTTGGGGATCTGCAGGCACTCCTGGGTTACCTGACTTTGTAGCCTCCCACCAAGTAGACAATTCACTTGGTCACTGGCACCTTGATTGATGTGGCAATCCCTGCTCCTGCTCAGCACTCAGGTTAGGCCAGGGAAGTACTACTAGTACAGGAGCTGGTTTATCAACATGCAGCAACCTCTGCAAGCTGGGGTCTTCTCCAAAGCAGCTACATTGGGCTGTGGCAATGTTACTGTTCTGTTGTCCAGCACATATGCTGCATCCTCTGTTAAGAGCATCAAACTCACCTAAGTCAGCACTAAATAGCACAGGAACACATAATCACAAAGTACTGAGAGTGGCACCACTATAGAGGGTCCTCCAGTCCTGGTTTAAAAGCCTCCATGTCTTAGTGCCAATTTCTGATAGTAGCAGTGTCCAGCACTGGTGAGCTCCAGCTGTGGCACCAGAAGTCACTGCCCTTTTAAGCATCACCACAAATTTTCCTGGCAGTCACCAGCCTAGATTTTCTGCTTCTTCATGGCTGCATTTTTACTACATGCCTAAAGGAGTTACCAAAAGAAATAATCCCCAGAGACAACTAAAGCTGTTTCTATTTGACTTTTAATTAGATCATTGATCTTGTTCTAGTGGTTACATGAGCTATAGGATATTTGCATGCAACCACACTGGTAATCAACAGCCGGAACAAAACTGAAACAACACGACTAACATCCCAAGACTTCCCACAGATGGTATTTTAAGTCTGCTCAGACATCAACTTGTCCCCCATAAGGGAATTTGATAACAAATAATGTCTGAGGAAGTGACAACTGCTCAGAGAGCCACTGCAACTAGAGTGATATCAGCAAACAGCAGCCCTTCAGGAACATCCAGGTGCTGAAGGAGGCTCAAAGATGCCTGGACTTCAGATTATTTGGGATACCAACAAGCAGAATTACTTCTAGTTTTGCAGAGAAACCCTACAGAAATTCACTGTCTAGCTGTGATGGTGAGGCAACATATGATACCTTGCACCATCAAGATGACAGTTAGACACCAATTTTGTTTAGCAAGCCAGCATTTCCTGTTCTGTAGCAAGGATCAAAAGCAGAGAGATAAATCCAAGATTTGTGTCTCACACCATGACAGATACAAGGTGTATTTATTACCCTGTCAGTTCCCAGTATGGAAGATGCATCAAAGACAAATGCAGGACCCTGCACATATACCCCAGCTCAGGCTCTTTGCTCCTGCAGTCTGAGACTAGGGAAACCTGCTCCTATCACTCACCTTATAGCAAAGGGAGGATGTGTGCAAAGCTAAAGCTCACCTCCAAGATGTACCAATCAGTGTTTTAGCACTGAGACTTAAACTAGTTTCAAGACCTGGCTTGCCAGTATTTGCCTATGGAAAGTCCACTAAAACTGCTGCACCTACTACTGCAAGGTTGTTGTGAGAAAAGGGAATGCAAAACAGTTAATTACACCAATTAAAGGAAACACAGATAGAGCAAGTTAGTATCTCGCCGAGGGGAACAGTATTTCCTCTTCTGTGTTTGAATAACCTTCAAATGCACATATCATGGGTGTTTGCTCAGCACAGCTCTGCACGCTGTGCCTTCTGCTGCAGGGCCCCAGAGCAGACACAACACAGTGTACATAACATAGCTCACCACTTGCTCATTTTGGGCCCACCAACTACCAAAGTGCATTTTATACAGGCTCAGAAATGCAGAATACATTGTCTCCTCACAAGAGAGGCCACAGACTAATCAAAACCAGTAGGCAGCCACAAGCACACAGGGTAGCACAAAATTGCCATGGGCTCTGAGGTGCAGAGGAGAGCAGCCACCAGCTTCCTACTCCCAGGTCAGGCTGGGGCAGCCCCCAGGGCCAGACATGCTCACAGCACCAATGCAAAAGATAGGAGTTGGCATTTCAGAGCAGCATTTAGTAGCTCAGCCCAGAGCTCATCACACAAGTTTCAGCAGAAAAAGTGGGTGGAAGCACATCAGCCGTGGACTAGCAGTTGCCACCAGTGCTTTCAGCTGCTGCTCTGCAGCAGAGCAGCCATGCAGAGGGCTGTGACCAGTGTTGCAAATGCCTGCACCCCACCTGGGCAAGCAGGATGCAGCAAGAGCCACCCCAGCAGCACAGGGAGAGCAGAGGGCATCTGACAGTCTCTGCCCACTGCAGCACACACACCGTGCCAGAACCAACCGCAGCAATGTGACAGTGGGATGTGCTGCAACAGCCATTGCCCAATGTGCCCCTCTCAGCAGGCAGGCCGAGTGTCTGCATGGCAGTCTGTGCCCACCTCGCCCTCAGAGGAGCCATCATTTGGGAACGTTGCTGCCACGCAGCCTGGCCAGCTCATGCCAGAGTAATTTAATGCTCTGACAAATAAATGCGTCATGATTTACAGCATGGCCTGAAGCAAGGGAGAAGGAGCCACAGCCCATGATGTCATTGCACCCACAGTCATTTTTGTGCTGTTACTGGGTAACGTTGGCAGGAGAGTTCATGCAACCTGCTGCGCTGTTAGATGAAAACACCTTGTCCCTTTGCAAGAATGGCCACAGCCTGGATGGTCAAAGCTCACCAGCCTGATCAGTAAAACTTGCTATATTTCAGTGACCCAGACAAATTAACTCTGAAGTATCTGCTGAATTTATGCTTTAAAGTAAGAGACTGCCTTCTGTATTTACTGGTTCCTTCCCATTAGTTTAGTTGTCTACTTCTTCAGGTTGTAAGGAACAGCAAAGGGCCACCACCTGACTCAGAGAAAGCATCCCACTAGTAACCAGACAGTGCAGCTGCATGTGTGGCCATTCTTCTCAGACACTTTAGAGACATGGCTGTTTTGTTTCAAGGGCAATATCAGCAGGAGGTTCAAAGAACTCCAACCCATCACACCAGGGGAGACAGGATTCAGCTACTCCACCCTCTGCCCACTCCCAGGCAGCCCAGGGCAGTGTCTGCTGCCTTACTCACCACAAGGGAGGATGTGCCAGGCAACTCTTGCTTCCCCAGGAACTTGGACAAAGCTTCGCTTGGCTGCTGTTTAAAGTGCCCTAGCTTGTATTCACTGACACAAAAAATCCAGTTTATTTTTGCAGTGGTTGTATCCCAGTTGCCATGTACAAGCACAGAAGGAATAGACATAGCATACATCTCACTGTGGATGTTAGACTTCAACTGCTTACAGCAGAATAGTGCTTACACAAGGATTTGCAATCCATGAGGTGAACCCAAAGCCCACCACAGCATATCCAGTCCTCACTGTGATGTACCAGACATTATGTAGGCATCTTCAAAATTCAAGGGTAGCTGCAGGAGGGACAAAGAGCCAAGGGAGGCTGATAGACAGGTTAGAGACCACATCAGAGTCCAAAGAACCATCTGGTTAAGATACAGCATACACTTACTGCAAGGCTTTTGAGTACAGAACTGGGATTTATCTCCTAATGATGACCTAGAAGAAAGTCCTCCCTAATAGATTACAGAGCACGAGTTCTTCCTTAGGAGGAACACAAACAAGCAGGAGTGTAACTACACAAACTTTTGCCTTGTGGGGAAAGAAAATCTGCACCAAGTCCCCAGAAGCAGAACCTAAGGGGAAAAACTCACCAGAGTTTCATTGCACAAATCCAAATGAACAGGCAGAGCTTGCTTAGCCCATTGCACAGAACCTCAGATCTCAGTTGACTCAACTCTGAACCCACGGTCAAGTTCCCAGGAAGAGCAAGGGTAGCTCTACTCACCCCACCCAGTGGGGGATTGCAAGAGGGTCAGGTGAGCATCCACTTTTACCACGCACACAGACAAGTACAGCAATCGAGAAAAGATACAGAAGCAGCTAGCACAAGTTTCACAGACAGACACAATCTTCATGAAACTGCTACTCTTACTCCTCCAAACACCACCTACAGACTGTTCCCCCACCACTTTTGACCATTAGCAGGAATTCAGCCTGCAGCAAGCTAAGGAGTGCCATACAGTGAAAGCTGTACCACACTGCTCAGATCTCCTAACAAGGGTAGGTGGTGCCTTCCCCTAGTCTTTTCTACTTATATTTCAGCTTTGAGTCTTCCCACAGCAGTTAACATTCAGCCACACAGCATTTCCTTCCTCCAGCAGGGACACATTTAGTATATCCAATTCCGTTTTTCTTGCCACATCCAAGTTGATTGCAGCTACCCACCCCATCCGCTTCCACCCACCACCACTACCATGGGGCACTCCTTCTCCCCATGGGTGGGTACTCTAGAACAGGAGCCACAGCACTATCAGAGGACACAAAAAAAGCAAGAAAACCCCACAGGCACCTACAGTTGGTCTACAGAAAGCCTGGCTACATCACCAACAGCCAGAGTCATGCTCAATGCTTTGTAAGCAAGAGCCACTGTGACAGGCTCTTCAGGCACACCGGTACTGCACCAGACAGAGCCAAACTCCAGTTCACTGAGCTCTGTGTCTTTTTTACTGTAATGACTTATGACTCAGGTGACATATTCATGAGCTCACTATCATGCCAGGCAATCAATGAAGACAGAGCCACTTGATGCTGGTGGCAGGGACCTGGTAAGCATCACAGTACAGCAGTGGTTTGTTCAATCCAGCATAACCAGCAAAACACTTTCACTCTGGTGTGCTTGATAAACACAGATCAGTGGTCTAAACTCAGCAGACCCTTGCTCAGGACCCAAACTAGCTCCTCATCAAAGTCTTTTTCTGAGCAGCAGAGAGAAAACAGAATTCTTCTGCAGCCTGGGGGATTCAGAGACCATTGTTTTACTTCCCATTGCTTGGAGCAGACACAGAACAATGCTGGCAACATCGCAGCATGACCACACACAAGGCTAACCACATTCTTAGGTTACAGTTGTAGGCTAGAAAAGAGTTATCCTAACCCATTTAGATTTAAACATCCCTATGTAAGTCAATACAGGACGTGGCATTAGAATATGGAACAGTTTAGAGTTCAGTCCATCCTGAATAGCTGGCATAGCCTTCAGTGCCTTAAATGAAAAAGCTGTTTAGCACATTAGTCTATCTGGCCCCAAGTAATTTTACTGAAGTTTGATCACTTTACAAGTTTCCGCTCATATGTAAAAGAATGCAAGAACAGTCTGTGTAAGCTACCTTAAAGTCTCCTGTAACTTGGAGCTCATAGCTCAGGCAAAGGCTTTTTTTTGTTAGACCAGCAGTCCAACTAGGGAAACAGAAGGTCCTGAGGAGACCAAGTACCTTCCAAAGCTGAAGCCACCTCCAGCGAAGAGGTCCACTGAGCATCTATCAAAAATTATTTTCAAGGGGAAGGAGTGTCATATTTCCAAGAAGCAGAAATCTGCTTCCAAGACACACTGGATATTTTCCAGAAAGCAGCATCTAGGGAAGTCACAGATAAGTGGCAGACAAAATGAAAGTGTGTTTTGACTACCTCTTATGATGTGTTAATAGAACATTGAGTGAGACAAAAGAACCCTTAGATGTACACAGGCTGAAAATACATTTTCTTTTTTCAGTTTTCAAGGACCTAGCTCTAAGCCTTACAGGACAACATATTTACTGTTTTACAAGAGACTAGTCTTCCCTCTAGAAATGTACAGTTTGTTTTGTCACTCTTTAATCTATGAGCAGCATAGGGAAGTTGTTTTTCAACTATTTTCCTAAAATGAAATTTCTATAAGGTCCTCACAGGTCATGATACTTTCACCTTAAGCACACTATAGACCACAGCATGTGCATCAAGTACTTGATCATTAACCAAAACGCCACCCAATGCACATGTTAGGTTTGGTCAGTACTCCTGCAGCGGGGATATGCCACCACCAAACTCACCATGAGACAAGTGCCAACTGACCATGATTATAACCCCATCCTCTCCTCACCCATCTCCTCCCTGGCACACCTGAACTCCCTGCAGCCACTGCAGCAGGACACAGGATCACCACAGAGACAAATCTGTAAACAAATCACACAACAGTAGCCACGGCCAGCAGTGGATCCTACTGCCATGGCACAGACATGCCACTGCCCATCCACTGACTTTCATTGCCACTTCACATCCTGCCATTGCAAGGCAAGCCAGGTCAGCTCACTTACCTGGTGAAAGTGCAACCTGGCAGAGAAACCACATTTTTCAGTTTACTCAATCTGACTGTAGCAGCCCAAGACAGCAGTTTTACTCAACAAGGCAGCTTGGCACCCATCCTCCCTCTACCAGCGACACAAGGCTGCTGGATGAGCAGTGGCCATGAGAACACTGGCAACAGGTACTGAGCAGCAGAGTTTGCACCTAGGATGTGCCAGCTGCAAACTTGGGTGCATCTTGGCAGGTCTCACCCCAAAACCATTTGCCAGGCTTCAGTCACCCAACTCTTCTGTTTCTAAGCTACATGAGTTGCCTCCTATTACCAGTTACCAGGGTTTCTAGGGACAAGCTCAATGCCAAATTAGCTTTAACTCCCCTCCCTTCTCTGCTAAGCAATCTGCAGAGTCTGTGATCAGCCCCTTCAACCAAGAGAAAGCCCTTGTGCTCTACATTCCTGGCATCCTACTCCCAATGCCTGTCATGCAGCATGCCACTCAGCACCCAGGAATTTGCAATTATCTCAGTCTAGCAGACACAGAAAAAGGCTAGACTTAACACTTGTTAACACTTGAGCAGCACAGCAGCCACCTCACTTTGAGCAGAAGACGTGAAGTCGCCTGCTCCCACAGCAGCTTTTTCAGATCATTCACTCCCATCTCTGCTGGGTGGCACAAAGCACCTATGTGCGTCATGGTCTTTTTTACAGTAGATCATGCATGCAGTCAATTTTGCATTGAAGTGAAGACACTTCATGCCTAGAAGAAGAAAAGCTTCTTGAAACTAGCAAAAGACTTTGAGCAGAGACTAAACAAGAGGTAACAGCAGCAGGAGAGGTTGGGCTTCTAATGTGCATCCAGAAAGGGTTGTGGTCAAACACTGTGCATAGGCAGACTTATTTTAAATAGACAAACATAGAATGCCAAAACCTTGCTACTGAGAAGGTTTTAAAATGTGGTTGTAGTACAGCAGCAGTAGCTGAGCCATAACACATGGCTTCCAAAATGTTCCTGGAAGTTAAATAATAACTGGAACAGGCACTGCATCCACTTAGCAGAGGTCTGATGGCATTATTAATGCCAGAAATCCAGCAGGCGCAGCTGTCAGCTTTCCCCAGTTGATTTGGCTCAGAGTTGGCCCTAAACACCCCAGGCCCTAAAGACCAACCTGGTCATAAAAGTTCTCCACCTAGAATCTTTGCTAGTTTGGGTTTTTTTTACTTCACCTTCAAGGTCTGCAATGACCCTGGTTTTGTTCAACAACACAAAAGAGACTAAACAGTAGAAACAAAAAGAAAGCCTCAAGTTCTTCAGAACCTGCAGGGAAAAACACACCAGGGGCAGGTAGTGATCCCAGTGGACACTGCATCTGCAGGACAGGTGCCGAGGGCTTCAGCCCTTCAACCCAGCAGAGCACTGCGAGGCTCACTAAGAATGTCTTTTTTGGAAAGGGCATTCAGAATGTTTTTTCAGGACAGGCTCAGTTTATCCAGGACTGTACAGTAGGGCTCCTGTGCTACTCCCTGGCTCCAGCTCAGGTGGCAGAGCACTGATGGAGCTGTACACGCCTTCATGCAGAGGCTGGGACATGGCAAAAGCATTAGCAGTCAGTCATTCCATTCTCTCAAAGCTTCAAGTTTTCTCAGGATTTTATTTTTAGAATTTTATTTGGATTTTTAATAAGCAACACAAAGCAAGTAAGCCGTAAAAACAAATAGACATGTCTTAAATGATTACAGATACCCTCCATTTCAGCCTAACAGTGTAAAGGAGCTGTGCTGCTGCAGAAGGATTTCTAGAAGGGAAGTCACTGAAAGCCAGACCTGACTGGAGTAGCCTTGATCTCCCAAGCCCATCACCCTCGGGAAGTTCCACAGACAAAGAGGAAGGCAGTTGGAGCAACAACATTTTTCTAGGGAAAACAATACAATAGGAGGGGAGTGCTGGCCTGGTGTTGGAGCTAGTCCAGCACCTGCCACAGAAAGGTGAGCTCTGATGTTCGCAAAAGCTCAGCCCAGGAATCAGCAGCTGCAATTCGAACCCCACTGAGTGCAAAGGGAATCCATCTATAAGTAAATAATTAGCACCAGCTTCATTCCCAGCTGCAAGTTAGCTGTTCTGCTCAGGGAGGACAATCAGCACTCGGGACCAACAGTCCTCTCTTCTTGTCCAAAGCTGCTTTTACACAATAGCAAAGGGGAAGAAGAGAGTACCCAGCTACAGGTTTCCAGAGCCAGCCGGGTCTCGCCCAAACTGGAGAAGTTTATATTTTCTTGCTATTGTAGTTAAAGCCTTTGAAGAGAAACAGCTTTTATCTCGGCCAAGCATTTTAGACAACTGAGAGCTACATTCTACAAATTCAGCTGTGCAATTCATCGAGGCCAGAATCATCAGGAAGCAGCAGTTATAGTTATCTGGCAAAGAGCAAGAAAAGGCATTCACATTCCTTCCCAGAGATCTCTCAGGCATTCAAATTACTGCTTTACAGACTATGTTGTGGCCACACCTGAGCTATTCCCCAAACGGTCACTGAATGCATTCCTGAGGGATCATCCGCAATCCGACGTGCATGCCAGCAGCCCTCGTCTCCAAACTACCAGCTATCAACCAACTGCACGCTCCAGTATGGCACGGGCAGGCAAATCTCATGCCAGCCTGGGTGGCAGTAGCTCAAAGCACCCATTGCCTGGGCTTAGCAGGGTTCCTTGAACATTTCCTGCCCTAACTTATCACAGCAGAAAGACTGGGGAGAAAATGCAATCCTGTTCAAAAGCTGCAACTGTGCTTAGGCATCAATGCTAATCTGAACACTGGCATCATCTACCGGGCTGTGGTGAGCAAAGTCTCCCCACACTCCTCTACTACCTAAGGCTGCAGCTATTTCTGCACAGCCGTGAGAGTCTGGCTCCAACACCGTGCCGAGCCCAGGTACGCCCAGCTAGAGCAGCATCGTCCTGCCGCATACTCCTGCAGGGCTGCGGGAGGGGTCAGTGCCCAGGGGAACTGGCTGCACAGGGAGAATACACTCCGGCACTAGTTTCCTGGTTTCTTCAGGAAAGACCTGAAAGCAAAGCTTCACCTATGAAGTAGCGATCATGAAGGACGCTGAGGAGGACAGGAGCTCACTGCCAGCCCCGACAGCCGGGCTGTGGGGCAGCCCCACGGCACACACAACTCTTTAAAAACAGAAGCAGCAAAAGCCCCCCCCAGCTTCCGAGCCCCCACTGCCCTGAGCCCCGTCACAGTCCCGCCAGGCAAAGGTCCAGCGCAGGAAAACACACAATTGAACAAGAAAACAACAAAACGGCTCGCCGGAGACGCACTCACCGATGGAGACCAGCTTGATGCTCTCCCGCTCCAAGAACTCCAGGGCCACCGAGACGTTCTCCAGCTGCATCTGGCGGAAGGTGGGCCGCTGGTGGTACTTGCGGTACATGCGCTTCTGGCTGAGCACCTCCAGCAGCGCGATCAGCCGCAGCCCGTCGCTCAGGTCATGCTGCAGGTTGCCGATGCGTTTGTTGACGCAGCGCAGGTGCTCGTTACACCAGCGGGTGAAGGTGTTCTGCTGGATCCGCTTCCAAGGAGCGTCCTCCGCCAGGTCCTTCTCGGTGGCGGGCATCTCGCCGTCGGGATCGGCCGCTCTCCGCGCGCCCTGACCCCGCGCCTGCGTGCTCATGGCCGGCCCTGCTCCGCCTCCTCGATCCGCTGTGCTCCGCCCGCGCCCCGCCCGACCGCCTGCGGGGAGGGAGGGAGGGAGTGGGAGAGAGAGAGAGTGAAGAGCGCCGCGCACAGCGGAGGCCCTTCTGCTTTTACTGCTCTCGTTGCCGCTGCCGCCTCCCCCGCTACCCGACCCACTCGCTCTGCGCGGCCCCGCGACGCCGCCCGGCCTTTATCCACGGGCTGCGGCACGCCCTCCGCCCCATCAACCCCGCGCCCCGCCGCACCGGCCCGCGAGGGCCGGCCTGGGATGGGATGGGCGCGGCGCGGTTCGGCTCGGATAGCCTAGCCTAGCCTAGCCTGGCCTGGCCTGGCCTGGCCTGGCCTGGCCGAGCCCTTGATAGACCGGGGACCACCCTGGGCTCACAGTCACCTGGCCGAGGTGCCGGGCGGGGCTGGGGCGCGGCCCCCAGGCACGGGCAGGAGCGCGGCTGGCCTGGCGCTACTGCCCGGCCAGGATGCAGCCCCCTCGCTCCACAGACAAGTTAAACCCGCGGCAGGAACTGGAGCGAAGCCCCCGACCCACCCGCACACCCCCACCACAGCCCTGCTCGGGCGGCACAGGTCAGGCCGCAGCCGTGGGTGGATGCAGCCACGGGCGGGTGACCCGCCGGGCCTGCGGAGCCGTGCGGGGTGGCCGGCAGAGCCGGGGCTCTGCGCTGGGGGGATTCGGTTCTGCACAGCCCGCGCCGGGAGAGGCTGAGGGTGCTCCCACGGGGTGCGATGTGGCTACGGGACGGCAACCCCTGTGCCGATACACGATTTTATCGGCCATTAGAAAATAATAGAAACCTCTAAAAGTAGTCAGTTACGGTTCGAATTCTTGGGGGTGTTGTTTGCTTTCCCCCCCACTTTTGTGACTGATTTCCTGGCGCGCCACTCCCTGCTGACATACAAGACTGTGACTTGCCGCTGACTCATTTGGTGACAACAGTCATTAGAACTACTCCAGCTGCCTTGCTTTTATACTGAGTTTTTGCAGGTCTCCAAGGCATCTCACGACACTTACAGGGTCCCTGAAAGCTGCAGTGAGGTGTCCCTGCGTGTCCCTCTCCCGAGGGAAGCCTGTGCCCACCCGCTCACCCAGCACACACTTACGGTGTTGGCTTTGCTGCCAGGAGCTGCTCCACTGATTCAAGCGAAGTGTGTGCCTGTCTACCTATTTACATTAAGGCTGCCACTCTGAAAGGTGCAGGTGTCTGTCAGAGAAAACAAATCCATTAAAATACAGTCAATAAAGTCTTATTTAATTAAATTACTATGGTCATTCTCAGCTAGAAAATTAGAATGCAGATGTCCAATTATTTTATTTCAAGAGTGTTATTCTAATGCCTCCACTAAACCATCACACCATGGTTTCTCTCCAGTGACCTAATAGATCCTTCCCCCAGAATAATTTATATTACATGCATTTGTTTACAATAAATTAAGAAAGACGAAAATATGAAGGTGAGGTAATGTGGGAGTTATGTCTAAACTTCCATTGTTCCCTAATCAGCATTGCCTCCTGTTTTAAAACTATCAAAGAAATCAGATCAGATTTGGTATACTGAAATGTTGAAGTGTATCTCACGGCACAGCAACCACTGCCCTTTCCTCAAATTACTGAGCCAAGCAGCAGGAAGCTGCTTTTATTATTCAAATAAAAACTGACATTAAGTGAGAGCTTTTATTTACAGACCAAAACCACTGACAGGGCACAGACATGTTGCAGCCAGGGTCAGTTGTGCCTCAGTGCAGGCTTGTCCAGCCCAGGGGAGAGCAGCCTGGAAACATGGAGCTGAGCCTTTTCTCAAGGACTTTTCTCCCATCATTCTATACTTCATCTTTTAATACATGCTAATTGCTTATTGACTTTGGCCTGGGCTGGGACTCCTTAGCAACCATTCCACATCCGGATTAGCTGATTGCTTATAATATTTTAATTTCCATTCCTTTTCACTGCCACACCTAGTAATGCACACTCTTCAATACCATTTTGTGCCCGTGCCATGCTGCAAGTTGAAGCTTCAGCCATTGTTTTTTTCTGTAACAAAGGTAGTGAATAGGAATTACATAGGAAAAAGACAGAATTAGTACTAGGACCTCTCTTTTTAACTTACGTATTTTGCTAAAATTTTCAATAAAGTTAATTTTTTCCATAGACCCAGCAAAGAAAATTTTCACCCCAGTGATATACTGTGCAGTGACATGCTCTGCACACATAAGAACAGTGGTTTCTTTGAGTGGTTTTCTACCACTCCATCCATCCATCCATCCATCCATCCATCCATCCATCCATCCATCCATCCATCCATCCATCCATCCATCCATCCCACCAGAAGCAGTGAGGCACAAAACCAGATGTGAAGTGCTCAGCAAAGCTCTGGCACAGACATGCAAGCTCAGCTCCCTCTGTCAGACTCAGGACAAAGGGCAGTGGCACAGTCGAGGCTGTTGCTGTTGGGACCATGCAGGGTTGGTGGGGTGCTGGAGGTCTGCATGCAGCAGCCTGTGTCACAGCTGCCCTTCCCTGCACATCACCTCTTGATCCGAATTCAGCCTTTTGCATCCTAGCTGCTTTCATGATTAATGGGAAACACTGCTTTATGGGAAGAGAATGAAAAAAAAGCAAAATAATTTCTTTTTTCTGAGGAGCAGATCTTGATTTGTTCCTTTCTTCCCAGTTACAGATGACCCTCACAACTACAGTCTGATCAATATTGGTTGATGGGAAGTGAAGAGGGGCAGCCCCTGCCTGCATGGCACCCCATTGCCTGCACAGGTGACTGGGATCAGGAGAGGCCACAAATGGCCACAAATGTGATATCCAGCTGTGGCAGCAACTGCAGGGCTGGGCATCAATGCTTGGTCTCATCTACTGATGAGAGAGTCCCTCTGTACTGCTCTGTCATCAGATTCTTCTTGGGGTCATATTTGACCTGAAAAACTGTATTTCCTTTGAAATGAAGTTGGGAGACAGTTTAACACAAGTGAACCCGTGTTTCAGGTTTCATCAGGAGACACAGAAATAAAAACAAGCTAACCTGTGAATCTGTACTTGCTGGAATACCATCTTGGTACTGTATATTATTACAAATTAACTAATGTATGCCTTGCAGAAATACCTTCTGTGCATATTTATATGGGTAGATATTTGTGTGGATGTATGTATTTAAGCAGAAAGAGAGGGAGATTTCAATGCTATGCTCTGGGGTGGATACTTTTTTCTTTTGATTTGTCCTGTATGACAAGAATCTTTCCGTTCCATTCTTCCTTTACTTGCTAGATGCAGATACAAGGAAGGAACACTGTCATTGCTTTCTTCGTTCTCTTTAAGAAGTTGTACACAGCAATGATTTTTTTTTCACCGTTTTAAAAATACTCTTCCTCTATGGTAATTCACTGCAAAGCTGAATTTAAAAAGACCCCATTTAATTCAGCAGCAGAGGGCTTCCTCTGCCACATACACACTGTTTTATCATTAAACTGCTCAGAATATTTTGTATTTGAAAATACAGCCCTGACAAATGGAATAAACTGTAATGGCAATTCATTATGACATGCTCTCTTTTTAGTAAGAAGTCACTGCAGAATGTCTCTCAAACCAGAATATGGCATTAAGCTCTCTGAATTCACAGGGAGTTGCTTTTCTAGCAGGATTTTAAAAAATCAGGAGCACAGTTTAAACTGTAAAGGTAAATAAAAGTTGGCTGACCTTTACAGGTCTTTTGCTGCTCTTTTTGGGATCATTAACAATCCTTAATGGAAATTTAATCTCATTTATCATATCCTCAGGGGCCATGGAATGGTACCATGGTGCTCCATGATGGACACTTCCCATTAGTTTTTTGGAGCATACTAAGAGCAGAGGGAAATGGCAGATCTAACAGTGGCTGTTTCACTGAGGAAAAGTCTGTCGAAGCCTGGTTTTGCAAAAGCAGAAGGGTGTGGGGTGCCTTTGCTGACATCAGTGAACAGCACATGATGGGGTGACTACAGAAGTCAGGTCTGTTTCAGGGTAATCAACTTGTCACAGTCTCATGTGATGGTATGTTCTTGGATTCCTCCAAGTCATGGGCCCTACATGAGAGATCCCAGCCATTTGGGACACTGTACATGCTCTCTGCTTGACACATTATTCAGCAACAGATTGCTTTGATTGTAAGAGGAAAAGAATCAGAATTAATCTCAACTATTGATCCAACATCTGCACACTTTGCTTAGAGCAGGAGTCAGCCATGGCTGAGCATTCAAGATGAGGCTTGGCAGGTAAGAGGACTTTTCTCTGCCCTGGCAGGTTGTGCTTTAGTTATCACCTCTCTGAGGATCTCTGCTACAGAAATGTCACCTTTTAAATATGTCAGTGGTGCTGCTAATACACGAGGAGCAATGACATTTTTTTTCCTACACTACAACTAACCCTACACAAGTGACTTTGAAGATGCATCATATCTCAGCAGAAATGCGTGGTGAAAAGCCAGCAGGATGCCTCCATCTTTTCCAAAGGTTTCTGTCAAAGCAGCAGCCCACTGGAAGTTTGTACCCTGGGGCTGTCAAACTTGTGAGTTGTCAGGGCAAAGGCTTGGAAAAAGAATAACTGGGCTATAGCACCCGGGTAGCTTTAGAAATTTATCAGGAGATTTTAAATATTTATAATTTTTTGGCACATAATAGCCTTATCCAAACACAGGACAGCATTGTGCATTAAAACAAAAGCCACGCATAACAAATGCCATAAAATAAATTGTAGCACATTCAAAGCAGTGTGCAGATGCTAATCCTCAGATCCCCACAGGGCAGCTCGTCCGCTAACCCAGCAGCCAGCCAGCAACGCTAAAGATCAGCAGCTGTGGCTCACAGTCGTTAAAGGTTTGCCTTTTCCGAAGCCACAGGCACTGTAACTCAAAGGGATTTCATGACTAAGTGACCATAAATGGCATTGCTGAGCAGTCGGCAGCACCGAGCCTGGCTCAGCATCACAGCCGGGTCCTCCCAGCCTCCCGTGTCAGAGGTTGCCAAACACACTGCACACTTTCTTCACCCGTTACCTGTTTACTGGGTTCTGAAAGACAAGAGAAGTGTTTCTTCTCCATTCAAAATTCTACTGATGAAGTAGACATTAAACCTCTCCTTTTGTTACCATGATTCCTACGAAGTGAAGCCAAACCAAGCCGTTCAAGTCAAAGCATGAATCAAATGGATATTGCATCATATGGATTGCATTTTCCTTATTCAGCAGCTATATGGAAGGCAAAGAAGCTCTTCATTATACAGATATTGGCTAGGGCCTTTGATACAACTTGTTATGAGTTTTTCCATCTTCTGTTTCCTCCTCTGTTATCCAAGGAAGACAGCAATATGAGAGGCTGCAGCAGCAGTTCAGTTCAAATCAGACAGGGGGATGTCTTTAGGCAGAGAAATCTCTAGAAATATGCTGAAAAATATAACTTGTTCTAGAATTTGCATTGAAATTTATATTTGGAAAGTCTTTTCAGGCAACACTTGCTTCTAGTAGCAGTTGTGTTTGGGGCAATTTTCATCTCTGTGTCTAGAAGAACATGGTTTTACTTCTGTATAGAGTTCTTGCTGCATTATATATGTATGTATATATATATATGTCTTGCTGCATTATATATGTATCCAGAAGCTGAAACTGGTGCCAAAAGCAGCATCCATCTGACAAACACAGTGTTTTGCCAGAACTTGCAGTGCTGCTTTTGCCTTGGGTCCCAGGGAGACCCACAGCTGGAATTTAAAGGTCTGTTTTTGACACAGGTTGTAAACAGCTCAAAAGCAAGGCTGCTTGTGCTTTTGGCTATCTTGAAATCAGAGGAGAAAACTAAACTGAAATCCATCTAGCACATACTGAAAGAGCAAGGACAGGGCATTCCCTGGGAGTGTCTCATGCAGGAATTCACCTAATTTATTTGTCCAAAATACCCTTGCTGCTTGTTCCATAGAAATGTGATAAAGTTCATCTATCTCTTTTTCTTGGTTCATTATTTTTCTGACTGATAAACTGCTGCAGGGTGTTTAATTTTACTTCTGTTTTGTGAAGCTGATTTTAAATGAAAAAAACCACATCCAGCCATGTATAAGCATTTCTCTCTGCAAAATCCAGACAAAGTCGCATTGGTACCTGAGGACAGTGCCTGGCAGTGCAATTGTCCCTGCAGCAGTGCCTGCTCTCAGCCAGAACCCCCCACCCCACCCCCAGCTCCAGGAATGCAGCAATGGTTGCACTGTGGGTGTCCCTGTGAAACATAGCTTACCCAAATAAATGTGACTTGACATATCAAACATGAAGTTGAAAAATAATTTGAAATAGCAGCTCATTTTTAAAATAACTCAGGATCTGATTTCATGACCTGGGAAGTCAGATCCTATACAAACCCACACAATGCTCCAGTGTGCAGCTAATCAGGGCTTCCTGCCCCTAGCAGATACTGCAGGCACGGGCCTCATTAGACATTTTCTCTGCTTACTTCCAACCTTACTTACTGCTTGTGTTTGCACTCAGGGTAACCAGAGTTCTCTTCCTAAGATGATACACCCATTTTTCTCAGCATTTGAATTTCTGTGCTTTTACTCCGTGAGTTGGAGTTTGCAAGAGTGACAGTGTAAAGTTGGAATTAAGCATCTCACGTCTGCCAGAGCTCATGGACTGCACAGAATTCCAAGTGTTTCCCAGTTACTTTTCAGGAGCTGTTGTAACCTGAGATACAGATGAATAGTTTTGTTTGACTTCAGAGGAGTAGCCAAGCTCCTCCTAGGGACAGCTGGATGTAGCATAGGAAGGAACGCTTTCCAGGGGAACAGTGTATATTTTTTAAACAAACCAAAACTCTGCTGTATGACATAAACAAAATTGTTGACCTATGTCCAGCCAAAGGGGGAGTTTGTTTGGCTCTCCTGGCACACACCCCAGGATGCAGCAGTGGGGTGAGAATGCCAGTGCACAGTGAAAACACAAAATCCCAGCTATTTCAGAGGAAAGGCATGACACTGTGGTGCTCACTTCCACCGACCCCACTAGAGTGTTCTCATGATGGCGAATAACCAACCCCAAAAGCACTTTTAAGTGGATTTGCCTTCTGCAAGAGGCTGAAGTCATGCTTCTTTCTCCTTTTTAAACATTCTTACAAAAATATTCCCAGACAGAAGTCTTGCGTAAAAGAAGCTTTAAGTCTACTGACTCATTTGAAAGCTGCTTTATGAGCCCCTACATGGGCTGATAAGCCTTGCCTGGTGCATAAGGACACAAGGACTGTACATTGTTCTGCTGCTCAGCTCATGCAGTCCTGGCAGCCTGGGCTTGATCCAGCCAAGCAATTAGAGAATTTAACTTCCTCCATAAATACTTGTACGTGTGAGGCCATGTGTTTGGGGGCATTCCTCTACTTGAAAGGAATCTAAGGTTTTAAACATGTTGCAGAACCAGAAGGAATGGCAGAGGCCTCTGAGGACAGCATCACATTGATTTGGGTGAGAATTAGGAATAATAAAAAGCAGAAGAAAAGCACTTGGACCTGGCCAGCACTCACCAACCTCAAGGCACCCTTCCCCCTGCGTAGCTGTTAGTCAGTTCTGCTATTAGTGAGTATATTGCAGCATAACAATGTCCTGCAGCTGAGCTCTGCCCAGCAACACCCTCAGAGAGGAAAGGCGGGTGTGAGGGTTCAAGAAGCAGCAGCAGGGGGAGAAAGGCGGGGTGTTGTCCCGGAACAAATGGAGGACACCACCCCAGGGTGGCCAGGAGGAAGGTGGTGGTTTGGAAAACCCTGAGCTGTGTGTGCCCTGCATGAACTACAGGGCTGGGTGTCTGGGAACAACTCAGCAAGGGTTTGTCCAAAAAACTGGAGTTCTCAGATGGGACAAAAATGGGCAGGAAGAAAGCTGAATAGATCACCCTCCCCAAGGCACAGTCAATGCCTTACCAATTCCTAGGATCTTCTCTGGCTGTTTACTTACCCTAAAAAATGTGAGATTCCCCTGAGGGGATCCTCACTCTGCTCTAGCTCAACCTTTGGGTTATAGGGCAAAACCTACAATTCCCAGGTTCCTGTTTTTCTCCAAATGATGATTCCTGGATTTTGTGAAGCAGGCCAAAAATCACTGGCTCAAAAAAAGAGGAAGAAGGGAAAAAAAAGGACTAAAAGCTATACTAATGAGAGACGGTGGCATTAGAAAGGTGTTATTGGTGGAACTAGCTGGGCAGCTGGCACCTCTTGCTCCTTGTGTGCCTGGTAGTCCTGAAATGGGAGATAATATTGAGAATGAGCCCAGTCACAAGCTGTCTAATTGAAAAAGATCAAAAAGTAAAAATAGCCCCTTTTCAATCAAGGAACTATGTATTTCAAAGGGCAATTCAGCCACTGCAGCAGCTGGTGCTGCACTTCACATCAGCCATCTGGTACTCCAAGCCAGGAACTTTGTAAGTATTGTCACTTCCCTACCAGCTAAAACACCAACCAAGAGCCTGGTATGACACAGAAGGGGAAAACCAGAGCCCTGGCAAGCCCAGTCCTACTAATCAGAGTGAGCAAGAGCCAAATGTAAAAGGGGAACAGTGCTGGGGCATTGTTTGAGAACCCTTTTTGAGGGTGGTCACTGTGCCTTAGTTCCATTGCCTCATTGCTGCAATAGTGGTTGTAGAGAAGGGGGGAGGGAAGAATGAGTTATCGATAGAGCAGCCCCAGGTAAGTGGTTTTATCTTTACAGCCCTGGTGATAACATAGTTTGCAGCAGGATGGGGGTGATCTGATCCAGCTGGGGCCAGTTGTGCTATGTGGAAGCCCCACAGGGGCGTGGCAGCGAGGATGTCACCAGGCTGCAGGAGCTCTGCAAAGCTCTGGGTTATCATCACTGCCCTCTCAGAGGCACTGGATGTTTGCACAGGCACAGCATGGTGGCCGCCCAGGTGCCTCTGGGGGCCCTTGTTTGCTTTTGGCTTCTCTGAGGCTCAAGCCTGGGGAGGGAAATGGCAGCAGCTCCTTTAGGGACCAGAAACAGCCTCCAGATTGCAAGATGCACCATGAAGGCCAGGTGCACCCACAAGAAATCTCCTTTTCCTGTTCTCTGCACAGCCATTGTCTTCTGGCTATACGTTCTCTTTGTTGAACTTTGTATTTAAAACTCTTCCTCTGTTCTGCATGGACTTAGTTCCTTTGGCACGGCCATGGCTGGCTGGCAAGCAGCTGGTATGACTGTGTCCTAAAGCATGGGGCTGAGCGGGGCACATGCCAGCACACCTGTGTTATCTCCGCCTCTCTGGGAGCAGTAGGTGGGAAGACTCCACAGTGGAAGACTTCAGTCCTGTGGGAAAAACACCAATCTGGTGCTGCTGGTGTTCAGCTGGCACAGGTACTGTGCCACAGCCGCAGCCCAGAGCCTGGGAGCTCCATGGAGGCGGATGAGCCATTCCCTGTTCTGTGACAGGCTGGTTTGGCCCCACAGAAGCCTTCCTCCTGCTCCCTCGCCAGCCTTGGCAGCGGTCTGCTGAGTTTTCCACGGCTCTCACAGCAAATTTTCCTTTTGCTAAGCAGAAATCCTCTCCCAGGTTCCTTGACAGCAGCAAAGTTCCAGTAGCGAGGTGGCAGGGGGTGATGAAGAAGTTGAAAACCAGTCAAGTACAACTGGAGAAAGCTTGGTTGTCTGAGAGGGGCAAGGCCGGTTTCCCTTCCCGGCAGATCCAGCCGCTCTGACAGCTCCTAGGAGCACGGATGAGGAGGGCAGGGGGTGCCTGAGAGCCCAGCCCGGCTCCGTGGCCGCGGCCCCGTTCCCGCGGCCCCGTGCCCCCTCAGGGCGAGCCGCCCCCACACAGCCCTTGGCACTGCTGCCCCCTGCCGGCCCGCGGAGCCCCGCCTGGCCCGGCCCGGCCCTCACGGCGGCCCCGCCGCTCCCGGCGCCGGACAAGCCCCAGCAAAACGCCTTATTGGTTTCATTTGGTAGAACTCCCTACTAAAAAACCCCGCAGCGGTGAAATCATAGAGCCATAGAATCGCTTAGGCTGGAAAATCCCTCTAAGATCACCAAGTCCAACCATTAACTCAGCACTGCCAAGCTGCCACTAACTCATGTCCCTCAGTGCCACAGCTACATGGCTTTTAAATACCTCCGGGGATGGTGATTCCACCACTGACCTAGGCAGCCCATTCCGGTGTTTGACAGTGCTTTTAGTGAAGAAACTTTCCCCAATATCCAATCTAAACCTACCCAGGTGAAACTTGGGGCTGCTTCCTCTTGTCCTGTCACTTGTTCCACCTGGGAGAAGAGGCTGACCCCACCTGGCTACAATCTCCTTTCGGTGCTGTAGATCCATAAGGTTCCCCCGAGCCTCCTTTTCCCCAGGCTGAACACCCCCAGCTAGTCCCAAGGTACTTGTGCTCCAGCCCTTGCCCAGCTCCCCTGCCCTTCTCTGGACACACTCCAGCACCCCAAAGTCTTTGTGTAGGGAGGGGCCCAAAACTGCACCCAGGATTGGAGCTGTGGCCTCAGCAGTGCCCAGCACAGGGGACAATCCCTGCCCTGGTCCTGCTGGCCACACTACTGCTGACACAGCCAGGGTGCCACTGGCCATCTTGGCCACCTGGACACACCGGGGCTCATGTTCAGCTGCTGTCAACCAACATCCCCAGATCCTTTTCCAATGGGCAACTTTCCAGACACTGCCCCAAAATCACACAAAGCCTGTGCAGCCGATGGGTTCATTTGCACTCCCCAGGCCCTGAGAACCACAGCGATGGGGTGGGAGCAGGGAAGGGGCTGTGCTGCCCCTGCTGCGGCCTGGGAGTATCTTCTCATGCCGCAGGAATGTGATTATGTCATGGCGAGTCCCCCACACGCCCCGCTGCTGCCTCCCAGCCCGCTGCCGGCTGACAGCTCTGGGAAGCATCGTTACTGCTGAAATGGAGGCATAAATTTCTGCTGGCAGGGCTCCTGGCTGTAAAAACTTGTAAGCCGTAACAACCTCTCACTGCGACAAAGTTACTCCGACATTTCCCATGGTCCTGGTCCCATCCCTCCAAGCTGGGGGCAGGAAGAGGGGGAAAAGGTTTTAAAAACTTTTCATTTTCCTTATGTAGTTGAGCGTTACCGGGGGCGATATTTCTGCCTGTGCATGAATTCTTCCTGCTGAACTCATGGGGCATGACGCACCCACAGGAGGGGAGAGCATGCCCAAGACAAGAGCGGCTGAAGTACACTCCTGCTGAGCTACTCTTTCTGAGGATTTGTATTTCTTTTTCCAGCCGAGGAGTTTTATTATAACAGAAAGAACATGAGATTTTTATGAGTGATTTTACAAATTAGTTCCTCAAATTGTTTGCAGCAGCACAAGAAATGTTGCAGTCATTAAAGTTCATAGAAAGTATCAAATGCTCCATCACCGCAAAGCTCTTCCTTGTGCAAGAGAAACAAAGCAAAGTCGCCCCTGGCATGTTTAGACCTCTGACTCAGAAATGCTGCTCATCACCTCTCCACCACAGTGTACAGCAACTCATCCTGCCCTTGTGCACTTTGCTAGAACGAGCCCAGAGCTGAACCAGCACAAACCCAGCTACAAACATGATTTTAAAAACAAACAACTAATTATTTCCATTCACCTCATTTAATTTGGGCTCATGCAGAAATGGTGTTCATCCAATAGTCCAAAATATGTCACGTATTAGGAGCTAAAGAGTCCAACCCAATGAATGAGTCATCACCCAGTGGATGAAATCCCATATCTTCATGGCTGCTCATAAATAAGACAAGCTCAACTTTATAGTAAATCATAAGTAAACAATGAACTATATGAAAATCAGACTCAGCTGTGTTATAACTGCATGGGCACAGTGCCCACAGAGAAATGAAAAGCGAATGTGATACCATCATTGTTTGGCTTTGGAGACAGAGGACTGAGACTCTGAAGAGGGGTTTTGATGCATGTAGCAGGGCAGTCAGACACCCAGGCCTTTAAGGCCACTGCAGATGCCTGTTTGCAATAAATAACACATTATCCTGGCCATTAGCACTTCTGAACCTCAGATTCCAGTGGGCAGATTTTCTTAAGTTATTGTCTGGTATCTTCTTGCAACAGCCCAAAATCTGCGGGCAGCCCTCTCGTGTTCTTGCAGCCTGCTCCTTCTTCAGTGCTCGCTCCTAGAGGGAAATGAAGAGCAGCAAAAAGCTGTTCCTTCACCCTGAGATGAGGATCAGTACATCCTGTGCATCCCTCATAACCATACCCTGAGTCCTGGGCTGGATTCACAGAGCTGGCTGGAGTTTTTGATTTAATAACTATTTGAACCAGTGTTGTGAGAGAAGGCAAGAAAAGCAGAAAGTATTGATCAACCTCTATCTAGTTAAAAAATTAAGAGCATATAAAGCACAGTATTGAAATAACTGGAAGCCAGACCACACTGCAGATAGCCCAGAAGGGCCAGGCAAGAGCAGGTATGTTGAAAGCACTGAGAAAGACTCTGGCACATGGTCATGAAGGGATCCTTCTGCAGCAGGGGCAGCTGAAGCCACCTCCAGGTCTGAGCTCCATTGCGACCCCAGGGCCCTGGCCACAAGAAGCTCATGGGACTGCAGCCAGTTTTGCCGGGACATTTACTCCAATAAAAAATATCTTTCTGTTCCTGAGAAAGAGAAGTGTTTTGCTATCTTGTCAAACACTCTGGGAGATGTCTTATATTTGTATTCAGGTTAATGGTGGCAGTGGGATACAAAGACGATTACAGGAAGCAAATCCTTGAATTTTCGGGAAATCCAGGATGTAATTGAATGTGCTAGAGGGTAGACAAGGTTGACAATCTCAAAGGATATTCTTTTTTCATTATACTGACACTGTGCAGGTAATCATTTATTGGCAGAGCTGCTATTGCCTGAAGAAAGTGCTCCAGGGATAGGTGCCTGACAGAGGAGCCAGCTTTGAAGTCTTCCAGATCTGCATGGGCTTTGTGGTACACTCTGAAGTGGAGATGTCCTGCTGCTCCCCCACTGTACCCTTCTCCCCTCAAACACAGCAGAGCAGCTCAGGCTGCCTTTCAGAGAGCAGTGAGGCCAAGACAGTAGCTGTCTGGCTATAGGAAGGGAAGAGACCAAAGCAGCTTTTCCCTGAGAGAGCAAAGCTCCAGCCTCTGCCAAAGTACACAAGGACACAGACCGCCTTGTGGCTGTCCCTGCAGAACAGGGGCAGGGGCAGATGAGGATATCCGTTCTACAGTGATGTGTCCAGACACGGGGGAGGGCTCTGAATGTGTCACAAGAATGAAAGCCCAGAAGAGGCCCAAGCCTGGTCACAGGCACTTGGTCCATCCCAAGGGATGCAGGGTCTCATGCGCGGGAATGGGGCCTGGCTCCCTTCCTCCTTCCTGCCCCGACATGACTACATTTCTCTAAAAGGCTGAGAACAGTTGTGCCCTCTCAAGAATCCATAGATGATTTACAAGTCCTCTCATGAGGCCTGCAAAGAGCTCCTCTGGCTCCCTGCCTTCCTGATGGTCCTTGACCCAAGTGGCTCTGGCAGTCAGAGCAGCCTGGGCAGTACCACAGCGTCAGCTCAGGCTTTTCCCAAAAAAGATGCTCTGAGGAAGCTGTTTTATTTTCTCAACCCTTGGTACAGTTGTAACAGGCCAAAGCACAGATAATATCCAACCAGAGATGTGACTGCACAAGCCCAGATCACTACTTCCTGTCCAAGCAGAGATCCTCTGTATATATTCTCTTTTTAACATTGGAAAATTATTGTACTTTAATAAAGTTCTGTAAATGGATGAATAATTTCCACAAGGAAAGAATGTTAAACTTGCATTGGCACAACATTACTTCTAATCAAGTGATCTTCATAATTCTCCAGAACAAGCAAAACTTCATATTTTCCATACGTTACCATCTTTGTCACCCAAAGTACTTTGTATTCAATAAAAATACCAGCTTTCATTAAAGAAAAAAACCCTTTTGGTGCACAGTTTTTCTGGCATTGCACATCTCTGGTTCACTCACTCAACATGTTTAGAATTAAATCTCAAAACCTTAACTCACCCTCTAATGATCTGTTTGTTTCCAGATTCATATTCCCACAATATGTTTGCTGACAGCAGTTGGGCTCTTTGACAAAAGTCAAGAAATTTTTCCCAACAATGTATATTTGCTTGGTTCTGGTGAATTACAGGGGAAGGGTGCAGGCTGTACAAGCTGTCACCAGTAACGTGACTGTAAGACCAAGTGTAATTTATTTAGTACAAGCTAAATGTTTATACTAAGTGTTCTTTGTTCCGAACATTATCACTTCAACATTGAGCTTTTTATGAAGAGAGTTGTGAGAAAGGTTGAGCCCTGTTTTGAAAGGATTTTTAAATTTAGCATCACTATGACTTGGAGCCAAAACTCCGATGCATACAGTTCTCAGGAGCATGATGGCAAAAAGCTGCTTCCCTTGGTTTCAGGCGCTTCTAAACTGTTGTTTTTGAATTTGTAGTATGTGTTAGAACTGAATAAGAGCAAACCAATTCTTGAAAGGATATGTTGTTTCAAAATAAATCCAAAATCTTACACTCCAAATAATGTTCAATGTAGTACTTTGATATAATTGCACCTTATCCCTTTCTCCCACTCTTAAAATAATCCCTTCAAATTCATATTGATTTCACAAAGCACTTTGACCTCAACAGAAACAAAACATACTGGGATGAAATCTGGTCCAGTATTCCTCAGCCTTTCTCACCTGCCCACTGATGGATGGGGTCTGGAAGGTGTGTCCCCACCTTGGTGTCCACATACAGCTGCATTTCAAGTGACAGTGGCAAGCAGCCCTTTAATAAACCAGTGGCACCAGTTTATTAAACTGATTATAAAGCTAAACTAAGTCTGTGATACCTGGAGAGTCCAGGATATTCTATCTTTAAAAAGTCAAATGCAAGTTACTCTGTTAGAGGAGTATTGGAGTTTATCAGCAGCATGAATAATCTCATTCCATATAAACACACTTGAAAACTGCATCCAGTATGATATTTGCCATTCAGAAAAGACAAGAAGAAGAAGAGCAGCAAGGAGGATGATGTCTATGGCACAGGAAACCCACCTTGTAGTGAAGGGCTTCGGGATCCTGATCTGCTGAGAAGGTCAAAGCCAGATGTGGTTGCGAGCTGCAGCACCTGCATGGAGAGAAAAATGTCAGAGGCGAGGGACTTCCACTTCCCAGGGGAAAAGTGACTCATGGCAGAAAGCTACAGCTAAGCAGCCACACTAGGGAAATATATGCTCAAACAGGAGTAATTTTACCTTGTGAACAGCTAACTGTACCCTTAACTATCTCTTACAGTAGATCCTCCACCTCTCATATGGAAGAAAGAATCAATGTCAGATTTTTCTCTAAAACACATGTAATTTAAATAGGAACAGTTGAAGGCAGTTGTCCCACCTCACATACTGTGTACTTCATCCTAGTCCCTGTTTTCTTGGGAGCAATTCATCCTATGAACAGTGATTCCAAGCTTTACTCCTAGAAAGCATTAACATCTTATTATTACTTCCACTTTTACAGCAACTAGAATTATCCTTGTTTGCTCATTGAAAAACATTTTAGACACAACAAATACAACACTTCTGCGTTTATCTGAAGAAAGGAAATCCTTTCTGCAGACTCCCCTTTGGTCCCTGCTGAGCTGCCAACTCCAAAGCCTGCAGAATGCCCAGCAGCATGCAAGGGTGTTTCTCTGGGGTGTGAACTCTCCTAGAGATAACAACTTTATGGCACAAGCATTGTTCTTTACCAGTACCCTGTTTTCACAGGTATTTAATGAATAAGCTTTCAACTGCAAAAACACAGGCTGGGATCAAGAAGGAAAATGACCTTTGTGCTTGCGATTGTATGTTCAAGTAGTTACGCTTATTTTCCTCATTAACATATAGGAATCCCTTTTATGTTAACGCACTTTATTTAATTCTAACAGGCTTTTTGTTGTATTTAAAAAAATCTAAAGGGAAACAGAAAAAAAGTCCCATTGTTCTCCCACATGTTTGTTTTCACTACAACTACTAAGAGGAAAAGCCCTTTACAAAAACAGGATACAGCAGACTTCTCTACGCTGTGCACCCCCCGCCACAGACTCAAACACTCTGGGCATGACTGCAGTGGAAATCGAGAGTCCACAGAAAGTCATCAGTGATTGAAAAACATCAATGGGAGTTTTATTATCAACTTGAATGAGAGTAGTATCAAGTCGTTGCTGAATAAACCTCACCAGCCTGGGCAGGTTCTGCTGCCCTCAGACAAATTACCACCCGCCTTAGGACATTTTCTCTGTGACATTAATTACAGAGAGAGGGGCAGACTCCACCGTCGTGGAAAGGCGTTAAGTCAATGACAAAAGCCATAGCATACGGCATCACTTCCCAGCAGTCCTAAGAGACAAATCACCAGGGAACCATGTGATGTCACCTACGTCAGGTGCTGCCTGGGCCCAAGAGATGCTCCACATCCCCCATGGATCTTACTGAGCAGCCACAGGCTGTCTCTGGGGTGCCCTCAGGAGTGGGGCTCCCCACTGCATTTCTACTAATGACTTTTTAGAGCTCCTTTCTTAATGTATCCCACGGCCTCCTTTCCCCCCTCTTCGATTATTGCTTCCCCTGATGAAGTTTTGCCCAGTCAGCAGAGGGGTTCCTGCCTGTGCCAGCAGCCCTCAGGAAAGGCCAGAGCTGAGGCAGGGGAACTTGTAAGCTGCACTCACTGCAAAGCACATTCCTGTGGGTTGTTGTTAAGAAGATAATAAAAATTGCTGTTTTCTTTCTCTCCACACATTAGCATTTGGAAGAGTTCATGCTTCCAAAGAATAACACTGACTTGTTCTCCGTGATACAGAAGAATAAATCAAATGCAATTACCAGGAGACCTGCATTTCTGTAATCAAGAGCATCATCTCTGGCCAGAAAGTACCTTGGGGGAATCAAGTTCTAGCGACTGGGAGGCCAGTAAAGAGCAATTCGAGCTTTTCTGACTGAATTGTGGTGATTGCACTCCCATTCGCCTGGGCAGAAACTACCACTGAGCAGCCTGGCAACCTCCTTCAAACACCATCCCAAGAGCATTTCAGTTAAAAAAAAAGTCTCAGATTTTAGGGAAATATGTCTTCTGATTTCTTTCTAAGTAAAAACATAAAATGCCATACGGGTTGAGGATATTCTTGTAGTGAAGAGAACAGAATATGGTTTTAGTTTTATAGGATTGTGGTTCTTCTTGTTTTTCTTTTAACTATGTTAAGTAAGCCTTGTTTCTTCACTAGAAACTATCATGACTTGATTTAGCCATGCTTTCTGAACAAGATAATTCTATCGTGTAAAATGATTACATTGCAATGTAAATTATATGAGAAATGTTTATGCAAATCCTTGGGTAAAACAATACCACTTTATTACCGCAAAATAAACTTTCGGATTACTGACACTTTGTCTTTGAAGAGAGTCTGCCATGGCTCAATAAACTGAAGAGCCAGCGAGACAGCACAACAGGCTATGCCTGATACTACTTAGAATCAGACCTTTCAGTGCAAGGGGGAAAAACCCCAATTTCCACTTATATAAAAATCTATCATTGTTTAGAAACTGCAAACTGACTGGCTGCTTTTTGCATTTATTGGTAAATCTCTGACCATCATCAGAGGACAGGGCTAAATAATGTAGCTATCATTCCTTCCTCATCAGAGAGAAATAAACCCTCAGTGTCCTCCCTTGCTGCATGCAAGGAGTTCAACGACAAAACTCTGTTTTCCCAAGCTCTCGGTATCTGCTGACTGGGTGTCCCAAAAGGCAAGAAATCACAATTCCCCAGGCAGCGTCGGGACAAGCTCACTTCGAACAACTCTTTATCTGAAAGCAGCACAGGGACAGCTATCCGTGCACTCCATCCCACGGACCTCCCTCGCTGCCATCGCCCTCCGGCCCCAGCCCCGGGTCCCGCACGGTGCCCGGTGCCCGGGGCAGGTCCCGCACGGTGCCCGGGGCAGGTCCCGCACGGTGCCCGGGGCAGGTCCCGCACGGTGCCCGGGGCAGGCTCCGCACGGTGCCCGGGGCAGGCTCCGCACGGTGCCCGGGACAGGCTCCGCACGGTGCCCGGGGCAGATCCCACACGGTGCCCGGGGCAGGTCCCGCACGGTGCCCGGTGCCCAGGGCAGATCCCGCACGGTGCCCGGTACCAGGGGCAGGTCCCGCACGGTGCCCGGGACAGGTCCCGCACGGTGCCCGGGGCAGGTCCCGCACGGTGCCCGGGGCAGGCTCAGCGCGGTGCCCGGGGCAGGCTCCGCACGGTGCCCGGGGCAGATCCCACACGGTGCCCGGGGCAGGTCCCGCACGGTGCCCGGGGCAGGCTCAGCGCGGTGCCCGGGGCAGGTCCCGCACGGTGCCCGGTGCCCAGGGCAGATCCCGCACGGTGCCCGGGGCAGGTCCCGCACGGTGCCCAGGGCAGATCCCGCACGGTGCCCGGGGCAGGTCCCGCACGGTGCCCGGGGCAGGTCCCGCACGGTGCCCGGGGCAGGTCCCGTACGGTACCCAGGGCAGGCTCCGCACGGTGCCCGGTGCCCGGGGCAGGTCCCGCACGGTGCCCGGGGCAGGCTCAGCGCGGTGCCCGGGGCAGGTCCCGCACGGTGCCCGGGGCAGGCTCCGCACGGTGCCCGGGGCAGATCCCACACGGTGCCCGGGGCAGGTCCCGCACGGTGCCCGGTGCCCAGGGCAGATCCCGCACGGTGCCCGGTACCAGGGGCAGGTCCCGCACGGTGCCCGGGACAGGTCCCGCACGGTGCCCGGGGCAGGTCCCGCACGGTGCCCGGGGCAGGCTCAGCGCGGTGCCCGGGGCAGGCTCCGCACGGTGCCCGGGGCAGATCCCACACGGTGCCCGGGGCAGGTCCCGCACGGTACCCAGGGCAGGCTCCGCACGGTGCCCGGTGCCCGGGGCAGGTCCCGCACGGTGCCCGGGGCAGGTCCCGCACGGTGCCCAGGGCAGATCCCGCACGGTGCCCGGGGCAGGTCCCGCACGGTGCCCAGGGCAGATCCCGCACGGTGCCCGGGGCAGGTCCCGCACGGTGCCCGGGGCAGGTCCCGTACGGTACCCAGGGCAGGCTCCGCACGGTGCCCGGTGCCCGGGGCAGGTCCCGCACGGTGCCCGGGGCAGGCTCAGCGCGGTGCCCGGGGCAGGTCCCGCACGGTGCCCGGGGCAGGTCCCGCACGGTGCCCGGGGCAGGCTCAGCGCGGTGCCCGGGGCAGGTCCCGCACGGTGCCCGGCCACGCCGCCCCTCGCACCTACCGTCCGCTGCCGCCCCACCGTGCCGATGGATGGATGGATGGATGGAACTGCTGGGCTTGGCTGGGAGCTGCTGCTGTCCCAGCAGCGGGAGGTCACCAGGCTGCTAGTCTGATCTTCAGTTCGCTTTCCATCTGAAAAGTTTAACTCCTTCACGCCCTAAAAGGCACAATATCAGCAAATACGCAGCGCTGTGCTCATCCCTTGCCGGGGACTCTGGGCACGCCCTTGTTTCAGGCTGCTGAAAACAAGGACATGCACCTGAGAGAAATCGGGATATGGGGGGCTGGTATGAGCAGTTTTGCCCTGAGACTTGGGGTGAGTGTGATGCCAAAAGTCCTCAATGAGATATTTCTCACAACATACACTCCTAAGCCCTGTCCTGAAGTCTTGTGTATTCCCACACATTCCTGTGGTTGCCAAATCCCTGCCGGGGACCCCAGGGGCTTATACTTTGGAAGGGAAGGGGAAAGCCTTTCACAGCACTTTTTTCCCTGTCTCACCAAACCCCTGGGAAATTGAAGGGGGTGGAAATTGCTTCTGGCAGAGGAGATAGCCAGATCTGAAAGAGCACACTGAGAAGGGGCCCCAGAAAATCCCAGCCCCATCCCTGCTGCCAGGAAACCCCAGCCAGCCCTAGCCTGGCCATGCCCATGCCTGGGCACCCATGTTCCTCCTTGCTTTGATCAGAGAGGCGTTCCTGGTGATGGGGTTTTGTGGTCCAGCTCAAGATGCCTGTGCAAGAGTATGGGTAAGAAGTTGTCTCTGCTTTGCCTTGGACCCCACTGAGTTTCCAGCTCTCTGCACACCAGCCCTAGGCTCTGTATGTGGTACCACCAAAATGTATAGGACAGAGTAGTGGCGGCCATCAGGAGCTCCAGCTGCTGCTTTGTCCAGCAAGATGTTTAGAATGGTTACGTGATGATGTCAGCCCTGACCTCCATGTTCCTCTTGCCCTCCCAGTGTGACTATTGAGCAATGGAAACCTTTCTGGGTTCAAAGGCACTGAGTCCTGTCCCCAGTCCCTGGCTGTGTGGTCACTCTCACGCTCAGCCACCACTGTTCCTCTGCAGCCTGCTCGGGTCTGGCAGATGGGAAGTTATAGACTCCTGCCCCCCACAAGAAATGAAGCTGAATCTGGCCCCGTGCAAGGCTTCTTCAAACACCACTTGCTAGGCACGAAATCATGGCTCAGAACAGTGTGCTGCCACACACAGGCTGCCCTCTTGCCCAGCCATGGTGGAAGGCACAGCGAAGGGACAGGTGTGAGCTTACCATGCTCCTCCAAAGGAGGATGTGCCAGGGCAGGCTGCAGGATGTCACAGGGAGGGCCACACGTGGCAGGGACAGGAGCATTCCATGGGGCCAGTAGGAAGGCAGCAGCTCCAAGCTGTGTTGGTGGTTTTACACCCAGGGTGTTGCAATGCCCTGTGGGCACAGTGCTCCCTGGCCCAGGTGCACTGGCACTCGCCGTGCTGAGCCCAGCTGCTGCCCAGCCCTGCTCAGCCTCTGTTCCTTTCTGGTGCACCAGCCCATGTATCCATACGGGTTCTCTTTACTGGTGACAAAGTGCTCACAGCAAACCACCAACACAAGGCTCCTGTAACCCACGGCTCTGATGCCAGCATGTCCCACCCTGCACCCTGTGGCTGAGCTTCACTTGTGAGCTGCCCAGGCACAGGCTTTGCTGAGACCCTTAAGTCAATCCAATGCATTTTAGCCCAGTATAAAAAACATGATCCTCAGCCAGTCCCTCCAGAGGGGGAGCACCTGGCAGAGTCTCTTCCTATGCCAAAGGTGATTCCCAAAGGACTATCAGTGCATACCACAGCCAGACCCCTTCAGCTCCCAGGCACTGTGAGTTATGCAAAAGGTCACTTTTGTCCACAATAATAGGAGCCTGAGTGAGGGAGAGGAAGGGGAGAGGTGCCCTCTTGCCTTTTTTCTGCAGACCAGAAGGCTGTGACTGCAGTGACACAGGGAATCTCTGAGGCTGCACCACTGATGGGGCACGAGATGCTGGCTGACACATAATCCCCATGCAGACACCCTTATCAAGGGACTGCAGCAGCTTTTTATTCAACCCCGAGAGCAGCAAAAAACCAACATTCAAGATAATTTTCCAAACCTTTCTCTGGAGGGAGGACAGCTTTGGGGCTTTTGATTTCAGGTATGAAAAATGTAATTATGGATAATGATGCCTCTTGCTGTAACCCAAACAAAAACCATTTCTGTATTTCATGGCTGGTCCCTGTGCCCTAAAGTAAAAGAGGGTTTCTGCTTTCATTACAAAACATATTTGTATTTCAACCTGTAAGGCCTTCTCATCTGGGAGCTGTCTAGTGGCGAGCAGTCTCTCCTGCATCTGGTGTTACTTAGCCAGTAATTTTTCTTCTGTGTTGCCTGGGGGCCAAAAGTACTCCCCAAAAGGCAAAACACGGGTTAAAATTGTTTAGAGAACAAAACTCTGTTAGAACGTTTTATTGGAGTCCAGGGAAATTACTTCTAAAATACATACATATAATATTAGCAGCAATAATAGAGTTTTTGAAAGTTCACTGTAAAAGTAATGATGTTTCAGATGGGAGCCAGCATTTCAAACCCATCTGTATGGAGATGACATCAGACACACTGCTTATGTTTCCACTTTTGGTGGTGTGAAAGAAAATACGCTGCTACACGAACTTACCTTTAGCTAGTGTGTTTGCCCAACTTGGACAGTTTGGTTGGGTAACTGCTTGAACTCAGAAAGCTTCACTTCCACAGAAAGCTAAAACTGGGGGTTTTTCATTTACATTTTCATTTACAGCTTGTTTCAAAACCACCCTCTCAATCCTCACTGGGTTCTGCCACTGTGACACTTAAATCCACTATTCTATTTAAATTATGATACGGTGACAAATTAATCCAGGACATGGTAAATGCAAGACCCGTCACAGCAGGCACCTCACAGTGTTACACTGCAGATGTTCAGGCTCACCTGGCTGACATCAACCTTCCACCTTCCCCGACAGTTCAGTGAGGGGTGGCAGTGCCAGGGTGGGCACTGTGGAGCTGTGCTGGTGACCCTGCCCTGCCCTGGGCCAAGGCAGCTTCAGCACTCCAGCCACAGCCTGGCTGAAATAGAGAGGGTGGCTTCTTGCACGTGCATCCCTTGTGAGCAGGAGCCAGGTCTCATTCCTCACCTGAGCAGGAGCCCAGTGTGCTGTGGGCACTTGTGGGGACAGCCCAAGGAGGTGCAGTCCCTGCTGCTTTGGATCCTGCCTAGGATGCTCTGGGTCCCAGCATTGCTTTGAATGAAGGATATTTGCCACTGATGGCATTTTCTGCTGGAATGGGAATTCCTGAGCACTGCTCCCAGCTGCAGAAAGATGCCATCACCCACAGTGCACAGACAGGCAGTGAGGAGGGGATCTGCTGGCAAGAACACTCTAAAGCCAGTCTGAGATTTCCACATCATCTTAAAGCAAGGGTAAAATATCTAAGTGATAAGGACAGAACAATGACATCTGAATAAACAGCACTAATGGATGTTTCCTAATTCCTTAAGCTCCCTCCTATGTTTATAAATGAAAGAGAAACATCCAGACATTTCTAGTATGAGATCTCATTTCTTTTTTAATCAGAAATGCCCTGAACACTTCTCAGTTTCTGTTTTCAGATGTTGCCTTCTCACAGAAATGACCACCTAAAGCATTCATCTTTTTATTAAAAATACATCTTTTGATTAAAAAAGTACACTGGGATTTCATTCTTATTCCAATTCTATGCTTTTTCTTTCTTTTTTTTTTTTTTTTTTTTTTGACATGGGTACAAGCACTTTTCTAAACTTAAAGAAACCCTTCTCAGAGGGTCAGAGGGGGGTGGAGATATGAAATATTTTTAAGATGTAGTTTGCTTTGATTTTCAAAGAATTTGATTCCCGTGCTAGAAAGCTGCAGAAAATAATCCCAGTGAGAGGAATAACCAAGAGCCAGGTTATTCCTAAGGCTCCAAGACCCTTTCAAGTTGGTCTGAAAACCTCATTGTTAATCAAAATAATTGCATGAGAACCAATCAGGAAATCCTGAAACATTCAGAATGAAACCTTGTCATTACAAATTCACCATCATGGCTAAAAACCAGATTATCTCTGTCAAAAGCTGTGGGAAAGTTTGCTTTGTAGCAGTAGGGGCAGAAGTAAATATTTGCCCAATCTGTTTTGTTTATCCTAAAAACATATATACATGTAGAGCGTTTCAATTAAACACTATTTTCTTTCTCCCCATGTGTACATCATTTGAACTGCCCATGTGAGGAGCTTTTCAAGCATCTCTCCCAGGAGGCAGGGAGATGGCTCCGTGCCAGAGCCTTACTCAGACCATTACGCCATGGCAGGGCAGGTCGGGCTGCTTTGAATTTTAAGCCTCACTTCTTTGCTCTCACCTCTGAGTCCATTTAAACATAGCTGGCCCCTTGCTGTAATTTAAAGCAATCTAAAGCAGATGCACAAAGTGCCACTGAAAACAAAGCCACAGATGTATTGGTTTTGCTGGTAAATGCCACAGCTCCCCAAGGCTGGTGATCGTGGGGAGCAGGTGCAGGAGGAAGGGTTCAGGTGTGAGTGGGGTGTTTCACCAACACACAGATTCCCCAAGTTACTGTATTCAAAACACTTAAGAAATCACATGTTTTCTTGAGGAAGATGGTGCTGGGGATGTCTGAGCTGGAAAAGCTTGAGGGGACACTGGGACAGACCAAGAGTTCAAAACAGCTGTTTTAGTGCCCTGTGGGGTTCATGAGCCCCTCCTGTACCTACCCCAGAACCCTCCATGCTGACACCGCTTTTGCAGGGACACAGTCAGAGATACAGATGCAAAAGGTCTCCAGTCTGGGCTGTCCTTTGCAACAGCTGTTTGCAAAATTAGTTTCAAAGCACTTGGTTTTTGAAAATGAGGTCCACACTTATAAACATGCCATTTAAAAATGCAGTCATAAAAAAAAGGGAAAAAAATTAAAAGAAAAAAACTACAGTCAGTGGTTGAACCCTCTGAATCCTTTTCCCTTTGGCAACAGTGTTCAAACAGGTGAACAGGGGAAGAAAAACAAATGCTGGAGAAAAAACAAATGGTCACCACATTTCAAAACACCTGCTGGAAGTGACTGCAGCAAAAAATCATTCAGAACATTTTGGAAAATACCTGAATGATGCTCATAATCCACTGCTGCTGCAGAGGGGGCTGGAGACCTCCAGGCACTGCACCCTGGGACCCCACTGGAGCATCCACTGGCATGTTGATCCCACTGGCATCACATGAAAGTGCAACAACCCTCTGTGAGGTATTAAGATAATGCCAAAATCTCTTCTTGCATGAAACAACTCACAGGAAAACAAAAGTATTTCGTCCAGATTTAGTAAGTCTTAGATCTTTATCTTCTCAGGGGATCAAGGTCCTGGTGCTTCTCCCACCCAAGTCATTGGGAATGCTGCCACAGACTCCAGACAGTAACCAGACCTTATCCTACAGGCTTCCCTGTCAAGCTGACACCTCTTCATTTCCCAGCACCTATGGCAGCAATAATTCACCAGAGCTGGATTCACCAGGCAGAGCAGTGGGACAGACACCAGCCTCCTGTGGCTGCACAGGCAGGCGGTGACGCTCAGTGACAATGGCTGCAGGTCCCTTCATGCTCAGCCCCCAGCCTGCTGCCAAACAATTCCTGGTTGTTTGTGCCAGGATCCCTGTGCTGGAGGATGAGCTGGAGGGGGCACCTGGATGCCCTCAGCCCCCAGGCCTGAACCTGTGGTTGGGGCTTCTCTTCCCCGGCCGTGGGTCAGCAGTGCAGGTGAGAGATGTGTCCTAGGAATGAAAAATCTGGCATTTTGGCCCTGCTCTCCCTCCAGGCCCTTGCAGTGCAGCGAGAGGCTGTGTCACCCCCGAGTGCTGCAGCCAGGACTACTCACAAGTTTGCAGATGAACATCACCACTTCCACATGAGGAAGACAACTGCTTTGACACAACGCTCTATTTCAGAGCAAGAACTGGTTGCAGTTACAGGCTGGTCCCCTGCATGGCTGGATTTAACTCTCAGCCCATTTCTGTTAGATGTAACAACAAAACTTTGTAACATCATGGAAACAGACATATCCTGTGTGCATCCTTTACCAGGACCATAATTTCTGGTGTCGTGAGGTTATCCAGGAGCTGGACTCACTGAGTCTTTTCCAAGGTATGATATTCTACGATCCTGTGACCAGGAGCACTTCCAGCCACCCACCCTGCTGGGCTGCAGCACCTCACTGCCAGCACAGGTCGCTGCTGGTGACCCATCAAGGGCGAATGCCAGCTCTGACTGGCTGCTTGTGCCTCCACACACAGACACGGGTCTGCCCAGGTGAACGGGCAGAGCAGCTCTGACATCCCAGCCCTCCGGAAAAACGGAGAAACCCAAAGGAAGTCAGGGACACCTTGGGAGGGGAACAGAAAACAATGCTGCGAGGGAAAGGGGCCAAGGAGCGGGATTGCAGATGAACAGCATGTGCAGTGTAATTCATCTAGATCAGTTTTATTTTGCAGCCCCAGCCTGCGGCGATGGGCTCCCCCTCGGGCGCGGGGCCGGTCCCGGGAGCGCTGCCGGTGACTCAGCGGCTGCACGCCCGCCCGGAGACTGACGAGCTGATTCCGGCACTCCGGCCCTTTCCACGGCCCCCTGCCATTAATCTTCGGGTTAAAAAGTGCAGCATTCGCTCACTGCAGAGGGAAATTCCCACGGGGCAGGATTTGCGGCGGGAGCCCCCCGTGCTGCGCTCCTCGGCAGCCCGGCGGAGCCGAGCCCGGCTCCAGCTCCAGCTCCAGCTCCAGCTCCAGCGCCGGGCTCGGGGATTCGCGGCTGCAGCGCCCGCCGGGCCCCGGCTCGGGATGGGGCTCGTTCCTCGGCGGCGAAATGCTGGAGCAGGATCTCGTCCTGCTGCCGGGGCAGCTCACAAACACAGCTTTGTTCCCGTAAAAGATTCCCCTTGGCATTTCTGGGCAGATTCCAATTTCTGCAGTAGCAAGTTGCCCATCTGAAGTGCTGAGAGCCATCCTCACCCCCCTCCCAGCCTCCCCCCAACTCCAACTCTGGGGTTTTGCTTTCCCTAGATTACAAACTGCCACATGCTGTCCCATTACCAACAGGCACCACTCCTAAAGGGCCCACGTGCCAGTTGTGAGTATCAGAGCTTTCCCAGCTTCAAAGAAATGAAGCACGGTTAAAAATTGCTCCTTAAAACTCCTGAGACTGAAGAGCTGCACAATGCCGCAAACAGCAGGAGAGCAGGGGATGGAGACAGGCTCTCCTGGAGAGTGATGTGAACAGAATTTGATCTGTGCTTCCCTTTTCATCCAGGGCAGTCTGTATTTAACATTGTATCATGTGGAAAACACCTAAATAATTCCAGGGATGGGAACCACAGACTTGTGGAATGGGATAACCAGTGCAACTGGGGACTGGGGGTCCAGTTACCACACAGCTACTTTACTCCATCCTTTGTCTTTATTTTATATTGCATTTCTTCAATATAATAGAATACAACTTATTTTACATAATGTATACAAACTATATCACAGTGCTTTACAGAGCAAAGCATGAATTACATGGTGAAAACTGGGAGAAAAATTATACGGTCCTCTGCCAAGCCCCTTCTTTTCTCCCTGTTCCAGGAGACCTCCCAGGACACCCTAAATCTAGTGGGAATCTCCCACCTGACTAACTCCTGGCCCCAAGGTGAATTTGACTCATCACCACTGTGCTCTCCTCTCTCTGGAGCACTGGCAGGGCTGGCATCCCAAAGAACTGTCACATTTAACCTCCTTGTTCTTATCTCCTTTTTCTCACAAGACAAGCAGCAGCTCTTCTGAGCAACATAATTACTCTTGAGCAAAGTAATTACTGGAAACTGAGGAAAACCCCCCCAACATTCTTTTCTCCCAGGATGAGCTGTTTTTTCCAGAGCACATGGATGGCCCCAGATAAACCACTGGGTCTGGCAATGCTGTTTGCTGCATTTATGAAAGCAGTACATCCATCACAACCCCACAGCACCAGAGCCAGGGTGGGATGCAGACCTGGCTCCTCCAATAGACTCATTGGAGCTGCTTTATGAATACAGAAAACAAAAAGCACTCACAACTGGTGTTACAGGATACTGTAAATGACGTTGGCTTGATGGCTGCGAGGTCTCTGAGACCAGGAAAGAGAGTACTCACTATGGAAATGGGAAGGTTTTGGAAGCTGAGAGGGAGTGGGATCGTGGACAACAGGAGCTGAGGGTCACACACACAACAGAGAAATGGCAAGGACAGACAGGGGGAGAATGACCTTAATGCCAGGTGAAAAGCTTTCAGATGGATCCCCAAAGCGATCCCTGTAGGAATCCTGAACACAACACACACTCCTGTGAGCACATAGACATGTAGAAACAAAGGAAAGTACTGGACATGGCTTCCCTCAGGCCCTGGGCTTCTGCAGAACTCCACATTGTGAAACAGGGCACTGCTTTAACACATACTTTTAATGAGTAATAAGAATAATAAACCACCCATTTTCCATTCTCTAACCTAATGGAATAAATGTAGAAATTCCCAGCATTTGTACAACAATGTCCAGAATGATCAGGATCCCTTTCTGCAGCAGTAAAATGGAACACACCCATGGCAGAGCTGATGACAATGGGCAGAAAAAGAGCAAAGGCAGACACGTAGGAGTAAGTTTCCCTACAGCACTTAAAATAGAAACATAGGTTAAAAATACATTTGATGAGTAGGAAAAAGTGAACAAGAAACCAAAGTTTTCCTAACTTCAGACTCCAGTTCCTCTCCTAATCCCTTTTATTCCAGATCCACATCAATGAATCAGAATTTGACCTAAAAGCTTTGCAGCAGGAGAATTAGCCAAACGCTTGAATTAAATATTGCTTATAAAAATCTATTTCCTTTTCTTAACAGCAAATTTTCCAACTGGGAAAAGAGTTTGAGGCCCACATGCTTTCTAAGTTTGGAGAATTAGACACTTCTCTCTTAAATCCCATCCCTCATAATCTGGAAAAGATACAACTTTACACACCAAATTATTTTCCAGGAGAAACTCAGCAGGATATTTCCTTAAGCAGGAGGATTTCTCTGCATCTAAATGATTCTTGAACAACCTCCTCATTTCTGACCACACATCCTGTAGTCATTGAAACACTTTGATGGGACTCTGCTGGCCTGGTGGCTGCTGTTTGGCATTCCAGGACTTCCTCCTGACCAGGACCTGGTGCATCTCCTGGAGCTCTCCAGAGGCCAAGGGACAAACCTACCTTGGCTTGACTGCAAGCTCAAGTGCTACTCTGAGGTCACTCCAGCAGAAAAAATAAAACACCTCAGACTCTGCCCACATAACTGCACTTATCAAGAAAGTCCCAACACAACCTGACCAAAAAAACCCCATGTCCATTTCAATTTCATAATTCCTTGATATTATTTAGTTATAATCTTGGAGCAGAGCAGCCATGGCTTGTTGAGCACACATGAATGAATCGTGTGCAGTGACCTCGCTCACAGAATAAACACTGCCAGATCACACAGGGCACTGGCACAGGCAGGTGACCCACAGCTCACAGAGCTTTCAAGAACTGACTGAGGGGATAGGACTGGGTCCTACCTGACTGATTTTGCTTTTAATCACTGGAGGTACACAAGCTTTTATCTCTACTGATAAAGTTTGGGCATGATGCACAACTGACAAAGATGGGAACTGAAATCTCAAACAGTAAAATAACAAAACGTTTATTAAATGAGTACTGGCTGGTGCATGTGAAGCTTCTTTTCCAGAGAAGGATATGACTATGATTAAAAACATTTAAAGTCTAAATATAGTAACCAAAGTCCTATTAAGGTCCTATTTTTTTAGTCCATCAATCATCACTCTTGGCTCAGCTTTGAGCTGCAGCCATTTTTCAGACCATGGAAAGGAGGTTGTATCTTCCCTACAAGCAGGCAGAAGACCATCAAGTTCAACTAATGATGGAAGCTTTGCCTGTGGGAAATATAATAATTTAAGTTTCCATATTGGTGGCACAACTGGAATATCTAAGTAATGGCGTGAGTGTTTTCTTGGACCAGTTTTAAGATTACTTAAAAGGAAACACTTTGAAGTTCTGGCAAAAATCAGAACTGGTAACTGGTGGTTTTATATCCTGCTGGGCCTTTCAGAAGCCATGGGCACACATTTAGAACAGCAATTAGGTCAAGCTTCTCTGTTGTTCCCAAGAAATGTAAAACCATTTTTTGAGAGTTCTTCCTTACCAAGAGAGAAAAAGGAGGCAGCTCTCCCTGCATGGCTGCTGACTTGCAGAGGGTGCTTTACACAAAGCTCTGCACCAGGAGTCTGTGTGCTCCACTCTACACAGCACACAACAAACACACAGCCCCTACTGCTTCTCCTCACTCTGCCACACTCCAAAAATGTGTCCTGCAGGCTCCTGAGGCAGCTTCTCTGCTCCTCTGCCTGGGCCTTTTGTTCTAGCAGCAACACAGGGCCATGGTTGCAGGCAAGATGACAACACAGACCTTCCCAAACTCCCCAGGACTGGTGGCACTCTATTAAACAGCTTTTCCTGCCTGCCATATCCCACTCCCTCCACAGAGCATACAGTAAACTTCATCCACAAATTATTCTGGGGGGTGGACAAGAGCCAGAGGGCAAGACAATAAAAAGGGGCAAAATATCAAGAATCTAGCACGGCACCAGTTATCTTAAATTAGTCATTTTGCTTTACCCCCCTTGCTTTAATTGCATCAATATTTTTAAATGAAATATTTATCACATCTTACCAATGAAAACATTACTTAATTTTTTTGCAGCAAAATACGTGGCACCACAAAGCATAATTTCCTAGGCTCTCATGCTCAAGGCATGCTAAGTCACACTGATTCCTGTTCTAGGTGTGCAAATAGAGATGTGTCAGGTTTTGAAGGACACAGAGGATCCCAATAAATACCCATGAAACAGCTGTTCCTCAGAAAGTGCTATAAGTAGATATAAGGAGTACTGAGATACTCTGGAAAAAATAAATTGTATCCTAAGGCAGTGATGCTTCAAACATGTGCTGAAGCCCATAAAAATAAGTTAAAGGCTGTGTTGACAGACAGGATGAAGGAAAAATCTGTTTCTGGGATTAGTAGTTACAAAAGGTCTTCCAGATCCTGGAGTAATCATAGGATGAAATTTCCAGATGGCTCACCAGGATCATAGTAAGACCAGGCAAGAAACATCCCTAAAGTTACCAGGCACAGCAAATCTTCTGGATAAATGGTATCTCAAGGATACTCCTGAGAATTGTCACATAAAGGTGGCACCCAAAATCATCTCCAAATGAGGATCAGCTTGTCCCAGACTGGTCCTCACCTTCCTGGAAGCAGGAGGAGTGAAAACTGCTTCTTGCCCTGCATGCCAGCCCTTAGCCCTGGCAGAGCCCCACCAGTGGGGGCACGCTGAGGATTCTTTGGGCACTGCTGTAATGGCCCCAGTGAGGAACTGGTATGTTTGTGAGATGCCCCAAACCATCTCACTTCTGCCAGCTGGGTTCATCTGCTTTTATAAAGCTGCTGCTTTGAGAGGAGGGTGAAGACACTTGGTAAGCTCAAACCACAAAGTGCCATCAGGGAGTTACCCCTCCTGGGAGCCAGAACACCTTCAGATGTGATCTTCCTCAGGTTTAAGTGTGAAACTCGGGCATTGGAGCAACTGAAACCTGGCATGAGCCATGCAAAGCAGGTTGCTGACCTCCCCCAAAGCCTGGAGCCCTTGGCAGGGCCAGCCCGGGCTGCTGCGGCTCCAGGAGCGCTCCCCCGCGCCAGCAGGAAAAGGAAACTGCCAGAGGACAGAAACCAGGAATCTGACCCAGGGGTTTGCTGAGCCAGCCTGGCTCAAACCCAAGGAAAAGTGGCAACAGCTACTAGACAAGGAAGATTGGGGAAATGCTGTTCTGCCCCTGGTGTAATGCAATATTTGCCTTCATTCATGGAGGGAAGAATTCAGAGGACAGAAGGTTCTCTGGTTCAGGACACTGGGCCATGGCACCTCCCAGTGCCCAACAGCACTTAACCCCAGCCTTTCCATGAGGCCAAGTTTGAAAGCAAACTCACTGGAAACAATCACTAATGCTTGCTAAACACTTGTTAATTTTTAAACAAACAAACAAAGCCGACTCAAAGAACTTCCAGCCTTCTGTCCCTGCCTGGCCAGCTCAGATGTAGTCACTTCCTGACAGCAAGAAGAGGCACAGAGACATGTCCCTGCAGCAAGGCAGGTGCTAGGAAATGGGGAGCTTTTGTCTACTTCCCTCACGGCAATCCACTACAGGAGTAATTCCTTTCAGTGAATATGGCACAGAGAATCCAAGTGAGGAGAAACCAGGGTTTTCTCTCTCTGGGAGGCAGGTCCATGCATTGCTGCACATGTGCAGCTGGGCACAGAGTGGAGCCTGCCAGTCTGCAACCCTTCCCTTTGGAGAGAGTGATTTCCCACTCAGGTACAAAACAGATGCAGGAGCCCAGCCAGGCCAGGGCTCTTGGCTGCTCACAGAACATCCTCAAGGCCTGAATGACAAGCTGTGGAGCAGATGTTCACCCCTGGCAGCGACTCAGCCACACTGTGCTGCATGGTTTTGCTTTTTCAGCTCTGGCCAAAAAGGATGCATATTTCCCCAGGCTGTGTGATGGAGAAGAGGCTGAACCTGGCTGTGGTGGTATTTTCTAACAGGCACCAGCAAACTCCCCAGCAGGAAACTGAGTGCTTTCCTGGCAGTTCAGCAATGCCCTGAACACCATCCCCTGGATGACTGACACTGAATCCCAGACCAAGGCAGCCCTTACCCTCACTGGATGGGTCAGGCACCACTTACAAAAGGCTCTTGGAGGAGTGCAAAAGCAGATTTCTGGAGAAGCTGAAAGGGGACAAAAAAACCAGCTCTGCTGCTCTTCACACTCCCCAGCAGGCTGCAAGCACCACCTTTCAAATAGTTTAAAAGGAAAAAAAAGTGATTGATTTTTGCTAATACATGACAGTTTGAGCTGGAGTAAAGTCAGATTCACAGAACTTATCTGACTCAAGATACAGCATCTTTGTTAAATATACACACTTGAAGGTGAATCACACTTGTCTCATCAGGACACTTCCTAAATTTGCTCTCCTGTAACTGTTTAGGGTTCCTGTTCTGCAATAGAAGACGATGATGTCACTGTTTACATAAATAAAGGCAATGGTGCTCAGATCAGATCTAGGAAACCAGACTCTTTTCTCTTAAAGTTATCAACCACGTCTTCTTTCTTTCAAGGTTGGGGAGTGTAAGAAGTGGCCAGGGCATAAATAGAAGCACAGACAAAAAAAGGTGCAAAAATGACCCAAATCACATACTTGACACAGATTTCTTTTGTTCTTAGAAAACTGGCCATGTTAAAAGTGATGTAGCTCTCATTGCTCTCGCTCTGTCCACAGCAGGGAGATTAAACTTCTGCACAGGAGAGTTGCAACTGAAAAATATTGTCATTACACTGAGCACAAATAGGTTTTTTCTTGAACATTGAGCATGCACGTGGCCTCCCCTCTCCCCCCAGCTTACATTTTATGAGATTTTTGACAGTCAGAGAAAACTCTCCTTCCATATGTTCAGGATGTTAAGATTTCAACCTCTTTGCAGCAGGAAAATAAAGTCATCTTCTTTGCAGTGCCCCAGCACTGAGCACACACAGAGCACTGAAAGAGGAACGCATGAACTGATCTCTGCCACTGCTGGAACCGCAGGGAGCCGGAGCAGGTCTTGTTCCTGTCATGTCTGCAGGTGCTCTGTTAAGGACTCCAGGGACATAGAGCAATTACTAGGGTTTGTTTCTGCTTTCCAGGAGCAGTTCTGTTTAGGAGAGAATAGAGAGGGATTATTTTTACCTTATAGTTTGGACTTACAGGGTGTGAACTGAATTTTTCTTCCCACAGAGAGACATCGTGAACAACTCTTCCAACGCCCTGTAAGGGGCTGTTCCTTCTCAGCAGTGCCCAAAGGCCCAGGGGCTAACGAGGGTGACAGGCAGGGCCCAATTAGCAGCACAGGCACAGGGACAGTTGCCTTTAGGCCACACACTGCGTCTAAAGGGGTTTTTCCTTTTGTTTTGGGGGCTTTGTTGGTTTGTGGGGTTTTTTGCTTTAAGGCTAGAAAGTTGACATCTGCTTCTGGTAAAATTAACAAACTATTTTATTTGTCAGTAACTGTAGATTGAAGCAGTACTGAGAACTGCATTGTCTGGGTCTGCAGCATCTTAGGAAGTATCGATGAAGCACTTTCCACTGGCATGTGTATAGAGAAAACATTTAACTGAAGATAATTTTTTCCATATAGATTATGTACATTGCTATACACAAGTGAGAATTAGACAAAACAAAACTAGAACAAAGATTCTTTTAAGTTTTAAAAGGATCTTTGTCTCTCAGCCATAGGGATGGCTCAGGCCAAGCTCCATGGATGAGGCAACAAATGAGGCAGCAGATGCATCAAGGGCATCTCACTCATAGCACACAGTTTAGCCAAGGCAACACAGACCAGGGGATGTGCTGGCACCACTGTCCTTCTTGCTAGAGCACAAAAGATGTTCCCAGCTCTTACCTTCTCTGATGCAGCCAGGCTCAGGTGCACCCTCTGCTGAGCCCTACACATTTGGGCCAGCAGAGCCTTCACCAGGGGCTCTGCCAGCCCTGCAGTGGCACTGTGCCCCCATGGCAGCGTGCCCAGCTGCATTCTGCAGTGTGATCTCCACCAAATCCCATCCCACCGTGTTTCCTGCAGCTGCAACTGCCCAGACCAAAGACTTTGCTTCCTTAGTGCTTCCTGGACACCTCAGTGACCAGAAGGGTCTCCAGTTAAAATCCCCTGGCAGCTATTTTATTGTTCACCTGCTAAACACTGCAAACACAGCTCCAGGTCACCTCCCTGTTGCAATAGGCAGGAGAAATCTCCTGCATTGTGGCAAGGGAACCCCTGGACCTGGCTCTTATGGTGGGAGGTGCCCTGCAGGGTGACAGGAAGCCTCAGGTCAGAGCAGACCCACGGGTCAGTGCCAGGAAGGGGATAAGAATGGAGCAGGCTTCCACAAGGTTCAGGCACAGGGCAGGAAGGCAGACATTGTCTGTGAGGCCCCTGTCCTGCACAGTGTGTTAAACATTCCTCAGCACCTTCCCTCTCCCTGCCCCCAAGGTCACACAGGGCAGCTCCCCCTGCCCCGGGCAGCAGCACGCTGGCTCAGGGAGGCAGGCAGCAGACACCAGCAGAGGATGGGCATGCTCTTTCAAGGCTGGAAGAGTACTTTTTCCCTCTGTGGTAAAGCCCAGGAACATCCTTCCCTGACCCATTTGACCCTTCCCTTCCTGATGTGCCCCCACCCCATGCCTGTCCCTTGCTCCGTGTGGGAACATTCCCCAGTACACGCTGTTTTCCCCTCACTTCCTTCCTCTCAAGACACCTGGACCTTCCTCCTGCAGCCTCCTGCCACCCCTCATGCTGACACAGGCCAGGTCAGGCTTCCCAGGCCACTGGTTTATTGTCCAGGAAACCAAACAACCCAACACCCAGCTCAGGGCTGCTGGGGTGACGTGCTCACAGACAGCACAGCCACCAGGGCCCTTGTGCTCTGAGGATGACAAATAATTTATTTCAGCAAAACCACCCTGACATACTTGAGGAAAAACAGAAGCAGCAGCTACCAGCAAGGACACCCCCAAGAAGGCTGTAGGAGAAGTATTTTCCACCACAAAACATGTTTTGAAATGTATTTGAAATTTGTGATTTGAGTCTCAAGCTGTTAGTAGATCCTTTCTTAAATAAGTCAGTTTTGCATGCATTAAGCAACGCAGCACAGAACCAAAAGAAAAAATCCTCTCCAGCTTCAATGCCAGTTGAAAAATTATTGGGAGACAGCCAATATATTTGGGGAAGGTTTTTAAACACCCTCTTTTGAACTAAGATGCCTCATCAGAGATCTGTGCACACAGTACACATCACAAATGGCAACTCCAACTTCACCCTTCTAACACACTGAATTCTAAAAACTTAAAATACCTTTATCTACATCTCTATCCTGTTAAAAATGCATTGAGAAGCACAAAGTTCGTCCCACTAAAATAGAATGTATGGATAAGTGGAGTTCCTTGCTCAGCTCCACCAGCTTGTTCCTGATCCATGATCATTTGATTCAGGAACCCTGCAAACACAGCTTGGCTGGTTCATTCAATGTGCTCTGTAAAGCAGAACCTGATCACAGAACAGTCTGAGGTGGAAGGGACCCACGAGGATCATGGAGTCCAGCTCCTGAAGGACCCACACAGGGATCCAACCCACAGCCTTGGTGTAAGTGGCACCTGCTCCGGCCCTGAGCTGACTGTCCCAGAATCATTGCACAGTTTGGACTGAAAGGGCCCTTAAAGGCCATTCCATTTCAACCCCCTGCCGTGGGCAGGGACACCAGCCACCAGCCCAGGCTGCTCACAGCCCCATCCAGCCTGGCTTGGACACTGCCAGCAATGGGACACCCACAGCTTCTCTGCACAACCTGTGCTAAGGCCTCGCCCCCCTCACAGGGAAGAATTTATTCCCAATATCCAGCCTAAGTCCATCTGTTAACAAGTATGCTGGAGTCCAGCTGAAAGCCAAGCCCAGGAGGCAGACCAGAGCACACTGAGGTGCAAAGGCAGGCACTGCTGGCATGCACAGCCTCCCAGTGCCCCCAGCCAGCTGCTGGGCATCAGCTCTCTGCCACTCTGGGCACTGGCAGACACTGGTGTCATCACCTGGAAAGCAGAAGGCACAGCACAGCAACCAGCTCAGCCCGGGGCTGCAGGGGGAAGCAGGGCCATGGTGGGTGCCCAGGGCTGCAGAGGGAAGCAGGGCCATGGGGGGTGCCTGGGGCTGCAGGGGGAAGCAGGGCCATGGGGGGTGCCCGGGGCTGCAGAGGGAAGCAGGGCCATGGGGGGTGCCTGGGGCTGCAGGGGGAAGCAGGGCCATGGGGGGTGCCTGGGGCTGCAGAGGGAAGCAGGGCCATGGTGGGTGCCCGGGGCTGCAGAGGGAAGCAGGGCCATGGGGGGTGCCTGGGGCTGCAGGGGGAAGCAGGGCCATGGGGGGTGCCCGCGGCTGCAGGCACCAGCCACACCCCTGGGAAGAGCCCACCCGACCCCGGACCCCACAAACCCAGAGCTGAGCCTGAGCTGCTCTTGGGCAGGTGGGATTCCTGCAGGCAAGGGTGGGCAGCCACAGATTTGGCTGAAGGATTGGCCTCTCTCACACTCCAGTGAGCTGCTTTTTATGGCTTTTCAGCTTGCATTATGAGAAGCAGGAAGGGTGAAGTGGTGGTGTCCCAGGCAGTAACAGGATGTGACTCTGCCCTGACTCATCATCCTCCTTCTCCTCGAGGGGAGATGGCTGCTCACACCTGGCTCTTGGACACCTCTGGCCACACTCAGCAGCACAGATCCACTGCTCCCCAAACTTGCACTTCAGAGGCTGCAGGAAGCAACCTCCACACCACACAGTTAGAACTTTGTATTTTCAGAGGATCTTCACAACCAAAAGGACTGAAGACCACCAAAATGCACTCAAAATCTAAAGAATAATACAGCAGTTTTCTGAGGAAGTGTCTGAGCTAGCAGGATTGCACTGAGGTCTGAAGTCCAAGAAATTAAAACATTAAGCCAAACAGCTGCAGAATATGACTAAATACACAATTATTGTTCTCTATTTTACAGTTGAAAACTTACCATGTTTGAATAATCTCCAGTGAAATGTATTTCATGGGAACTGGAAACAATTTGCATTAAATGAACCAAATGAACACCACAGTTAGTGAGTCCACGTGCACATGAGCAGAACTGAGGTGCCTCAGCTGGATTGTCTCTGCCAATACCGTGGCTCATCTTCCATCCTGACAAACTTACAACAAAGATTTCCCTGATACATTTCCCTGCCCATCTAAGGCAGTCATTCAGTAGCAGGGATGTCTCACAGACTCGCATTCCAAGCAGATGCAACATCCTACACATCTGACAAAGCAATTCAGTTCTCACCAAAGAAACATCCCACAAGTGCTCATTCAGATGGAATTATTCCAGTATTTGTTTTTCAATTACTGGAAGAAACATCAGTGTGGGGGTAAATGATTTTTTACCACTCTCTAGATTTCAAATGAGACACACCATGTAAGACACCAGAATTTTTTGGTATTTATCTACTAAACATCCTCCTGAACAGGGACATGATGTGCTGAGGTACCCCCTCACTCGCTGCAAAGGCAATCATGTAAAGTAGTAACAAGGGAGATTGTTAATATTTAATGTTAATATTTATAATATGTTAATATTTATTTATTTATGATTGCCTGGGACATAATTCTTCTAAAGAAGAATGACAGTTCAGGGAAGTCTGCAGGGGAAGGATGTACTATTGCTGTAACATGCAGCACAGGCACACCAACACCGGGCCAACCCAAGGCTGGAGGTGCAATTAAAAATGACAGTGAAATTGCTGCAGGCCATGTATTTGCTAATGTGCCACTGCAATAATTACAAAGTGGAAAAAAAAAAAGGCAATAAATGTCTGTTACAATGGCCAGCTACAGTTGGATTCCAGTCAGGCTCTGCAACAGAAAAACTGCAAGTCAGCTGTGGCTGCTACACTTAAAACAGAAACACCAAACGCCTTGAATATCACACCTAGTGAGCCTGGAGTATTGACGTTGAACCTTTAAAAATGAGCAAACTTTATCACCACCTTTTACCTGTAGGATAACTCAGAAATAAACTCATTCAGAGTCTAAGGAAGAGCTCTGCGCTGGTGTTGGGAGACGGGAATTCAAGACAAAGTTGTGACACACCAAGTGCTACCAGCAATGTCCCATGAAGAGCAGCAGATATATTCATCCCCTCTTGAGGCTTCCTCCCCTCCCCAACCATTTATTGCATCTGGGAGAATGTTTTAATGCCAACTCTGACTTTAACTTTTTAAATTGAAAAATACAAGAGATAAGTTACCTGGGTCTTACACCAGGACTTGCTGCTTGCCTGGAGTGAAACCATGTGTACTTAAACTGCACCCTGGGGTGGATCCAAACCACACAGTCTCCAAACAGGGAGGAGACTTTCCTTCCTCCAACTTGCTGAAAATTATGTGACTCATTGAATGTCCTTTTCTTGAGTCAGCACTGAAACAGAACTCCAGAATTCCCTCTGATTTACAGTAGAGATAAAATACTGTAGGACTGTTGGTCTTTCTTACAGGATGATTAGTGACTGATGCCCTGAGGATGTCTCACCACTAAACCCACGTAACTCTTGCACAAACCAAGGCTGCATTCCTACCCCGTGCTCCAGCCCTTCCCTCCCTGGGTTCAGACCTGTTGGAGCCCAGCTTTACCATGTCACACAGAGGGAAGGTCATGTGGCTGCAAATCCCATTTGCACAAAGTAAACAGGTAAATAGATTCCAACTTTGAAATCAGTTTTAATCGATTCCTTAATTAGTAACTTCTATCGCAGTAAAGCAGAGTAGCAGGCTCAGAAGTTGGGGAGTGCTGAAATTTGGAGTTAGGCTGAATGAAAGACTATGTACAATACAAATCAGCTTTCTGTTGTGATGTAAATTTATTCTCATAATTTTTACCATTTATTCATCCCAAAAGACATATTGCATATTTGGAACATTTTTAAAGTAAGAGCCACTGTATTCAAGACAAGAAGTAGTTTTGTCACATCAAAACTGATGACATACTCAATAAAATTATTTTCCAGAGCAAGAACTCCTTACAAGAAATATAAATAGAATATAAACTTCATAAATGATCTAGCATGAAAAGATTAAAATAGCAAATTCATTCCATACTGAAGGCAGTACTTTACCATAGTGTGTGTGCGGTGTTTCTAAAAAAAAAAAAAAATCCATGTCCCAACAGTGGGTACTGAAACAAATACAGGTAAGCTTTTGTTACATTTTATTCCAATAGAACAGAATGATGACTTCACTCTTTTGTCTCAGTTTACTGACTAACAGGTAATAAAACATTGCTTTCAGTTTAACCCAGGCTTTGGATTTGCTCATCAGACACGATGAAGGGATGACAAACTTTGGCAGCACATTGGCATTTTCAGTCTCACCTGACATAACAGAGGAACTACCTCTCCCTGCCAACATCTCCACTCCCACAGCTCCCACCAATCTCAATTACACCCCACTCTCTCTCGTGGCTGCAGAACACCAGTGACCATGTCCTGCCCCACCACATGCAAGCGCAACCCCAGAACAGCACGGACACACATCCACATCCCTCGGTGCCCTGGAGTGAGACACAACAGCTCTGGGGATGATGCTCACTGAGCACACGGAGAAACTCAGCCACCTGAACAACCTCAAATTTGAAGTGCTTGGAGAGGGAAGTGTCAGAATTGTGCAAACAACATGATGGGGCTGAGGGAAGACAGTGAAATGTCTGATCCTGGGAAAAGGACTGGCTTTGCTTCACTCTAAGATGTAAGCAAATCACAGAACGATCTACAGGAAGCAGTCAGCAAAAGATTCAAGGATGTAAAATAATTCATACCTGTCAAAGCATTTAGAAAATAAAATTGCCCTTTTCAAAGTTTTCTAAAAAATGAGTTTATTAGTGTTATTAAACCAAGACTTCTGTAAATCATGACATTCCAATAAAAGTGATCACTACACTACTATCACTGTTGACTAATAATGTAGAACAGCTGTCAGTTTGTAAAAACTAAATGAAGGAATTATTATATGAATATTTTCCCTATTGTGCTTCAAGAATCAGTTTTTCTCTCATTACTGTTCAATAATGTAGGATCAAGTCTAGAATAAAGCTCCAGGAGTCATCCCTACAAAACCTAAAGGGAATAAAACCTCCTTGAGTGCTGTGCTGAACAGCAATGGGAACAGGCTGCTGCTTGGGCCTGCTGCCTACAGTGGTTTTTACCAAATACTGCAAAGTCAGTACCACAGGGTGCACCTCATACTGGGGTGATGTGAGGAGTACAGTGATTTGATTGACAAGGTTAAATATAGAAGCTAGAAGTCAGTGAATCCCAAAAAAACAAAAAAAAAGTTCTGGTAGAAAATCAAGTAAGAATACCAAGCAGGATATAAAGCTTATTGTCTATTCATATAATGTTACTATGGTAATAACTGTAAGGACATGTTCTGTTCTGGCATCTACTCTTCAAAAGATAACATTTGGAAAATTAAAATTTGTTTAAAAAGCTGACAACAAAAACTAGAGGGATGAAGAAAAAAAATTTTAAAATTCATTCATATAAAGTAAGATTGGAAGGTATGATCATGGTTTGTCAAACCCCTAGATCAGGACAAGATTTGCAGCAAAAGAACATCCTCCAAGAGAGACGTACCGGAGTTCCATTTTTGGAAGCCAAAGCAAGATGAACTCAAACACAGGGTTGGGGATTGGTTTGGGGTTTTTTCTGAGAGAACAGTAGTTTCTCACATACCTTATCTACAGAGGCAACTGATCCTTTTTCTGAAGTTCTCAAAGCAAGAATTCTTTTTTTTCTAACAAATGCTGAACTTCTTGACATTCTGCTGCTGCTGCTGAAATCAGACTGAAGTTTTATGACTGGGATATCCAGATTAATGATCAGATGAGTTCCCCTTACCTTTACACATGGGAACTTGAGCCTGTAATGAAAACCTGTGTTTCAGTTGCTGATTTACCTTCTGCTGCTGGGAGCCCTTAGTCAGACACTGGTAGCACCCAGCTTTTAAGCAGGAATGGCTGCAGCCCCTCTCTTCCAAGCAGAAAAACTTGGCTCTGGTTGGACAAACCTCTGTACAAACTTGTTCAAAGTGAGCAAAGTAAAAACCCAGAAAATAATCCCCTATATTGCAGCCCAATTCCCCACCAGAGGAGAAAGAGGAATTCTGTGTTCATAAGCACGTGCAAAGAGGGACTGGGATGAGCAAATCAGCTGGATCTGGGGAATTCAATGCAGCTGTTTGCAGGAAGCAATCACTCTTCAAACACACCCAGAGGTATATGCAAGAGAGAAGGAAAGCATATGGCTTCTAATTCTGTTATATGATCAATTGCTATTATTAATAGGAGACTCAAACTTTTGAGGCAGTTGCTAATGAAACACTAATGGTGGATGAGCAGCCACAGGGGAGAAAAGGCCCCTGGTGAAACCTGGCCAGCCCACTTGCAGAGCCAGTGCAAAGGACAGTGGCTTCCCAAAAGCCATAGTGGTGACCTGGTGACCTTTCAGAGCACTCAGATGCTGCTGGTGGAATGAATTTGGCAGTGGATTTGTCATGGAAAAGATTCAAGCCAAAGAAATGATTCTTGCAAGTGGCAGAACCCTATGGATTAAGGCAGGAGACATTCAAAATCTTACATAAAGCACACAAATCTGGAACAGGTAACATACTTCAGAAGACTTGATTAGAAAAATAACTTAGGGATATACCCCAAAAATACATGCACAGGTGATTGATTACCTTTGCTTCAGCTATCAGTTATCTGATACTAATTCTCACTGTTTCATGAGAACTCTTGCAATAGATTGTGCAGGCTCACAATTCTCCATTTAGCACCAAAAAAAGTCCAGACATTCTGCAAAAAGGATGAGGCAAAGACTCTGGAAGAACGCATTTTGTCAGCTACAAGGAACAGGAAAATCACACTATATTTTTCACATATTTGTATTTTTAAATAAAAGGCCTGATACTGTAGTCCCCACATAGCTAAATTCTTTTAGAATTTAAAAACGGTGCCTCACTCAAGACACCAGGACAAATCTGAAGAAGTGTTCAGATATTCTAAGATTTATACTAAATCTTCCAAATTGAACTGGCAACTGATAAAACAACTCTCTAACTTTGCTACTATGAGGAACCTTTTTAACACCTCAAACTTCAGTGCAAGCTCAGAGCACTTGTTTTACAAGTGGAGCATCTCACACGTGTGAAAAGCTGTTCGGTATAGGAACTCCAAGGCTTAGCTGATCAAGCCTAACAGAAGAAAGAACCTAAATATGAATGTAAAAGAGCACACACATTCACCATTAAAAAAGCAATAAAAACCCAGAAAAGTTTGTGCAAGGAGTCCTTGCAAAATAACTCCACTTGGTGTTTTAGTACCAAAGCACTGAAGAACAGCACCTTCCCAGTTACCCAACCTTTCTCCAGGGGTTCTCACAACAGAAGAGTGAACTGTGCATTTTAGCTCATTCCTCATCATTTTGAACATGCAAATGTCAAGAACTCCTGGAAAAGGCACTGTATTAGGGAACCACAGGTATACCTGTAAGCACAAGCCCCCATGCAATGTGTACTATGCACCTGTGTATAAAATATAAATATGCATACATGCATGTCAGGAAATTAGAAATATTTCTCCTTTAATACAACCATGTTCAGCCTCAAACTGCAGCTCTCTGACGTGCTAAAGATTTTGGAAAACACAGCATTTGTCTTTAAAACAAGAACAACTGAAGCCCCAGGCAGAACTGCTGTGGTGCAGGGTCCCCAGGGAGCCTGGCACCTTCCCTGCTGCCAGGGAGGGACCCCCGGCTCTGCCAGCCCCACCTCCTCAGCTACCAGCAGGGAGGAGGGGAGGGAATGCACTGCAAAACAGCTGACACAGGGACAAACAGGGAGTTTGAGATGCTGAAGAGGTGAGGGGGCAGCACCAGGCTCCCTTCCCCCAGCAGGGCTTCCCTCTGCTGCCCAGGACCTGCAGGCACTGCTCCTCCCCAATCACCCCCCTGCCATGGGCACGTCCACCCTGCAGCTCCAACACCTCTTCCTCCTCCATGGCAATCTGCTCCCAAGCCTTCCGTGACTCTCTCCTACCCCACTTCCTTCTGAACACCACAAACAGAGGGATCAGATAGACCAAAACTTAAACCAGCACAAATGTGAAATAAAAGGTAAAAAAAAAAAAAAAAAAAAAAAAAAAAAAAAAAAAAAAAAAAAAAAAAAAAAAAAAAACATCTTTTGCTCTCACTGGACATGCTGCAGACATTGTGCCTAGTAACTGTGGCAATATCTAGTGCAAACGAAACTTAGCATGAATCTCTTGTTTTCAAATGACATTCAACTCAAACATGCATAGGGAGAGTAAAGTTATTTTATTAAATCATGCACATCACGTGTGTTAGTGCAAATAGTTTAATCTGTACTCCAGAAATTCTATTGTATTTTTATATCTTTACAAAATAGATTTAAAACAATTAATTACTTAAAAAATGTAATTCTGAAGTTAAGCATTTCAGAACAATATTTGCAATAACCTATATACAAGAGGTACTAAGTACCACTGGCATACGAGTGTTCTGTGGTTGGGTGGCTTCCTGCAACTGAAAAGGATGAAAAGGATGAAATGAATGAACTAAATGACAATAGTTATTTTCTACAAGTCACTTGTGGACTATTTTCTCCAACTAATAATCCTCCCATTAGCAAATCCCATGTAACTTAAGATAGAACCTTTAATTAAAGGACAATGACCCTTAAAACCTCACAAAGTAAATTATATACTAAATTTCTATTTAAATATTTTAACTATCTGTCGATTGCCATAACATTCTTTAAAGCCAATTGAATTGCTGAGGTGACCACCCTATTTTGAAGTTTCCTTTAGCAGAGCCATATTATTTACCTTACCATTCTTTAACATATTAGTTAAGTCTTTAATAAACTTTTTTGACAGAACTGTTGAGCTGAACAAGACAACTACTGTCTACATTTAATTCAGCACTAACTACAGTGATTCCCACCAAAAGTCAGCAAATTGCAATAGTTATAGTACTTAGATAAGGAAAATAAACTTTGTAATGGGGACCACTGCATCATACTTACAGCCATGTGATAAGGAGCCACAAAATTTTACTACCAAATTAAAATCATCTCCACCTGACAATGCTTCATCAGGTATATGATTCCAATTCCGTAGTATTTTATGTATCTAGATTTTCTCAGCTATCACAGACGTACTGTAGCAGTTCTCTTAATAAAGTTACGTCCACAAAAGCTTATTCTAAAGAGCTTCTCCAGCTCAAGTCAGAAGGTATCAAATGACTGAAAAAATAAACTGATACATGTGATATGTGAGAAGGTATTCATACTTTTAAAGAATGTATCTCTTTAAATATATGAAATTTAATAAATTACATTCAAACTAAAGTTAACATAAGTTGAATCAATGCACTGTGTCCATCAAATGACCAAGTACTTGCTCCCAGAAACACCTTAGTTCACTCAAGAACACACACATGCTTACACTCGCACACGCGCACACTAAATACTTTAGGCTGGTCTTCACCATCAGTATCTCTATCTCTTTAAGGCTGGACATGAATTGTGTTTATTCCCAAAACCCATTAATAAAGCAATCCTTATGGAAGAAAAATAGGCTTCCTTCGAAAGGCGTAGTAAGAGAAGTTTTCTTAAGTCTTGTTCCCAACAGCTCAGTGACTAACAGCAAGTAAAATGATACACTAGTTTAAAAAAAAATAGATCATACTGAAAGGCACTGAGCACACTGCATCTGTTTCCCAAGTATCTGCAAGGTTACTTGGCTTGGATGTCCAAATCAGTATTTTCCTCTTAAGTCTAGCAATCAGATTCTAAAGTCAGTGTCCACGACCCTAGCCATTATAAATAATTTGGTACCAAGAAGCCTGCTTTAGGCCACCATTATAGTATTCAGAATCCCAACATACTAATTTAAAACTTGCATGAAGTTGTAAGCAAAAATATTGCTCACAGAATGAAGAATCACAATTTTATTCCCTCTTTATAGACAGATACATTTTATACAGTTTAAAGCAAATGACCCTACTGCTGTTCTCACGCAGAGCTGTGCTGTATTAAGAGGTAAAAAGGAAGAGAATTAATCTGTTTTCCCTCAGTATATGAATGTTGCCAGCTTCTAAAGGGAGGACGGTGTATGGATTCAACAACAGTTCTCATGGAGAAGCTCTGGTTAGGCCTGGGTACAGCACCACGGCTGTTACAGCAACCAAAGCTGCCATCACAGGCATCCAAGGCCATTGTCTCTGTGTGGAGAGAAAAAAGAAATCAATATCATATTTGCTCTAATTCATACTAATCAGTTTACCTCGTGGTTCCTGCAAGTGCTGGGTACCTGTTGATGGGCACCACTAGAATTACCCACAGCCCTGCTGCAGGCCAGCCCTGACCTGGAGCCCACAGCAAAGCCCGCTCCTCGAGCACAGGAAGCTCCACAGCTCTTCGTGCCTGGGGACGGGCTGGAGGACTCTGGGCAGCTCCGTGCTTCCAGGTTTGTACTGCACACACCTCACAGACATCTGCCACTGAACATGCCAAGGCTTGAGGTGTTTAAAACATCGCTCGTGCCAAGTCAAGGCTAGACAGAGGTTTATGCACATCTTTAACTTTTGATTGTTTAAATCCAGATCTGTGACTTGGTTTGTAGCAGATCCTAACAACACCATTTTTAACAGACTGTCACAACATTGCATGACAACAATGGCATTTTAAGAGGAGGACACACTGAGAGACAAGAGAAAATGCAAGCTGAGAGTTCAGAATACAAACCAACCACCTATTTCTTGCCTTTTTTTCCCCATCTTTCTATCAGTAATAGTGAGAAAAATTAAAGTGTTTAGAGCCAGAGAGGAATTTCTTAGTCCATAGATAGGAACCAAAGCTTGTTGAATTTTATTATTAGAGGCAAACTCTTCATTTTTCATAGTTAATTAAGCAATTAAGTTTTCTTACAAGCCCTAGCATCGCAGCATTGTGCAAAAGGCAGCCCATTTGCTAAAGACAAACTGAGACCGAGTTAGAAGAGGCACGTTCAGGCACCAGTTAGAACAAAATCCATTGTTAGAATTAAAGAAATCACAGAGATGTTAAATGATTAGTGGATTGCTCAGCTCGTCAGTGTCAACAGAATGGCATATTAAATGAAGGGTTTGCTTCAGGTAAAGAAATACCTGTGAGCATTTCACCATGCACTATTTGATACAGAAATGGCACAAACAGGTGAGGGACAAACATACATTGACTGAACAGTAGTGCTTGTACCTTTCGCTACCACAATGGGCCGTAACACCAATACAGGAAAGCCAGGATTAGGCCGATGAATACGGCTGGGACGGGTTGTAATATGGAAGGCTAAAGAAGGGAAGGGATATTAAAAATCACTTTGTGCTATAAATCAATCAGGTAAAGATGATTTAGAGAGGGGAAAATAAGTCAGTAAGTTTTTGTTTGATGTGAAATGTATTAAAAGACATCTAACACATTACAGCATTATCTAATCTGGTATACAAAGTTAGTACACCATTCTACTCAAATGAACAGGGTTGTTTAAAAATAAAGGGAAGTAAGCAGAAAATGTTCCAAGAAACCTCTTGTCACAACTTGGAATTTAGCACTTGAAAACAATATGAATGTTAAATTGATTTGCCTGTATCTTATTTATAGTTGGTTTTAGTTTTTTCTAAGTAAGAGGAAATCCTATTTGGATTTCTTGAGAGATGGACTCGCACCAAATATTGGATTTTTCAGCTATTTCTTCATTCCTTGCTAGTTAGCCTTTTCCATTTTCCATCACCAGCCTCTGGAAAAACAATCTTTTTTCCTCCATTAGTGAATCAATTACAATTATGTCCACAGGCAAACCCAGTAGTTCAGACATTTCTGTGAGATTGTAACGTGACTGTACAATCCACATCCAGTTACTAAAAAGCAGAGAAGCACATTTCTATCAGAGATACCACGAAGCTCAGCATCTCTGCCAGGTCAGCAGCCTCGTGACCAAATGCAATTCTGAAAATTGATCAAATGCTGCAGCTGGGCCAAACCAGCAGCTGGGCAGACTGCAGGGCTCATCCAGCTTATGGCATCCTCAGAACCAGCCACACTTTTTCTCAGCTGTGTTCTACTCATGGAAACTACTGCACATTCTGGATGGAACAGCCTCTATCTGTGATATGAAAAATTAAAAGCAAAAATGGACCTAAATGCTTTTTACTGTGTCCTTGGAAGACATCTGCTTTCTCTGTATCCTACTCTATATATTTGTGCACACACAGAGACACACAGAGGTTAAGGTCAAACCATGCCAAATATTTTTAAAACTGTTTGTGCTGAAGCTACCTTGATTTTGTTCAGTCAAATAAATAAATGATAAATTTATGCTTAACTTTTCTAAAACATTGTGATTAGTAAGTAAAATCTCATCCTGTTATGACTTTGTAGGAATCACTAATTCATAGAACCTCCAATATGGTTCAAAATACAGGAATATTAGAAGGTATTCTAGTCTTGTTCAATTAATTTTTTTTCAATCAAGGCAAATAATTAACAGAAAAATTATGTGTAACTATTGAAGACTTTTCATGCAAGATTATTTTTGTGTCACGGGTGCCACGAATCACAGTGCCACCTTCCCACAGAAAGCCTGTTGGCAGAAATAATCACAGCAGTGTTCAAAAAGTGCCAGAGGTTTAAATCAACCAGAGCAGCTGATGCTCTCAAACCATTCACATCATTAAATCTGTTGTGTAAAGCGCATCAAGAAGTAACCAGTGGCTACAAGCATGCAAACACAAGTGGTACACCACACTGCTAAGCATTTCAAAAACACAGCACTGCAATCTTTTAAAAAAGTAAAACTTAAATATTAAAACTTAATACTTAATTGATATCCCAAATGGAGTACAGAAGCCTTGTGTTTTCTAACATTTGATGATTCACTGAACAATTCTATAGATCTTTTTGTAAGTTCACATTCTTGGCAAATGAAACCAATGATAAATATCCATCACATTCAATGAGAGCACCTCCAAATTATTATATTTTCCCTTCACAAACTTCTCAATACATAACAAATCTCCCTATTGTCAGAGCATTTAACTACGTGCTTCAATAAAATTGTGCATCTTTTTTTAGAATATGAAGATATGCAAACTCAGACACAGATGGGCTGCAAAAAGCAACAAATCCCACAGTGGGAAGTCACTTTCTGTCCTCAGAAATGAAGTAGCAGATAATGATTCCAGCATAAAGGGGCAATGGTACTTGAAAAATTTGACCTTGGAACTCAGCCCAGTATCCATGATGTTTGAAACAATCCCCAAGATGGATATGTTTTACATTACTGACTGTGAGTAATGTTTGGTGAGCAGTGAGTTTGCCCTTATATGGAGGATGCTCTTCATCACACCCTGACCTCCAGGTTTCAACTGTCACAATTAACTCCTCTTCTGCAAGCAGATTTTGGCAACTGCTGTGGTTTCTGCTTTCACTTAAATACTCACCTCTAATTCTCCCTAAAATTTCCTTTCAGTTTTTCCACTTTCATCAGGTGCTCCAATTTCCTTCACAGTATTTCAAGCCTTTCCTTTTCCCCCTTCTCCACTGATCATTTTGATTCTGAGATTAATGTTTTTAACAGAGCAGAAAATCTCACATTCACCATTATTTATTCAGTGTGATCTCTTCTATTAAAATGGGGTGGGGTTTTAGTGTGGTTGTTTTTGACTTCTGTTTTAAGTAAGTCAAGTAACTCAGCATTATTTGAGAACTGCATAAAAATCCTAAGCAAGGATCAGGTTCCAAGAGAATGATGAAATCATACTCCTGAAAATATGTCTGAAAAAAGTGAGAAAGACTTTGAATTCTTTACATCTTTGACAGCTCCATGATGTTCAAAGTATATATTCAAGAATTAATTATGGTAAGGATATTCATACAAACTTTAGGCATCCAGCAGCCAACTGATTTAGAGGATAGAATGTGTAAAACCTCTGTAGTCAGAGAAACAGTTTGCTAAAGGCTGTTACAGAGCACTCATTATCCTCCTGTTTTGTACTGTGCATTACAGGAGCTGTTCACCCTGCACTGGCCACAGAGGCAGTACAGGAAGGCAAAACCAGCCCCCCCAGGGTAGAAAGGCACCTAAAATAAGGCTATGACCACCTTATATGTGTCTGCCACACCCTTAATGTTTGGAAGATTTCAGAATCTCAGCAAAATAAAAAGTTGTCTCCAGCTGGCGACTCAGTTCTAATGATACAACCTCTCAAATAAATTGAAAACCAGAAAGCACTATTTTCATTAGTGACTAGAAAGGACAGTTCAGCTGTACTGTTTAAAGCATGAGCCCACCAGGAATAACCATGGTTAAGAAGCATAAGCAAGAATAAGGTGGGAACATCCATTGTAATCAATACTAATAAAATGAGAACAGCTTGAAAAGGTTTACTCAATTCATTTGCATACAGGTTTGTCAGCTATTACCCCTGTATCATTCTTTGAAATCAGAAAATTTTACTTTGTTCTGGTTCACTAGTATTTAAGCCACATGTTTTCAAGAGAGCAGGTATCTAAGGACATACTCAAAACTGTCAAGCCACTGTAAATTTAACTTTCATGTGTAATTGTAACAGTGTAATGATCTGCAGATCTGCACAGGTAGGACCAGAATGAAATTTTGCATAATATGGTACCCAGCTTTTTTCTTTACAAGTCCATCCTTTTCTATTTGACTCTTCCATATCCCTTCAATCAACAGGACTGCCAGTGTCATAACCTGACTTCCCCACACGTTTGGTACACACTTACATTGTTTCCTTTTTCTTGTAGCAGCTTCAGGTTTTCTTTACATTGTTTGAGCTCCTCGGTGAGCGACTGGTTTTGTTGTTCAGCCACCTCATACTTTGCCTTCAGCTCCGAGAGCACAGTCTGTGTTCTTTCATACTAAAGACAAAGAGAGAACAATCTGTGGACCCCTGGATACCCAGCACATGCTGACATCTGCTTAGCACACAGCTCCCTTTGCCCAGACTAACTCGCCTTGCATCACTGCACACTCTCTTCTCATAAAAGCAGGGTGGAATTTAGATTACCTTTTTTTCTAAATTAAATTTTTTTGCCCAGCTTGGCAGGTCTAGGACCACTAAACCCAAAGAAATCTAAAGTAAATGCAAAGCCTTAATTAATCTCTCATACCAATTATTCATTCCCATATTAGAAAGGATTGTAAAAACTACAGAGATGAAACAAGAAATAGGGGAACAAGGAGTCCTTCACATCTGAATAGTGGTCTAGCCATCTAGGCTGCAGCTTACATACCTACACCCCTCTAATAGGTGCAAAATTCAACACTCTGTATGAAGTAAATCAAACCCTCTTCCCACACAGCAAATTCAAACCTAAGAGCAAGGCAGGCATTAAAAAAATATTATGCCTTGTTACTGTCCTGCCATAGTCCTCACTGTGGGTCAAGTACAAACAGTACTGGGTGGATATGGCATGTTCCCACAGAATGGGTAGCTTGTCCTTTTTCAAACCCACATTGCATTTTTTCTATTCTAGCAGTCCTTCTGACTGGGCTTAATAAGGACAGAACCAATGACCTTCAGTACTGGCATTCATCACAAATTTAGAAGATGAGACATCTTTACAAATACTGATCTGATTACAAAACAGAGATTGAGACAACTGGGATTTTCAGATTCTGAGAACTGTAAGGAATGTGACATGGATGAATTAACCACAGAGCAAACAAAAGAACTGCAAAAGAAACTAAGAGCAGTGACTGGGGCAACATTCAAAATGTTCATAAGAGGAAGCAAGTAAGTGTTGGAGACCATGGCCTTCTGCCAGACAAAATCTTTAGAGGCCAGGCAGATTAAATACATGCTCGGAATGCTGACTCTTCCTTATGCACTTACAAACCCACTAAGATGTAAGATCTTTGTAAAGAATATGTAGTCCCACTGCCAAATAAAAGAGTTCAAATCTAACTGGGAAGATTAGACTGAAAATTAACTTTGACTCATAACAGCTAAAGAAACTCTGGACCATTATGTTCATGAAGACTCTGAATAATGATTTACCTGTCTGAATATCTTAAAAGTAAATTCACTACAGTAATGCATGTAAATGAAGTTTAGGAAGTTCTCAAAGAACACATGTATTCACCTGAAGTCTTTTCTTTTAGACTTGACTTCGTATTTTCACAGCTACCATTTAAACTGCTTGCAATAAACACGTGAAAAAAAATTACTAGGAAATTTACTAGGAAATTATTTACTAGGAAAAGTAAAGAATTAAAATTAGGAACATTTACTAGGAAAAGTAAAGAATTAAAAGTCCCTTTTCTTTTAGCTTAAACGGGTCCATCACTGGGCATTACATTCTCACAAAATAGAAATGTTTCATGTTACCTCTTTCTGAAAATCTTTTGCTTGACTTTCAGCTTCACTGAGTTGAGTTTTCAGACTGGCTGCATCCCGTTGATGTTTTTCTTTCAAAGATCCCATCTGATTTTCAAGTTCCTTCCGAGACATTTCAAGAACACTTATATCGCTGGTTAGTGCTAAACTCTGCTTCTGAGAGCTGAAAAACAAAATCCAATTGATTCCTTATGCATTTTAAATTTACACAAATTGTCACTTTTCACCCTTGAAAGCCTAACACATTGGTTTTGATGTGTAAGTATCACTTAGAGTAATCATAGAAACACAGACAATTATTGCCTCCCTAGAGGCTGACACAAAAGGCTGGCCATGGTCTTGTTCTTAAATATAAATGTCCACAGCTTGCTATAATTAACATTTAGTATCTCTTTTGGGAGGAAAAACCACCACCACCAAATCTCTTCAGCTGCTGTGGTACCCCCTAGACAAACCTTGTGTCCTTACCTAGAAAGCTCCTTCTCTTGTCGCTGAAGTTCAGATGTAAGTGAAGTATTTTCCTTCCTCAGTTTAACACATTCAGCTTCCAGAGCAATCCACTCTGCCTTCAACTTTTCAAGTTCATCTGCAATGAATAAGTTAATTCAATTAAGTAAAACGATTTCATGACTGCTTCAAGGAACACCAGTAATAAATGGAGGAAAAACTGGTATCAGCCATAAATCTCAAATATATTTGTTTATAATCATGTCACATGAATTCTCTCATGAGCACCTGCAAAACATTACATTATCTTCTACTGTTATGAGGTTTATGACCTAGTGCCAGACAAGTTACTTTTTTTCATTAAAGCTTTTTCTAAGGTACAAAGAAGTAGAAAAAAGTCTTTTTATGGGTCAACTCTAGTATTTTAGAAACAGTGGTAGAAAAGCATATTTGAAGAAAATAAATTCCAAGGCTTGAAAAAAGCAAGAGAATCACTCATACCATGCCTCTGTTACAAGGAAAAGAACATTTAAAGCAATAAGCTTTAGTGACACTTTGGTAGAATTAAAAAGTCAGGAGCTCCCCCTTAACAGTCTTAAACTATAGAGAAGTTACATAAGTCTTCTTGGAAAAATTTTGGCAGTATGAATCCCTCAAACTGTAATAGTTTTCATGTTTTCTAAGTGGAATTACACTTGGTCTACTGATATGAAAGAGTACCTAAGTTAATTTAGGCATAATTGACAATAACTGTTTGATGAAGTTTGATGAACTGTTATTGACAGTAACTGTTTAATGAAGCACACAAAATGTCTTTTGTAACACCACAAGCCTTGGTACACAAACAAGCACACATAGGTGTGTGTAAATACACACACACACACAGTAAATGACTACAGAGGGTCAGAGAAGCAGTGATTTGAGTAACTGCCATCCACCACAGTGAGCAGCATGCTCTGGCAGCCATGCTCTCTGACACCCTTCCAAGCAAGTACCTTTCAGGCGAGAGGCCTCTTCCCTCTGCTGCTCCTCACACTGCTGGCATTTGAGCCTGAAACTGGATTGCAGAGTGACAATTTCTTTTTCATAATCCGAGGCATCTTTCCTCCACCGGTCAAGCTCCGCTCGCACCGTCTGCAGCTCAGCTTGCAAGGTGGAAATATCTGTGTCTCGTTCTGAGGCTGCTTTTTCTGCTACTTTTTGAAGTGACAGAATCTCATTTTGAGCACTGACTAGTTCATTTCGAGTGGTTGAAATTTCATTCTCCTTTTCCTTGCGAAGATTCTCAATTTCTTCTTGTAACCTTCGCAACTGGGCTGGAAAGCAGAGATCCGTGTTAATATTTTCTCAAACTGTATTTACAAAAAACCTAAAAAACCGTACCTCCCTTTCTCAACACATTGATATTTAACAGGATTAAAGAAGCCTAATGCAATTGAAAAAATATATTTATCCTGTCAAATGCTTTACCCTTAAAGAGGCAAGTATGTGGGCCGTGTAATACAGAGTCAAAAGAAACAAAAATTCTGTCTGGACAAAGCTTTCTTAGACAAGGCTGTGCTGTGTGTGTGATACCAAAGCAACTTTCCAAAATCTGAAAACAAGATTTAGATCCAACATCACTGTAAGCAAAACAAGTATTAGAGGACAAGGACATTGGGGCTTTCAGGGAAGAGAGGAAAAGCAAGAAAGCTTCTGTCACAGGCCAAACATTTGCAAAGCTACACTGGAAATGTCTGCCTGTTCAGCAGTTAACTTGTGATGTCTATAAACATTTGAGACAGAATAATTTCTACTCTGTTCTCAACATGCAGTAGAGGAAATAGACATTATTTCTTTGCAAAAACCATTTTTAAAAGCACAAGATGAATTTTAAATTGAAAGGGACAGCTGCACCATGTATACCGAGCTAGAAGGTCCTTTAGCATTTTAAGCTTACTGTAAATGTGAAGCAGTCACATACACATGAGGCTATTTGACATTTCTGCACAAAGCAAACCTTAAATTATTCCCACCTAAAATGCTTTCATTACTAAAGACATCTCTGAGCACAATTTTTCATAAAAACATAGACAAACAGAATCCAGTGCAAACAGTTAAAAAAAAGTACAGTGCAGAGGAAAGGGGAGGATGAAAGAAGAGGAGAACTACAGTTATAACACTGATGGCAGCAAAGTGTTTAATTTGCTGTTGTTCTATTTAACTTATTTAAAAAAATGTATTTCATTGATTTCAACATGTAAAAAATCAATTATTAAATTAATAAAAAATTACTCAGAGAAGAAAAGGTAAAATTCTTAAGAGCACATGAAAAACTAATGTAACATACTGTGGAGGGTCAAAATTACAGATTTAAAGTTGTATGGTTCAGAACCAAAGAGCAAAACAAGGACAGTGAAAAGCATGGGGAGGATAACCAAGGCTGAGCAATCTTCCTAGGTTACTTGTATTTATTTTTGTCATCTCAATCCATTATAGAACATGACAGGAAGAATGTGAGTGAGTCTTGCTGTAAACTGATAGAGCATCAGAGCTACTCAAAAGAGACCTGCACCTCCATGACAATTATACTTGATGTTTTTCAGTAGCTACATATGCAGCAATACAGAAAGAATTCATATAATGGTACAATCTAGAAACTTTGTTGATGTAACATAATTGATGTGCTATGAAGAAGAAAAATTCACCTTTTTTGTGTCCTCCTCTAAAAAGGCTCCAGCAAGGCATTTATCTCATTAAATACACTAAAGAACCTATGAATTACCCAATTCCCCATTTTGAAGGAAAAAGACAATGGGGAAAAATGTAGCAGTTATTATATACTGTAATACTTAACAGTTATTATAGACAATAGTACATTAATTTCATGGCAATTCTGTGTAAGATGAAACAGTCTATCTGTTCCATAACAAAAACATTTGCAGCATAATGGATTTTGAAATAAATATGAGCAAAATGAGGCTTACTACGACCTTGTTAGAAAATAATTTCTGCAGACTTATACTAACAGAAAGCAAATGAAGCAGTGGGTGAGAACAACCTGACCGTAGAAAAACAAATGATGCACCAGCAGTTCCCTTTCCATGCATCCTTACATTAGAAGCTTTGAACCTACCAAAATAATATGGACTAAAACACAAAGAACTACAACTTGCTAATACAGCAGGTGTCTGAGCAAAGGAATGCAAACCATATCTTCCTGATAGCATTTTCTTCATCAAGCCAAGCTAAACTCCTGCTTCTTGGTGCTGGCAGCATTTCAAAGAAATGTGATTTTTTTATCCTGTGCATGCTGTTGATGAACAACTCTCCCTTTATATGTTCAGCCATGAAAACAAGCAGAGCCTTGGACCGAAAATCCAAAGACACACACAAGTTCTAAATTAGGTGGAGTTGTAGAAATAACTGACACAGGAAAGTCACTACTAACAATATGGGAATGGTTTCTGAAGCATTGGATATAATTTGAGAGGACAATTAGAAAGAAAACTTCCATTACATCTCTCGTTTATGTAAGGCATTACCTCATCTAAACTGAATGCTTTGCTGCTTCCACTTTTTTAAATAAGGAGCAACAAGTTACTTGAATTTCCTTGCTCTACCTATGTGTTCATCTAATGAACCTGACACGTAGAGACACGACCTCAGCTGCTTCTCTGGCACTCTCTCTTCTCCATCACAAAGCCAACAACACAGGCTGGCCTAAAACACTGATTCCCTGAAAATACTTCTAGAAATGTTACTTCATGAAGCTACCAGTTTTTTGTTTTTTTTTTCCTTCCCTGCCGTTCACAGGGGCTGCCAAGAGAATCCTGACAGCTTTTCCCAAACTGTGAGATGTGTCACACCCTAAAAGTTTGGGAAGCAGCAAAGCACACAGCGAACATCAGAACATTCTGAACTACAACAGGGAGAGGAGGAAACATTAGCAAGACCTCTCTGAGACGATCCAGAAAACAAAAAAAAGTACTGAATTGAGAAGAGGAATACTGCAATTAAGTTTGGCTCTGTCAAGCTTCTACTTTCATTCTCTCTTTTTAGGAAAAAAAATTATTTTTTTTTGTGCAGAGAAATAGATATAAAACATTTTCTATTTTTTGTTACAGCATTTACTACTTGGAGAATTCTCATTTTTGGCAAGACAACACTCAAAATTAAATTGCTCCTCTTGTTCTGAAGATGAGCATTCTTTAAGCTTCTTTTTTGTACAAGAGCAATGACAGAAAATGTCAAGGTTCTTTGCTGACAGTCACATAAAACAGAGCTATTACAGAAGTTTTTCAGTGTAACTAGGACATGACAAGTACCACATCACCCAACAAACTACTGCCTAGAAAAGAATTTTCTAGGGCTACTTTGACTTCCTAAGAAAGTCAGGACTGTCAGTCCACCTGTCTGTCTGCTCATCTGCCTGCCAGACATTTTTGGGTCCACAGCAAATGATACGCAGACAAGGATCCCAGGGATGAAGCGCCTGAGTTTTGTAATAACCAGTGGCTGAGTAGCTCCTCAAACTACCACTTGCTCTAAGGAAATTACAATGTAATATAGCCTTTTTTGACATTCAGGCTGGACAGACTGACAGACTGTTGGCCAATCAGCTGACTCAGAAGTTGTGTAAATCATGGGATTACATCCTGCTGTATGCATTTTGGGCTGAAAAGAGCATGACTGAGTATATCAATTTTCAAAAAGGCATGGACAGGGTCTCTGCTGCAGCAACTTTACTGCATGCTCTGATGATGGATGTGGATCTGGATGAAAAATTTCTTTAAGAGGATCCTATAAGGAAGTGAGGAGACTGACTAGCACAAAAACACCTATAGCTTCAGAGTGCTCTGCAGGCAGTCTCATTTAGAACTGAGAAAGACTAAAGGGAGATGAAGAGGTACCTATTACAGATTACATATTTTGCTTTTTTTTAAGTTACTATTACAACCACAGGAATTTAAAGGAAACATTCCACAACAACATTCAAAGATATGGTGAAAGAAATCAGATTTAAAACATACACTCAACTAAACATTCTCCTTTCTTAGTGACTATGATGCCACAGAAACAGTCAAAATTATATAGCTTTTCTAAAGAGTGGGGGAAAAAATTCCTACCTTGCAGAGCATTTATTTGCTTGTTGGATTCTTCAACTTGCACTCGATATGCTTTTCTCTCTTCTTCCAAGAGAGCTACAAATAAAAGTGAAAATGTGCCCAAGAGTTTTTGTTAGTAACATGAATTTCACCTGTGTAATTAATTTTAGTCACAATCTCTCCTTAAGTGAAAAGATTAGACAAACATATTACTTCAGGAAGTTATCAAAGGTAGTAAAACTGTGTAAGTAGTTTAATAAAAGTTAATACTAAGGCATCATTCCATTATTGTGGTAGTATTACAATGAATTTGAAATTCTTATAATCTGTTGCCTGATCTGAAAACTCCGTGTGTGCTAAATGCAAACTGGCGTGAGAGGAAGGAAAAAAAGAAAGGCTGTAAATATAATCCCTAATGAAGACTGAACAATATGCAATTAAACTGAACTATACTATTTCCCATTAAAAACAATAGAGCTACATAGCTGATAGGATGATCTAACAAGGAGCTACCACTGAAGACATTCTATTACATCCAGTAGCTAACTGAAATAAAGATGACATATACTGAGTTTGTAAGTATGTATTCAATACTATGAAAAGATGTTGGTTTATCTTGAACTACCTGATATATACAATTTCCATGAATACCCTACAGAACCAAGTTGATCTGGGTCTCACCTTGAAGTTCAAAGCATTTTTGTTTACTTGTCCTAGCTAGCTCTTGGGCTTCAATCAGCTCCTTGTGCAGTTGCTGAATTTCTTGCTTAGCCTCAGTCTCTGATTGTGCACCCTGCAATTCATCTGATAAAAGAACATTTTCTTTGAATCATAAGTTTGTACAACAGCTTCATTTGCACTGCCATGTGCTGACTGGCAACTTTTTACACAAATCTTCAAAAGTTAGTTAAACTTAAAATTAGATTAGGCAAATATTAGCAAGAATATTAATATACTTTTTAAAGTAGTAAAACATATGCAAACCTTAAATCATTCATTACACATAACATGCAATATAAAACAAAAATTAACAAGAAAGGATTAGAGTTTTAAAAAACACTGTATAAATTGGCAAGGATTTCTGTATTGACAAAAACAAGGAACAACAAAAGCCTAAGACAATTCTTGACTGTGTTTACAACTTGTCTCTTTTTAAAGGAAGCTGCCCATAGCCTGTCTCAGTGCACAGGCTCAGGCAAGAGCTGCTATTCCATGATTCACTACTGCCACCCACCCACTGCATTGCCAGGCTCAGCCTCCCTCCCTCCCTCTGGGGCCAACAAGGAAAGGAAAAATGTAGGGAAATTTCCTAAGATAAAGTAAAGAAAAAAAAGAAAAATTCCAACCTCCTTATTTCATTCAGTGGCCTTAGTAAATACTAAGATAAATATTGCACTTGATTTTTTTTTTAAACTATATCTTAAAACATTAGGTATGTCTTTAACATGATCATAAATCTAGGCACATTATTTAAACTCTAAATAAAAACATTTGTTCTTCCCCATAAGTTTTGTATTAGCTAAAACACATATTAAATGCCTCTTGGGCTTACAAGAGATGACTTGCAGTCACAGACAAATAAAATACTTTTACAGCTGAAGTTTTGGAGGAATTTAAAAGAGGAAAACTGAGTATTTGTTACTAAGAGCAGTGTCCTCTAATGGGCACACATTTAGAAATTAGATACAGGAACACTCCAGCCTGCAGGCATCTGCAAAGCCAGGAACAGCATCCAGCACACTCTCATTTACTAGATTTTCCTTAAGCAGTGTCTGTGCACAAACTGGTCTTTCAGGAGGCACAAACAGCACTAATAAACTCTATAGGTAGAGGGCTAAAACTTGATATAAAGCTTATTTGGTGAGAAAGGTAAAGGAAGGAAATTGGTGAAAGAATTCCAGCTGTGCATCATGGGAGAGGGTGGAAAAAGTTTACAGAGTTACCTGGTCAATAAACATCTGCAACTATAGAACACATGGATTTAAGATAAAAGCTTAGAAAAAAGAATACTTTGTCTGGACTTTGCATTAATATGGAAAAAAATGAAAAGGAACTATAATTTAGCTCATCGTTATACTTTTGACATTCTTACTTGGCTGTATATGTTATCAATAAAGTAATTATAGATTTTTTCTTGGTCTCTTGGTTAAGAAAATTGGTTAGCAAATCATGCTGAAGTCTTCATACTGCAGCTCTCTAAGGGGCTGTTTTTCCTGCTCTCACAGTAATGAACTGGTGGGCTTGAGCAGAGCTGAGAACACACATGTGCTTTTAGACTTTTTCAGAATGAAATTATGAGAGCAGAAAGAACAGAGAGGACGACATATTTCATCCAAATACTTTGTTTTATGGTTTGTTAGCTCTAAATCCAAGTTTCTCTTTACTGAACATGCTTTGTTCTTAGCTTCTCATGGATAAAGATTTAGGGCAATTAGACTTTCAACCCTCTTTAATGAGACTTTTCAGAAGAAATGGATGAGGAAGTCGACAAATTATGCTCAAATCATGCCTGATAAAGAGGCAGTGTCCCAAATCCAACAACAGACACCCTAAATGAACTTTTATGGTGGCAGTGTTTTCTAGTCAATGAAAGCACACATCATAAAAGATAGTACAGCTTCAAAAGAGATGAGAGGTAAACTCTTTCCTACATCAACACAAAAGTGGAATTTCCATGTGCCTGACATGCTCCAAAATCAAAAGCCAAGAAATATAAGCACAAGAAAATATTTGCTTTTTAGTCTTACCCAAACTGAAAATTAAGTGGCTTGTAGTTCAAAGCAAATATAGTTTGGTGCTAATTCTAGTTTGAAAAGTACTTCTTCAGTGAGTAGGATTGTACTATTTACAAACAATAGAACTACTAAATATCATCATCCTTAGAATGAATTCCCTTTAGAAGCAAATTCACATCATGACAAACTGTCATTAGAAAAGGCTAAGGAGTTACCATTAATTACAACAAGGTGCCAGAAAGAATTAAATAAACAAGAAAAGGTCAAATACAGCATTTTTTCTTCCTCATTCATTTTTTCCACCTCATGGAAAATTTTAATCTGTGATCAGTTTTTTTGCTACACTTTAAGAAATGTTCTCAATTAACACCACTTTGTTTCCCACACAAATATAGCGGGGCTTCCCTTAACATTTACTCTAATTATAACTTAAAAATGGTTTAAAAACCTTTTTTTAAACAATTTTAATATAATAGAAAAAATACAGAAGCACACATAGGCTGCAATCTTAACTAATCCTGTATCTGTATGTGCCTGGCCTGTGGTAGCAACTTTATGAGCAGCCTGGTATTTCTTCAAGCCCCACTTCTGAAAGGTCACATTCAGAATTTTGCAGGATTTCTCAGGTTATTCAGAAGACAATTTTCAGGGTACTCAGGTGAAGTCAGACACAATTACAACCCTGAGATTTTTTTTAGCTTCATAAGATCCACATGTCATATATTTGAAATAAAGTATCTGGTTATTCTGACATAAAACAATGGCTCCCAAACTTTGAGCTGACAGACCACTGCTGGTTTTCAAAATTTCTTACGTAAATCACCACTATTCAGCAAATCCTCAGCTGAGACATTTCCTACTAAGATTCCATGGATCACTCTTTTAATTACTATGAAAACACAAGGACATTGCTAAGAACAAGATTACCAGTCTTCCAATGACATTTATTGCTCCTTTCCATCTGTTTAACATTTACCTGCCCTTAACTCTGCAATAAGTAGTCACAAACAGCCTGTTTAAACAGAAGTGTCCAGGGAACTGTTATGAATGGTTAATAAAGTCATCTACCTTGTGGGGGAAAAAACAAAGCCAACTAATCTGTCACAGCTTCCCCCCATCCCCTCCTTGCCAGATTCTGACTTGTAGAAACTGAAACCAAATCCTGAATGCAGTCAAAAATTTTGATGGAAAATGTTTGGAGCAATCTACAGCAACCAGAAGTCTAATAATTTTCCTGTTCCACTAATTTGTTTTGTAAATTTTAACAAGACCTCTGCCTTTTCCAGCGGCCGTTTCTGCATTCCAAACAGCCGCCAGATCAAAAATGTTCTCACTCTTCCTTAATTACATGGCTGCATAACAAGTCCACTTGAAAACCTTTCTGAGGCAAATCAGATCCTTTTTAGGGCAAAGTCAGGCACATGAAGTCTATCTCTGAAAAAAAACTCAAACAAAACTGTGGGTTTATAGACTCTTCATAAAAATTAAAAGGGCAAGTGATTCATTGCACAGATATTTTTTAATGGTTTCGTGAGAGCAAAATAGGAAGGCCCATAAATAGCCTCAAGAGGAAGAGAAAAGTTGCTGCCAACCTCTGTTTTATAACCAAAAATAAGACTATTATAATCACTACAAACAACATGATCAAATTCTACCTTCTAGCATAGCAAGTCACTGAACATACTTGTTATTAGTTGCAGATATTAGAGCAAACCCAAAGGGAATGTGCCCAGTATCTCAAACACTCCTTTCTAAACTGCTTTGCTGAACTGATGTCCACTGGGAAACATCAATTTTATACATGTTGCCAAACAGCAAAAGTAATTTGTGCAATTTTTGGAAGCCTTTCTGTCGTAAAATTAGGGAGTGTAAACAATTGCAGAGAAAAGCTCCTTTACAGGTCTCCTACGTTCCCTTATGGTTTCCTTTCTTCCTGAGTCACAAAGAACTGTGACATTCTTTTACTTGTGATCCCAGTAGGAACATAATTTTACAGATCTTATCAAGTGTCTAATTGTTAAAGGAGCATAAAATGATTTTCAATAGACTAAATATAATAACTAATTATTATGACACAGAAATCTTCAGCTAATGAATATGCAAATATCAGCTTGCTAATTAAGTATATCCCTTCAATGCATAAAAACCAATAAAAATGTTACATTTATAGAAATGAAGCTCAAAGCCAAGCCTCAGCCATCATTCCAAATACAGTTATAACACAAACTTCCAATCTTGATTGTGTTAAAAAAGAAAATCTAAAATCTTGTTTTGATTAATCCATCAGCTGCAAACTAACAGAAGCATTTCTGACAGTGATCGAAGCTGTGCAAGTAAAATTTGACAATGCTTGAAAATGTCAGTGGTGGAGGAATCCCTCCTCTCCACAGCTATAATCTTAAATGTGTGCTGACTCTAATTCTCAAGTCAAAGTTGTAACATGTAAATTCCTAGAACAGCGTTGGTGAGTACAGAGATTACTTTTATACACAGATGATTTCTATAGCAACACTCAGAAGTGTGTTTTTGTATCACCCAGAGGAGTCATAACTGATATTTAACTCTTCCATACTACATGATTAACATCTTTGAATTCCAGCATTCTATTTTAACTATTTTTTATGATTTGATAAAAAACAGGTAGATAAAAAGATTACATATACAGATTATGCATCTAAAATTGCAAAAGTAAATTTGTTTACCTTTTAGAAGAGCTACTTTGACAATAGGTTCATTTAGATCTTGGTCATCCATTTGAGCATCTAAAAAAAAACCCCACACCTTTCAGAGAGCAGGCAGACTGCAGACAGTTCTCATATACACATTCTTTACATGGAGAGAAGATTTTATGTCCTTCTCAATTTACAAGAGTCAAATTATGAAGCCACAAAATAGACAACACCACTCTAAGCTTGTCTTTAATTCTGTATAATATTCTTTTAAGAAATGCTCATGATTACCTAGATTTAATTCAAACTAATTAGAGGTTACAGAAATCTCAGTTAAACACTTACCTGTAGTGTCGTCGCTGCTTTTTTCCTTGCTTGGGCTAAGGGTGTCAGACAAATCGTTCGATTCTTTGACTCGTGCTTGGTTTTCTGCAAGAGACAAGGAAAAGCAACTACAATCAATAAATGCTTTGTTCATAATTTCTCCTGTATACCAAACTACTGCTAAACGACAATAGAAAACAACTTGGTTCAAGAAACAGTTAAAAACCTGCTGGGTGCCTATTTCTTTGCAAGTCTGGGCTAAAGTGGATTCCGCATCCCTGGAATCATTAACCCAGCCTAGCCTCTAATAAGGGATGCAATCGCCTCGTGCACAGCTTGAACTTGGGTTAACGCTGTGTTCTTGCCAGCTGGATCTGTGGAAAAGCTGATTCAATCAGCAAACAAATAAGAAAAGAAAACTAGAACAATGCAGATACTGTAGCAAGTCAGAAAGAAACTGCTGTTAAGAATAAAACTGTGTTTCAGTGTTTTGGACAAATTACATAATAACAAGTCTTGTACATACCGTACTGTTCAAAAGAAGTGTGGTGTGAACCATTAAAGAATCACAGCAGTATAAATTAATACATTTGTTTCTAGAAAGAATTTTCAGTTTAAATTGTATTAAGAGAAACAGTATATGTTGTTGTCACAAAAAAATTACCTTCATGAAATATCTGTTCATACATATTTCAGCACTTCATAACATGCAGCTTAGTAAAGCCACACAGTTGTTTGGTTTTTTTTTTTTTTTTTGTTTTGTTTTGTTTGCTGGATTTTTTGTTGTTGAGGTTTTTTTTTCCCCAGTTCCAGATTTTTAGTGGAGATCACATATTTTCAAAATTAAGGGGATTTAATTACACCAGTGCTTGGTCCCACACAGAATCACCCCTGACTCCAAGTCTAAATATTCTACATGACTGAAATAAAATTTTAAATTTTTTTCTTTAATAACAATTATGGTTTAGTTCTGATAGGTCCATTAAAAAGGCCACACCATCTCTGGAGTGGGCTAACCCAGCAGGTCTGTCAGCAAGGAACTGTCACCAACATGCAGGTGAGGTTACGCAAAATGAAATCTTTCTTGGCTGCCTATGCAGAGCCTTGCTTTGACAGCTCTGCTGCCCACCTGCAGCTTAACAGAGATCTCCTCTGAGTCTCAAGTTCCAGGCAGAGACATTATATGAAAAGGGGTCAATACAGCATTCCCAGTACACAGATATCTCTCATCCATGGAGAAAAGCACAAGGAAAACAAATAATAGATAATGTGCATGCAGAAATGAAGTACCAGGACGTGGGAAGAAAGAAACACATCAATAAATAAATCGTGTTATACAACAGGGTTAGTGTATGAAAATAAGTAAAAACCAAGGGAATAATAAGACATCTTTTCAAATAAAAAGAGAATGCACAGAACTAACTTCCCCCAGAACAAAAGAAGCGGAAACTGGAGACAATCTGTGCGGCTGCATGAGGAAATCAACACGACAGAACACGGACAGGTTAACAGGAAAAAACCCACAAAGTTTTCTTAATCTAACATGAAAAGTTCTCTATAACTCCGTGCTACATTAACATCCACCTGCACATGAAACAGAAGGCAGCAAGTACAAACAATGCAGCTAATGAAGAGCAAGACTCTTCCCACCCTAATGCAGCTGAAATTACTGGAGAAGAGGAAGGGGAAAAGCACCTACACAGTTAAAGTACAGTAGAGGTTCAGACCTCAGGTGCTACAAACACAACTCCCATTTTAGCAGACTTCAAAATTCATAATGATTGCTTGCAGTTAAAAATTTAATCTTTGGCAGTGGGTGGTTCTTTGCTAAAACAAAAAGGGATCTTTCTTAGTTTTAGAAATAAGGTTTTTAACTAATATCTAAAGGTGTTTTAAATCAAAACATTTTGCATTATCATATAGAACCAAGCTAACAGGATTGCCACTAAAACTGTCATAATTACTAAACCAATACATTATTTTTTTAACGATTAAGAAAAGTATAACCTAAAAGCCTCACCCATGTCACTTTTATTAGTGGCCGATCCAGAAGCATTAAGCTGAGCAAGATCCACATCCAACTAACTTTACCATATCTGGGCATCCATGGAAATACTGCCTCCCTGCTCTGTGCAAAATGGGAGGAACACTGCGAGTTCCAACCACTGAATTAATTCTCTCTCCCACAGCACCCCCTTATATACTTCCCTCCCACCCACCCTTGGTACACCAGCTTCTTCCCCCCTCCTGCCCTCCCCCCTCTGAAACAAGGCACAAAAGATGAGGCACCAGAGGATAGATGCACCAGTTCTACATGTGAAACAGCAGAAGACAAATTAATAGAAACCTGCTTCCTATTCTGGAACCAGAGTCGTAAGCACAAAACTCTTTCCTGTACTATATTATATCACAGCAGTTGTTCCTATTTCCCATAATAAAACTGAGCTGAATAAATATAGCCAAAGTGATAAAGTATATTAAAATGTGTTGACATCATACTTGATGAGTTAGAATATATTACCAAACACTAAAAATAGCTCAGAGCTTTGCAATGGAAGGGGCATGCAAGTGTTACGTTACAGTTATTGTATGCATTCTTTTGCCAAATATGGCACCTTGTCTATAGTTTCCTCACGTACAGAAAGGAGTTAAAGGTGGCACCCCGTGCATTAAAGGAAGAGAAGATAAATTAAAATGTCTCTAAAACACTTCAGCAAACCTAGGACCTTTAAGCAAACTAACATTTATTCAACACAACAACACTTTGCAAAAGCTCAGAGGGTAAAGAACTGAGGCAGTATGTCCAGACATCAATAAAAAGCTGCAAGAGAGGAGAGAGGCTGCAAGTCCAAACAATCTCACATTATCAGACACTTGAGAAATATTGACCTGCACACTTGTTAGCAATCCTGACCTTGGCACTGTAAGGTAAGGATGACTGTTCCTTAACAAGTCTTTTCTAATTAGCTCCTTTAATTTAACTTGCTTTATATATTAGAGAAAAGAGTTAGAGAGGCACAGATGTTTTTTACTTATAAAAGACACATTCAGGAGGTTAATACTTATTTTAAAGTTATGAGATAAGATAGAAAATAGTCAAATTAAAATACACTTTTTAAAAAACTTGAAATGACACCAAACATCATTTGTATGTAGCTCTATAATAAAACCAAAATCCCATTTGGAATTCATGCAGGCACCAAAGCTTGAATTGAATTTACAAAAATTACTTTTTTTTTTTAAAATGCATATTCAAGTAAGAACTCAGTCAATATTGAGACTAGCATTTCATGCACTCAATCATCAAAAATGGTTTCCATTAAATCTTTTTAGCCTACAACAGTATTTGGAGTAGAGTTCAGCAAACAATTTTCCTCCCCTTTATTGAATTTCTCCTCAAATGCATATTCAATCAAAACTCAAACTGCTGGCTTAACACAGAACATGCACTGAGTGACAGAAAAAGCATGCTTCAAAAACAGTTAAATAATCCAGAAGTCTAACCTTTCAAAAGCTTTGTTTCTTCCACTTTGGTTAGATGTCCTTCATCTATGATCTTGTCTGCCAAACAAAATAAGTGTTACTTTCCAAGCTCAAATTTTCCCTGCACGCATCTACGTAGAGTACATTCCATGACCAAATTAAAAGCTGATAATATTACTTCCTACTCAGCCTTGAACAAAAACTTTATTCTGGCAGGGAATAATGAAACAGAGCACACAAGCCTACCAGAACAACTTTGTGATACAGTGCATAATTATTTCTCCTTATTAACTTACATAATGCTGCATTTCACTAATGAGAATTTAGAAAAATTAATTTTATGTACTTAAAAACACCAAAACAACTAATCGGAAGCAACAAATAATTAAAACATTTCTCAAGTTTAGTTATCAAAAAAGGAATTTGAAAAGCTGGTTGCATGAAACAGACATGCACCCAGAACAGCAGAAATCTACAAATGCACCACAGTAAAACAGCAATAGAGAAGTCCCCTTGACATCACAACTGCTTTTAACAGTGCCTGTGAAATGTACACAGAAACAGCCTATTTTGTTTAAACCTTTCAAGAGAGCTGCACAAAAATGCATTACATTCAGGTTCATGAAAAAATGGAGTTCTTAATCAAAGTCTACTTTAGGGAAGTCTACTCATGTGTGTGAGGTGCACAAAAATCTTAGAAGTGGAATTTGAGACTAGATTGCTAACTTCATCCTAACTCCTGCTAGAACATGAAGGTAAAGAAGAACACCAAGGGAAAAACAGGACTGAATTAATGAAGGACACCACCAAAACTATTGAATAATTAATTTCTTTTTGCAGATGAGATTTCATTATTTCTAATTCCTTAAGAAGCAATGCCAACACAGAAGAAGATCACATCCTCCTTTTCTGTGCAGCAGATTTCACAGTTTAGTCCATGCTGAAAGCTGTTAGCCCCTGAAATATCAGGCTTGAGAAGCTGCCTCTGCCTCCCCTCCATGGTCTCCCTGTCAGATCCCTGATAACCAGGCAGGAATGCAGTTTGCTGGATGCTCCATGTGCTGTCAACAGGAAACCAACACACAGATAGAGCTGAATGAACAGCACAAACAGGTGAGCTCAGACTAAAGAAGTAAATCCTCTTCAAATTAAAAACAAAACAACAAAACCCAAAAAAACTTTAAGCTTTTTCAGCTTCAAGTATGTTTGAAGATGAATTTGTCCCTCTATTCCTCTGATGGCATGTTGCTGTAACTATGACAATTGAAGGACAGACGCAGGACAAGATCTGGGAGGAGAGATGTTCTACAAACCTAGCTGGCAGACAAACTTTCAGACAAAAAGCCCTGAAATCCAATGAAGGGTTTTCATGGCCAAAAGGTTGTCCTGTACTCTGCCCTCTCCCACACAGACAGATAAGCCAGTGGAAAAGAGATGTTCCCTCCACCTACTTTTATCTACAAATATTATTCTGCATTAATGTAACATTTTACTAACACTGCTTCAGAAACACATGCAACAGCACACTGGATTTTCAGGACTGGCTTTAGGTCTCAAGCAACTGTAGGAGATCACTCATCATCCAAGTTCAGAACAGCCTCAAGTTCCTCAGAGCTGGTGAGAATGACTGTGCCTAGACTGAGGAGAGCACTGTGGAGGGAATCAAGTTACTGGCAGCCACAAGTCAGGAGTTGAAGTGATACCATGAGTTCTCTTTCATTTTAAAATAAAATAAATCTAAACAAAAGTCTTCATATATGATTATTCCAGGACTGAGCTGTGGCTGGAAGAGGGGTGGAAGGGAAGGCATCAAGAAAAAAGCTGGGAATCCTCCCTGTAGATCTGAATAGAACAGCTGAACACAAAAACAAGTAGCTGTCAACTGCTTGAGCTGAAGGGGTAACACCTCAACCATGCTAGACTCCTAGCTTAAAATAGGCTTCTATAATCAGCTTGCAGAGGAAAATTTAGCATTATAAACTGATGCATCTTTTAGCTTTCACAATTCAGTAACTGTTAAACCCTGAATAATTGCAATACCAAACAGAAATTACCCTTCTTGACACAGATGTTTTCCAAACTGAAAACTTCTGCAGCAGTTCTTTACACTCTGTTTCCATGACTAAAAGAAACTGCAGGCATGGGGTTTTGGCTTTTTAAAAATTTTAAAATTTCCATGGTGGTTTACTGTTGGTGGTTTACTGTCTCCTAGTGTCCTGATTTGAGCATTTGAACAAAAGGTACACCATCCTTGGCACTGTTTCTGCAGCCAAGACCTTGAGCAGCAGCACACGAGTCCCTGCCCAGCCTGGCCCAGGGCAGGGCACAGCCAGTGTTTTGCACTTGGTGACTGACACCTCTCCTCACTTACAGAACAAGTGAACACTCCCTGTGCTTCAAGAATGCTACTGCTGATATATGGCATAAGCCAGCAAAAAAAAAAAAAAAAAAAAAAAAAAAAAAAAAAAAAAAAAAAAAAAAAAATTCAGCATGCTGGTATTTAGAGAACACAGATACGGTATTTTAGAAAAAACAGAAAACTGGATGTTGGTGCCACCAAACTCCACAGAACCTTATTTTTCACTGTTACCACCCCACCCTAGTCACTAAAAACGGCAGAATCTAGACAAAAATGAGGGGGGAAAAAAGATAAAGAGATGTCTTCTTTAAAACATCTCTTTCAAATCTCTGCAATTTTAAATTTTACTATTTCAGAAAACTTCACAAACCTTATTTGTTTTTAAACCGATTAGTGTTTTCCCTGAATCAAGACATGCAATCTTGTCTACCAAAATATAAATTAGGGTAAGGATCTTAGCTTTAATTTCTGGCACAAAAGAACTTCAGCTTTCATGCTAGCCAGTCCCTACTTAGCAGAAAGCAGAGAGTAGATATAACTAATGTTTTTACTGACACAATCTGCTGCAAAGTTGAGCTTTCAGTTAGTCCTTCAGATAATTCACATTTTCTTCTGCAGCTTAAAGCCAGCTTTCCTTTAGGTTTTTAGGCATTTCCTGTCTTTTCAATTTAAGAACTCCATTTTAGATTTAGGCTGCCTACCAGCATGTGCAATATAATAACTAAGATCTGTTAACATTACAATTATCACTTAAGTAACATCACCCCTCTACGTTTATATTTTGGCATCAAAATAGTCTTTGAAATAGGCCAGGTTTGAAAACCAATAAAAAATCTGTCCCTCAATGCACAGATTTCCAACCATCTGAAAAAAGCGATACTGAACAGCTTTAACTTTAATTAGACACCTCCGGGTCAAAGGAAAAGTGAAAAATAATTCAATACATTCAATCCATCCAAAAACTACTATTAATAAACCTGCAAAAATCAGCTTGGTGAAAAGAAGGAAATTGACTTGTATTGAAAATCAAATGCAAAAATCACAAAGTAAGGGGAGAAAAAAAGGACACAAAGAAGGGTTAGACTGGAGGGAAAGACAGGAAGTTAAGCAGGGCAACAAATCTCACTTCAGTCTATACATCATCACATTTTTGCTAATAATGCATGTCATGTACTGATCAAAAAGCACCATGACTTCTGGTTGTGATATCACTGATTTTGACCAGTGGTACTAAATAAAAGCTATGGAATGAGCAACCAGTGAACTGGATGTAATGATCAGAAAGTAAGAGACTTCCCAGATCATTCAGAGCCAGATTTTGTAACACTCCACAGATGTCAGAGGTCAGGACACGTTACTGGATGATATTGTGAGCACATTGTGCTTAAAAAATAAAAATAATTACCTAATATCTTTAAAAGTTTACAGAAGCTGGATTTTACAAACCACCTGGTTTCTGGGATTTTTATTATATCATTATTGTTTAACTAATAAACCTGCTGCTCTCTCAGTACTTAAACCTTTGGGCAGAACCCCAGCATACTACCACACGACGAGCTACAGATTCCTGCTCTGTATGATATTGCTCTACACTATTTGCTGTGTGCCTTAAAACTTGACTTCCTGACAATCTCTGGAACTGTGATTTTTCTCCCCAGGAGTCCCCAGCTCTTGATGCTACACAGAGCAAAGAACAGGAATAGGACTGAAGGGCAGCATTTGCATACAAAAGGCAAAGAACAAATCCTACAGTTTGCAGCTTTTAACCTCATGATATTTTGAGGCCTGACCAAACACATTTGAATGTGGAAAAGGTAAACTTTCAGCCCAAGAAGAAATAGAAGAGTCAATGATTTGGAATTTTTCTTGATGTGAGAGTAAAAACTTAGACTGCCATAAAAAATGCAAAATACTGAACTCATTTGAACTCTTATTAATTCCTTTACAAATGAAGCAGTCAAGGCCTTGCAGTGTTTTCACTGCAGCTTTCAATGTCTTGAGAAAAGGTAAGCATAAATCCACTGATCTTAATTTTACTCTTACTAGTACTTCTTTAATATCTTAGAATATTTTACGAGATACTTGATCACTGTTCCTTCTCAATAGTGACAGGACTGGTCACGTTTAGTTTGCAGAAGTGATACTAACCTAAGTTTTGCCAAAATAGGTTAAGCTAACATCCAAACAATGCAAACAGGCAACCAATTTGTATTTGAACATTACACAGGGTGCTCTTCATGTTCTAGACAAGAAAAATGTTTACTCAAGCATTTAACTTCATTTTTATGTACTGAACTACATTTTTATGTACTGAAAAAACTAGATTTATACAAGATCTTGGCAAAATTTAGAATTATTTTAAACGTCAGCCTTACAGAAGACAGCTATCAGTCATTAATTTTTCAAAATAAAGATTTTTCCAATCTTAAATTTTCTTAGACAAACATTAGCAGTATCATGTCATTTGGCTTATGGCACTGCAATCTGGATCACAAGCAGTAAAATCAAACAAGTCTGCTACCCTTCCTCATAAAAATTTGAGAGGAAAGAGTCCAATGAGCATAATGTCAAAAAACATCCTGTCTTATTTCTGCATCCAGATGCTTCTCTGCTCAATTTTAATCTTTAGTCTTTAGTCTACATAATTTCTATAAACTCTGAAGCAAAAAATCCCAGGTCTTCTTGAAGTTTAATAGCACTGTTTCTCTTCATTCTAATGACATTTTTCTTTCAGTAGGCAGAAAGTATAAATATCTTCAGTTTTTCTTTAATTATGGATGTGCAGACAGTGCTGTTTCATTACTCATTTTCAAAAGCATTTGCTTTGAAAAACACATTTCACATTCCAGAATAACACATCTTTCTAAAGACTGGTATGCAATTTTCTGTTTTTCTTAAAACAGTCTCTTGGATTTCCACATACAAACTATGGACTTGTTTTCCCTTCTGCTCTTTTGTTACAACTAATCTGGAGCATGTGTAAGGCCTTTAATTACAGATATGTGAAAAGGCACCACCTTCTCTGTCCTTTGCTGCCTGTGATGTTTGCTTAAACTGACAGGTTTCAACTTAATCTGTAACAGGTGAAAAATTACACTCAGTTTTAAACATCATGTGGCAACATCACCACCCTTTTGTTGGTCAGGGCACAACAATGGATGAACTGAGAAGAGAATGTCACTTGCAAGAGCAAAGATATCCTTTTACACCTGCTTAATACCACAATGCCACAATTCTGTGCTTAGAAAATTTCTGCTTCTACAGAAATATTAAATAGTAGTGATAAATTCTGGTTTCATCCACCTTTTCTGTGTTTTCTGCTGTTTTTAAAGCAAATGTGAACACTCTTGTACTCACTCTGACATTCTATGAACTGATGAATAAAAGTGCAGTCCCCTCCACTCTTTGAAAGAAAGTGCTCTAGTAGAGAAAGAAACACTTCAGTTTACATCTTCTTATCATTCTCAAATTGATGTAACAAAAAATTTGAAAGGCATATCAACAATATTTGTCAGTGTATTCAAAATGGACTTTTGAATCAAATCTGAGTTAATATGCAAGCAGACAAGATATGAAATTGAAATAATTGAAATGATGTCTGAGTGATAGTAGGAAATAGATTACTCTCTTAAACTGATCAGAAAAAAGAAATACTTCAGCTGCATTTTCAAAAGAAACATGTTCTTGACCTATATTCTTCAGCATTTTTATTAGCTTTAAAGGGGTATTTCCAAAGTTTTTCATTAATCTTCATGTTGATTTTTCATATCTAACACCCTCAATTTAAAAAAAAAAAAGTTGAATATATGTCTATACTTTTTAAACAGTTTCACTTTGAAAAGACAGTTCTGCAGCAAGTTCCTAAAACTGAGCTCTGTTCCCAGCTTTACTCAAGTCCTTGTTCAGCTCCCAACTCCATCAGAATCCTGCATCTCTTCATGGTGCAAACATTTCCTTTCTGAAGAGCCTCAAAAATCTTTTGACCAAGAGACCAGCAGTAGGAAAAGGCTGGCATTAGCACAAACCTGCAGAATGTGGTACATTCTAACCAAATTGTTCAATCATTACCTCTGACATCAGATGTCCAACTGCAACACTGAGCTTTACTGTATTTTGAAGTTATTCTAAAAAATAAACTTTTTTTAACCCACAAGGACCATGGCTGTAAAATTTATTTTCCACATTTAAACTTCCTTTCTTTTTTTCCTTTTCATTTTTACCTGGTGCTCTAAGTGACTGTATACAAATTTCTCTTATCTTTCTTCATGTAATACTTGGCTCACAAAATTTAAAGCTGAAAGCTAGGTGTGGTGCAACACAGAGAAAAATACCACTTTTTGAAACAATTTAGTTCTACACAACTTTTATCAGGGGCTTGCTGTACCAAGAAGTTCCTCTTTTCTGCATGGCCAAAGAGAGAAAATTAATGCCTATCTGTCATCCTCTAATACACTTTTTTTATTAAAAGCCTCTGGAGAGGCTATGAGTCCTTAGTTCCTCTACTCTGAATACATTTCCTGACTGCTACAGCCACAGAAAAAAGTAATGTAAACCATTATTCTTGTCATGGCCAGGTAGTGTGCCTGCACACACACTTTAAGAGAGAGACAAAAGAATTTTTAAAAGCATACTGATTTTACATGAGTTTCACAGTTTTCCTCTTTCATTCCCTAAGCTGTTCAATCTGCTTTATAAACCCAAAATTCTTAGCTCTTCTAAAATAATGCAGAACTACATAGCAAAAAACCAACAACAAACCAAACCAACCAAAAAAACCAAAACAAAAACCAAACAAACCAAATCCCAAAAAAACAATAAAAAACCCCCAAACCAAAACAACCCCCAAAACCCCCACAAAACAAAAAAAAAACCCCAAAACAAAACCCAAAAAAACTCAGCAGTAACTGTTTCCTGCTGCTTTTAAGAGAACAAAAGCCAAAATCTGACAGAGCAAATAACTGCCCATCTGTCACACAAGGGGGACTGGAAGATGCAAAAAGGCACAGACTGTCATGAAGAGAACACAGGGCAGCAAGCTGTAAAATGGCAGAGAAATGGGGATGGATCAGGTAGGGCAGAGATGCAGAAAAATGTACAACTGACAGAATAATGAAAAGCTATGCTAAAATACAGAATAATGAAAGAGCATGGTATGTTCATGGCAAAAAGGGTGATAGATGTATAAACACACAGAAAGAGAACTTGAATGAGCAGTTATATGTTGCCTGTACTCAAAAAAAAATAACCTGGCAAACAGCTTCCTAAAACTTCCAGGTTTAAGTACAAGTTCCACTACAAGTTACTCATAGGATGGAGGAATCTATCTTGTCATGCATCAATTCAGATGACACTGAACTCTTGTACAACCCAAAATAAGTCCAAAAGGGATTGCTTCTTCACCTTTGACAAAAAAGTGAGTTTCAGTGATATAAGGATATTTGTTATAATCACACAATGATTTTTAAATGGGCAATTTTAACATTTGGACTCATAAAAGGTATCAGTATTTAAAAATCTCACATGACATTCTTACCAGCAATTTTAAAACTAAGTGTTCCTTTAGAAAAAGTCAAATCTAGTATAATGTCATAAATCATTCCTCTATAAAATAATTTGTATTTGAAGTTACAGCTCAAAAGCTTTTACAAAAGGTGTCAAATTAGGTCTAGTTTAAAAAAGAGAAACACACATCTATTTCTTAACCATTTTATCAAATATTAAGCTATTACCAACCTAAAATTAGGCATCAGCAAGATGGATAAGCCCCTATAAAAATATAATCTCATGGCAGTGTAGAGAAGTGGGAACAACCATTGCATGTCCTGCTTGCTGAGCTCAGGATGCACCACAGCTGAGTGCCTAAAATGCTAAAACACTTGGGAGCAAGCAGTACTCAGCTTTAGGGGAGGCTTTGGTGCAGTTCCTGTAGGTGTTTAACAGATCTCTCCTCCTGCTCCTAATAAGGAGGTTAAGTAATTTTAACTTTTAATTTTGCTATTGGTCTCCCTAGTTAAGAACCTTGTAATTTACAAATATGCATATGGAGCTTTAAAATTCTGTTTCAAAAATATAAATACAGGAGTCCTTAAACACTGTGAATATTGGTTAAAACTCTGAGTTCTATATATAGGTCCCTGACCTTTCAAACCAATGCTACCACCATGCCTCAGACTGTAGAAGCAAGCTGCATCAATGAAAAATTTAAATTGACTTTAGAGGACAAATATATCTCAGCCAATTAAACAATCAGGAATCATAATAGAAATATTTTTTTGCTATACGTGATATTGGACAATTTCACTCAAAAAACTTTGTGCATGTTAAGACACATGAGCTAAAATATTTGGCTCTAAGTGGCCTTTAAAAAACCCTATCACTTCAATCTGTATGAATTTCTGTTTCACATAAAGTTCCTCCTAGAGTTTTAAAAAGTTTGTTTTCACTGTTTATAAATTTTATATTCTCACATTTTTCAAATTAAAACTATAAAAAAATAGATTTTTCTAACTTGACTTATCATACCCAACTTCACTAGAAAAACACTGTATGTGTTGCAAGGGAAAATTAAAAGGAAAAACAATCAATGAGTTCTCCATTTCTTGTGTCACAATCCTGACAACATTCAATCAGTAGACTCCTACTCATTGCAGTGACAGCCCATCACAAACAAAAAAAACCCCAAACCAACAAAAAGAGACAGCCCCCAAGTGGTTTTGTTGTATTCTGCAGAACTTTCTAAAAATACTGTGACTGGAAGTATATGAAAAAAAAAAGCTGGTCAGGAGTGGACAAATTCATTTGCAAAGAGAAAAAGTTTCAAGCAAAACTTCAGAGAACATTTTGAATTTGTTCATTTTCAAACATCAACCATAAGACAAAAGGTAGCCCTCAGATACACTACCTTTCTCTGTGCTCCCATTAATTTTAGGTATGAAGTCGTCAACTTGTATGCCTAGGATTAAGAAAGGGCATTATTTTTGCAATCAAGAAAAATGTTTTGGGCTTTGTTTCTTTATAAACACAGCATTTTGAAATGCACTTGGCTTTTCATACCACCTCCTCACAAGCACCTAATCAGACAAACCAGGCAGTTTGATGTGTTTCCTGCTAGAGATGATGTTGCTGTTTGTCCAAACGTCTAAGAGGTAATTAACGCCAAAGAATTACTGCCTATTACACACATATACGTGTGTAGAATGGATATAAAATGTGATTTAAGGCCCCCTCCAAGCCCCGGGCCGGAGCGGACACCCGCAGAAGCAGCGCCCTCTGCAGCCCTGCCCCGACACGGACCCAGCAGCCCGGGAGAGCTCCCTGCTGGGAAAACTGGGAATCGGAATTCTGTCAGACACCGAGACTACAAGATTATCAGAACAAAAGTGACCGAAGAGCAAACGCGGAAACCAGCTTGAAACAAGAAATTGATCACACCTACCTAAACTGTTGTGTTCTTTAAGAGTTTTCTCTTGCAGGTGTTCTAACCGTACTGTAAACAGAAGTCCAAGAAAAAGGTATTTCACAGATTAAAAGAAAAACAAATAACCAAAGTTTTTCCCCGCTATTGACTAACCTTGTAAAGCAGTCAGCCGCTCATTGGTGAAGTCATTATCAGCCTGCAAAGCTTCTATTTTTGCTTGAAGCTCTTGCTCTCTTTCTTCCATTTCATCTATTTTATGCTGTAATTCCTTTTTCTCAGCCAGTCCTTTTTGTTGGATTTCTTCTTGTCTTCCTTCTGCTACCTGCTCAAAAAGATTTTTTAAATCCCCAAAAAAATCAAAATTAACATGTGAAAGGCTAGATCTTCTTGTTTTTTATGTAACTAAATGCACGTAAGTAACTTCCTTTGCTAATCAGATTTAAAAATGAAAAAAAAATGAAATCTATTACCTTTATACAAATTTCACTACAAGTAGACTGAGAAAACCTCAAAATATCTTAAGTAATTTTTTGACTGAGGAACGTAAATTTAACAGCAACAGTAAAGGGTCTTAAAACTAAGAAATGCCCAAAGTCTTCAGCATCTCAATTCAATCAAAACCCAAGAACCCTTCTGAACTGAATGTACCCTGCACAGACCACCTTGATTGCAAGCCACCTCTTCTTCCTTGCTGAAGCTCAAGAATGCAAGTTTTAAACTGTCTCCTCCCTCAAAACAAAGTAATAAGTTTCAGTTTTGATGCTTCTGGGTACATTCATCATCATCATCAGTCACCAACCCACTACTGGGAAACCAAGTGCCTTAAGAGCAGCAATTTAATGTTTTAATTTTGAAAGAAAAATTTCTCTGAGGTACTGAACTAGGAATCCAATCCCAGTATTTATCCAAGATAAAGGCAGCAACTGTCTCAGGTCTCCAGAGACAACACCATTAACTTCCTCCTTCACAACTCCTACTTATCTAGATTAGAAACTCTTGGAGAACAGGCTTTATCATAAAGTGATTATTCTGTTCTCCAGCATAAAGGGCCTTAAATATTAATTTACTTAATTCATAGACTTAGGTATTTAGTTTAATATCAAACTTCATAGCAAGATGGAAGATGAGCCATGTTACAATATGGTGGACTAGTTATGTTTGTTATAACTGCACGAAGAGGCAACACGAAATGCAAATTTATTTCAAATTCTAGTTTTTATTCCTCTTAACTTTCAGATGTTTAGCTTGAAAGTTATTAGTCCTAATAAAAGCAGCTGGATGTAAAGTTTTATACTAAACATAATTTTATAGTATAATATATTTCAGTTCCAGAAATATGGTACCTTTCAAAGTGAATGAAAGGGAAACTTTTTAGGAAGTTACTTAACTGATGCCAGTTTCAATTACACTAAAACTGAACCTAGACAATATATAGATGATATGCATCTTTCAATTGCTAACAGTTGTTTAACAAGTTTCTTAACTTTTTTGTTAGCTGCATTAGAAATTAAACTGCGTTTATTTGTTCCATTTATCACATTTATTCTATCCAGAGTCAGATGAAATTCTGTCATTACCTTTAGCTTGTCAGAAAGATCTTTAATTTCATTTACAGCTCCATTGTACTTATTAGCTAATTCCCTTAATTCTTCCTGAGTCCTCTCATTCATTTCTTTCAGGTGTGTACATTCATCTTCTGTATTACTTAAACTCCGCTGTAAGACAGAAGGATTATGCAATAAATAATAACAAAAGACAGACAACAAACTACCAAACACTGCAGATGATCTATTTTTTCCAAGCAGTATATATGCACAGGATGCCAACTAGTCTTATGAGACTTCTTGACCAAGGGAATACAGCAAATAATGATAGAGGAAAAGAAAAGAAAGGAAAAGGGAATCATGCAAGATGTTATAGGGGCAGAAAATCTTAAAGGAGTGTCTAACACTTTGTATAGCTCATTGTAAAAGCTCCATTTAAAGCACACTTTGTACAAGTGGGTAAGTGTATGTTTCCATAAATTCTGCCGTTTAAACAAGGTCTTACAGCATTTTTTTAATGCATGTATGTCATTTTGCCTGTGTATGTCCCACACACAGTAAATTCTGTAAGACATCATCATGAATTTTGAAAGCAGGGAGAAAAGGAAAGAGATGAAAGAATAGTTTCTCATTAATGGTTCAACAATCTTAGTCCTGTCCAACAGGAGAAATAAACACTACTCAATATCCTGCAAGTGCAGAGTACAACACATACTGACATATTACAGCAACAAAGCAGGGATGTAAACAGCTGCAGTTACAACTATTTCAGCACTACCAGAAGAACAGGCATGAAACTTCAGTACCTCCACTTCAGATAATTTTCTGACCACTTCAATTTTCTCCTGAAGGACCCGCCTCAGGGACTCTTTGGCTGTTGTCTCATAGTTGTGTTTGTCTTCCTGTAATGCTATAAGCTCTTTTCGTATACTGTCTTCTGTTTGATTCTGCATGTACAAAATAATTCAAGAACAGAATAATTACTGTTTTGCTCATTAAAGAAATCAGATTGTGATAAAGCCACTTCTATAAAAAATGTTTAGCAATTTCTGATAGATGAGAAAATGTTATATACAAATCAGTGATCCAAGATTCTTGACATGACTGGGCATAAATAAGTAATTTTTTCAAGTGTATGTATAGCAGCACACATTCAGTGGTCAGTTTTGATCACAGGAGAATTATGGCACTTTTTTTGGGCACTGCTAAGACAATGTCAAGCCTAAGAGACATAGAACTGGACAAATCAGGTCCCAGAGGAAAGACCTTAAACAGGACCTGCAGAAAAGTTTTTATAATGTAGATAGTTGAGAGGAAACAGAAATAAAATTAAAATCCAAGGCATACATAGGTGGCCTGAACAATAATCAGGGCAGCAACTGTAACTCTGAATACCAGACAGGACATGGGCAATGAAAACAACAGCCACTTATTAAGATGCCTTGAAATACAGAGCACATGTACAGTTTTTGTGCTACTCAGATTATCGAAGTTGCATAGGCTCCTTTTGGAAAGGTTATGTTACAAATGCTTTCCTACAACTAGCTACTTCCAAAACACTTGAAAAGAGCTGCCTTTCAGCTTTCCTAATATTTGACTTTAAGTGAACTACTTACCTTTGAACAAGCTTGTAACTGATTTCCCATAACCTCTAGTCTTGATAGCAGCCTGTCTTCATCTATTAAAGCCTAGAAGAAAAGAAGTATGACCTTAGAATTATCCCATGCTTAATGTAGTGCCAGTAGAGCTCTGCTTTAAAGATTCGAATTTTGTTGGAGTACTTACTGCTAATAGCTATTTCAAAGGTACACAACCACTAACTTCAATAAACATTGTCTTTTGCACAGTTTTAGAGAATCACCATAAACTTTTTATTATTTCTGCTGCTTTTTCCCTGCATTAACAGCTAAAATTCATATGGCAGTGCATAGCTGAGTCCATAAGGAAAGGATCCTGCAGATACCTGCCAACTAGTATCTGAAGCCTCTTGTGTGACAGCAAGTAGTCGCTGAAGGGTTGCCAGCTTCTGTTCCAACATTTGTTCCCGATGTAAGGCTTCCTGTGAAGGGAGCAGGGCACCAGTCAGTTCAGCTAGAACAACTCAGGAAATCAGAAACAACAGAAGAGATCCCAAAACACAACAAAAAAAGGAAATGTGAGCAGCAAACACTGTCAACTTGTTCAAAACTGTAATAAGCCCATTCCCTTTTACCCATCCACAAATTTATTTGCATAGTTTAATTAGAAAATGATATCCTGTAATCTCAGGTTCCTAGACCATTCGTTTTTTATGCTATGTTGCACATGCTGAGGACACACTGTTATTCTTCCCAAGACTTAAAGATACTTCATTTCTTAAGTAACAAAACTGCAGACACCAAAGGACAGCTTGGCAGCTTCCATGCAATGAGCTGTTCATCCTCAAATGAGGTCACAAAAAAGAAATGCCAAGCAAGAACTACTATTTCTGTTTGATTTTTGGTTTATGACAGGAAGACAGAAGAGCATCTTCGTTAACTCCAGGATATGGAGAGAGAACAGATTGGTGAGTGAATATGTATTTGGCTTCCAAAGAAAGAGCATCTGCATGAGCTCCTTCCTGCTATGTCAGCAAATACATATAAAGATAGTATCTATCTCAAAAGCCTTGATGTGAACAAATAAAAATTGCCATTATCAAACAAAACCAGGCAAAATAAATCAGTGGAACTTATAAACAGTTAAACCTGGAAAGAATTTACAAGCAAAAAGTTTTCATTTTTTCCCCCCAAAAAGCTCATTATATCATCCTTTCTAAAGAGTTTACTTTTATCTATCAGCACACAGTTTAACATGCTACCATTTCGCAGTCTCACTCTTTTGTGCCATGACACCTTGGGAAAAGCACACCTATTAAACTGACACAGAAGCAGGCACAGAAAGGCTGGTGATGCCAGTGAGCAAGAAGAGCTGCCTTGCTTTCTAGTTTCCAGTAGATACAAGCCACAGGGTAAGATTTGCATTTTGAACAAAACTATTCAGCCAAATTTAATGCCCTTAAAAAGAAAACTTACTTGTAGATACTGTGAAAGCTGAAACAATTCCTGAGAATACATACTGGGAGTGTTAGCAGCAACCTGAAAAAGAAGACAAGTAAGAATCAGAATGGGTTTGGATTTTTCATTAAATAGAAGTAATGTGAAATTCACTTACATCTAGTCACAAAGGTAAACTTCAGATTATCTAATAATAGCATTTTGATTCATTTCTTATTCTGTTATTATTTATGCTTTTTTTTTTAACCACAGAACTTCCCAACTTGGCACTTAGGTCCCACTGTGTTTCTGCACAAATTCTTGAACCACCAACACACTCATGAGTTTAAAGCTTTGTTGTGACTGAGCTGACAATAAGGAAACAAGGGGCACAAAGGTGAAGCCATTCAGCTCAATGACAGACACAAATTGTGGCTTTCCAGCTCGATCACACATATTATGACTGCACACTTCCTGATGACCTATGAGTTATCATCATCATCTCTTTCTAAGTATCTATTTCAGAACTAAGGAATACCTGTATTACCTCTGAATAATAGCAAACTGTTCTTCACTTGGAGAGAAGTGTGGGATTGCTCTGTGGGTTTATTTCAGCCAATCTATTTGTTTACTAATTCTTGTAGGTTTCCTACACTGAAATAATTTTTAACTGTTTTCCCACAGTTATACCTGCAGTGCCTCCTCAGGATTTCTACCCTTGCCCTGGATTTGAGTCACACATACTGTTTTGAAATCTGAACTTAAACAGTCTATAAACTCCTCAGGCTGCTGGTTTCACAAATAAGTTTCCACAGTTGCTTGATATTTTGTTCGTCAAGCATAAAATCTGATTAGAACCTATTAAGTTTATCTTTCTTTTTAGAGACTAGAGAAATAATCAACTCCTGATCACTTTTCTCAAGGGAGCAGCTTTTCTACAAGTCCCCTGCATTATCAAAGCTGAGTTTAAGAATTACACTTAACAATACTGACTCCATGACTCTACAGTGAGCAACTCTGGCTCTACAAGACAGGCAGAGAGGTTTGGTCCCAGTCTTCCTTGGGAACATGGCAGTGCATTCCAGACTGTGCAGCACAGCTTCTCCTCCGTAAAAACATGGTATAAGGAAAACAGACCTCATCCAAACACCAAATCAGGAGCAACTCTTGGGTCCCACAGAACATCAAGTAATAAATTATGCAACAATTGTTAGTCTGTCATCCTGCACCTGGAAATTAACCATCTTAACAGCAATGGTTTTGTTCCAAGGCCATGTTTCAGGTGCCACAATGTAAAAAGTGAACTTACCTTCAAATATACACTGTAATACTGCATTACTTCTCTACCTTAAATGTCACTCAAAATATTAAACTAGGTAAAAATAGTCAGTGGAAAACGTATCAAAATGTTACTGGACAGATTTCACTATTTCTTCATCCTTATAACAAGTCTGAAAATAGCATGTGTCTGAATAAGGCATAAACCAGCAAATTACTGAATTACCTTGTCAACAGGACTTGGTAATGGCGCATGGATAACACTAAAAAAAAATGGACACAAAATACATAAATGTTGTACTTGCACATTTTCATCAAAACTATAAATATAACACCATACATTTTTACTATTTCTTGTTTGAACATGAAATTATATGGAAAATCTTCTGTAGTAATTTACTTTTATTTATCTTCCCACAAGAAACCAAAGATAGCCTAGAGCTTCACACAAGTATTTATGGATACTAATGATAAAAGAATATTTAAATAAACAATAAACCCCACAAAATTGTTGGTAATGAAAGATAACTAAAATTATGTCATTTGTGATTAGCACTCAGTGCAAACAAAATGCTGAAGTTTCTGGTTTCTAGTATTCTTGGAAGATTTCCCAAAAATGGGCATATACACGGAAAATGCTGTCAACATTCACCTGACTTTCCATTAGCTTCACTTTAGTCAAGTTTATGTGCATTTAAAAGAGCCAAAATAACAATCACAAATAAAGAAAGAGGGCAGGAGAATTTGCTTATTTGCTTTCTTTTTCTCTGTATTCTTCTGTTTCTAATGCCCATTGCAGCAGAGTAAACCACAGTCAGAAAAGCCCAACTACATAAGAATTTTTTTCTTCTTTTAGAGAACTTCTTTATTCTTCAGAGTTGTCTTAATTACTAAAAACAACAAGTAAATGAGTGGTTTTTTCTCATAATGCCTGCAAAAGAACCATTCACTCGCTTTGCAGGATTACAGGAAAATAAACTGCTCCCATGATGATTTTAGACACAATATCCATCAAATCCTCATCATACAGCAGATGAGTTTTGGTACATGTGAATACATATTCTTACTCTGATCGCAATCGAGCTTCCATTCCATCTGGAAGGAACAGTTTGATTGTGGAGACTATACATCCATGGGTAACTGAAAAGAAACAAATACTAAGTCATCATGATCCATTACTACTTCGTTTTAAGTTCTGTGCTTAATGTTACAGTAACCAAGCAAACTGTCTTAAACCCTGAGACAGGCAAAGAGGTGGAGGCATGAACACCTTCAAGCACCAGTGCCTGGCTCTGCCTTCTCAAACCTCCTCTGGAGGCAGGAAACTTCATCACTACAAACTTGAAGAGCTCATGCTGTGTACTCAGTCCTGGCCGTGGAGCAGCTCCAGTTCCAACTCTTCCATGTGCAGCAATACCTGAAACTTGCCTTTACTGTAGTAAGTTAAAAAAGTGGATGCTTTGATCACAAATGAGTGAAGCAGAACACATCTTACCTGCACCAGGTAACAGGAATGCAGAGGTACAAACAAAATAACGAGCTGCCTTTTTGACAAGATTCTGACAAGCATATCCAGGGACTTAGAAGGTAGCACCTCCAATTCGTGTCACCGACACTTACTTCAAAATCTGGAACTTGCCAAGCAATTATTATTTACAAAGAAGGATGGAAAAGAAAATGCAGAGGAAGTGTGTAAGAACCACTGAAGTAGATCCTTTTGAACACCGAGAGCAGCATCATTCAAGACAACACATCTCTATTTTGGGATGCTTGCAGTGCACATCTACTGCACAGCCCTAGACAATGGCCTTTCATGTCAGAAGAGGTAAACTTGCTCCTTGAGGACTAAATTCAAGATTAAACTCAAGAAAGATCCAAAGGAATAAGAGGAAGAAATGCAATATTTGATTTTTACATCAAGTTCAAACCTTCTACCCAATGTTGTGAAAAATGTTACTGACATAACTTTCAATACTTTTGCAAACAGTCAATTTATGTGTGTGTCTTGGTTGATTTTTTTTCCCTGACTGGTTCTGTTAACTGGGAAGCAAAAATTATTTCCAGATACATGGAAAGATAGCCATACATTGTTCCCAAAACCCTACCACAAGTGAGATACACATGAGTGTGTGGTCACCCATTGTGAACCACTATACCTCCACCACCCACTAACATACAAATAGCTGTTCTCCTTTCTCTGTTATTAATATCAGCAAAACAGTTAATCTGGCTTTGGAAAAAAAAAAAAAAAGGGCAATGGGCGTTTTAGGACACTGGTAATACTCCAGGGAAATGAGACAGGTCTTTAAGGAAGCTACCTCAATAGAATCTAAATATAGAGGAGAAATGATCCAACCAAGACAAGTTGGTTTTAACCTTTATTTAGCTAATGCTTTGGAGACGTATTCTCCTGGCTACAGCATCTTGTTTTTTCAAGCTGACCTAGTATAGTATTAAATTTACATGCCAGGGCAGAACAGATTAAACTGCAGGGTTTGGGGTCTTTATTTATAAATTGAATAAATCCAGTTTGCAGAAACATTTTAAAAATACATTAGCAATATTAGCTGTACCCTGCAATACATAGCTTTCATAATGCAAAATTCTTTCTTTTAGAGGAAATCAGTGATTTTAATAAGAAAAACATTAGGATACCTGACATCAAATGGCAACAGACAGCTTTACCTTCGGGTCACATATCAGATAGGTCTGCTGTAAGATTATATAATTCTGAAGTTTTTCTGTCAACAGCTAGACTGACAAAAATCTCCTAAAATCTGCAGGAGCTTTATTTGTGTCAAATTAAGACAATTAAGACATAACGGGCATCTAGCAAAAGGTATCAAATACACAGTGACTGGAAAAAGATACCAAGCATTTTGACAAACTTATAAAATTGAAATAGTAAGAAAGGAAACAATACCCAAACCCTGCAGCCTGACCTTTAGCTATCAATCATTGCAACTGGAAAAATTAGGAGAAAGCCTGAGGTACAGCAAGACCTAAAACACGAATACAGTACTGACTGCACAGAACAGCAGCAATGGTTTAAATTCAGGTCTACGGCATTTCCTGTGAGGCATTAACAAGAAAAGGCAGTAAAGCAAGGCCTGGTTTCCCAGTGGAGCTGAGGCACCCCTCGTCCCCACAGCGGAGCCCCCTCTCCATCCATCCCACTCACCTGCGGGCGCTCCGCGGCGCCGCCGCTCCCGCCCGGCCCCGGCACGGCCGGCACTGCGCGCCGCCGCCGCCAGGGGGCGCCCCCGCGCCGGCCACCGCGCCCGCCCAGCCCGCCCCGCCGCGCGCGCGCGCTCCGGAGCGGGACCGGCCGCCCCACAGCCAGGGCTCCCTCCAGAGCATCCAACTGCCGCCCCACAGCCAGGGCTCCATCCCGAGCACCAAACTGCCGCCCCACAGCCAGGGCTCCCTCCCGAGCACCAAACTGCCGCCCCACAGCCAGGGCTCCATCCCGAGCACCAAACTGCCGCCCCACAGCCAGGGCTCCCTCCCGAGCACCAGACTGCCGCCCCACAGCCAGGGCTCCCTCCAGAGCATCCAACTGCCGCCCCACAGCCAGGGCTCCCTCCAGAGCACCAAACTGCCACCCCACAGCCAGGGCTCCATCCCGAGCACCAAACTGCCGCCCCACAGCCAGGGCTCCCTCCAGAGCACCAGACTGCCGCCCCACAGCCAGGGCTCCATCCCGAGCACCAAACTGCCGCCCCACAGCCAGGGCTCCCTCCCGAGCACCAAACTGCCGCCCCACAGCCAGGGCTCCCTCCCGAGCACCAAACTGCCTCCCCACAGCCAGGGCTCCATCCCGAGCACCAAACTGCCGCCCCACAGCCAGGGCTCCATCCAGAGCACCAAACTGCCGCCCCACAGCCAGGGCTCCATCCCGAGCACCAAACTGCCGCCCCACAGCCAGGGCTCCCTCCAGAGCATCCAACTGCAGCCCCACAGCCAGGGCTCCCTCCAGAGCACCAAACTGCAGCCCCACAGCCAGGGCTCCCTCCAGAGCATCCAACTGCAGCCCCACAGCCAGGGCTCCCTCCAGAGCACCAAACTGCCGCCCCACAGCCAGGGCTCCCTCCAGAGCATCCAACTGCAGCCCCACAGCCAGGGCTCCCTCCAGAGCACCAAACTGCCGCCCCACAGCCAGGGCTCCCTCCAGAGCATCCAACTGCCGCCCCACAGCCAGGGCTCCATCCAGAGCACCAAACTGCCGCCCCACAGCCAGGGCTCCATCCAGAGCATCCAACTGCCGCCCCACAGCCAGGGCTCCATCCCGAGCATCCAACTGCCGCCCCACAGCCAGGGCTCCCTCCACAGCCACTGCTCCCTTCACGGTGTGAAACAGCTGCCCCACATCCACAGCTCTCTCCACGGAGTAAAACCCTGCTCCTGCTCCATTTGCTGTTCCACCTTCAGTCACAAACTTCTTGGTCCTCTCCAAAACATGGAGCTGACCCATATTTCACAGCTCCAAAACCCCTGAGACCTGTCCTAAACCCGAACAGGTTCTGCTGCACTATAGCACAACGGGAACACAGAAAGCATTTCTGTTTGTCTCAGTTTTTGTTTCCTAGAGAGACAATTCACCAGTGATGCTCTCGTTTTTGGTTTCACTCATTAATGTGGTACCCAGCCCTAAGGAACCCCCTACACCCCTCGGGGGTCTGTGCACTGCCCTGCAGCACACACTGCTACGGGGCTCCCCACCTGCATAACCTCCCTCAAACATCCCATGACAGAACAGATCTACGAGAGAGTCCAAATCTGACTAGAAAAAAGTGCATAAACTGTATTTGAACTAAATGACGTTTGTATTATTCAACCTTGCTTGGCAATGCTGTTGCTGCTTGTTGTGCAGTGAAGTATCACCAATTATCTTGGAATGCTCTGGCACAAGTGGGAAATTAAGAAAGGTGCTAAAAGAATATAAACCACACTAATACAGAAAAGCACAGTGAGATGTTAATAGGTAAGTGCTGTATTAAGGAGGGGGAAATGGCGAGGCTCCTGTGCTTGTCAGTAATACAGCAAGTGGACAAATAAGGAAGCAGGAGGTTGCAAACACTTCTCCAGGACCTGTTACTGACTTTGGCTCAGCAGCAGGAAACTGAAGAATTGGTGCTCATACTTGATAACCTGAAAAATCACACAGTGAACATGCCACTATTTTAATGAACCAAATCCAGATCACATTTGCAAGGAAATTACTTACTAAAATACAGCCTGAACAATAAAATAAATGTATTCTAGCAATACTGGCAGAATTCAGAATTTACATGGGCAAGTACACTCGTTCTGTCCTGTCATTACCTTATAATTACACACAGCAGATTGCTGAAATGTCTTGTGCAAGTAAGGCATTATGTAAATACCAGAGTGCAAAGTGCTTTTAAAGGGAATCACCAATTTAAAAACTACTTTCCTGTCTGTTTCATGACCAGATTAGATTAACAGTAACATCTAAAACTACTGAAGCCAACTGGTGAAAAACCCATGTTTATATGCATTCCAATGGCATTCATAGGTAAACACTCTGTGATGATACAATCTTCATTCTCTGCTTGGGGGAGCAGAGAGGGAAGAAAGCAAACTTGTATCCTCATCCTCATTAGCGAGCTCAACACATTCATGAGTAACATGAGCACAGCTTCCAAGTTCAAAGGCAGAGAAAAGGACAAGGAAGGCTGCATAATCTGATCACTCATTACACAAATGCCAGGTCACCAGCATTCGTGTAATGTATCGTGCTTTGTAAAACTAATATAAAACCACAGCAAATAACTACTACTGGCAAAAATTCATGGCAAGAATTTGCTTACTATGAACTTTCTGCAAATGTTTCCATGAACTAACTGCAATGTGCTGATAAAAGTAAGTCAAGTCCACTTTCTCTTCCAACTAAATCTTAAATAAAAATTGTTTTAGTCTACATACACTTGAAGAAATTCAGCTTCTCTTAGCAAGGACAGCATCTCATCAAATTAATAGTTCCAAGTTCATTAGATGCAGTGTATACTTTTGATCTCTTCCATGTGTACTGCTGGTATTCAAAATGTTTGCAATTACTGCACATGGAAATATTTTAAATAACTCCCAGCAAATTCAGCTAGGCATCCTGGAGTTGAATCTTTGCAACATCTGTTTTGAGAAGAGTAAAACTATGTGATAAGACCTTCACTACAATGAATCACTCAAAAATCCTACAGCTCCAAAAGCTCTTGATGACAAAATACCACCACCACCATTACTTAACAATGTTTTCCTTAAAGACATTCATTAGCCTCCCTCTGATACTTACAACCTCGTCTGCCTAAAGACAAAATTCACAAGTAACAGAGCAGGTGCCATCTTTATGTTTTGTTCACTTAACACACTTTATGAAATTGTCCTGGTGTACTATGGTTTGGTCTGTTGGACTTTGGAGGGGGTTGGTTTGTGAGAGGTTTGCTTTGATGGATGTTTCATTTATTTGCTTGTTTTAAAAAACTTTATCATCAGCCTTCCAATTTAATATAATTTTTTCATTCTTCTTTGATACACTTCTCTTTAAGGATAAGCTCTATGAAGGTCTTGTTCAGAAAAGCAGTAAAGGGGTGATGGCAGTTGATATTTATTGCCAAATCTGTGTGCTACTGAGTAGGAAGGATTCTACAGAACATGGCCAGAAGTTCAATGCTTACAGAAAGCAGCAGACTCATCAGGGAACTTTAAAAAGTCTCAACAAAACTGATTACAGTCTGATAAGCCCCATACAGACCAGTCTCCAGAAAGATAAAGAAATGGTTCCTGACATACTTCATAACGTCAAAAGAAAAGAGATAGAGGCTGCATTTTAATTAGAACAGATACAGAGCTATTGCCACAATACAAGATCTCCTGAGCATGCATACTGGGAAGAAAACAGCAAGGAAAACAAAAACAAAAATGCCATCACCTCATTTGTCAGCTAGCAACTTTTTTCTATTCTCATTTTAAAGTACCTGCAGAAATCAAAATCAGCAGCCAACACAGAAGGAAACAGTGGGTATCCTGAAAAGAATTAAGTTAGCCTGTTTGAAACTTACACTGCCTACTTGATCAAGAAATTCAGGTTCATACTTGTGCCACACTATTAGCTGAAACCTTAAGGTTCAAAGGGCTTGAAAGAAAGGTGCTTGCAATTACAATAATATAATCCAAATACAAAAAGCCCAATAGAGCATTACACACACATGCTTGTGTGGCACTTTTAAAATTGCTGTAGGTCAATTTAAGTGAGGCAATAGATGAACACGTAGCCCCAGCTGAGCCTCCTTTTCCAGACTTACACTTCCCCTGCACTGAGTAAGGGGAGAAAGTAGGCCATGGAAACAACCCAGTAGAGTCCATCTGGGGCTGTGAGGGTGGAAATAGAGTCTGTGTTTTCAGCAGACATGGTTCTTGATCAGGTACCACATGGGGCCAGGGCTCACTGCCAGCACAAAGGAGGGAAGAAGTAACAAAAAAACAAACAAGACAATGGGAATGTCATTTAGTTGTAAAGACTGGATTGTAGTAAGATGTTCCAAATAAATATACTTGAAAAGAAACCAAAAAATGATCCATACCCTTACCTTTCCGCGTGTTCTCCGTCACATCTACACCAAACTGGATGATGTCACCTGACATAATTTCACATGGTGGGCTTTCCTCAGATCCTCTACTCAGTCTCTGACTATTAATAAAGGTACCATTACTACTTTTAGTGTCTTGAAGATAGAACTGCAAACAAACAAACAAAAACAAAAATAAAGTATTTGGGAAAAGTAAGATAAGAAATAAAGCACAAGTAAAATTTTATTTATATAAAATTTATTTCCAGAACATAACAAATGTATCAAACTCTAAAAACCCTCATCAGGATGCAACACCTTCCCCTTCATCAAGAAATATTTGTATTTGATTTTGAGTTCACATATGATTGAATTCTAGCACATACAGTATGCAAATAATTGCTACAAAGTGTGCCTGAACTGCCTGCAATAGAGGATCACACGTCATTAGCAGCAACACCTTTTGCCACATACATATAACAATTCATATTTAAGTTGGTCAACACACAAGTTCTAACTGCTCCCACATTCAAGGTAACAGTATTGTATGACAATCATGCTGCAGAAAAGGCTACTGAAGGAAAACCTCTGGCAAAAGACAGAATTCAGGAATTGCAATAAAAGACCATGGTGAAACTTAAAGAAACTGACAGGATGCTTTAGCTTCTCAGCAATACTAGTTCACATCATTAACTAAATTTCAAAATTTCAAGTACGTTTGTAAATATCCATCTGCAGAGTTAATTAAATGTTAATAGCCATTTATTGAATCTGAAACTGCTTTTATGATGCAAGATTTGTAGTCTAAACTTCTGCATCTGAGAAGAGGTTACAAATGAATCACCTTGCAGAAGACCAGAGAGAGTGGCTATGACCTGAGCAGTGACAGCACAGAAGAGGGGACCAGAATGCTACTGACAGCCAGGTGTAACTACTGGAATGAGTCAATCTCACTACTCCAAGATAACAATAGCTGCTACAGGAACCTGCTGGAATGGTAGAAATCACTGGCTTCCTGCACTCATAAAGAATCTCATCAAGTCCCAAAGCAGGCATAAGGTTGGGGAAAAAGATGATGTGTTCAGAGAAATGAATGTATTTCCATCTTTTTCTTATAAAAGCAATCGACCTTTCCTTTTTTTACAGCATTCCTTGCAAAATTTTCCATGTTTTTAATATCTTTTTTTTTCCATGTCTCTATTACTGCAGGCTTCAAAAAACCCTGATACATAGCTCAAAACCACAGTGTCAAGGGGACAGATGGGTTTTGGATGGAGTGAGAGTAGAGCACCAGGGCTCCTCAGATCTTGTACTGGAAAATGACACCGAGTGTATGACATGGATCTTATATGGCATAACCCAGTGGCCCTAAGCACAGAGCTGGAATTCCCTTGTGTCACTGCACTCACTAATCAAGAGGAATGCCAGCACAGGAAAGCTCAGGTGCTGTTTGAAATGAAAAGCAGTACGTGAAAGACTTCCCTCCCCCCAACAGATATACCTTAGATCTTCAGCTGAAGGAAAAGAAAACAGTAATCTGTCATAAGCTGATAAAGATGAAGGTAAGCATACATTATGGATAGAGCAAGAAATTATGACTGCATTCACTATATTAACAATCAAACCCACTCTAAATAATACTATGCATAATATTAAATACTATCTATTAACATAATAGTATGTCATATAGCTTCTATGAGTTATATGCTTGAAAGCCAACCAAATTAATTAGCTTGTTAATTTAATAGTCTGAAAGTACTGAACCCTCTCATGGTTCAGTGCAGAGGTAATTATTTCTCGCTTCCTGTTTATTTTCAATTAGCTTTCTTCTTAATTTGAAAATTCTTCTGTTATGAAAAAGTGAGTCACAGGCAAGGAGAAACAAACATGCTTCTGCTTATTTGCTCTTCCCCACCCTTTTCTTCTCTGTGCACATCTGCCTTTTATCCCTCCCAACTTTTTGATTAATCATTGCCCCTTGTAACCACATTTTTTTCAGAATCTGCAAATGGGATTCAGACAAGATAGCAAAAGGAAATACAGGACAGTGACCATGGAGAAGAAGTGCAACAGAGCATCAGCCATAAAAAACTAGTAAAACATTGGTAGACACAACATTCAAACTGCAAAAGGATATTTGTAAACAAATGTCAACAGAAAGCACGCACTACATTTACTGATGTCCACTTAAGTGCATACTACTGAACTGTATTACATGAACTTTTCAAAAGTGATGCTCTTCAAGTCTTTTCATCCTGTTTGTAAATACGCTTCTTCCTGCATCTAGTAAAGAAGCAATACCAGCCACATGTTAGTAGCTGATGTCTGAGGAGGGGAAAACACACTGCCTTCAAATCTTGCTATAAAGGATTTAGTCATCTTTAATGTAGCCATTCCTCAGGAACCCACTGAGCCAGTCCCTTTCAGGTAGTAAATTCAAATGTTACTTCCATGCTGGTTTTCACTAGTTCAAATGATCTTTCTGAAAGGTCAATCTCTCCATCCCTTTTGCATAATTACTAAAGCTATCTTCAGGAAATAAAATCAAGTGCAAGCCCTGAAACAAATGTGTCTATACATTAACTAGTACTTGTGGCAGCACACTGGTTTTTAATATCTGATTTAATTATGCGGTAAGCACAGTGGGTCCTCAGATTCCCAAACCAACACCTTCTACCCAGCACAGGGTAAAAGGTAACACAGCACCTTTTGTGTAACACAGCACCTTTTGAGAACCCAGCACCACTTGTCCTCCCAGCTCCCAGCTCAGCCCAAGCTCAGGCAGCAGTGCCAGCTCCCAGAGCAGCGATGCCTCTGCCCTTCCTGTGCCACCACCTCACCACCTGGACTGGCTCAGGCACTTGTTTAGTCACTGCAAACCAGTTTCGAGCTGATGCAAGGTAAACAAGGAGGTGCTTAAGCCAGTGCTGACAGAAAAAATGACAGCATATATTGGCCTAATTATACTTGCCTCTATAATTCACTCTCCAGAGCAAAGTCCCAGCCCTTTTGTACCTCATGTTAACAAGTCCAATGTAGAGCAGAGATGGCAGCTCATGCACATTCAAAACAACTCAGCTTGTGAGGACTGCTGAAGTATTACCACATCCTTAATTCAAGGGATAGCTGTATATATTGTGCCTGTGCTGGAGGTTTCCCCTCCTTTCTTAAAAAATACAAGGTAACACACAAAGTATTCAAGAAACTTACGCTCCATTATCATAATATTTCAGACAAAAAAAAAATCCTAGCCTTTCTTCTTGAGTAATTTATTGTTTATATCCCCTCCCACCTACAAGCCATTAATAAGATCAATTAACTGCAGACATCTTACCAGGCCGCTTCCACAAAATTTGTGAAGATTTTATTCTAAAGTAAAACTTGCAGTTCATCAGTACCCACAAACTTCCCCAGTACAGTCCACCTTCCTTAGAAACTACATTATTGAAGTTTCAAAAAACTACAGATTTTTGTTTCCCTGTTTTGCGAGGAATTGTGTACTTATTTCACAAATTTAGTATTTATAGTATTTCAAGTTACTCTTCAGTTTTGCAAATGGAACAAATGCACCTCCTCTGCTCTGAGCTATGGTGCATAAAAATCACATTCCTTCTTCTAGGTCAATGACTCAGAAGAGCATCAACAACCTGCTAAATCAGTTCATGTCTTATTTTCATGCAGTTCAATATCACTATGATTTTTCCACTATAACAAACTGCTAGTATTTTCTGATTAGAGAAATAGAAGATTCTTCTGTAGTGACCCCAAACCGTAATACATCAAATCTAAGCACATGAAATATGTTAATTCTAACTGATATTAGGAAGTTGCAAATTGCTATGCTCCATGATGACAGATTTTAATCTAACTTATGAAATGTAGGTTAATGTTTTCTTCAAAGAAATAAAACCAACTAGCAATAACAAACCCATTCTGTTTAATGATCACTATTGCAACATCTTCCAGGAGGCAGGCTGAAGAGAGCTCCTTAATTAGCCTGACAAGTGAGAAAGCCATGACATGTTTTTTTTCCCCAAGCCATACACAGGCCTGATACAGGATGAGACACTTCTGAAGGATCTCAGAGAACACAAAAAATGGGCTCACAGATGTACAGAAAATCTTGAAAGTAGCACACTTCTTCAGTGATTTGATTATCTGGATCTAATTACAGTAGAACTACAGGAAGAAACAACTGGCCAGCTTTTTAATACTTCTAATATTTGCTATTACTGTGCACAGCCATCATTTGCCATTTTAATAGCACATTACTGCTACTCCATCTAACCCAGCTTGAGACTGCAGTTCAGGGCAATTATTCTGAGAACTACAGTGAGGAAAATTGTTGGAAAACTGAGGCACTTTGTCCACAGAGATGTGAGATTCAGTATGTGAAGAGACACAACTTTACATCAAAAAATGCAGAAAGAAGAAGAAACTATTACATATAATTACATCTATTTCAGCCTCTTTCCATAGCTGAATTAATAATTAAGTAAATAAGTACCAAAATGTAGGCTACTGCCTTTTACACAAAGTCAAAAAGTAATATATTTTATGTATTAAATAAATTTTCACTGCCTAAACAACTAATGGAGAAAAAGATTCCCAATTTCAGAATCTCCTAGTTTACCACTCTTTTTCTCACCTCTTATTTCCTCTATGAAAGAAGTGCACACAACTCCCATGAGCTTCAGGGTCCTGTAATACCTTTGTGGCTTTAGCTTGAACCAGAAAGATTTAAATTATTTTGTCAAATTACGAACTATAACCCTTAAGGAGTTGGCAGCTTCATTTTTGCCATGGTTACCACCACAAAGGGGCAGCAAGGCTATTAGCCAGAGCAGTTAAACCATAAAATGCTGCAGTTAATGATGAAAGATTCTTCCCTGACTCACGCTAAATAATCATTGAACAATTAATACAGGCATTATAAATGCACCCCCTGAGTACTAAAGCTAATACTCAAAAGCAGGAAGTAAATAGGGATCCAGAAATTGGAATACTTGCCCTGGAGTAATACTTCACTAAGTAGTAATGTAACTGAGTTCATTTACTCGTTGCACACTGAGAATTCTACCAGGAAATGAAATACACTGCACAAATCCAACTGTGCAAAGCCACAGACTTTAAAACAATATCTACCACGGTCAAACCTACATGGCCAACATTTGCCACAATGTGGCTAGAAATTTTTTTCTCTCATATTGTTACAAGATTATTTTATCTTATTTGAAGTCTTAACACTGACAATTCTCATTTTGGGAGCAGCACTCTGCAGTACGCTGTGCAAACCATACTGAATTCCAGGTCAGTCCTTTGGCTGTAAGATAGAGAAGTTCAAATGCTAAATTACCTCCAGATCCAATTGATTTGAGTTCCTCATTCTGGGCTGCTTAGACAGATCCTAAATTCCTTTCCTCTCACTTGCCTAACTCCACCCATCTATCAAGGAAGTAGAAGTATTTGTCTCCATAAGCAAGAGTAATTCACAGGGTGGGGTACATCAAGAAAATTTGCTTTTCTATTTAGTTTTCCATTTCTTAAATACATAGATCTAATAGCTCTTTGCTTACTAAACCCCAGTTCCTTCAACTCAGAAACAAAACTAGTGCATTAACTTTCGAGTTCTTATGAAAACTCCTTTTAAAAATGATTCTAACTACCCCAGGCAGGCACCCACTATGAAACTGAAAGCAACCAGCTGTGAAGAAAGGGATTTTCCAGTCAGATTGAACAGAGAGAAGGAGTGGCAGTTGGCTTTTCAGGGACATAAGTATTGGGTTTCTCAAGTGAAGCAAAACTTACTAGTAGTTTTCAGTAACTTTTTGAAAAAAATAATAAACTTTACCACTTTATGAGTAATAAAAGGAGAAAAAAAAAGGATTAAAAATTGACATGCTTTGATATAGCATGGAACAAAAAAAGTCGCCGTGTTTTTAACTCAAAGTGTAAGCCTAATGTAAATCCTGCTACACTGATGAGAAAAGGTTACAATCTTCAGATATTCCCGGGAATCCAATGCTATCCTTCCAAATTTGCCACTGGTTCAAAGGGGGAGAGGGGAAAGGACAGGGAATATGCTCTTCTGCTAACCAAGTTGTTCCTTTGTCTGTTTACACCTCCAAGTTTTGTTGTCTGTACTGCCAGGACAACCCTGCTGGTTACTCATACCTGTTGTCAAGCAAAGTAAACTGTGCCAGTAAAAGCAGCTTTGTGCCAGCATAACTGAGCCTGGGTATAAACACAGCTTGGCCTTTTCAGATGCATTATTTGAGGTGCTATAAAATATTAATCCCTGTGTTCCTCGCCATGCCCCGATTGTTCAAGTGCTTTGAAGTTCACTATAGGTCCTGTCACTCAGCTTAACTTTCGTGTGAGTGGCCAGCAGACTTTGCCTGAAAAGGACACAGACCATGACAGGGAAGATGGATGGATTTGTGGGGAGGAAGAGGAATCACCTTAGGCAGGCAGAAAGGCAGTGCCCAGCACTGAGAGACATCAACACTTACTTAACTGTGCATAAAACATGTTTGGCTACAGCCTGAGCTGCTCTAGTGCTTTCCTCAGCAGCAAAATGTCACCTTTCTCAACAGAACAAAGCAAAATGTTCAAGATGTACCCGCGAACATTTCAGCACAGACTTTTTTTGACACGTGACTTTGCAAGGCTTATTTTAACTGCTGACTTTTACAGATACACTGACACCTATCAGAACTTTAAATTCTGGCATATTAAAATCATTAACAAAAAAGAAAAGCACAAAAAAAGTATGCTTGCAGACTTAATGCCATCTCCTATGCGTTGCACACATTTAAGCATCACATTTATTTACTAAATCTTTATTCAAACCACACATTTGCTACTAGTTGCAATTCAACTTACTCGTCTGAAGGGGAAAAGCTCAGGACTCAGGGTTACTATTAGTCAATAGCTCTATATTATTCTTATATAAGTAGTTACAGATAATCTACTCTACATCCAAAAATTCAGAAAGAGGATATCAGACACTTACTTTACAATGATTTTTGATTTGTATTAGAAAGTGGTCTTTATTAACAGAAAGGCTACTAAAAATATTAAACAATTCTAATTATTAAGTTTTACAACTAGCTACATGGATCTTAAAAATATGCTCTTTTAATGGTTTGAGCTATTTTTATAAAATATAGTTTTCAAATAGTATTGTTGCATTTTTCCAAGTAATTCATACTTAAGAGAATGACAGAAGATGACTAAAAGTTTAAGTGTAGGACCTCACACTATTTCACAATCCAAGTTCTCTAGTTTAAAACAAAAGCAAAAATTCATGCTCACATTTGAAAATTTTTGCATCTTTATGAAAATGAGGAGAAAAATCTCTACTGCTTGTGTGCAAATCTGATGTTCTCTGTATTACAACTGTCTCAAGCTGAATTAAGAAAATTAAGGAATCCATTAGTACATCATCCTTGCTTTCATGAAACAGAAAAGTGTAATTGTGGGTTCCTCAGTCCAGGAGAGACATGAAGCCCCTGGAGCAGGCCCAGCAGAGGTGCAAAGATGATGAAGGGACTGCAGCATGTCTCTTATGAAGACAGACTGAGGGAGCTGGGAGCACCTCGAGAAAGGACCTCACCAAGGTCTGTCAGTATCTGCTGGGAGGTGTCAGAGGACAGAGCTGGGCTCCAACCTGTGCTACCAAGAATGGGACATGAGGCAATGGGCAGAAACTGATGCCCAGGAAGTTCCACCTGAATATGAGGAAAAACTTTACTCTGCAGTGTCTGCACATTGGAACAGAGAGGCTGTGGAGTCTCCCTCACTGGAGAGATTCAGAAGCATCTGGACACAATCCTGTGCTGCCTGCTCTCAGATGACCCTGCCTGATCAGGGAGAATGCACCACATCACCCACCGCGGTCCCTTCCAATCTGAACCATTCTGTGATTCTGTGAAAATGTAAGCAAGTAAACAAATTGCATTACAATTCCCGAATCCCTCAACATCAGTCAGTGCAGAACTGTATGAACATCACTAACTCACTTGAAGATTGCTTTTATTCACTTTAGTTTTGAAAGGAACTATTAACCCTCCAAACACATAAAACAAGAAAATGTCTGAAAAAAACCCATTAGTGTTATGGTGATAGCAGTTTACACAGGGAAAGAATCCTTCATATAAAATTATAAATATGTCATATATACCAATACTGAAGTAACAGATTAAACTGCAATAAAGCTTTTATTGTATGATTATGTATGATTATGCACTATGTGCACAACCAATGTGAACGGAAACATTATCACAAAGGATGGCTCCCCTTGCCAACCTATTTACCTTTACTCCTTCAGCAGAACTGGCAGCATTCAAGTAACACACAAACTATTTTCTAGAAACAAACCTTTCAAGCCTAACTTGACAGTTGTGAAATTAACACCTCCCAGTAATCACATTCCATAATGGAAAAATGTGGTACAACACCAAGTCACAGAAGAACAAGTCCTGGACACTCCCTATTATGCTGTGAGGCCTCCTCAAAATTCTGTAGTTAGTACAGTCTGGTAGAAGATTTATGATGAAGGATGTGAGCAGAAGCAATCCCAGGCATGATACAAAATATTCACTCCTCTTCTAAATAAAATTTTCTGCAGGAAACACAAAGTGTGGAACGAAGTGACTGCAAAAGGTAGAAGCTGCTCATGTACCAGGGTCCCAATCTATCCCTAGATTATTCAAATAATCCAAAAAGGCATTCACTGTCAAATGCAGAAGAATGACAAGACAGATAATCACCAAAAACTTCAAGCCACAAAATGCGACACCACCATATAAAAATAGATCCCTCTCTACACATCAGTGCCACTAATTTTGATGCAAAAAGCTATTTTTAAAAAGCAGAGATGTAGAGGAAGAGTTCTAATTTACAAGTAATTTGGTTTATATATAGCCAACTGACTTGCTACAGTGTCACCATAGTTACTAATTACTACTCTTTAAAATGTCTCTTTTACTTAACTTTGGTCCTCACAGTTCACAAAAATTTCTAAGTATCAGACTTTTGCTATAAGTGCTGTATGGCTTCAGGAAAACTAGAATAATTTTATATTTATTCTCTTTTCAGCAGAATGAAAGCCTGTCCTTTCACATACATCATGCTTTAAAACTTTTGCACATGAATCACAAAAGAGAAGAAGAATATTAACACTTCCAGAAAAAATGCAATTCCATTCTGAATATAGACAAAGCACAAAAGTTTCCAAAAGAAAACTACCCAAGTCAGTACTAGTTATATACAATATTCTTGAGGAAACTGAATTTTCAGCCTACATGAAAATTCTCAAGTACTATTTGAATCCCATCCTGAAAATGCTGAGAGAATTTTAAAGTACATCATTGCTTTAGCTGCAAAGCTAAAATAAATTCACAATGAAGTACAATCAACAGAAAGCTTCCCAGGAAATGATTACTCACAGATCATCCCAAGATGCTCAAACTGACTCATTAGAATACTAAAACAATATAAAGAAGAGACTTATTTTGTCTTACTGCTGTCATAGATAACAATATCTTACATAACACACAGAGACTTTGAAAGAACTTTTCCTGCTCCATATTAAACCACTGACTTGTGCAATGTACTCATAAAACCAGTAAAATGTAGATAAAAACAGGTTTTTAGAAGGAAATTGTACTTGCAAAGAAGTTTCCTGCTTTGTTTCATTAAAGAAGCTCAGCGTCTTGTTACACAAGACATTTGTACAGCCTCATATCAGGTATCACTGTGACACCAGTGATTACTTTGTATAATTTATCTCAACTTCTATCATCACATCAAACATGGACTCTGGGGAAAACATATGGCCAAGGTGACCTCCTGAGGTTTCACTTAATGCTACTGTGTTCTTTGTATTAATCAATTATGGAAATAGATTGCAACTTAATGCAGCTTTAAAATAAAGAAATAACACACTCCAATAGGCCATTATCCAGAAATCCAGGCTTCTTCAGGCTAATTACTTCCAAGTGTAAAATATTGCTGAAATACTCATCAATCCTGATGCCCTTACAAGAATACTTTCCTACAAAACTAGACTGAAAGCTAAACACCATTATTTACTCTAATAAATGTAATTAAAGTTTGGCAACATGAAAACTCAAACTTTGCAATAAGTAAAGTTAACTTGCTCTCAGCATGTACAAATTCCCAAAGATTGTATTTGTAGGACACATGCATCCAGATAAAAGAAATAAGCTCTGCAAAAAGCAGGTTCTCATACACAATCTTAATTTCTTTTCAAATACATGTTTCATACATGTTTCTAGAGGTTTGTAATGTATTATTGCAATTTACCTTTAGGAGGCAAAACCACCCATAAATATTCTGCACTAGTGAAGAACACTACCACTACTTAGAAAACAAATTTTTATTCTTAAATTCACAATCAAAAAATGGTTAAACTTGATAGTTAACATTCTTTGGCCAACCTTATGAAGTGCAAGACCAAAATAAAATATGGTTTTTATTTATCTGACTACTGCAATGAAAAGTATGACAAAGAGAGAGGTTTGTCCTGTTTGCCAGAGCTTTGCTCTAATTTAAGAGCAGAGGTAAAGCATACATCTCTCCTGGTCTTTGGATTTTAACTGACCTTATTAGAACCTTACATAAACAAAAACTAAAATCAAATTTCTCTAACACCTACTAAAGAAACCAAATTAATTGTTCTTATGGCAAAACATTGAAGAATAACCAGAAACTACAGAAAAAGAAGAAAACAAATGAAAACCAGATATTTTTAAAAGCAATCTTGAAATACTATCAGCATCTGTCAGTAAATACTCAGAATGAGAAATCCAACACCAACATTATCCATTCTTTCTGCTTCCTCAAGAATCTTGAGCTAACGAGGTAACTAAATAACTAGGAAAAAATTAATTGAAAGGGAAGTTTTCCTTATGAAAACTGCAGTACTGAACTTCCATCAGCAAACAATTACATTTTCATTTGCATGCAAATTGGAGAAAAACCACAACAGAAGCCAAGATTACCAGATACTCCACCAGAAGAGAACTACTTATACCAAAGCAAAAGATTATGAGGCAGCTCCTTAGTTTATCAGCAAACTCCAACTCCCAACATAACCTGACGTTTCAAGGCAGGTGCAGAACTGCAAAAGCTTCTTAATTGTCTTGCTGCTCGCTGCTATGTTGCTAAATTAGTTAATCATTACATCAAAGCTCCTCTGCTCCTGGCACAGAAGAATCACTTTTCACATGCTGACTTGACAACTTCTCAGAGAGCAAAAGGAGTTGTTGAAACTATTTCAAACTCTTTCTCATTTCTACTCCTTCCACACAAGGCACTGTGTTCACCTACTACCATTAATTCCATACTGCTGCTGGTTTATGGCAGAGAAAACTCCCAGTGATCACATGTTCAGATAAAGAAAAAAAACTCGTATCAGATTTCACAGATACCTCTAAATGCAATGCAGCAGTGGTTTGGTATTATCTCTATATATGTAAAAACTCTCAAAATATCCTGAAAATTTTAAGAAAGTTCCTCCCTTCCTTTTATTAAGGAACATATTCCATCTGAAAGGACTTGTCTAATATCACTACAGTATTTTTGGGTTTTTTTGAAGAAACATCTGCAGCAGGCCTAGTTAATTCACCTCTCCTTTGCACAAAGCAATGTTGGCTTGCTTTCTGCCATCATCTGCTCCCAAACTATTAATTCACACAGCACAAGTGACACAAGGAAAATAATGTTCAGCACATTGCCAAACTACAGCTAAAAGGCCAATGCTGAGGATAAACTTAAAGCTACTGTGATATAAATTCAAAGCAGCCAATAAAGATGCAAAAGTACAAGTCCTAACTGAAGGGAGCTGCCTTAGTACAAATGACACTGCACTAGTTTTAATCATGTCAAACAAGATATTTTTGTAAGAGGTCCAAACCACAAGTATTACCCAAATAGAGTGTAGGGAGAGTTCACTACACAGCTCCTCATACTGAAAACAACAGGTCACCAGAGCAATACGCTCCTCCTTGCTTTTCCAAAGACTTCTCTGCATCAAGGGCAGACCAAACCTTAAAAAAAAATTACTAAATTTATTTTCATTCTGTGTTTTGAACTTCAGTATTCCATGCAGAGAGCAAATGCAATTAACTGGAAACCAAACACCGAAAGAGAAGCTCCATCCAAAGATGGAAAATTCATTTTCCAGCACAGAGGAGAAATCTGACAATTGGGAGTTTAATATTTGTACTCAAGGCACTGCCAAGCCATACCTCCAACAAAGTGAGAGTGAAAACATCCTGGGAGGAGGCTGTATTTATTTGCAATGCATTCCTGGATCAGGACTTTTAAAGCAAGTAGTAATTAAATACTGGTATTCATGAACAAAGGCTTATTTATTCTGGTGCTCCTTTGAGACCATATGGAGATGGGTCAGCCAGCAATGGGAGAGAACGTATGAGCTGATTTTTGATGGGCAATCTTCCAGAATATTCATCATTCATGTCTTTACCTGTGTCCTACTGGCTTCAAGACAAGGGCCAACCTTCTCACAGGTTCATGGCAGAACCAGCCCCGCAGAGGGATGGGCAGAGGGCAGATAAGGGGTTCAAGAATCTGGTAACTGCAGGACCAAACATGGTGACTCACAATTCACAAGTCTTAGTCAAGGGCAAAAATCTCATGCAAGGTACATTGGATTTACAGATTAGACAAGTTGCTAATATGGCAAAACTTGCCTGGTACAGCTTTCTACACAGACAGAAGTATTTGCTGGTTTTTTCCCCTAGTTATTTTCCATCAGGGTCATCACGGATGTTACACTCGTAACACCTGTGCCCATGAATGTGATTCTTCAGACAACCTAAAAATAAAAAATTATACACACACAAAACAACCAATAACCCAAATCTCTTAATTTCTTTGTCACCAGAAATGCACCCAGAACACATCAGTGCCCATGACCAATCTGCCAGCGGGCATTAGGAGCAGGGGAACTGCAAAGAACTGCTGGCAATCCTACACCCTTTCAACTGAAAAGCCTGAGGGAGTGGTCACCCAGACCTCTGAAAATTCATTATCAAGCTTTACAATTTTTTGTACTAAATATGCCATACTTTCCTCTAGAACACAGACAAAAAATTTCAAAATACAAAAAATAATGTCTTTCTAGCATCAGAGGTTCTAGACTGTCAGTCTAAGAAGAAACAGCCTCCCGCAATGATTCAAATCTTTAAACACCATAAAAAGTTTCCCAAATCCCTTCCCTAAGCACGAAAATGCCTTTTCCATTCACTATTAAAAGCTGAGTTGCAGCCACTAGAGGGCAAGGCCATGATACACAACACACTGCCCGGGCTGGGTAATGTAAAACCAGTGCCACAAAAAGCAGAGCAGAAACTACAGCTGAACACTGCTTGTATTAATGAAGATTTGGTTGTTCAACATTTTTTTTATTAATACTGTATTTTCCATTAATTATAGGAATATACCCACATATTCTGTGGGTTGCTTAAAATATTAATTCCATCTTCACAGTCTAAAGCTTCCCAAACAAGCTATTTCTGCACTTCAACATCTACATTAACAATTCTCATACTTCTCAAATTTTAAAATTATGTTTCTCAACTTCAGTGTTTTTGATACTGAATTATGCAAGTCACTGGAATTCTATCCAGAATAAGCAAGCATAGGTAAAAAGCAGAATGCTGTCAAAGGCTTTTCCCATTAAATATAGAAATTAAACTTCCTAATCAATGGTAAAAATTATCTAGCTAGAAATTTGCCATATGCTGCAAAAGAACCGGAATTAACACACAGATTTCTTCTGTGTCTAATCAGCATTTTTTAAAGATTGCTGTTCTGAGAACAGTTACGCTTTTTCTGTACAAAGATCACCCTTTGTTGAAATGCATTCTTGACATTTAATATATTAAATTCTGCTACAATTCAATATCTATGCTCTTCGAAAAGCAGAAAGCAAGGTCCAGAAACTAAACCAAACCAGGAAAATGAGTAATTTACTGAAAGAAAAAACATCAAGTGACAGAAGGACATACAGTAAAGCCCAAACCAAAAACATTTAAAGAATTCTTTCAGAATTTATAGTCCAAACAGAACATGGAAGAAAGTTCAGCAAGCTTGTCATTAAAAATGATGACACTTAATAATAGTGGCACTGCACTGGTGCTCTGCATGAAATCAGTCCCATCTACACTGGCCCATCTACTCCATGGAAAAAAAGCATCTGTACTGTGTATCACCAAAACAGATGAGCCCTCCAACTAAGTTCACATAACATTCAAACTGCACTCCCAGTACAAACACAGCCTTCCCACAAAAAACATGTTTGCTGTTAAGTAATAAGCTTTGACATTCCAAGAGCTTTGTCATCTAAGCTTAAATTTAATACAGCTGTAGACAAGATTACACTTTGATTAAAGGAAAATCAGCAAGACTTTTACACTACCTATAATTAGTCTACTGTTAGTACAAAGCTTTAATAAACTTTAATTAGAATTAGATGCTATCCAAAGCTTGTTTCAAAGGAAAATAGGTTGGGCCACTGGGAATTGGCAGCATTAACAGCAACAGGGTTAAACACAAGTTTAAGAGAAACATGTGTGTCCCTATTTCTTCTTTTAAATTTTTTGGAAAAAGATTCTCTTCTGCAGCCAAGTAGTATACTTGGGTCTTAAGCAAATACTAGGCATATCAAACACAGTACATGATGCAGGTTGGTAGAACGTTTCACTGGATTATTACAGCTTTGCACTATTTAATAAAAGAAAAAAAAATTAAAATACCAAACAAATCTGTGATACTTTTGTTAGATGAATTTTCAAATGTTTACTGGAAAAAACATTTCACAAGAGATGTTATTGTTAGAAACAGAACATGAAATTTGTATATAGATCAGTAACAGCTCTCCTCATTGGTTATACACAAATTCCTGTGAATATCCACCGAAGTTCCACAACCTAAGAGATACAGGAAGCAAGTAAAAGGCCAGGCCCTCTCACATTGAAGTACTTTCCCACACAGCTCTGGTTAGCAGGCAGGAATTAGTCTGTCTACCACAGGCTTGGACAGAAGTAAGCTGGTCCTTGATCTCAAAATGCCCTCCTGCCTCTGCTGCCACCTGACAGCAGCTCCCGGGGGCTGAGCAAGGCGCTGTGTTTGAGCCATGGTTAAATGACAGACTGCGGTGGGAAGCACCGTACACACCACCCCAAGCCTTGACAGATCTCTTGGCTTCCCTGCACCGCACTGTCCTTTTCCTCACAATCTCCCATCTAGGTTTCCAGAAAGTGTCAGGAGTCAGCTCCCTGCTTTCTTCTCTGTATCTCAAACAGTTTCCAAACACCCCACCAAGCTGCCCCAAGCACAGCAGGCCCGTGCTGGGAGCAGTGACACCTCTCAGCGGTTACGGAAGCCCACCCTGCGCAGCCACAGCCGCTGCGCTCCTCTCCCCGACAGCTGCCTCAGCACCACGGGACACCTCCAGCTCTCTCCCTGATTATATCTTCTGGTTTCTTTTGGAATAGACAAAACACTCACAGACACGAGGTGGAACTGAGTGTAGACCAGTCCCCTCCCAGCACGCAAAGCACACAAGGGACTGGAAAAACATCACAGAATATCCTGTACTCCTTCAACATTCAACAAGGTACCTTAGAAACAAAGGGCTGCTAAACTTCTGAGCTTAAAGTATATTATCTAATTCTTAAAAACCTCTCATGGGACAAAGTGCATTTTTAGTACATTTACTTGCTTCTCTGTCTCTTAAAATTAATTCAAGTCAGAAAAAATAAATATGTGCTCTTAACAAAGGTGCCTCATTTACCTTGTTAGGTTATACTTTTCACACTTCATTCAAAACTGGACAATTTGAGCAGCTTATCTGCCTCGTGACTGCACAAACTGGATGGACCTGCCAACCTCCAGACTCAGCAGCTGAGTGTCTCCAGACTTCCAATACCATCCACTCATCCAGTGCCAAGCAGAACTAATGCAAAGCATGACACACTATCATCAACTACCACCCAGCAGCTTTCTGCCACCTGTTTCTCAACCTCAGTGTTTCTTAACAGGCACATCAGGAACCTTGATGTTTTCTTCACTTCCCTTCGAAAGGTTAAGTTGAAAATTTAAATACCAGAAACAGCAAACTAGTAAACAAAAAACCAAAACAAACAAAAAACCCACAAGAAGTCACAAAGTCACTTTATTCAACCAAATAACAAACTTAGTAAAGAAATAAACAATCACCATTAATTTTAAAAGAAAATTACTAGAGCTTTTACATTCTGCACATATGAAATTATCATTGTCACTTCAAGGATAAAAACATTACTCTTTACTCAGTATCAACTAAAATGGAAACTGAATTAGTAGATTTCTTCAAGAAACAACACATTCAAAACTACATTAAGTATGAAACAAACAATTTTAGTTGTGACAGGAGCACACAAATGACAAGTATCTCCATGCTGCTATTTCAACTGAAACCAAACCACCTAGTGAACTCTAATAGGGAATGCTCTCATTAACACGTCACAATTAAAAACAGGTGAAGTGCTCAGCAGTGAGTCTCTCAAATATGGCAGAGAGACAGCATACTCCTCACTAAGAACAGTTTTATATAAGAAGCTGAAACTATTTCTCCTAAAATCTTTCACAGAAGATCACCCATTTTCCAACTACATAACTAGTTCAATTAAAAAAAAAAAATCTATCTGCTCTGGAAATACTTTACTTCACTACAAATACAGCTCCTTACAACTGCCATTCCTGCACTGCTCTCAACAATGGCTCTTTGCAACATGCTAAGAATATTTTAATAGAACCTGAGAGAAGTAAGCATTTTTTAAAAATTAAATACTCATACAGCATAACACAGAAAATCACCAATAAAAAGCTTTGTTACCTTAAATGATAATTGTAATGTTTACAATCATTTTTCAATAGCGCAGAACTCTGCTCTTTGGGCACCTGTGCCTAATGGTACAAGTACATTTAAAAAGGAGAAGTAGCAATACATGTTTCCTGTTGGTTTTTCTTCCTTTTTTTTTTTTTTTAAGGGTAACTGCAATCTAGAGTGTGCACTTGTGACTTCAATTGCTCTTCAGTTTCAATATTCCCTTCTGCATCACTTGATCCATTTGTAACACTGATCCCCTTGTCTCTATCCCATCCTTGTAGAATTTCCCATGCAAACTCCCTGGTACCTTCAGTGCTCTTCTCACCCAGGTCTTTATCCCAGCATAGCCTCAGTGCTGGTACACAGTTCACCTCCAAGTTCTCTGAACTGACTGTACAGATGTGCTTCCTGCCCTCACAACATCTGAGCACCTGAAGGCCACCTTCCATGGCTACCAGCTCAAACCAGAGAAAGTGACCTGAGAACTGGTTACTTGTATTTAGAAAGAATGAGAAGCAGAAAAGTTTCTGCCAGCCTTTCCTCTTTCCCCTGATTTCCCTCGCTCCCCTGATTTCCCTCTCCAGCCCCTAACTTGACTTATGCTCCATCACCATACATACTCAAAGCCACATGGACATGAGCTGAAGGCAAGGTGCACAAAGCTGGAATTTTACCACTGTTGTTTGCACTTTGCAGAAAGAGACAGTAGCAAGAGGAAGGCAGCAGTGGGGATTACCTATAGACTCCAGTGGGGAAGCATTGTGAAAAATAGGTAACTCTTAAAAATCTGCAATTCTTTTCATCCCAAAGTCTGAAGGAAGACAGCACTGACATTACAGAGAGCTGAAGTCTAATTTTAGTTGTTTTAAGAGTGACCCAAGTGCGAGAATCAACATGAGCAGGATAGGATGAATGATGGACCAGTTATGCAGAAGAGCTCACCTAGCATCTGACAACTGGTTTAGAAATATTCAGTGTACCCATAACCTTTTCTGCCATAGATTTGTTCTTCTTTCTTCAGTTTTGTCAAATACTTTCCTAAGAACAGTATTTTGCAGAACATTTTATTTTTCACCTTCTCAACCAGAAAAAATAAAGGGAAGTTTAATTCCAACCTGAATATCATATTTTCTAATGGTAATATACATACATTAAAAATGAAAGGAAGTTACTACCCAGCATTTGGCAAAAACACAATACAGAGAGGAACTCCCTGCTACAGAGGCTTTAGGCCTCAAGAGGATCAGCTATTTGAAACAAGGAACACCCTACTCAGATGTTGGGGTTCACTGTGCTTTTTTGCTGCCTATTCCATTTCACTATTCCTGTTCAATTAGATTACTGCCCTAATGGTGGCAAGAGCATCATGCTCTAAATGAGTGCTACCACCAACATTTTCAGAAACATGTAGGTTCAGTGACCTTGGATTTTCTAAAATACATTTTCGCTGCACAGTGTCAGCTGACAAGATTTTGTTCTGTGCTATTTGCTGTAGCTGTTCTGTCAAAGGTACTAGAAAGCACAGAGGAACACAAATCGATAGTGAAAAAAACACTTCTGAATTGGAACAAAATCCTGTCAAAGAGCAGAACTGAAACTGAAAAGCAAGAGTTCTCTCTGAATTGCAGCTCTGAGTTTTGCAGCAAATAACACGGACTCTATATTCCAGTTTTTAAAATTCAATTTCTCATTAGCATTGTGGGAAGATGCAAGTCATGCAGGCTTTCTGTTACGGGACATCTTTAACAGTTCTACCCAAGCAGAAAAAACCTGTGAACACCTTTATAAAGAACAGTCATCCATGTCTATTCTCCAGAACATAACGCTCTAATACTTGAAAAAAAGCTAAACAACTCAAGTTATTTAAATGATAATGCTCTCAAAACTTGTAAGTTTGGCTGCATACACTGCTAGCATGTTAAACAAGTATGTAAAGTATCATAATTCAGACATTTAAATGATAATACCCTTACTATGCCTCAAGTGTAGGCAGGTATCTAAGTGTTTTACACGGTAAACAAGCCACATTTAACTGAATTTACCACTTGTGATTTATATAAAATAAATATACAAGACATTCCTGTCATCATAATCCTTCTTCAAGCAAGGTCACAGAGCTCTTTCCAAAGGCTTGTTTATCAAAAGAGATAAACTTTCTCCTCCCTCTTTTAAACCACAAACAACACTCCTACTTCAAAGGCTGCATTAGAAAGGCAAGTATGGCTCATACTCTTTCAAATGCTCAGAAATACAATGCAAGAGGGAAATAAGGAGTTCACCTCCACCAGCCCAAGTCTACACAGCATATGGACAAGCCAAAAGAACCCTGCTAATGGACACAACTGACAGAAGTGCACTCCTGACAGCTCTTTGAGCAAATGTAATGTACCCAACACCTCTGTGATTTTCTAGTAATTTATTGCTGGTGTGCTTTTCTTCCACTGAAATGGGACATTTCACCAAGAATTATTAAAAGCACTGACAGAAATTCTCCTGCTTTGGAATATAATAATAATAACTACTACTATTACTACTATGCTAGTACTTAATGAGAAAAACTAAGTTTAAAAATACCAAGAAATGAACAATAATTGGGGAAAAAAGCCCCAAACAACTGGAAGATGCTCCATCCCTGGAACTGTCCAAGGCCAGGCTGAATGGCACTCTGAGCCACCTGCTCTAGTGGGAGGTGTCCCTGCCCATGGCAAGGGTGCTGGAATTAGATGATCTTTAAGGTCCCTTCCAACCCAAACCATTTTGTGACTCTCAGATCAGCAGCAGGTTGGTCCTGTCCATTCACTGTATCATCTCTAGCTTTATGGAAAGGAAACCCCAGAGGAGGAGTTATATGGGTCAAAAATAACAAAAAAGACTGAATTGGCCCATTTTTCATATTTGATTCAATACACTCACTAAAGTCCTTTTTCATGTCCTAGCAATTACACTGTCACTGCTAATATTAAAATTTTTAAAAGTTGGCCCCTTCCTATGTTCCAAAATAGGTTTTTCTTATGACTTTTTTACCACATTATTTGTAAATTCAAGCAGAACTTTCCAAAAGTCACTTGTTTTCAGATAGGAGAGACTGTACATAGAAAGCTGATTTGCCTTGTCTCTTCTTTTTTATGCTTCCATTATCTCTCCATTAAATAAAAATATTAAACATAATTTTATATATTAAATATAACCAGTTTTGAAATAAAAATGCATGTTGATTGTGTCTGTAAACACAAACTTCAAGGTTAAAACATTTTCTGTCCATATATGATCATGAATTCACATTTTAGAATCCTGCCACTACAACTGTCCCATGAAAAAGAATACCTGGGACACCCCAGCATGAGTGTAGCAGTTGAAAAAAAATACCTCTTCCAAATATCTACCAGTATAACCAAGCACTTATTATTTCTTAAATCCTTCTACTATCTGAAAAGTTTTGGTCTGAAAAAGTCAGAATAGTCTCCACTGAGCTTTGCTCACCTGTATAACAACTGTCTGAAGCAATATTGAAAGCAGAATGGTTTAACATACTTTCTAGATTTGAGGCAAAACACCAGCAAGCAGATCCAGCCACTGAAATCATGTTGCAAGATTACAGGTACCCTAACATTAGACTCAAAACAACGTCTTCATAAAAGGCTTTAAAGGATATTACAAAGCAATTATTTACAACACGGCAATTATGATGCAAAGATGCATACAGCAAGTTTAAACCATACCACACATCAAAGAAAGTACAAGTTACAGATCCCAAAATAAAGAGTAGTAGTCATGAAGATCCTTCAGTATTAGTTTATAAAACCCAGATAATCATCTAAAATTTATCCTGGGAACGCTCAACATTAAACTGCATGGGACAGGAAGGAAGGAAAATGAGCACACTTACATTTGATAACCAGAGGAGACCAAAAAAACCCCTCTTACCTCCACAACTGCATTCAAAATTATTCAACTGCAGCACATTCACACTGACCTGTGAAGCAGGCACAATCCCAGAAGAGAGTGACCTAAGGAGCCCCCAGGAATGCAATCTGGATGTCCCAGAGTGGCTCAGAGAAAGGACAAGTGTGTTGGTGCAGTGCTTTGCCAATCTAACCCTTCCCAAGCCCACTTCTGGAACACGGGGTCAGGGAAGGTCAGTCTGCAGCTAAAATGTAGATCTGCACTCAATTGATCAGGAAGCAATGTGCTGCCACAGGATGGATGTACAATCTGTGCTGATCTCAGTCAGTGAGGCAGCATGTCTACAGACATTCAGGATCAAAACATGCACTTTGAAAGGAAGGCTGTACTTGTGTGCTGATGCAATGCATTTGTTCAAGTACAAAAACTCCAGAAACATTTTCTTCTCTGTTTATGTGCAAGTTAGAAGTTATCTAAACACAGCACACACACTTTTAACTTTCTAATTAAGAGTCATTCATAAATGTGACCAAAGATCAGAATGACGCCATGGGTAAAGAGCATTCAAATAGACTTAGAACATCCACATGCCTTTCTGTGTTATAGGTAACATATTATTAATATAAATAGCACCCTATCACTTATTCCCTTAATTATACAGGAAGGGCTCTGCTCATAGACCAAATCACTGGCCTTCACTGTCACTGACAACATTTATATACCTACCAAAGCTCTGCTTAAGCAGCACAACCAGCAGCTTTACCTACCACTGAATAGCTACAGAGATTGCAAAAACAAATATATCCTTTCCATGACAATTTGTATTCCTGGCTTTCTCTTACAAGTGCTGAAATACGCAGTCTACAAAAGGTCCTTAAAGAGGAAGACCAAAAAAAAAATTCCCCTTTGAGTACTTAAAAAGGAAGTAGTGGTTGACAGCTAGAAGTGAAAGTGTTGTATTATTTCCACTCTTATGGAATTAGGAACATTCTTATGTCATTAATTTAGTGTTTCTTTTCCTCCAGAAATTCTTTTCAAATTTACCTGATGCATTTTGGTAAAAAATTTAAGTCACACTATAAAAGAAGTACTCCAGCTAAGCATAATACTAAATTCTAACCATATATACATTGACTGGAAGTTAGAAACATAAGGTAACAGCAACACAGGCTAATCTACCAGCTAATATGCCTGCCACTGACCTCAGAAGCTCATTTCCTAGTAGGGATTAATTCTGTACACACAGTTCTCTAACAAGTCCACAAGCAACCTCAACTCATTAGACCTGCTGTGGACCAGCAGACTGGACTGAACAATCTCCTGAGGTGCACACCAACCTTAGTTATGCCAGTTCATCCATGCCACAGGATTTGCTGCCCTTGCTCACAGTATTGTAACCTCACTCAAAGTAGATACCACCTTATCTACTTAATGACCTAAAGTTCTGGAATCTGTAGAAACGAAAGGAACTTCATCAAACTTATTCTCTGTCCCTTAAAAGTATGTGTTAATATTGACATAACCTTAAAAATCCTCTGGCATCCAGCAAGAGGAATCCCTGTAATGGTAAGAAGACAAAAAGGAGTTCCCTACAGAGATCACAGACCTGCAAAAATAACTTGGCTGCAGAATGGATTCTTTCCATATATAAAAAACAAAGCTTATTTTTTAAATAACAGAGTCCTAAACATGAAGAATTACAAATAATTCATTATGCCTCCTGAAAGCTTTCAGATTGTTCAAGCACCTGGAAACAGTAGGCAAAAGTGCAAAACCCAGCAATGGCAGAATAAAATCACAAGTAATACTACAGAAACTGATTTGCAATTCTATTGCCTCCAAGTTCTGGCATAACTACCACAGCTAACAACGAAAAGAAGGAGAGAATGACACTTAATTGTGCCACGAGTTACTGGGAAAGGTCACCAGGATATTAAAAGGCAAAAAGGTAGGCAGGCTAAATGCTCAGCTTTGCAGAACCAAGAGATCTGGCTCCCAGCCTATATAATTAAGCATTACACTTCAAGAAAACCAATTAAAATAAACCAAAAAACAGAAAGCAAGGCATGATCATCAAACTCTGCTGGGGTGGGGTTAAACAAACAAAAAAACCCACTTACAGAACATCGATACTATGGCAAAGACTAAGTTTTAGATAAATCAAGGTTTAAACTTCAGCTCATTCCATTCCAAAGAAGGAACAACTTTGGAAAAGTTCCATTTAAGAGCAAAAACTTCCGTATCAGATAAGACTAATGACATATGCAGATAGCAGCAGCCAGTACCAAATGTCTTCAAAAGAACTTGCTGTACAAATATCTATCTAGCCCATTACAAAGCTTTTCATCTTGGATTTGAAACATGACATTTCTATTCCTTCCTTTAAAAAGGGTATTACTCAATACATGGTTACATGCATCCATAACTTCTCTATCTCAAGCTCTTGCATTTATTTCATTTTTATGGAAGAAATGCTACAAGTGTAATTATGAGAATATCCAGTAGTAATAACTTAATTCTTAGGTTTCTATTGAATACTGTCTTAAAACAAGAGCAAAACATCACCCTTGTGTTCTTATATAGGTTTTATACATATATGACACACTGTATGCTTTCTGTATTGAAGACTTTCTGTAATTAATATTTTCAACACATTTGAATTATCATGTGAAAACTAAAACTAAAGGTATTCCTACTGGGGAAAAACTTACTTTAACATAGCACAATATTGTCACTATTTTTTGTATTTATTTACAAGTTCTCCAATTTTACACTATTAGGACATCTGCAATTGAGCCCATCTAACTGTCAATTCTTTCCAATGGTTGGTTAATGTTGTTTTATAACCTAAAAGTTGTATGAATAGCATATATTTCCCTTCATTACACACCACAGTTCAACTATCAATACTGTAATGTTCCTTAGCTCTGCAAAGATCCTATAAATCCCTCATCCCCTAAATTACCCCTGACTAACCCCTGTACTTTTTATGTTTATTTTTTACAAAAGTAAAAAGGTCCAACTCCTGCTAGCATTTTCTGTGTTTTTCCACTCAACTACAGTGTTACTACAGGATTTTGGACTTTCTATTATAAGCCTGCTGGAAGTTCATCATTTATTTATACTTTCTCAAGACTGAAATAAACTCTAAGGCATTGCTCAATCACACACAAGTCTGGTACAACACAACAGGAAAATTGTATCCAATTAATTGTCTGGCTCCAGCACAATGATTTTCCTTTTCAAGGAGGAAACTGTTCTAGGCCTCTGGCAGAGAGATATGTCTTCCTGCAAGATGGGTATAGTCCAACCCATCTCTCTGCCTGATGTTCCCACTTCAAGAACAGACTGAAAAAACACTTGCCTATATTCAACAAAAATGTGATCATGTTGAGCCTTTTTCCAAAAATTCTGCCACAAGCAGAAATATTTCTGGAAAGATAGAGAAGTTGGGAAAATTAATGCATGGCCACAGTGAGATCTAACAAAATTCAGAGCTCTTGGATAATCCAAACTCTCTGCAAGTGAACAACATTAACAGGAAGCAAGTATTAATGTGATTCAAAAGAAAATCCAGAGACAACAAACAGTCATATAATTTAGTAGCAATAGAGTGTAAAATTGCTAGCTATAGGGATGGAGACAGCATTCTTGCTTCAATCTCACTCTCTTGGTTCCAAAAACACTCATCATTTTCATTTAATGCTATCTATTAAAAGAAATTACAAATCCCAAAATGTAACAAAACAGCTGAGTATGTATCACATTTTGCAGAATTCTAGCTATATCAGACTCAAGTCAACACAACCAAAGGTGCACAGTGACACAGACACTCCTCACCCACATGGCCCTTTACAGCATACTTAAATTCAATTACCTTCATTATATAAATAAGCAAACGAGACTGTCACATTTATTAAGAAAAATGAGAAGACAAAGCCAAATCAAAGTATTTCTCCAGGGCTATGTAAATCCACCTGCAAATGATCACTGGATTGCCCAACTAACACACAAAAAAGTAAAAATCAAGAACAACGTTATATAATGAAAATGTAGGGAAGCAAGGTTTTGCATTTATAAGCCTGGGATCAGGAGCAAACCCAAACCATCCCATAAGAGATCTAAGAAAAACACATTTACTGGCCTTCATTCCAGCTAAGTAACCTGATTCGTTTGAGGTTTGTAAAAATTCATTGCAAATACAAAAGGGATTTTTGTTTGTTTTTAAAGCCTGATCAATGTGTTGGTGTTCCTGGCTCAGGATAGATGCAGCATGACTGCAATGGATCAGCTCCAAGAATTACAGTATTAACTCTGCAGCAGTGGCTCTGGATGGTATCTCTGCAGGGAAATCCTTGTCAGCACTGACTTACCTCTACTATAAATGGCTGCCCACACTCCTACACCACCTCCTAAAACCATGGGGCTGAAGTTGGTCAAAGGCAAGAGCTCCCTACCCCATACTATTCTCATGATCACACCAGTATAAAATTGGATGGTTCATTCAGGGTGAAAAGCACTTACATAAAAATATTAGCAGGTGTATGTGAGGGCTGCCTGACATCACCCTCTTACCAGAAGCACCTGAGCACTGCACTTTCACCTTAGTGCATTACAGCAAATCCCAGGTCAGTCCCCCAAGGCACTTGGGACAAACATTCAATGTTTCAAAGACAGTGTCTCCCCTGCAGACTGTAAGCATACAGCAACATCAAGAGTACTGAAAAATAAAACATCTGTTCATCTCTCAGACAACAATCCTAACAGAGAGTTGAAAAGATACAACAGAGGAAAAACCAAATAACAGACATGGTATCTATCCAGATAAATGCTACTGATACATGGGAAACTAAACACACTTTACATAGATCAGCACTAAACAGGCCAGGGTATCACACAGGATTCTCTACTAGAAGCAGTGGGAAAAAAAAATTCCCACCAAAACCCTGCAATTCCAAATACCATTTTTCATATCCCACTTATTTTTTTAAGACAAATTTACTAAAATACTTCTGAACAAACAGAACGTCCAAAGAAAATGTTCTGTGCTTTCCTGAATCGTGCCAAGTTCTTGATATCCACAAAACATTTTATGTAATGTTAAGCGAGTAACATATTTCCTCTTTACTAATTTTGTTTGCTTTCTTTCATATCAATTTACTTTACTCCCTAGTACAACACAGTAAAAAAAGACTATCTAATCTCAACTCCTGTTTGTCAATGCATTTCTTGCATTAGTGGTTCAAAATTAAATGCAGTATGCTAGACGGGGTGCAATAAGCTGCAAGGGGTTCTTCCTTTCCAAGTGCAGCCTCTGGGTTTGTCCTGAGGCTCCTCTGCCCATTCACTCAGCACAGCAGGTCCCTGTGGGTGGCTGCCCTGCCCTTGAGCAGATCACCTCACCCCCACCACAGCAACACTCCCAGGCTTGGTGTCAACCCAAACATGACCAGAGTAAACTCACTGCGTCCTTCAGATCACGTTAAAGTGGCGGTGCCTTTGGGCTGGCTGTTTTCAGTCGTTGGGGTTTGGTATGACTGGTTGGCTTTGGGTTTTCTTCCTGCATTTTTGGTTGGTTCTTTTGGGGTTTGGTTTTTTCAGGGGTTGGGGAGAAGGGGGAGGGAGGGAATCTGTTTTGTGTTTGTTTTCTTTAAGTATTTTGTAGTATTTTTATCCCACATACTTTAAGCCCAGAAGCCACAATGCACAGCTTTAACGAATTTCATTTACTATTACAGGGACTGTGGATTTCAATACACTACTTTAGCATTTGCATCACCAAGATATCAACGTGCTCAATTCAGTTTATACCCACTTTGAATTAAACAAAAATAATAGCATTAGCTACCATTAACACATCAACTTGTGCCTACACTTTTTTTTCAGTTATTAAAAATGACCAGTTCTTTGGAGTGCTTTTGATCTAAGAAAATACCAAAGGCTCTGAGAAACTGAAAAATAAAGTAAACTGTGGCAATGATTTCCCTACAAAAAGTACTTACAATTGCAACTCACAACAATGTCAGGCACTGAATAATTCCAGATTCTGAAAGCCTGAATATCTGTTCAGAAGCTTCAGGTTTCTACTAAAAGCTTCTACAACATCTGTCAGAAGCATTTCAGCCTGGAAGTCACATACAAATTCTCAAAGGTCTTGCACTTGCTTATTTTTAGAAACGAAAACAAAACCCAAAAAAACAAGTTTAAGATTATTTCAGTTACACTATTTTTAAGAGTTTCTTCTCATATTCAGTGATTTGACTGAACACATTTAGATTTTCTGAAATATAACCCACTTTTTCTTTTGCTTTGATTCACACTTTTTGGAACACTCCATGCTCAGCACAACATCTACTTCCTACGTATCTAGTGAGTCACTTTTTCAGGCACCTCTAAAAAAACCCAGCTTCATTAACTTGTAATTACTAAAAAAAAATAAAACCAAGAAGAATTCTAATTATAATATTCTAATGTTATCACAGCATGAAAAATCCACTAGTTAACTAGGAGTTATTATGCTGTATCTACAAACACAGGAAGGAAGAGGCATTGCACCAGTTGTCTTTAAAAATATTACTATGCACAGAAAAAGTCCAAGTACAGATAATCCCACCACCATCTCCTTCTACCTTTATCATACACATATTTAGGCTTACATATAATGTTCAAAATATTTTAAAAAGCAAATCCAGCTTTAAGTACCTTCTTTTAATTGCTATGTATTGGTGATCCTGAAAACTCATTCTATTTTCAACCTTACTAATGCTGGTGTTACATAGACATTATCTCTCTGGGCAAATAACTTTTTCCATGCATAATTAAAGTGCCTTTATACAAAATAAACATTCACATCTTTCAACTTTAAATAACATGTTATCTTCAGCTTGGTCTACTTATGCAACAAATTTCAGTTTATACCTTCCTCTGCCTCAGGAAAAAAATTCTGTATTACTTTCCTTGGCATAGCTTACTGATGCTCCCTCTCTTCAGGTTCTACCCCTATTTACAGATAATACTGACAAAATTGTTTACAGACTATGTAGTAAACAGGATCACTCACATGATTCACTAAACAAAACTCCAAGCCCTCATGAAAAAAAAAAAAAAATTAAGTATAACTGAAAGGCAGCTCAAGAGGCAACAGAGCCTGGAGTGGGTGACTGGCAGTGCCTGAAACTGGTATTGCCAAAGTCCACAACTTATGAAACTGTAGTCCCAGATCATTAACAAACTATTTTGAAATGTCTGAAGGTTTTTCTCATTACTAAATTAACATTCGAAGCTATTTTATCTTTCAAAAAATCCAGAATTGATTAATGTCCTATATATAAGGTTCTAAGAAATGTTTACAAATACTCTGACAAGGAGAATTTGTGCAGGTTTAAATATAGGTCATTGATAGGATAATGACAATTTCCTAAATGAGATGTGCTTATTAGCAGTTATGTAAACAATGATAATTGATGTTCCTGCACGTAAATGTTCTGGCATGTTTTTGTTTGTATTTTGAAAACACCACAGAATTTTTTAAGTAGTTCTTGTGATTCAAGATCAAGCCTGTATTTATCTGTGTCTTCCACCTGCCTTTTCACAACAGCATTTGATACCTGTAACATGTAATGTTGCATTTCCCCCACCCTGTTAACTGTCTCACAATTTACCACTGTGATACTCAACCAGATCAAAAGCCAGTCCATACAGCCAATAACCAAGCACAGAATCTGAAATTCTCCTCACTGCTCTACCTGTGCTCTAAACCTTTTACAACACCACATCTAACATGAAATAGGAGTGGATTCCAGGGCATGATCACAAACCCATTCTTTAGTTGTTTACTATGGCTACAGATGCCCACTTTGGCAATTTTCATCAGACCTCTGTCAAATGTTCACATGGTGTTATCCCAAGAACTATCAAACACAATCCTTTTAATTACCACTACTACTAAGATTTTAAAACAGATAAATGAGTAAGCATATAATTTTTTTACCTATATTAGAAAAGCCAAAGCTAACTGAAATTTAAAAACAAACAAAAATCCTCATAACTAATGGCTTTTGAAGCTTGTCTATCAGTTAGCAGACTTGCTCAACACTCAGTGCTTTCTCAAATTAACCATCCTGAAAATGACAGATCATATTTGTAACCACATTAGTGCACGTGGGGGTCTTAAAATCTTTGTAAATCGTAAGAAATGTTGATAAAAAACCTATAAGCATAATACTTTCTAATTTAAAAACGGCACAATAAATTGGAGCATTTTACTTTGTTGAATCAAAAAAGAAAGGTTAAAGACTAAACTGAAAGTATTTCAAGCACTTAAGTTTTCTAGAATCCAAGAATGCACATCATATACACAATAGAGTCAAAGCAAGATGCTTAATTAAACATTTAATACAGATAGCAGTTTGCACAATTACCTGCAGGTAACTTGAAAGCCATAATCCAGCCCTAAGAAATTAAATGCTTGTCTTGTCCCATCATGTCCAAGCATTGCGTAATACAGGATAGTTAACAATGGAAGGTTTAAGAACTTTGACTGCGTTGTACTGCTCCTCATGCTGTGTCATACTACTGAAAAATCTGCATGAATTACAGACCATATTATTCTTAAAATCCAGAGCTACACTGACTGCATTTCATAGAAGGACTTGGTGCGAAGCTGAAAACCAGCTGACTCAGAATATGTCACATTCTAGAGTACAACTTCAATATAGTTGGGGAAAAAATACAAGGCTGAGTGACTGCAGTCTGCCCTTTGTTAATTTTTCGTCGGATATTTAAAATTAACTTGACAGTCATTAAGTAAAACAACTTTACTTGTCCCAGTTCAATCCCTAGTGGACAAAACATGCACTACAGGACCCCTCAATTTTGCTTAACAAGACTGCCAGACTTGAGAGGGGAACAGTTAAGAACACAGGATGTATTTGAAAACAAGTTTCACTTACAATAAGACTATATCATGAATGCCATCCATTACACTCCTGTTGCCAGTAATAAACCTCCTATCACAACCAAACAAACCACTCCACAAAATTTTGAAAGGACAAGTAGGAAGAGTGCCAAACAAACACAGAATCTTTTTAAAATCCATTTTTCAATGCTCCTCACAATCAATTTTCACACACCAATAAAACAGTAATTTCTCTGCATTTGAAAAAAATACTATAACATCACTATATTGATACAATGTGCTTTCACATTTGCACGTCTCACCTCAAAATCACCTATTTCCAGTAATAAATAAGCAAAGCCTTTCAACTAACCATTTTCAACTGTTAGCTTCATATACTCTTCATAACAGTCAAAGTTTCTGCTTATTAAGAAATTACCAACTTACCTGGAAAGCTACCACTTGAAAACAAATCCTACTCCTGCCCTATGCAACCCTATTTACGACAGCAAAACCAGAGCGATCCGCAATCCACAGGGACCTGCTAGAACAAACGTGCAGCTCCAGTGTTGTTTAAATGAACACCTTACCTTGCCTGTCTTGTGGTCAAACCAGACAAGAGCATGGTTCCTGGACAGCACCTTGCAGTCAAACGTGGCGTTGTTCTGGGCTGGCCGGCAGCGAGCCACGGAGCGGCCGATCTTGACGGGCTCGTCCAGGTAGACATGACGCTCCTGAAACGGGTGGGAGTTCGGGCGGCAAGTGAAGATGGCCAAGGCTGAAGGCATCGAGGACAGATTGTGGTTGCCACACCAACCAGAGATGAAGAGAGCCTCTTCTGATGCAGACTGTCCTCCACAGTTTTAAAAACACCTCCACAGCAACTTTATATTAAAGCAGGACAAATATTATCATGAGAGGCCTAACAACTCATGGTTTCAGTGTGTAAACTAATTCTGGCAATAATCCAGTGAAAAAGTCCCATTATGTCTTTTAATAATATCAGCAGTGGCCCAAAAAAAGTCTAAAACGTACAACTTTCAATCCATCCTCCTCTGGAAGAATAGGAAAAAGCATCTGATTCCTTCAGAGAGAAGCAAAGGCCCCGTGAAAGAAGGATACAATGTCTTAAATCCAAGTAGATGAGTCATACAAGTACTTTTGTTTGTAACCTCAACTGCCTTCTTCCCCCCCCCCTTCCGTAAACAACACTGACCAAAAGTCTGACCAATGCAACATGGAAGCAAGGAAAGGGTTAGGGAAGGGGGATGAAGGAGAAAGATTAGCGTCCTCTCACACTCGGCACGGATCAGGAACTGGAAGGTGAATACAAAGCCCTCGTTCCACAACAGGGACCTAATGGTTCACCCAGCAGTCGGCATTTCACCATCTTCGTGTGTTAAACCCCAGCAGAATAGGTGGTCCTCGATACAGGATGGAGTGCGAGAGCTACGCTGTTTTCCTCCCTCACACCAGATAAAGCTGAACTGGTCTAGAGCTCCCGGGAGCCGCTCAGATAATGAACTTGATAAGGCATGGAGAGGCTCCCAACTCGCCTTCTCCCGGGGACAAACCAGCGCGTGGGAAGGTTCTCGGGGCCGGCCTGCGAGGCTCCCTGACAGGTCGCTCCCCGGCGGCGGCTCCGGCTGGCGGCGGGGTCGGTGCGCGTCCCTCGGCGGCGGCTCCGCAGGGCCGGGCAACGGGGGCTGCCCCGGCAAGCGCTCGCCAGGAGCCCCCGGCGCGGCGGCGGCGGCTCCGCTCAGCCCCTCCGCAGGTGACTGCGCATGAGGCGGGCCCGCTGCGCACCCCCGCGCTCTCCGCCCGCCCAGTGCGGCTCCGCTACCCCGGCGGCGGGAGAGGCCTGGCGGCCGGGCCCGGGCGCTCCCGCTCGCTCGCTCTGCCGCTCAGGAGGCCACCGGCCGCGGGAAGTTTCCTCCAACCTGCGGGGCCCAAAGCAAACCGGGTCAGGCGCGTCCCTCAGCGCGTCCCCCCGCGTCTCCTCGGCCCCGCGGGCGGCACGGGACGCGCCCCGCTCCCCCCTTACCTTGCGCGCAGCCGCCGCCATAGCGCCTGGAGCCCTTCCCGGTGTGGCCGCGGCGGCGGGGCCGGGGCGGGGCGGGGCCGGGGGCGGGCAGCGTGCGCACCGGCAGGCCTCGCGCATGCGCCCTGCGCGCGGTGAGGCTGCGGCACGGGCGGGCCACTCCCCGCTCCGGGCGCGCGGGAGGGGGCGGCGGGCCGGGCCGGGAGGGCTGAGGGGAAAGGGGAGAGCGGTCGGTGTTCCCCCGGAACGGCACGGCCGGGGCGGGAGGTGAGTGAGCCCCGGCCCCGTGCCGTCCTTTGCCCTCGCTGTTCTCAGCTCTGGGAGGGAGGGGGCGAGCGGTCAGCCCTTATAAATAATGGCCCGAAGTTGTGTCAGGGAGGTTTAGGTTGGATTTTGGGAGAAGGCTTTTCACGCAGAGGGTGGTCGAGCACTGGAATCGGCTCCCCAGGGAAGCGGTCATGGCCCCAAGGCTGCCAGTTCACAAACCTTCACAAATCATGGGGGATTCCTGGGGCACCGTGCGCAGTGCCGGGAGTTGGACTCGGTGATCTGATTCCAACTCAGAATATTTTGTTTCTGTGGAAAGGTGGAGCTCAGGGGAGGAGCTGGGGTTACACGCGCTCAGCAGAGCCTGCAGGAGTCTCGTGAACATCCTCCTGCTTTCCCTGTGCACGTCCGGTCGTTTCATGGTCCAAGCTCAAGGAGCGAGGGAGGCGCGGTGTGCTTTGGTGTGTCCGGGGCCGAGGAACGCTGCCCGTGTTTGCCGTGTCTTGTTGCAGGTTGGCAGCTGGAGCAGGGGGATTCCTGGAGCGACAGGACTGAGGCAGAGTCACTGGTGCTGTGTCTTCCTTCAGGTGCCATGGAGCATCACCCAAGGTCATATTTATGCCTGTTTTCTAGAAGCCAAGGAAAGGTCACTTGTCAAGGTCATCTGGTGCCGAACGAGTCTCTCCAGTCCAAATACATTTTTAATTCCGTCATTCCCTGTAAAGCAAACAAGTGGGAATTGTTGATGTAAGATAGATGTTGGGGTCGTGCCAGCACTATAATTACCCTGTGACAGGGTGTTAGGATTAGGGGTATGGGGGATGGCAGAAAGAGCTGGCAGCCGTGGAGGACAGGAGAGGAGCTGGGCCAGGCACTTCAGCAGTGGATGAGGGGAAAAGCAGCGATCAAGGTAAGGCAGTGCCGTGTATGACACAAAGCATGACTGCTGTGTTCTTAGTTGTAGCACAGTAAAGTCTCAGGGCTGCCTTCATTTTTTTTCCCTTTCTTTTTGACTGAATTGTGATTTGGGGAAGGGAGGTTAATTCATAACAGACTAGTTTTTTTCCAACAATCCAGTGAGAAAACAACAGCAAAATAGTCTGTACTATTTTGTGTTTGAAAACTATATTTGTGTTTGAAACAGAGAAATGAAATCCAAGATTAAAGACAAGTCTGATTTTGTGAAGACAAAACCAAATAACTGATAGGTGGAATGTTTAGAACTGTTTATCCGTAGTTTTAATTCTCCTGACAGGGAAAAAAAATCTGGCACGTCACTTCATGGCTTTCATCAGCTTATGAGATTGTACTACTCTGATAAATATAATCATAATTTGCTCTTACTAATTTTTTTAATAAGTGGAAATTCAGTGTGGCTGTTGTCTACAGCACACAAGGTGCCATAACTAATCAAAGAGAGAAGGAAAGATATAAAAAGAAGATGGAAAAAGAATAAATTTAGGTCCATGAGGAGTTACATTTGAGGGAATGAGTTGCACAAGTAGAAATAATTGAGAGCACTTTGGAATTGCAAAGTGTAAAAAGTGGGCACAAAGGGTACTACAGGTGTTGGAATGAAAATAATGTTTCTGAGAGCATTTTTTATATTTTTGTGTGCATGTTTAATGGAGAAAGAAGACTGGAAGTAAAATTAGAGATGAAAAAGATTCATTACCATCTACAGGGCCTAAGAGAATCAGGTAAAATAATAAACTGAGCAGTGGATACATTTCTCTGATGTTCTAAGTATGTATAATAACATAATAATAATATAATATAACTCTGTCATTTAAACTGTAAGCCACTGGCATGTTATATTTTCCTGAACCCTTCTTCATCCCCTGGAGAAATCCCACTGTGACAGGCTCACAGAATGGTATGAGAAAACTAGCTGGCAATGGTATGTGCCTTTCTAGTTCTCTTTGGCACTGCCAAGAGGCTCATGGAACAGCTGAGCTGTGCCCCCTGCTCGTCGAGGACATGAACTTGACCCTTCCCTCTCTGCATGAGTGCCAGCTCTCAGTGGAGCTGCATGGGTGTAGTTATCCCTCAGCCTTCTCAACTCCTATTTCAAAATGCCTGATGAGTTCAGAAGTTATCAGGGGCAGAGTCAGAGGCTAAGATGAAAATCCAGAAAGCAGTTGCATTCCGAAATGAGGATACAGTTGTTGTATGGGGATTTTGTGAGGTTTCTGCTGCTTACCAGAGAGTGTCCATCCCAGAACTGGAAAGCAACAGGTGGATGAGGAGTTCTGTGTGAAGTGTTGGCTGCTGTGCTGTGCTCGGAGGAGGAGGAGAAAAGGGAGGAGGAGGAGGAGGGAGGAAGCCTCAGCTCCTTCTGCTTGGTTTCTGCCGACGCTGTCACACAGCCGAGCAGGGAAGCACCTCGCAGCCATGTTAGGTAAGGGCAGCAGGAGGCAGCTGTGTCCCTCCTTTTTCTGGGCAGGAAGTCCACGAAAATGTTGTGATAGCCATCATAGCTGAGGGCAGAAAGAGCCCGTCCCATGCCATCTTGGGTAAGGGAAGGGGAGCTCTTTAAGGGACTGTCACTGTCACATTTGTCCCTTAAAGAGCTGGTGTCTGTTTCAGGAGGATGAAATGCAGATGAGACAGTTCATGTGCATACCTGCAAAACATCTAGATTTTGGCTTCTAAAATATTCTGAACCAAGCTGTCAAAAAGTAAGAAAATGTTTCAGAGAACTTTTCTTCAGTGTTAAAAAAATTGGTTCTAATTATCACCCCAGATTTAGTGAAGGGTTACACATTTTTATTTTAGTGCTATTCTTGTTCTTTAGTTTCAGACTTATTTTCTGTTTGTGATCTTTTAACTCCCTGACTGGTTATGTAAAGAACAATTGCATTATCTTCCAGCATTAATTTTGAAAGAATAAGCAATTCTAGCAGTCTAATCCTCTCTTGTCAGGTAGGTTCTCCATTTATTCCGTTTTCTTTCAGATCCTTCCCTGCTCCTATTTCCGATTTGCATTAAAAAAAGGATACTGGTATCCAGTATATAAATGAGAGTCTTACCAACATAACATTTACACTAATGTAATGTATGTAGTGAGCATATATTGAATGTGCTATTCAATTTAGATTATGTAATAAATATTAATGTTTTGTATCATTATTTAAAATCTATTCTTTATTATGTGGTATATATCCTGTTTATATATATATCATGTACATTGCATAGTAAGTTGATAATAGATGTATTTGGTATATATACATAAGTATAATGTAACAGGCATACCATTAATACATGTTGTGCTAATATATAGCTAATTTTACATGCAGTGTTTTTTCATTTCAAATTAAATCAGGCAAGTTGAAATACCTGGCATTTCCACTGCTTTATCATTTTAGCAGAACATAGTCATCATGTGGCCACCTCTTATTTGCTTTTCTCTTCATATATCAATTTATCAGTCAATATTAATTTTGACTTTTTGAAATGTTTGATGTTTTCTGTGGCTGTTTGAAAAATGGAAAAGATTATTTAAAAATAATTATGGTTTTTGTGTGTGTGTGCTTATTTGTTTTAACTTAATATATTTATTAGCCCAAATATAATTTTCAAGTACAAATAAAATACTGCCTTAAACTGAAATCTCGAGGCGGGGGATGGAGGGGAAGATGAGCTGAGCAGATGATGTTTATGCAGTTCTTTGGTGTTTCTCTGTGCATGTGAGCAGCCTGCACAGTCACTCCCTGCTGGAGCTGGTGGCACCTGGCCAGCCAGCAGCCAACACGACATTTGCTGCTACCTGATAGAAACCATCCTGCTGAGGGACGCGGGGCAGCGCCGTGGAGATCGCAGCTGTAGCAGCAAGATAGAGCATGGAAGAAAGCAAGGCAGGCTCAAACACTGAGTTATGGATCTTTAGAACCCAGCTGTCCCACATGGGCCTTTTCTCATTTTTATTCCAGCAACTGACATCGAGGGCATGCTTTTTCTAGCAGTGTCTCTTGTCCAAACCCTTCCAGATATTAACAGATGGCTGTATTTCTGCAAAATAAGGCAGAATTCCTGGAGATTTGTAAGGCACATTCCATATGCAGAGCCCTAGTTTTATGAGGCCTTATTGTAAGTTGTAGCAAAATGCTCTCAGTTAGGTGGTTCCCAACTCTGAAGTCTGTTTTTTGTCCTGCATTGATGCTTCTTGAAGAAGAAACTCAGATGTTTCTAAATGTTACAGTACATGCAGAAATATTTTTCTTTCTCAGCTGAAGGAGATACCACATTTTATCAAAACTAAAATGTATTTTAAATGACTATGTGAAAATCTTTCTGAATCACTGTTTATTGGGAATATCTCCAGTAGGTAAGAATCCTTTCCTCTGTACTTTTTTATCAGGGATTGTGTGTCTATTCTCTTAACCTTCTCCTGCCAAAAGATTATTTGTTAAGCATCCAATGGAATTAATTTACTGTTTAATAAAATGTATCACTCTTAGTAAGTACTTTATTTTTATTATTTCACATGGATACACTTACACTTTTTTATTCTCATGGAAATTTAAAAAGGGGCCAAGAAAACCTAGAAGGACATGCATGATGATAATAGCTAAAACTTTTTGTTAGCCCATGACAGCAAGAATATAAACAAGGGAAGGCTTATAAGAGGCAGTGACATGAAATATTTTCTTAAACCAAGTGATAAAAGCTTTTGGCCAGGCCATTTAAGTTCTTAAATGGAAACAGCAAATGAAATTCCACTGAGACTCATTGCACTGAGTTTGAACTTGATTAAGCTCAGTCTTAGTCATGTCTTTTTGTCGAGAGTAATCTTCTGCAGAATTTAGGAGTTAACTACTTGAAAAATGTGTGAGTGTTGCATGGTATCACTGTAAAATACCTGAAGCAGCTGGAGACAGAGAGAACCTTCCCACAGAGCCTGCCCGAGGCTGCACACTGCAGAACCCCATTCCTATCTCAATCTAACATTCACTTTGCTGCTCATGCTTTGTGATAACTGAAGGCTGCTGTATCTCAAGTTATTACCATGATAATTTTGTGTGTTATAATTTTGTCTGAGTTATATGTTTGTTCATCTTTTGTCTAGAAAATTACTCCAATGATCAAAGCATACTTTAATTTCTAGTAGTTTGCTTTTGATAGGTAAACAAATGTTGTTAATGGGCCTTAAGGAAACAGTGCAACAGAGCAAGGAGTCCTACGTTTTCTTTTAAGTATATAAAGATTTATTATCTTGGTTTTAATATTTACAAGTCCTGTTCTGAAGAAAAAATAGCATGTAGTGATTCAGGTAGCAGCTCATCCACACCTGCTGCTGCTGAAGCTGTTCTAGGAGCAGTCAACCAAAAGTCTAGTGTGAATAATTTAATTAAAAGAGGTCAGGAGTTCTAGGGGAGGTGAGTGCATGATATTTTTTTCTTTTTTGTTAAATAAAGTAGCTATTTAGCACTTTTAACTCTACAAAATGTTTCATAATGAAATATAAATAGCTGTTGGACTGTGCCAAAAGAATATTTGAAAGCTCTTACATTATTAAAGCGCTTGGGCTTTGGCTAAGGCACTAAAAGAGGGTTTAAGAGATTTGGATGCTGTTTTTATTATCCCAGTTTCCCGTGAGGCTGAAGCTGTCCAGAGGGGTGTTTCCATGTCCCTGCGGTGCGGTGCTCAGCCGCGCACGGCTCACGATGGAGACACAGCCTGTTAATTACACGGCGGCCCCAGCAGCTGCTGTCACTGACGTGCCAAAGGGAAAAGAAACCCGACTGATCCGTTGCCTGCAGCGCTGCCCTCGCGAGCACCCGGCTAAGCAGCGGCGGGGCGGGCTCCCCGGGGCCGGGTGCGGTGCCTGCAGCCCCGAGAGAGGAGCCGCTTTCCCCCGCTCGGAGGGGCCGCGCCGGGCCGGGCCGGGCCGGGCGCACCGCGGCCCTTCCCTGGCGGGCCGCGCGGGGGCGCTCCCTCCCTACGGCCCCACCCCCCCGCGCTCCCCGCTGGAATGGTTTGGCCTCCCCTCGGTGCTCGCTTGGCCCCTCCCACTCCGAGCGGCTCCGGGGGGAGCGGGCGGGGCGACGCGAGTCACCTGACTCCGCGCGGCGGGGCCGGGGTCGGGGCCATGTCGCGGCGGGAGCGCGGCCCGGAGTCAGGGCCGGCTGGTGCCGAGGTGGCTGCCGAGGATGCGGAGCCGGAGAGTCCCGACCAGTGCCTGTCGCTGCTGCCCTGGGACCGCTTCTCAGCCTGGCTGCACTGCGTGTGCGTGGTGGGCTTCGACCTGGAGCTGGGCCAGGCCGTGGAGGTACGTGCGGCGGCGGGCGGGGGGCACCGCTCGCCCTGCGGGCTGCGGCGGGGCCCCGCCGGAATCGGGCGCTTCCTCTGGCCCCGGTGTTGCACAGAGGCGGGGGAAGCTCGGCCGTGCTTGAGGAAGCGTGGCTGTGCCGAGCCCCGGAGCGGAGAGCGGCTCGGCTGTCCCGGGCGAGGCTGGTGCGGCTCTGCTCATGGTGCCGCTTGTAAATGGCTTGCATTGCATCCCCAGATTTGTATGAAAGACATCGCCGGCTTTCTTTGCGTACGAATAGCGCTGATTTCTATGGCATGTAGGTGTTAAAAAGTGTGATAATAAGGGGAATGTGAGTGATCTCTTTATAATTAACTGCGTTCTCCGGGTCGCTGAGGTGTGCGAAAAGGTTCTGTACAGGTTTGAAGTGTTTTCCTTCAGCACAAGCTGCATGCCAGCCCGTGGCAGTGTCACAGCTCCGGCTGCGGCTCCCAGCTGTGCCCTCTGTGCAACAGGCAGGGGAACTGTGGCACTGCTTGGGGAGGGCAGGGACAGCTGTGGCACTGCTTGGGGAGAGACAGGGACAGGGACAGCTGTGGCACCGCTTGGGGAGGGCAGGAACAGCTGTGGCACTGCTTGGGGAGGGCAGGGACAGCTGTGGCACTGCTTGGGGAGGGCAGGAACAGCTGTGGCACTGCTTGGGGAGGGCAGGAACAGCTGTGGCACTGCTTTGGGAGGGCAGGGACAGCTGTGGCACTGCTTTGGGAGGGACAGGGACAGCTGTGGCACTGCTTGGGGAGGGACAGGGACAGCTGTGGCACTGCTTGGGGAGGGACAGGGACAGCTGTGGCACTGCTTTGGGAGGGACAGGGACAGGGACAGCTGTGGCACTGCTTGGGGAGGGACAGGGACAGCTGTGGCACCGCTTGGGGAGGGACAGGGACAGCTGTGGCACTGCTTGGGGAGGGACAGGGACAGCTGTGGCACTGCTTTGGGAGGGACAGGGACAGGGACAGCTGTGGCACTGCTTGGGGAGGGCAGGGACAGGGACAGGGACAGCTGTGGCACCGCTTGGGGAGGGCAGGGACAGGGACAGGGACAGCTGTGGCACCGCTTGGGGAGGGCAGGGACAGCTGTGGCACTGCTTGGGGAGGGTGCAGTGCTGGGAAATGAGAGAAGAATTACTGTTGGGGTCAGTTTCACATCCTGTTTCACCCTGTTCTCCGTGTGACTGCGCAGCGAACTCTTGGTCTGCAGGGAAAGTCTGTTTCTCTTTCTTTCTCTTGCCTTAAAGGGGTGCCAGCGTAAATGCATGGCAGACTGGCCTAAAGTTCAGCCAAGCTATTACAGTATGTAAAATACAAGACTGTTGGCCACAAAGAAATGCAGATAAAACCAGGATACTGTGCTGATTATCTGAGTTCTCTTCCCTTGATGTTATAAGGTGGTGGTAACAACAAACGATTCTGTATAACCTGTGACTTGGGCAGCTCTTGTGCTCAGTGGCTGAGGGAAGCACAGCCTCTGTCCTGGCTGAGACTTCTCAGTTGACAGTCACATTAATTTAACTGGATGCATAAAATCAGACTTAAAATGTCTACAGAACTAAGGCCTGTTTTTTGGGTTTTGTTTTGTTTTTGGTTTTTTTTTTCCCGGTATGCAGCTGCAGGAAGAATAATTAGCTTCAGTTTATATAGGAGTTCTGGGAAGAAACACCTGCTAGTGAGAACAAGTATGAATTCAAGTCTGTATGCCAGTCTGCTGAGTAAGGTGGATAATTCAGCATCATTCAGCTTCTGAAAGTTACATTAGGTGTACAGCTACTTAGCATAAGATAGCAAAGGAAAGTATTAAGAGTTGGAAAAGAGACAGTGATAGGTTTACTACATGCAGAATGCAGGTGTTCCAGTGGTGTCTGCTTGCAGCTTCAGTTGTACTAACAATGTCTTACACAGCTGGGCACCATTTGATAGGAGACTGAGGGGAAAAAATGCACTGGAGACTTTATGGCTGAAGGACAGAAAGGTGCTTAGTCAGAGACCAGCCAGTGGGTAGATCTGTTGTTTTCTATAGAGTAGGATAGTGTTGTGTTACCAGGAAATAAATTTACTTACATTTAGTAGAACAAGATTAAATGAGATAATGGGATGTTAGCTGTAAGGTAAGATGAGGACTGCATGAAGCTACTGTTCCTGCATTCAACTTCTGCTCTTCAACTGGGTTCCATCTTTGGAAGCCCTGAAACCTTCTTTGAAACATAATCCTGGAATTTATGTCAAATTTCCTCTGCTAGCCACACATTTCAGGAGTTTTGGACTGGGTTGTTTTGAGGACCTTTTTAGGTGAAATTTAGGTGTCTGAGGTTTGTCCTCTTTCCTCTATATTCTGTTCCCACCTGCTTGCACAATCACTGATTTTGTACATCCTTTCTTTTCTGAAGTAATTGTGCTTCCGCTTCTGAGTTGTGTTGCATCATTTTTTGTTTCTGTGTTGTGCAAACTTACTACATGATCTGTTTGTTTTTCTGTAAGTACAAAAAGCCATGACTTTGAGTTTCCACAGTTGTCGTTAGGGACTAGTGTTCATCCTCCAAGAGCTGGTAATAGTAGAGATCATGTTTTGTGGTTAAATTTTGGTTACTCCAGCCTAACTTTTGATTGCAACAGATTTCAGACAATAATGTGTGTTTGCTTTAAATGTAATCATCTACTACATTTTTCATGTACAAGTTAAATCTAAAAGATGTATTCTTGCTCTCCTTTGAGACATTTTGCACCAAAAATCTCAACTACTCTGAATGTATGTTCTGAATATATAAATGAGCATGTGTGGTCTCTATCTGGCATCCAAAATACCTTGTAAAGATGGGTGATCAAGAAAGCTTAAAAGCATATGAAGATAAGAACTGAGATATAATATTAATAGCTTACAATTGAAAATGTCCTACAGCTGGGAAGGGGTTGTCCTATAGCTGTTTGAGGGTTGTACTGGTAAAATATTTAATGGAAATTTATTGCTTATGCCCAGCTTATTTTCAAATAAAATAATACTGCTTTTTTCCTGTAGGTGATATACCCTCCACATTCCAAACTCACAGATAAAGAGGTAAGTCATAGTTGCTATATATAATTTGGTTTTAGCTTAGGAAATGTAAATACATTATATCTCAGGAAATATAACAGCTCTCTTTTCTTTTCCCTACCCTTTAGAAAACCAATATTTGCTATTTGTCTTTTCCAGATTCTAATTCGGGTAAGTGCTTTCTTTTCTCTGTAGTCTGTTGTTGGAATAAACTGTGTTAAAAAAGAATTTGACAGGATGTATTCTGGGCTTTAGATCAAGTACATATTTATATATCTTAATTAACATGCCAATACAGAAATGTTGCAGCTAAGGTTAAATGTAAAACTGCAGCTGTCTGCATTGCAGTAAGGTCTGAGGATTCTCCTCTGGTTTATGTAAGTGTGTAAGACCTTCCAGATGACATTTGTGCAGACATTTCAGAATACTGGGCAAGTGAAAAATGAACATCTTAATCTTGGCCTTTAAATAAAATAGTAGTATTCTCACTGTAGAGAGGAGAGTAGGCATGAAATTTGAAGGATTTAATAAAGCAAATGGAACCCTTAATAAAGTATATAGAACTGTCTGCTCATAAAGGACTAAATGTATATTTTCTAAGTTCATAACAGTGAAACTGACTTTTAAATTCAAAAGCATTTAGAAAGAACAGTTGTGAAAGGAAAACCTCAGCTATCTTCTCTGTTCTTGCTGTGCCTGTAGCTGTGTGTGGTCCTGCTTGTTAAATTATTCTTGAGTCTAAACTTCTGCTCTTCTGCTGCCAAGGAGAAATGGGGACATGTGGCTGATGGGTTGGACCACCTGCAAAAAGAAATTACAGAAGTTCAGACTCTTTCTTTCACACTTATTTCTGTACAGAAGTCAAAATTTGCAGGACCAGCATTGTGCCTGTAACTGCACTGGCTGTGCTTTTGGATGCTCTGCAGTATGACAGCTTGGATAGGGGGTGATGCAGATGTGTGCTTTTAATGTATGTGAGCTCTCTCTTACATAATTTTTACAGAGTATTTTGGCTGGTTTTTCTGCTTTGTCTAAATGTCACTGAAATTAAGGTATTTTTTTCTGTTCTTGTTATTCTGTATGCAAATAGAGGCACAGCTGCTTTCTGTTACTGAAATCTGAGTTAACTGTATCTTCTAATTAGTCTTATTGTTAATGGTTATAAATATCTTCAGTCTTTAAAAGGTATCTTGAAGGTACAAAATCACGTGTTAGGAACAAAGGTTGCTTTCTTAAAACTTTTTGTGTATTTTTTCAAATAAGAGTGTAGTATTCTGCTTCAGGCAGAATAGGTATATATGAGGAGGTTTTTCTTTCAGCAGGGAAAAGTTCCACATTTTTGCTTTTTATAATGTCCCTATTAAGAACTGTTGGTTCTTGATCATTCTTGGTAGGCTTGAGTTTCAAATGATGTAGAGGGTATAACCTGTGTAAAACCTGCCTTCCACAAGGCTGGAAGTGTTTCCTGTCTGTTAGGATTTATTTTTTCATCATAGGCCTTAGCATAAAAAGAAAAGCTTTATGTAATAGAGCAGTGAAGGAAGTCATTAGCTTGCAGCTAAATTTGAGGTCAGCCCATCCCAGGTTTTCATGGCTCAAAAGGTTAGTTGAACTTTTTTCTCTTAATACTACAAAGAGATATTATTCCAGTACTTGTGGCTGTGAATTTAGAGGAGAAAATTGATTTAATGAGCTGCTAGATCACAACACTTGTGGTTTTAAGCTGAGTTTTGCAGTACAGTTATTTTTAAAACAATGCTTTATCTTCTCTGCATGAGAATTGAAAAAAGAATACACATTTGCCCATCTTCTCTGCAAGAGCTTGTTAAATAAGAAGACATCATATTCTGAATGATATTTCAACATAGTAATGATTAAGGGTAATTTAGGTCTTGTGTGTAGGTTTTTATAATAGTTTGTGAGGGCTTCTTTCCTTTGGATGAAGGGAAGAAGCTTTGAAAAGTTGAAGCAAATATTTAGTGCTGTTATTGGTGTGTGCTGTGGTTTTTCTTATCATTGCATCCTTGCTGAGCACTTGTTACCTGCTTGAATGGAACAGTCCCATCTCTCATGTTTTGCTGCTTTTGGTTTTGTCTTGGTGCATGGAGGGTTTGTGGCTGCAGCTTCAAGGTGAGAGGCTCAGACCTGGGGGCTCTGTGCGTGTCCGTGTTCCTCTGCACAGCCAGAGCACCTGGTCAGGGGTTGGGCTGTCTGTGCTTCTTGCAGCAGAATGTGTGTGACTGAAAGAAGATGAAATGGAACTGAAGAGTCTAGTGAAACAGTTCCATGGAGAACAGTTAGTTGCATTTTTCTCTAAGAAATTAATTTTGATAGAAATTGAGGAAAACTTTGCTCCTTGGGGATATTACTGGGAAGTCCTACTCAATTTCACTCAGTTTTCAGCAATTAGCTGTGCAGCTTTCAAAATGATGAATCCTAGACCTGCCTGTGGAGTTACACATCAGCATAATGCACTCCTACAGTGTGACTTCTGTATGAACTGTATGGTGTCAAAAAAAGAGGTCAAGAAAGTGCAGCCATGTAGCAGAGGAATGATGTGGCTAAGATGGTCAGAACTATAAAGGCATACCAGTGAAATGGGGAATGGCAGTAGAAGAGCCATTTGACCTGTTTGAGGACATGATAGTCACTGTGAGGCAGTGACTTTTCTTTCCTTGTTGCAGACAGTATATTTACTGTTGACAACTATGCCAAATTTTCCACTTATAAAATTATAAATATATTAATGTTCACAAGGGCAATGCAAGCTAAGTGAACCACAACTTTGATACCTCTTTGGCTGTAAGCAAGTGCTCGTGTTAAACAAGGCACAAACTCAGAATGCTGTCTGTCTGTCATTTATCTCTTCCCCTATATAGGTTGTCTTGGGGACACACAATTTTGTTTTAGATTCCGACGGTCTCCTGGAAGGAAAGTCTCCTTGTGTTGTTTTCTGGACCAATTGGATAGAGATCTACCAGTTTACTTAAAGGTTGGAAATGAGAAAAAAAAGAAGTTAAAATTTCTTTTGGGTAATGTTAATTTGTGGGTCTTGACCTTTAAATATAATGTTTGAAAAGAAAAATCTCTGAACTGGATGTCCTGAAAGTCAAAAGTCATTTGTTGTAGCACGTTGTTATAATAATAATAAAAATTCATAATAATAATGATAGTTTCATTAACAATTCTTTTTTTATTAGTATGGATTTTGGATTACAAGGAATTAAATAGAAGCCCAAATCTGTTTAATTATTGACTAGGAACCTGTAGATCAAATTGTAAGAACCATTACTGTTGTGGAAATGTGAAGTGCTTTATAACTTAATTTTAAAAATTCCAAGAAACTTGGGCTGTCTCAGTTTCCACTCTTCACTTTTTGAAGTTGGAGCAGTTACCTAAAAGAGGCGGTGGCCAAGAGTTGTTCTCATCATGTCCATAGGGAGTATTGAGGCCTCTGGGAGCCTGATTCTCAGACTCAATTTAGTTCTGTTTATGTGGCAAATACTTGAATTCCTTTTCGTAGGAAGGATGAAGCTTATGTCTTGTGTTTGAAATGTGAGAGCCTACTTCCTTAATATTCCAAGAAACTTTTGTAAAACTAGCACATTCAAAGACTAGGTTTTATCTCTTCAAGTCAGGGCTTTAATGTTTTTAACTGCTAAAATCTTTTTAGTGCTACTTTGCAGAATTATAAAAGTTGATTTATTCCTCAAGAAATTATTTCTGGTTTTGGTTTCACATTGTGTTAGGGGAATGTAAATATAAAAATAGTAAAGCCAGAAAGCACAGCTGTTTCCCCATGATGATTTCTCTTTGAAGTACTTTCTAAAAAAGATAATGCTAATAAACACAGTAATCCTTCTACTTTATTGTATTTAATAAACTATGGAGCTCACGGGGGAATAGGCTTTTAAACTGTGTGTTGAATGCTTCAAAAAGGAGGGCAGTAACAGGTGGTTGTATTGAATTCTTCCCTTTCTTTTGCAGAAGGACTCAGCATATTACTATGGCTATGTGTATTTCAGACAAGTTCGAGACAAATCATTAAAAAGAGGCTATTTCCAGAAGGTAATTTCAGTTATTTTAGGAAAATATTAATTTGGAAATCAATTATTTTTCAGTGACTACAGAGGAACAGGAAAACTGTCTTGCTCTCCAACTAAATTAGTTGTTAATTTATAGTAAATTGATCTAATCTTACATCAGGTATGCTATGTTGCAGCTCTGCTGTCAGAAGAGATAGTTTTGTGTCTGTGTTTAAAAACAAAAAGTTGGGAAGTTTTGGCAGTTGGTTGTTTGCAGTTTGCCTCTACTCAGATGTGTGGTTGGCTTGCATGTGTGAGAGAAGTCCCACTTGGTGTTGTTTGAGAGTAACAGGTGCAGTAGAACTGAGGGAAAGACTGAAAATCTGTTTTGTTACTCTATTGCAGTCACTGGTCCTCATCAGCAAGCTGCCTTATGTCCATCTCTTTCGTACCATGCTTAAGCAAATAGCACCAGAATATTTTGAAAAAAGTGAAGCTTTCCTGGAAGCAGGTAGTGATCCAATAATGTTGAGCTCTTACACTATCACATACTTCTTCTGGAGAAATAAACAGCACTGTTGTGTTCTAGTTTGTGGTTTTGTCTTCTTGTAGGGTAGAGGGTTGCAGTTTTAGCAAACTGGCTTGACTTCTAGATCACTGAACAGAGCTAATTCAGTTCTGGATCTTCCCTGGGAGAGTTGGATGTCCCATCTGAAACACATCTAGGGTTGTGTGTGTTTCAGGACCAGCTGTTGAGCACAAGGAGCTGATGGCAATCCTTACTTTGCACTCTTCACCACCCAAGTCTTTTTGGGCAGTCTGACAACTTTTGCTAAGCAGCTGTACAAATGTCATCTTGCTTGAGGTTTGGTTTTTTGTGTGTGTGATTTGTTTGTTTTTTGACCAAATGGAAAAAGTGACAGAGCAGTGCTGGTAACAGGTGCCTCAGCCTTACTGCAGAGCTGAAAGAGCTGGAGAAACACAAATAGAAAAATTATTTGCTCTTTGCCTGGAAGAGCTCTGTTTTGTGTACTGTGCCTGCCCCATGCAACTTTAATTGTTTTGTTAAATGTTTTTGTGTTTTCACTGACCAACAGTTTGTGTAAACCATAAAAGAATTGCATTTTTCAATCGCCTGTTTTCTTGAGAGGTTGTGCCATGAGCAAAATAAGCTCTGCAGAAACTATGAGAATTATGTATTATATTTATAATGGTTTACAAGAAAATGCTGGAAAACTTTCTAGCCAAGTTCTTTTCATATTCTTTTAGTATGTACTTTCATGGTTTCTCAGATAACATTTCTTCAACTAATTTTAAGTCTTGTTGCCACATAAAATGGAAGACCAGAGAACACTGTTTTCTTGAAATGAAAATCCATATCGTTCTAATAGAATGAAACATGTACCAAAGGCTGTAAAACTTCAGTGTAATTGAGAGACAAGCAGAAGTGCTGTGGATTATTAGCACTGACTTCAAGTTGCAGTGTGCACAAAGGTGACTCTGTGATCATGGTTTACAGCTTGCAGAAACTCTGGTATTTTTCTTTCAGTTTGTAGTGACGTTGATCGTTGGCCACCTCCAGTTCCAGGGAAAGTTCTGCAGTTGCCTATTATGGGTCTTATAATGAAGGTAAAGACTCCTGCACTTGTTCTTTGAGGTTGTTTTCCCCACCTTTCACTTCAGTTCCTCACTGCCTTGTTTTCATTGTCCTGATCTTCCAAACAGGAGTAGATGTTTACAGCACTCAGAGTGAAGGTCTGGGAGATCTTGATTAGGTGCTTTAGTTGAGGGGAGGAGGGGAGGATCTTTTATAGTGCTTAGGTTAATATTTAATTTTAGTAGTTACTAAAAAGTGATGTTTCAGTACAACTACTAGTTGCAGTGTCTGTATTATCACACTGGAATTTGCATTCTAGGAGACTTCAGTACTGATTATGTTTGTCAAATCAAACATAAAGTAGCACTTGAAAATACTGAGAGTTAAATTCCAATCAAGCAAATTAAATATATTAATGAAAATCATTCTCATTCCTGAAAGTTGACGAGTAAAAATCTTTTTTGTCCCACACACTAGAAATAGTTGCTTGTGCTGTTTATATTTTTTAATGACAGTGAAATATGTCTGAAGAAAGCTGTTAAAGAAGTTGTGTCTAGGGCACAGTGAAGAACTGTTGAATTTAAACAGTGGTTAAGAACTGGGCCTTTGGGAGTTGTATTCATTTTATAATCCATATGAAGTGCAGTTAAATAGATTTGATGAAGTCGGAGGTTACAGCCAGAAGTACCTTCTCAGCAGATACTCTCAAGTTCATGGAAAAATGTGTCTGCATCACCAGGGAGAGAGAGAACTTTCTGAAACTATACTAAAAGCAGAAATTTAATAGAATGGTTCTGGAAGCTGGCTGATGAAGAGTGTCAGATATGTTTTCTTTGGGTATTGCCTGCATTTATCTCATCAATAATTCTTACCCATGAGAACTGAAGTTGCATTCCTGAACTGAGTAAAGCCATCATTACTGTCCAGTGATATTGTCCCTGGTTTTTTATACGGTTTGGGCAGTTTTAAGTGTTGTGTGTAAATGACATCCATTTGTACATACCAGCTTCCACTATGATTAAATTTGTAGTACTCAGGACAAACAGATGCAAACTGTGAGGCCAGAAAAGCATACTTACGTTCAGACTGTTTGGATTCTGGCAAGTCTTATTTCAGATCATTGTTTCCAAAATTTAGAGGTATTTTTATTGATATTATAGTAACAGTTTTGAATTACTTTACAAATAGTCTTTTTTTAAACTGGAGTATTATTTTCATATTCTGTTATCCAGTTTGCAATTGGTAATTCTGTAGATAAATAAACATCATGCCGTAGTATATCCTCTCAAAGTATTACAGATTGTCTCTAAGTCAGCATTTTAAGTGTCTGCTGGATTCAATACAAGGGAAAATAAATCTTTCTTTTTCTTTCCAAGTTGCGGATTCCAACGTATCGTGACAAGCCTGGAACAACACCGATAGTACAGAATATGCACCAGGTAGTGATTAGATACTGATACTGGATATAGCCCCAGGCACAGCTAGAGATCTGCTTTCATTCTTTAAACTTGTTAGTTAGAAAGGATTGGTAGCAAATCATCATATACTATGATAATAATGAAATCCACAATCTTTGAAACTTTGACTGGAGTAGTCCAGATCTGGATTCTTCATAGAAAGTATATTCTAACCCAGTTACCCTGAGCAGGGAGAGATATCCAGGTCCTGGAAGAAGGTAATTGGCTGGCAAAATCATGAACTCGAACATCCTTTTAATGTTTGGATAGTTTGGGTTTTTTTGAGGATGAATCCAGAATGAAAAGTCTTTAGCCATAGAAGATGTTTATAAAACCAATCTGTGTCTTCATGTGCAGTTGTTGGAAACAGCTTCAGTATTTTATATATTTTCTAGACTGAAAGCCACATGCCTGTAAGTAAGTTGGGGGTGGGGGGGTGTGTGTCTTGGGAGATGTCTTGCTCATAGAACACAAAGTTAGTTGTGGAGATAATGTACTATATACTGCAGCAGTGCATAAATAATTAGACTATATCCTGTCTACATGTCTGTAAGCATTTAAGGGAAACCATTTCATTTAATACCTAGGTGTTCTGATGAGTAAAAACCAAGCATTGCGATGTCTTTTAGGCAGATGCTCAGATCTCCATGGCTTTACCGACTGTTCATGAAGTAGATCTTTTCAGGTAGGAGTTTGGACTGATTAATTCCCAGCTGTGAACTCCCACGTGTTTTTGATTTATGGCAGTTCCTTAACATATTTCATGGCTTGTAAGCTAACATTTATCAGTGTTGGTTTAAATATGTTTTTCTGTAAAGTTTGCTAAAACACAGTTTTGACAATATACAGACTGAAACTGCAATAAATAAGCAAGTTCATTAGATGTTCCATTTTACAAGAGTATTTTATGTTTTTCAAATTACTACTAAAATACTACCACAAACTTCTTTTTTATGCCTTTATTAACAAGAAGAAATATGTATTTTATGATGTCAGATGTATTAAAATACCTCAATCTGTCTTTAGGTGTTTTTGTCCGGTGTTCTTCCACATTCAGATGCTTTGGGAGCTGGTGCTGCTGGGAGAACCACTTGTTGTGATGGCACCATCACCAGCAGAATCCTCAGAAACTGTGTTGGCCCTTGTTAGGTAAATGTAGTAGAGCTTTCTAACTATGGCTGAGGGAGTCAGTGTAAGATTCCAGCTGAGTGGACCTTCATTTGATCTGAGTGTGATAAAGTATTACAAATTTTAGATTTGCTGGTGTCTTTCATGAAAGTTTGCACTGAGTACATAAACCAAGCTCATCCTTCTTGTACCTTGCAGCTGTATTTCACCACTGAAGTACTGCAGTGATTTCAGGCCATACTTCACCATCCACGACAGTGAATTCAAAGAATACACAACTCGCACACAAGCCCCGTAAGTAAATCAGACTCTCTGGAGAAGGTGTTGCTCAAAGCCACTCATGACCATAAATTTGTATTAAAATACTGTTTAACTATTCTGGATTTCTATAATTAGAGAATTAGGTTTAGACTATTTTCTTTTTTTTTTTTTTTGTGAGATTATCATGCAGAGTGCAGTAATTAGCTGATTTAAGTTTTTATTCCAGTTAGATTAGACAAAGAAGTTACAAAACAGTGCCCTAATTAAACCAGGCTTGAGTTTCATAGGATACTTCTGTACAGAATAAGTCAAACTGCAAGTATGAACCCAAGAAAAGTTCTTGCTTTTCCATGAGGGTTTGTCTGTGCAACACCAGCTCCAGAGTAGCTCCTTGGGAAATTCTGCTGTAATTGTTTTAATTTTTAATTAACTGCTAAACGAAGTGACTTTTAGAATTCAGCATACATACAGCTGTTTTGTAAAGCTAAGTCAGCTGGTATGCTAGTTGAGACCATTTAAAAATTGAATATCTGTTCACTAAATTTATTAGGTTATTGATGTAAATAAGTCAGAAATTATTTTCTTAAGAGTGTGAATGTGCAAAACCAGTGATGTTTGAAACTGCTGTAAGGACACATTTTTTTCTCCCTTTATTTTTTTTTAATCCTTCTCTTACTTTGAGAGCATACACCTCGTGTATTTCTTAATATATGTTATTTAAATGCAGCTTGATTTTGAAATGGAGTGCATTTGTTAGATTCAGTCATCTTTTAATATAAATTTCTTCTAATGTCAGAACAGGCAGAGATTGTTGATTTGGATTTTTTGTTTGCTTTGTTTTTTTTACTGTAGTTTTCCTCTCAATGGGTGTATTGCCAGAGATAGAGCAGTGGAGAAACACATAAACACAGGCAATATGTTTTAGATTGTGTTTCATGGGAATGGTCATACAGTATGTAATTTAGTTTCTAAAAATAGTTCCAGGAAGAATTTGGTTAAACTTTAGTAACCCATGTTTCAAAATTCCATCCACTCCTTTGTAGCAAATTAGAAAGGTTGGTCACTACAGGGATTAGTATTTGAAATGGAGCTGAAATTGCCCTGACTTTCTTATGAAAAACAAGAATTTGGAAAGATTGGAAATAGGTTTTTAAAACCATGGCTCTAAGAAGATGAATCCAAATGATGCCAATTCTCTGTGTTTTATTATCTTAATAATAGAGGGGAGCAGGGAAACCTATGGGTAGTGTAAGAAAGTGTTAAACTTTGGGATTTCTAAGACCAGTCTAACAAAATGATGATAAACCATTTTTAAGATGGCAGTTTCAGTGATACTTAGTGCTATATTCCTTAGCTGATGTTTGACTGTAAAATGGATGGCAACCACTGATTGAAAAACATGTTCATACCTCATCATATCAGTGCTATAAATCCCACATTTTGCAGGCCTGTGCTGTAGCAGCAGCACTGTGCTCTTGTTCCCTGTGTGCCTCTGTGCACCCCAAGCCAGGAGCCAAGCACAGAGCAGGCAGAAAAATCTGGCAGAATGTGAGCTGGGGCTCTCCAAGTGCTTGTGCTGCATCACTTGATAACTGCTGCTTAAAGCAAGTGGCATTTTAAGTGTCTCATTTTCTTAACGACATGCACATTCAAGTACTGAGAGTTTGTTATCATCAAACCTTGAAAAGTAGCAATTTGTCTTACATATATGGGTCAGATTCCTGCTCATAAAAAAGCAAACAAAAATCCAACACATCGCAAAACCCTAGTAACAGATAATGTGCTTTTCTCACTATTGCAAGTGGGCAGAATTTAGCCAAGTCCAAGCAGATGAGGTAATTTTTATTCTATTCAACAGCAATTGAATTTGTTGTTGTTTGTACTTTAAGATACCTGTCTTATTTTCTAAAACATTGAAATGTTGGTAAACATTTGTGCTCTTATGTGCAATTTAAAATGTAACTCTTAAATACCAATGGTAAATAATTTCAAGTAAAGAATTTAAGTTGGTCTTTTCTGTTTGTTAAGGCTGAAGCTCTTGCTGTCAGATTTTAAACATTGTCATTACTTTTCTAGGCCATCTGTCATTCTAGGGGTGACAAATCCCTTTTTTGCTAAAACACTTCAGCACTGGCCTCACATTATCCGAATTGGAGATATCAAACTTCCAGGTAAAATAAAAATATTTTCTACAATCCTGTGCAAATGGATCTATGTGCTTATTTAATTACAAACATATGTAATTATGTTCCATTTATTTAGATTAATGCTAACTAAATTTTCGTGGATGTAAATCTGTCTAGTGAAATTAGAATCCTGACTGCTCTGTCTTTTCAAATCTAGTATCTTAATTGCAAAAGATAGTAACATTCATTAGTAATAATGTTTTACCTTTGACAGAATCCTGAATTTCTATCTCTACCAATAAGGTATTAAAATGAGACATAATGTGTTATTGATGTTAATTTTAGTGTGAGTAGAATATAACAAATCAGTCACAGCCAGCACAGAATATGAGACCTATGTGAAAGCTATGTTTGAATGTTACAGTAATCTAAAAAGTTGTTGACAATATTTTTATATAATATTTCTAATCTGGCAATATTCCAGTAATTGTTAATTGTTCAGTCTGGATGATTTCCTTACGTGATTGAGTAGAATTTTCATGTGATGTTTGGATAACGTGCCAGTTGCCACCACTCTAATTATTGTATGAATTTCCTGAATGTAGCTGCTGCTGCAGGTTCACTATGCTGCTCTGACAGTGGGAATGCATAAATATGCAATTAAGATAAAACACCATAAAATTAATTTTGGTAGAAGAAGTTAATTTTAACTTCTGAATACACTGATTTAATTAAGGATTGCATACTGTGTTCAATATAATTAGACAAGGTTTTGCTTAACTTTAAAACCCCATGTCTGTCTATGGTCAGAATACCTGTGGGGACTTAGTGTAGTGTGGTGCAGAATTGCTTTGCTGCTGTGTAGCTAATGTTTGGAAAGTAGAATCTTAATTAAACTCTGCAAATCCATTTAAACAGGTGGACTTCAAATCTGATATACAGTTTCAAGTATGAAATTCTAGTTTTGATGTAGCTATGGGAAATGCTTAGTCAGGAAGTTCTACAGAGGTATCTGTCTGACCTGTCTTTAAAAATTCATATTTTATTTCTTTAGGGACAAAGAGGGGTTCTGATTATTTTTTGTTGGTTTTTTTGCTTCATTTTCCTCCCACTCTGCAGTTCCAAGAGCAATTTAACTGTTACTGTTTCTAAAGTCAAGCATCCACGTAGATTTATGAGGAAGATTCTGATGAGGCTGCAATACTGTGAACAGGGTTTAGGGTCTTCTGGTTGGAGCAAGATAAATTGGGAAAACAAAAGCCCTTAATATGGCCTATGACAAAGGAGACTTAAATTCATTTTATTACAACACTTAATCCATGGCTACTATTTTATTTTCTTCTATACAAATTTTAGTTATGCCAAGGTACCAAAGATTTGTTCCCAAAAGTATTTACACTAAGGGGAACAAGGGAAAATGGAATAAAAATATGAAATTAAGAAAATAATTATTCTCTGCTATATATCTGTATATTAATTGGCTGCTTGGATTCAGAACGTCATCCTTAGGCAGATTTTGTTTGTGGGGTTTTTTTGGTTCACTTTTTGCTTGTTTGGGTTTTGGTTGGCTTTTCAGGTTTTTTTTTTCTTTTCAACAGGGAACACTTAGATGAAATGAAAAGTCAATTTGCTGTTACTCATGTGTTTGCTGGGTGTTTCTGGATATATGCTTGGATACATGTCAATGTTTCTAATGTTTCTTAAAATGTTAGATAGTCTTCAAGTAAGGTGGCTTTATGTGTTTTGGCAGGTGAAGTTCCAAAGCAGGTGAAAGTGAAAAAACTGAAGAACCTAAAAACTTTGGACTCCAAACCTGGTAATAATTTCAGAGTTAAATTGCCAGTGTTTTAATTTTAAAAGGTGTACCTTGTTTCTCCTTTTCTCCTTTGGCTATATGCTGTTTTTTTTCTTTAGGTGTTTATACCTCTTACAAGCCATACTTGAACAGAGATGAAGAAATCGTTAAGCAGTTGCAAAAGGTAATGCTGTAGATCACTTCTTAATGGCAGCTGTTTGTGTATTTTGTGTAGTGGTGTACAGTGGTTTCATGAAACTGGATTCTGGTTCCTTTGCCCCAGTTTGTAACAAAATAGATGTATATACACTCTCATTGTAGAAGGGCTGCTGCCTTGTTAGCAGCTTCTATAACTATATGAATGGTGGACCTCAATAAGTTAGCTTAATAATTTAGAGAGTTAAAGATATTTTATCTGTTAGTCTGTTGAGGTTTTCCATCCCTGCCACCCCCACTGTGGTCTCTTTGGTCTAAAAGTCTTACACATGGGGTGTGTAAGAATCAGAGGTTCCAGATTTTAACTGATTTGCAAACACTTCTTTATAGAAACATTTTTTTCCTTGAGTTTTTACATGAAAATAAAAAAATCAGTAATTGCAAAGATAAATGTCTGTACAAAAGAACTTAATGCTATTGCTTTCCTTCCCCGGTTTGGGGTAGGAAGTGCTGTGTGTGGGCATATGGCAAATGAATACAGATTCATAATAAATATTCATAAAAAGTCAACCCACCACAACTACCTACATACTTTGGAGTAACAGACTGACTGTGATTTGTTTTGGTTTTTTTAAGGGAGTCCAACAGAAACGTCCTACAGAAGCACAGAGTGTGATACTTCGGCGGTATTTCTTGGAATTGACGGAAAGTTTCATTATTCCTTTAGTGAGTTCTTAGAGTAATGGGGTTTTTACATCAGTAATAAGGGGTAGTTGTTCTGGAGTTACCCTAAGTCCAGTAGCTCTCTCCAGGAATCAAGCTTGTGTCCAGCACTGGGCCCAGCTGGTGAGGCACAGCTGCCTCCTGCTGTCACACCTGACACTTGGCCCCACTCCCTGTGCCTTGGGCACCTTGGGGCTCTGCCCTACCTGTGCCAAGCCTTGCTAGAGCAGAGATGGCCACAGCTCAAACAGTCTTCTGTGGGTTAATTCTAGCTCTAATGTTTGGGTAAGGGACTCAGAAAATCTCTTCCAAACACTTGGTACAAAGTGGGGTTACTGTTTGGAATCACCCACGATACAAAGGTACCTGTGGACAGTTTCCAGAGAAAAGAGAGATTGTTTACCAGTGGCTTAAGTTCAGGATATAGATACTCTATGTGTCTATTTGCTTTCTGCCCTTCTTTGCCTCGTGTCCTTCTTGAACTTCAGTGGCTCAAAGTTCTGCAGTTGGGAAATACAGTCTGTATAAGATAAGCTCCTTGTTTTCTCATGTGGTAAATAGGCACAACCCCACCCTGTACCAACACTGGGGAGAGAAAATGCTGTGGTCACAAGCAATAAGTAAACACACATGTGGACTGTGTATCTTTAATGCTGGTTATGCAAACAACCTTTCCTTTTCCTTTCCCCAGGAACGTTACGTGGCAAGCTTAATGCCTTTGCAGAAATGCATATCACCCTGGAAGGTAAGGAAGTGGAATTTGAATGAGCTGGAAATTGGTAATTAGAGAAATTAAGGTCTGCTAATTTTTTTTTTTCTGTCTGTAGAGTCCACCACAGCTGAGGCAGTTTAGCCAAGATGACTTCATGAAGACATTGGAAAAAGCGGGACCACAGCTCACCTCAGGTTTAAAGGGAGATTGGATAGGACTTTACAGGTAATTTCTTTCATCAGCATAAAAAAAATTTATATAAATTAGATCAGTAATATTAATGCTATTTTTTCCTGAGGAAACTTACAAACAGGATTGATTTGAGTAAGACTTTCTTTTAGAATATATGCTTTAATAGAAATTGTTAGGGCTAAGCATACTTCACTTGCTTAAATCTCTTTTTGCTATCATTACAGGTTTCTGTAGATTAGTGTTATTTGTAGTTTTATTTCTGCTTCTAGCTTGATTCCTCCTTCTAATCAAACACAAAGATAAAAATTAGGCTGTTTCAAACTGAGCCTTGATCTCTTTTCCTGAAATTCCCTAATCTTTATTGTGTTTCAGACACATGTTCTTTACATTCTTTTCTCAATCTTTGTCTTAATTACTAGAATTAATGTTAATCTCTACTTTAGAATATTTCATCTTTTTGAAAGTATATAGAGAAAGGGTTCTAATGTCTTACTCAATCTCAAATATCATTATATCTGATGATGTATAAAACACTGTTATCATACTGTACTTAAATAAAAAATGTATTTTTCTTTGGTGTTTTACCAGGCATTTTTTGAAATCGCCCAACTTTGATGGTTGGTTCAGGAGCCGGCAGAAAGAAATGACACAGAAGTTAGAGGCCCTTCATTTAGAAGCACTCTGTAATGAGGTTAGAAAAATGTGTGCTTACAATTATATTTATCATCTTGTAATAAAAATACTTTCTCCCACAAGTCAGTTTTACTCCTGTTCTCATAGGCTGAACATGGCATTGTTGACAGTTTTGTGAATCCTGATCTAGCAAAACATGATTTTGTTAAACAGGTACAAGCTAGAACCAACACAGCAAGAGAACAATATGAAATACAGTTCACATGTCATAACAACTCTCATCCTTTGTAAAACCTGCCTTTAGTACTTTTAGGTTTGTTGTGTATTTTAAAATAAAGTACACACACCCACACTCCAAAAAAAAAGCTTTTTCCTCTTACTTGACAATGTTACTCTGCTCAGATTCCATCCTTGGCATCCTTGACAACATATTTTCAGTTACAATATAGTTTGTAGCTTTAAAGGTAAAAATTCTGCAAATTTGACATTCTAATTGACAGCTAATTAGATCTATTTAGTAAGCCTACAACTGATGCATAGTAATGGAAACCTTAGAAGTGAAGTCTGTTTATAAAAATGCCACATAACTATTCTGATGTTGTAAGATCCATTCCTTAATTAAGAAGCTGAAGTGGGTATCAATATAATTAGAGTTTCAACAACTGATAGAGAAAGGAAGTGCCAGAGGAGAAGACGTTGTACAGCCAGAGAGGGAATAAGAGGAACAAAACCAAAGTAAGGCAACACTACAGCTTTAAAACGAACAAAATTGCTCTGTTTATTTCTCAAAAGCCATTTATTTTTATTCTTTGTCTCGTCAATTCCCAAACATTAAAAATGTAGCAAATCCAAACAGATTATTCAAGTAGAGCAGACCAAATAATTTTCAGGTCAGTTATACCACTTAGACTCTATCCAACTGTCTTTGACATTAACTTAATCAAAGAACAGGAAAAGTATTACAAATTTGTTACTGATTCTGCTCCTTTGTTTTTTCTTCTGATCCACAAAATCTTTGACAAAATTTCTTTGACAGAACTTATGTCTTCCATAGGTGAGTCGTAAGGGGGTAGGGGAGCAGAACTTCCATAAGAAAATTCACCTGATTGTATCTTAGCAGTTATCAACTGTGATCTCCTTTAATGCCCTAGAAACAGTAAGCACTGCCCTGAACTATTTAATATTTCATTGTGCTGGCAGTTCTGATTTGGTAATCATTCACTGCCATTTGGCATTGTAGATGCTCTTTCTCAAACTAAGCCTGTTTGGCAGGATTTTTTTCCCCTTTAATTTATTTGTATTGTGTTTGCAAGTTTGCTGTTATGTGAAGTACTGGGCAAACATGCAAATAAAGCAGATTTTGTAGTTGACAGTAAAGGCAGTGCATGAGTAAAATGAGGTTAACAAATGGCATAGGAATAAGGAAAATACCTATTCTGAACATTAGGTATAGATTAAGACCTCTTTTGAAAATTACATATAAACCATAAATAATTCAATGCCTAATTTTTTTATTTTAGAACTTGGTTTTCTGGAGTCAGAAGCATACTGAGGTAGAAACGGTGGATCTTGTCTTAAAGTTAAAAAATAAACTGGTAAGTAACTGAATTAAACATGACTTAGCTACATAAAAGCATTATAGAGTTGGATTTGCAAGTACATAAATGAAAATATTCATCATTATCTAGGTAGTTTAAAGATCCAGTCATTCATTCAGGCTTTAAAAACAAAAACAGTCAATTTCAGCCATGCCTGAGAAGTTATTTGGCTTCCCAATGTCATCTGGCTATGCTGGAGGCATTGTATTGCTGAGGTTTTTTTTTAATTAGTTGGAACTCTGTGTCTGAGCTGAATCCCCAGGGAAGAACAAAACCAAATTTTGTTATTATTTCTGCAAGTCCAAATCAGTGTTCTCACTGTTGTGCGGTTGCTGAGGAAACCTGCTGTTGTCCAAATTCCTACTCAGCAAATGAGAAATTCATTTTCCAGATTTTATAATACATGACTTTGATATTTCTTAAGGTAACCTTGCATTTTTAGTACAAACTTTGTTTTTTGGTACCTTTGCAGTTGCAGGCTGACAGAGAACATCTTCCTGTGAAAACTGACACGCTGAAAAAGCTGCAGACACACATCCATGATATTATACTGGCACTGCCAGATGACTTACAGGACATCTTGCTCAAAACTGGCACAACATGATTTCTACTGAGCTTTTTTGGTGCCAAAAACCAGAAGGCAAGTAGTCTCACAGAAGACAGTGGCTTACCAAGTTTGGAACACAGCTCTAAACCAGTGCATTAACACTACAAATGGACTGTACTAATAGGATAGCCCACTATGTAGTTTTCACTGTTTTTTCCACTCAATACCAATGCAACTAAAGGGATTCTTGTGTCTAATACTATTTGAAATAAGTGCTCTTAAGAATAATCTGTGGGCATATGAAGCTGGGCCACAGTATAGGACTACAGTGCAGTGCTGGCATTGCAGAATGTTTTCCAATTGGTGCTGCTATACCCAGTCCTTCTCAGGGGTAGGCAATATTGATCCTGTGCTGTCCTGTTGATGTAGTATCTGATTATTTTTCTTTGTTTTTTACTTTTAGTTTTTAGTTAGTGGTAAATCCAACTGACATATTGGTGATTTGGCCAGAATGCCTTATAATTGAGGTATTGTACTGGTAAATCACTGGTTTTAAAACTGTTTCAGGAGCAACTGAAATGATCAGATCCATTCTTAACTTTCTGTATTTCTCCTTCTTACCATCTTTTCAAAATGATACTGATTTAGCATCTTCAAAGAAGAGAAGGCAGCTGACAAAAATTTCCTGAAAGGAAGTCTTTTCCACTCAGTGTCACTTATCAGGGTGCTCTTACATGCCTTAAAGTAATTATATACTAATTTGTGGTTTTAAACTGCTGACATTCAGGATTTCAACTGGATCACTCATGTAAATGTAAGCATGCAGTATTCATCACAGGACATGAACACTGTGGTGTTCTAATAGGGATTTTAAAATGGGTAATTTTGGTAGAGTTAGCTGATACACAGTCTGTTTCAGTTGGAGATCAGTCAGCTCCTGTTATAATTTTAAACATTGTTTTTGGCTTACCCAGTCAGGTGTTTGAGGAGGTGATGAGGTTGGAGGGAGAAAATGTTGGCTCCAGCTGAAAAAAGCCTCTGGACAGGTCAGACTGGCAAAAAAAGATTGTAGCAGGAAATTATTCTCAGTACGTGCATACAGTAGACATGCATAAAGACTACCTTCCTCTTGCATTTGAAGCAACAAGAATGGGATGGTTTATCTTCCTGAACAAGTTTCAGTGGTATATAAGAACTCAGCTGCTCCACATGCAGTGTTGTACTTTGACCAGTTTCAAGTAGAGCAAACATAATGCTATAGTGCACACATACTTTTATATGTCAAGTGGATCACAGTTATTAAAAAAGATGACTCTGCTTTTAAGTGCTTGGATAGAATTTTTTTAAATCTTAGGACATAATCCTGCTATAAGAACATGCTTTTGTATAACAAATATTTCATACCATATTTCTAAAAATGTGTTATTTAGATATAAAGCGTCACAACAGTATTTTTATTAAAATAATGTATTTTAATACTGTTATGTTTTGTATACAATTACGACCAAAAGTTTAATGTATCTGTTATGTTACATGAACTATACCACTTCAGCATTAATTGCTAATTTGCAACATTTTTTTTGCACGCCCTGTGAAAAGCATTTCTAATCCAGAAATTATTAAGTGGCCATTCATACCCTAAATTATCTTAACTATTTAATCTGTAGCACTATGTTGTTTCTTGGAACCATGTAAACTGGTAACAGCTATGATAACTGGCACATGACTGCAAATACGTATTTTTTTAAACAAAAATAAAAGAGTTTGATTTTTATTTTTCTTTTCCTTTGGATGTTATGTGACTTAGATGATGGGTGTGTTTGGTTTGCTTGGTTTTTCCCCTCTCCTGTGTAAGCAAAGCTGTTCAGCTTGCAGAGACTGCTGCTTGATGAAGCTGTACCCCTGAGCTGACCAGAAATGTGATGGAGTGGTGTTGTAGTTGGATGATGCATCATGGTTGGAATATGACAGAGCTGCAGGATCCTCAGCAAAGCAAAGGGCAGGGCCTGGATTCTAAAACAAGTGTTAGATTGTACTCAAAGAACTGAAATAGTGAAAGGTGTCTAGGAATGACCCAAATATACTAAGAATAGGCCAGCCTGGAGATCCAGAAAGTAACTGCCCTCAAGCACAGGGCAGCTTAACTTTCCTAGCCCAAAAAAGAAGTGTAAATACTGAATGCTCTGAACAGAGGATGGGTGAGTATTGGAAACCTAGAACTGGACTCCTCAGATTACAGCTTCCTGATAGGTTTCATGGTTGGTCAGGATCATATTAACATCTTAGGCATGAAATCAATCATACTTTAGATTTAAAGTATGATTGATTTCTTTTGTAAAAATACAGCTTTCCATCTGTAACCACCAGGTTTTGGTTCAGAAGAATAATATTTAGAATTAGAATAAGGTTTTCAACATGCTACCTCAGAGCTATTGTGGATGCCCCAGCCCTGGAAGTGTTCCAGGTGGGTTGGATGGGCACTGAGCACCTTGTCTAGTGGAAGGTCCTTGGCCCTGGCAGGGGTGGCATAAGATGATCCAACCCTTCCAACCCAAACCATTTTATGATTCTGTGAAAAGAACAAGCTTAATTATCTGGCTTAGTAGCCAGATGTTAGGATCTGGTTCAGGACTATCATAATTAAGATTAGCAACGATGTTTTTCTTTAGTAAAGGACAAATAAATACCTTCTGTTAATAGAAGCTGGCCCTGGCTTGGCTCACTTTGTGCCTGGCACTCCCTGCCCCGTACACCGAGCGCGCTTTGGTGCCACACACCCCCTGTGCTGCAGCTCGGGGCCTCTGGGGCACATAAATATATATATATATATACAATTAATAATAGTATAGTAATATGTCACAGCGCTGCCGTTTCTTTCGGTTTGGTTTTTAGTTTTGGGGGATTGGTTTTGGTTATTTCTTTACGAAGTGACCTTGGCGCTATGGGGTGCCTGTGGAGCCTCCCGGAGGGTTGTTTCCCAGTCTCTCCGCGCTGGGAGCAGAGCCCGTTCGGTCCCGGCCCCGCGCTGTGAGGGCGGCGTTCCCGGGGCTGCCAGCTGTCCCCGCGGCCAGGGCGGGCCCCGCGCCACCGGCGTGCCCCGCGCGACCCGGAAGCTGCGCGGGGCCGGCGGGCGCTCCCGCCTACGTCCCCCGTCGTGCCCCGCGGCGATGGAAAATGAGCGCGGGGCGCAGAGCCGCGCGGCGCATGCCGGGAGCCGTAGTTCCCGCCGCGCCGTGGCCGTGTGGCGGAGGGCGGTGCCGCGGCCGGGGGATGTGGCGAGCGTGACGTGATCGTGTCCGCGTTGGAGCCGGGACGGCCGCGGCGAGCGTGACGTGGCAGAGACCGAGCGAGGTCCCCGGTCACAGAGCACCCGCCGCCGCTGCCGGGCTCGCCTCGCGCGCGGAGAGATCCGTGCGCGCACACCGGCCGGGCCGCGCTCCCGCCTGCCCTCCTTCCCTCAGCGCCCTCCCGCCGCCGCCCAGCGCCGCCGGAGCCGCCATGGGCCTCACCATCTCCTCGCTTTTCTCGCGCCTCTTCGGCAAGAAGCAGATGCGCATCCTTATGGGTGAGGGCCACCGCAGAGCCCGGGCGGGCCGGGGCCGCGCAGCCGAGTCCCGCGGAGCGGGAGGGGAGGCCGCGGGACGGGCCGCGGGTCACGGCGGGGGAATCGCCCTGTCCCGGACTGCGGACACCGCGCTGCGCCCGTCCCGTGGGCTGGGGGGGCGCTGGGGAGGGCAGCGGGTGCGGATCGGGCTGTGCGTGCCCTTCCTTTTCTCCCGCCGTGCGCCCGTTCCCCTCCCCGGTGCCGGCGGGCCGAGCCCCGTTCCCGCACCCGCGGCGGGCCGCGCGCCGAACAAAGATGGAATTGCGGCCGGGCAGGGCCGCTGGCCCGGCCGTGCCCTCCTGCCCCGGCACTGCGGCTCCGCCGGCTGGATGTGACAAAGCCTGGTGTGTGCAACACCAGCGGCGTAAGAACTGCCGTATAATGGCCGATTTTCGGCAGCCGTAGTGGCTGTATCCTGTAGTGCTGTATCCTGACTCTCGTGGAAGGGCGTTTCGGTCTAGTCTCCGTGGGCATGAGCTTTGTGCCTCGTGTACAAGCCGATAAAACCCTCCAGGCAGCTCTTGCAGTGCTTGCTTAGTTTTACTGTCTCCCCCGATAATGATTAATTTTTAATATCCATTTATTTTGAAATTACCTGTTCCCTTGATACGGACTGTGTAGGAGTTGAAGCCAGTGGCTCTTGAAGATTCTCACTTTCAGATTATAGTTCAAAAGGTCAAAGCCAGCGCATACTGCATTGGTATTTCCTCCTCCGCTTCGAGTTCTTCCTGCCTTCTTCCACCCACCTACCCACCCCTGCAAGCTTTATGTACAAACAGTTCTTAGCCTCCAATTTTTTCTCAGATTCTGTTACCAAAGTGAATGGAATTTGGTTCATGGCCATTGACCGAAGTAGCTTGTCCTAAGGAACTAAAGAAAGTGCTCATTTGGATGTAGCCAGCAAGGGGAGTGGGTTCTAACTGTGGAACTCCCTGGCACACACCCATCCTTAGTGCTGCCTGCATGTGCACAGCAGACACAGTAGTGCAGCTTTTAAAAACTATAATCTTTCAGGTTCTCCATCTATTTTGTGATGGTAAAGTTCGTTATTCCATACCCAGTAATTTTTATTGTGTCTTAACTATTTGAAATTAGAGACTCTCATCCATTTCAAAATAATCTGAGTCATTTTAGTCTTCAAGACAACTTAGTACATGTGTTGGTTTGAAGGAGGTGATTTGGTTGTCTCCCAAACAGCCAGACTCTTCATATGACTCTTAATGAATGAAGTCAAGTCTCCAAGTGAGCTTGACTGTAGGATGTAGGATGAGACAGAGTCTGTGGTGTTTGTAGTTCTGTTACTTTTTGCAAAGTACTGAAAACAGGAAAGGGATGTCATGCAGATCTAAACTGTTTGCAAGGCTCTTCACTGGTAGGAAATCAGGTTGAATTCAGGTTAGAGATGGCTTTGGAAGGTGCACTTTCTAGCAGTTGGTTCAAATGAATTTATTTTTGTATTTCTTAAAACAAAAAAATATTTTAAGGCCTTGTATTAAAATGCAGGGCTGGATCAGGGCACAGGACAGCACTGTATTTGTCAGGTAGCATAGGAGAGTAGAACTTGGGGTATGTTGTGGTGAGAGTCTGTTATAGGACATAAATTGGATGTTTAGAAGCAGAATGTTACACTGAGTATGACATTATCTGTGTATAACTCTGACACTAATCTCTTCATAGCATTCTGCATTGTCTGTCAGCACTTTGAGGAGAGCTGTCTGAATGACTACTGGGATAGAATTAAAACTTTTCCTTAAGGTTATAATGTTCAGTGTATGGTTTGAAAATGGCATTGTACAAGGTCAAACATTTAAGTTTCTGTAGGTAGAACACCAATTAAGAAATAACTTCATGGGGTAAAGTACTTAGGGGAAAAATGTTATGTGAGCTGATGTCAACAGACAATTAATTTCTAATTATAACTTCCTTTTCACAGCTTTCTTCTGTTTCTGCAGACTTGAAGATTAATTAGAATTAATTTAGCCTAAAACAGACTTTGTGTTATTGAATTCTGCAGAATTTGAGTATTTCTCATCAGGGACCATTACCAACAGCACTCACTTATTTTTTTATGTTCTCAAATTCCATTTATGATATGAAGTGGATATTTAATGTTATACTGTTACTGAAAATTTGGGTTTTTTTTTAAAATACACTAGTATAAGTAAGTATTTTTCAAAAATAATAAGTTACTATTTGGAAGAAATGCAGGTAAAGAAGATTCACGCATTTTCTTTTTAAGTAGGCATAACATGAGGGAAAAGAAAGACCTGTGGGATAGGGCTGAATGTGTGAAAGTCAGATTCAGCAGCTGGGGCATTAAGAGTAGAGACACTGAGTCCTAACCCTACATGTACTGTCTGTGAAACTCTTCACTGATGGGTTTTTGTCCTTTAAAAAAAAGATACCGGTTCACTGTGCACCTTTCAGTATCATAATTTAGTGTTCTGTGTCTTGGTGTAGTTGTGCAAGTGTTAACTGATATAGTAACTACTCAGGAGCTTCAGATGCTGGTAATTATTAAACACATTGGGTGGAAAATGTCTGAATTCTTTGGAAATTGTGTCACTGCAACAGATCATAATAATTTAGCTGTTTTTTATTGGGCAGGTGTTGTTCTAGACAACTGTTGGTTTGCATGCTGTTGGCTTTCTGTAGTTTTTATGAAGTTCTGTGCTGTGATAAGAGAGGCAGCTTGATATTGAGCCACCAGTGATCAGAGTGGGAAGTTGGTTAATGAAGGATGTGACGTGGTCAGGGATGATGGATGATGTACCTAGGGACAGGTGAACTAGAAGCTTGAGATTCAGAAACACAACTGGCAATCTGTGAGTAAAACACCCTTTAAGAGGAGTAAAGGGCTTAGAACCACAGTGATTTTAGCAGTGCCTGAAAGCACTGTAGATATTTTTTTCTCCAGCTAGAGGAAGAGGATGTTTGACTCAGTTTAAGGTGGATGGTTTCAAGTACAGGTCTGCATTTCCCATTTGTACTTTATTGTAGTCTTGGTGCTTTGCAGTACAATTGCTTAAAGTTACACCCATCACTGAGTCTCTTACACCTTGGTCTTGACAGTGGTCACTCAGGCAGTAGAATCAGTGAAGATGTGGAATTGGGAATTTACTTTGTTTGGGGATTTAAGATGTGACTTTTAATCTTGGTGAAGTTTTAAGTTGTGGCAGTGGCTCATAGGTTTACATTTAGTGTTCCAGTTCAAATGTAAACGTGTTTATTCTTGGATTACTAAAAGCAATAGTTACACTTCCTACCAGCTCAAAAGATTAAATGTGATTTAGTGCGCTGAAATTTCTTTAAAGGGTGGTAAATTACAAATTGGAGTAAGAAATATAAATTGAGGCTACGCTTTTCATGACTTGCTTCTTTAGCCTTCATAACATTTGCAGTTTGGCCACAAGAGGAGGTTTTTGCAAATAGGGTCACGGGGATTTGCGTAAGGTCCTTCCCTCAGTTAAGCTTCTGCCTCAAGTGTGAAGTCAGAAGAAGAAAACACAAACCCATAACCCTACAACTCAGCCTGCCTCGGTGCAAAGTCCAACAGCTTAATCAAGAGTTGTGGGTAAGAGTAGATTTAAGCAAGGTCTGGGCTTTGTGCTTGCATGGGAACTGTAGCCTTCTGCCAGCACCTCTGAGGTGCACAAGGGTAGAGAGGGTAACTGGGGTGATATTTTCATAATATGGCAAGTAGTTTAAAATTCTTGGCTAGTTTCTAATTTCTTAACTCTGAGTCATGTCTTCAAATGGATCTTGATACCCCGAGATTAGCTTTTTTTCTTTGTCTTTGTGTTGTTAGTATAAATCTCAAATACACTCGAGCAGTTTGTGTAGACAATGGCATCTTTCTTACACTGGTAATTTTAACAGATCTTATCAGTGTTTGTTATATTGATAATGGAGTAATTTTTTTGGTTGGGAGCAATAAGAAGAGTTTTGAGTAGTAGTTGTAACTCTAATTGTTTCACTAAATTATCTTATTATTAATTTACTGGAAAAAACCCTGCCATATCATGTATAGGCATTATATGTACTTATGAAGGTCTACATGTCCTACAAGTTCTTCCTTGAGGTTGAGCTGTGTGAAAACAGTGTTGGGCCTCAGGCCCTGTGCTGTTAAAAACATTGGTTTTCAGCATAGGGCAGTATTTGAGAGTTCTGAAGTCGGCTTAGAGGGTTTTGTAAGGTGACCTGACACTTAAGTGGTGTGGGGGAAATTGTGGCATTTACAAGTTTCATGACTTGCAAGTTCTTGTGTAATTTCTGCTGCACTGTGACTTTTTTTGTTCATGTTTGTGTGTGGTTCTGAAGGAGGCCAGCACTTAAACAATAGCACACTCAAACCCGGTACATTTCATTTGGAGCATTTTGGGAGTCAAGGAACTTTGGTTTTGATGGTAGATTTCCACCCCACCCCCTTTCCTTCGTGCTGTCATGACATTAAGAATTAAAACAACTTTTTTTTTTTAATATGCAATGACATTAACAAAGAAGCTGCATCAGTATGTTTAATCCTGTGCACACTGTTAGAATATAGGACAATTATAGATAGGGTTTTTAAAATTAGTTTGCTGCAACAGCAGTTTGTGTCTTGAGAAAAAGGAGGTTTTTTAAGAGTTTGGTTTCATTCTGAATGAGTAGGTAATTTTGAATCCCCCTTTTTTTTGCAATGCTAAGGAAACAGTTGTATTATTAATAGGCAAGTCACCAAACCACTTAAAGCTTAATATATTGCAGTTGCAGAGTAGGAAGTTAACTCAGAATGCTTAAGTATGTGTGTTATCCTTAAAAAATGAGGATAGCATTTGGTTTCTTGCAAAAGCATTAATTAGTTCTTTTGATGGGAGGTATTTTTATTTGGGCAAATGTTACTGACAAAAGAGATATTTTGTGTTGTCATGTTTAGTACTTGCTGTTTATGGAGGTTCTTGTGTGCTAGGTTTTGGGTTCTAATTTAAAGAATTCTATTTTGAGTTACATTTATGTGTTCTAAAGTGCTTAGCAATAAGCAGTTTCACAAACAGTTTTAGAAAACTACAGTGTATGCTCGCAGTGTTGGTGATATGTCTAAAAAAATGTCTTTTATGCTTCGTTTTATTTTATTTCTGAAGTGTCCCATATTTGCCACATAGCTTACATTGGAAAACAGCAAACTTATGTTTTGTTTTAGAAATAGAACAGCAGATTTAAGTGCAGAAGGTCTTCTGTAATGACCAACAGTCGTTAGGAGGAGATTCCTAATAGGAGCATCCTAGTGGATCTCACTGTATGGAAATGATACTCTGAAGAATGCCTACAGCCCTTGTGGTATATGTGGAGGGACGATGAGAGCTGTCTGATGCTTGTGGTTTTTTCAGTGCTAAAGAAATGTTTTAGCAAAGGGAGGAGAGGCTGGGAGAAGGGGCAAGAAGTGTCTTTCATGTGTAGTACCACTTTCAGTTGGTCCACATGTGCCTGTGAAGCTGAGCTTTGTGCTTGAGTAAGTGAGGCCTTCCCCAGCTTAGTGAAGTAACAAATGTGTGATCAGTTGGAAACTGTGTGCTGCTTGTAGATTGTTGCTAGGCTTTTAAAATCTTCCTGATTTACACAGAAGAAACTTTCAACGTGAGTGATAAAGCTTAATTAACACAAATACTGAGGAAGATTACTTGAAACTTGTGAGCCTGTAGGCTGTGAATGGAAGCATCTTATTGAGCTTGTTTTTTCCATTACTTGTTCTCTCTCAGTCTGGGTAGAGAAGATGGGAAAAAACATACAGTAGTTTATCAGCAATGAGCTAAGAGTGTTTAAAAAGCTGTTCTCAGTAAAAAAACCTCTAGTACTCTGCATGTAAAATGGCATGCTTTTAAATTAGCAGGTTGTAGTTCAGTTTTGTGAACTAAAGCAAGTTTTCTCTTCCTTCCAGTTGGTTTGGACGCTGCTGGTAAGACAACCATTCTTTATAAACTGAAACTAGGAGAAATTGTCACCACAATTCCCACTATTGGTAAGATCACCAGTTCTTATATCTTTATTCTTGTTATGCTAAACCTGACAGGCCTGTGAAGAGTGCAGGTATTTGCTATCTTTGTGGTTAGAATAAGAATCAAGGCAAACATAACTGTCTGGTACTGCCATAACACAACTGTGTCAGACCAAAGAGACATCCACACCAGAATCCAGCTACTGACCATGGCCAGTAGCAGATGCCCAGGAGGGTAGGAACCAGATCAGTAGCACCATTTCCCCCAGACACCATGAGCCTCACAGTTTGTGGCTGAAGGATTTGCTCAGCCACTTGGACTTGGATTTAAGTGATTTGTGCTTTTTCCCCCCCTCAATAAATTTTCTTCCTGATTTACCAGTTCAGTATTGATAAGTCATTTTATACATATTTGGGAGAAGTGTACCTTAGGAAGTATCTTTAACCTGCTTAGAATTATGTTTTAACACTAGAATTAACTATTTCTAATAACTGAACTCCTTCATTTTTAGGTTTTAATGTGGAGACGGTAGAATATAAAAACATTTGTTTCACAGTTTGGGATGTTGGTGGTCAAGATAAAATTAGACCTCTTTGGAGGCATTATTTCCAAAACACACAGGTAAGAATACTCAGATGGCATTAGTTAAAGACCTGCTTTGTGAAGCCTCATTGTGCTTTGTAGAGTACATATGGAAAGTTGTTTTCTTTCTTTCAGAAAGGCTCTGCACTACTTCCTGCACCTTCTGAGGGTACCCAGATTTTATTCTAGTTGAAGCTAGTTTGTTCCCCTGAAGGCTTCAGACCTAGTTGTGAGTGTAGCCTCTCAATGATCAAGGCCTTTAGGATCTACCAGTGTTCTGTAATGTGCCAGAGCAACTGGTTTGGTGTGAGGAACTCTTAAAATACATGGCTTTTACTATGCTAAATAATTTGTTTTAGTAAGCTGAGCATCTAAAATATGGTAAAAGATCTTGTTACCAGTTGATTGAAAAGTGCTAGCTTCACAATGATGTGATCACCATCAGTTTTTGGGACATAAATGTGATACCTCTGGTTTACAAGTAGTGAGGTAAGTTGCTTATTAGTATCAGAAGACTTCTGCAGTGAGTTTGTTTGGGAGTTTTTTGTGTTGAATATAGAATTGTTTACATGATACTTGTTTGCAGCATCATGCATATGATTGGTGCAGAAAAATATAGAGGTCTGGATTGACAAAAGGGACCTTGCACCACCATACTGTTGTGAATAGAGTAATACTTAATTTCAGTTCCTTATTGCTGTCCTGTTACTAAATACTAAAAGATACTTCTCTTTCCTTGAAGAGAATGATAAAAGCAAGGTTTTCAGACTGAAAGGTTAAAAGTTAATTGTGTAAGAAGAGCACTTGAATAACAGAGATGCCATTAGAAGTGCTATTTGATACAAATTTTTTAAGTAAATTCAGGAATTTCTTTAAAGGTGTGGGTTTTTTCAGTTAAATATGAGATTGTGAAGCACTTATGATTTTCAATAGTGAGTGAAAGGGGAGGGGGAAGAGTTAGTTAATGTGATTTTGCTGCATTTTTTCCCCCTATCTTTATTTTGAAGTTGAGACTTAGGTGGTTGTTCAGACACACATCATTGAGTAAACAGAAATTTCTGTTAAATTTGCACCTTTCTTAGGTAAGCAATCACAATATTCAATATGAGTATTTTGGTGGTTTAAGAATAGTGCTGCACATTTACATTGGTTTTTTTTTGAAATCTGCTTAACTTTCTACAGGGCCTCATTTTTGTGGTAGACAGCAATGACAGAGAGAGAATCCAGGAAGCAGCAGAAGAACTGCAGAAAATGGTAAATATCAGTATCTTCTGAGATATAATCGTTAGACTGACTTGTTCTATTTTTGAATGTTTTTCAGGTTCCCTAAGAGATTTAGGAATGTATTGTTTCAGGGAGTCTGTACAGTGTGTATTGTATTCAGCTGATAATTCTTGGTCACATATTGCACTGAGTTGTAATTTCCACTCTGTAGAGAACCCATAATGTGTCAGAACCTTTCATTTATGAAACCTTGATAGAAATGCAGCAGGAAAAGAATTTTGGAAGAACAGGTTGGTCCTAGAGAATATTTCATCAGCAAGGTGCCCATAAATTTAAATTTTTTTAATTGAAAGGTGACTTCCTTAATTGCGAGTTCTGTTGTATTCTAGTTAAATTTCACTCAAATACTTACTAGTGACTTCAGGAGCAAGAATGAAAATGTTTACAGCCCTTAAATCAGTATTTAGATTTTTTTTTTTAGTGTTTGTTGAAGTAACTGACTTACTTAACTGAGGCAATTTAATAACATGCCTGTTTTTTCTGTTAGCTTCAGGAGGATGAGCTGCGAGATGCAGTGCTGCTTCTGTTTGCAAACAAACAGGATCTGCCAAATGCCATGGCAATCAGTGAAATGACAGATAAACTAGGCCTTCAGTCTCTGCGTAACAGAACTGTAAGTGCTCACCTTTCTGACTGCTGAACTCTTTTCTGCCTCTATTATATATCATAAACGTAAAGTTCCTCTAAGGGAAGGGGTAGTTTTCACCTCTTTCTCTAGAAAGATGCACACACCTGTTGTTAAACTTCATAATGCATAATTCAGGTCCTTGTTTAAAATAAGTGATTTAGAAGTATAATCCAGTGTTCAGCTGTTAGAGGTGTTTCATTTCTCACCTTTTTCTGAAAACATACAAACACTCCAGTTTGTCATTGAAATGCAAACATCCAGTATTTCACAAAGTATGGGAGGGGCTTTGCTGTTTTCTCAGTATTCTGGGAGAACAAATGCATTCTGCATTCCCACCTCCAGGAGGAAATTATGTAGCTTCTAAAACATTAGATTTCTGCTCAAGCTTTAGAGACACAGTTTTGCTTGACATAAACCATCCCACCTTCTGGAATCTGAGTGTCTGTGTTGGCACACTAAGATCCTGACCATAGAAGCTGTTTCAGACATCCATTCATGTAGATAATTCCAAGTTCACTTCCCAAAGAGCAGTCTTTCAGAGACAAGGAGTAGTTTTCAGCATGTAAACCAAATACAAGTTCTGTATTTGTTTCTTGATGCCTTAAGCTATGTGGTAGCCTTTGCTAGGCCAGCACTTGAATTTCTGGATAACGTCTGAACCTTCTCTACACTACATGTACTTCTCAAAATTTTTAAAAATATCATTTGTTCAATCTTACAGCACTAAACAGTATTTAAATAACACTGGTATAACACATAATTATAACAACACTAAAGAGTGTCACATACTGTCATAACTTGCATTTTTCAGTATTTAAATTGAATTTTTGTGTTCTGCATTAACAGTGGTATGTCCAGGCTACCTGTGCTACACAAGGAACTGGTCTGTATGAGGGACTTGACTGGCTGTCAAATGAACTCTCAAAACGCTAATTCCAACTGGATGACTCTTTCACCAGGGACATGTTTGATATAAGTGGTCTAGGCTTGTTACAACAAAATTAGTTTGCATCTTGGTTATTACAGTATCTGGAACTGATATTTGGGCAGGATATTACAGCGTTTCAACTTGTTTCATTGCCAATTTATTGTTTACCGAGCTACATGTTGCAAAGGTAGCAATATGCTTGGGTAAAAATCTCCTTAACTTGGAAAAAGTGTATCTTCTGATTTTATTCCCCTTGTTAGCCTAAATGCCTGAATATAGTTATTGTGACATCTTTAAGATCTGTTTTGAATACTCTTTGAGCCCCAATAAATTAATGTTTTAATTTTTTTTCTCCCTGCTACTCTTAGTTTACTGATGCCCTGTTTCATTCCTCAGACAGTCTGCTGATTTAAAAATGTAGCATTCCGTATGTATTTATTTCTCTCCCTTGCCAAAAAGATTTCCTAATAATGCTTGTTCCAAGCCAAGGAAATGCTCTAAAACACTATACAAATCTACTGCACTGAGGAACATTTTATTAATCCTTGGGTTCTGTCAGCCCAACTTGCCTTTGTGTGAATTGGATTTGATGGGTAGAATAGTTCTGTGCTGGTTGCGAAGAGCTCATGTTGAGGTTGTTTTTAATATTCAGCAGATTGTCTTCCTTTATATTGTATCTTTTTTTTTATGTTGCATGTTGCTTTTTGGTATCAGCCTGACTATTTTTGCCCAGTGTATAATAGTTCTGCTGAAGTTTTACTGTTTGTTGGTGAACATATCTTCATAAGGAAATTTTGGAAAATTCATCAAACTCAATGGATTCGTTTCTTCATAACCCACTTGGAATTATTCCTAATAAAATGATAAAATGTATAGTTCTGTGTATTCTCTTCTTGATTCCTGAAATAGTCGAATGCAAATTATCACTTATTCTTTCTCCATATAATGAGCTTTCCTGCAGCTTGAATATGAGCACCAGACTCAAATTTTCATTTGTTTGGAGCTGTGTAGTGTGGGACATGGAAGGGAGGCAACCAAGTTGTATACAGTGCAGTAGAGTAGCTGTCATTGGGGCTTACATAATTCTGTAATGTCTTTTGAAGTTGTAAATCTAAAATTCCTTTCAAGATGTCCAGATATGAAAATACTAACAGTTAAAAAATTGTAATAAAACAAATTTGAACTGCCTGAAAAGCATGCATGTCTGTTTCATAGTTTTATCTACATGTCCAAACCTACATGGGTCCCATCAGGAGAGTCACACATTCTGTTGGTGGCTAGCTGGGAAGGTAACCTGAGTGCTTTTGCAGGGATATAGCAAATATTATAATAATGCTGCTAATCACCCCCCAAAAATCATCTCTACACAACTGCTGCTGGCTGTTTTCATAGTTCTGTCCCCTGACACCTTTGTAGTTCAAAAGGCATAAATTAATATGTGTTTTGAGGCTGCTACTAATGGGTAGTTTAGAATCTATTTTAGTTGCCTGTCTGCTGTATAGGCAGATACTGTCCAGCCCTCCAACTAAAATGTGCTGTCCTGTCGATTGGATGTCTTTAGGAACCCACAGCATGATTCTGTTGCACTTTCAGGCTAAGTGCTTCTCATTTCCCACCCAGGTCTGGTTACCCTTGCTACAAGAAATCCCAGTGACAAGGTCTGGTAAACTCAAGCTAGTTTTGGTTCAGAACACCTTCCTGGGCAGCTTCTGCTGTGAGGTTTAAGTTCTTAGGAGGTGCTGTCACTGTGAGCACAGCTAAGCAGGGAACATTCCAGAGTTTTTGAAAACAGTCCTTAAATGTCTTCAGTGTGTAACGGAAACCCAGGAGACTGTAAGGTGAGAAGGGTTTTGCCTGCACCTTTAATGAGTTGCTGATTACTTATTAACCAAAGCTGATATACCCATGCATTTGATCAGTAGCAGTGGATGTGCACATTTCTAGCAATGAAGTTCCTTGAATTAAACCTTAAAAGTTACACCTTGTTCAGAAGAGACAGCTTGTCTCTAATACAAGCTGGTTTTTTGTACTCCCAATAGGTTAAAATTAACAATGCTTGTTATACAGTTAGAGGTAGTTAAATGAAACAGTAGCACTTAAATTGGGCCTATTACCATGAAGGAAACATTCTGCTTGGTAGAGATTTAATTATTTTTAAATGAGTAAGTATTCAGGTTTAGGTGAGTTCCATTGAGCCACTATGCTTTTCTGTTGCAGCATGTGTATACAAAGTTCATATTTCTGAGTCATCATGTTTTTGTATCAGTAGGTGTAACTCTGCTATAAAATGAACAATTTCTCAAAGTCAGAAAGTAATGAAGATGTTGAGCCCAATTTAAGAGTGATGGAGTTTGCATGAGGGTTAAGGCTACAGCTTGCACTGAAATGCAGGAAGACAATGTTGTAGATCAGTAACAACGTACAGCACAGCCCTGTTCTTCAGAGAAAGATGAAATTCCCATGAACACCCAATTTTCTCATGTCTGTTAAGAGTTTTGATACTAACATGGTTTGTCATTTCCCTATCAGAAGACAAGTACCTGAACTGAGCTGCTGTCCCCGAAGTTCAAAATCTTGAACAGGCATGAGACTGCTAAAAATGTGCTCCTCATTCACTGTAGTGACAGGAAATCCTGAGTTCCAGTAGCTGAAATGTCTCTTTGTATACATTACCATCTATATTCAAACAAATGGGTAAGTTATGCTGCACTGGGGAGTTAGTCAAGTAATATGTATGTACAGGAAGCTTTATTTCAGTGTGTCAGATGGCCAGCTTACCTACAGAGAACAAAATACTGAAGAAAGAGTGTGTTTTCTTTTATTTGACCATGGTGACACAATTTATTTCTCAAATATTAAGTACATGCATGATTTTCATTTTTTTAATTGCTTACAAGAATAGCCCAGGTTGTGTAAAACATTGGTTTGGGGTTTGCCAGTAAAGAAAATTCAGAGCCCAGTTATTAGTCCCTTGTTAGTCTAAGAAATCCTTCTGTAAAGGTCTGGACAAAGACAGTTTGAGTGCAATATGATGAAACTTTGCACATCACCTTGTCCAAGTATGTCTTTCCCACCCTTGTCAAGAATGGGGACTTAGGAAACTACATTTTATATGCTGCCATTGGATTTATGAATAAAACTGAGCTGCCAAAATGGAAATGTTTAAGGCCTTTCCTCTTACTCGGTAGGAGTCAGAAACAATTTTCCTTCTATGCCAAGAACATGAGAAACAAGGCAGCCACACAGTTAATTTGACTTGTTGAAAGCTCTGATGCCTTAGCACACTGGGTATTTTTCCCCTTGTTTTTTCCATACCATTTTTCTCCTCCCTTTTCTTCATCCTTCTCTCAATCATATTTTACATATAGGTACTTACTTAATGCTTCAATTATACCTTTCAAAAATAGCAGTGATACAAGAGATGTGCAAGAATTCAAGTCCTGTCACAGGAGGATAAGAGACCTCTTTGTCTGGAACAGATATGGCCAGGAGAAAGAATAATAGGAGTTTCAAGTTGCCAGACCAGTCTGAAAGATCTGGCAGAACTTGGTTGCTTTTGTACGTATCAAATACACAGGTAAACATTTCACAATACCCAGAGCCTAAAAATGAGCCAAGTGTGCTGCCTTCAGAAGGTCAGTGGTTTGAGTGCCCTTAGTTCTGTAATATTCTTGTGAGTGATGAGTTTGTCCACAGCAGGAGCCACTGTGGAAGAAGAAACCTCTCCCTCCTGAGGCAACACCCAGGTAGGAGGCAGCACTGTCTCTCTTTAAGTTTAATGAATCTGAGATGGGAAATTCAAGTAGAAGGCAAATAGATTTTCCTTTTTCCTTAACAGGTAGTCTGGGAAAGTAGAGTAACAGAACCAAAAAAATTCCATCTACACTTACAAAGATGCAAAGAAAATCCTACCCAGTTTTTTTGTTGTGAAGGGCACGAAGCTTTCCAATTGCTAGATGAGGAACAAGTACAGGTGAGTTTAGGTTTATGAAATAAAATGGAGACAAGTTATATGGGACTTGTACAAATGTGAGTTCTGGATGTGATTTAGAGAGGAAGAATAATTGCTGGGCAAGGTCCAGACGTGTAGGGAGGGCCAAAACAGGAGTTAAAAATCAACGTATGTGCAGTGGGAAGCACCATCTGTTACCTTACACAGATGTAAATACAGCTTGGGAGCGTGGGGGCTCTGGGCCAAAGGTGTACCTAAGAGTCCAAAAAACTCAGGTTTTTAGAACTGTGCCTTTCCTAATCTAGACCCTAGTGCTGCATTCTCATTCTTGACATGCGACAGGTTCCTGACACATTGCTGCTATTGGCAGTCAGCCTCTGCTGCTGCAGTTTCCTGATTAAACGGAGGGTACTGGGTCTGGAGATTCCCCAGCATCAGCTCACAGGGCTGAATTTCTCCTAAACACAGTAAAGGATTACCTGCCATGTGCAAGGGCCTGTTCCAGTGCCGTGTTTGTCCTCACCACTTGCTTCCTGCAGATTCCAGCTTCCCTTTGCACTCCCTCTGCCTGGTCTGCAGCGAGGCAGAGGCAGCAGCCAAGTGCCAGCAGAGCAAGAGAGGGAGCTGCTGTTTCTCGGAAAGGAAGCAGAGCACCAGGCAAGTCTGTTCTCTGAGCAGCTCCATCTTCTGGATCCAGGGACAACTTACAGATTTTTAATGTTTTGGGAAAGACAAAGTAACCCGGTTGCAATGGATCAGTAATTAAAAATGAGGACAACAACGTTCTTTAGAGTTACAAGGGGAGCTCAGCCTGTGTAAGTTATGCAATCTCACTTCTAAACTTCACAATTGCAATCTTATTGTTCTAAGTGACTGAGATATTTGTCCTGCTGGCCCACAACCCTGCATTACTCAGTGGAGTTTGGTTTTTTTCCCCCCTCTTTTTTTTTTTTTAAGCGCTGGCAATTTGTAGGCCTGTATATTTCTGACTCAGCTGTAATGCAGTAATTTTCAGTGTTTTCCCTGGTGTTGATACTGAATTTTTTTCTTGAACAGATCTTCCAATTAATTTTTCTGTCCTTTAAGATGCCATATGCTTGCAAATGTTACATCTTCAGGTGCAAGTGTTCCCTCATTTACTAAATTAGTAAAATTTATTTGCCCAGATAGGGGGCTTGCAGCTTTCATTCTGTTTGCAAGATTTTCTCCTCACACATGTATTTTGAAGTTATGAATCAGCAATACTTTTATTTTGAACTTTGCGGTCTAGGAGAGTACAGACATTAACTCATGCACAACTGAGTTACACGTTATTTTTTAATTAGACTTATCTAAAAAACTGATCAAAGATCCACCCAAATTGTTTAGGATCAAATTTTTCAGGGAGAGTCCATCACTAGTGCAATGATCTAACATCCTTTATTGCCACTTTCATTGCCACATTCCATTTTGCTTCCTTTTTGTATCCAAAGGTGCTTTAGTTACCATATGGCTTAGCTAAACTGCTGACTTAACAAAACTAGGAATCTGAAGGTTTACATATAGCCTGACAAAGCTGTTGGAATAAATGAGCACCATTTCATTGAGGTCTTGTGTTATGTTTTGGGGTGGATTTGCTGGAGCAGGTTAAGGTCTTGCTTTAAGCTTTCATCACCTCTTTCCACCCACCTCCAAGCCTGTATCTGTTCTTTGGGCACAAATGGCTTTAAGGTAACTAAGTTCAGGACATAAAGATCCTGAACTAAAATGGTAGTACAAGCAAGAGAACTAAAGGCCCTGTATTTTTAACAGGATCACGTCCCTGTTTGTTTGGTGTGGCATGAGCAGGAAGAAGGAGACAATTCACAGGTGGTAAAGCAGAGCAGGTAAGAGAGTTTGGGATAAGAGGGAAGGTTAACTGCCTATGTTGCTGAAAAGAAGCTGCTTTCCAGGGACATGTACATGAGCTCTTTAGCAACACAGGCTTTACAGACTCAGAGTACTGGAATTTCTCCATTTCCCTTTATCTGTGGGCAGAATTGGTAATGAAATATTGGACAGTTAATGAGATTTGTCTTCTCACATCATTCTGTTTGAGACACATTTGGAGATTTATGGGCCTGTATCTTTTCAGCCTGGTATGATCTCTGAAGGTAAACCTGCCTTCAGGGCTTTGCAGTTACCAGCATCATGTTGATGACATTACAGCAGCAAAACACAGTAGTAATTGTACTGGAAATAACAGAAAAGAGCAGATATTTAAAAGCTTCTACACACCATCACCCTTCACAGCATAGCAATTACTATGGCAAGAGACAGGAGCAGCAACCCTCAGAAATATCCCACCTGAAAGTGACTTCCTGGTCACTTTAACCAGACCTCCTGGTTAAACAGTTGAGTGAATCCCACCTACAGAGCACCAGAATGCAGGGGAGGTGTGCAAGCAGAGTACACAGCTTTTATCAACCCAGGCACACTTGTCTTGCCATGAAAGACAGCAGCAACTAGAAAAAAATCCCAAACTGACAACAGCGACAGACAATTGATAAAGGGAATTTTATTGGGTGAAAGAGGAAGATCTAGTGAATGGTTTCCAAATGCTTTTTTTTTTCCCTGTGGATGATTGATGCAAGGCAAGAAGGTTGTTAAATGACTGAACCCACTGCAACACATTCCATGAAGGTATGGATAAAATACACTTCCCCACATCCTACAAAACAGGGCAAACTAGGCTATTTCTAGAAAGAAAAAAATGCATGTAAAAACACTTAAAAATTCAGGCTGTCTTTGTATGCAAGACAGGACAAAATACAAACCATTGTGATAAGGGTTTGCAAGTCACTTTTCTTTGTAAACATTTAGGCACAGATAACTAATGCACCACATTCTTCTGTATCTCTCCCCCCCTGAAAACAGATGATACTGATAAAAAGCTCCCTCCTATCCAAAGCTGGTTGTCCTAAACTCCAGTATCTTTTACCACTGATGACTCAAACCAGAAGGAGCATACGTTCATGTAGTCCAATTTCACAAGGTGTTAATCAATTACAGCCTTGAATTTAACATGGTTGATTTTTGACAAAGTCTACTCACTGATTATTAAGAACATAATTTCAGAAGTTGGTAGGTACAAGTACATTGTTCATGCAACTTACCAGAAGTTGTGCCATAGTAATGGTAAGTGAACAAGACAATTTATGAACTTAAATTATCATTATATTAATCAAAGTGGAGTCAACTAAATCCATTTGGGTTTGGGTTCTGTGTTTATTTCCAAATTAAACAGGGTTCAATTTGTAGACTGTCTTACAAATCAGATTAAATTCCTTTTTTTTTTTAACAAAATAATTCTTAGTTCTTTAAAAACACCGCTAAAAAGGTATATGATAATCCAATTTTCAAAACCCTGTCTTCAATGTATTTTTTCCCATTAGTATATAAAAAAGGTGGAAATTGTCATGCAAGTATTCTGAACAGTGCGACAATACTCAGTAGAGCCATTAAACATATGAACTCCTCATTAATCATCTTGGCTTTCCTTTTAGTAGCAAACAAGTCAGGGTCTAACCTCAGCTGCCCAGCAGTACATTAAATTAAATTTCTTGCTTAAAAACCTCCAAAAGCACCATGCCAGAGCTACTCTATTTCCACTTCAAGTCGCATATTAGTGCTATATGATCAGAAGGATGTGAAACACTTGGCAAAGCCTGGTGAGTTGTTATTTCTTCATGACTTGGCAGTGGAATAACTTGTTCAACCTCTAGAGCGTTTCTGTCAATGAAAATGTAGTCCAGACATCCATGAAACCCACCAACATAGTTTGTGTAAGCAGGTTCTCCACAAGCACTTAGCAGTTTGAAGGGATGGCTTAGAGACATACTGCACCTTTCTTCCTCCCCATTTGAGACCCAGTCTTCATGATCTTCAGCAATGGCACCACTGCTGATAAAACTGTAAGCTCCTGACGAGGGTGTGCTATTAAAATCTCCACAGAATATGACTGGGATCCTGGGATACAAGTCACATGCTACGTGCTTGATGTGAGACATGGCTACAGCAATCTGGATCAGGCGGATGTTCCCACCTAAGGACATAAAGAAGTATTATTTCAAATAATGCAGAACAGCATTGGAGGTGCTCACTGGGTTGCTCAGTTAAGCATATATAGCTCTGAAACAGCAAGCCTGAATTTTACAATAGTTTTCATGAAATAAGAAGCCTTTAAAGTTTGTGACTATGAAAGTTTTTGAGTAACAGACAATTTCAACTTAAACTTGCCCATGCAAGAACTCTGAAGCTTTAACACCCATATACAGCAGTTTTCCATTTCATGGCAACCATCCTAATAATATTCCCAAAAAGGCACAGAACCAAAGAAAACAAACTGAGAAGAATCTCTCCTAATTCTGGAGCCCAATCTGGTTGCCCCTCCTGGCACTACTCTGGGAGAGCTCCATGTTCAATAGGCCTGGGAAACCATAAGAACATACATAGTTCTATTTTATGGGCTGATTTTTGGGTGAATTGTGCATAATTGTTGCTTTCAGCTGGATTCTATTGACTTCTAGGCACACTAAAAAATAAATATATAAACAGACCTAGGAGTCTGGCTTGATTTCATCCAGATAAGAAGTGAGGCAGGAAACCCTCAGTTCCAGAAGAAAAGGCTATAGCTGCAAAAGAATGGTGGGAAATCTATTCTCCCAAGGAAGAGCAAAAACCTTTCCAAACCCAGTTATCCTACATGCAGGAATGTGCCAAAATTACCTTTGGGGTGCCAGTATAGGTGGGTATTTGCTACACAAAGCTTCCTGGAAGGATCAGTCGTAGACTGAAGAACTGAAACCTTTAAGAGAGAAAACAGTCTTTGTTAAGTCTTAAATAGAGAGGTTATATATTTTAAAATGCACTAGTCAGCTTATGCCTTTGTGGCAATCCAGTTCAAAGAATCTGATGGTTAAAACCAATAAACTCAATTCAGAAGTTGTACTTTTCAATAATCTTCTATATAAGGTCTGGGTATCAGCCAAAATATTACCACTACATCATTTAACAAATATTCTTTTGACTGTGTCTGGTTTGGCCATATTTTTTCATAAGATATAGTTCAGGCTGTGTCATTCTGAAATACTTTTGTGTTCACTCTGCAAGAGAACTGGAGCTAAATCTCCATTTTTAGCAAGCAAATGTAGCATCCCGTAATTGTTAAATTGAACAAAAATTTGGAGGTGATTTGAGTTATCAAAGAAATCCCGTTAGTCCTACTCAGTCCATGAGCAGGAAACTTCTACCAGTGTTCCTGCAGTTCCTGACACAGCCTTCTATCTTACACACTTGTACCTGCACAGCTCCCTGGGCAGACCCTCTGGCATCAGGAAGCTCCCACACCTGTCCAACCTTATTTGTCTCCCTCCTGTCACTTGCCAAAGAGGCATTATAAGGCATACTCAACTAACTTAAAATTGATTTGTAAGATCTAAGTTTTATAAAATATATCCTGACATATAAAAGTAAGTAGTGAAACACTGGCTGCCAATACCACCAGCCAGGAATCACTGCCTGGCCCAGAATATTAACAGCTGTCTTCATTTTAAAGCAAAATAACAGTGCCTTTTTAACCAAATTTTGGTAATTCCATGTATGCAGTTCAGTAAGATCTCAATGTTTTGGTTTAGATCCTAAGTTGATCTTCTGCTCTATCCATTACCCCAGCTAACAGAGAACACAGTTCCATGTTTCAAACACCTCATCCCTCACCTCCCTTCTGCTGCTTGAGGCTCAACAACACTGGCCCAGCTGCACCTGGAGACAGTGGGAGGAGGAGAAAGTGGGAAAAAGGAAAGGAAAGAAAAGAAGGCATGTCAAAGCTGGTACCTGCAGCACAGAGGACCTCTGCAGCACCTTCTCCTGCACCAGGGGGTACTTGGCCAGCTGCTCGCTCAGCTCCTTGTGCAGCGGCTCTGAGAGCAGGGCTTCGCTGAAAGCGATGTCGTGCTGGCTCACGAGACTGAACTTGTCCCTGCGAAAGAAAGTGGCCAGGCCTTCGTGCTGCTTCTCCTTGATCCTGAACAGCCCCTCCAGTCCAAATGCATCCAGCGCCGGGGCCAAGCTGTCCACGAAGACAGATTTATCCACCTCTTGCAGGCAGATGAGGTCGGCGCTGTAGCCCGCCAGCTCCTTCTTGAGCAGGTTCTGGCGGTAGTCGATCTCCAGGGCGTAGGGAGCGCAGTAGGGGTACAGCACGGTGCGGGAGAACTCCGTCTGCGCGTACGTGTCGGCCAGGATGTTGTAGGAGACGGCGCGGACGGAGCCGTGGCCGCAAACCTTCTTGGTGTAGAGGTGCCGGGCGTCGAAGGTGCAGGCGCCGGGCCCGGCCTCCACGGGGCCGCTGCTTTCCACCTCGAGGGCCGGCCCGTAGCGCTGCTCCCCGTCGCCGGGCGTGCAGCGCAGCTTCAGCCGCAGCCCCACCAGCGCGTTCGACGGCGTGAACACGCGCTCGGCCGCCGCCGTCTCCACCCAGGCCTCCCCAGCCGCCTCCCCGCCGCCCGCGGGGCGCTGCTCGCGGAACCAGCGGAACAGGCAGTGCTGCGGCGCGGCGAACTCGGCGCTCACCTTGGGGCACACGGGGAAGCCGGCGAGCAGCGAGCGCGGCAGGCGGAGCTCGGTGAGCGCGGGCGGGTTGCGCTCCACGCGGTACCGCGCGTCCCCGATGTGCAGCACGGCGCCGTCCTGCCAGGCGGCCGCGTTCGGCACCTCCTCGGCCACCGCCGCGCCGTCGCGGGAGAACAGCCGCACGGCCGGCACCGCCGCCTCGCCCTCCGCGCCGTCCTCCGCCCGCGCCTTCTTGCTCTTCTTGCCCGCCTTGCGGTGGCCCTTAGCGGCGTTGGTGGCGATGCGCGCCAGTGCCCGCCCCAGCGGCTCCGCCTGGTCGCGCTGCATGTGCCGGGCACTGCCGTCGGGCAGCACGAACCGCAGGCTCAGCTTGGGCTCGGACGGCACGCAGCGCACCACGGCGCGCTCCATGGCGGCGGGCGGGTGGCCGCCGCCGCCGTGCGGGGATGCGGCGAGGGAGCCGCGGAGGCTCCGGAGGGCGGAGCGGAGCCGACGCCACATGGACCCGGCGCCGCTGCGGCTTCCGCGGGGCGCGGCCGGAACCGCCGGGCGGGGCGGGGCTAAGCCGTCTGCGCGCGCGACGGGGGCGGGGCAACGGACGGGGCTGCCGTTGCCGTCAGCGCGCGCGGCAAGGGGGCGGGGCCGCGCGGGAGGCGGGAAGGGGGCGGGCTCGCGCCGCTGGCCGTGAGGCAGCGCCCCCTGCCGGTGCCCTGCGCCCCGCTCCGGGCCGTCCTCGCTCCCGTGCCCGTGCCCGTGCCCGTGCCCGTGCCCGTGCCCGTGCCCGTGCCCGTGCCCGCGCCCCGCCGTTAACCCGCCGGCACGGCGTGAGTCAGGCCGAGCGGAGAACCCGCGCGTTCTGCTCCCTCAGCAGCGAAACCCCCTCTACTCGGCGCGGCTTCCCGGCCAACAGACGTTCGAGGCGTGGGCGGGTCTCCCTCATAACGCCCCGATGCTAATTGCCTGTGGTTAAATGTTTTAACGTCAAGAGTTTGGGTTTTGTTCTGTTTGTGAGAAAACATTTCATGTCTGGGTTGAAACCTCATGCGGAACAGTCCGGGCAGTGAGAGCCACGCTAGGAAGGTGTCCAGGACTTCGTAAAACAGCCATAAAATTTCCTCCCGCTGCTCCCTCAGCCTCTGCGCGTGGGGCTCTGCCCACACAGACAGAAAATTAGGGTTTTAAAGCCTCTTTTGTCAAGTGTGGGCAGGTAGGTAGCAAATCTGTGAAGTTCCTTAAAATTTCCATTTATAAACGTACAAAAAGCAAAAGCTTAGCAACAGCCACCTGATGCTTGAGGGTATATTTCTATTTTCTCAAGCATTCTTGCTGTGATCTGCTTGGCGCAGGCAGAGGCTGGAGCAGAGGGACTTTCTGACTTGCTCGGGCTGCGCCAACCCTGTGGAGGACCGGGACGGTCAAGGTAAGCTTTTACTAAGTTTCTTTTTCTTATTCTTTTTTCTCTTTTTCATCACGAGAGGCGCTGCTCTCCGCCAGGGAGAGCCCCGAGCACCCCTCACGGGCCGGGCCCGCCCTCGGCTCCGGGGCAACCGCGCTGTTGTCCGAGGCGGGGCCGCGGCGCCGGGAGAGGTGAGGGCGGCGGCGCTGAGGGACCCCGGGAACGGGCGGTGTCCCGGCCGGCTGAGGGACCCCGGGAACGGGCGGTGTCCCGGCCGGCTGAGGGACCCCGGGAACGGGCGGTGTCCCGGCCGGCTGAGGGACCCCGGGAACGGGCGGTGTCCCGGCCGGCTGAGGGACCCCGGGAACGGGCGGTGTCCCGGCCGGCCGTGGCTGAGGCCTTTGTGTCCTTTGGTGCATCCGCCATCCCCGGCTTGGGGCGGTTTTAGGACATAGCACTGATTTAGGAAGTAGCTTTATCTTTCTGCTCCCCTGTGGGAAGCTGTTGAAATGCAGTGGTGAGTTTGTGCATCGTGTTTCCAGGGGAACCCGACCATCAGTCTTTGGAATAGCCCCACTCAGCCCCATAGAAGAGTGATCTTTTAGCTGAACCTTAGCTCAGTCGCAGAACACAAATTTGTTGGGGGTTTTTTTCTTTCTTTCTTCCTTTCTCTTTTTTTTTTTTCCTTCTTATGACAGGCTCTGTATGTACACACTTTCCCTTGAACTTTGCCATTTTATAATATAAACTATTGCTCTCTTTTTTGAAATAACTATTTTACCTAAACTGTGGAGATCCCTGAGGTGACCTCATTTTATGCCTTATGTACATTCTACTTAATAGATGCATGTGTTAAACTCCTTTCTGGACAGGATTGTGTTCTAGAATTTTGGTTTTCTTATGATTTTAGATGGAGGACTCAGATGATGAAGCAACTTCCAGTAAACGGACTTTGAGAACTTTGTTTCGCCCCCCTGGTTTACCCACACCAGTGATATCTGAAAAGTCACCATCACAGAAGAAACTATTGGCATATCACAAAGGCAAGGAGCAGCAAAAGATGATTAATCAGATATTGTGAGTTTCATGTAATTAAAGACGTGTGAAATTCAAGTGAAAGAGACATTACACATTTGATATTTGACAAATAATAGTGTTTGTTTCATATAATTATAGTGAGATTTAGTGATCAAGATGAAAAAATAGGTTGCATCAATTAAAGTGCTAGCATTATTTTCATTGTATTATTTGTAGTTTTTCTGCATTTCTGATGCTCTTGTTTACTTTAGAATTGATCGAGCTCTTGAAGTCTATTACAGTAACATGGATGAAAGAGATGAGAGAGATGCTGCACCTCCTATCACAGAACTGCCTTCCACTGTGAGAAAGTATTTCTTTATTGTTTCCTATTTAGTTCTTTGTTATTGGGACATTTATTTTCCTTCTTAGGATTTACTTCAAGATGCTTGTTTTGCTCCTCAGTAATTCATAAATGTATTTATATACTCAGGTAATCCAATTGAAATGTATGCCTGTATATCTGTAGAATAAAGTCTTTGTTTGGGAATAATATTTGCTAAATTTTATATTTCCAGTATTTTTGTTTGTATATTCTTCATATATAACAATTTTCCATTTCTTTTTATACAGATGGATGATGAAAGCCAGCTAAGGGTGAGTTAAATTCTTTCATTTCTTTTTTCTGGCAACGAAGAGTGAGTGGCCCCTATTAAGAGCAGTTGAGCATGTAATGCAGAATTCTTGTTATTAAACAAGAAGAAGTAGTCTTGGTGGGGGAAAATGGAATAGGAGCAAAATAGGAATCTTGTCTCTTGGTCCTGTAGAGGGAAAGTATTTTTCTGTTTTAGAAAGAGCATCTATCAATAATTAATTTAATCTTAGTTAAAGACCATTATTTAGGGAAAAAACCTAACAGGCTTCAGGATCTTTTGTCAGTTGAGGTCATAGATTGTACCTTAGCCTGTACAAAAGGTAGTCTTTGCCATCATTCCCTGAATTTGAAGAACATGCACTAAACTTCAAATTTGTGTACAGCTTTTAAAGTAAGACTTCATCTCTGAGAGCCAGTTGAAACTCAAATCAGTATTGAAATATTTATATTATTTATATTTATATTATATAACCTAAGTAGCCTAGGGTAACACCAGCTTTGCCTAGCTGTTGTTAGGCAAACTCATTATTTGAGTAGAGATTTTATAACAAAACTGTCAATTAAAAGCAGAAATACCTATTTCTTTGGCCAAGACCCACTCCGCTTATGGAGGATGTTTGTCCACACTTTTTGCCAGATAAATGTTTGTCCAAAGAATAATAACCTTAACCTTCAACTATTTTATTGTTAACCATAAACTTCAGCAGAGGACCAAGGAAAATGCCATAGTGACAAGTACAATATTTTATATTTAAACATTAAGACAGAGAGACCATGTTACCAACCACAAAGCAGTTTTTAGGGTAGTAGTCAGTGAATACTGAAAAGATTAAACACCCTGCCTTTCAGGAAATGAAGAAATTTTGAAATTAAGAAATTATTAATGAAAAGAGACTTTTGCCAAGCCTAACACAAAAATACATACATGGGTAGGTATTAGACTTCTGAAAATCTTGTCCTTCCAGGCAGAGTACCTCTTTTTGAAGAGTTGTGTGCAGAGTAATCCAATGGTTCCCATCCAGCAGCAGTGGCTGAGGTCCATGCTTGCCATGGTGCCACCATCACTTATGGAGGGCAAAGACAGACAGCTGCTCACTGAACACCTTTTAAAGGAGATAGTAAGGGATTATGAAAAAAGCATGCAAAGATGTGTGTGTAAGTACTACAGATTACTCAGCACTTGTATTAGTGTTAGTATATGTATTATAAACTCCATGTTCTCGTGCATAAAATGATTTTTCTGGTTTGTTCTTTCAGCCAGGTGGGATCTTTGTAATCACCTGCTGATTTAGCTTTTCCTGCCTTATTAAATGTGTGTTGGCCATAATGTTTAAGGCAAAACTTGGTTATTTTATTTGAACCAGTAAAGAGTTAACCAGCTGAAAGTACAGTTCAACCAAAGAGAAAGACAGCTGCAGACCTCATGTCAAAAAGGTCGATTGCTAATGAAGTTTTTTCATTATGTCTTTAACCTGTTTAGTTAATTTGAAGCAAGAATGTATTGCTATTTACTGTTAAAGAAAGGAGAAACTTTTAATGTACTAGTCATTCTTTCTACCTCTTCAGGAACAGCAGCTTTTTTAAGCTGTTTATTCACAAACACTTTCATGAGTTTTCTGATGGTGCTTTTGTTGCAGGAGGAAGCTCACAATAAAAATCTGCAAAGACAATTACTGTTTTAGATATCCCTGATACAACTCACTTCAATTTTAAAACCTTTTAAAAAGAGTAATGAACTGGAATTTTGGAAGTGTTTTCCCTTGAAATCATGTGCTAATTTATCTACATTTGTATTATATGGAATCTGAAATTTGGCCCAGTTTTGTTACTATTTTAGTGAATGGCTGATCTTTTAAAAATGTATATTAAAAAATAAACAATTTAACATTGGACTAACTTCTTTGTAATGTCATCAGTGGCATAATTATAATACCTCATTGTAATTATGTAACAAAGTTGCCATAAATTCTTGCAATCATAGATTATATCAAGTTGGAAGGGGTCCAAAAGGATTAGAGTCCAGCAGGGCTCTCTGAAACTCAACCATACACCTGAGAGCACTCTCCAGGTGCTCCTTGCATTTTGGCAGGACTGGTGCTGTGACCACACCCTGGGGAGCCTGTTGCTGTCACTGACCATCCCCTCAGCAAAGAAATTGCATAAGTATTCAATTTTTCAAATGCAAACCCATCTGAAAACCTTCAGCAGCAGGAGCCAGAATTGGAATCAAGGCACCCAAATCTGTATAAAAATTCAGCAGAAGCTGTTGATTTTCAGTTACCTTTGGGAGAATGTGTTTTGTAGACTAGGGTGACACAATTACTTCATTCTACTGTGTGCTTGGTTCAAGGAAATACAGTGACTATTGAATATGGCCTAATTTTCTTCTGCTGTTCATGTTTTGGTTTTTTGTTTGTTTGGTTTTTTTTTCTTAGTGAGAAGAGCTCTTGTTAGACCAGACTTAAGAGAACTTGATAAGTTGGAAGAGGAGGCACCTTTGCCTTTATTACCTCTGTGAGTGGATTAAGTTAGCAAATAACTCACTGGCAAAACACATGAGGGACATTCTTGTTGAGCTGCGGGGACAGACTTATGGTACAAGATTAATTCTGGAGCCCCTTACTGGGATATTTTTAAATCTCTATAGAGGATTTTGCATTTGAACATCCCTTATCTGAATGCTCTACAAAGTTTTAGCATTGACAGTATTTTATTACTGTTATAGTTATGTAGAGCAGCACTCATGACTGCAAATTAAACCTGGCTCTGAGTGCTCAGACACTGAAGTCACAATGCAGCTGCCTCTAGAACAAACTGTGTGTGTATGGGGCAGTTTTCTGGCAGATAGCAGCATTGTGCAGTACTTTGACATCCTAAAACTGCATATAATACCAAAGTTTTATGTAATTTTGGTTTTATGAGATGAAACCTTGAGACTGAAGGCAAATCCATTATGCCCTCCCATCATGAAAGAGGAATTTAGGTAGATAAAATAGAAATACCCAAATTGCACAATTGGCTGATGCATCAGAGTGTGTGCTATCAAAATCTGTTGATAAATGCTTCCTGATAGTAGTTGGTGAAGTTAGGATTTTATATTGAATGGACTTCTGGAAGAGGAGGTGATCTGAAAATACCATGGATGACAAAGCATCAGAGAATCTGTATGATTTCCACTGCATGGTAGTGAGGACATGTGTGTGGCATTTAATTAAGTATTCACACTAGGGAATAATCTTTTGAATACTATCTTTTATGTATCAGTACTTTATTCAAGTAGTGCTTGATCTCTTAATTTTTGTTTGCTTATTTGTTTTGGTTGCTTTTTAATGGTTTTTCTTTTTTAGAGGCCTGGACTTTTCTAGTACATGGCATAACAATTATATCAAAGCAAAAAACCAAATAATTTCCACCTTACGTATTCTTCACCCCACAATGAAAACACTACTGGATTTTGGTTATACAGCATTCTTTAACTTCCTTGTAGTGGATTTCTCTAGTTCCAGGTAAAGTCTGTTCTGCTGAATTATTGACCCATATAGGTTTTTGAAGCTGGCAAAGATGAGCTTGTTCAGTTTTACTATTTACTGTAGAAAATTGCTTTGATGCACCATTTTAATGTACTGTGATTAAGTTATTCTGTGTTATGACATGTGACTTTTCTTTTCTCTGTTACGTATTTTATTGTTGTTCAAGGTGTTGGTAATATCAGACCTTTTTATTTGTATTTTGTATTTAATTTTGTAATGTTCTCCCCATTATACACTTATTCTTAATGCTTAATTTCCATAAAATCTGTTTAAATTAGTATTTGAAAAATCAACTTCTAGTAGTATTATCATCTGTAGAAAATTCTGTGCTAACCTTGAAGATCAGACTTCTTGCTCGTTTTCAGAAGTTGAATTTTCTGTTTAATCTTGGAACTTTAAATTTTCATAGTTTTCAAAAAGGTAATTTAAAAAATATTTTTCCTTGCTATTTTTTCTGGTAATTGTTCTGCAAATCCTGGAGTTTGAGGCAGGCTTTTTGTTTCCTTTTAGTCTACTGAAGCAATGTGTAAGTTCCCACTGTGCTTCCTGCTAGAGAAAGACTAGGTTTGTAATACAAAAGTTTGTATTGTTACCTTACTCCATGTTTGGTTTAAATTTTGTTTATAAAGTTGGCTGTAACTTTATTTTCTAGATTGAAAGGACCAGTTGACTGTAAAACTTTTAAAACTGATGCATCTCTAAGTTGTTCTAAAGCAGAAGACAAGATAATGAGTACATGGTACCAAAGAGTTATTGGTCTCTTTACTCAGTCAGAAGCCTTGGATGGTGTAAAGTTGGATCAGCTTGAGTCTTTTTATAATTGTGTGGCTGTGCTTTTGTCTAATCAGGTAAATATCTTTCCTCCCGTGATAAACTTAATGGGATTAAAACATTACTTGCACTGTAGAAAAATAATGGAACAATAGTCTAATCAAAGGAAAATGCTTTCAAGATATTTCTTTTCTATATACATGTATTAGTAATAGGCTTACTTTTGTAGCAAAAATAGATGCATGGACTTTACTGAAATGTTTACTTGTTCATTAGTTTTCATTTAAGGGTTGGGACTAATAACCACTAGAAAAACTAGAACTTATTTCTAATTAGAATTATTAGAAAAATTCACACTGCTTCAATTATCTACAAATCAGGCCAGAAATGCTAAAATGAATGGAAATCCTGGCTTACTGGATGAGTGGAAAATGGGTTGAGCCCTTTTTATGTCAACTAATAGATGATCTATATTATTACCTAGCTGAAAGAATTACTGCAAAGAACAACTGAATTTTATGTGAAACTTTTTGATCCTGAAGACAAAAGACGTCTGCCTATATTTAAGATGGACTTGACTTTGGATGAAAATAGAATGGAGTTTTATCCAAGCTTGCAAGACTTAGAAGAAGCAATTCTGTTTGTAGTAGATTGTATAGGACAGACTCTTCAGGTGTGCTTTTGTTTTATTTAATTATGTAATTGTTAAGATGTTCAGTATATGAAAATACTTGTGATTTAGGAGTCTGACTACCCTGGCAGTGGGATCAGAATGCAACTTGTATTTATTTTCCACAATGATTCTACAGGCCACATCATGAATCTTGATATCCAGTGGCACTCCAGGCTCTGAAGTAATTTTGTAACTCTTTGCTTATAAAAACTTGGCACACTTGCTATTGATTGTTTTAGTTTGCTCTTTGGGTCTCCAATTATAATAACATCTTTATTATACGTGTGATGATTTTCAATAAATTTTCATTAAAGTTAAGATCTCCAGAGAAACACAAGGAAAATTAGAGTTGATAATGTTTTTCTTTCTAAGAAAAAGAAAATACTCAAATCTCTAAAAACTATTATATACAACATCAAAAGAACCTGTCTATGGTTCTAGGGAAGAGAGCCTTTCTGGGGGCTTTAGATGTGAACTGAGTATTGGTCATTGGTTACATGTGGTGGTACTTTCAGACAAGTGTTTTAGGGTTGGTATTTGCATATATTATATAATTTAATTTTATGCAAAGTTAGATAAGTTTTTGTTTTCCTTTACATATTTCATGTTCAACTCTTTGCTTCAGGAAAAGTCATTCTATATGTGTATAAAGCATGTGAACTTGGTCGTGGTTAGGGTCTCATACTTTTGTGATCATGTCTTCTCTAGATTGCAATTTACTTTTAAAGTATATGTAACCTTGTGCTGCTTTTTAAAATTTAAATAATCAACACTTGCACTGCTCTTAGAACTTTCAAACAGTACATGCTTGGCTGACGGGTGGCACTGCAACTCTGGATGCTGAGCTTCCTGCTCACACCGTACAATGGGCCAAATCCACTCTGGAAAAATCTATCAGAGACAACTTAGAAGGCCCAAAGCAACATTTTAATGGCTATGGTGAGTGATGGAAGAGTGTGTAACTAGCTGTGTCACTTCTTTGTAATAAGTAGCTTGCTGTGTGGCAAATGCATTTTAGTAATATAAATACATTGTAATTAATTGTAGTTGAAAATTATGGCTGGCTTGCAGATGGAACTGCAGAGGAACGGATAAACAGATTTATAGCAGAACAACCCAGTTTTGATGAATACACTGCTGTAAGTTTTAATTCTATACTTTAGAAATAACTTTTACTATACATGCAGCAATAATGAGAAGGTAACAGAGGGTAACAGGTGCTTACCTTTAGCTAAAAATACCTACAATGTAACTGGTTTTTTCCCTAAAAATTTATGGCAAATAGAAGAAAATATTACTTACTTTCTTCAGTGTCTAATACTTACTCATGTAGCCAAGTATTTAAACAACAGCTCTGAAGTGTAAAGTCTAATGTTTTTCTGAAGTTCATAGATGAATTTTTCACCCTCAAGAAGGAAATAATGAGTTTGCCAGAGGTGATTTATTTCCCTATGGTCTGTTTGAATTGTGAGGATTTAAAGCAAGGTTTGGCTAATTGTGCAAACAACTTCGCAAAAATGCTAATGGACAAAATATTTACAGATTACAAAGAGGAAAATAAAAGGTAAGTAGATTTTTTTTCTGCTTATGAATGCTCTATGTGTTAAATGCATAGCAGAAACATGTAGAAGAAATGCAAATATACCATATTTTGTTTACTGAAGGTTCTTGGCTACCTAACGATCTAATGCAGTTTGTACAGGCTGTTGTATTTTTTCTGCTGTTTTAGTCTCAAAAAAAGGTAGAACATAGATTTGGATAATGGAGGAGCTAAAAGATCTAAGATTGAAGATCCAAGGACTTTATTATTGTTCTGGATTCATGTATGAATTACAGTATCACTGCACTGTCAAAGTTAGACTCTCTTATTACCTGATAGATACCTCAGCAGGGCTGCTCTCAAGCCATTCCTCCCCACTTGTGTTTGTGCTGAGTGTTACTCCATCATGGGTGGGGAATCTGGCATTTCAACTCACTGCCTTGCATCCTCTTAACCATAGTCAAAATGTTTAATTCTGCAAAGTGTCCCATCCTTCAAGGGAGTCAGCAACACCTCACGGTTGTATGATGAGCAAACTTGCTGATTCTGCATCCAACTCTTGCATCAAAATGAGTGACAAATGCATTGAACTGACCTGCCCAGCAGTGAATCCTGAGGAACACTGCTGGTAACAGTCACCAGCCTCTTTGCTACAACCCTTTGAGCTCTGCACTTCACCAGTTCTTCACCCAGCACCCCATGAAAACACCCATCCCACACCTTGACAACTTTTCTAGAAGGATTCTGTGAAGGACAGTACCAAAAGCCTTATTAAAACTGAGAAAAATTATATCTACCACCTCCCCTTTATCTTCTGGTTGGGTGAACTGACAGGATATCAGTTTAGTTAAGCAGGAGGTTAATTTGCTGGTATGGATTAAATAATGGGGAAACTCTTACTACATTTTTTAGTAAAAATGAACAATTATGGCCAAGTTTTATAGTGATTCCACATTACTAAAATGAGACAATATTTACTAGGAAAGTGTTTGTGTGTACACTAATGATAGTTTATTGAAGTTCTTTTAGTAACAACAGATTACTAAAACATTTATTTCAGAAGAATACCCCAAAATCCAAACAAAGCAATTATTTCCAGTTAAAAAACAGTATTTGTCTAGACTGACTTGGACATGTTCCCCTTCTAGTTTCATAAATAACGGAATTTGTGAGGGGAGAATACTTAAAGTAATTTGAATTTTTAATTGCATTAAGGCTGAGCTTGATACCAGTCAAACTAATATCTTAAAATGCTGGTAATTTATGTAAAATAAAACTATAGGATATGCAGCGAATGTGAAGCCATTAAGGAAAGTGCATTAAAAGTTCCTGAGTCAACAGAAGAAATGGTAGAAATAATGGAATACATGAAGAAAATCAAAACCAAAGATTTTCAGGACCTGGTGCGAAGGAGTAAGGTAAATGACTATCCTTTAATTCTTGATTTTTTATTAGACATGCTGACCTATACAAATAAAGAATTCATTCCAGAGTGAAGACTTTTTTCTGCCTGTGTGAATAAACTCAGTGTTACTTCAGACAGAAGTGGGAAGTCCAGTTTATTATTTGCCATATGCATTTGCTTCTTATTCCCGTTCTGTACATCTTTGAGGGCATGCAGCTTTTAATAAATTGCTCAGTTTATTTTTTGTACTTGGATACTTACTTCAGGACTGCTTAAAAATCTATTTGTGAAAATGTAACAGACAGTATAAAGAACATTTTATGTGTAAAAACAGTCAAGAGACTTTGAACACACAAGAAGCAATTTACTCTTTGATCAGAATATAGATGATGTTACATTAGGAGTAGTTTTTGCATGTGTGTGTGAATATGTATCAGATTTTCTGATGGTAAGAGGTCTATAAATATGTTATGTTTATATCTGCAGAAATTATGTGTATTCTTAATAACATTAGAATTTCTGCATATAGATTTACAGAACACAGGAGTCGTATTTAGAAAAACAAGCTCATGATCAGGGCAAGGACTTGAAAAACATTACACATATATTTTAAATGTTAATATTCAATTGGCTGAAGGAGCTCTGAATTCTGAAAAGTTCATTAAATATAGATTTTTATTTTATCTTTGTAGATAATATTGTCCTGACCTGTATTTTAAACAGATCTATCATACCTAAAGTTTTGTGAACTCTCTCTTTGTAGGAGTGCTGTCGGCAAATGAGTTACTTGATAGATGTTTATCCATTTACTCCTGAAGACCTTGAACTAAATTCAACAGCTATATTTTGGCCAAAGAAGATTAACCTCATTTTTAAAGAGCATGATATTGTAAGAGCATTTTCTTAGTTTATGGTATATTTTGGCTTGTTAGACTTCTCACTTTACTTGAGCTATTATTTCCTCAGCAGGCTAAATGTACATACATGTATAACATGAACCATACTAATTTAGACATGCATGAATAACATATTTCCAGATTTTTGTAACAAAAGTGGGCTTTTTGTGGCTAAATTTTAAAACTGTCACTGTAACTTAAAAGCTTCAGCAAGTCTTATTATCCTAATATGCTTGTGGTCAGTACTAGGTAGGACACAGGCAGGTGAAAATTCACTACCCTACTTGTCTAGTACTGAAAATGTAACTGTCAGGCCCTTAATAAGACTGAGTGTTTGGACAGGGAGTCATTTACTTAAAATGGTATTTTGTTCTGTTAAAGAACAGGGGGAACAATGTTTTCTAGCAATCATTAAGAGAAAATATGGAACATCTCATTTTCTCTGTGTGACTGTAGATTACTTTTCTTCCACCACCTGTATTCATCTTGCTTAGCATGCTTTGTCTCTGTCTGTGACACAGTAAGTCAAGCCTTTTCTTGTTCTCTTGCCTCTCTGTAGTAATTTAGCATAGATTTAATAATTTCTTCTAAGATTTTTAAAGAATTAATAATTAACATTTTAAAAAAATCAGTATCTTTTAAATATTACAAGTAAGGATTTCTCCTTTAATAATTTTTGTTTAGATACTAAGGCATATGTCCAAGGGTAGTAATTATGCCTCTGACTGAAAAGATACCCAGCTTGGGAGACTACTATGTCTATAAAATATTACAGACATTGTTTGCATGTTATCCCCATGCAAACAAATTATTCTTTTAATCCCCCCCAAAAAATCGATAAAATTAATTTTCTACTTCTACACTGAGAGTCCATGATGCTTGTTCTAATTCCTTTTAGTGAAAATGGTAGTACAGAGTGAATCTCACTACTTGGTGAGAATCCCTCAGCAGTGGGACCCTGTAGCTGGCCATCAAGTGACTTGCATAGTGCTAGAGGTTGAGGACAAGAACAGTTTCACATCATTTTCATGAGTTTGTATATTTGCCTTGTATACTTTCAGATATGAGTCTGTTCTATTCTAGTGCAAAATGAAAAGATTGGTTCCTCCTTTGGTGGAATTCTGTTTGTCTGCTTCACAAATTTGGCATGGCAGTAGGTGTCCTTGTCTTAGGAAGTCTCCTCTCTCTTTGATTTTTTGTTTGGTACCCTAAAACAAACCCTTGAGTGTGCAGACCCAGTGCTTTAAGGTGGTCTCTGGCTTTTACAGCCACAGGTACCTGTGCGACAGCATTGGCTTTCAACAGCTGTAGGTGTCCTTTTTGGCAGTAAAATCCTGAATCCCAAAAAGAGTATATCTATTTCTTTCTGTGATGCTTTACTTTCTCTTTCCTGATTCCTGAAGGAGGCCTTTGAGGCAATTCTAACTGCTGTGATTATTGAGATGAGGCTTCCATGCTAGCATATAGAGGTTGCACACACTGAAGTGGGACATAGGAGAAAAAAATTTCAGCTGTTGCAAGGAGGATAATTCATCTGTATTGTTAGTTTTTTGTCTGTTTGCATTAAATGTTTAGATGGTGGTATATATATTAATTATTGAAAGGACTTAAAATCACCTTTGTAATGAAAAAAAATTTCTTTTGTAGCTGATCCAGCAGTCTAAAGCTGAACGAGAACAAGAAGTGCAACAGAAATGTGATAACGTGCACGTTGAATTAGACAAGCTTTATAAATCTGTGACAGAATTAGAAGAACACTCACAACTGGATCGCATGCAACAGGTTTGATTAATAGCATACAATCAGTAGAAATGTTTTATGTGCTTAATACACAGGGATCATGGAAAAAAATGTAATTAAAAGGAATCAGTGCAACAAATGTGAACTAAAACACTTATGATCCTCTTGCCACAGTTGTCAAGCTCAGTCCCCCTCCCATTTTTGTTTATTACTGGCATTTAACATTTTATTTAGGGGAAAGTTTGCTACAAAGCTCGAATTAGCTGATAGGTACCAATCATAGAAGTTCAGAAAGATTGTGTGCACCCACGAAAATAATTTATTCATTTTCCCTCTTCACCACAAATCAAGTAATGCAAAACCAGCACAGGTAGCAATTTGATACTTTTTTCCTACAAACCTCAAAACTTAATTTTATGCTAGTGAAGAGCAGACCATTGCTCCAAAGTTTCATTAATTTCTAGCAGTATTTTTTAATTTTCAGAGCATGTCTTGTGCTTTAATTGGAAGATATTACATAGTAAGAAATTTTGGCTTTTTAAAAAACAAAACACTTCAAAGCACAAAACAGAAATCCTAAGCTAATAAATCCCAGTTACCAATATGATATGCCACGTACATAAAAAATTCTGTGCCTGCCTCCTGGAACAGTAAGTTTTAAAGCCCATACATTTTGAAAATACTCTAAAATGCAGTAATGAGAACCAATTTTATTTTTCATAATGTTCATCTGGTTTCTTCACAGTTTATATACTCACCAATAAGCAGACAAGTTTTTAAATCTTGTTTTCTAATTTTAATGTGAAAGTTCATATTTTGATATAAGCTGCTCAGAGCACAATTTGGTTATTTCTCAAAACATACTGTTATTTTATTTCAGTATGTGACTGACCTGAGAACTTTACAGAAAACAATACAGGACACTGATGAAACAGTAGCTGCTCTTAATAAAGAAGAGAGTCTGCTTGGATGGAAACCAAGTGAATTCCCACTCCTTAACAACTTAAGAGCTGAGATAGAACCATACCAGAAGCTCTTTAATCTTATACTGAAATGGCAGCGAACAGAAAGAAGGTAATTCAGCTCTAAATGCTATAAGAGGGAGAGTGAGAAAAATGCTTGTCCTGGTCTCTTTCATGTCAGATGTAGAATATGGATTTGTTTTCTTGTTAACATGTTATTGGAAAGCAAAGTAAAAGGGTAATATAACATACATATCAGGCTTGCTATTTTTAATTTAGCTAGAAAAAAAATGTTGATTTGTTTTTATTTTTAAAATGTAATCATGGAATCATAGAATCATCAGATTTCCTAAGCTGGAAGGGACCCACAAAGACCATGAAGTCAAGTCCTGGCATTGCACAGGATAGCCCCAAGAATCACACCATGAATCACACACATGAGCTCAACCAGAGAACTCATCATCTGGTTGTAACCAAAACTGGTTTTAACCTAGCAGCTGTCCAAAATGGTGGGTTCAAACGATTATGTTGCTCTTTGGTGGTTACATCCTACCACAAAACTGTACTCTGTGTATAAATTAAGGGAAATTGTTTATTATTTCATGCATTCTTCAGAAGTTTTAATGTGCTATGGCTGAAAGTATAGGGGGTTTGAAAATACAAGACCTGGTGTATTTTTAAATGTCTTATGTCGATTTCTGTCTAGAGTTTAACTTAATTATTTGTCAATTCATGCAATTACTCAGTTTCAGTATGTGTCTGACTTAAGACAACTACACAAATACACAGAAGAAAGTGATTGAGCCACTTTTGGCTGGCCTTTAGTATTTTGCAAAGAATAACAATAATATGGAAGAAGAGCTTTGCTTTAATTTAAATAGCTATTCATGTGTTGCAAAACAAAGATAACTTTTTGTGGGCTACATTTGTTATTCTGTTTTGTAACCTTATGTTTTTTTCTTAGATGGATGGATGGGACCTTTTTGGAACTAGATGGGGAAAGCATGGAGTCTGAGATTGATGAATTTTATAGAGAGATGTACAAACTGTTAAGACTCTTCCAACAAAAGCTGAAGAAAGCAGCAACAGAGAAGAAAAAGGCAGTGCGAACTGGGAGGGATAATCCAACTCTTACAATGTGTTCTTCAGTTCTGGATCAGATTAAAGAATTTAAGGTAAGAAAATGTGAGGGATATTAATATCTGATACTGAGGGACAAATGCTAAATTCAGGGCTCAGTACATGTAGATGATGCAGAGTCAGAGATAGAGTGAGGCTGTTCTGAATCCCCCTTTCCAGATTTTACTGTCCCATTCATTTTAATAACATTGGATTTTTAATTTTCTTTTAAGTTTCTGGAATTGTAACAAGTGCACACATACGGGAGAAAAGTCATTTTTGGATGCAGAAAAACATTTAAGGATGTAGTTGGGAATTTAGAATTGGGACTCTGTTATGTTAATAGAAGCAAAATTTAGCATCACTGAAAAATTATGCTAATAGTTTTTTTATATTTCTTCTTCAGTAGTTGATATAATTATTTAGAAATTGAATGGAAAACTAAGTGCAGCCATCTGCACTTTTTGGAAAAGATTTTCAGGTCTTCAACAACTGTAGCAGAATTTTAAATGCACACGAAAGATTGTTAAAAAATAAGAAATAATGAATATGACAATATTAACCTTATAAATGTTTTTTCTGAATTAGGAGCATATTCCCACTGTGGTTGTCTTTTGTAATCCTGGCATGAGAGAACGTCACTGGCGGCAGATGTCAGATATAGTAGGATATGATATAACACCAGATGCTGGAACTACCCTGAGAAAAGTTTTAAAGCAGAATCTATCTTCTTACTTGGAACCCTTTACAACAATAAGCGTAGCTGCAAGCAAGGTAAGCACAGAGTTTTGATAGTGACAAATATGACATCAGGTCTCTTAGTGAATACTTTTATGACTTATCAGCATTATTTGTCTCTGCCATTATGCAACAGAAGAGATTTGGTGAGACTTTGGTCCAGTAGATGTTAATAATGAGTGTAAGGATTTGTATCTCATGTGACATTATCCATATTTCCCAAGTGTGCTGCTTTCTGTGTGCAAGAAAAGGATATACCGAGGAAAAATAATAATAGGTGGTTAATTTGTGCTGCTAGAGCAAAATAGTTTATTCAGCTAGATGTGCTTACATATTGAATTAGAGAGTTGGAAAAAAGCAATTCAGTGACTAGACAAAGCTACTTTCTTTTTTAAATAGGAATTTTCCTTGGAGAAAGCACTGCATACCATGAAGGAAACCTGGGATTCAATTTCCTTCACCACAAATGTGTATCGTGAGACTGGTATTCATATTCTGTCTTCAGTGGATGAAATTCAGGCTCTTCTTGATGATCAGATTATGAAAACTCAGACAATGAGAGGATCACCTTTCATTAAACCGTTTGAAAATGAAATAAGGGTACAATGAGTACTTTTTCAACCATTTTTATTTGTGGGAGAACTGTAGTGCAATAGTATACTGATTGTATTACAACTTTCTTGTTTGAGTTGTTAATGAAATGCTTTCATTCATTTTTTCAGCAAGAATCTTTTGAGTTCATATGAGTCATACTTATTTCTGCTTTGGAATTCTCTCTTCCATTCAAATTCAAATGTAACCAAGGGAACATGATTATTTTTTCTAATATTTTGCTAAATCACTATTTCCATTAGCCTTACTTCTTAATAACTGGAAATAATGTTTCTATTATTGCTAATAAGAACATTTATTTATTTATTTTTTGAATTTTGGACTCAAATTTTGAACTACAATGTTTTCATCAGGGCAAAGGTAGTTCTTGATGGCTGGGAGAGTGTTTTTTAATCAGGCCTCAGAACAATGATGGCAGTGCTTTACACTTGCTTTTGAATTTCAGAGCTAGAGTGGTCTTTGTGGTGCTAACACCGTGGCCATTGACAGGAGAGAAGCTGGTGGAATTGCTTTGCAGTTTCCCTCCTAGTTCATTGTTGGTTTATGTGGGAAATGTTCGGGCTCAAGCAGGCTCAGTGAACATAGTTACACTTTCCAGGCAGCCTGCTCTGGTGTATCTGCTATTGTCCTGACTTGCTGGATCTCTCCTGTGAGCTGAGGTGGCTTTTCTGTGTTCTGTCCCTGTGGCCATTCAGCTAAAAGAGCCTTTGCACTGGGGAGTTGAAATAGAATTTATCACTGGTAGCCTCCTGGCTACTGCTTAACAATTAAGTTGTTAAATAAAGTGATAAATGTATTTTGGAAAATTAATTTCCAACTAAGTAAAAATTTCTGAGCTCCTTTGGCCATCTGTATATGTGGAAGAACTTATGCTCCTAAATATTTTTCTTTCATTTTGTTTATTGGTAGGTTTTTTGGGTTTTTTTTTCTCTTTGGGAGCTGGAATACCACAATGTCTACCTTTCCTGAATTTGTTGTCTCTAACATTATTTGATTGGAAATGTCAAGTTAACATTCTTTAAACATTTATTAAGGAATGGGAAAGCCGCTTGATTAAAATTCAGGAGAATATTGATGACTGGCTGAAAGTGCAGGCACAGTGGCTGTACTTGGAACCCATCTTTTCTTCTGAGGATATTATGCAACAGATGCCAGAAGAGGGACGGCAGTTTCAGACTGTGGATAGACTGTGGAGAGAGATTATGCAGTTTTGTGCTGAAGACCCAAAGGTCAGGGAAATATCCATTACTGACAGAAAGCAGTAGCTTCTCTTGCCTTTTTTTTTTTTTTTTTGGAGGGGGGGCAGGGAGGGGATGCTTTGTTTTCAGAATATATACAGTGAACTACAATTTCAGTTCCCTAGGCTTGCTAGAAACAAAGTTATGTTGTTCCTTATTTGATTAATTTCTGTTTGAAATACTGTTTGAATTACTTCATTTATAGCTGACAGTTTGCACATGTTTGTTGTTACAGGTTCTTGCTGCTACTTCCTTGCCAGGATTAACAGAGAAGCTTCAGACCTGTAATGAACTTCTTGACAAAATCATGAAAGGGCTTAATGCTTACCTTGAAAAAAAACGTCTCTTCTTTCCCCGGTATGATGAGCTTTGGTTATTGAAAACCCACAGATTCTGAATGGGGCTTTTTTATTGTGAATAAGATCAGTCTTAAAAATAGCTTGATAATGCAGTTGTATTTTTTTTCTAATTTTTTTCTAATTTTTTTCTAATTTTTTCTAATTTTTTTCTAATTTTTTTCTAATTTTTTAGCTTCTTTTTCTTGTCTAATGATGAAATGTTGGAGATCCTATCAGAGACTAAGGATCCTCTTAGAGTTCAGCCTCACCTGAAGAAGTGTTTTGAAGGCATTGCTAAGCTGGACTTCCTTCGCAATTTGGATATTAAAGGAATGTGCAGTTCTGAAGGCGAGCGTGTGCCACTGGTTTCAAACATTTCTACTTCTGAAGCTCGAGGTGCAGTGGAGAAGTGGTTAATTCAAGTAGAAGATGTTATGCTGAAGACTGTGCGTGATGTCATTGCCAGATCAAGAGTGGTATGGGGTTTATGACAATTTTAGAACTGTAGCACCTATCTTTGTTTTGTGGGTGTCTCTTGGCTTTCTAAAATTCTTCCTCAAGACAGGAGTTGATGAAGTCATGTGGCCAGGACCAAGTTAACATGACAAGTATTTAATAGGCCAGTAATATACATTAGAGTTTAGTTTGATTAAGATGCACATAGTTTTCCTATTACACTGGATATAAATTCTTCTAAAAGTTTCACAGTAGTACTATTTCACAGGATATATCACCTGATGTAATAGTGCAGGTTTCTTATGAATTAGAAATAGAACACTTGTAATATGTTTGCTTCCTCCTAAAAGAAAATTATTAGACAGAAAATATTTCTTTGTATGAAGTTAACAAATTGTGAATATTTCTGTAATATGGAAAGATAATTCTAAGAATATTTTAAATTATTGGTTAAAAAAATTGTGAACCTAAGGGGAAAAGAGCATTTAAAGCTCCATTTGGACATTGCAAATAGTATTCTTCAGCAAGGAATATTAATAGCATTACATTATAAGCTTCTGTATTACATTGTGATAGGTATTCCCAGACACTGTGTGTGTATGATGTATGTAACTCTTTCAGGCTTATCTAGAGACTGAGAGAAAGCGCTGGGTTCTGGAGTGGCCTGGCCAAGTAGTGCTGTGTGTGTCTCAAATGTACTGGACAAGTGAGGTCCATGAAGTTCTTCACGATGGGCCCAAGGTACTGTGTAATGCATAATTTAAAAAAATCTTTCTTAGTGTTTCATTTCAGCTGATGTATTTTGCTTAATCAAACAGTTTTTTACAATTAAAATAAAATTTTTAAAATTATGAGCATATGTGTTTGGCATACATGAATTTATGTACAGTGACTTATACCTTTCATTCAAGTACTTTAATATTCTTATTTAGAGCAATCATAGTTTAAAATGTAGCTTTGCAACATAAATGCATAACTGTGGGTAAGAGAGAAGTTGATGCAAAACCACGACAATATAAAACAGTAGCTTAATATGCAACCTCTGTTAAGATATCTAGTCAACATGATAAAATCTGGAACACTTGAAACTGTGATATAACCAGTTTCAAATTTACCTTTTTTCTCCTAGGGTTTAAAGGGTTATTATGATACCCTTCAGCTTCAACTTAATGATATTGTAGAGCTGGTGAGAGGAAAACTGTCAAAGCAAACAAGGACTACCCTGGGTGCCTTGGTTACTCTTGATGTTCATGCTAGAGATGTCATCAAGGAAATGATTGGAAGTGGTAATTATATTTGAAGACATTTTTCTTAACACATAGTTAATGAAAAATCATTAACCAATCAGATTTTACTGCCTAAAACAGTACAGCACTAAGATGGGTTTGTGAGTATTTGGCTACAAGCATCAACATTAATAATTTCAAAGCTGTTTTAAATTTAACCCTAATAGAAAATCCAGCTGTCTTTTATGATTGCTGTCAACTCTGTTTGTCAGGTGTGCAGAGTGAAACAGACTTTCAGTGGCTTGCACAGCTGCGCTATTACTGGCAGAATGAGAACGTTCGTGTGTGCATCATCAACTGCAATGTGAAATACGCCTACGAGTACCTGGGCAACTCCCCCCGCCTGGTGATCACTCCTCTCACCGACAGGTGCTACCGCACCCTGGTACGAGCTTCCTCCTGGGGTACTGCAAACTGGGGTTACTGTGCTCTAGTAATGCTTATACCATTCAGTGCAGCCATCCTTTTGGGGCTTAGGGTTATTGTCAGACTCTGCTATTTCTGCTAGAATGAGATATGTAATTTTTACAGAATATTAAACGTGAAAATCACTCATAACCACAAATCTGAACAGCTCACCAACCTGACTGAAGCATTAGTGTGTTCTTCTGTTGTGGTTGTGCTTTCTTAAAACACACAGGAAAAAGACTATGTTTGATTACTGTGAAGGTGATGAGAATGCAAAGTGCTTTTCTGATGCTCTGTGACTGCTAAATTAAATGGAGAAGGATTCACTTGTAATCACACTGTTCCTAAGACTAGTACAAGTTTGGCAACTTTTTAGTAACCCTGCTCTTGGCAGAGGTGTTTATTATTGTACTCATTTATCCTCAGCTAACCTGACAACTGAAAGTTACCAAAGTCATCGCAGATACAGCTTTTCTCATTATCAGTGACTGCAGTCTCTTTGCTGGATTATGATTTCAAGTTTTGCTAGGCACACATGGTGTGGCTGTAGCTGATGCTTGGTATCCGTTTGTCAAAACATCAAGGTTCTTTGGTGTGAGAGGGTGATGCAGTTGGTAGTCTGTTTTGGTTTTAGGCTCACAAGCCTTGAATCAGAGCACAGCAGGTGGAAGCGTGGCATTCTGGCAAATGGAAGTCTTGTCCCTTGCCCACCAAGGTCTTAATAAAGTATTCCCAGAATTTGTCAGTCAATACAGATGTGGCCCTGTAACTGTGGATTGGACTGTTTGTTTAAAGTCTGCAACTTCTTTGTTTTCTGTCAGATTTCCTCCTACTTCAATAGAATATAGGAGAGGATATGGAATGGTCAGTAGAAGGCACAAGCATCAAAGGGGGATGGTGTGGGAAAGAAAAAGAAAAGAGGAAAAAATATATTAAAGGACAGCTGGAGAGAAAAGAGTAGCAACAAGCAACTGCAACAAATTTAACTTGAAAGGTGTATCTAAACGAGAACTGAAAGATTGGGTATAACAAAGTTTTCATAACCAGTCATGGTCATGATGATAACAAAATTAAACTCTCTGTTAGGGTCAAAATTAAATTCTCTTGCCTTTTTTTCCCAGCTGTAAGTCCATTTCAGATTTTTTTTAATTAGGAAAACCATACTTTTTATGTTAGATAAAATAAATGTATAAAACTATCAAGTGCAATTTAATTTTACCATTTTCAATGCAGAAGCATTCCATATGAATGAAGTACCAATAATTTCCATAAACTATTTCTGTGCTTTAGATTGGAGCCTTTTATTTAAACCTTGGTGGTGCCCCAGAGGGTCCAGCAGGAACTGGTAAAACGGAGACCACCAAAGATTTGGCTAAAGCTCTTGCTGTTCAGTGTGTTGTCTTTAACTGCTCTGATGGCCTTGATTACCTGGCAATGGGAAAGGTAAATAGAAAGTAAATATATGTTGTATTTTATTTTTAGCATGAAAATTTTAGGGTCCCTCTTTTGCAGACACAAATAAATGTGACACCTGTGGTCTGCTGCCTTTGGATGCTATATGCTGTTCTCTGCATGTTTCATTTTCTGTGCTTTATGAAAGCCTATTAAGTTGCTAATTAAAACATGAAACAAACAAGAGTTCCTGAGATTGGGGTCTTCTGATTTAGCTTACTTTAGAGTCAAAAACTTTGTTCTTAAGTACATCACTGATCTATGATCTAAACAGGTTTAAGCATTATTATTGTAATTGTATTTTTTAAATCTAATTAAACTTCCAACATTGTATTCTTAGTTTCTTTTGAATATTTTCTGTTAGCAATATTGTTGGTTTCTTTCTTCATTTGCAGTTTTTCAAAGGTTTGGCTTCATCAGGTGCCTGGGCATGTTTTGATGAATTCAATCGCATTGAACTGGAAGTGCTGTCTGTAGTGGCACAGCAGATCCTTTGCATCCAAAGAGCCATACAGATGAAGCTAGAAACATTTAATTTTGAAGGAACTGAGCTGAAGCTTAACCCCAACTGTTTTATAGCAATTACTATGAATCCAGGTTATGCAGGACGTTCTGAACTTCCAGATAATCTGAAGGTAAAGTAGTAAGATAGATGCATCTGTGACCTTTGTGATGATTGTTTTGTCCAGGTAAAATGTTTCCATGAAGAGGCTTTGCTAACTGAAAGCAGAGATAGTGCAGCATGAGGAGCACACCAACTGCAGATTGCTGAAAGAAAGAAAGTGCATTCTCTCACCTGCCATGGACACATTTTCCTTCCTGACTGCTGGATGTAGCTGTGCAAGGGGCAAATTGCATTCTTGAGACAGTGCTGAGGGAAAAGAGCTGGGGGGCACAGTGTATTTTCTTAATGTACTGCATTGTACATTAAGATGGATATTGGTAGTAGCTCAGTTAGGTTAACTTCCTAGGGAGACTTAAGCTGCACATATTGATAATGCTGTTTTATGGTGGGCTGAATACTGTAAAAGTTCTGAATTTATTTCCATTCCTAAATTAATTATTTGAAGATATTTCTTTGGGTATGTATTCCAGGTTCTTTTCCGAACGGTAGCCATGATGGTTCCAAACTATGCTCTGATAGCAGAAATTTCCCTCTATTCATATGGATTTTTGAATGCTAAGTCACTGTCAGTGAAGATAGTCATGACCTACAGGCTTTGTTCAGAGCAGCTTTCCTCTCAGTATCACTATGACTATGGCATGCGGGCAGTCAAAGCTGTGCTGGTGGCTGCGGGGAATCTGAAGTTAAAATTTCCCACAGAAGATGAAGATATATTGGTGAGTTCCTGAGTGAGTATTTATTTAAGGAGTTTCATACATTCATGCAGTTCTGAATTCTGAAGGCAGTTCCAGCATATCTTGTCTCGTCACTGGTCCATGTTTTGTAGTTTGTGAAATTATGAGAATAAAATACATGCTGCATTTTCCTGGGCTGTTCTGATGATTGCATGTTTGGGCTTCTTATCAAAGGCCCCATTTAATGAATTAATCTTTTAATCTTTGTTACATACTAGGTTATTTTAATTGCTGAACACCTTATGCTCTGTCTCTTAATAAGAACGGCAAAATGCATATTTGTTTCTTCTAGCTTCTTAGATCAATTAAAGATGTGAATGAGCCCAAATTTTTGTCACATGATATACCTTTGTTCATGGGTATAACCAGTGATTTATTTCCTGGAATCAAGCTTCCTGAGGCAGACTACAATGTAAGTACTCTTCTATTTTTTCCTTGGTCATGATCATTGTTGATTGTTCTGTGGTGATTTGCTTTGTAACCAGGTGCAGTTAATGCAGTGAGGTATTTCAAGATGAACAAAATTGTTGAATGTTTGCAGTGCAACTTTGTAGCAAAGGGAATTATTTTATGTGTGCTGAATATAATCCACATCTGAGTTCCCTTACATTCAGAAGGGTTGTACATTACAGACTGGGAACTCATCTGCAGATGTACCAAGTTTTAGGCTTTCTGATTTCTTTCCCAATTGCTGGACATAATTAAGTGAGATAAAGGTTTGTGGTTGTGTTTTATTTTTAGCAACACTTGAAGCAATCTTTGTAGGAGAGTGGGTGGATGAGTATGTTGGAAAAACCAAATTCGATTAACTTTTTAATGTTTCAGTAGATACTACGATCTTGAAAAAAGTGTGTGGTTCTGAAGCACAATGCTGGTTTCCTAAGGGTGATATGCCTTCTCCTCAAGATAAAATTGTAGTTAAATCCTGTTCTAGCACATGAAGTACAGAAGTGGGAATTTTTTCCTCCAGGAAGTTTGCTGTGTTCTGATTAATACTATTTCAATTATTAATTAATTTGAAACCCTTTGTGGTGAGCATAAACTCTTCTGTTGTCATGCAGGATAGTAATTTAAATTGTAGCAGGAATAAGATTATGATTTGTTTGGATTTTAGGATTTTCTGGAATGTGCCAATGAATGTTGCACTCAACATAATGTCCAACCTGTACAAACTTTTATGCAGAAAATGATACAGACATATGAAATGATGATTGTTAGACACGGGTAAGGTTCTCATCACTGCACTATCTTTTGTAATTCTGACTTACACTGTAGCCATTATTTGTATGAAGTTATAGAAGGTTTTGAGGGTGTCATAATATTCCTCTTTGTTCCAATCAGCTTTGGAACAGCTGGTTGCTGATACTGCTTTTGCATGTCCCAAAATTCTTGAGGATGTGTGTCAGAGGAATTGTACTCTTCCTGATATCAGAAGCATTTGCACATGTGTAATGATTTTAGGTGCTGATATCAGTGTGGTGAAAACTTAGGACTGTAAAAGCTTATTTGTATTAAAATATTAATTGTCAGATCTGTGCCATTTTATTCCTAGCTTTTATTACAGAATAGTAACTGGAGGAAATATATACAATATGACATGAACTATATGATGGTTAATATTCAGCTCATTAATTAATCTCTGTAGGATTGTGCAATCATATTTGCATGTGCAAATAAACTGCATTTATGGAAAAGATGTTTTTTTATATTCAAAGAAAATTTACTTGCTTCACTTTTTGAAAATGAGGTGAAAATTAGCTTTAAGCATATGTTTGATACTGTTGGCCTTCATGTGATCTGTGAAAGTCTAAATTTCAAGACAAATTTATTAATAGTAGGATTTTTGTTCCATCTAACAGCTTCATGCTGGTGGGGGAGCCATTTTCTGGGAAGACCAAAGTTCTACACGTGTTGGCAGATACGCTGTCTCTTATGAAAAATCGTGGTTATGGTGAAGAAGAAAAAGTCATTTATAGAACTGTAAATCCAAAATCAATCACTATGGGCCAGCTTTTTGGGCAGTTTGATCTGATATCCCATGAGGTAATGCATATTTCAAAAGTGATGTTTCCTGTATATTATGTTATTATTATACTTTCCATATATTATATGGAGAATAAACTCTTGAATTCATAATTTTATGATTTTAAACACAGATGAGAACACAATTGTAAATTTTATTTTAAGTAATACTTTTGTGGCCTGTTTTTTATTAGGATATAAAAAATGCTGTATGTATGTATGCAGTGTGCATGCAGTTATATAGGTTTAAATATGCAAAAAAAAGGCAATACCATTTTGAAGGGCATTGTCCTCTTATATTGCATCCATGCTAGGAAATCGTATCAAACATAACTGTATTCATTTTTCTGTCTGTTCTTAACTTGTTTAATCAAAGTAATGTAAAAACACTCTAGAAAAATCCATGAATTCATGGATTCCCAAGTGTGAAACTTAGGTTTGGAGGAGGAACAATATGAAGCAGTGACTCTGGAGAGAATTAGAGTGATTCTGAAAAGAAACAGGTGCAAGAGAGGGCAGAAACATTTCTAAGTTTCCATAAATTGAATTGCTGGTCCTCTTTCTTACAGTATTTTTTCAAGTGGAATTTTTTTTTAATTTGCTATTGTTTTAAGACCCTTGGTGAAACTCCAAAGTTAGGTGCTGCTCTCTGCAGCACAAGAGTTGAAAGTGAGGGGTAATGGAAAGCCAAGGGAAAGGTTTTTGTGGCTGGCAGCTCAGGTTGAACTCTGTTTTGTCTCACTCCCCACTGGCACATCCACCCCTGGCAGTGGACAGACGGGGTTGTGGCTACGACCTTCAGGGAGTTCGCGTTGTCCGAGACCCCCGAGCGCAAGTGGGTCATCTTCGATGGCCCCATCGATACTCTGTGGATAGAGAGCATGAACACGGTTCTGGATGACAACAAAAAGGTATAGTCAGTGAAAAAATGCCTGGAGGATATTATGTAATGCTTTGAAAATATTCTTCTACATATAAAACCACAAATACAAACTGCAGTGCCTGACTTTTGAGAAGAGCAAGTGCAAGATGGTGCTGGTGACAAGTCATGAGCTTTGTTTTTGGGGTTTTTTTGTGGTTTTTGATTGGGTTTTTTGTTTGTTTGTTTTGGTTTTGTTTTGTTTGGTTTGTATTGGAATCATAATCACAATATCAACTCATTGCTGAAAGACATGAATTATGTAGTATGTCCTTAATGCCATGATGCAATTTGTAACATAAATTATTGAAATTTCAATGTTAGAAATTGCAATTAATTCTGTATTATAAACCCCATTATTTCAAAGACTGCACAAGCTTAGACACTTATATTTCGAGATAATCTCAAGACACAAAGGGTTGCACTTTCAAAATAATGGCTTCTGAAGTCAAAATTGTTACACCACTTTTGTAAATGGGCCCTAGGAATTCCAAAGCAAAATTAAAAATTAGACACAACATTTAACTTTTAAGTTCTGTATGATAATGTGTCAAAATACTCAAAGTGGACTCTTACTTTAGTACAAAAGGGTAGTGTGTCTCCAGCTGGAATGCTTCAGCATTAGCAATGATAGCTGCAGATATCTTTTGTCCTTTCTTCTTCTCATATGCAAGTTTGATTGTAATGAGCCTACTGGTAGGTTACTGTGAGTGAAGAATTTAACAAAAACTTGATAAGAATCTATTGATACAAGTAGTTAAACATTTTAAGTAGTCGATCTTACTTTTGATTTTACTTGTTTTTGCCAATTTTCATATAGAACTCCCCTGTGATAGGAAGTGTATTTTGATACCAATTGTTTTTTCTGATTTTGCATGTTACTTTTTATCTTTCAAGCTTTGTTTGATGAGTGGGGAAGTCATCCAAATGTCCCCTCAGATGACTCTCATTTTTGAAACTATGGATCTTTCCCAGGCATCAGTAAGTTTTGTATTTAATGAAAATATAAAGCAAAATTTAGTCTATTCAATGCACAATAAAATGAGTTTACTGTTTTTCCTTAGCCTGCTACGGTCAGTCGTTGTGGCATGATTTATTTGGAACCTTCTCAGCTGGGCTGGAGGCCAATTGTTACCTCTTGGCTGAATAAACTGCCTGAACCTCTGAATTCAGAGGAACATCAAGGTCTTCTGCAGGGGCTTTTTGATTGGTTGGTGCCACCAGCATTAAGAGTCCATCAGAGACAGTGCAAGGTATTTTTTGTCATTTTTTCCTGCAATAGCTAGTGGCCATTTCCATTCTGTTACCCTTGGTAGGAGGTGACTGTTCTCTCATGACAAGCACAGTTAGAATGAATATGTGGCTCTTGGGACCAGTGTGAAGAGATAAAATGAGAATGTCAGCTAAGACTTGAAACCTGCTCATAGTTTTCATCTTCTTATTTTAAAAAGTAAATTAAGTATTTAAAACACTGATTAAAAAGTCTTCCCAAGACAATTTTGTATATTTGTTTTCTTTAAAGATCTCATGTTGCATAAGGAAGTACTTTTTTAAGTTTTAGAGGAAATGTGTAGTTCCTTGCAAGCTCAGTGTGACATGCTCAGAATTTTGCTCATGTTTTGCTGTAGTTAATTCTGTGGGTTTTGTTTTGGTTAGGATGTTTAATTGCAGTGTTCACATGGTAGCCATGAACAGGGTTAACAAGCTAAAGATCTTGGCATTTCAGTGACTGAGGAGGGCAAATGATCTTTTGAGTAGAAATCAGTGTAAACCTTGCCTTCTAGGGTGTGTTTAGAATTAGCCAGTGATCTAATTGTTTTAGTATTTTATCTCTGAAAGATAAATTAACTAAAAGTATGTAAATATGACATCCAACTTTTTGAATCTCTTAGGAACTGGTACCCACGAGTGAGATCAATGTTGTAGTAGCTCTCACACGGATTTTTGAAATGTTGATTTGTCCAGCTGTGCAAGAAGATCCCACCAACAAAAGCATCCGTGCCTGGATTATGGTTGGTTTTTTAACATGGAGTGAAATGTGTATTTGTTTCTCTATATCCTGGTTTTCAAAACAATTTTACTAATCCAAGTAACTTTAATTTGTGAATAAGAGACATGTGAAACAATTCTGCTACCTCCTGGCTCTCTCTCCCCATACTCTGGAGGTACCTAGATGAGATGGAAGTCTTACAAGTGATAAATATGATTAAAAATGTTACTCTTTTTCCAATTAAATAGGATAGTGCTTTTATTAAATTTCCTTTTTAAGTAACCAAGAAGTTAGCAAAAGCAAAGAGTCTTCTTTCTCTTAAAGGAAATAAATATTTGTGCAACACTGATTGGCTTGAGAAAAAATTTCTATGTAAGAGGGTTTTCTGACAGTTGTATTAGTTGGATCCTGTGTCTGACCTTATGTGATTATTCTTATGAAAAACCAAAGAAAACAGAATGTGAAAGTAGTTATTTAAAATTAAATTACAAAATTCCTAGATCCTGGTTTGTTGTTAGAACTCTTCTCAGGCTTTTTCATCTGACATACTGCTGTAGTCAGCGGCCTTTATTTTTTGTTCTCTCTCTCTTTCTCTCTTTGAGTAAGATTATTTGTGTCCTCTGTCTACAGTCAGATTTCTAAATCTCTTTAGGCCAGGGGTATTCAAGGACAATTGCTAACGTTTTTCTGCTTAACTATATTTTTTAGAGCTATAGTTGTAAATCAGACTACAGGGTTCATGTATTGTGTCAACTTATGATACAGTTACTACGTTTTTGCCTTTGCAGGGTTGTTTTGCTTTTGCCATAATCTGGTCCATTGGCGGAATTTGTGATGGTGACAGCAGGACAATTTTTGATAATTTCTTGAGGGAAACTTTGTCTGGGGAATCTGAAACAAATCCTGTACCAGAGAATTTGGGAACGTGGGAGTGTCCCTTAGAAGAGAAAGGCTTGGTCTATGACTACGTGTATCAGGTAGGATTGGCTTCTGCATCCACTAAACAGATTCTTACAGTCCTAATAGAAGGAAAATGCAGCCAGGTGGGTTTTTAACTGCACAAAGCCTTTTGGATGTTGTAGAGTGTTGATTGAATTAAATCCCACAGTACATTTTTCATTTCTTTCTCAAATACCAGTGTACTGACCAATTTTTTAATAAAATACTAAGATGTACATTTCAGTTATATTTATAATACTGCCACTGCATATTTCTTCTGTAACCCAAGCTCAGTTGGCAGATTCAAATCTGATTTTGTTTAGAAGGAATAATGTGGACTGTTCAGAAGGAGAGCAGAATATTAAGCCCATAGGTAGTTTGTCTTGCAATGTTTGTTTATAGTGCCTATTGGACTGCTTTCTTTTGGTTTTTCTATTGTGGTTTTCTGTATGTATGTATCTTCTTGGTTTGTTTTCACTGAACAAAGCTTTTAAGAAAACAAAGGAGTCTAAGTTTAGGTATGTTCTTTAATTCTTTGTTAGTGAGGTAAAGCAAACTAAATATGTGAACTTTTGAAACATCAAATATTCATTAATTTCTTAAAATCCATTACTTTAATTTTTCAGAAGTGAAGTAGTAGAGAAAACCCTTCATATGTATAACACCGATTTGTTCTACTTCCGTGTTTCTTCCTAGCTCAAAGGCAAAGTAGGTTGGGCTCACTGGAATGAATTTATTGAACAAATTAGTTACAGTGATAAAAATGTGAAGATTCAAGATATTATAGTCCCAACCATGGATACAGTTCGCTATACCTATTTGCTAGACCTGTTCATTACCCATGGAAGGTAAGTTGCTTCACTACAAATTTCTGAAGTGAAATTTGATCATAGGTAGAAATATCTCTTGTTCTTTCCTTTGAGTTCATTGTTTTTATCAAACCCTCAGTTTATTTGGCCTTTTGAAACAGACATTTACTACAAACAAAAAAAATCTGTCCAAAAGTCTGATTTTAGGTTTTCTGTGAAACCTTATTACAGTCTAACTTTACTATTTGAAGTCTGATGATGTGCTTAGGACAGCCCAAAAATTGTTGCACCCTCTTTCTACTTTGGCAATTAAATACATATTTTAGGATTTTTTTTCTTTGATTAATCCTATGAAAATCATTTATATTAGTCATGGTCACATAATATAAGAGAATAAAATAAAAATTAGCCTCAGCTTCCAAGGCGGAAAGCTTTATAAAATTTGATTTAATGAAAGACCTATCAAGAGAAATTTACCTCCCCTGTGTGTTCATATACTCCCAACACCAATAGAATGAGGGAATTAAAATGTTTATTTATCCTCCCATTTGCTTGATGGTGGAAGCAAACTAAAATTATGGCAGGGTTTAATGAATGTCTTAAAACACTTCAGTTTCTTCTTTAGGCAAGTAATGTTTTTAGAGGTAGAAGAGGAAGGGCAAGTTAGTAAAACCTTTAACTTCTAGCTGCTTTTAGTTTACAATGTTAGGTTTCTGCAGTCTCTGTGCTTTATTTCTTTGTGAAGACCACTGCTTCTAGTGGGACCAACAGGAACTGGGAAATCTGTGTATGTCAAGGACAAGTTAATGAACAACTTGGAAAAGGAGCGCTACTTCCCGTTCTTCATTAATTTTTCAGCTCGAACCAGTGCCAATCAGACTCAGGTTGGTAGAACAGATTATTTTGGTCTCAAGAGATTGTGGACATGAATGTGTAATCTGTGTTCTGAGTGATCCTGTTTGCATTGCAGAACATTATTATGGCCAGGCTAGACAAGAGGCGCAAAGGAGTTTTTGGCCCTCCAATGGGAAAAAAGTGCATTGTTTTTGTAGATGATATGAATATGCCAGCTTTGGAGAAGTATGGAGCACAGCCTCCTATAGAACTTCTAAGACAGTTCTTTGACCATGGATTTTGGTAATGATTTGAAATACAACTGAAAATGTTTTGTTGATGTATTTGCTGTTACGCTTATTTGTTCCCTTGAATTTTATTTTCAAAACTTTTCAAAGTGGTTTGTAAATGTTAATGTAAATTTAGTATATATAAAAATTATTTAAAGTTGAAGCAACTTCTGTTTTACTAAGGACTTCTCAGTTTAGGAAGTTCATGATCAAATTAATTTTGAGTGTTTTAGAATGTTCTAGTGCTGAGCAGCAGAGTCAGTATATGTTAAATAAAATTATTCATTTACATCTTGATTATTTTAACTTTTTCTTTTCCAGTGTAGTTCCTTGTTCTTTTTCTTTCTCTTTCTCCTTAGAATGAGTTGGCAGTTTTCTGTACATATCTATATATATGCAGTTTTATAAAACTTCTGATTTTATTTCTTATATTGGTTTCCCTATTATCCATGGTTTTATCAGTAAAATTTTTCTTTAACAAGATCTCAAATTTATTTTTTTTAAATTCACAGTGAAATCAGGTCTGATAATAGGCATGAAATAAAACAAGTTGAAAGTCTTCCCTGCTTTTGAGGTTTTTGGCTTTGCTTATATTGGAAGATTGGAACAGGTGTTTTCCTGAGTCTGGATCTTTCTACAATTCCAGGCACTTCTCAAATACAGCTGCCCTTGTGATTCCAGGCACTGCTCAAATATCTGTTGCTCTTGAATAGATATATACCTTGATACATTACAGCTTTAATGCTCAAAATTTCATACCAGAATTTACAGAACACAGTTTAAACAAATAGTATTTCTTTTGGGCCATAAAATGATATGTTGAGATTAACTGGCACACAGTTAAAGGACTAGTTGGTTTTTTTGGTTTTTTTTGGGGGAGGAGGGGTTGTTTGTTCTTAAAAAGATAAAATATATAGAAATATATATTATATTACGTAATGCCTACTATGTTTATATATATTTTTTAATACTTTTTTAATGCATGCAGGGGCTGGTCTGTCATATAGATGCATCTAAAGTGTAACAAATGTATTATGTCTGTATTTAAGTGTCACGTGGCATTTTATTTTGAAGGTATGATTTTAAGGACACCTCTAAAATCACCCTTGTTGATGTCCAGTTGCTGGCTGCCATGGGGCCTCCAGGGGGTGGGAGGAATCCTGTCACCCCTCGGTTCCTGCGCCACTTCAACATCTGCAGCATCAACTCTTTCAGTGATGAGACAATGATCCGCATCTTCTCTACTGTAGTAGCTCTTTACCTCAAGATGAATGAATTTCCTCCTGACTTCTCCACAATTGGAAATCAAATTGTCACTGCCACTTTAGAGGTAAGAGGCAAATACTTCCTGGAGATTTCCTTCAATTTGTTCATTGAAGTTCCTGTGCCTTTACAATAATGTAGTGTGAAAGGGGTTTTTTTTGAGAAATAACATTTCAGAAGGCATTTGGGAATTATGATAACAATGCAGTCAGTGTTACTTTTTTGATTTTGTTGTTCTCTATTGTTATCTGAAGGTTTATAAGAAAGCCATCAAAAATCTTTTGCCCACACCAGCCAAATCTCATTACACTTTCAACCTGCGTGACTTTTCACGGGTTATCCATGGCTGTTTGCTCATTAAGAAAAGCTCAGTTCAAAACAAACACGTGATGATTCGGCTGTTTGTACACGAGGTGTTTCGTGTCTTCTATGACCGTCTGGTGGAAGATGATGACAGAACCTGGTTGTTCAATCTAGTGAAAGACATTGTGAAAGACCATTTCAAAGAAACATTCGATAGAGTTTTTGCACACCTGAAGGAAGGAAAATCATCTGTGAGTATCATGATTAACCTGTTGCAAAATAATTGGTTTTTTTTTCAAATTTAGGACATGAGAGTTAAGCGTGGGTGAAATTTTGATTCAAATGCACATGAAAGTTTGAGTTGAATTTGGCCAAATGTCTTCATAAGGAAAAAAATGTAGAAATGAAAATTGTTTGGGAGGGTTTAACAGTTGTACATGAGCATTATTTTAAAAAAAAATTACATTTAAAATGTGCTACTTTTCCTTAAAAGAAATTTGTACATCTGCATCCTGTGATTGTTACTACATTTTAATATCTAAAATGCTGTGTAGTTGTGTTGTGTGTTATGCCTTGTCTTCATATTTTTTTTGTTGTTTGTTTTTTGTATGTCCTTTGTAGTTGCTTTCATGTATAGAAGAAATAACTTTGTGGTCTTAGTTATCCATTTCATAGTATACATCTGCATGAATTTAGTGTAATCTGAAGGTCATGATTATGAGACTGTTAGTGGCTATTTGAGCCAATTGCTTTCCAAGAACAAATTAAGAATAAGTGTATAGCTCAATGCAGGAAGAATAATATTGAGGGGCATGTTGTCTGTGAGTCAAAATATTTTGGTGTGCTTATTCTTGTATCTGGGGTATGTCTAAATTCTCCTTTGTTTTCCAAAATTACAATGAATAATATATTCATTAAATATTAAACTTGACTACATAATTTGTTGAATGTTTGCCATAGGTAACAGAAGAAAACATGAGAAGTTTGTGTTTTGGTGACTACATGGATCCAGAACTTGAGGGAGATGAAAGACTTTATGTTGAGATTCCAAGCATTGAGGAGTTCGGTGATGTTGTGGAGCAGTGTCTGGATGAATATAATCAAACCCAGAAAACAAGAATGAACCTTGTTGTTTTCAGGTGTTTATGATCTGTTTTATTAAGAGCTTTAAGCTGTAGTTGATAATTCAGTATATTCAATTTTGTGGACTGTGGTTTATCTCTATATCTCCTCCCCTTTATGCATCCTTTATAGTGTTCATGGTGTTACACCTTTATGAATGGAAGTAAACTGATTTTTTCTTTATGTTTCTCCTTTTTCTATCTGAAAGTAAATAATGAGAAGCTTTTCTCCTAAGGGGCTTTGAATATTTTCCTTAGTTGTTATGGAAACATTGTGCAGTGAATCAGGTAGGTGCTGTACTTCTCCTGGGCCTCTGTCACCAGTGAAGATGGATGTCACTGGACTGTCATTCCCCAAGGACAAGCATCTCAAGAGGGAGATGTTCACAATCATAGCTGTCTGTCTGCTCGGGTGTTATGCAGCACAGCCATGCACCCAGCTGGTGCTGCAGCTAATCCTGTGAAATTTTAGACTCTGCAGGCCCTTATTGTTACCTTAACTTGTGATCATGCAAGAGAGAGATTAGGAGGTCAAGCTCCTTCTTCCTCCCTGCTGCTAGAGATTACCACCTCTTCATATTTACCAGGGAAACTTGACACGTGGATACTTCGTGAAGGTGATTAGGGTTACTTCAAACAGTTCTAGTAGCAGCTTATTTTAGTCTGGGTCATTTTGCCAAGCTGGATTTCTGAGAGCCAGTATGTACAGCTAGGCTCTCAGTTTGAAGAGCTGGCAGTCTCTGATCAAAGACGTCTTCCTGGGTGTAAAAGCAATATTCCAGTGACCTCACTGAACAGCAGCCAGGAGGGCATATTTGACTGCAGCCTTAGAGTTCAGTCTCATAGATAGCATCGGAATTTGTTTATTTTATTTTTCTAACCAGGAAAAAGAAACAAGAATTTATATTTTTTTAAATGTTTGAAAGTTTTTTTGAGTCTACTTTTAATGGCTGCTCAGCTTGCTTTAATTACCCCATGCCCGGTGCTTAAGCAGGGGATCTCCTATAGGTCTTGCTTCATATTCTGAGATAAATCATGCCTGAGTTTTGACAAGGACTCTCAGTGACATGCAGATACTGCTTCCTGAGGATGTTCCAATGTCAATTCCACATAAAAGTTATAAAACACTGTCAGAGGTAGAGGAAAGGGAGATGTTTGTTGATATGAACCATGTTCCCCCAGTGATTACTTTAAAAAGATACTGAAATTGCTACTCTTCAAGAAAGTTAAAATTGGTGATACTGCTGTTATTTTGAAATAGAGAAATAATGTTTTTCATTTCCTTTAACACGTTTATCCTTATAGTGCTCCTGTTCTTACCTCTGCATGTTCTTTCTAGCAATTTGTAGTAATTTAGCTACATACTGGTATTTGTATAATAGAAGAATTATAAGTTTTACTTTATTTTGTGGTTCATACCCACTCTCTTTCTTCCTCTTCCTCTCTACCCCACCTTCCCCTGCATTCAGAAATTTGTTTTGGAGATGCTACTACTTGATTTGTTCCCAGATTTGTGGGTGCATGGTTACCCCTGTGTTTGTGCTCTTTGTGTGATCAGCATGTTCCTGCTGCAGGTACATGTTGGAGCACCTGTCCCGGCTGAGCCGCATCCTGAAGCAGTCCGGGGGGAACGCGCTGCTGGTCGGAATGGGAGGAAGCGGGCGGCAGTCTCTGACCCGCCTGGCAGCCTTCATGGCAAGAATGTGTGTTTTCCAACCAGAGATTTCCAAGACCTATGGTACAAATGAGTGGAGAGAAGATCTGAAAGTGAGTATTAATAACCTGTCTACGTTTTGACTTAATTTTGTTTTGGAATGTGCAATTTTGTTTTGGAATGTACAGTTTTGTTTTGGAACGTACCATTTTGTTTTGGAATGTACAGTTTTAACTTTTGTTGCTTTTTCAGAGACTTCTGAGGAGTGCAGGTGTTAAAGGCTTGAAAACTGTATTTCTAATCACAGACACACAAATTAAAGAAGAAAGTTTTTTAGAAGACATTGACAGTGTCCTCAACACAGGAGAGGTTCCCAATCTTTTTGCAGCAGATGAAAAACAAGAAATTATAGAGGTATCTTTAGAAACTCTCTTTCATTTCAGCTCTCTTTTAATCTACTTGGTCAGTTCAGTGTGAAATGTGGATTTTGGACATTTGCACTTATTTCTGTGACTTCTTTTTGAGACTTTAGATAAATCAACTTAGTAAACTTATGGGGTAGTTTATGCCAACTGCAAGCTTTAATTCTGACCTAGTGCTCTGTTCACAAACACATCAAGTTGTGCATGTAGAGAACTTGCATTGTTATGAATACCCCGTGGCTGTAGTTATTTTTGTAGTGTATTGTGTAGGACAAGATTGTGCATCATAATGTTTTCATTGATCAGTGAAGTGCAAAGAGGTGACATTTTTATTGGAACACATGGTCTACCTTTCTCAATAGACTCTTTCTCTCTGGAGCACTAGAGCATTGTTAGACAGAATTTCATAGTCCTGAAGAGACAAGGTGGGCAAAGGTGCTCCATGACTTTAGGTTCATAAGTAAGGATGTACTCAGGCAAATTAAAAACAAAATTAACTAAAATCAGGCTTGGATTTTCACAATGGCAGTCACAATTTGGGAGGGAGAGGCATCAATCTTTGTATACATCAAGTTGGAAACTTAATGTTAGCAAACAATATTTGGAACTGCATGCTGTGCTGTCTTCCTGTCTCTGTGATGTTTTTACTAAATTAAGTAGGTATGCTTCTAGTTGACTTTCAAAGTGGTTCTTAGTACACACAAAAATGTTCTTTATTACAATCTCTGTATCACTTGATAGATGTTACTACTGGTTTCTCTTGCACTTAAATTATGGCGCATGTTGGATTCATGTATCTTTCAAAGAAGTTAGATTATAATTCTTGTGATCTTTTTCTGTTACTATTTCATTCTTACCAGGTATATAGTGGCAATATTAAAATAATATGGCTCTTTTCCAATTTTGCAGTTTGTGTGAACATATTCAGAGGGTATATTCTGGAACTTGGTAGCTATCCACAATGTGCCAGCTGGAGCAAAGTTGGTTTTTATTCATTTAAACCTGCTCCCTCCAAAGAATTTTTCTTTTACTCTGTTGTTATGATCTACTCTCTGTTGCTCAGAGCAGCAGATGATCATTTCTGGGACACTTTAAAATGCTGAAGGAGTCACAGATAAATAGTGCAATACTGTTCTCAGACAGTATTTATTACTTGTTCTGGTTTTCTACTTTATTTTGCCCATTTCATTTCCACTAAAAAATTTAATTTCCTGGTGGTGCTACCATTAATAGGATTGCTATAGGACTTCAGATGTGCTGAATGAGAATTTATGTAACATTTTTTATTCCTAAGGGTGTTCGTGCAGCAGTTCAGGCTCGTGATAAAGGTGAAGAACTCAGTCCCTTGGCCTTGTATGCCCTTTTTGTGAACTTCTGCAAAGAAAATCTCCACATTGTGGTGGCATTCAGCCCGATTGGAGATGCTTTCCGCAATCGTCTGAGACAGTTTCCCTCACTCATCAACTGCTGTACTATTGACTGGTTCCAGGTATGGGAAAATATTTATATTATTTCCTCAAAAATTTGCTTCAGCTCTCTAACACTTTGTATTTTTAAGTGCCATTAGATTTTCTTTTGTCTTGCAGAAGTACTCCTTGTTTTTCAAAATTTTAAAATTGCATAAGCCTTTTCTATAATATTTTGGGAGCTCTTTGATGTGTGATCTCAACATTTCTACATCCAAATAAAGTTAAATTTTGTTGCTACACATTTCTGAAGTATAAATAGTCTTAGTTTGATGATGGAAATTTGCAATTTTATTACATAATGTGTATATTTTAAAGGACAAGAGAAACCATTTCATTGTGACTGTAAAATTATCCTAATTGTGGCTGCCTATTAAGTAGGTCATCCATTGTAGGAACGATTAGCAAATACAAATCCTGGTGCTTAGCAGTAGATCTTTTATAGCAGAATAAAACTTGGAGAAATAGTATCACTGTAAGCAGTATTGCTCTCAGTAAAGCACAGTTAGCACTATAGCTTGGCTCAGTGCTGATGTCAATTAATTTTTCTGCCAAATGTTGAATAGACACAGAACTGTTTGGATGGAGTGTTTCTGTGTAGCTTTGAGCTAGCATATCAACCAGGAGTTGCCAGAAAAGATTGCATGGGTGGTGACCTTGCTGCCTGAGCTAAACAACCCTTTTATCAATTCATTGTTCTTGAGACACAGCTGGGACTAGTGTCTCATTCTGGTGGTTTGGATGGTAAAACTTGATTTTAGCATCTGAAGACTGCTAACAGTTGGATTTTACAAATTCTTTCTTCCTCACTTCTCCCTCAGCCATGGCCTGAAGATGCCCTTGAACGTGTGGCTAGTAAGTTCCTGGAGACACTTCAGCTCACAGACACTGAGCGTCAGGCAGTTGTACCCATCTGTAAATACTTTCATACTTCAGTTTTGGCACTCTCTGAAAGGTCAGTCTATGGCTTTTGCAAACAATCATAAAGTATTAGGTGACTGAGTTTCAATGCTACTCATTTATATATTAAAATTAACACAACTATTTGCCTTCATAAAAATTATATAAAATCACTGAAGTTGTTAATTCTTATCAAACAGTTACATAACTTTGCTAGTGATAAACTAAAAAATAAATCAAAATTTAAGTTACTCTTTCTTTTTTTTTTACTTTGTAAATAGGTTTTTACAAAGTCTGGGACGCCATAATTATGTTACTCCTACTTCTTATCTTGAGCTTATTGCTGCATTTCAGAAACTTCTTACTGAGAAACGTGACAGTGTAATGAAAGCCAAGAAGAAATATGTGAATGGGCTGGATAAACTAGCTTTTGCTGAGTCACAGGTGAGTTACCACAAATACGGAACTGAAATTAGGAAATGTTTGTCAAATGCAAATCTTTTTTTGGAGAAGTCGGTCAAAAATGTTACTTCAGATTTTGTTTAGCTCAATCTTCAACAGTAAAACTAACAAATGAATTTTGCCTTTTCTTTTCTGCAATCACAGAACTTGTGCTAAAGCCATAGATCTCTAAGCATGTATTGTTAAATAGTGTATGACCAGAGCTGTCATTTCCTTGGTGGTAAACAGGTGACTATAAGTGATCCTAGTTCTAAAAATTAGACATTGTATGTAGGAGAGAAAAATAAGTCTTGGGAATGTTTTGATTTGGAACTGAATGTTACATCCTTCTATCAATAAAGTAGTCATTAGATAAAATCTAGGTCTTAAAGAAATTGCTGGAAATTGTGCTTGACCCTTCTGGAGCCCACCTGATTCTTTTGTATTTGCATAGGTTGGTAGGATGAAAATAGAATTAATTGAGCTGCAGCCCAAACTGGAAGCGGCTAAAGTGGAAAATGCAAGCATGATGAAGGTAGAGTTATACAAATAAAGCTTTGTGGCTTTTATTGTAAACATGTGTCTTATTTCACTGATGTGTGACTTCCAGAAAGTAGGAGTTGAATTGAGGTTTTTGAGCTCACTCCTTGTTTACAGAGGTTTACAGTATTCTGAAACTGGTTTTTTATGTTTATAGCCTTAGAACAGAAATAAAATTTCATTCTTTATATAAAATACATTCTCTGGATATACAGTCATTGCCTGAGCTCCATGCTGCAGGATGTTAGAGGAACTTTGATGCTAATAGTGATTGAATCAGGTTTCCCAAGTTGATTCACAAACATTGTGAAAACCTCAGATAGTTTTTCCATGTGACCAGATATGAGGAAACAAATCAGAACAGTTTTGTGTGGTCTGTCTTTGCAGGCACAGGGATTATATTATTGATTTAAAAAGGATCCTGGGAATTTAGTGGGATTTAAGATCAAAAATCTTGGGTGTTTTGAAAATTCCAGTATATGAAAATGCACACATACTTATCCAGGATGTGACTGTTCCATCACCAAAAAAGCATGATTTAATTGGCATGTTATACACTTGTTTCTGATTGCTAAGTGTTTTTACAGGTACAGTGATATCTCTTCTGCCTCTAAGTAAACTGAATGTCACTTCCCTAGAACTGCAAAGGGAGTTGGATAAAGGCTTGACTTATCCCTGAAAAGAAAATAAATTTCAATAGTCAGTGTTACAGACTATGAAGCTAAAACTCCCTGTGAAAGCTCATCCCTTTTAGTTACAGTGTGATGTGCAAACATGAGGAGCTGCTCCTGAACTTCAAACGTATTTTAAATAGCTTTTTTTGAGAGTAATTTAATATTATGCAGTTTATCTACTGTTAAAACTCCATTTGGATGTTGCAATATGTTGAGAAATCATTCCCTTAACATAAATTGAAATTATGTTAACATATTAAAAATTTCTGTGTTCCCTTTATATTTTACAGTATTCTGTAAGTTCTGTAGTAGATAATTTCAGTTTATTTGATCACTCACGGCACGATATAAATAAAGCCCACTCATGGTTTTTCTTTAGATTATAGAAGTAGAATCTGCAGAAGTAGAAGAAAAAAGAAAAATTGTTAAAGTGGATGAAGAAATTGCTACAGCAAAAGCTGAAGAAGCTCAGGCACTGAAAAATGAATGTGAGAGTGACCTGGCAGAGGCACTACCTGTCATGGAGGCTGCAATTGGTGCTCTTGACACTTTGAAGGCAAGCTGATCTAAATCTCAGCATTTGAAAGTGTTATGTAGCTCTATAATGAAGTAGGAATTTAGAAGAATAAGAGATGACACAAAAGTGTATAAAAAATATTCTGACCTGGAGTTTTTAAAGCATAATTTTATTTAATCATTAGTTTACAGTTTATTAGCATTAATTTAATTTTTTTTCCTCTGCATAGAGGATAGTGGTGGATATTGTTAATCATGATGGTAACATTGTATCATCCCTTCTAAAAGTCCTCTGTTACCACTTATGTTCATTGGTAACAGTGTTATAATTCCTCTTTTTTTCTATCACTTCATCTACTGAGTGCTGAAAAAGATATAATACTTCATATATTTATTTTATTTTTTTTAGCCTTCTGATATAGCAGTTGTCAAAACAATGAAAAATCCTCCATCTGGTGTCAAACTTGTCATGGCTGCTGTCTGTGTCATAAGAGAAAAAAAACCTGAAAGAATTACAGATCCTTCAGGATCTGGAGGCAAGGTAAAACAGCAGATGATAGTCTGAAATAAAAATGTAATTCATGTTCTTTCCAATGCTTATCCAATAAGCAAGATAACCCATGGTCCATTCAAATAGGTAAATACTTATAGCCTCCACCCAGGATTTTACTAAAAACTTTCCAAATTTTTTAACGTGATTTTATTTTTTAATTAAGATTTAATTTGCTTTACACATTTCTTTTGAGTAGATAATGCATAACTTCCCTGTGACACTGTTTACTTTTGGACTAAAGTATGATTGGAAGGAAATGTTTTATCTGACAGACTATCTGCTTTATTGGCCTCTCAGGGAGATACCTGATAATCAGTATTAAATATTCATGAATTTTAATTAAATTAGGTTTGTAATTGTTTGTATGTGTATTTGTTTTAAATCCTGAAAAGGTATTTCCTACTATGTTTTGTAGATTTTGGATTATTGGGGTGTAAGCCAGAAAATGCTTGGCAACATAAATTTCTTAAAGGAATTGAAAGCCTGTTCTGAGAAACCCATTCCGGTAAGGCTTTTTCAGTAATTTTTACCACACACTTTCTTGCAGGGGAAAAAGCAATAAAATGAGAAAATACTTTATTGCAGGCATCATTTGTCCAAATCAATCAGTTTCTTCTGAGCCTGTGTCCTTTTAGCCTCATTTCACATATTCTGTTTTGGGAGTTGCTGGGGTTTTTCAGTGGAACCAATGGACATTTGATCCATGTCCAGTCTTCCTATGCCTTTTTTTTTTTTTTTTTGTTGGTTTTACTAGATCAACCATTCAGCATTATAAACTTCTTTTTATAATTGACTGTCCATTGCTGCCTTTCTTAACATATTTTTCTAATTGTATTATTTTTTATTAAATGAATGAATGATGACAAAATGGGTAATATTTTGTTAATTATTTTGGCAGATATACAATAAATGCAAAAATGCACTAGCTATATAACCTTTCAAATATGATCTTTTCTCCCAAAAGTCTTATTATCCAAGAGTGTGATTCTTGCCCTTGGCTGAATTAATTGGAAGTGGAATATGCTTTGTCCTTGATAGAGTATACTTTGCCCTTTATAAAACTGATCCCCAAAAGTAGGCACAAGCAATTACATTCTGGATTACATTAGGAAAAATGCATTTTTATAGTGTCCCCAATGTTGTGTATTGAGAAAAAGATAGCAAATAATGGAATTGATGTGTTTTGCATAAAGGGCAGTGTAAAGTAAGGCTTCTCTGTGACTGTAATGCTCTTAGAACTTATGGAGCTACCACTTGGAAGATACAGCAAATGCATGATTAGAAAGGGTAAGGACAGGATTAGAATGAAAACAGGAAAAGACTATGAAACATGATAAGAAGATCAAAACAATCAAATGAGCAGTGATTTCTACAACAATTATTATGGAATAGTTCTTTCTTATTTCATTGTGTAGAGAAATGGCAATGAATCAGTTCAGTTTTGAGGTGTCAGCTGTGAAATCTGATGGGCTATAAATGCTTTTCTTACCCAGGAGGCTGTCATGCAGAAAATTCGGACTGAATACCTGACTAATCCAGAGTTTGATCCACAAGTGGTGGCTAAAGCTTCCTCAGCAGCAGAGGGTTTATGCAAATGGATTAAGGGAATGGAAGTCTTTCACAGGGTATCAAAGGTGTGGTTTTGATCCTTGCCCTTTGGTGCTGTAGAATCTTCCTTTGCTCCGTGTATTCACCCTAAGCATTGTAGTTAATAATAAAATTACAAAAATGTACTAAAGCATTTGTGGGTTGGTTGTAATTGAATAGGAGATTGAACCCAAAAAAGAACGTTTAAAAGTGGCAGAGGAGTCCTTGGCAGTGACAATGGAACTGTTGAATCAGAAGAGAGGAGAACTTGCAGAAGTTGAAGGCCGTTTGGCTGCTCTGGAACAAACCTTTGCTGAAAAGACAGAAGAAAAGGCTCGTTTGGAATTCCAGGTTGATCTGTGTGCTAAAAAACTGGAACGTGCAGAGAAGTTGATTGGAGGCCTTGGTGGAGAGAAAACAAGGTCAGTTTAAAGTTCGAATGTCAGATAAAACAACCACTTTAGAAATAGAAATTGAAATCACGTTCTCTAAGCCTTAAATGCTGTGTTTGTGTCTGAGGACTGTAACACTAAAGAATGTCTGGCACCTTGAAATTTTCCTAGTTGTTTTTAGCATAAAAATGTGGGCAGCAACATTGGGAGATTGTAGCAGAAATCTCTTCAAAATGAGAATAGAACACATGAATGAGGTTTTAATATTTTTCACTATTATTACCTAAGATCAACAAAACCAAGTTGATTTTTGACATCAATATCATTAGTGTGGAGGTTTCAGTATGACTTTTTTCTGCTTTTCATAGATGGAATCAAGCTGCATGTGATCTTCAAGAGGAATATGATAATCTGACAGGTGATATTCTGATATCAGCTGGTGTAATAGCATATCTGGGAGCTTTTACTGCTGGATTTCGACAAGAATGTACCAAAGATTGGAGCAAACTGTGCGAGGTTAGAAGGATGTCTTAGAGTTAAATAAGTGTTTTGGGTTTTTGAGACTACAGTAAAAGGCTTCAAAAATCCCTTGTAATTTACCTAATATTAGCCTAGTAAACCTCATAGGATCAATTCTGCTGATCCAATATTTTGTAGATTTGAATTTAATTCAATAATGGATTAATTATGCACTTATAATTTACTCCACAATAGCATATCAGAAACAAGAGACCATCACTGATTTTGTAAGGCTTGATTGTTACTAAAGTAAAATCTCATTGTTTTCTATATTTTGCCTTTAAATAAAATAAATAAATTTAAAATGTAGTTATGTGTAATGTAAAACATTCTATAATTTATGCCATCAAGTGTTTGTATGTTAGATGGTTAATTGTGTGGTTTGCAAAGGGACACTTCCAACATAGGGACCCTAACTCAAACCTAACCCTAACTCTAATCCTAATGGCATATGAATGCCATAATTCATAAATCAAATAAATTAATAAATAATTGACAAATCAAGTGATATGCAAGCACTTAAAAATGCATGAAACAGTAACAAATCGGCACTGTATTGCTGTACTGATTTAATGGAAGATATAATTAGATATTTCCAACTTTTATGTATTTCTTAAGTCATAACTTTATGTAACAAACCTCCCACATTATGAATGTACCAAAAACTGGACAAATCTTACAAAATTTGATGAAAGAATAAATATTTAGTGGGAAAATGTAGTTAATTATCAAAATTATAATTTTATTTTCCCCAGGATTTTTACTTATACGTGACCTATTTCAGTTTCTTAAAACAAAATGCATATTGTATTTTTGGCTTGAATTGGTATTTAATAAAGATATAAAGAAACCCAGAATAAAGAAAAACATTTCTTTTGTTGGGTTTTCCCTCTTCTTTTTCAGGAGAAAGAAATCCCTTGTTCTGAGAACTTCTCTTTGAGCAAGAATCTTGGTGACCCAGTAAAAATAAGAGCCTGGAATATTGCTGGTTTGCCAACTGATGTATTTTCTGTAGACAATGGGGTCATTGTTGACAATTCAAGACGTTGGTAGGTGACAAAAAGGTTTCATTTCAAATCCAAGCAAGTTCCCACTTAAAAAAAGATAATATATCTAGAAATAGTGTAGCTTCTGTAGAGCAATATAATTTAAAAAGAAGTGGAATCTTTATATTCCGGGTGGAGGTAGAATAATATTTTACAATAATTCTGTATTCTGGTTATTTTGTGAAGATTGTTAAAATTTTTTGCAACTTTTACAGCTATTTCTGCTATTACTTTTCAAATTATTGTAAAACACCTATGCATCCATTATTCACTGATATCTTAAAATAACAAAATTAAATTGTATCACTTCTTCTCGACAGTCTAATACAGAAACATGTAAAATGGTTTACAATTTTGGAATATACCTGCAAGCACTGAGGAAACTGTCCTGTGTTTTCTAGGCCATTAATGATTGATCCTCAAGGTCAAGCAAATAAATGGATCAAGAATTTTGAGAAGGACAACCGTCTGAATGTTATCAAGATCAGTGACACGGACTACATGAGGACTGTGGAGAACTGCATTCAGTTTGGGACTCCACTGCTGCTCGAAAATGTTGGGGAAGAATTAGACCCATCTCTTGAACCTTTGCTGCTTAAACAGACATTTAAACAAGGTACAGCAGAATTAATTTAGAACCCTGAAAGAGAGGACATTAATGTTCAGTTTCTAGTCTCTGGCACCACCTGATGTTTTTCATATTGCTCTCTTCTTGCCTTAATTCTGCCTCTGGTAAGAGAAGGGTAATTGCACAGCAGCCTGAAGTTTTGCTTTTTAATAAATGTTATTCCTGCCTATCATGAAAATGGTTTTATGTGAAAACCTTTACCAGATCACTATAGGGGACTAAAGAAGTTCTGTGAAGGAAACATTGTCAGTGAAATTGTTTGGCTTGTTCATTTTCATATTTTTTTGTCAAATGATAATATTTGCTAAATTTTGCACAAATAAAACAAATAAAGTTGTCAAGACATTTTGCTTAAGGCATAGTTTTCACTGTACTTAGCAAGTAGCTAGAAATTTGGTTTTCTGCTTTTCCTCCTGTTAGATGACAAAAAAGTGCACATAAAGAAAAATTTTTTTTCCCCTTCCTTCTTACCTAGTTTGTCTTTATTGGTTTTCATGGTCAGAATTAAAAACAAAAGGAAAGTAAAGCTCAAACACTTTTTTTTTCTTTGTGGTTTCCTCTTTCAGACAAGTAATTCAATGAAAGAATAGTCTCTAAGAATAGAATATTTGGGAATAATTCCACAGCTCTCTGTTGCCATCTCTAGTTTTTGTATAAGCAAATTGGAAGCACAGTGGTGATAGGATTGACTTGATTTCATCTGCTGAGAGTGATAAATGGCCTCATTGAAGTCTGTGAGAATTTTTCACACTATCAGATATATTTACTAAATTTACTTCTCTGGAAATTTGTCATTGATGAGAAGTTTGCCTTTATTTAATGACAGAAGATTTTTTTTCTATGAATAAATTTTCTTACTGTTTCTCTTCTTAACTTCAGGAGGTATGGATTGTATCAGGCTCGGTGAGAGCATTATTGAGTATTCCAGTGATTTCAAGTTTTTTATTACCACAAAACTAAGAAATCCACACTATATGCCTGAACTTGCTACAAAAGTTTTATTACTCAATTTTATGATCACACCAGAGGGACTTGAAGACCAGCTGCTAGGTATTGTTGTAGCAGAAGAGAGGTAAGTCTCTCTTTGTGGTAAACAGCCATAAAAGGTTTTTATGGCATAATTCCCACGAAAGAGAAATTAATTTACTGTGTAGAAGAATGGATGTTACATGGTATAAAGTTTGCTCAGTAACAGCTTTAAATTAAAATTTAATTATTAAAAAAAAAAAATTGTTAGGGGTAAGTGTCCACAAGTTAATTAAAATAGCAGATGTGAAATCATTGTTTTTCATGGCAATTTTCTCCTGAAATATTCCTTGAATGTTAGAAAACTTTGTAAATATTATTTGAATCATTACTGTTATTTTTTCAGTGTGACAAAGCATAGACAAAGGCGTAGAGGGTATCATTTTAATTTTGTATTAAATAAATGCAAAGTACCTCTGAAACTGATTATGGATCATATCTGAGCCCTCACAGAGGCACAGAAAACAGTATCTGGGTTGGGCAGGCATGTCTGTGTACCTGGGGTAAACTGTGTGCTAACAGAAGTGTTTCCAGCAGTAAACTGGCTCTGTGTATCACTTGGTGGGTTTTTTTCAGGCAGCAGCAATACAGTAAGAGAAAAGTAGGATGCACTGCCATTTTCAAAATGCTAAGATGTTAAAGATTAGGCCATCATTTCCAAATACTGAGTAGAAGTAATGCGAAGAAATCTATACTCCCCAGTATAAATAGATGTTAATAACAAAAAACCTCCTTGAACTGAAAAGAATATTCACAAATAACTTCCTGTAGGAAGAGGGAGTAATTTTCATGGGCTTTTTTTGCAGCTAGTACAAGATGAGCATTGACTGATTTTGGTTTTTGTGGTTTTCTTCCTTAGGCCAGATTTAGAAGAGGAAAGAAATGCTCTCATTGTTCAGTCCGCAGCCAATAAAAAGAATCTACAAGAAATTGAGAAGAAAATTTTAGAAACTTTAGAGTCATCTGAAGGTGATATTCTGGAAGATGAGACTGCCATCCAGATCTTGGATTCTGCCAAAGTCATGGCTAATGAGATCACCAGAAAACAGCAGGTAAGGAGTGTGCATGTGTGCTTCCCTCAATAATACTGAGAAATTAAATGCTAAAATTTGCAGCCAGCAGAAGGTCTCTGATTTGAATGCATAGCACAAGGATCAAATTCTGTGCTAGTGAAATGGAAAAAGAAATGAAATTGGATTTGTTCTAGAATCTTCACTGGCAGTTTATTCAGTCTGTAAAATGTTTTAAAGTGTGTGTGTCTGTAGTGCAGGTAAATAGATCAGGCAGTGCTGGGGTAGGGCCAAGTGCTCATTTCACCTACTGGGGTGGTGCCTTCTGGAGCAGAAAAGTTACAGCGTTACTCTGGTGCTGCAGTGCTGTATGGCACTATTTTGGAAATGCTATTAAGTAGTAATATTTTCGTAGAACATGAAGAGTATTAAGCCTATTAGGAGCTGTTGTTTCTCCCCTGCTGCTGGTGTGCAGATTGCAGAGAAGACGGAGCTGAAGATCGCGGAGTCGCGGGAGGCGTACCGGCCCGTGGCGCAGCACTCGGCCGTGCTCTTCTTCAGCATCGCTGACCTGGCCAACATCGACCCCATGTACCAGTACTCCCTCAGCTGGTTTGTCAGCCTCTACATCAGCTCCATTCACGACAGGTAAAGAGGGGCTGTCTGCAGAGAATAAGGGGGTTTCATTCTCTTGTTATCAATAGTTTTCTCCATTTGGAAACAGTTTGCCTCATTAAATGCAGGATTTTGAAGGAAAATAGGGTTTATTAATGAATTAATTTATCATTTTAGTTACTGTTAAAACAAATTATGAACTGTAAGGATGTGTTATATTTAAGTATTTCAAAAATGTGACTTAGTGTGAAATCAGGTTCTGAAATAGGCTCCATTTTGATGACTGAGTGCCACCACTGAACTGTGGCAAGTTGATTTCAGCTTATTATTTTACTTGGGACTTCGAAAAGTGCTACAATCTTTTAAAAATACAGGGAGTATAGTTGAAATTTTGGGGAAACTGCCACCTAAGTCCCTTCTGGAGCCTGTGGATCTGATATAAATCCTCCACAACCCTAAATAGATGAGATTTCTTAATGGATTGTATATTTTATTCAATTTGAAGTCTCAGTTTATCACTTCTTTTCTTTTTAGTAATAAATCCAAAGTTTTGAAGAAGCGACTTCAGTATCTAAATGACCACTTCACCTACAATCTGTACTGCCAAGTCTGTCGTTCACTGTTTGAAACAGACAAGCTGCTCTTCTCATTTCTATTGTGCTGTAATCTGCTCCTGTAAGTTCATTTTTGTGAAGTCTCTTATTAACAGAAACTAGTGATTTTATCCTGGAAGCAGGTACTGATGAGATGGAATGTTCTTGTGCACATAATAATGCCTTTGGAGTAAGGTCATAAACACTCTGGGCTTTCTAAGATGTGTAATAAAAAACGGAAGAGTGTGTGAGTGCATGTATCACTACTACAGGACTTGTTATGAAAAAAAAGTGTGCCCATTTGTCAATGGTTTTGTGAATGATAAATCTGTCTTTAAAGGATCTGGGTAGTGTTACATACATTTTGACATTATTTATGTCAAAAATAATTTCTGTTATTTAAGAAGACATTTTTGAAAGGAAACTTAGGCAGTAATGTGTAATGCCAACAACTTCCAGGTCTTTGTCTTTAATTTTTTCTCTTCTCTTTCTGTTACCCTTTTGCATTTACATATCATGTGATCTCAGATGCTGTCTTCTCCTTTCCACCAGCTTTTTAGTTTTCTTTTCCTAATTTTGTGTGAATAAATTATGAAAGGAATAATATGTTCAAAATTGCGCAACCATAATGTGCATACTTAATTAATTGTAGTGTCTGCTCATCTCTACATGCATGTTCTTCCTGGGCCAATCTGTAAGGGTACTGTAATCGTAGAACACATTATTTTCTGCATAGCCTTTAAAAACCAGGAATAATTGCACTTTAAAAAAAAAAAAGAAAGGCAGATATTAGGAATAAGTTCTTCACCAAAAGCATTGTCAAGCACTGGAACAGGCTGCTCAGGGCAGTGTAGAATCATCATCCCCGGAGGCATTTAAAACCTGTATAGATGAGGCAGTGAGGGATAGGGGTTAGTGATAGCTTGGCAGTGCTGGGTTAATGGTTGGACTTGATCTTAAAGGTCTTTTCCAGCCTAAACAGTTCATTGATTCTAAGATTTACCTCTTGAAACCCTTACTTTAGTATTAATCAGACATTTTCACCATGAAATTTTTAATAATATAGCATATTGAGATCTGATCTCAGCTCTTACTGAAGCAGAAGCATTCCTAAAGGACAGTGAAATGTAATTAGTTTAAAACCACTGTTTATAATATGTAAAATTATATCTCAATTACTGTTTGTTGTTTTTTTATTTACATATATAGGGCTAATAAAGAAATAGAACATCAAGAGTTTATGTTCTTACTAACTGGAGGTGTGGGTCTCAAGAATGAGCACAAGAATCCAGATCCATCTTGGCTATCAGATAAGAGCTGGGATGAATTATGTCGTGCCAGTGAATTCCCAGCTTTGGAAAGGCTGAGGTATGGTAAAATACTGATGGGAATTGGCCTGAATTGGTTTTGTCCAATGCATACATAACGTGCTGAAAGAAATGTTTGCTGTGTTTTCCAAATCAGTGCCAGAATGCAAATGGGGTGAAACCAGCCCCATTTTTTCATTTCATGTTTGCATCACTTACTCCAATTAGTCAGATCACTAGTTATAATATTACATAATTAAACGATTTGTTCTAAATTATTTGATGTGTTGCCTGAAGGAACTTTTCTTCTGAAGTGTCTTCATAGTAGAGAAACAATGTTTTAAGGGTTCAGTGAAAGCCAGAGATAGTAGATGTAGCAGAATTCCACTGCAGTTCTGGGGAAGGAGTTTTTCTAGTAAACTCAATTCTCCTGAACTCAGTACAATTTCACCCTGGTTTAAGTAGAATTTAACACTAAATTCTGGAGACAACATGGCTGTACAAGACTTCTATAAATTAGCTGACTGAGTGCAAATATTTGGAGTGTTTTGATCTGAATGCAGTAACACTGCTTTCTTAGAAGTTCTTTGAGGTTGTTTTGTGTTTCAGCCCCTTTGGAGTTTAAGTAGCAATGTGGATGATGATCTGGCCTTCAAAGAATCTGAGAGTTGTCCCATTGCCAAGGACATACTCTGCATGTTGTGTGAAGGAAGATAGGTTTCGTAGTTGAATTTCCTGGTAATTTTCTCCAGTTAAAGTGTGGTGTTTTCCTGAACTAGTGGAGGCAGAAAATTCACCCGGACCTATGAAGGTGCAAGCAGTGCTGGCTGGAAGAACAGACTGAACTTATTGTCATCTTGGAACCTTTCAGGTGGAATCTCTCCTCAGCAGCATGGTGGAAAGAGATTTTTCACCATTCAGCATGGAGAAACTCAACTGTAGGATTATTTTCTGATGTAGATATGAAGTGTCTTAAATGACAATGCAATGTAATTTGCCTTTGATAAACATTAAAAAAAAGACTCCAGGTATTTATAGTACTTGTGGTTTTTTTTTCTCTAGGAGTCATGTCTCTGAAAATATAAGTGAATGGCAAAAAATGTATGATAGCAAAGAGCCTCACAACTTTCCATTGCCAGAAGAGTTTAATAATACATTAACTGAATTACAGAAGATGATAGTTCTTCGGTGCTTAAGACCAGACAAGGTAAAATGATCTGTTATAGAGTGTTTGTAGACTGTGCCATACCTTGTAGCATAGTTTTCCCTGCCTGTTGCAGTAATTAATTTGTTCTTCATCATATTTATTAAGAAAGTAAATGCTGTTCTTATTTTTCAAGTGACCAATACAAACACCTAAAGCATCAGCTGAAATCTTTCTTTCTGATGTGATTTAATTTATCTTTTGGAGGATTCTCATTGCTCTAGCTCATATGAAATATTTTTTCATGCCTAGGCTGTTTCCTGGTGCACTCAACATACTCAAGAACAGGACATAATAGCCTGAAAAAAATACACAGGTTATGTAATACCATGTGCTTTCATGCAAATGATATTTAAGGCAAAAAGAGATAAAATGTGTTGATTTGAATGACCAAGATGAACTTTCAGCAAATTCTGCCTTTGGTGCTCTTACCAAATTGTATTGCATTTTCTTTAGGAACTATCAATGTTAGAATTTAAGGCATATGAAAATTGCACCCTTGAATTAATTAAAAATAATTACATTAATATATCCTAAGGGAGAATGTGCTTGTCCTCTGCTTCAGGAAAAGCAGGTCTTAATATTATTTAATATTATTTATTCAAGGTATGTTATTCTTAATTTTCTAAAAACATTATTATTCTCCTTGTAAGGAAAAAATAAGGAGGGATCTGTCAACAAGAGGTGAAATATTTGCCTTTGGATCACTCTGCAAAACTGGTCTCAAATCTCTGCAAATCAGAGAAGTGTCTGCAGGCTTGGGAATTTGGCATAAAAGACATTGTCAGATCTGCAGTTATGTCTATGCTAATGGTTTGTATTTGCTTTTTTTTACCAGATTGGTCCTGCTATAACAACATTTGTTACTGAAAAACTGGGGAAGAAATTTGTAGAGCCACCACCTTTTGATCTAGCAAAAAGTTACTTAGATTCAACTGCTACAGTCCCTTTAATATTTGTGCTATCTCCAGGAGCAGATCCCATGTCTAGTAAGTATACACAGAAAGTAGGGATCTCAAATTCCCTTCAATACACAGTGAGGATTATTTTCCATTTTCTGCAAGTAGATTTGAGTGCATTGTGTCAGACTGGTAGAATTTTGTGCCCCTTAAAAATGCTAATTTGTATGTACATGTAAACAGAATAGTAATAGAAGTTTTTTATTATTTTTTTTTCTGACATAATTTCTCTTTAATATATGAGTGCTAAAATCTTATGCTTTCTGTTCAAGGCCTTATGAAATTGGCAAATGACAGAGAGATGGTAGGAGATAAGTTTCAGTCCATCTCATTAGGACAAGGACAAGGACCAATAGCTACAAAAATGATTCAAACGGGAATGGAAGAAGGAACATGGGTTTGCTTACAAAATTGTCATTTAGCTGTCTCCTGGATGCCAATGCTGGAGAAAATATGTGAGGAGCTTGACAGTGAAACATGTCACCCAGAATTCAGACTTTGGCTTACAAGTTACCCTTCACCAAAGGTATATGCATGGCCCTACAATCTCTGTTTAGGGAAAGGGAAAGTTGATGGCATTTTTAGGGAATTTTTGTATACCTGAATGAGCTGATAATACAAAACTTCTGTGAAATGCAATGAGCCTTTGAAGAGATAATTTACCCAAGAAAGGACTTTTAAAAAATAATTATAAACATGATAATATAAAGCTTCCTTTGTAATATTTTGATGCTGTGATGTGCAATATTTTGTGTACTACTCAATGAAACTCCAATCTGTCAGCATATATGATTAAGAAGGTATTTTTGCTCTCATATAAATTAAAAAATTAGTCTTGCATTTTATCTGTGAAGTGTTGAATACCAAGAAAACATGTTAATATGCAGATTTGTTATTTACAGCAGAGTCTTACTTTCTTGATGCTTTGGAGAATTTTTTATAAGCTCTTGACCTTTAAAATGTAATTTCTTGCAGACAGTTGTTAATGTAAAAAGCACAGAATAATAGTATATTGTTAATATAGAATCTCTTCCACACTTTCTGAATGCAGTTTTGCTATTTTTTATTTCTAGTTTCCAGTAACCATTCTGCAGAATGGTGTGAAGATGACAAATGAGCCTCCTACTGGTCTCCGGTTAAACCTACTTCAGTCATTTCTTTCTGATCCTATTTCTGATCCTGAATTCTTTGCTGGATGCCCTGGAAAGGAGCTGGTAATGTGCCTGTCTCTTGAGAAGCTTTTGTATTTTGGGGGTTTTTTTATCCACAGATATATTGATTTCTGTCTAGTGAACAATTACAAGATAAAATTTTTACTGTGGTTGTGAATTTAGGTTTTACAGTGATAAAGATAATTAAGAATTACCTCTGCCAGGTAATTTCATATAGCAATATTTTAAATGGTTTCTTAGGCTTTATTAAATCACTTACATGCTACACACATGTAGTACACAATGTACATGGACTCTGAACATTGATTAGACAGGCATGTCTGTTGTTATTGAGATGATCAGCACTGAGGAGACCTTTTCTTGCTACCAGGGACCAAGTTCTGCAGTGCCCATATATCTTATTGGTACCTGGTGAACAACTTAGCTAATCATTACCTGTGAAGGAAGTGAAAAACAGTGGGATCAGAGATATGAGTTATCAACATACATAGCTGTGACTGCACCTAAGGACTTGCTTTAAAAAGGCATTTGTATTTTTTGTTTATCTAATGAACCTTAAAAATAAATATCTGGTGCAATTGGAATTCTTATGAAGTCAGCTGCCCTATACATTAAAGAATGTCATGGTACTTGAGGAACTGGCTAAATGTGCTTGCATATGTGACACTGTGTTGCACTTGTTCCCTGGGCAAAACCCACAAGGTACTTAATGGTGGCCTGGATTTACACCTGGGTGGAGAGTGGTAATCCAAGGATGCTCACTACACAGGTTGCAGTCTACCATGAACTTACAGACTAGTTAATAATGCATTTTTCTTTTGCTTTTCTCAAAGGTATGGGAGAAACTACTCTTTGGAGTTTGTTTCTTCCATGCTCTTGTTCAGGAGAGAAGGAAGTTTGGGCCCCTTGGTTGGAATATACCCTATGGATTTAATGAATCTGACTTGAGAATCAGTATCAGACAGCTGCAGGTAAAATCATTGATTATCTCCTGAACTCTGATCTTGTAAAACACAGCTGGGAGTCACAAGGAGCAGTACACTGAAGTTACCTCAAATGTTTATAGATATTCAGGACTTCAGCTGTAAGGGCAAGGGATATCAATCATAAATAATTTCAAAATTACAAATTACATAAAAAGTTTCGATTCCTACAGACATATGGAATATAATGAATATATATGAGTATCATAAAAGTTAAATTTGTCATGTACAAGAGCTCACTGTTCTTGAGGTAGCACATGTCAATGACAGTCACCTATTAGGGTGGATAGTAGGAGGACATTTTGTTTACATGTATACTGGTAGTTAACAGAACCTCAGACTATTCTCCTTCCCCAAAATGAGATGGTGAATACTACTCGACCTTGAGCCTTTTATAGGCACTCTTCATAAAAGTCAGGAGAATTAAAACTGAATTACAGAAGTTGAGGCTGAAGATTCCACGAAGTTACCAAGAAGTTAATGAATGAGATTGGAGGAAGATTAAAAGATAAATTAAAAGATAAACACATGTTTATTTCTGATTCAGAAAAGTGCCCATCTGAACTGGAGAAACCATCCACTTGTAAATAATTGAAGAATGACTTGGATGAATAGGTAATTTTGATATTCATAAGAGGCTTTTGCTCTTAACTCATCTTGATTTTAAACAATAATTTTTACCTGAAAATACGATTTCAGAATTTGGGTTTCCAGCACCTAGGAAGAAAACTCCATAAACTGCAGCTTACACATGCTATAGCTTCCAGCCTTTTAGTCTGTTGGGTCACACTGTTGTTTAGCAGATACTGCAAGTCTCTAAAGTGCTCTTATTTCTGTTTCAGCTCTTCATCAATGAGTACAGCCATGTTCCCTTTGAAGCTGTCTCTTACCTGACTGGTGAGTGTAACTATGGAGGTCGAGTGACAGATGACTGGGACAGACGTTTGCTGCTGACAATGCTGGATGACTTCTATAACCCAGACATCATCGAAAACCCTCGGTACACTTTTTCTCCCAGTGGCAACTACTATGCTCCACCCAAAGGCACATATGAGGAGTACATTGAGTTTATTAAGGTAAAAAGTAGCAACAAGACTTTGCACTGTTACAATGATGGGCTAAGAAAGCAATCCTGAAAGGCTTAAAGAGGTAGTTTTGCAGCACAATTAATTGTGTGCTCAGGTTCTTGCCAGCATCCTTGTATGATCCTTGCCACGATTTCAAATGTTTTGGAGAGGGAATCAGTAAGTAGATAGGGGGATGTGTAATATAGATAATGGAGAATTCTTTGGAAATTCCTTTCTGTGGGTGAGGTGGTGGCTCTATCACCAGTAATTCTGTCTGCAAGTACCTGCCACTAAGGGCCTTACTCACCTGCAGTTTAGTCAGTGGTAGTTTTTCACTTGACTTCTTAAAGAAACTTAGGATAAGATTCCTCCTGCTTTATGTCACCAAGACATTTTTTTTTTATTTTGTCCTAGAATCTTCCCTTTACTCAGCACCCAGAGGTGTTTGGCTTGCATGAAAATGTGGATATTGCAAAAGATCTTCAGCAAACTAAGACCCTCTTTGAATCTTTGATTTTAACACAAGGAGGAGGTTCTCAGGGAACTTCTGGGGGTGGTGACAGCACTCTTTATGCAATTGCAGATGATATTCTTAGCAAGGTACTGTACTATACTAATTACTTCAATTTATCTTTTTACAAAGCAGAAATTCCTTAACTAGAATCTTCAGTGTAAAGTAGATTTCATGTTGAAAGAAAAGCATTTTGAAAGGAACTTAGTGCAATGTGAAAGTAAGAACTTGTGTGGCTGTAACAGACCACAGCTATATTTCAGTTGAAAGAAATTTTATTAGATTTATTAAATAGGCAGAAGACAGTAGAAAGAGAGAAAGCAGAACAAAGAGAACTTGAAAGAACAGTTGATTCATTCACATGAACAAATTTAAAAGTAATAAATAGAAACATACTAATAAATTTTCATTATATTAAAAATTCCAGGTTTGGAACATTAAAATCCAACAAATTTTTATTTAGATTGAACTACTGAATCCTGTATTGCTAAGATACTAATCAGAAAGTTTAGTGGTTTCTGTTGCTCTGCAAATTTTCACATTTGCACACCTTTACTGGAAAATCATAATGATATATGGAATGATTTCCAAATGTGTTGTCATTTACAGCTTCCAAAGGATTTTGACATTGAAAGTTGCCTAACAAAATATCCTGTGAGATATGAAGAAAGTATGAACACTGTGCTGGTGCAAGAAATGGAAAGATTTAACCAGTAAGAATGTTCTATTTTATGAAATTTACCAGAAATCATTCCTTTAGCAGAAAAATATTTCTTGCAAATCATATTCTGTAAGCCCTGTTAAGTGTGAAATATCTTTTTTTGTTCTAATTGCCTGCAGTGATACCTGCAGTCCAAACACCCTTGCTCCTTGTGGAGAGTCAGAGTGTAGGATAGATGTCAGGAAAAATAATAGGCAAGATGTCAGGCAAAATTAACTGAAAGAGAAAAGAAGGGAATATGAGAAAGTACTGAGAAAAGAGAATTCAAACAATATATAGATATATTTTTTTAACTTCACTTTCTCTTTCACCATCATTACCTTAATTTTATTTTGTTTTCCTCATATTTCTGACCTGTTTCTAAAGGAATTAGAAATTCTGGATGCACAGTTATAGTTTATGAAACTATATCTGGATGCACAGTTATAGTTTATGAAATGTTTTCTGTAATGGAGATATTTTATTTCTTAATTTTCTCTTGTGCTTCTGTTTGAATTTTTCCCCCTTTTTCCAATGCTTTTTTTCCCCTATGCCTAATTTTCACAGTTATTCTTCTAAAACTACAAACCTAGAATTGAATTTATTTTTCTCCTTGGGTCCTCAATCTTTTTTTTTGACATTGTTTCCTAATTTTCTTTTTTATCTTCACCTGCCTGTCCATTCCTTCTTTCTGGTTTTTCTCTGTCTTCCTTCTTTTCTATTTTTCTCTTCATGTCTCCTGCTTAATATTCTCCCAAATGCTCTCTGGCCTTAGTCTCCAAGTTATCCTTATTGCACACCCTCTTCTTTTGAAATCTAAACCTTTTTCCTTCGTCTATAATATAGTGGATACATTTGGAGTTTCAAATTTATCCTCTTGCAAAAAAAATCAGGATATTGGACATAACAAAAGAATTTATTACTGTTCCTTGTCTTAAATAAATCTGCACTAATGCACAAATCCGTGACTTTACTGACATGGCTTATTGTGCAGATATCTATATAGATATATAGATTTAAAAAGCTATAAATGTTCTAGAGATGCCTCCATAATCCACTTATTTTACTTTTTTTCCAATGACATAGTCATGTTTAATATATCATACAGAATGTGAGAAAATTGTTTATTTTTTAATTCTAGTTTAATCCGAACTATTCGCATTACACTCATTAACCTGAAGAAAGCCATTAAAGGACTGGTTGTTATGGATGCTGACCTGGAGGCTCTGTCTGGCAGTCTCCTTATTGGAAAAGTTCCTGAGAAGTGGGCACAGCATTCATACCCAAGTCTAAAACCATTAGGGAGCTACATTGTTGATTTGCTAGCAAGGCTGAAGTTTTTACAGGTAATGTACAAGTGGCAGTGCTGCCAATTGTTCAATCTACTTTTCCATATAATTTGCCTTTATTAGGAAAGGTGTGATAGGCTTTGTTTAGATTTTCTGAGTACAATTATGTAGAAAATAGTCAAAGAGTATGGGATTCTCTGTGGTTGTTCAATGTATTGCTTTCCTCTCTCCAGGATTGGTATGAATTAGGGAAGCCTGCTGTGTTTTGGCTATCAGGATTCTATTTTACTCAAGCTTTCCTAACTGGAGCCATGCAAAACTATGCCAGGAAGCACAAGATTCCTATTGACCTTCTAGGATATGAATTTGAGGTATGGATAAACAAGAAATTAATATTTTATTATTTTGAGTCCTGATGTTGTGGTAAGATGTAGTAAATTAATCCTAACTGGAAGGCTCATTTTGCAACTGACTGCAGTCTGAAGATGTATATTTGGTCAGACTGGCAGGCTAAATAACCTCTGTAGAAGAGGTATTCTCAAAGTGGTTAAAAGCAATTCTATCACTGGACCCAGAACTCCACTCAAGAAAACTGCCTATCCAGTATATATTTTTCTGTGTGATTTCTGTGTCATTTTGTAACCTACAAGAAAGGTAATTAACAAACCCAGACAAGTCTGCTGTCTCTACAGATATATATAAAAGTAGCATTGAATAGGAGGGGTTACTATATTATTTTCAGTTTGGTTTGGTCTAAAAACTGGCATAATAGCTCAAAAAGCAGAAAGCTGTGAGAGTTTAATGACTTGGAACACTTATTTTCTGCAGGTTATTCCTCAGGACACTGCTGATACTGCACCAGAGGACGGTGTTTACATCCACGGATTATTTTTAGATGGAGCTCGCTGGGACAGGACCAAGTCAGTAGCCAAATGTTTTACTCTGGTTCTGGAAAGCTTTTTTCAGGGCTCAAGCAAGACTGGTTTAAATAATTTAAGTGATACTTTCATATTATTGATATAATACACCAAATTAAGTACCTTTCATGCATGGAAAATGGGGAAATAAACAAAGTAACAACCAAAAAACACACACCCCCCCCAAACCCCTCAAGCCACAAACAATTACTTTATTGCTGTCTCTCTCCAGGGGAATGCTAACTGAGCAGTATCCCAAGGTGCTCTTTGATGCCATGCCAATCATTTGGATAAAGCCAAGTGAGTATGATTTCTCTGATATGTGAGATATTCAATGAGAAATTGAAACAGTGGTTTCCTTTTTTACTGAAGATTACTGAGGAGAACTTTTCACAGATTTACAGAAACTGAGTGGTTTGTCTCATATGATTTAGCAGGGTTTGCTCAGGTTGTTTTTAGCTCTGTGATAGCTGTCTTTCCTACTAGTAAGGTAATTTTCACAACTCTTGTTTTCTTTGGTGGAGAGGAATACGTCCCTGTTTTTATTTATGCACAAAAACAGGACTTACTACTGCAACTTCTGCAACTTAAGTGTTAGCAAATAGGCAGTATTAAAATTTGCCACTTTCTCTGCTTGTGCTTTCTCTTGAGGTTGGATGAATTTATTCAGACCTGTACAACTTTATGCTTTGCACAAGTTCCATGCAAGCAGTCTGGGCATACAAAGTGTTCCTGCAGAGTTCTGTCCTTGGTTCTCAGATGACTTGAATTGCAGTTAGGTTCTCTGGCAACTAGACAAGAATTCTTGTAGAGCTGTGAAAAACTCATGTATAAGCTATGTATTAACTAGGTAACTATTCAGATTTTAATGTGTCTTTGAGTATTACAAAGCTGGTAGAAACACAGGAGAGCATCAAGTCCTGAAAATACATTTTAGCTAAATTAGTTGGGTTTAAGAACAAAACAAACCACTTAAGAAAACACAAGAAGAAAAAGCCAGATAATTTTATTCTGTTGCTCACAAAACAATTTTGCATTTTTATTGCCCTTTAAAGATGTTACTGTAAATACTTAACATTTGCATGTAGATTATGCTCCTCCCAATAGATCTACTGAACGTAATGCATTATTTTTGGTTTTTTTGAAGATGTAAAGTCAGACATAAAGAAGTCCAATGCCTATGTTTGCCCACTGTACAAGACGAGCGAGCGCAAAGGGGTCCTGTCCACAACTGGGCACTCCACGAACTTCGTCATCGCGCTGAGGCTCAACACGGACCAGCCCGTGCAGCACTGGATCAAGAGAGGGGTGGCCCTGCTGTGCCAGCTGGATGACTGATGGCACAGTCACAGCCAGCCTGCACAACCCTCTGCTCTCTGCTGGCTTACAGCGCAGGTGGAACTTAGTGTGGGAAAGAACCATCTGGAGGTTGTATTGTGAGAGGGCGTACAAATACTTTCTGGCCCTCAAGCTTTTGTATTATGAATTTTTATTATTATGATGATGATGACCGTCTTTACAATCTGTAAACAATACAACTAGGATTTTAGCCCTTGGTGATATTATTAAAATGTGAACATCTCTTTTGTGCATTAGTTGAATATCACAAAATATATTTTCATGGAAAATGAGAGTAGTCTGCACTTTCTGAGACAAATATTTTAGGTAATAAACTTGATTCTGCACTTTTTTTTCCTTTAAAAATAATTAAAAAGCATTATTCAAGCATTCTTTCTATGCCTCATCTAGCAAAGAATTGTTTCCACCTTGCATTCAGATACAGCCATCATCTCTTCTGTGTATGGATCCCTCCAAAAATACAGTAGGAATAACTGAGCACATAAAGGTCTTGCTCCATTCTACCATCACTATTACAACTGGGCATCTGTGTCCCTGCTTATTGGGTGTTGAGCCAGTGGAAGTCTGTCTTTCTGAAACTGCTTTTCCCTTTAAAAATTCTATTTCTCAATTGCTTTTTTATTTATATTAATATGAATTATGATTAAACAGTGAGGAACATGTAATTTCTTTTTTTTTTTAATTCAGAAAAAAAAAGAAGTGGTTTTGCTTGATTAATTGCTTGGTTTTGTTTTATTGTTTCAAGGGGTTTTTTTCTGCTGTCTCACTCTTAAGCAAGCTCCTAAGACCACCTTTAGTTTGCTCTTCTAGGACAGCACTAAAGAATTTTCTTTTTACAGTGTAACACTTTCTGCTATAGGTCTGAAGTTCCAAAACTCAAAAGTATTTTTACAAGGAAACTGGACTTTTAATTCCTTCTTTTGTTGGCACCTCTTACCAGGTCAGATTATTAAACATAACTGACGTGTGTGAAAGAAACGTGGAGAAAGTCCCAGAGTATCTTATGATAGGGTATTTATAGTGAGCTATTCATGGACATGGGCTCTGCAGAGATTGTTTACAATCCTGAAAATGTCACTTTCAACTCAATAATCGCTTCTTCAAAGGCAGAGATTTTCCCTCTTTCAGAAGGTGAGGAAACACAGTATATTTTCTCAATTCATAGGAAAATTAGTAGTATGTTTAGGAAAAAAAGTAGTTTATGTACTCATTGAGCCACAGTAAAATCAATTACTAACAGTTTCTTGCTGTATATGTGTTAATATATTTTTCTTTTTTGCTATATGTGCAAGGCCTTACAATCACACATTAGGTGGACCAGGTAACAAATTAAATTATACAGATTTGCTATGAATTGCTGCTGTCAAACTTTAAGATATTTCTAGAATTAGTCCAAGCTTTGTAGTTGGCTTGTTGACAACTTCCTTAAATTTCCTGTACTCATTCATTTTGCCAAGTTGTTTATTAGCTTTCAATTTTATTTATTTATTTTATTTTACCTTGCCCTGTAGTTTTGTTTTGTTTTGTTTTTTCAGGCCAGCTCTCTTGAAAGACAGAAGTGGAAATTTTGATAAGGTAAAACACAAGAGAGGTTTGAGCCTAACAGAGCAGCTGAGATCTTGAATCTGCCAAGAACAGCGTGACTGCTTAATCATATAACAGTGTAGTCATTTATTTTAAACTGTGTTTCATTTCTCTTGATCCTGACACGGTGTTTGCTGTTTCTATTGTTCCAGATCTAACCTGAAGATTTAATATCTGCCTCTAGTTAAAAAAGCAGTGTTTCCCTACAGAAGTGATTCATGTGGTGCTGATTTGCCATGAATAATTCTGTGTATATGGTTGATGGTGATTCTGATGAGGAAATCTCTACCCAGAGAGCTATTCAGGAAAGCTTACAAGATAGGCATAAATTTGAAACAAGTGGCAGTGCAACAGAGATTGAAAGGTAATAAGTTATTTTTTCTATTTTGGGTGTTTTCTTGGCATTACTGTAAACATTTAGTAGACTTTATTTTTCTTTTTTAACTTCCTAAGTTGTCTTGTGCTGACCTTGTCCCAGGGATACTGGAAAGCACTGGTAGCTCACTTGTTCTGAGTTCTCCCTGAAAAAGTGTACCTGTTTCTTGGAAAACATGAAACACATGAAACTTTCAGGTGATGTTTTACATCAGTATGTTAATGAGTATAAGGCTTTGTGAAGAAGATAAGTAAGTGATGTAGAAGTAGATTGATATGGGAACTGCCCCTCTTTATGCATTTAATTGTTGACCTTTGTGTGAAAATATCAGTATTTACAGTGTCAGGGAAAGACCAACAAAAATAGTGTTTCAATGTGTTAAGACCTCACAAAACCAATGTAACTTAGAAAAACCTAACTTGTCTAAATTGGAGTATTTGAAGTAAGGTATAATCATATCCTTAGCTTCACATGAATTTCTATTTCTCATTTTATTCTTGTTCTGTTTGTGCAGTTTCCAGTATACTGCAAGTAAAGAACATGGGCAGATCATTGCAGCGATTCGGACAGTTAAGTACAAATACACCACACCAAGGCTACCCCCTGGGAATGGCTGGGCAGTGCCTACACTTTGGGGGTTTGATCACCTGATTTAAGTGCAGCTTTCCTTGATATAGTCTTGGGAGAAGTAAGGAAACTAAAAACAAGACATCCAAAAGCTAGTTTATTAGATAGTGACATTTTATTAGATAGGATGATGGAAGTGGGATGGGCTCAAGTGTTGCCCCTTTCAAAAATTCCAGTGCTTCATCTCCTAAAATTAGAGGAAAACTCCAGGCCTTTCTTTCATAATGAGGAAGACACAATGGTGGGATAAATGGCACTCAATGCCTTCGTTGCCTGAATTTTGTCTTATGATGTGTAATGGGATATGTATCTATGCTAAAATATCACAGGCCAAGAGGAGGCCTTGAAGAAGCTGGTGAGGCACAGTTCTGCTGTTGAAGAAGCAGATCAGCAAGGCTGGCTTCCTGTGCATGAAGCTGCAGCACAGCTAAATAAGAACATCCTTGAAATAACTTTAAAAGGTACAAAGTCCTTCTAGTTTTCCACCAAAAAGTTTTCAAAGTAAAGTTTGATGAATCATCCAACTTCACATGTGTTCTGCTTTTCTGTATTTCAGCCTCCCGTGACATTACGTGGGAACAGTCCACTCTAAAAGGGGAAACACCTCTCTTGGTGGCAGTAAGGAATTGTTTTGTGGACAATGTCCACTTTCTCCTGCTCAATGGCTGCAATCCCAATGTTAAAAATGAAGAGGGAGATTCTCCTTTAGTTATAGGTGAATACCATTTTTAGGGGTGGAGAGGTGAGGGAATGAGGTGAGGATACAGTTATACATTTTAGGTTTTAAGGTGACATATTTGACTTCAATGCCTAAAATATTTTGCTATAAGGAGAAAAAAAAATGTTAACCTCAGCATTGAATAGGTCTGTCCCTGTCTGTTTTTCTCAGATGACAAATAGCTTTCTCCATGAAGTGTAGAGTGCCATCCTCTATTTTCCTTGGCATCATTTCTGCAATGGTGCCACTTCTGCTTCTTCATGCTATTAGTGCCTTTCATGTCTGCAGGCATAGAACATTCATGTTCTCTGCCCATATGGTATCTCCTTCATTGCATCAGCCTTTTTTTCCTCAAAAACCCATTATAATTGGTTTTAATTATCCAAAATTATAGCAAACCAGACTGATTTATCTGCAGTATGTAGGGTGCAAAGCAGTGTTTGTCTACATTTAGACATTGCCAGTATTAGTCCAAGGATGACCAGTGAAGAAGACAGGCTGACATTCTCAGTTCACTTCTCTTTCATATTTTGTAATTTAAGAATAAGGTCCCATACCTAGTCCTAGTATAGTCTCATACCCACATTCTTTGTGTGAATACCACTTTAATTTGATCATGCACAAGGATTGTAATTCATGATTTCTAAAGAACTATATTTTGCCAAAATGTTTTTCAAAAGAATTCTGTGCTCATGTCCTTTGCTTCCCTCAGTCTGGGCTATGATGCCTTCATTCTCACTGAATCCTACCCAAAAAAAGCAAAGTGTCTTCTCATTAGATAATTCTAAAGGAGCAGTCTTAAGTTTCTTAAGTTTCTTTCCATACCTTTTTCTGTATTGGAGAGGTGGTTTCTTTTTCAGAACTATTGTTAAAGGAAGAGAAAAAGGCCTACCAATCGTGTAGGACCCTCAGCCCATCCTTGTAAAATGGCTGCAGTTTAAAGTCAGGGCCATCTGCTTTAAAAAAATGTACAGAGTCCTAGATACTTTTGAAGTGCATGGCATTAAAATGCACCATCCCCCAAGAAGGGGATGCACGGGATTTATCTAAAGCAGCCATGTAGGTTGCAGATAATGGGACATGAGTTTCTGTCACAGAATGCTGTCACTGGTGTTCGAGCAGTTGTGCACATGAGGCTGCTCAGCTCAGTCTGTCCTGCTGAAGGACACTCGCTATCCTGCACAGCCTGGGAGATCAAAGAGAGAAGGAGGGAAGGGTGTTGCCTAATCATTCCATCCACTGGAGCTGCAAATTTCTCTTTTAAGATCCTCCCTGACTTCAGAGTTCAGGCTTATTAAACTAAGAAGGCATATGAAAGAGCCATTATAAGCTTTGTTTCATATTGTGGTAACTGCTGGTGGAGATCAGACAGAGCTCTGGTGGCAGCTTCTGAGCACCAGGGCCCTGGGTGTGGTCTCCATCTAGTGGCAAGGAAAGCTGTGTTCTGTTCCATTACCAAATGCAACAGAGAGAAAAAAATCTACAGGAAGAAAGAGAGATTACCAAGAAAGGATTCCTTGCATTACTTAGTGCTGTCCTGGAAGCAAAGAACAGTCTTGTTGATGAGTTAAACCTTTCAATGTAGGGTGGCATTTCTCATTGCATTAATAGCACTGCCAGGAACAGTGAGCACTCACATAACAGCAGCCACAGTGCACAGACCAGCACTGAATAACAATCCTGATGCTTTGTCTGATGCTTTCCTTGCTGTCCTACAGCAATTAAACTTGATTCCTATGACATTGCCTCCTTGCTGCTGCGATCTGGTGCCAGAGTGAATTTGCGCTGTGTCCATGAGAGAACTGCTCTGCACGAGGCAGCCAGACTGGGCAGGAAGGATCTGGTTCAGCTGCTCCTGGAGTCTGGGGCAGATCCTGACCCCCGCAGTGGATATGGGCTCACACCTCTAGCACTGGCTGCACAGATGGGACATACAGAAATTATGGAGCTCTTACTGCAAAAAGGTGAGGCTTTATTATATAGGACCTTATAGGAAGAGAAAGCTTCAGCTATGCCTTCATAAACAGCAGCAGAAGTAGCTCACCTTACTAGAGAAAATTAAATGTCATCTGCACTGAGGGTTGTTGTGATGTAGTGAAGGCCTCATAAATACCAAATTGTATAATATTAAAATAATATATTAATATTTTAGTGAGTACTTATAATTGTTTTTTTAAGTGCTCTATTATTTTCTCACATAGACAAATCACCCTAGGACACACTTGACAAGATATTTATTGTGGGGAATTTTACATGAAGGCTCAGCAACATTGGAACTGGATTGCATGAACTCTTGGATACAGTTACACCTGTCTGTTCTTTGTAAAGTAAAATAATTGAAATGCATTATTTGTAAACCAAAAGCAATTGTTTTGATGAATAAGAACCAAACATTTTGCTGGTGCAGTTCTAGGAACAATTCTTACTGTGTTCAAAGCAATTTGGACCTTCTTATTCCAAGGATTACATGAACACATCTAAAATCAAGGATCCGATATGAAGATTTATGCCCACAGTGGTTTGTTTAGTGGAGAATAGAATTCAAAATACCATATCACTGGGGGTTGGAGATGTTAATTGCAGATGAATATTAACAGTGACTACTGTGAAAATCCTTGCTGCTTCTCCCCAGGTGCAGATGTTCTTTCACAGGCAATGGACTGTGCTTCTATATTGTTTGAAGCAGCAGGAGGAGGAAATCCAGACTCTGTGAGTCTTTTACTAGAATATGGGGCTGATGCCAATGTACCAAAGCACTCGGGTCATTTGCCAATCCACAGAGCTGCATATAGAGGACACTTTCTGTGAGTTAATATACTTAAAAATCAAATAATAGTGACACCAGAAATATTAATTTACTAATTTTACCTTATTCAAAGCAGACAGAAAATCTGTAGCTTTGTATGAGGAATTTTTTTTGACTGTGTAAATATGTCTGTTCTGTGTCTGATTGTAAGAGACTAGTTAGGATAAAATCTTCATGATTTTGGGATGCACATCTTAATCCCTCTGGTATTTCCCCATTTGTCACAAGTAGTAAAACTGTCCAGTCTGATGCTGAGGTTCTTGGAACATTGTCACTCTCTTTGGGTCAATGTCTCATCTCCACCCCATCAGAGAAATGTGAATGGTGAATATACTAAATAGACAAATAGAGAGTAAAGGTTATCCCTATTTTAAAGAGAGTAAGACTACTGCAAGACATTTATGCTGAAATCATAACTAACAAATGAGAAAAAGGCACCTGAGTATTCTTCATTTCTGTATTAATATTTTCTGTATATTATTATATATTATTATATTGTTATATTTAAACTTTGATGTATATATTACATTATAAATTGTATTCATGTTATAATACATATTCTATTAATTCCCTAATCCCTATAGGTTAAGCAATAACACTGTGTTTTCAACATTCACGGAAAATTTATATTGAAAAGGAATCTTTCATTCCTATAGCAAGGAATGGGTTGTTCATGAATAATAGTATAATAAAAGAGTATTTTGTGTGTAGTAGATGTAAAGTCAGTATCCATTGCTGGCTAACAATTCTATTGTTAGCAATTCAAGTCAATGCATGCCATGGTACTGATTTGGTATATTAAGACTATTCTAACAGTCATGATGAATTCTGAAGCCCAACAACACAGAGAAATTCAAAGATGAATTAGGTGGAAAAAAAAAAGTTTAAGATTCTGAGATGCTTCTGGTTTTAATTTTTCAGAGCTCTAAAATATTTAGTTCCAGTGACTGATTTTTCTGCCATTAAAGAAAGTGGGATAAGCCCAGTTCACTCAGCAGCAGCAGGAGCACATCCCCAGTGCCTTGAGTTTCTCCTGCAGTCGGGTTTTGACGCCAATTTTATGCTGGCTCAGAGAGTTCGCAAGGGCTACGACGACCACCGCAAATCAGCGCTGTACTTCGCAGTTTCCAACGGGGATATCTGCTCAACGCAGCTGCTGCTCAACGCCGGAGCCCTGACAAACCAAGACCCCATCAACTGCCTCCAAATAGCCTTGAGAATGGGCAACTACGAGTTAATGAACCTGCTGCTCCGCCACGGGGCCAACGTCAACTACTTCTGCCGCGTGAACACCACGCACTTCCCCTCAGCCCTGCAGTACGCCCTCAAGGATGAGGTGATGCTGAGGATGCTGCTGAACTACGGCTACGACGTGCACCGCTGCTTCGACTGCCCGCGGGGCAGCGGCGAGCACGCCCAGTACGTGACGGACGGCTGGACCTCCACCGTCATCAAAGACACCATGGTGAGTGGCACACGGCTGCCAGAGCTGTCCTACCGCCTGTGGCCCTCCCAAAACTAAACGGAAAGGGGCTCAATGCACCGTCAGAAAAAGAAGTTTTGAAGACAGTTTACACATAGAGAGGAATAGTTTAATATTAACAAGATGTTGTTATTCATGACCGTAAATGTTGTAAACAGTAATTTTGAATTATGAAAACATAGCTGATGATATGCTAATGATCAGTAAGGAACTGGCTCTCCAGGGCAGTGTTGTCCATGCTGTGAAAGCAGAGAGTTGCAGGCTGGCTCTCTGCATTGTCCTGCACCAGAACACCAAGACTGGAAGTGTGTTGAAAGGACCCCTGGAGCTGGTGGGATGAGCACTGAGCAGAAATTAGCAAACCTAAAGAGCTTCCTGGAGACACTCATCAGTGTCATTGTTTCACAGTTTGTAAAGTCCATTTGAACCTGATAAACCCTTCTTTAACCGAAAGATAAGGGGATAACGCATGCACTGGGCTGGTGGATCCTCCTGTTAAGCACCTGGGACACAAGTCTAAATTCCACTGGAGTGGTAGCACTTCTTTTTAAGCACCAAGTCCCCAAATATACTGCTGCTTAAGTTTATTTTTGGATCCAGTACAAAATAACCATCTCTCAGATTTTTGGATTCTACTAGTAAAGCTTAGGCAACCTGTGGCAACCTCTAAAACTCTGCTCAAATAACTGTTCTTGTCCTCAGAGACAGAAGTCATTTACTGCAGTATCAATTATTACCCTATTAAATGTTTCATTCCTATCAGTTCTGTGAAGTGATAACCTTGTCCTGGCTGAAGCACGTGTCTGGGAAAGTAGTGCGAGTCATGTTAGATTACGTTGATCATGTTAAGATTTGCTGGAAGCTCGAAGCAGTTCTCAAAGAACAGGAACTCTGGCCAGACATCCATTTCATTTTAAGTAAGTATCTGCTTATGTTTTTAATGAAAACAAGCTGGTTTGGCACTGGGGCCTTTTGGCTTGGTAGCATTTAAATTTTGCTTCTCCTTTCTAGCAAATCCCCGCTCTCTGAAGCACCTTTGCCGTCTGAAGATCCGGGCGTGCATGGGCCGGCTGCGCCTCCGCTGTCCTGTCTTCATGTCCTTCCTTCCACTGCCAAACTGCTTGAAAGATTACATCCTGTACAAGGAATATGATCTTTATGGACAGGAAAACTACACAGGGATCTACAACCTCAACTGTGCATAAGTATTTGTCCTGTACTCTGAAGGGAATTTAATGTGGATAAGACTGTTGTGCTTTTTTCTTTTGGGATTTTCTCTCCTCTGTATATTAAGGAATGCCGGCGCTCTCCCCTCACCCCCTGAAGAAAATAGTGAGACCCCCCAAAATGTAAGTACTGGTGATCCCATTCTAAAGATCTCCTGGACTATGACCTATCTGCAAGTTATGGTAACAGTATTTTAATGCCTGGTGTGACAAGGAAGTGTACAATACAGGGCTGCAAGACTTGTGTTGTGGCCAAGTTAAGGCTTGTCATACCAGATACCACTACCCTCATTCCAGGATTAAACTCAGGGTTTAGTTAAAGGTCAGGGATTTGACTCCAGGGACACAGTTTTTTCTCTCTTGTACTGCTTCCTTTCTCGTGACAATAAGTTTTTATTTGTGAAGTCCTACAGTGAAGTTCTGAAGAGCAACTTCAGTAATTCTTTTCTTCACCCAATAAAGCAAACTCCCATTCTAGTCAATCAAATGGGATTAAGCTTGAGAAACCTCTGCTTATCACTGCAGGTCTTGTGACATACCAATGTTTCATCAAGGTGGCACTGCTAAAAGCTGTGTTAGTTCTGCAGCTCCTTCTCAGGTACTGCTATGTCACATCCACCATGAACCTGCACTATTTTCTCTAGAACTGGGTTCTCCTTACACAGTGCTTTCCAAAGTCATGCTTGCAATTTTTGGTTTCTCTCTATAGAGCTGGAGCTTAAACTTTTGGAGTACTGTCATTTTAGGAAGTCTTACAGGAGTCTTAGAAAGACCTAGAGCATGCCTGTTCCTTCTAAAAATACTGCAAATATCAGTTCCTATTTTAGAAAAAAAAAAAGAAGTTCATCCACACATTTGGCATTAGTAGTATTTATTCCTTCATAATCAAGTAAGCATAGATTTTTTTTTCTAGTTATACATGCATCTTTATCACAGAAGTTACAGAATTCAAAAGTCTGCTTTTCCCCAGAAAAATCTACAAACCTTATAAAATACAAATTTAACCATAATGTGGTTATGGCCCATGGTTTTTTACATGGTGTTTATCCCATAATAAACTAACTCAGCCTGTGAAGATATGTCCAATGCCCATGGTAATGGTTGTGCTGGTAGAGCCTCTGCACTTGGCTTGTTCCACAGAGCCCTCAGAGCCCTGTCACTGCCCCACCACAGGCCCTGCCCAGCCAGCTGCCACAGCTCCTGCTCACCTTCAGTCTCTGATTGTTGCAAAAATAAGTTAAGACCATTCCCAAGTGTAACAACTTCCTCTGAGGTTATCTGGCTATTACTATAAAAATTAAGAGAACTGAGCTACACTTGACAATGGAGGGCTATACCTGCATGTCAGAACTAATTTCAATGGAAGGGAACACATCCTGTCACCACCTGTAATGGTACCAGTAATGGAAAGTCAGTATGATGAAGAATGCAGGAGGCTTTTGCATCAGTACAAGTCTCACCCAGAAAGTTACTATAGTTAAGCTTTTATTTAAAATATAAAATGCTGACTGGAGCAGAAGGTTACTATCCATGTTTCCAAGAGTTAAGACACAACAATCAGAGTTGACATAAATATGCCATTGGTTGTTCTTAATACAGCTATTCAGGGAAAATGTGCAAGTCAGTCTCAAACACTGCAAAAATCACTTACACTTCACCAGAACAGGACCAATCCAGAACACCATCATAAGAATTTGACCACTCCACTCTATTATAAAAATGACCAGAAAGGTTGTACAAAATTCTCAGCTTGCAATATAAACTTCATTAGGAATACAAGTGCATTCACAATGATACACTGACTTATTCTTGTCATGACAACTGAGATACCACTGTGGCAGAGAAAAAAATGCCAACTTAGTGCTTAATTAAAACAAGAAGCCTTGGGGACTTAATTACCTTGCAAGAATTTTTGTAATATAGAGCAAGAGAAAGAATATAAAGTATCAGCTTTTGCTGTTACACTAGACAATATCTAAATTCAATAAGCAGTGGCAGTTTTCTTTCTCTAGGTGAACTATTTCCTAAATAATAAGAGACTATATTTTAGCATAGTTTTCACCATTAGCTTGTCCCAAATGCTGTGCAACTAATTAATCAGTATTTACCTTAAGCATTGACAGAATTTACCATAAACAGTCAAATTTATTTCTTTATATCCATGTATGTAAATTACAGCTTCATAAATGGCATCAGCTGTTTCACAATTTTCAGCTCTAGATTTACATCCACATAAAGAGGAAATCTGACAGCCCTTTAGAAGGGAAATGTTTCTTAACTCTGAAATATTACTGTTAGACAGTAAATTGTCCTGATACAATTTCAAACTCAAACAGATTAAGGAAGTGAGACTGTGACATGCAACTGACTTTTCACTCCTGATCATATCCAGTTGGATATGTTTGAGTAGTACATGACTTTGACCTTGTCCTCTGCTTTGGACTTGGCCAAATCTAGCAGTGACCACAGAGGAGTGCCAGCTATCATCTGTAATGCAGTAAAATGTATACCCATAAGCACACCTGATCTATTTGTATATTCATGCCATTACATACATAAAGAGTGTATGTAGCTTGAAGCAGCTGACAGCAAGGCTGGCTTGGTCTGCAGTGTGTAGATTTACACAGTGTAACAAGCTTCATATCCTCTTATCTAAGGGATAAAAGTTTGGCAGTAATTATGAGGCTGCAGTTAGCAACACAACAAGTTAGTCCTAACAACACTGCCAATTCAGTACCTACATGAAGTCACTTCAAAATCATGGACTTGAAAGAATATTTTCAGGAGTGACTGAAGTAAAGTAGATGCACATGAAGCAAACTACAGCTTCAGCCAAAGGTGTTTGAAAGATCAGTTTGTGAACAAAAGGCAGTACAGAATAATAAACAGGAGAGTTTATTTAATCTCTTGTAAACTAGGAAAGGAAACCATTTAGTAGTTTAGTTACAATAATAAAATATTCTGGTGGTGAAATTCTACCACAGCAGTTCCCAGCAGACCATGAGGTGTTCCTACTATAAGTTACATACTCTCATGGAAAATACCAAGCATCATTCTGATTTTTTTTCAACAAAACTGTTTTCTAATTAAGTAGTTCTAAACCTGATAGGAAAAAAGGTCATGTATGAAACCTCAGCAGCTGTTTTTGCCTTGAGCTAGTTCTAATTACAACCTGTGTGATCCTCCCTAGGCAAAGCTCAGTCATTCTCACCCTCCTGCTAACTCAGTCACCATTCCTGACTTCCCCAGCCCTGCTGACATGCCCTTTGCTCTTGCAGCTTTCATCATTACCCCAGATGCTTTTATACTTTCTTGCTCATTTTACACTGGTGAAATTCCCCTAAATAAGCAAACAACCCCTACATTTCACTCATGCACATCAATCTTTTAGTGGTTAAGATGAAAATCATCCAATGTAAGTGAAATGTATTTCACTCCTAATCTGTCTGTTTTAGAAAGCTACATTTAATGGCATATATGGAAAGCTTGAAAAGCAAATGGAGTAATTCCAGTATTTACTGATAAATCCAAAAATTCCTACTTGACAGTAAATTCACCTGCCAACTTTATTAGCTTTCTTCCTCATCTTTGCAGATTTATAGCTATATGAGTAATGATAGGTTTTGCAAAAAATACAGTAATCCCATTTTCTGACATTTCTTCAATAAGGCTAATGCAAAACAGGCTGCACATCAGAAATGCTCTTTCTGAGTGCTTGTCTATTCTTTGTCCTCCCTCTGGAGCCTGGGCTACTGCAGCTCCAGTGCTTAACACAATTAGTCCTTCTCTGACAAGCTGAGGACTGGGTTCTAGACACTAGAGATCACTGATTTCATAGGCTCCCTGTGCTGTTTCCAAACTGCTTCATCCTCAGTACACACTTGAGAAAAATACAATTAAGACACAGTAACCTTGAGCTACCCAGTGATATGATTTGATAGAAAACAAATATCGGTAAACAAACACAAACAAACATGAATTGGAATAATGTGCAGAGACAAACTGCCTTGCCACTCTCTGTAAGCCTTGATTTAAGCACAAAAAGGGAAAAAAATGAATTTGGCGCATCTCTGTAATTTTTGTTGGCAAGAATAAAAATAGTCTCTTAAAAATGGGAGCTGAAAATGGAAGCCTAGATATGAAATAAAAATGCCACTGTCTTTTACAAGAAGCCTCAGGTTGGTGTGGTCCATGTGGCATTGTGCCAGCTAAATCCAGCCACAGGGCAATACTATGTGACCAACTGGGCAACAGCAAAAGCAGATATTTCTACAAGTGACTGGCTACTCTGGGGATGAAAATCACACTGGAAGAGGATCTGGTAACCAATTCAGGAAGAGAACTCAGTGGTTCTCTGCTCCCCAGCCTCCTCCCCTCCTTTTTCAAGGCAGAGCCCTTTGGTGGCTGCTCAAGCCCCTGTGGTGTAAAACCTGTGCCCAGAGCTTCTGCAGCTCCAGCTGCCTCTGCTCCTGCCCAGGCACTGCTGCCCTGTCACAGGAGCTGAGGCCACCAACTCTTGCACACAAAGTCACCTCTCCAGCAGCATGGGCAGGAGGCTTTGGCCAATGCAGGCACTCCCAGGAGTTAGAAGAGCCCTCTGTGCACCTACAGCCATCCAGAAAACACAACCTGAGATTCCTCACTTACTTTATCAGCACTGAACAGCTCCAGCTAGGAAGGGCTGGGCCACCACCAGCTGCTGAGGAGATACTCTGAAAATTGCTTCCATTCCTGAACACCAGAAATGCCCTGCAATGAACTGTAAATCACTCATAACTGTTATATTATAACTTGGAATATAAGTATATTCTCTTCTCTCTACATATCCTGTTATTTTCATGCCACTATTAGAGAGCTATCTTCTGTTCCTCTGAATTTTAATATTTATAGTAATTAGTGCAAAAATAAATATTTCTCTTCAAACAAGATTTCTCTTCTGGTTCAAAAGGTGAATGCACATCTAATACTATACAAAATAAATATTACACAGGGTATGGAATATGGAGTGCAGATTACAAGCTGTAAACAGACACCACTTTGAAAAATGCTTTCCAGAACCGACTCTATGATGTAGGATTGGTATCATCTCTTACTTCAGAACTACTAAATTCTGTTTGCAAAATCATAAAAACAATGAAGAGCCTCAACTCATTTCCAGTAGACGCAGTGTACTAGCAGCAAGGCATTTACATATGCAGAAGATTTTGATATGACGGAATTCAAGATGTTCCTGCAACTCTAAGCATGTTTTATAAAATTGAACTCAAAGGTTTACAGCTTTTTATTCCAAGTACTGGGGAAAAACCAAGAACATGGCACTTGTGCTACAAGGCTATATACACGACTCTTATCATTTGATGAGGAATGCTCTTCCTCATGCAACAAAGTTCAACTGCATCTCATCAGCTCTTATCTAGGTCTGACAGTATCTTTTTCTCCTGTTGAAACAAGTTTTTTTTGGCATTGTATTCACCAAAAAAAATTAGAAAGGAAATCAAGACAGTATCATACTGTGCAAAATGAAAGAAAAAAGATCCTTCTGTTTAGAACTATTGCACATCTCTCTGATGTTAAAGGGGATCCTTCTTTCTAAATCTAAGAACAGCTATGTATAACAAACTGGGTAAAGCTTAGCACTGTCTTATTTGGACATCTCACTTTTGTTTCCAGCAAGGTGTTCTCCCTACTGCAGTGTAAAGAACAAATTTCAATGTTTGGGTTTTTTTGGTTTTTGGGTTTTCAGTTTTGCTTCCAAAGCAGTCAATTGCACAGAAGTAAGTGGGGAAAACACCCACATTTTTCCCATACTGCAGAGAAGCCTTGAGAAAACATATGTTTGTAATAAATGGCAGCATCACTGTGCTCCATCTGGCATACAAGAGAAATTATACTGGCAGGAAACAGAAATCACTTAACTGAGAAAGAAAAATCAAGGCTTAATAGGGTCTATATATTGTGAAGTCTTTTCTATAATATGACAGACCCTCCACCTACATTTCACCTCTTGTAGAACTTGTGCCATTTCACCAGATATATTAATGATTCCAATTTTAATGAAGCAGGCAACCTTAGGCTTCAGATTCTCTCTTCTTCTTTCCATCTTCTCCTAAATCACTGTCTTCTGACTGGCTGCTGCTAAGGACTACAAACTGTCCTTCTGTGCTGCTCTGGTTGGATCTGCTGGAAGCTGCTATCAACCGGCTCTGCTCCTCCAAGTCCTAAGTTCAGAAGGGGGGTTGGGAAATCAGAAAAAGAGTATTACCCTTAAAGCCATCTGCAATGGACACAGGATACCATTATTACGATTTCTAAATGATCTATCAATACTATCAGTAGACAGCTTTGGACAAAACTGCAAAATAAAGTAAGTAGAAAAAACCTGATATTAAGAAATAATGATGAAAGGTACCTTCTCAATTTGCTTTTGTTTATTCAGTTCTTTTTGCTGTTTCTCTTTGACTCTATCTATTTCCTTCTGCTTTTCTGAGGCTTTTCGATCCTAAAGAGCAAAAATGCAAATAAAGTCAGTAACAACAGCCTGAGATGTTTTGAGAAACTACTGACTGATATGAGCTTGCTCAAGACTGTGATTTCACTGTTTGGAATATTCTGCTTTTAAAGGACTGGTATGGTTGTTAAAAGTAGCAAAATGAACCCTATATTCAATATTGTTCTACAGTAGATATTGGTCAGTGTTAAATCCTAGGAAAAAAGTCCCTTAAAATATACAACAGTATTGCTGCATCTAGAGGCATCTTGCAGAATACAGTCTATTACACATATTTAAATATGTCCCCTTCCTTTCATTCCCCATCATCCTTTGCCCCAAAAAGGTTCTTACCAGTTCTGCATGTAAAGCTATCTGTTTGGCCAATCCAACAGAGTCACAAATCTAAACACAAAACAGATGGAAATAATTAAAAATGCCTTTAAATTTAAGCCAGAATCCCAAATTAAATACAACAGCACATTAAAGCATTTGCAGGCACTTAAAATGACAGGTTTAACTTTTTCAGTACCTAAAAAAGGCCTTAGACAGCTTGAATGAATCTAGCATCTTGGACCCCATATTCACAACTGATACAAGTCACAACCATCACCAATACCTTTTCCCCTTCATTATTTGACTCAAATATATAGCAGATGGAAGTCTGGCGGCTCTCCACTCTCCCTCCCGAGGTTCTGAGCACAAATCCAAACAGGCGCTTATTCTCCTGGTGTGTAGCATACAGCACTACACTGGGCAAAGGGAACTGCCAAAAGGATCAGACAGGCAGAGATTAAAACTGATTCCAAATGTTTGCCCCATGAGGTTTCAATACACTGCACATTAATTAATGCACAACCACAGCACAAGAAGTTATCGACCAAATGTAATTATGAAACACAAACAGATTAGACAGCAAGGACTAAATTATTCCAAAGACAAGCAAATGTCAAAAAACATACTCCACGTAAGAAAAAGGGACTACATTTGCAGTGTGAGTCAGTCATCTTCCTAAAAGTGTATACACCCCTGTTTTATTTTGTTTTAATCATTCATTATAGTTACATTTGTGACTAAGCTTTCAATACTTAGTTCCATATAAAGGCACTACTATTCAAAAACCTTTACTGCAATTAGCTCAGTTCTCCTAATTATATAAGCAAGAAAAAAAAACCTCAACCCATACAAATCACATACCCTCATTAGTTTGTTACAAGAAAAACTGTTTTGCATTCTTATTCCTAAAAGAGGTTGGACTTCAAATTATCTTTTTAAGACTCATCAAACAATAAACTTAAAAATTCTGAGAGTCCCCACCACAGCTGCTGTGAACTGAAAGGATGAGTTTTCCTGGAATTAGATGTGTGCATTTAGTACAGGGGAGATACCCTCAGCTGATGTGCCTCACTTGTAAAAAGTGACAGCTTTGGAGCATTTTTGAACTTAATGTCAAAACATTAAAAAGAAAACAGAGAAGCCAAACAGCAAACATAGCCTCTTGGACTTCAGCACTAATGTGACTCCATCATTAATGTTCTCTCTTTACTATTTTATCCTTTCAGATCACAGGGAGAAGGGAATCTCAAAAGCCAATTTGACCTATTGAAATCACTCCCCTAAACCTGATTTGCAGGCGTTGCTAAATGTCTGCATTGGTTTCCTAATAGCACTGGAAATTTGGCTGGCAATCCCATGCTATCAGTGATTTTTGCTAACATCTAATAATAATATTTTTAAAGTAAAATAATTACATTGCTGGGTATTTATCTTAAAATGGAAAGTTACTTACTCGTAGTCTTGTAACTTGTGTCTGTGGATCAATTAACCTAAAAATTTGTTTTTAAAGACAAACCAGAAAGTAAATTTTACCAAAGTGCAAGAAGATCATTCTGTAAATAATCATCAGTAGAAATCAGGAAGCAAACTTACTTTAAACAGTCACAGGTGACTAACAAGTGTGACTCTGTCATCCTGAAAACGTTGTGGATGGCGCGAGCTGCGAGTATCTGACGCATTGTTTCATAAACAACATCTGGGCTTTCATCAGACCTCACTTCCATGGAGCCGAGAAATCTTACAATAAATAACTGATGAAGAATTGAATCTAAGAAAGAAAGTATTGAAAAAACCAACTTCATTTTGGGTTTCCCATTCAAAACCAAAAGTGGACTGCAGTCAGGAAAACTCCAAGCTCCTCTTAACTTGAAAAGAGATTATTCCTACTTGGCAATTAGAGGTGCAGTTACTACACAGCACACCACACAACTTTGCATTTCGTTAATGAGAATACAAAAGATGCAATGAATCATTTTTAAAGCAGATTTTCAGACAGCAGTTTGATTTAACTTATCAAATAGCTTGCAATGTAATTAAGCATTTTAAAACTGGTGTTAAATTAGAAGAGAGAAGCTAGAGATGAAAACAACTATAATTGTCAAAACTTATTTTTATTTTGCATTGAAGTGAAATTTTGTTTTACCTTCTGTTTCAGGTTTTGAGCCTCCAGATTCACCAAAAGGATTTGTGCGTCTATCAAAAAATGAAAACATTAAAGCAGGAGTCAGATTACAGGAACCATTCATGGATAGTGCAGTAGTCTCATGCTGTGTCAAATGCCAACGTGTAGTGAGTTCACAAACTTGTCATCTGGAGGAGTAATGTATCATGAACCATAAGGAGAAGCAATTCTGTACTTGCTGTATTTGAGGGCCCACACTATGGAGAATACCAGATATTATTGTCCTATTACTGCCATAGAAAGTTTTGCTCACATTTTTTTTTTTTTTTTAATATTTAAATTAAGCCCAAACCAAAACCTCGGTAATGTTTGAAAAGGAATCGTTTTAGGGGGTGAAATTTCACAGTACAGCTTTGGGAAGCACAGCCAAAAACCAGGCCCTTTCAGTACTCCATTAGAGCACCCACTTCTCATCACTGTCAAGGTGTTGAATTACTTACTCAAGAGAAGCCCCTGGGTTTGTTTCAAATGCAGCTTTCTCAAAACATCACTGGGGTTTTACTCCTAGAGATTCAAGAGAAATGTGGCTATTTCTGGCTCTCAGAGACAGAATTACCATCAGTTACAGAGAAAAGTGAAAATACTCTAGGCTTCCAAGTCTGCACTTTTCAAAAAGAGTAAAGGAATAAGCACAGGAAATGGGGACACTTTATTTAAAATTTGTACAGGAAATTACCCATTCTCTCTGGCTGATTGGTAGTTGAAAAGCTATTGGCAAGGGTTCAATATAGTTCAAATTAAGTTTTTTATGGGATTAATTAAAGTGTTACCTTGATAGTGTTCTAAAAACAAATTTGAGGACTATGAGAAAAAAAAATTGTTCACATCCTGACTGCCAGTTTATTTTATTAATTATCAGAAATGTTTTAACTAAGAGATATCTAGTTTAAAGTAATAAAATTTTTCTAGATTGAAGCCAAGATGGCATTGCTACAATGTTTAGATAACATGGACTCAATCAAGAACCATCTCATTAAAGGCTGACCTGTGTAATTATAGTAAAAGCAAATTTTTTCTACCAGCATCTTCCACTGCTCAGACTTTTCTTGCTGTTTAATATTTAACTTGAACAGTAAATGCAGAATCTCACAGGATCTCTCAAAAGGCAAAAATAAAACTTAAATATGTGTCATCAGTATCAGAAACCAATAAAGTACTTATTTTTTAATATCAAAGGTTACCTATTTCTACAAACACACAGTTCTTTATTGAAAGCCATGGCTAATTGAAAATACTGAGCTCAACTCTATCATTTCTGCTATGAAAAACATTATAACTGATGACATCACAGAATATTCTGAGCTGGAAGGGACCCCCAAGGATCACTGAGTCCAACTCTCCAGTGCATGGCCCACACAGGGATTGAATCCACAGCCTTGGTGTTACTGGCACCCTGCTCTGACCAACTGAGCTACACCAGGCTACCACAGGAGCTCAGCTAAGGCTTAAACTTTCCACTTCCTGCAATACAGTTCAAGTCTGTTTTAAATCAGTGTATCCTGAAAGATCTAGTTGGCTACCTGCTTATCCTGCTATACCAAGCAACAATACAAAGAAAACTGTGGAAAAAAAGGAAAAAATAGTAGTATGTATATTTCAACTCTGACATCTGTGAGATGCAATTCAAAATTCAAATATTTTCCTAAAGGCAGGGGGATGTAACATTTTTGTGACAAGAATCACATAAATTAGTTTTCATCTCTTTGGCTGTCGTTGTTGTTAAGAGCAGCTGATCTGCAAATACATTTTGTTCATATCTGAATTCTATAGATATAGCTCTAGAAATGCAGTGATGACTTACAGGTCTTTGGTTTTTAGTACATCTCCCACTCAAATATAATAACAAGTAGGAGAAAATGCTTTAATGTTTTGGATGAACTCTTCAGATGATTTTAACTTGGCTGTATGTGAAATTACTCTAGAAGCCTAGACCATTTTCACTCACCTTTCAGCTTAAGAGGAGTGTCATCGTATGCCATCATCACCTGGAGGCAGGGCTACCAAATTTCTCTTGAGTTTCCAAGAGGAAATAACCCAAGCTGCTGGGTGAGCAAGCAATAGGAAAGGAAAATACTTTGTGAAACCAAAAGTTTAAAATAAATCAGTAAATAAAAGCATTGGCTGTTAAAGCAAGAAAAGCTGCTGCAAAATAGAAAACTACACCTTGACTCTAGTGATGTAATTAAGCCTTTTTTTTTTTTACAATTCCATCTAACAGTTTAACAAATTGTTTTGCTCCACTGGCCACTGCAAAATTTGTGACATCAGTCAGGAAAAAGGCAATGTGTGTGCTGGAGCTGCATCTTAAATGTGGTGTTCTTGTTCACTGCTTTTTGAATCAGTAACATTAACTTTAGGGATTTCTTTCCTTCTCCCTACATTTCCTACCTGCCCGATTGCCCTGATGACTTTGCTTGGCCAGGCAGATCTTCACTGACTGGAGATATTATGTCAAATTGGATGGGAGTGTCAGGGGCAACAAGGGAATCCAAGGACAGTGCAGAGAGAGCTGTTGAGTCAGACCCCAGTGACCCTGTGCTGCTGGTGCGAGCTGCAGGAGGACGAGATTGCCTACAACAAAACCAAAAAGGCAAATTAGGGTATGTGACTTCAGGTGGGTTGATAATGAATTAAACCACAGGGGACACCAATACAATATTCCAAACCTTAGATGTAAAACAAAACAAAAACTAAAAAACTGAAGCTTGGGGTATAGCAAACAAATCTATGTACCTAGTCACATTTAAGTTAAAGTTACTACTTCCATTAATAATTGCATCAGATTGATTTAACATCAGTATATAATCACATATTAAGTATAATACCATCTGAGGTCTGCTTCCAGGAATTGGACACATGAGGAAAATTCTCATCATGAAATCACACAACAAAACAGATGATGAAACCAAGCAAAGTGTGCACCAGCTGCCATTGGGATTACTTGTAACAATGGATGCTCAGCAGTGCTTCAGCAGTGAAAGGTGTGTTCAGGAAATTTTCCTCTGGCCTATCAAAGATTTAGTTCTGATCACAAAAATATTTGTAGGTTTGTTAGGCTTTTTTTTCCCCCTGGAACTTTACCCAGGATTTTCTTTATACATGTGCACGTCAAGTGCCCTCTGGCTGCTTCACTTACACAGCTGGCCTCATGCTCTCGTGCCTCTGCTGGAAGGAAGGAGAAGGAGTGACAGCCTCCAGAGCTGACTGGTTCACACGGGCAGCAATCTCCTGCAGCAGAGATGGGATAACTGGAAACATTTTTCTCAAAATAAGCTTTCAGATTTTCTTTATCTTCAACTGGGAAAAGTTATAAACTCAACCCTTCAACCCTTCACGAGAATCTCGCATTTTTAAATTTTCACCAACGCACCTGCAGCATTTTCTTCCAACTTTTCTTCAAAACATAACCTGATGTTAACTTTCCCAATTTAAATGAACACATTGGCCTTTTATAAAATACTGCCAATGTTAATAAAAGGAAGCAATAGAGAAAAGCTCCAATGATAACTTTGGCAAAATAAGAAAATGTAGCCAGGAAAAGAAAAAAATCTCATTTAAGAAATGCAGCCCTCAACTTTGAACTAAAACCCATGAAGACACACTTCATATATAGATATATGTTCTGTTATAAAACAGTTTTTATTGGGCCAATTCCCCTAATTTATTAAGCAGAAATTGTTATGTAAGTTTGTACCAATATAAACTTACTCTATAAATATAAATGTTAACATATTACTCATAACCATAAATTTTAGTAGAGTTACCTCAGGGTTTTCACTTAGATATATCTGCTTAGATATGTTGTTTATGGTGCATATCCACTGAAAAAGAGGAAGAAAAAAGAAAACAAATTAATCTGTTGTGTTTTCTAAACAATCTTGATTGAATACCTGCGCTGCTGTTTCAGCACTTTTTTTACTTTCTTTGTAAATTCAGGGAGCCAAATATTCTGCACACCAAGCTTGTCATTCAATTCACTGCCACCTGCATACTGCACCCTACACTTTAAGATTTTACTCACAAAAATTATTTTAGTCATACTAAAACTAAAGAAAGCTTAACTTACAACTCTAAGGAATTTAAAAAAAAACTCATCAGGATTCTCTGTTCTTCTTTATTCTGTACTGCAGATGACATTGTTTCCTCACAACATTATAAAAATTCAATTTGGCTTTTGTGGAATTTGCTCGTTTCTTGCATCTGCAAGCTAGAATCTGCTTTCTCTCTCTGCTCTGGAAAACCATTTGCTCCTGTTCCTGACTTTTCAATTTTTATTTGAAGGAGGAAGCTAACAGGAACACTAAGATAAGCAAGGTGTTACAAAGATAATTTATTAGTAAGTAAAAACAGAAAAAAAATGCGGTATCCAGCTATGGTTAGGAATGTATTCTTTCTGTGGAGCAGAAAATCACTGGGCTCCATGCACACCTCCTATAAGCTTACCTCTTCATAATCTTTTTTACTTTCTGCCTGTAAGATTGAAGACCTGAAAAAGGAGAATAGAAAACACAGTTTTGTGTATGTACAATGCCTCAAAAATACAGTCAGCCAAGAAATTACATTTTCATATTTACACTTCAAACAACAAGTTATGAAAGGCTGAAGACTGTTTGTGCTGAGTGCAGTCAACATTTAATTAGGATGGGGAGGAACCTATGCTTTCCTTTCAACAGGAATCAGAAAAGGAACACAATTCTAATTGTGTCCATGTAATACTTAAGTATTCATAAAATGCAATAATATGTGATTGTCAACTAATTACCATGATCTTATTTGGAGATACTACTCTGCTACATTATAGAGCTTATAAACAAAAATCCAGTTAACGCAGTTAAAAGGATATCCCAGATTTTGCTTCTAAATATCCACAGAATATATCAAGTTAACATCTGGCCAAAGGCAGACCATCTTTCTTTTCTTAATTAATGAGTCCAGTGTTTCTTACAAGAACCAGCAGTGTAAGAGCACTCACTTTTTGCCATCAAAAGATGTGATCTGAAAGCAGTACCGTCTGTCCTCACAGTCCACAGCCATCACAGAGCAATTGTCTATGTCCATGACAAGTCCCCCAGCCACATCTCCTCTTGCCTGGCTCATCAGATTTCCACCCTGAGTGAAGTAAAACTGTCTCTCCCAACTGGAAGACACCAGCCCTGTCTTACTAAAAGATAAAAAGAAGTCTTCAGTTAGTCTTCCTTTTTGCTCAGACTCTGTAACTTTAGTGCTGCAATTGTGTTCTAATACAGAAATGAATGCCTCATTCAGTAAGTATTTTAACTGTTGTTGTCAAAGTAATCAATCTTTTTTTTCAAAATTCCTTGGAGCTTACTGTATAAATGACAGTAAAAAATTTTAAATGTTACAACTTATTTTTAATAGCTCTGAAAACAGCAGTATGACTTCCTTAGAGGCACAGCCCCCTCCTGTGGACAATGAGCCACTGCTGCATGGAATCCAGAAGCTCCTTCCAAGGGTATTTTGGCTAACAGAGTGTTTTGCCTTGTTTAGATCAAAATTACAATGTTTTATTAGTAATTTGAATCCCAAAGCTTTAACAGACACTTCCAGAACAATCCTGATAGATGGAATCTTGTTACTTCCCAATTAGGATGCAGAGAAATTACACTCTCAAGCCCTTTTTTTTTTTAAACTGTGAAAGTTCAGGAAAATTTAGACTAAAATCAGGATAATTATGCTTTGCACCTGAATGACATTATATCAGTGCAACAATGATAATTTAATATTAACTAGGTGAAGAAGTCCAAAGAAAGAAATAAAACAGCTCTTATGTGACTTATTCAATTAAATGTATAAAATCAGCATAGCTAACATCTAAGAAAAAATTCCAGCTTCTTTAGCTTTCCTTTCCCAAAATTAAATACTGTGGAATTTTTAAATAACAAGTTACTCTTACTTTCTTGCATTGAGATAGCCAGCTTTCCGTGTTAGATTCCTATGGGCAGGAAATTTGGCAGGATCAGGATCAGGCAAATACAGTGGATCACTGGCTACTTCCAAGTCCTCTATAGTTTGTTGCATGTTTTCTACTTCACAATCCATCTCCCTGCGAACACTGAGATAAAAATGTGTTATTAACAAAGATAATTTGTTAATAAGTAGAAACATAAAAAAATAATCTTCATAAAAGTTCAAAATTCAACAAAGCCAACTTACTTCTGTACACTTGTGCCAATATTGGTCAAAAATTCTTCCAGTTGCTCAGTAAGATTTTCTGAACCCATTTTAAAAAAGCTTATCTTTAAAGAAAAAAAGGAGAAAAAGGGAGAATTTAGTCATTAATAAAACTACATTAACAATTAACAGATGGAGTCATAGGAGGTTAAAGTTTCTCAGAGAAATCTGTTTTCATCTCTCATTCCCACCAAAGCCTCTTACTAAAAGCAGCAGAATGTGTGTTTGAAGGCTGCTGGTGCACTGCAGTGGCACTTGTGTCACAAGGATGTGAACAGAGCTGCCTGGAGGAAATACAGAAACACACAGGAAACACTCCCAGGGCCTCTGTGTCCTTTTTCAGTGCCACCATTCTGCTGACTGTTGTTATGGGGGGTTCTTTGGGGCACACAGGAGAGAACCTGTGGGGATCTGTCCAGGGCCATCCATAGGGAACTACCAATATGTATTTTAAGCACAAGGTACTCCATAATGGGCCAGAAAATCTGCCACAGCTAAATTGAGGTTAGAACAGGAAGCCCTGGGACATGGCCCTGCCCATCTGTTTCTTAGATTCAGCAAAAAGCTCCACCTAAGCAAGTTTGCACTTACTTTACTGCACAAACATCCAGAACTTGGCTCTTAAATACAAGCTGCAAAGTTTCAAAAGAAAGCAAGAGTTCTTGCCTTTGGAAAGCTTTCAGACAGTGTTCAGAAGTTGATTTCTACTCAGGTCACTGTAGCAGTGCCAGATGCTGGAAAGCTTGGCTTGCAAAAAAACCCAAAGCTCATGCTTAATAACATACTTCCCAAAATACAAATTGAGTCTGTCCAAATAACTTTATCATGGTTGTATTTTCTGTTGCACCCATCCTCAAGTAAACCAATCATGAACTTATTAATATTAAGCAAAACCAAAACAGAATGTTTTTTAGCATTCTGGCTCTTCCACAGCCTTGATTGACAACAGCAGTTTTGTGGCTTTTGATGAGTATCTCATTTCAGAACAGCTGCCATAGGAATGAGTTTAACTGTCTCCATGTTATTTGCTGAGAAGGTTCATGTGCACTTGCATGAAAGCTCTAATCAGCTCTTACATTTAGTGGAACCAACTGCCCAGCAGTGAAAATCTAGGCAATACATCAAATCCAGTTTGATGAGTTTTGGGGGAAATGAACAATTATATTTATCACCCAGACTTTGCTAAAAGACTGCATGGCAGTGAGGGCATCTCGTGCAGAGATTGCTGCAGTGAGTGGGCACTGAGCAGTGCTAACAGCACCATCAGGGCAGCAGCTGTGGCAGCCCAGCAAACTGCATGGGTGGCTCTTGGTCTCCATTTCCTTCCTTGGACTGCAGAAGAGGACTTGCAATGGAGTTCAGTACATCAACCTTCATGAAGTACTTTTATTTCTTCTTTCAGACCTACAGCTTTCAGAATCTGAAATTACCTGAGCTTGCATGTATCCTAGCAAGGGTTCTAGCAGAGAAATCTTCTTTTTGTACTGGAGAGTATTTAATGCACAGAAATAATGCATCATAGTCTGATGCTGTTTTTTCCTTGAAGTATATACATCTTCTGTAACTTCAGCCTTGATCTGAAGAGACACAGACAAGGGGAGGGAAAAAAAGGAATGTTTGAGATTGGCATTGATCACTTGCCTTCTGGACAGCTTTATAGTCAGCATGGAAAAACCCAGTCATGTTCTACCCTCTATCACCAGCTACTGCATATTTTACTATTCTGCTTCTCTAATTTAAACATGAGATATGTGAAAAACAAATACAGCATTCTTTTCTACCTGGAAACTGTCGTTATTTCTTCACAAAAACAAACTGAATATGACATCACAGTATTATTCCTAAAGCACTGTCAGTGTTACAGGACAGGCATGTATTGGAGAAACCTGCTTTTCTGTCTAGACTGCTAAAAGCTATCAAATGTCACACAGAATCTGCCACACACTGTCTTCCATCATAAATACATATATAAGATGAAAATTATTCTTATCTTCTTTAAAAATCTTTATATTAAGATTTTGTTTTACAAACCTTTTCATTTTCCTTTCTTTTTGACAACCGACTGTATCTGGTAATGGCAGCATCATGGTCTAAGCAATCAAGAGAGAATTTATGATCATTTTCACAAATTAATGACTTATGAAACAGAGCAGAAAACCTTTTATATTACAGTGTTACACAGAGAGCTGAATGGAAAGTTGTCATACTAACACCTTGAGGAATAGTTCTTGTCTGTTTATAATCACTTCACTGCAACAAATACTTGGGCTGAAGGAAAATTCTAACCAGATGCAAATGTTGCCAAATTGTTACAAAGTTCCCTAAATAGCCACTATTTTTCAAAGAAGAACTGTCCATTAAGTAGGGAAACTTTACATTATGAAAACCTGTACCTAATCTTTTTTGCTTCTAAAGCAATGAAACAATTTTCACCGAGAGAAGTAGAATCTTATTTAAATAATAAGTTCTCTACATGGATATATTAGAGGCAGCTAAAATTTCTGAATATCAGGAAGAGAACTATGAAATTCATTCTAGAAAGGTAATTTTTTTAAATTGATCTGGTCCTGTCTTTAAGAAGCAAGCTAGCATCTTACTCTTTTTATAATTTTGGTAGCATAATCCTACATTGTTTAATAATCATACATACACTTAAGGTTTTGTAAAAAAACTCTTTCAATTTGCCTTAATACTTCAGTACACAGAGCAGAGATTTACAGGTGAACCAAGGAAAGCTGAGTGCCTAAGTATCACTCAGAAAAATTACACCTTAATTAATTACTTAAAGCCTACAGGCTTAACTCCACTAGTTAAGGAGAAATAATAATCTACAATAATACTGTTGTCTTGCAATATTGATAAGACTAAGTACTTTACACTTACCATTGCTTGCAATTTGGAAAACTTCTTTTAGAGTTAATATCTCTAAAAAAAAACAACATATCACAATTTAAGTAAGTTCTTATTAATGTAACGTTCATGTATTACAATTTCTCATGTAATGTTTCACTAGTGAGCAATTGAAGGTACCATACTGAGCTACCAGCACAGGCACTACATGGCCAGGGAAGTCTGCTCCTGCCTGGGGCCTGAGGGTCATTTCTGGGCTTACCAAAGGAAAAAGGATGAATTTCTTTTCAGAAGTCTTTGCAAGTCATCATCAATGCAAATGTGTCACCTGTGGCTCCAGTCTGGGCTCTGGTTTGAGCTGGGGACATGCAAGCATGGGAGATGGGCAGTATCAAAGCCCAAACCACAGTGGGACTCCTCCTAGCTAAAATCAGCTGAGTTCCAGCTGGTTATTGCCTCCCTGTGCCAGGAACTGGAACCAGTACAAAGCCTTACACCTGTTCTGATCTTGGCTGTGGTTTGTGCCACATTACAATACAAACCAGCCATAATCAACTTTATGGTAAAGCAAGAACAACAAAACTTTCCAGGAAGTGCCTACAAAGCTCATTAAGAAGTGTAGGGTTAATACAAACTACACCAGCTGGTGGCTACATCTTGCAGTGGGAAAATGTCATTTGGAATGACTGCCTCAGGGATGCCTCTTCAGTAAGTACTAACAGGAGAGTTTTCAGGTCCTGAGAAGCAATATCAGCCTTGGAATAGTCATGATCCCTTGCTCAAAAAAAAAAAAAACCCAACCAAACCATAATATTTTCAATCCATAATTTTGCTGTGAACTGTTGCCAAAGAAGTATTTTCCAAGACTGATGAAGAGTTAGAAGACCTATGAAAGACTTATAATTTTTATTTCAACTTAGATTTCAGATCTTCATATCTTAGGCATACACACTCTAGAATGTTCACAATAGGGATATTTAAGTTACTTGGAGTTGAACTCTTGAAATTTCTACTTGGAAGCCCATTTGCCACAGCAGTCTGTTCCCTCCAGTATCTTGAGTAAAATCTATCATCATCACACACATTAGATGTTATTTTAAACCAGGCACAAGATACAATTATTACAAAAATAAGAAGCTGGAAGCACCTTATGTCTGTACATAAGAAGTCACCTGTACTACAGCAGAGTTGAATAACCACATTACTAAATCTCAATACAGTAAGTACTACAACTTTGGCACTTTGCCTTTTGTGCTTAGTCCAGCAATTACACAGATGTCATGATCTGATATACAAATCTTTCCTGAAAATGCAAATTATCTGAAAATTATTCTTTCCTAATGTTTTTGAGTAGCTGCTAATTGTGCATCTTGAATAGAAGATAAGTGCTTTCCTAACATAAGTAATATTTTTGTTGCAACAATAATGTTAAGTTCAACTGTAATACTCTCATGAATAGAAATAACTTACTTTGCTTTTTAAATGGGGAGATGCATACTTTTGAGAGCTGAAAAATAAGGGGTGTATTCTATTTAGTGAAACAAGAGCTATGAAGATTAAATGCTATGTTTTTATTGTTGCTGCTGTTGAAAAAACAGTATTTGGTCAAGTCCTCTACCTTTTAGATCCCTTTCTTTAAACTGGGTAATAGGAAACATCATTGCATCTGCAAGCTGAGTTGAAAGTACTGCATGGCAAGAGCTGAGCTGAAAAAGACAAAAGAAGAAAATCTTAGGGAAGCAGTGCTGAAACCAAATCAAGTCACAATAGGTGGACATCAATGTCACTCAAAGACAACCTGAACAACTCAAACACATTTTTGCACGCTCCTTTCTTTGCAGCTACTTTTTTCTAGGTTCCAAATCTCACCATCAGTTTTTTTACAGAAAACCTTTAGAGTTTAGTTTTTTCTCTGAACTTTTCGAAGCAATTGGATCATGTCCAAAAATGGCCTCATCCATCCTGACTATTCCATTTATTCCCCAGTTTCCCTCCAGCTAAATCACAGCCCATCTTTCACAGCTCACAGAGGTAGAGCAAAATGTCATCCTCCTCCTAAAATGCTGCTTAAGTGAGGAGAGGGACCACAACAAAAATCCTGATTCAGCTCTTAATGGTGCTCAGTTGTGTGTCCTACGAGTCAGTATCTAAGAGAGACAGCAGGAGGGTCCTCTGTCAGTCAGGTACCTGGAATCAGGCAACACAGAGACCCTCGTGTACAAGCTGCTAACTGCCACTGTGTAATGGTTCTGGCTCTATCTCTAGTGGTAAACTACAGTTTTTTCAGCAATGTACCCTTATTTTGCTGAATTTGTTCTTTATCCTAAGGTTATGTAACTTTAAATAGATGCTGCAAAATACAATTAATTGTTACCTTGTTGACAAATGAATGCCATTTCTGTACTTTCTGGCTTAAAAAAGGAGTAATTAGGCAGTTAAAGTCTGTACCTGACAGCATTAGCAAAGCACATACAAGGACTTACCTCATCAATCACTTTTGCAAATTGCTGCAGAGTGGAAGTCATGACTTCATCATCTCCCCCGAGTGGAAAACGCTGAGAAAGCAAAAAGAGTTATGTTGTTTGCAGTGTTTTGTGTCATTCACAAAACTGGATTAATCATCTCTATGAGTATATCAGGTATTCCATTATTTTAAAATATTACACAGTTAAGATATACTGAAGCAGTTTGTCTCATTAGGTGGAAATGGAGGATAGGGAGCAGCAGCCTCTTAAAAGAAGCAAATTTTTGTTTTAAACATTTTTAACCTCAGCAAAGGGGACCCAGCAGCAAAGCTACAAAGAACCCTTCATAGTACAGGTTATGAGGGAAGAAAGTTATGGATTCCACAGTCTGTGCTTTCAGAGATGGAATTATGCTCACAGGAAATTATGGTTGTAATTTGGAGATTGCATTGCAATCTCTTCTCTTTGGGACTATTGATATTTAAGCACTTAAGGGTAAACAGGTTTATAAAGTAAAACCAAAACAGAACTACCCTAAGCAATTCTCAAAAAAACTAATCCAACAGAAAAATATTTCAGAAGTTATTAATATCCTTCATGGTAAGAGGAACTTCATTCTGGTTTAGCTGGAAGAACTAAAATAAAGCAGTAGATTGCTTCGGCAACAACTTAAACCACCAAGCCACAGCAGTTCCTTTTATCTGGACCAAACCTAAATACATTGTACACTGTGCTCTGGGAGATAAAACAATACAAAAATACACAGTATTCTGACCACAGTGTCTGACCACACACAGACAACATGATTTATGCAGTACCTGTTTCTCATATTCCTTCAGAAGCTTTGAAGTCAGATGAGTTGCTGCACTTAATTCATTCTGATTTTAAAAAATGGAAAGATGAAAATCAATAAAAAGTCAAACAGGTAAAGGATATCTAAATTAAAAATACAGACATAAACTCAAATTTTTAGAAAAACATACAAAATAGATTCTGTTTCTGGCATAAAAATGGAGATATTTCTAGATGAGCAAAACTTGAATATATTGTGGGTAAAAAATAACCTCCCACTTGATACATACTATTATACACACCTTAGTGTGTGCAACATTTTAGAAACACTTGGGAAATACCATAGAGCTACTTGGAGAACAGAGAACATAGTTTCTTTTGTCATAAGAAATCTCGAAAAAGAATCACAAGAATTTATCTTTACCGCTCCCTAACATATAGAAAAGCAATCATTAATTCTTACATTATTTCACCTCTGCATTTAAAGCATATGGAAGTTAAAGAAACATGCAATGTAGTTCCAAAACTTTATAATGCTTTCAAGAATTTCATTAACACTACCTGAGCATCATATATTCTGTGCATGGCTTGGAACAACTGATTGATGTAATTGGATATTGCAGCAGCATCTTCTTCAAATACTCCCAGCAACGAGCGGGTCTGTAAAAAACAAACAGCCAAAACAAGAACATGACAAGTTAGAAGAGAAGAATTTAAATATAATGGAATTTCAGACTTAAATACCATTATTTCAGATTTGATTACTATCAACCCTCAATACTGTTTAAAGGAATGATACCTGCTGCATGCCAAAGAATCTTACAGATAGCCAAGCTCAGCCTTCCTCCCACTGTCAGCCTCTCTCCAGGTTAATACATTTTCAGAAAGGAAAGGGCCAAGGGAGGTGGACAACTGTTAAATGCTGAAACTCTGGGCAACTACTGGGCTCACTGTGGTACATCCCTAAGGAGAGGGGTAAAGATGACTGGTATTAAACAGCTTGCCAGGTATACACATTTCCTCTGTAGTGATATCCAAATAAAGGCTGTGACTGTCTCATACCGTCCAGCCTGAACACACAGTTGGTGGTTGTGCTTGGACCTATAATTTATCTGTGGAATAACCATCAATTCTGTGATCAAAAGGTTGAGGACCTACACCAAACCAAAACAAACAATACAACCTGCATCTGACTGTCCTCAACATAGACGTTTCTCACCACTGAAAAGGAGTGAAAAGATCTGTCCTCACCACAGCTTGTCAGTCTGTCAGTTCTGTAGCTGGTGTCACCCACAAGCCTGATGCCTCCTGTGTCCAGCTGCACTGCCTGCATCTCTGATGGTGCTTAACAACCTCCACCTCAAAAACCAACCTCATTTATCACTGGCCACCTATTAGACTTAAACATTGATCTCCATCTCTAAGCCCAACTACCCAGCCAGCTTTTCCACTCAGGCCACAGTCCACACCTCTCCCTTTTGACCAGAAGAATGCTGCCAGAGCGTGTCAGAGCCCTTGCACAGTCAGGGTGACTGACATCCCCTGCTCTCCCTCCTGCCCAAAGGGCTGACTCAGGTTGCTCAGGTGTAATTTTCCTGTAAGCTTAAATGAGATGCTGACTGCATGTTCTTGCATCCTTGTTGCACTTGGAAGCAAGGTTATTCCTCCTTGTTGTGAGGATTTTGAATGGCTATGTTCCACCAAAAATCCCAAAGGGGGAAGAGCAGAGGATGTCCCAGTAACTCTGCACAGGCCACACTGGCTTCTCTTAAAACATTGCTTGGGATGCTTGGCTGTAGAAGAGGGAGCAGCACTTGCAAGAGTCACAAAGGAAATACTCTGGCAATGTTTTAGCAAAAGGACCATGCTTTGTTTCTAGATTTGCACTAAAATTAATGTCCAGGCAGAAAATTAAAAGAATCATAAGCACATTATTGGATTTTTTTTCCCCAAACTATGATTGTTAAACACTTGAAAGTGGAAATTCTGTTTCTTAGTCTACCCTAGGCTGTCTTGCAATTACTGAAGTCTTTAGTCCATCCCTCCTTGAAGTATGAAGGTCTTTTTCAGCTATTTCTGATTTTTTGCTTTTAATGATAATCAAAGAGTACATATTAAACTCACACAAAGTATATTAGTTAATGATTCCTTTTGATATAAGATTCTTTTATCTAAGTTGCATTAGAAGCCTGGCTGTATCACAACTACTGTCATGCTACATAATGCCTAAAAGATATAATCAAACAGCATAATCAGCACAAAAATAGCTTTAATGCTGGTTTTATTTTATAAAACAAGTGGAAAGAGGTGGAGGAGAAGTCAAATCTTTGCCAGGTGTGGCAACATGTGTCATCCTAACAGCCTTGACTCTCCCATTGAGGAGACATACACGAAAGAATGCAAAAGAAAAAATTACATGGTACAATAACCATTGAATTATATACTCATGACCTTTAAACCTGAACATAAATAAACCTGAGTTTGTAATTTTAAAGGAGTATTATGTCAGGTTTCTGGATTATACTAACTCTTTAAAACTGAACATGGAAAAAAAAATATGGTATGTTTTACGTTAAAAATGTCTGTTATTGATGTTTAACCATCAAAACAACATCATATGATACCGATGGAAAGAAATTAACCTGAAACTGTAAACATGTTATGGCAGACTTCTTCTTAGCAGAAAATGAGAGCTTTTGTTTACTTATGTTCCTAGTAAAACTCTGCATCATTTTGCATTTTCTTTAGGATTCTTTCAATCTGTGTAAGAGCAAAGAACCAGGGAGAAGCTGCACAAAGAAATCCCTTGTCAGAAGTGAGTGCTAAGCCATCCATGCCATCAGATGGAGGGCACTGCAGGTGACAGGAGACTGAGCCTGTGCTGCCAGTCTCTTGGCTTTTTGTTGTGCAATGCTTTGGGAATGCAAATCAGTGTGAGCAGAAACTCTCCAAACACACAGGGAGTGTGTGTAATAGATGTCCTAGGTTAATAACTAAATTGCTCTGTTTTGCATAGGAAAAGACTATGTAAACTTGGTGTTTGGTTAGGCCTGACAAGCACAGTGGTTAGGTTTTGATCCTGTGACAACAGGAAATGAATGGGTTTGGACATTTTTGAAAAGCCTTTCCTTCCTCAGACACAGAGTAAGTTTGATGTGAAGTTTATATACCTACAGTCAGTGTCTGAAACACGAACTGCAGGCCATGGTGCACCCAGGCTGAGGGGCTGTGCAGGATTCACCATGAATGTATCCAAGCCATGGCAACTCCTCCAGAGAGAGCCTTCTGCTTCCTTCAAGCAACATTTTCTGCCATTTGCTGCACTGATTTCAAAGTAACAGAAATGAACGAATTTAACAAATGGACTAACCTAACAGAACACTGAGTCCTTACTAGAGAACCTGGGTCCTGGAATCACCTGAAATATTAAATTGACTGAATGATGTAAATTTTCTACCTAAAACAAAATATTGACAAATCAATTACTTAAGCATCTCAAACACATCGGGCTGAATCAGTCTTTGCTCGTCTGTATCACAGCTAACCTCACACGGAAGATTCTAGAATTACAATTGCATTCCAATGAGTAACATTTTTTGAAGTGCTTCCCAAATGTCTTCAGGTGGTCCTAAGTTCATGTCACATTTGACATTTCCTATGAATACAAATAGTTCTGACTTCCTTATAGTAAGAAAAGACCTTCAGGAGATAATTTTTTGAAATCATTACTATTACAAGACTTTCAGAATGTTTTCCTCTTCATGAGATGACAGCAGGTTTGGCCCCTGGACCAGAACCCAGATTAAAGCCCAGATCTCATCTCACATTCAGCATTTGAGCTATGTGGGGCACTGTCCTTAGGAAATCAAGTATTCTTGTTCTGTATGGCCTTCTCTTGCCTTTTTAAAGTCATCCTTCCACTTGATATAGAATTGTTACAATAACTGTCATATTAGGGGCTGTATTCTACTTTTCAGCAAGTGAAAGTTTCTCTTCCTGTAACTAAGGAATTAAAACTACAAATGCACATGCTATTGCAATATAGGACAAACTGCTCACTATACAAACCATGCACCAGAACAAGGATCTTAACTCAAAAGGCTGCCATAAAAAAAAACACATTGCAAACTTTCTCCAGCATCTAAGAAATACAGTACAAGGACTTGCTCTTGCTGCTGCCAGCAACAAGAGAAACCAGAGACACCGAATAAAGCATTTCCTACTTCAGAAAGAAACTCCAGAGCATCGCTGGCACACGTCGGGCAGCAGCAATGCCCGGGAAGAGTCGGAGCAGGGAGCGGCCTCGGGGGCCCGCGTGCCTGCCCCGCTGCGCGCTGAGCGCGGCCGCGGTAAGCGCACCCAGCAGCCGCTCCTCGCAGCTCTGTTAAACCTTAACGCGCCTCAGAGAGAAACAACGAGGAAAAGCCTCTTGAGAAGGCAGCGCGGGGTTTGTGGGCACGCGGTGTCCAACATGGATCCTGAGTGCGGAGGCGGGGGCGGGAGCAGAGAGCCCGTGCCGGTGCCGGCACTGCCGTGCCCGAGGGGCCGCAGCTCCCGCAGCTCCTGCGCCCGGCCCGCGGCACGCCCGGGAGCTCCGAGCGGGCCTTCGCAGGGCCCGGCCGGGGCGCAGAGCCCGAGCCGAGCCTGCCGGAGCCCCGCGGGGCCGAGCAGGCAGCGTCCCCGCCGCGCTGCTGGGGCGTCACCCTTCCTCCGGCCCCGCCGCGGCTCTCCCGGGGCCGGCAACGACAGGGAAGAAGCGCTGGGCCCGCCAGCAGGGGCTGGGCCCGCTGCCGCCTCCGCTGGGCCCGTCTCACCTGCGGGCTGTCCTCCAGCGTCTCCTCGATGGGCAGTTTGTCGATGCCGGGCATGGCGGCGACCGCGCTGAGCCCCCGCGGCTCCGCTGCCCCCGCGCCGGCCCGGCCGGACCCGACCCCCGCCCGCCGCGCGCCGGACGTCCCGCCCCCCGCGCGCCCCGCTGCCCCATTGGCCCGCCCGGCCTCTCCATGGGCCCGCCCGGCTTCCCCATTGGCCCGCTCTCTCCTCTCACCCGGCTGCCCATTGGCTGGCGGGCCTGCCCGTTCCCGCGCAGGCGCGGGGGCTGAGGCGCTCGGCGGTGTCCCGGGAGCGGCCCCGTGTGGGGAGCGCCGGGGCCGCGTCCTCGCTGAGGCGGCTGCCCGGCAGTGCGGGTCTCGGCTGCCCGGCAGTGCGGGTCTCGGCTGCCCGGCAGTGCGGGTCACGGCTGCCCGGCCGTGTGGGTCACGGCTGTCAAGCAAAGTGTCCTCCCAGCCCTGTCTGTCTGTGCTGCCGGGGTTGTTGTCGTCTCCTCACAGACAATTACCTTGAGGGCCGCTCCACAGCAAGGGAGCGCTGCTGGGTCCCGGCCGTTCTGGAGCATCCTCGGCACTCTTGCCCCGTTATCTGGGGCATCCCTTTTGGCATGTCTCTTATCCCTGACAAGTTTATGGGCCCCAAGTGGAGGCCAGTCACTTCTGTGCTTGCAGTGAGACGACAAAGAGGTCTTAAGCTGAGACAGGAGAAATTTTGATTAGATATTAAAAAATAGTATCTCTGCTCTCTTAGACTGAATAATTGTGGTGCCATAGGTTGGTGGCAAATTTTAAATGCTTAAAACTACTGTGAGGGCTCACTGAAATCAAAACAGATTATTGATTGGACTTGTGAACTGGTTTGGCTCTGAAATTAGTTAGAATTTTGGAATCCCTACGGTTAGAAAAGACCTCTACAATCATAGAGTCCAACCATTAATCCAGCAGCCCAGCCCGTGTTCAGCACTAACCCTGTGCCCAAGTGCCACATCCTCACATCTGAACATTTCCAGGAGTGGGGATTGTCAGTGCCACCCTGCCCATGGAGGAACTTTTCCCAATATCCAATCTAAACATTTCCTGGCACAACTTGAGGCTGTTTCCTCTGGTCCTGTCACTTGTTCCCTGGGAGAAGAGACTGACCCCACCTGGCTACAACCTCTGTTCAGGTAGTTTTAGAGAGCAGGACTTGATGATAATTTTTAGCTGGGAAGAAAAAATCTATTATCTTGTTGGTTTTGCCATTTTGGGACCAGGTGAACTTAGACTAAGACCAGATTAGGAAGTACATGAAGTCATTCAGCAGAGCAAATGAGTAATGAGTGTGCAGTCTTGCTATGAGACCATTCATTCTTTATGTTGTATCAGGTTATGATTTACCATTAAAAGCAGATAAAGGACAGGAGTGGTGTGTTAAATTGCAAACAATTAAAGATTTTTGAGGTGGCTTTTGTTTTGTTTGTTGGTTTGGGGTTTTTTGGTGGGTGATGGATGGGGTTTTTTCGGTTTTTTTCTGTTGCGTTGTTTTGGTTTTCCCTGTAGGGAGTGGTGAAGAAATTTCCAAGTTAATACTGTTCAGTCAATTAATTTACCAGCTCAACTGGTGACTCACCTGACTGAAGCAAGTCACAGCACCTCTCCCTTTCCCTGTCAATAAGGGTAATAATTCATGGTTATCTTACAAGGTGTTTTAAAGACTAAATCTTGTCTCTGCAGCATGTGACAGGACATTAACAGTGGTTCATGACCTATAAATACACGTGCTTTCTGGTTTTGAGACAGTTAACTTGTGACCAAGCTTTACAGCAGTAAGAAATTACTTTGTTTTGTACAAAGATCATTTCCCAGTGGAATTCAGGAAGGTAGTAACTTAACTGGATTTGGTTTAGTTAGCTTTGTGTCTTTACAGCTGTAAGTGGAATCCAAAAGTTTTACTTGAGCTAAATTTGACTGCAACAAATGTAATAGTAATGAACTGAAGAATCCCTCTGCATCCTCTAATTGTGATTTTAGTGTTACACTGTTTTCAGCGTTGTAGACCTTTTGTTAGGGTGTGAGGGGGTTTTTGTTGTCTTTTTGATTTGTGGGGTTGGGTTTTTTGTTTGGTTTGGGGTTTTTTGGGGGGGGCGTTGTTGGGTTTTGTATGTTATGTTTTGTTGTTGTTGTTGTTTTCTGCAAAATATCTGCTAAGAAGCCTTAAAAATGTGGGGAACTAACACTTGGCACTTTGTCAACAGAGAGGAGCAGTGAACACACTTCAGAGGATTCCAGATGTGTGCCCTGAAGGAGAGCACATTTTCCCTCTGCTGGAGGGTGGAAGCAGCTGTGTGCATAAGGTAGGCTTTATTTGCACTATTTCCCAGTTTTTAACACACTGTTTCTCATCCTTTTGTTAGAGGCAACTTTGGATTAACCTTGAATTTACCTGCATTCACTTAATCTCCCTGTGTCAAAATAGCTTTTACTTCAACCAAGAAATAGCTAACTGCTTTTGTTCTGTGAAAATTGGTGTTACCATTTTGAGGTATTCTCACTTTAACAAAACTTGGGAATTCTGAAGTTGGCTTTGAATATAATACTTGTTATTAATGTTTAAAAAGTATTTGAAAGAGAGCTTTATGCAGCATAACTTCTGAGGTGGTGAAATACTGGGTAAAGAGGTTGTGGGAAAGGTGAGGTGAAAGATGAATTTTTGGAGTGTGATAAGTAATGAAGAAAGACAATATATACCATTTATACTCTTTTAAAAAGCTGAAAATGTTGCCCAGGCTCTAGTGAAAGGTGACCCAGCAGGGGGTGAGAAGAGCAAAAGGCAGCAGGAGTAAGAACTTCAGACCAAAGCCCCCAAGAGCTCTCGCTGTGGTCTCCTCAGCTGCTGCAAACAGCCGGTGGAGGATTCCCATCTCTGAACAACGAGAGCTCCATCTCCTTCTCCTAAAGAGAGGAACTCCACTGTCCCTGGGCAAAAACCAGTGCTGCAAAGTCTGAAAGGGAGATTAGTTTCCTGCCTCATCAAGTATGTGATGCTGTAAGGGGATTGGATTTGCATATCCAAGGAGCAGTGAGTTTTCCTATTATTGATTACTTAGGATTCCCAACTTAATGTTTGCTGTGTGGCTCTAATTACCCCTACCAAGGTATTTAGTTAAAAGTCTCTAGGTGATTTCAAATGGGTTGCAAGGTGGTATTGGTCAATGCTAATGGGCCAAAACAATGAAATACAGTTTTCAGGAGAAGGCTTAAGGTCCAAAAATGGTGACTGGAGCTCATCTTGCAAGTGAACATTGATATGTGTGAGAAGTGTCCTTGGTAAGATCACTTCTGGAATTGTCACTCTTTGAATAGTTTGCTTTGACAGCAATCTTACTGCACAACACAGAGTCAGGCCAGAAGGAGAGGTAACTTTTCCTCCTGAAATAAAAATATTGCATTCATGTTTGCCTGTTATTTTGGACAAATCTTGATTTTGTAGTGTCTCTACAGAAATTTCTCCTTTTCTTGTCCTGAACCAAAAGCTGGTTTTGAGCATGTGATCTAAAATGCTGTGTGACTGACAGATGAGCTTGAATATAAAAATGTTATAGTCTGTATTTAATTATAATGGATGAAATCAGAATTCTGTCACACTTTATTACAAAGCCTTTATCTCCTTTCTTCCCATCACTCGTAATTTTTTTGGTGATTTAAAATGTTGGATCTGTAGGATTTAAATATACTTTTGTTTGCCATAAACTACAAGGAGGGAGAGACATATATGAGAAAAAGGATGCTTTTAAACCTGTAAATCTGAGTGTACTACTTCTATTACTTGAAGTTTTGCTTTTATGTAGTGAAGAATTATCAGGAAATTTCACATCTGGTATGTTTCAAAAAGGCTGCAACAAAGTTATTTTAATAAGAAAAATGAATGCATGAATTATTTAAAATAGTTGGTGCAACTGTTCCTATTAACTAATCCAGGCACTTGGAAGGCAATTACACTGAGCTTTGACAACACTGCCAACCCACTGCACAGCGCCTTATGCCAAAAGCTATTGTTGTTTTATTGACCACGTTCACCATTACATATGCATATGAAAAAACAGAGGCATTTTCATCGGGATTACCCTAATAGCATTAAGAGATTATTTTTTAAATTTCCTTGGAAGGAAATTCACTTAAATGAGATTACTTATTACTTGACTGGTTTCCTATCATGCTTCTATGTTTAGGTAAGTGGAGTCCATTAGAGTATAAAGTTTTTTTAAAAACTGATTTTATACATTAATGATTTCAAATAAAAGAGAAGTCCTATATTTGTGCACAGCTTCTTTTGAGAAAGTGAAGTCGATGCTCTGGTTAGGAGAGATAACACTTTTTGTCCCCCTTGGTGGCCCCCCTAGTGTCACCATTAGTTGCTAATTACTTGCAAACAAATAAACAATTAACTCCTCGTGCCTCTTGGTGGGAGAGTTTTCATTGACATGCTAAAACTTTCTAATAAAAGATTTTAATTAATGACGTTACAAATCCAACCCCCTTGTCAACACAGCTATAAGGAGGACTTGTGGAGAAATGCAAGTACAGTAGCCGGGCGATGCTGGCTGAGGGCGAAGGCATGGCCGGTCCCTCGCTGTGTGCTGCCGCCTCGGCGGCCTCTCCGGACCGGCACAAGGTGCCCGCCTTTGGGGAGAGTAAAACCTCACACTGCTCCTTTTCCATCGAGAGTATATTGGGACTGGAGCAGAAAAAAGATGGCATTCCAGCTGGGAAACCTCACAGACCCTGGATGGATGCGTGCACCAGCTTGGGTAAGTCAGTCTGTTTTGTAACCTCTTACGCTTTTACCCTTTAATAATACTGGCATGTTTCTACTACAAAGCAGTAAATTGAAGCTCTGCTTTTCTTGCTCTTTCTAGTTTTAGGTGATGACAGTAATCCCCACCTGCAAATCCCTGTTGTTTGCTATGAAAATCCATTATTTCATGCTAGAAGTGATCCAGTGCAGGAGGAAAACGTTTTGAAATGTGAAAAATATTTTTCAGTCACTGAAAGGCTGTCTTTCAAACGAGAATTGAGCTGGTATAGGGGTAGAAGACCAAGAACTGCATTCACTAGAAACCAGGTAGGGCTTTCCTTACCATTTAACAAATGAGTAACAATATAGTTTAGTAAAATGTTGGAAGAAACCTCTAACAGCTGATAAGTTCACTGTGATGTACCTCTGCAGAGAGAAATGTCATCAGGAACTAGAGTAAATTAACAGGAATGTTGCTAATTTCAGCAGATGTGTGTTTATGCATGGAATCAGAATTGTGCAAACACTGATCAGAAGTCTTCTGTTGAACAAACTAAGCTGTTATTTTATTTATTTTATGTATTACTGCTATGAACATAGTGTTAACTATTCAACAAGTGTATTTTAATCTCCTCAGATTGAAGTCTTGGAAAATGTTTTTAAAATGAACTCCTACCCTGGCATTGATATTAGAGAAGAGTTAGCTCGCAAATTAGATTTAGATGAAGACAGGATCCAGGTAATTAAAGATTTATTTGAATTTTTCTGTAATTCCAGCTATATGTACTCTCTGCTTATGTACATAAGTAGTTTGACAGCAGTAATGAGAATGTTAATACTCTCAATTTAAACCAATGTATGTACATGAAACATGTCTTCAGTGATTTGTGAAATGGAAACCACTGAATTCCTTCTGAAATCTAAAGCCTTCTATAACACCAACGAGGTATTCATCACCATAATATTTCCACAATATCTGCTCTGTTAATCTCTAGTTATTATGTGCAGAACTTGATAATTTCCTTTAATTTTTTTTTATGTTTTGCTTGTCACCATATTTGAAAAATAAATTTGAAACAGGTACGGACATAATTTGTGAGACCACCAGCAGAGCATGGATGTGTTAAACCAGTGTTTGAACCTCTGTCTTTATCTGGCCAAAAGCAAAATCAATTCAGGGATGTTAATTATTGATTTCCAGGCAATTCAGTGTGATAAGTACACATAAGAATTTGGGCTTCATTTTGTTGTTTATCAGGCTATTTTGTTGCAAGTATTATATTTGGCTTGATGAGAAACTTGATGCTGCAAATAGTTAAGCAGCACCATAAGACGTGTGAATTCCAGATGTTCAGGATCTTCCAGGATCTGATTCTGTCACTGAATTTAACACCTGTTTTTATATTACAGTGAAGATGATCTCATTTTCCAGGTAACCTGGGGATATTGTTTTCTTGTGGTGATAAAATTACAGCAGATTTTGAATTTATATTGAACTTGCAAAGTGCTGTTGTTACACAAAATATTGTCATACTGTGTGAATACTTTTAAGTTTCAAATATTATTTTGCTTCCACTGCTGTGTTTCTGAAAAGCATCCCTTCTCTTTCCATTTTAGATCTGGTTTCAGAACCGTCGTGCAAAGCTGAAAAGATCCCACAGAGAATCTCAGTTTCTAATGGTGAAAAATACTTTCACCTCCAGCCTGCTGGAGTAGAAGGAAGGATGGCTTGCTGTTACAGTACTGCTACAGAAAATGAAGAATTATTCAAAACCTGTATTAAGTAATGAAATAGTAATTATGATTTTATGCCCAGATTTGAAAGTTTATTATAATTTTCATTCAAATAAACTGTAAATACTTGAAGTATTATTCTAATCTACTTTTTGTGGAAAAAGTGAATTGTTCCTATATATATTTGAGTAAGTATTTTCAGAGATTTTTTGAGATATTTTTGCAGCTTAAAACAACGCAAACCCTAGGTTGCACAAGAATTTCAGCTTCTATGAATTACTGAAGATGACTTGAGAAGCTTTATGGTTTTAGAAAAAGTCTGTTTCAAGTCTGAAATAAACTGTATGCAAAATAGATTTTGCTACAGGAAAAACTTTGTCGCATTGGAGTTTAAAAAGCTTATTTGTAAAAAATATTATAGTTTTCATAAAGAAGATAATTTTTAGAAAAAATGTCTCCAATGGAAGAACTAATATTCAACTGCCTTCAGTTTTAACAATTGCTCAGTTAAAAGAAGCTGACAGTTATAATCTTTTTATGTAATTTTAATTAATTTAGGTTATTTGCCTATTTAATTCTCTAACTTGGTTTTCTCCTCTCTTGTCAGTGTAACTGTTCTAGTTATGGAAGTTGCCCTATTATCATTTAATGACAGAATTTAGCATTTCATGGGATCAGATCAGTGGGGCCAGACCAGATATCCAGATAATTGCCATTAATTTTAGGGTGTTTAATTCATTTTTATCAAACAGTTCATGAAAGTTAATTATCCTCATATTTGATATTGAACTTGAAGTCAAGGAGAGCCATATATGAAAAAAAACCCTCGAATCTTTCTTCATGGGCACAGTGTAGGGAAACATTTTGAGTACAGGCTGATGCTGCTCTTTGTTCAGCAGAGCTCTAAGCACTTGCCTCATGTGCTGGTGACCTTCAGGGAGACTCCAGCCTGTGTTTCCTGCTCGACATAAGTTCTGCATTATCTCATGAACAGAGAGTATTGCTCTTCCTTTCTTCATGCTTGTATCCATAGCTGTTGTCCAATAGGATGAAAGGTAAGTTGATAAAATAGGGTGATAGAAAAAATCATTTTATGTAGTCTCATACTAGGAAAAGCTAAAGGGAGGGATGATCTGACAGTCCTTACTTAGTATTTTGAACTATAGTTTGAGCTAGAAGAGATTAAATAGAAAACATTTCTTTAGTTTCTGAAGAATATCACTGAAAAACTGCATTACTTTAGAACTGGGTGACAGATATTGGCCCTTCCATGATTTTATCTTCATTAGTTCATTGCCTTCACTTCTATGCAGAATCCTAAGAATCTTTAATTGTTTGGCTTTGCTCCTGGAAATCTTAATACGGAAATAACAAACTTTTATCTGATATTGAAACATTATTTTTTGTGCTTTATTGGATTTGGGAAATAACATTCCTAACTGAATTCTGTTGTATCCTGCATTCCAAAATACTTAAGAGAACCACTAGTAAAGCAATTTAAATTGAGACAGATCCTTTAGGAATAGTTCTTAGAGAAGCTGAAATCTCAATTCAGCTACCTGCCTGATCTGGTAAAGGCAAAGACACTATTAGGAATGCATTCTTTTATTTTGTTTTTCTTCACACCTCAAAACGTATATTGCCCATAGCTTAACCTTATTGCAGGTAATCTGAAACTATTGTCTGCTTTGCTTCTGGAAACAAAGTTTCCAGCAGCAACAGATTAGACTAATCTGTACAGATTGATTGCTTAAGAACCTTACTCTATTATCTGGCAAATACCTAAATACACCTAAAGTCTGCTCTAATGGAACTTGTCTCAAGTGACGGAAGTCTGACAAAGCAATTTAAGAGAAGCAGTAGAATAGTAGCAGAATAATAATAGCACCAGCCCTGCTATCCTGCTCTCCATTAGCAAAAGTTACCAGCAGGATCTTTAGTGTGAGGTGCTAGGAGTGTCCCACACAGTGCTAAGGGGAATAGAATTTAAAAGCAGAGTTGCATTATTTCCTTCATTTGGCTTTAGCTTGTCCTTCCCAGAGTAAAGGAATCAGCAAGGCAAAAAAGAGCCTCTCACTTTACATTTATACCTACTTTGGCCAGGATGGATTTAAATTTCTCAAATACAGCTGGTTTTTTTTTTTCTACCATGCAAAGTATTAGTCTGGACCTCACAGGGTCTTTGTCTTGCCGTGGCAATATGCAGAGCTCCCTTGGCAATGGATGTGACAGTTGTGTGTCCTGTGCAGGAACTGCAGTGGGGAAGGCTGTGTTTACAGGACACCCTGCATGGAATCCAGCCCTGCTCCAGTTTTGCATGCTTTGCCTTGCAGTGTTTCTGCTTGTCTCTCTGCCCTTCAGAAAATCTCAGTCTCTTTTGTTCTAGTTCTGGCTTAAGCTCATGAAACCACAAATTTTGCTTCCAGCCGTGTTGCCTTGCTTTGGCTCCAGTGATCATTTTGACCCTTGTGATAAGCTGATACATTAACTAAGATGGTGAAAAACTGTTCTAGCAAAGAAAGAACTCTCTCACTCACCTGTCATGTCAACAGCCATGAGCAGGTACAATATTGGCTCTGTCAGGTTGATACTGGGTCTCTGTCTCTGACTGTAGTGGGGCCTAAATATTCTTGTAGTGTTTTTCTGGGATAGGTCCAGTACCTGTGATCCTAACTGGGATGCTGGGCTGCATAATAATTTGTTTTAAATTGATGTTCTTCTCTTAATTACTGTCTCCATATTAAATTTTCTCTAACTACAAATTTCAGCAATGCCCAGTGTTGTCCAAGAAAGCTGAGCCATGTCTGTGGTCCAAAAGCAGATTCACAGTAATTTATACCAAAGAGTCAATGTTCCCAAAGTTCTGTTGTGAATTTACTTGAAGCATACATAAAAGCATAGTTTAAACTTCCATGTTAGCATCAAAAGCCCAGATTGAAATAGCATTCATGAAATTGTCATTTAACACTTTGAATTTGCAATTATTTAGTTTGTCAAGTCTGTGCTTACAAATAGCTAGCTAGCACACCAGCAAACTACATGTTATGATTTTTCTGGTGTGTGTGGATACATCTACACCTAATTTTCTACTTGTTCAAAGTTTTTATTGGAGATACTTCTGAATAGTTTAAACCTGTGAGTTCTATAGTTGTATGTAAGAAGATTAACATTGTGCTCAAAGTGTTATTAGAAGGAAGTGTGACTTCAAAAATAATCCAGCATTTTTTATGTGACTGGATTTTAACAGAAGCCTTGTATAAAAGCAGTGTGAAATAATTTGCAAATGCCTTCAGTTTATCTAACATGAAAAGAAGCTTATCCTAAACGATTGAGATCAGCTCTCAGGTTTAACTAACAGTCATAAAATTAAGGCTTCCTAGAAATTGGTTGTAAAACAACTCTTTTATTCCTTAGATTGATTTAGTTTCTGTATTAATTGTTAGGTTGATGATCTTTGTCACTTTATTTTAAAGGATGTACATAATTGGATGGGAAATATAAGGTATTTTATTTTAAAAAGTACTTTGGAGCTATAGTGATTGGCATGAATTATTATTTCATGAACTGTTATTTGTGTAATGGATTCATCTTGAGTCAAAATCCCATTCTGTTATTTTACATGAACTATTTATAATATCTTATGTATGTATTTGGTAATGAAAGAGTAAAAAGACAAAGTATAATAATCATTATATGGGGGGAGCTGGGGCTGTTCAACCTCTTGCGGGGCATAAGGATCCCTCTGATTGCTTCACAAGGGGAACTCTTGTGGTCACAGTGGGCAAACAGGACTGTTGGTGAGGGAGAGGAATCCAGGGCTGCTTAACAGCCTTCAGTTCTAGATTCCTTTGTGGAGGAATAGTGCCTGCACTTGTGTGACATGAGGGGAGAGGGCTACACAGAAAATCTGGAAACCAGCCTGTCTGTTTTGGGCACCCAAAGTCGATACTGGTGGCCAGCAGCATTTTCAGGAGAATCCCAGGAAGAGTGAAGTGTTGCCTTGCATGGCCCAGTGTTACCAATGGAGTTTTGCTTTCTTAGATTAACTAGCAAATTGGAAAATTAATCATGTACTTGTTGAGAGTAGAAACAGCAATAAATTGGATTTCTTTTAATACCTGTTTTTTTGTGCAGGACAGTGTTTATTAAGCAAGTAAGATAAGAACATGCTCAGAAATGCTTAGGGATATCTGGGCTTTGGTGTGGCTGGGTGTGATTGCCAATGACTTTCACACCCCTGGATATGAGTTATATTTGATGTGCTGTGGGGCTGGTACTAGAGTGACAGAATTAGTACTGCATTGCTTGTGCCTTAAAAAAATAAAAGGAAAAAAAGAGAACAAAAAGCAGTGAAAGGATAGATTTTGCAAGTGTGTTTTGATCCATGTTGTGCATCAGTGGGTGTGAAGTCCAGCATCTTGAGCAAACAGAGTATGTTGAGGAATCACAGGTGCAGGTAGTGCTCTTGATATTAAATGTCAAGCAGGGTCATGTGGCTTGGGATGTTGTAAGGATGTTTATATGTGACCAGGAAAATAGATACAACACCTAGACTGAAAGAGAAATATTCCTTCTTTCTGAATTTATGTTCGAGGATTTTTTTCTCTAAGCCAGGTTTTCTTCTGTCACTAGGATGGCCTGAGAACACCATGAGAATACTCTCTTCCCTAATCTTGTGCAATTTGGAGGTAAAAGGACAGAAGTAGGCAGGTGGTAGGAGATAGTTCCCTTCATTAAAAATTATCTGTGTCATTAGTCTTGTTATTAATCACTATGAAATTTTGGGACTTTGCAATTTTTAAATTGCATGTGTTTCAGGCTTGTTACCTCATTGTGACCTTTAAAAAAAATCCATTACCTTGCATCAACTCAATTATTGTACCTTCTTTTTTCTCTGATCCTTTCTTGCTCTCTTAGACCCAAGTTTTTATTTGACCAGTCCATGACATTTTGCTGCTTCTTAGGTTTTAAGGGCCTGACCACAATTTCTAGATTCTTGGGCATTGTCTTGTCTATGTAACCAAATTATGTTTTATAAAATGAAAATGAAAAAATGTACTTTATTGATTGATTTCATACTTTTAATCTTTAGAATTTTATTGTATGGATCATAGTAATACTCCAAAATATCTTGGGATTCGGTTTCTATGAATGATGCCATAATAAGGAAATTAAGAAGATAGCAGATAAAGTATTCTGCTCTAAAAATCACTGACTGTTTATTTGGCTTTTCCATATAAATTCAGGCTTTAAAGTCCTACATTTTGAAACGGTTTTAGTCTGTATTCGAACTGCTTAGAAAAGTGCTGGGCTGCTTCTGTCCTCTAGAGGCTGGATTTAGTAATGACAGCCCCCGTGCTGTGGGGATTTAATTCGCGCTCTGCAGCGCGGCCGGGGCCGGGGATGCCCGCAGGGGATTGCCTGATCCTGCCAATTACACAATATTTGTGACCGAATTTCTGTTCTGCACACGTACAAGGCCAGATTTTCCAAAGCTCTGAGTGCTCAGTATTGAACAGAACTTAGTGACGGGTGGGTGCTTAATATTTTTGATGCTCTGAACAGGAAACCTTTTAAAATCTTACCTCTAAATGAATTTAGGCTGTTGTTGGGACTCTGTGTCTATAAGACTGCCCAGCATTGTCTGTTTATGGTAGGAGAGTATTTTCAAATTCCAGAAAAGAATTCTCAGGAAAAGTTTCTTCACAGAAAGGGTTGTTAAGCATTGGGACAGGCTGCCCAAGGAAATGCGGGAATTGCCATCCCTGGACATGCTCAAGAAACCACTGGATGTGGCAATGGTCTGCTTCAGTGTGATGGTTGGTCAAAGGCTCAACTCGGTCTTAGAGGTCTTTTCTAAGCTAAATGATTCTGTGAGAGCTTTTGAGAAATTATCCTGCAGTTCTAGAATAATTCCACTCATTATGGTGTAAAACTTAGAATGACTTCTGGTACAATATCCACTAATATAATTCTTCTGTGATAATCAATACAGTGTTGTCAATGCAAATATTTGCCAAGAAAAAAACTTATTACCACCAGGTTTTCAGTTTTCATTGTTTCATCACATTAGTAGGACAAGAAATTACTTTGTGGCTCTGCACTTAACCATTCCTATTGCTTTTTAAAGCATTCAGTCAGAGCAAAATATTTAAAAAAATTTAAAATATGATATTATCCATCTGTCACTCTTCAAATATTTGTAGGATTCTCTAAGTTCAGAGTAGCATCACATTGTGTGCTATAGGATGTGCCAATCTGACAACATTCCTCTAGTTTGCTCTAATTCTTTTGGCACAGAAAGAAGTCAGAGGGAAGCATTCTCAGGAAGCATCAGCATTGCCCTTAGAATGCTGAGACTTCTGTAAAATTTAAGTTGGTTACATGGAAAATCTTTTCTTGGGGATGTTTTTGTTTAAATTAAAAAAAAACCTGATCCAGTCTTTTCCTTCTTTCCTCTGTAAACATACAATCCTGGGCAGTTACTTTGATCAAAATTTGTGGTTTAGGAGGACTGGTGTTTTCAGTGGTTGCTACTATTATAATCTAATTAGAAAGAAATAGTATTAATCTATTGTAGTCCATCATATTAACAGGCTTTAACTTTCCATGGAGTCTTAACAAATCTTGTTCACTGCATTTCAGTCTGTTATTATCTGCATATTTATCTTATTCTTTCCAAAAATAAGCAGCTAACTCAATCCTGATATCCAACTGCTTCAAATTTGTGTTTTAAAATAATATGCCAGACTGTAGAGAAAAAGAACCATGAGTTTGTTTGTTGGAGAGGTCGAGCTGCCAGCAGCAATTGTCATTCCTAACAGGGCCCTTCCTCTGTTTTTTTTTTTTTTAGCCCAGTCATGTAGAATTGCTATGCATTCTTTCGTAAATCTGTTATAAAATGTTCTAAAATTACACTGGAATATTTTTGGGGAATATTCATCATATAAACAAACAAACAAAAAAAGGCAATTTCCATATGCCTCCAGCCTTTGTATTTTCTCTTGCTTGTGTATTTCCCCTTGTGGGAGTAGATTGATGTGCTATTGACAAAGGGCTTTCCAATCTTCTTCCACACTGGTTGCGCAATAGTCAGACTTTTAAAAATTCTTCCACTCATGTTTCTATTGTTCTGCAGTGGGATCTGTTACAAGTGTCTCTATGCATTTTAATTGCAAAAAATTTCAGAACATTTTCTTTAGCCTTAATTACCCTTAGCTTTTGGCCTCAAATAACAAATGATGTCATCCCAAAGTGCCTGAGCAAATAGCTCTCCCTCAGTTAAATGGGAAAGGGTTTAAGGCAGGTTATGCTCAGTGAGGGGTCCCTTAGTGTGCTAGGATTAATTTTGCAGACATTGCCACAGGATGCTGTTGAATTGCACAATGGACTATTAAATCAGGTTAGGGTTGTTCTCCCACCCCACCTCCCTCCCCCGTATTTCCCTGCAGAAGGAAAATGACAGGCTGGCTGCATGGGAAGCATTGTGCTGCAATGAGAAAGGGTTGAGAGTAGAATTAAAACTGGAAACTTTTGTAAAGACATCACTTCATTATAATTTCTGGCATTTATTCAAACTGCATTGTGAGGATCTTGTTTGCATTTTTAATAGCTGTTTGAGATAACATTTCTATATTACAGAAAGACATTATTTTAAAATTGAACCTTACAAATTATTCACTTGTTGTTAAAGAATAAAACATAGATAACTTTGGGGATACAGTTGTTGGTTCAGAATAATTTCAGTTCAACAGAATTTTTCTTGAGAAATGACTCATCCATTCAATTTTTAATTTTCTTTGCATCATAAATCTACTCTTCTTTAAAAGTGCAGTTTCATATTACCCCTAATCCTGTGTAACAGAAGACTGCTGCTGAAAGATGCAGTCCTGCCTTGCTCCCTCAGAAACAACATGTGGCCACAGGGTGTGCTTTTGGAGCAGGGAGCAGTGTGCTAGGCACATCACTAAGTTGAATAATCTTAGAGAACTTTATTATATTCATGTGTATAAACAGATACAAAACTAAACAGAAATACTGAAAGTAGACATTTGACTACAAACATTTTCTGACAGTAGAAGAAGGAGGCATCTATACAATACCAGGAACTGTGAGGTCTGGAGAGGGGTAATGTTATATGAAGATTTGCATCCATGGATCACTGACAAATTGTTCATTTGATGGTGATCAGAAGTAATTTTCATATAATAGCTGTTTGGTTTAGTTCAGTCATTTCCTTTTCACCATAACATACTCCTACATCTGATGCTGACTTGAGCCTCTAGGAATATAGGACTTAAACTTCTCTGGTCATTAAGTGTAATTTCCTGTAGAAGAGATTAAGTCATCCAGAAAGGTCACACAACCATTCACTCCCTTCTCTCTGAACTCTACAAGCCTCAAAACATCCCTAAATATCTGCAGACAGACTGGAGATTTTTGAGCAAAATCTCAAACATGACACTGTGACAAAAAAAAGTGAGCAGGAGTGAAACATCCCTGCTGGTACAGTCCGTGGGATTCTGGAAGGTCTGGCTTAGGCAGCAGGGAGAACTGGATGCTCAGTTTCAGGACCTGTTGCAAAGCAGCTGGATATAGAAATGGCTGGCAGTGTCAAAGTAGAATTCATGCATCCAATTCCACTTTCCCATCTGGACACAGCAGCAGCTACTCCAGAAGTGTCAATAAATGTGTGGCCAGGGTGGGAGGCAGCTGCTGCCAGGACAGCCTGCTGGGTGCTCTTTGCCACTCCTGAGAGAGAAGCAGCCACTGGAGTGGAGTTGCTCTGGAGGCTCTCACCCTCTGGTACTGCCTGGGTGACCTTAGCAAGTGGAGTTTGTCTCTACAGAAAGCAGCAAATTAAAACCAAAGAATGCTACACACAGGGGTCTTTTCCTGTCTTACTGAGGCACAGGGTCTTTCCTGACTCCAAATCTAATTATTGGTTTAGCCCAGAGCATGTGTGCAAGACATAAAAGCAGGCATCTTTATGACTTGGTGCTTTAGTTTCCCCATCTATAAAATGAAACTGGTAATACAGATTTTTCTTTGAGAACTCTGTGTTTCATGAATTCTTGTCACATTTCTCAAGGCACAATGGTTTAACAGTTGCCTTGAACAAGATCGGTATTCAAACAACTGATAGATTTGATTCAAATTTCAGTTCAATTTTATGGCTTAACATTGTTTTCCTATCAGTTGATAACCTTTCACTTGAGCCTGGCCAGATCATTTGAAACTATGGCATGCTATAATATAGACAATTCCATAGAAACAGAATTTTTGTGACCCCTGACACAGGTGGAAATTTTCGTGCCCTTGCTACAAGTGTCCACATCCATTTCACACTTGTTAGTTTTGTTCTTAAGCTTTGATCCTGGAGGATGGTTCTTCCTCTATTTTATGTTTCGTGCTCATCCCATAGATAAACCATCCCCATGGAAGTGGGACAATTTCATGTAAATGTGTACTTTCTAAACATCTGACTTTCTATCTTCAGGGAACTGCTGGATGAAGTTCCAGAAGACCCTCACATTGAGGGATTTCTGTTTTAGCACATTGTCTGCTTGGTTCACTGCATCTGGTGCTCCTTTCCTGACAGTGGGCAGTGTCTGTCTGTAACAGGAGTTATTGACTAATTGCAACATTGTGATATTGCAATAGTAATATTGTCTGACTTAGATGAATATTCTGCAAGACTGATGCATGCTTTTTGCCTCAAAGGGAGGTGTCTGAATGATTTCTTTTGCAGTTAAGGTCAGTCTCTCTTGGGAGAGAATTAATTTCTAGAAATATGAACTATGGATGGAGCATAAGTCCAAAAATGAATTTTCTCTGAGCAATAGAAAGATTCTGTAGGGAATTTTTAACCATATTACTGAAAATTTTTGGTCCATGAGTTTTCATGTTTTTATAGGAATTGCTGAGTTCTCACTGTCTCCTCCATCTGGGAACAGCTGGTCAGAAAGGAGAAGGTAAAAAAACCCCAGATTTTTAGCTTTAAGCAAGACGGGAGAGTGGCAACCAAAAGCAGCTGTAGAATGCAGGATATTGATATCCATGACTTTTGGATATTATGCATTCTATACTACTCAGAAACAAGAGACTGTTGTAAAAAGGACAAAAGAACCTACAGACAAGCAGAGTCCCCACAGCCACTTTTGCCCTTCCATGAGCTTGCAGCAGTTTGGAGACTGCAGTTAGAAACATTAACTGCAGCCATTTGATTCCTGTCTCTGCACTACTGTTTTTCCACCAAAGAATTCAGTGGAAATTATTATAAATGGATCCAAAGCAGTGCCGTACTTCTGTATTCAGCCAGTGTACTCACAAGATGGGTTGGACATGGTGGCAGCATGGAGGAATCGTTTTTCAGATGTGTCATTTTGTTATTAGCTTAGGCTGAACTGTTGGGAAGGAAGTCTCAGTGCTGGTTTTGTCAGATGGCATCTTTGCTTTGTGCTGCTAGGTTTGAGCTCTCAGTAAATATGACCAATTATTTTTGGTTACTGCCAGTGTAACCAGTGGCAGCTGTGAGTTCTTCACTTGTTCTGTTTGCAAGGCAGTGGCACTAATTGTTGTGTGTCCTTGTTAAAAACATCATAGGCTAATGCATAGCTCGGATAATGCTAATTTTGTCTTCACTTAAAAATTACAGCTTCTCCAGCAGTCTAGATCTCAGTTAACAGAAACAGCCAAACAGTTTTTCCCATGGTTTAGAAGATTTAATTGCAGACCTATGGCATTATGTTCAGCAGGAATCCTTGCCTGTCATGGGTGGTTATGGGAAGCAGAGGTATTTACTGACCTGTAAATGAACTGTTGTACATATGCCTTCCTTTCTTTAGCCATGATGCTGTGGTATTTTATGTCCTTTGTAATTCATTCAAACATAAAAGGACGAGTTATATACAGGTTTTATGCAGCCCGACTTGATTAAAAATAAAAATGGTCATATAGTTTTGAAGCTTGTTAGATCACTTCTGAGTAATGCAAGGAGAAAGTAAAGCAGGAATACCCAGACAGAAGTGTGTGGTGTACAGTGAGAAAAGGTGCTAAACTTCCATTCTGGCCTGGATGTACCTGACCATCAAAAACAGTGGAATTCCACCTAGAGACTTAATATTCTTTTTCAGAATTCCAGCCTGCAGGGGCACTGGAGATCAAAAGTAAGAACTTTTTGATCCTAGAGCAGCAAAGAACTATGGCCTAATCTCCAATTTTTGCTAAAAAAAAATGTTTAATATAAAAAAAGTAATTTCTGTTCATGTCAAAATGGAAAGCAATAGCTATCCTAAAGTCACAAACCTGTTTTCAAAGGTAACTCTGAGTGCAGGGCTGTGATCCCTCAACTTAAACAATTTAACAAAGATTTATCCTATTATTTTCACCACCAGTCACAAAGGATGGAAAACCTATGATAGGTGTAAAAGCAATAGTAGTTAAAAACTACCAGCTGGTCACGTTTCCTTTCAACTGGTTGCCTTAGTGGTGGTTTTACATACTATTTTAACCCAAACTGCAATGTCTTTTATAAAATACTGATGGGTTTGTCTGTTCCATTAGGATGATGTTTTTGTGCAAGATCAATCATAGCAAACAGAATGTACTAAAATCAAGGTTTTCAAAATAACTGGAGTTAAGTGATATGTAAAAGTGATGTGTGACAAGGCTGGGCTGTCTCATCTAAAACTGAAGTTAGGGTTAGGCTTAGTGACCTCTGAGGTCTCTTCCAAGCTGAATCATCCTGCGCCTTGGAGGAGCCTTGGGCTGCTCTGTCTCTTATATGACTTTGAGGCAAAGGGGAGGAAATTGATGTAATTTACTGATGTATTAGACCACCTTGCATTTGATATTTGTCAGAAATGTGATTTATTTTATTTTAAAGAAAAGTGTTTTCATCAAAGCATGTAATACCAGAAGTAACCCAAATAAATGGTTTCATTTGGGTTAATTCATTTCCTGGTACCCCAATTTCATTAACCCAAATGAAATATGTATTGCCACGTATGACTTCCTTTGCATTTTCAGCAATTGAAAATTTTATGATAGTATATTCTTCCAGCTTGTCTCCCTTTATTAAAGAGAAATTAAAGAGTAGCTGTGGGAGCTGGTGTTGTTTAGCCTGGAAGAGGCTTAAAGGTGAACTTATCACTCTCTACAGGTACCTGAAAGGAGGTTGTAGCCTGTGGGGTCTCTTCTCCCAGGCAGTAACAGGACAAGAAGGACACAGCCTTAAACTGTGCCAGGGGAGGTGAGGTTGGACATTGGGAGGAATTTCTTCCCAGTAACGGTGACTTCGGAAAGGACTGCCCTGGGAGATGGAAGAGTCACTGTCCCTTGAAAGTTTTAAGAAAAGATTGGACATGGCACTTGATGATCTCAGAGGTGTTTTCCAACCTAATTGATTCTGCAATGGATGAAAACATGTCAAAGATCTATGACTGGTCTTCCTTGGTACCTCTGTTCCTTGCAATGTAGCGGGTGGCTCAGGAATGTGGTACCGCAGCACGGAACAAAGTTGGGAATCCGGCCCGCTACGGGCTGCAAGGCAGCAGCAGCCCGCCGGTGTCCCGGGGGGGCTCCCCGGGAAGGGAAGGGAAGGGAAGGGAAGGGAAGGGAAGGGAAGGGAAGGGAAGGGAAGGGAAGGGAAGGGAAGGGAAGGGAAGGGAAGGGACCCTGCTCCCTCCCATTGTTGCCGCTCGCAAGGACCGTGCGGCGCGGGGGCGGCGGGGCCGGGGCTCGGGCGAACCCCCCGCCCCCGGGCCGGGCGCGCATGCACACACCGCCGCAGCGCCAGACGCGGAGTCAGACAGCCGGACACACCGACACACCGACACACCGGCGGCAGCAGCGCCGCCCCCGCCCCGCCGGGCTCGCTGCGGACCATGGCACCGGGGCTGCAGCTCGGCTCCTTCCTCCTCGCCCTCGCCGCCTGCCTCGGCGGTGCCCGGCTCGCTGCAGGAGCGGCCGGCGGCAGGAGGGGCCCGGCGGCCGATGCGTGCGCGGGGAGGGTGAGTGGAGCGGAGCGGAGCGGAGCTGCCGGCTCCCCTCACGGGCAGCGCGGCGGGCACGGCGCGGCGTTCCGCGGGGCTCCGCGGGGCTCTGCAGCCGCTCCGGCCGTGCGGGAAGGAGGGAGGGAGGCAGAGAGGGAGCGGCTGCCCTGGGGACACTTCTGCAACAAATAACGCTGCCCCGGGGCTCTGCATCTGGAAGTTAATTGCGGCCGGGAGAGAGGGTGGCATTTCCCGGCTCGGGATATTTATGGGTTTCTCGGCGAGGGGAGAGGCAGCTCGTAGCCGGCGAGTGTGAAGAAGTCACTCAACAGGTCCTTTACCACCAGCGCTCTGCACTTCCCCGAGCCGACCTGGATAAAAGCGATCGCTGGGGCTTTGTTATTTTAATGATTCGAGGCCGGCTTGGGGTCTTAGCTCCGGGCCTGATCATTATACAGAGGATGTAGGAAATTTACGGGAGGGGGGAGAGGGGAGGAAGGTGATAAACGTTTTGTTACTGGTCTTTGCCTTTTGTTCCCGTTTCTGGCGTGTTTTGCTGTCAGACTTTTCTCGATTTATTTTCTTATTATTTTTATTTTTTTTTTAATTTTTATTTTTTACATATACTTTTAATCACTTCTGAGTTGTGTGTTTTGGTTCGTTCCTTTCCTTCCTCCTGATGGCTGGTTGCAGGTTTAGTTGGAGCGTGGTGATGCGGGAACACTGGAGGGAACACAACTGACTTTCATTGCTTTTCCTTTTTGTTAGACTGTCACTAAGGATTTTCTTGGTTTCAGATCAGATCCTTTGAGAACGTTGCTGCAACACAGAGTTCAGAAGTTTGTAGGGCATAGTTTAGAAAGGCGAAAGCATCAGGAAATATGTAAAAGGAGAGTGTGAAAAAACAAACTTCAAACCCTGATAAAGCTTAAGATCTAAACCTTTGTGTTTGATGGAACAGTTTCAGGTTTAGACTCCCCTGTTTGGTCTTTTTAGCAGAATTAGCAATAAAATGTTTTGGCTCATTATGCCTATTGTTTCACCAGACATTGGCAGGGTACTCAACAGCCTCATATATTTGTGTCGAGTATATTTGTGTCACTGTATATTTGTGTCAAGTTTTGCATCTTCTATTAAGTAAATTATCACTATTACAAATCATAGTACTTAACTTGCAATACATTTGAATTAATGTATATTGACGTTTATAGATATATGCAGATGCAGTTTGTTCTGGATTTTTTTTTTTTTTTGCTTGCATAATGTCATTGTGTGTGTCAAACAGGAATCTATCACAATGTAATTCTTTTACTACAATGATTTTGACAGACTTTTAAATCAGCAAAACTTAGATTCTTTCCACTTAGCATAAACTCCCCCCCACCCCTTGTCTTTATTGCTCACAACTAATGTACCATTTTAGCTTTTAAAATATTTGTACTAGTTTCTGGTTTTATTGTATTTTCAGCTTCAAGTTCAGCCAATTTATTAGATACCTTGTCTGATTGTGTAGTTATAATTTTGTGGTCTGATTTTGCAACACCACCCTTGCACATGATTGCCTCCGTACTGCAGGCAGGGCAGCATTTATTAGAGTAATGACTGCAGGATGGTACCCATTGTCTCAGTTGTGTGGTATTTATCTTGGGCTGCATGTAAGTTTTGAGTAGACTTGACATGCTATTAAATGACTGATGGCCCCTCTAACACATTGTCTGCTCCGGAGCAGGGCTGCCTTTGAAGTAGTACCCTGTAGGAAGTAAAGAGACTATTTGCTCTATTAAAATTCCTTGGTATTTCCTCTGTTTAACCACAGGCCACTTCCCCTCTGCCACTCTAAACACTGCAGGGACACTGACTGATTGAAAAGACACAAGCCCTAAGTAATTGTATCCTATTCAAATAGTTATTCCTATTGCAGGTTATTTATAAGTAGTGTCTAATTAATGTATGTTAAGGGCATGAATAAATCTTAACATTTTATATAGAGAAAGTAAAAACGTCTAGTTTGCATTAAATGAAGTGGTTGAATTGAGGTAATTCTCAAGGGCATAAATAATCTAAAAGTATATAATTTAACTTTTAATGGTTGTTCAAGGAGAAATAAAATGTAGCTGGCTGGGTTTGTATGTGCATTTAGATACATGCACATTGGGTATTTTCTTCTGCTAAAATTGTAAATGTGGGTTGCAATTTCCTATGGTGAATCTTTTTTTCATCATTTGAGTATTATTTTTGAGAGTCTGTATTCTATTTTTCTCTATACACACACGAGTTAATTTACATACATGCACAAGTAATGCACAAGTTTCTTTCACTGTACAAAACCCAGTTTTAAGTATCCTCAGTGTTTTGTAGCAGTAAGAAACTGACTTAATGAGAGCATATTTCTGGACTATGGTTAAAAGGATTTGATGAGGAAGTATTTGTTGGCTTTGTTCATAGCTCCTGAAACTATTCTCAAAACTAAAAATAAATCACATTCTAGATGTGATTTTTTGTTTGTTTTACATCTTCCATCACAAAATATATTTATAACCTGTATTACACATCTTCTCTGGTAATACACTGGCATTTGTCTTACAAACTCTACATGTGTGTAGCAGGAAAGCAATTAATACCAGGACAAGTAAATGAACATTACTGTAGCTACGAATTATCAGATTTCAGTGGGTGCAGGACTGTAGAACTTGGATTCACTTTGCTTGGCATAGGATTCCTTTCACTGATGTTTAATAGGAATTTTGATGTATTCCAACTTAATATTATTTCACATTAGGGTAGACGTTTAAAGTAGAATAGTATTGCAAAGTAGTTTTCCATATGGATGATCCTAGGATCTCATGTGCATACCTTTATCCAGAATAAAAGTAGTTCAGAGAAGGGCCTGTTTTAATCTAGAGTGTGTCCACATGGGGAGCTATTCTGGACAAGTAGATCCTGAATTTTTCTCATGTTATAAACAAACCACGAGGTGCACAGAGAAGACAGACGTGTGATCTGAGGATGATTTGAATATATTTCAGATTCATTTATTTGGTGTTAAACACATGAGCAACTTTACTCTCAAGTTGTTTTGTAGATTCTAATGGGACTACACACATGAGTAATTTTTTGCATATCTTTAATTCTTCTGAAAATCCTGGCATTAAATAATGTTCAGTATAAAATTTAAATTTAATGTGACTGTATGATGAGGAAGAATAAAGAATCCAGCGTTTTACCAGCCCTCCCCTCCTTGTTAGCAGAGAGTTGTACCTTCCTTTGCTCTGCTAAGCAAAGCTGCTCAGACTGGAGGGCTCTGTTCCCGTGCATTCTCCCTGAAACTCCCTGTGCCCCTCCTATGCTCTTTATGTAAGGAACTTTCTATTTCCTTTTCACTTCAGAGCAGAGACACTGAAGATTTCCTACTGTTCCACTCTTGGGAGCTCTGCCTGCCTTGTTATTCTTTAGGCTCATGCTGCTGTGTCCCTGCATTTATCTCCTCAAGCATACCAAAGTAGACTCCTACTTCTCCACAGTTAGGAATCTACCAAGCACAGAGCTAGGTCATACAGAAATACTTTTCCCATCTGAGGACATGTTTTGGGAAATTTATTTTGGAGGAAAAACACCCTGTAAAATGGTAAGAAATTACCGAAGTTTAAATTTCTCCCTTCTATTTCATGTTATTTTCCAACAGTTAAAAAACCCAGATTTAAATACTCTTGCAGAGTATTTAAAAATTTTAAAAGGTATTAGGCAGAAGGCAGACCTAAGATGGAGCATGGTGGAAGGTGTTAATGTTTGCCATCAGGCTGTTCTGGAACTGTGGACAGTTCCAGAGCTGCTTTAAAGCTCTGCAGACCAGATGCCAGCAGTTCCCTGTCTGCCATTTTTTGGGAATTTATAGAATCAATAGATTTCTCTCCCTGGCATGCAGAACAATGTGATAGCATTTCAGAATTGATGAAATGTGTCACTTATAGCTTCCTGCGTTCTGTGATGAGATACAATGCAACATGTTGAGTGCAAGGCTTTGCAGGCATGGTCAGTCATGCAGGTAGGCATCTGTATCACTTTTGTTTAAATCAGTTTGCCTTCAGGGTCCCTCCAGGGTTTGTTTTGGGGTTTTCTTTTGAATTTCATTTATTGCATAATGTAGCAGAGAATGAGACCTCATTCCTACTCTAGTGTCAAAAAGTGTTGATGACAATCTGCCTATTTGAATGATTTTAAAAATGCACAAAGTAGCATAAATATGTTCATGTTTAAAGTCACAGATGACTCCTCAGGAACTGTGAGGCTCTACAGTTCAATGCTGTGTTTTCAGAATGAGCATTCAAATGCATGACCTAGAGGAAAAAGTATGGAAACATATGTTTATGTAATTGAAACTAACTCTCTGTATTAACAACGAAATTGTGTATTTCCAACACAATTGTGTATTTCCTTATGTGTTTGCATAAAACTGGGCAATCTGAATATGATGATAATTCATCAGCTGTTAACAGGGTTTCTGCAGTTGAAGTCACTTGGGACTGTTAGAGATTTGATTGATTTCCTCTCTAGAATGTGTCCCTTACTTTAGATACTGAACTCCACTCCCCCCTCCAAATCTGCTTGTCAGTAAGTACAGGTATAGAAGCTGCTGGAGCAGATTGTTAATTTAAACTCTTGAGACATTTATTTAAGAGCAAGTTCTGCTTTAACACATTAATACTTTATAGTCCACGGGAGAAAGGATGTTAAGCTGTCATGATTAGATGATACTAGCTTTTCTTTAGTTAATTACTTGGTAATGTTAATATAACATGGATGTTACTTACTTAAAACTGCAACATTTAAAGGGTGTTTAATAAGGACCGGCTGTCCAACAGATCACTCTAAAGATGATGAAACAAAGCTTTGATGTGAGCTTGCCTGCTTAATTATGCTCAAAGGCTGAATTTTACCCATAAATTTACCATGTGTTTTTAGAAGCAAACAAGAGGAGTGTGAAGTATTCCTGCAGAACTGTTAAGTTTGAATGACATTTTTAGTTTTTAAAAGTAATGTTTTTAAAATATATTGCTTTGATTTTTTGTTTATTGCTACCAGTATAATGAGGTGGATCTGAAATACAATTTTTCTAAAAGTTTAGGTTAGTGCTGATGTTCCTATAGCAGTTTTTACATTTTTTTATATTTAAAAATGAATATTATGCATTAATACATCACACCAAGGAAAAACCACATAAAAGTAGTATGAGATACATGAATGCTTATTTTTTGTATCTTTATCTCTATATGAATTATAAAAAAGGATTGAATGGAAGTTTAAGTTACAGTAACCTAAAATAATGTTAGGTTAGTACATCTGAAGTACTTTAGGATTTAGGTTATGGTAATGTGAGACTTTATTTAAGGGTCAGAATTTAAGTGCAGACTTGAAAAAGGATTTTATCCTCTCATGCATATAGTACTTAATAATTGTTTCACCGTCCTCCCCAGCTCTCCTCAAAAGGAGTGGCACATCCTGACACCCACTATTTCTATGGGATTTTATCATAAAAACTTTGATCATAAATACTTAGTACAGTAGTGAATACAGGCATATGCCAGTAATGGATAGGTTCATTGCAATATTCATACAACAGAAACACAGCTATTGTCACTCTGGTTAGCCAAAATTCTTCCAGCCAAACCAGGGTATAAATGTGTGTTTTAACATGCCCCAACTTGTTTTTCTTAGTAAATTGTACTTTGAGTGTCATGTCCAAGACACCATTTATGGATTTTAAAGGTACATTGTTCTCCTGTCACCTCTCATCTCTGCATGGGAGATTCCAGGAGTGTGAGGAAAGTCAGATGTGCATGTTGGGATTTGTTCTCCCAAAGTTTGATTTGGTTATTAAAAATAATTAAAGCTTGGATTAGAGTTTTATCAGGCATCAGCACATGTTCCAGGAGATATTGTATTCTCTGAAATTCTCTCACTTGAAGGCTATTACAATATTATGTCACTATTGGCTATGAAGAATTGTTCCAGACATTCTATTTTTATTTTTCCTCCTTGGGCTGTTATTCAGCAAGACAGTAAATCTGCTTTTGGGGTGCATCAGTCAAATTCCAATGAGCCCAAATAAATGTGAGAGGTAGCTTCATCCTAGGGGACTCCATGCTACATCAGCTATCACAGCTGAAAGCATAAACTCTGAGACGTGTGTTCTGATTCGGGAGAGCCAGAACTGTGTCTGTGACCGATCCGAGTGAAATCTGTTCCTCCTGGTGCTGTGCCAGCCCTGGCCGTGCCTGCGGAGCTGATGCGGCCTCGGGCGGCAGCGCGGGATGAGCGATACAGCGGCGGTCTGTCCCGCCTGTCCGCGGGTCTGTCCCGCCTGTCCGTGGGTCTGTCCCGCCTGCCCGGGGCTCTGTCCCTCCTTGCTGCCCCTGTCCACGGATCTGTCCCTCCAGTCCGCCCGTCTGTCCCTCCTTCATGCCCCGGCCCGCGGTCTGCCCCTCCTTGCTGCCCGCGGGATTGTCCCTTCCTCCTGCCCCAGCCCGGGGGTCTGTCTGTCCCTCCTGCCCGGGGCTCTGTCTGTCCCTCCTGCCCGGCCCTCTGTCTGTCCCTCCTGCCCCTGTCTGCCGGTCTGTCCCTCCATCCTGTCCCTGGGTCTGTCTGTCCCTCCTGCCCGCGGCCCTGTCCCTCCCTGCTGGCCCGGCCCTCCTCCATGGCGGAGCTGCCCTGCGGCCCTCGGAGGGCACTGCTCTGCAGTCTGCCCTTCTGCTTCCTCCAGCCTTTGTGTCGGGAGCGTCTCCCGCGGGAGGTTCGGGCTCTGTGCTGCTCTGGGCTCACGGGAACAATGAGGGGCGGTTGGGAGCGTGTGGAGTTCAAAGGGCTCCATGGCTGTGTGTGAGGGCCGTGAGCGCTACAACCACTGCACGGCCTCGGTCAGCTCCTGTGAAGGACGTGAGGGCCCTCAGGTCTGCTTGGAGCTGCACCTCCTGGGCTTTGGGCTTCCAAGTGATGGATTTGTAATGATCTGGCCGTGTGATCCTTTATCTCACAAAACTGTGTGTAATAACCATTCCTATACCCCCTGCTACATGGCCCTGCTGGATTTCCTCATGGTTGGTGGGCAGGCTTGGATTTTAATTTCTGACCTTGCCTATGTTCTTCACTCTTGTATCAGTGGGAGTGACTAGGTATTTCTGATCTTACTTCTGGCTACATTCAAATCCAACCAAGCAATCAATGACTTCCCTGACTTTTTTTTGTATACGGCTGTGGGAAAATTCCTGGTTGGCTGGCTATGAATTAATGAAAATCCTTAGAATGCTTCACTAATTATAGCTCCTGTGGCTTTAAAAATGCTATTCCCTTTTTTAATTTGAGAGAGGTCACAGAGGTTTACAGAAACTAAGAAAAGAAAACTTAACATCTGGTTGTGCTCTGTAGATGACTGCTTTTGTGTGAAGAAAAGTTATGGTGTCGCCTCAGCATCAAACACATTCAAGGTGATCCTTTCTAAGAACTCTTTGCAAGAGCCCTCTTTGCTCAAACTGTGTTTTCTAATTAACTTTGCTTTGTATTTTCAAATGGAGGATTTTAGTTCTCCAAACTAAATCCCAAACTCATACTGATGCTTAAAGTTCACCCTACCTTTATAAAATTTATTTTCCTGAGTTTTGTAATTATAGCATAATATTTCCACATGTTTTCTAACATTTTCTTTAAAAGTTATGGAATTCCAAGGTGAGGAGTCTGCTAGGTTGAATTCTGGTATTTATGAAAGATAATTTGTTCTGTGTTTGCTTATCTATACTGAAGTTTCAGCTATTTGTATATAAAATACTGAAGAGTAATCTGATTTGTGAAAGTCCCCTTTTTAAAACCTTAATTTTGCAGGCGAAAAGAGAATTTTTTTTTCCCAAATAATGCAGGTTAAAATTATATGTGAAATAAGTGTAGCTCATAGAAAGCATAATATGAGAATGTTTAGATCCAAACAGTTAATCTTCTAAATTGTTAAAATTATAAGTTATCAGCTGCTCAGTTCAACATATGTAATTCCAGGTGTGACTGGTCTGGAGCCAGAAAGCATCAAAAAACCCACAACTTTAGAAACTTAGAACAGTCACATGATCTTTTTATATTAGACAGTGGTTTAAGCAAACTCCAAGCAGGCCTCTGTCCTCTGCTTGTAGAAACACCACCCCAGTCTGTTTTCCTTTCAAACATGGAAAACTGAGGGATTTCCTTCTGGTTTTATTTGGCTGTTTTGCTTAAAGAGCTAAACCCCTACCTATTAAAATCAGTGGCAACTTTGACTTTTGCTTTGATGGGGTTTTCCTTCATACTGCAAGTGGCTGTGGGGCTGCCTGGCACGGAGCTGCTGGGTGGTGCAAGCCTCTCCTGTGGCTGCTGCCTGGTGGCCCTGGGGATGCCACTGCCTGGTGGCCCTGGGGATGCCACTGCCTGGTGGCCCTGGGGATGCCACTGCCTGGTGGCAGAGGTCACGAGTTCACAGTGCACATGGGGAGGGGTTGGGTGCTGTCCTCAGCAGGGGCAGTGCTGCAGAGCCACCCTGAAGTGCAGCCAGGGAGCTGAACAGCAGGAGCAGGACTGGGGGCACAGCTGGCCCACAGCTGGGCAGGGGCTGCTGCTTAGGCTTCGTTGATAATTGCTGTCAGTCTCACTGTTGCATTGGGGTATCCTGGAGCAGCCCATGTAGTGTGTTCTTGTGAAGTGGGGAGTGTGAAGTTGTGTCTTTGTTTATTCCACAGGAAAAAACTTCCTTGATTCCAACCTTAATGATTCTGTGGGTTTTTTCCCCCCTCAAAGGTACCAGAGTAACTTTGATTACAGCTGCCCAGGCAATGAAGAATCAAAGGTACCAGAGTAACTTTGGTTACAGCTGCCCAGCCAGTGAAGAATTCCATTCTTTTCCTCTGTCTGAGCTATTAAGGTGCCAGTCTGTGTCTTGGCTCACAGCCCTTGTAAAGCCTGCCTGCTTCCTATTCCTCCAGCTTCTATGGGAATCAGTTTTATCTTCCTGTCTGGGCTTGCCCCCACTTGTAGGCAGTGGTAACAAAACGAGGATGAAGTTGAAACTGGCAAATTGTGCAATTTTTGCTGGGCATAAAGGGTGCTCTGTCTGGATGAACTTTAAATACAGTGTGGAAAGGGGATGTTGCTGAATCACAAACCTTTTTGGCAAAGTTTTCAAGCTTGTGCTTGTGCCTTGAAGTTTGAGAGACACAGGGTGCAATTGGGTGATTTAAGCTTCAGCCTATAAGTGAGAGCAGATCCTTAAAAGCTTGGAGTGGGGTTCTGAAAAAGAATGGAGTGCCCTAATAACTTTCAATGGAATTTATCTCTTTTGTGGCTCAGGGGTGTAGATATGTTTCATATTGACTCCACAGTGAAGCTGCTTAGTGAAATTCTCACTCCCATCTGTTTCCTCCCACTTTGGTGTTGGTGTTTGCTTTTCCCTCCCCACCTGCTTTAATGCACCTATTTGTGAGCTGCAATGTAAATCACATTTTTAAAGCAACTTGAATTTAAACTATCCCTGCTTTTTTTGTTTTGTTTGTTTTCCCCCCTTTTCACAACTGGAGTAATTTGAATGACATGGATAAAATGAGGTCCCCATGCATTTATGTTAAGTATATGTTCAGAATTGGTGAACTACAGCATGGAGGCAGAGGAACTGGACAGGGGAGTCAGGAAATCCCCAGGCTATTTTTGTGATTAGGCCCAGTGTTCCATGTAGCTATTCAGATGTTTTTAACATTCCCACCCTTAAGCTGTGTTAATTTAGGTACTCTGTTAAAGGTATCTCATCAAAAGAGTTTGAGGTTAGTATAATGAGCACATAAATTATTCAACATTTTTCATAGAGCGTTTTTAACAGTGAGTTTTTCACAAGCAAGAAGATGATAATGTTTCAGAAATCACTTCAGCATCTGTTGAAATGCAGCCAGCTCTGTGGTGCAATAGAGAGCTCACGGTAACGCTATACAGCCCTTCCTGCCAGGAAATGAGGAGCAGTGTATTCATTTGTAACCCAAGGGGGGCACTTCACCAGCAGCCTATAGTTTGTGAATGGAATTTGGTCAGCTTGCCACTAAAATTACAGAATGACCCAGTGGGTCTTACTAACTCTCTTTTTCTTACCTTGCTCTAAAGACAGCATCTCTTATTAACACAGTGTCTATGAGCAAATTTGTGCAGTTAGGGAGTACAGTTGAGGATTATTCTCTATTGTAAGGAGCTCTCATTTTGTTTACTCTGTCAAAATTTTACTGAGGACTTCTGGTACTGCTTCACTAATTATGCTTTAGTTATGAAAGAATATCTAGGGTTTTGCTTTTTCTGTTGTTGACTACAAAAAGTTTAGCTAAGATACTCTTCAAAGAACCAGTAAAATGATTTATTGCATAGTTACAACTTTGCTTTATTGTTTAATTTTCTGTTTTGAACAATTTATGTTGGTGGTGTTTAATAATCAGCTTCTGACAGGAGGAATAGCTTAAGTACAAAAAGTGTTAAAATAAGAAACAAAAAGAAAAAACAAACACCTAACTCAGTCAGACCCTTAACAGGTGAAAAGTTATTTTTCCATGCTTCTTCAGAACATCAAAGGAAACAAAACCTTTATCTTTTATTCATTAGCTAGGAATAATGCAAGTTGGGATAGCTTAGGTTTCTCCTTATAGTTGCATTTGTAAGAGTAATTCAGTAATCATGCCATTCACTTTTGGGGTTCTTTTTCATTAAGGACCACTGGCCGTGAAATGTCATGCAGAGGTTTGAAAATGGGACATTCAGCTCACCAAAGAATGAGCTACAACAACAGAAGTTTCTTTTTATTACCTTCTGGCAGTAAATGTAGGAATCAAAGTCCCAAATAAGTGATAGAATAACATCCAGTATTGTCTAGCAGTGCTGGTAGCTGTGGATGATGATTGCTCAGTGTAACCACATTGCATTTGGTTTACATCTTTTGTTTATTGTTTATTATATTTCATTAGACCACTGAAGCTCCAGTGTGCAGACTCCAGTAGTTTATCTGTGTGCTTGTCTGTGGCAAGCTGACTTGGATTTCTAGGTGTGATTCCTCCTTCTCCTCCCACTGTGGTTAGGTTTCACTGCAACAAAAAAAATATTTGTTTCCATGTATGTATCTTAAAATTATATCCAAGTAATACTCCTGTTAAAAGCTATAATTTCTACTGGAAGTGAAACTTGATGATCTTTGGATCTATTTCTCAGTTTACTGCAATAATGTGATTGTATTTTATATCTTCCTGTTCGGTGTTTTAGGATTAGCTACATACATGTTCAGCTTAATGTTGATAGAAAGGAATCAAGTGAAAGTTTGTGAGAAACACAGGTTCAATTTAACTTTTTAATCTGTGTATTTAACTGCTGTCTTAAAACTTACATTGCATTCTGGCTTCTTAAATAAGATGAATGCCAGAAGACACCTTGTTCATTGTCATTCTGTAAAGAGACTTCATTTCTTAGAAGTGACAGTGACTACTTCCTGCAGAAGAAGATCAGATCGTGTGCGTGGATCTTTCAAAATAAAAGGTTAAACAATTAGTGTAAATGCTTTTCCAAGCATTTTAAAATTCAGATGAAATTTTGTCATAATTTGATCAAAGTCACATAACCTGTGGCTCTGTTTTTGTTACACATGCTGATGGTCTGTGGATAACGTTACATTTTTTCAGCATGAAACTGAACACTTCAAATCCCTAAAGCAGGCTCAAATTTATGGTTAATAAAAGAATATATTGTACTGGATGTCATCTGTTATATCACTCTGGGAACAGAAACTGGCAGTGAGTGGACAGGAAATATTTCCATTTCAAATCACTTCAGTCTATGGTCTAGAGTGAAAGTGTCTGATTTCAGGAAAATCACTGTGAATATCCATGTAATAGAAATATTGAAGAAGAGTATAGGCTCTTTCAAATATGTTTTTTTGCTTTATAGTGTTTTATGGGTAGATACTACTTATTAATGTCATATATTTTCTTTATTTCACTCTTGATCCCTTAACCTTTTCAAGGCAGAAGGAATAGTAGAAATGTGTACTCAGGTACCTCTGTGTGCCAAGTAAGCAGCAATTTGATGAGTTGCTGTGCAGTGGCCAAACTGCTTCAAAGTCTCAGAGCTTTGTGTTTGTAATTGGTTGGGTTTTGAAGAGTGTGAATTCCTGTGTGTAGGTTGGGTTCTGCCAGCTCAGTGCATTTCTTCAGGTTGCCTCCTCTTCAAATGTATTATAAAGTGTGAGATCCATGGACTGTAACTTTATTAATGGAAACTTGAAACAGCAGAAATTTCGTATGGTGTTAAGTGGTCTGTGTTTTGAAGTATTTAAAGCATTTCAATTAACTACATTTTAAATGGACATGTTTGTCCAGGGAACATGAAAACCAACTAAAAAAAAAAAGATGTAAATTTTTATCTTTATCATGTATTAACATCCTGAAATATTCAACTCTACATCAAGTAAGTTATTCAGGTGTGTGGAATTTTTTTCAACTTTGCAGGAGCACAAAATAGGAAACAAGCCTTAATAGGGTGAAGATTTATTACTTAATTTGGGCAGTATGCAAAAGTTTTATTATCTGAGGTGTAGGCTAAAAATTAATTAATTAAGTCTGTATGTAAAAACAAAGCACTTCTACCTTTTGAAGATAAAAAAAGTTTGATCAAAGGATTCATTGTGGAACCTGTTATTTACTGTGAGCCTCATGCAAGGACATGAGCTGGAACCTGCCTCTCGTGTGCTGTGCTTGCTTGAGCAGCTCATTGCTTGATGTGGGATTCTAAAAGGATTTTTTAAAAATTTGTGTGTTTTTGTAATTTTAGTGAGATGGGTGAAATGACAGTTTAGGATACCCTCCTTGCAGGTTCCTCTGGCTTTTAAGGACAGTGTGGAATGGTCTGGATCTTATTGGTGCTGCTTGTGTGGAAGCCAGAGGTATTTCTTTAGTGCAGCACAGCAGGGGTATTTTTCCTGAGGCTAAATTGACTTTGTACCTTTCCTGCATCTTGTCAGAGTAGGCCATGACAGAACAGATCCATATGCCAAGCCTGCATTTGTACCTCAAACATTTGATTTTGATGTTCCTGTAATTTTTCCCACAGTACGATTTCCTATTATTTATTAGTGAGTATTGAAATTTTTAATTTTAAAAAAATTGATTTGACTAAAAAATTAAATGTTCTCAAGATACAGATTTTCTTTGCCATGGGTTTTTGTTTGTTTATTTGTTTGGGTTTTCTAGGTTTTTGGTTGTTTTTTTTTAGTCAGATAATTCAATTTTAATCAATAATAAAAGAACAAAAAGTGTTCCAAGGTTCTAGAACCTTGGAAATCTTGCAAGAGATAAATAGTAGTTAAGCAAATGGCACCAGTGAAGTAATTTAAAGCCCAGGCAGGTTGTGGTACAGGTTGTGTCAGTGCTTTAGCAGATATCACATTTCATGTCAAGTACTGTATTAATTAGTGTGAAAAGGGCAGTTATGAACTGGCCATGTACCATACAGATAGGATGTGTAACCTTTGCTTTGGCCAACTTCCAAAAGCACTTAACATGAAATACTCAGGAAAAAATGGATCTCCTGAAGTGTTTAGCTTGATCAAGTGTATTACGAAGTGGGTTATCCAAAGGGTGTGACTTTCAGCAGTGGAAACTGAATGCAGTCAGACTGGAGTTTCAGTTCCATTTCAAACCTTAAAGCTCTCTTTCAAATATTGTGTCTAAATTCCCTTTTAGAGTAGTTAAAAACTGCAAGGGACTTGATAGCACAGAATGCCTTAAGAGTTTGCCAGTACAGATATATTTAAAACACACATATTGCCCTAATTTTTTTCCAAACAGTAAAATTTAGCAATACTTAATGCTTTTTTAATTCAAGAACTGAAGATAGATGAGCACACAGGAAAATTTGAATGTATTCTGACTTTTCTTCATCCTTTTTTTCATTGTGAAAAGCCTCAAGAATCCTGATGGCAGAAACTATTCAGTGTGAAGGAGTGGTTGAATCACGAGGTGAACTTTATTCAAGGTTGGCAATTCTCAGAAACATTCTCACAAATGTTTCCTCAGAAAACTGTGTTTTGATGGTTTTATTTTGTTGCGTTCAAATTCCTGGTGTTGATTATTTGGTGGAGCTTTTCCTGTTTGTCTGTAAGTGGGGGAGCTCCAGTTTGCCTGCAGAGACAGGTATAGTTGGAAAATTGGAATATTTTACTACTATTTCTTCCAAGTATCCTTCAGGTGAGCAAGAAGTGTTTGTGCAGCTTTGTGTCTGTTTCTGACACTTCCAAATGGAATTTTTTTGGCTGCAGATATGATGGCTGCACTCTGTAGAGGGGAACCAGGGGTGTAAAAATTCCCTGGCAGCCAAAGCTTTAAATCTGCAGCCACCAAATGTGTCTCTGAAGTTCAGCCATGTACATCAGCACGCAGCAAGCACTGGACCTTCTAATCCTCTCTGTTCAATGTATTACTGCATAAGCTTGGAGCAATTTCCATCTTCTCTGTGGACCTGGACTAGACAGAGGCTTTGAGAAGGAATTATTTCCTAAAAGTGCATCATTCAGCAGTAAGAATCTCTCTTGGCAGAGATTTTGGGAGGTGGGAGTAAAAAAGTGGAGCAGCAGAAGAACCCAAGCCTGTCTCCATAACACAGCTGAGGGAAAGGCAGCACAGCTGAGGCTTGAGCCTGCCTGCAGCTTCTCCATTACCTGAGGGCAGAGAAGAAAGGGAGCAGTACTTGATTTCTTCCTAGGATTTGTAGGAAAAGGTAACAGTTGATGTACAAGAACATTTACTTCTAACCCAAAAGTCGTTTTGGTCATTGTGTTTGACATGGTGGCCTCCATTTTTCTGGCTTATTTTTTCTGCTCATCCACAAATGTCTGGAGCAGTCATCATGCTGGTGTGTCCTGAGGCAGCAGCAAGCTGCCCCTCACTTCTGATGACTAAAATGTAAAGCATGGCTGTGTATGGAATAAATGTAGCACTTGTTGTGTCCCCCCTGACAGTGAACTTAGTGCCAAAGGCTCCTGTTCATTGCCACTGAGTAGTGCCTGTCACATTTCAAGTCCTTCTCATTGCCCAAAGCTTTTGGAGTTCTGTAGCTCACAAAGATGGGAACTTTGGGAGGAGATCCTTGTGTTGCGTTAAGGAAAGTTGGTTTTTTGCTTCATCTCCTGTAAAAACAAGTTTCATGTGAAGTATTAAAAACACTATTGGTGGAGTGGCAAATGATTCTTTAAAGCTAGAACATGGGGGTTTGGCAAGTAAGGTTATTCCTGGACTAGAACCATACTGCTTATGAATTCAGTTTTAAAATCTCATGGATGGGTGTGTGTTTCTAAACAATTGTGTGTTTCTAAATCCCTAAGAATAGGTTTTTATGTCCAAAATAATTGTGTTATTTCAAAGGGAGGGATTAAGATGGAAGAATCCCAAATCCTATCTACTTAAAAAGTTTTATGAGTTTTGTGGCACTTTAATCAGTGCAGTTATTGCTAAATTACCTAGGCACCACATCCTCCTGAGCCAAGGCTTTGGTCTATTTATATGTTGGTCCTACAAAACCAATGTACATTAATATTCTTTGCAGTCATGGTCTCTTATGAATATGTAATACTTTCTGTACTTGTGCCTCTGTGTTTCATTCATGTAAGTAAGAACTAAAGTGAACTTTCTAAGAACATGCATTTCATATTTTCTGATGGCAAACTCACAAAGAATTTCAGTGACTTTCAAATAGTACAGGAGAAATATCTGTGAGGAAACAGTCTGAATACACCAAAACAAAATAGATGTGCTATGTCAAATTTTTCACATTCCAGCCTTTATGTGATCTTCTGCTTTAAAGATTTCCTTGAAAGCTGCTGTTTTTACCATTTTCAGAAGTTACAAATTGGATAAACTCACCCTGTACTGCAAATAGAGTATTTGTAGTCTGCTTGCTCTGAGGTTGTTTGCAGTGAAAATGTCCAACAATGCAGTAAATTTCAGATTAGAATTTTCTGTAGGTCAAGCAGTTATGAATAAATCCACAAATCCACATTTGATGACAGTTTCCCCAAGTGATTTTGTGTGTGTGTGTGTGTGTATGTGCACTTTGGCATTATATTGAAAAATGAAGAGTGAAAAACCCACCCTGAATTAGTCATAATTGTGAATTGTGTTCTGGCTGAAGCTTAAAACTGAACCTATGAAGTCAGTGCTAGTTACTTTTACAGATTTTCTTTTCCTTTGGATGAAATTGAAATCAAACTAAGAGCTTGTGCTAGGAGTTTCCAGATTGAAAGGTAGGAATTTGGCAGCAAAAAATTGTTAGGGAACCGTTTATGATTTTGGAAATAAGCTCCTTTAGTTGTTTTCCAGGTGCCACTACATTTGCTCAGCCTTAAAGGCAAAGACTTTCTTTTTGGATCTGTCTCACTTGGAAGTACTTACTCATTTAGGAGAAGCAGCAAACCTTTATGTGCATAAAATCTTGAAAGATACAATTTGTAACTCTGAAGTATTTTTCTTTGCTTTCTTTTTTCCCTGATGTTCTGTCTTCTGAAAGCTACATAATTTCTTAATGTAAGCAAAAGGGATGAATGAACATACCCATATACATGATATATATGTTAATAAAAATAACATATATCTACTGATCTATCATGCTTCAGTCACTTCTTGAAATATTTTCTTGTTTGTCTTCTGTGTTTCAACATCTTTATGAGACAAAGACTGCCTCAGCCTATGGCTCTGTGTGCACAGTAAGTGCACAGCCAATAAAATGAATGAAAAGAGGCTGTTTAATTGTTTCATGGACAGGTTAGTTTAGAAGTGCTTGGGCATAAGCTAAAGTTCAGTGCTCATGCAATCATTCCAGTAAGTGTGAGGAACCCTGTGGGCTTACCGAGGTTGTGGATAACTTCCCACAGAAGAAGAAAGACACTCTATGAGTGGAATAGTCAGCTTGATTTGACAGTGTGCTGTGCAGTGTCTTAAGCAGTAAACATCCACTACAGGTCTCATTAATGTCTTCACCATTATTTCAGATATGTTATTCTGTTTGTTGTTTAGAGCACAAGTCAGTGTTTCTCAGACTAATTTGTCTTGGGTCCCTCTAAAAGCAGCTTTACCATTTGTAGCCCCTTTCCTTCCCACTCATCATCACCTCTCCTGCACCTGTCTTGGCATTGCTTTTTCTCCCCCTTCCCAAACACCTCGTCTTTTCTTGGAATTCTGCTGCCAGGGGTCAGGTCCCACAGTTAAGAGAACACTGCTTTGGCTACAGACTTTTGGCTTTTGTCCAAATATCTTGAGACCAGCACATTTCAGTATTGTTTGTGGGAAACGGGCTGTATTTGAAAATATTTATTCTGTTAACTTCTGGAGGCTTTTTGGTTGTTTTGAGAAGGCTTTAATTTACCAAACATAATTTGCACAAGAATGTTGGAAAAAATAAACTGTGTCAGTGCAAACAATAGAAGACTTCTTAGGCAAACTTTCAAATTGCATGAGAGAAATCAGAGCTGATACTGCCCATTCTGTGCCATGCTTTGCTGCATTAAATTCCTGAGTGTGACTCAGAGATTTAAGATTTTCACGGTAGGTGGTGAGCAGTATAGATTAAACTTGCTTCCTTTGTTGTTGTGCCCCTGATAGCTGCCTGTTCCTTAAAGAAACCAGCTCACATCATCTCAGTGAACAGCTGCACGGAGCCGTGCTGCATCTGAAGAGCTGTGCTGTAAATACTTCTTGTGTTTCTCCTTGCAAAGGTTTCTCACTGCTCTGTCAGACAGAGCAGTGTAAGACAACCTTCCACTGCCTTTTGAAGATAGAAACCAAGCCAGGCATGAATGGGCATAATGGAAAGGCGTTTTTACTGGTTTGGTTTGGTAGGTTTTCTGTTTTCTTTTGTTCAGATGGGATATGCTGTGGCTCGTGCTCTTCAGCCAGCACACTGCACCTCAAAAATCCCCAAAGACCCCATGAAATGAGTATCCATGAATACCTTTCAGGACCACTCCTCCCCTGGTGGGATTTAAGCCAGCAGCTGTTCAATTCAATATTTTTTCTTGATAGGAGGACATTGAGAAAACCATATCCAGTCAAAATGGCAGAAGGATTGTTCAGACAAAATGTAGTTACAAAATGTAGGAAGTCAACCATAAAACCATCACTGGTGGTTGGGCTCAGTGATCTAAAAGTATTTTCCAGCCTAAATGCTTCTATTATTCTAAGATGTTCCATCATGCTCACGAGTGATGGTTTTCTCTCCCAGCCAATGTATTATTTACAGTGAAGTAAAAGCAATGCTTTGCCTTTGGAATTTGAGGTGCTCTGGAGACACATTCAGCTCCTCTGCAGCTGAACTTGTGTGCAGTGGCTCTGGATGAAGCAGTGGAACACTAAATAGCCACCAACAGAGAACCAACCAAAATCTGTGAGCTTCTTGTAAATGATGCTGCTTATATAAGAACAAATACAAACGATGCCAACTTAGTAAAAGAAGTTAAAAGCAACCTATTTAGAAGAGTCTAGGTTCCTCTTTTAAATATTAAATAGGCACCAAGAAGTCTGTTGCATTAATTCACTTTAATTCACTTAAATTAAAACTTATTTCTGCAGTATCACTGAGAGGTGTTTTAAAATGCTATTCCCATAATTTGTGCATGCAGTGCAGGAATATATATGTATATATATAAAGAGGTAAATCTGAACAAAATTCCTGGTTGCAGTTGTCAGTCACACCAAGTTTATAAGTAATAACAGTACAAACTTATCCACCCAGGGCTTAGAATTCATTCTGCAGTCAGTGGAGTACACACAACTTGCATAGCAAACATCAACATGGATTATGCATTTTTTTATATTCTCTTGAAAGCAATTCAAAATGCAAGCATCTAAATAATACAGATAATTCATCATTTTACTGATGACTCTAGAAATAGAAAATATTTTTACTTGGTTGAAAACATCAATAAAGCTTTGAAGGAAGAAGAGCAGATGTCAAATATAAAGCCCTTATTTTACTGAGCAATGAGCATGATAAACATTGATTATTCATCTTGATGCTAAAGTTCAAAAACAATTGTCCCTTCAGTTTGCCTCATGGGAGTGTGAAATTAGGACCATGTGTGTGTTGATGAACAACATGTGAAAGATGAATCATGATTACTGTTTTGGTCTGCTGCACAGGGCTGTGCTTGAGGGGTTGTGATTTCCTACCTCCTCCAGCAGATTGCTGTAATTAGTGCTAGCATCCCTCTCTGTTTCCCTGTATTTATGTTCAAGTAGCTGCCTGACAGTATCTAGCTACACACATAAATTGGCTTTTTTGAATGAAAGAGTGTTTGCTCAAACGAAGAATGTTGGAGGATATTTCAATATTGTTTGTAATAAAGATTAGTTATAGAACTATTCTGAAATCACCCATCCGTTTCTGTCACCAATGCCATCTCTGGCAGGGATTGCCAGATATGAAAAATAGATGTTTCTTTCAAATATGAAACACTATATGTTCTAGGTTAAAAAGAGGAGGGAAAAGTTCAGTAAAATCAAACAGAGTTTTAATTTCATTTCATTCAACTGTATTTAATTTATGCCTCTGGCAGCAGACATGAGTTAAATTTAACTTCTCTTGGAGGCACAATTAGTTCCTGTGGTTACAAATTTCATTTTAGCTTTATTTCTGGATATGTAATCCTAACTTTGTTTCTCTCTGGCCTAGTAATGGGTGAAAAAGTTGTCATAAGTGCATTTCATTACTGAGCTGTTACTGTAAATGAGGGTTGGGTATTAGAAAAATATAAACAAACAAGAATAGAGGTTAAGACTTCATATAATAGTCTTTGTCTTTTATTCATACTTGTGCTCTTTCATGTTGAAAGATGGATGTTTAAATAAAATGAAATGCCTGTACATGCCTTGAACACCCAAATGAGCTATTCATTCTTCAGGAGATGATGTGTATTGCTCTCACTTAGATCTGTGCTGGCTTGGGATATCTGGGGATCTTAACCTTAATTACTCAGGCTGTTTATACAGATTGAGGAACAGATCCAGCATCGATCTCTGTGATTTGAGGTGTGTGATGGAAATTCTTCCTGGCTTGCTTGGCCAGTATAGATACAAGATTTGGATTTTAGCTTATCGTGTTTTCTGTGGAGTTCTGTGCTTTGAGCTCTCATAATGTGAGATTTAATGTGGCTAATGCCTCCTCTGCTTCCCCACCTTTTTGACAAATAAGGTTATTTGTAATTTAATATGTGTGCATTTCAACTTTGATTATCTGTTCAAAGATCAGTGGTCTAGAATTCTTCAGAAAAGATGTTTTGGCTGTTTTCTTTCCTATGTATGTCTTCTCAGTCCACATGTATAGACGTATGTAGACCACAGCGATTTTGTAGGAAAAGCTCCAGGACACAAAGACTTGTTTTCTAGTAAAGTTCAAAATAAATTGAATTAAACAAATGGAAATTCAACAAATGTTCTTGGTTAATTAATGATAGAATCACAGAATGGTTTGGGTTGGAAGGAACCTTCAAGATTCTCCAATTCCAACCCCCCTCCCACGGCAGGGACAATTAGCTAAGAATTCAGAGCCCTGAGGCCATAACATTAGTATTTATAGTTTTGAAGTAAATGCTCTAAACAAGTTCTCCTAGCTATAAGCCACCTAAATAGTACAATTACTTTAATTCAAAACCAAGGGAATGCTTCCTGGAAGAATATATTTTTAAACTCACAAAGTAAGTCCTTGAGGGGTGAATACTGCAGTTGAGCACGATGAAATTGTCTGAGTAGCTTACATGTTTTAACTTCTAACTAAAATAACAATTATTTCATTCAATACTTTGGGGTGACCCTAATTCTCTCACTAATTACTGCAGCCTTTTTGTACCTTTTCTACACTTGAGAGTAAATTTTTGCCACTAGTGAGTCTTATGTGCTGCATAAGTTCAGCAGAGTTTGGCTTCTGTTATGTCTGTCTGCATCTAAGTTATCAGTGCTTGTGGTATATTTGTTTATGCTTATACTGTTACATATTTTTTTATGTCACCATAATCCCAGCAGAAATGCAATTAAGGGAGAAGTGTTGCCTCTTTATTTTAATATAGCATATAAAAATCCTATCTAATGAATAAAAATACATGTGATAATTTTCTGTGGAGTTTAGTAAAATTTATGTCTCCCAAATCTTCAGCTCTAGGACAAAAAGAAAACAAGTAACAATTGATTTGATGGTTTATCTCCCTTTATATAAAAGTCAGTAGTTACTTTTTTGTGATTTTTAAATCAAATAAATCATGTCTTTGTTTTGCTGTAAGTTAAATGACATTTAATAAAGATTAGAGAAACAGAAAGTGAGTCAGACTAGAACAGGTATTAATAGAAAAGTTACAACTGAAAAGAAAGACTCCTTCCTGTTTCAGGAAGCTTTTTTGTATAACAGCTGGTTCAATGCCAAACTAAATCAAACTTAAACAATTAAAAGCTACCTAAGAAGAAAGTGAGATTACAAATTTAACTTGTAACAGTACTATCAAAGTTTGAATTGCTTTCATCCTTTAGGAGCTGTTTTAAGGGTTTTTTTAAACTTGACAACTCCTGCCTTGTTTTCCTTTGTACATGCCTGGGTCTGACTGTGGAGAGACACACAGGGAGTGCTCAGACATGATCCTGACAACTTCTAATTCCTGCTGCTGGCCTTTTCTGCTGATGAGTTTTGCTCTTTGCATTGTAGCAGTGAGCCCAGATACAATTCTATATAAATAGGTGGTATTTTTTTAAGCTAATGGTAAATATTATGTATTTTGCCTTTCAGGGAATGATATTGTATCATAAGAATCAGTATTCCAGTTTTCAGTTTGGTGTCTTGTGAGGGTGATGCTACATTTTGTGTTTCAAAACAATTTCAGTGCTTTCTGAAGGGGAAGGTATTTCATATCTGAGGGCCAAAGTTCTTTTCTCTAAGTAGAGAAGAGACAGCAGACTCATCAACCTGGGTTTCTCCCTGGCAGAGCAGTTCTCTGGTTGGTCTTCAGTTTGCAGTATTGGCTTTGACAGTATTTGATAAAAGAGTGTCTGTGGTAGCATGATGGGTTTCTGCAGTGTCATTCTCTTGGAAGTTCTGATGCTCTTTTTCATGGCTGTGAGTGGAAAACAGCTCTTTGGCCTCTCTCCTCTCCTCCCTGTTTCCCCTGGAGAACCCCTGGTTTGTCATTAAACCTTGATTAAAGGTATGGTTTTTGTACATACACAATTCACCTAGATGGTGGAAGTTGAGAATATCACATCATTTTCTCCCAAAAATAAGCTTCTATGATTCCCATCTACTGGGCAGATCATACTGCTTCAGCCACAATTTCAGGTCTCCATGCAAATACAAAATTCAGACTTCCCATATCTTTGTTTTTCCTCTACAGGGGCTGTCATCAGTCACGAAGAACAATGGACTACTCAACATCACCTTTAAATATGACAGTAAGTTGAAAATCTGCACTATATTCACAAGAATCAAGGACTCCATCACAGTTGTCAATATATAGCAACGTGTCTCTTAAAATGGCTCTAAGAATGGCATAAGCAAAATAATGTCAAAATACTGACATAATTTTAAAATCTAGAAAATTTGTGTCTGCTGGGTCTGGTAGATGTTCTCCTGTGTCTCACTGATAATGAAACTATTTAAAAATCTGTAGAAGTTTCTCTTCTACATAATTTGTCTGGTATTTGACTGGAACATTATAGAAAATTATTTTAGTTAGTGAAAGGTTCAGTACACAAGGACATAGGAAAGGATTATTTTGAGCTTTATGCAGCTTTTCTCTGATGTGTAATTTTGGGTGAGAATGGCATAATGTATGTCTTGAGGTAGAAAATGTGTTCATTTGTATTTGTAGACAGGTAATGTATTTTAAAAATTGTCTTTGCAAGGATTAATATGAATATTGAATAGCTTCTTGTCATTTAGTTGAATCAGTGGGAGCCTTTCAGTAGCTGCAGTGTTCAAGGCCCAGTGCAGGACTGCTCTCTACATTTGCAGTGCAGACAGGTGCTTTAGAGCTGTAGCAGCTGTGGTGGGGTTTGCAGCTGAACTGAGAATAAAGTAATTTCTGGCATGGTAACAGTGATAAACAGGTTCAGCAGTAACACTTCAGACCTCTTCAAACATCTGCTGAATGGCTCTATCTTATTGTTGGGGGGTATTTTAGATGTTTTATCATCTTTGCTGTCTAGTTATCAAAGCAGGACTGCTAACTACATTAAGAATTGATCCTTATGTGGGCAGCTAGTGGCCATCATGTACAAACTCAATGTACAGTCAAGACAAGGTCTTAATTTACATTAAAACAGTGTTTGTTTTAATGCCAGTGCAAGTCATAGGGGTTTTTTTCTGCCTACCCAAAGAAATTACCTCAGATGTGGAATGTAGGTAAAGTTTCGTCATTGAGAGCCTGCGTCAGGAAACCTAACAATAGTGATTTGTTTCATTCTGATCATCCTTTTGCTCCTCTATTTTTATGTTAATTCCTGAGTTTGCAATCCTTTACTGTGAATTTTTTAAAATTTAATTTGATCTTAATACTTAAAATGAGCAAAATTTAAGTGTGTCAGATTGTACAAGATGTGGGTGGTCACTACAGAAGTATGTTTGGGTTTTTTTAAAATCTAGATAACACAAACTAGGAAATGGTACCAGCTGGAACAGGGATCCCCACATTTAGTTAACACAATGAGTCTGTTTAAATCCCAGTATGTGTCATGTTTTTTCCATTAATTCTGGCACTAGAAACTGTGTTTAACCAATGAGAAGTATTAATTCACAATGCTGCTGGCACTGTGTGCTTCCTGGACAAAGGAGTTATTTGAGTTCTGCAGGACTAGGAAAAGAGTTTGCAGATATGAAGACTAAAGAGCTCACATGGTATGGAAATATGTATTTACCTTTAATAAGCCAGCACAGAAGAAAATTTGGCTTGCTGGCTGTGGTTTAAAGGCTCTTATTTTGCTGCTGAGCAAAATAAGAAACTGTGTTTTATGATGCTAAATTACTTAGTTAGATTATTTATTCAGGTGAAAAAGAAATGTCTGTATTTTTAGTATGCACTTGTATTCAAGTAAAAGAAGTGGTTTCCTAAAAAATGTGATTTTTCCATGCTGTTTTCTTCCTAAAACTGTTGTTCTTTATAACTGTGAATCAGTAACTTGCAGTAAAACTTCAGGCATTTGTGCTATATTCCATTTTGGCAAATTGTCATTTGACTATAAAATTCTGGTAACCAGGATCCAAAAACTTGGGCTTGCTATTAATTAGATCCAGACCTAGCAAAAACCAGTTACTTCAAACTTTCCATTGAAAGAGATCCTCTATCCTGCTCAGAGGAAGTTCATGCTGTCACTGAGTTCACTCATAGCAACTGAGCTCTGCAAACAGTGCAGCCAGCACCAAGCACCCAGCTTTGGTAAAGGGCAGTGTTGTAGAGTGTTCTATTCTTATGTCTGTGAAAGTTACAGAAAAGACCCCTTGCCATGGTCATTCACAGTAAAAAGCCAGTTTCTAAATCTCCTTTACAGCTAATATTTTTTCTTTCCTTGCCTTTAAGATCACACCTCTGAATTAAATTCAAATTTCCTGTACTGGCGTATCATAGCACTTGATTTTTCATGTTTCTTTTCTACAAGCTCTCTGTGGATGAATATATAGCATATAAATTATCTTGGTTTTTTAAAAATTAATCATCAGTCAGTAATATACAATCTACTGATCAGTTTCTTCTGGATTTTGTTAGTTTCACTAGTTCAGAAACAGAATGTTTGTTTGTGCACACCCATCTTCATGTATATTGTGCTCCAGAACTGGTGAATTCCCTGCTTGCTACTTCTCTTCCTGCCACAAAATATGAGCCTAAATATTGTAAAGCTTTAAAAGCAACAAAATTTGGGGTTGTTTTCTTCTTTTAAAAAGAACAAGTTCAACAACAAACTCAGGAATCTTTTGTTTATATTTTGTTTTCTTGATTAAAGCTAAAGCTGTGGCACTGTAATTTTGGGGAATACGCTGTATTTTGTGAGGACAGCAAGACAAAAGCAGTCCTGAGTGGAGCCAGTGGCAGTTAAGTGGTCTGTAGGGATGTGGCTGCAGGATGGAAGGCAGAGAGGAGATGGATTTAAGCAGCAGGTTCTTTGTGGTCAGGATCAAGCAGTATCATGGTTAAAAGCCCTTCTTGAGCAAGCTCCACGTGATTTATTGTTCTCATATGTGCCTGATCATTGACAAGCATTCTCTTGCTTTGAGCACTGTACATGAACAAAATGAATGCCAGCCTTCATATTGTTTTGAACAGCCACAAGGAGAAGTTGTTCTCTTTTGGGAGTCCCAGTACACATGATGGGAGACAGGTTACACTGGTGATATAAACTGATAACATCCTTGGGAGTGCTGTGAACTGTGGGTTGGCAACCAGTGAAAGGGTTGTGCTCAATGATTTGTGAACTTTTTTGGGCTTTTGGGTCTTGAGACAAAATCTTCATCTACATTTGCTGTGTAGTCCTATAGAAAATACTTCACTGGTACTTTTACTTTGCTCAGTCTTGAAGATATGTTAGGGAATCTATGTCAGCTAGAATGTTTTTCTTACAGTGTTTATTTGTCCATATTTTCAGACTGCACTCCTTACCTGAGTTCAGTGGGAAGACATGTGATTGGAGATGTGCAGAACATCACTATCAGTCAGTTTGCATGCCAGGAGCAGGTGGCTGTGATGGTCCTTTGGACAGCAAATGCCATTGGTAAGTTCTAGAGGGAAATGGACTCATTGATCATGGGTTTGGTAATAACTTCATGCTCATAGGTATTAAGTCAAATAATTAATTTATGCTTGGAATAATTGATACAAACTGCCTAGAAATAAAGGAATTCTTAACACCTTTGCAAAGCTCCTATTTTTCTGGCTTGCTTCAAAAACATCCTTAAAACTAGGATGTTCTCTGCAGTCATACACTGCTTTTTACTGTCCCAGTTTAGTGAATTCCCGCTCTTCAGAACTGTGCAACTGTCCCTGGTTTAATTTTCTGCCCTAAGGCTTTGATGCATTTCAGTGGCAGTGATTGAGTTTAGTTCCTGATCCACTTAAAGGTTCCTTAAGATGCAGATTGTCTTACAGGTGGAAAACATTACCTAATCACAGCTGTACAGACTTTAATGTGTTTCCTTGCCAGGCCTGGTGATTAGGAGTATTCCCCAATTGCTCCAGTGTCACTGGAAGTACCTTGTTGTCCACTAGAGCTGTAGTGTCCAAAATTGAGGATGTGCAGAAATCCTTTTTCACTGAGAAACTTATTTCTGGGCTTTAAAAGAATTTGTGAAAATTCCACTGAATTCTGCAGAACTGTGCATTTGGTAATCCTCAGCTGCAGACTGGATGAATCAAACATCCACGGGAAACAAAGCCCGGTGCTATTCCTTGTGATCAACAGAGGTAAATCCTTTGGACAGCTTGAGGACAGAAGTGCTGTTCAGGAATCTTGGGTAACTTGGGAACTGGGCACTTTCAGGGTCTTTGTGTAAAGAAAAATAGTGCTTTTGTTCCCTGAATGCTAAGAACACGTTTGGCAACACTTTATCGTTTACAAAATTATAAAACATTAATCAAAATACACAAAGCTATGAAAACTCAGTGAACCAGAGGAGGTGGTGGAAAATGATACATTTGTAATTTTAGTTTTTGGGTTGACAAGCATAGCATAAATTGAAATTAGTCCATTTTGATTTATGTAGCATTTAGCTTACAAAAGCTGTGTCTGTGCCAGTGATCAATATGTGTAATGCTGTTGAAGAGATGCAGTTAGATGGAGTAGGGAGAGTTAAAGAGCTGTGCAGTGCCTTTGATACCTGAGCCACACAACTGTCACAGGGTAACACTGCCATTTTCCTGGGATATTCACATCACTGTGAGTCAGTTTAGTCATATCATGAAGTAATTCTGTGATGAGAACATTGTAAAGACACTGTGCTAAGTTGCAGTAGAGTAACTTGAACAAAATGGGTGTAGTTCTGGCAGCAGTTATGAATAACTGGAAGTATACATGCACTGGAATAAATTCCATTCCATTTAAGTAAAGTTTTCTGTTAGCCCTTACTGTACTAGAGCTAAATAAGTTGTAACAATTGTTATTATTTTAATCTGGTAGTCTCAGAGATGATAGTAAAATTTATAAAGGACTATTTCTATAATTTGCCAGCAAAATGTTATAGTTGCTTGTTAAAATGGAAATGTGAAGTTACTATGAAGTATTTCTGAAGGTGAAGAAGGTACTGGTACCTTACATTGCAGTGGTAATTTGGAAGCCCCTGATGAGACATGGGCCCCTCTGTTCCAAGCACTACACAACTGTGCAGTGATTGTAGTCTTTGCCAAAGACTGAATTCTAGATAGGCAAGATGGAATATGCAGAACTGACATACAGCAGCAGCTATGAAATACAAACATTTCATATTACTGATAAGTTTTATTCTTAAAGACAAATGAAATATATTCATATTACATAAAATATGACACTATGCATTTTGAAATATTAATCTCCTGTTTAAATGCCCTGCTGTTTGTAGGGATTGAATACTTGAAGGGATTTCGAGTAATACTTGAGGAGTTAAAATCAGAGGGAAGACAATGCCAGCAGATGGTTTTAAAAGATCCAAAGCAGCTCAGCCCCAGTTTTAAACGAACAGTAAGTGCTTTGTTTCAAGAAAAGTTTCAGTGTTGTTTGACCGTGAGTAGTCTTGAAGGTGTTTATCATCCTAAAATGGTTTGGGTCATTAAAGATCATCCAGTTCCAACCCCCTGCCATGGGCAGGGACAGCTCCCACTGTCCCAGGTTGCTCCAAACCCCATCCAGCCTGGCCTGGAACACTTGGAGGGATGGAGCATTCACAGCTTCTCTGGACAGCCTGTGCCAGGGCCTCACTTCCTTCACACTGAAGAACTTCTTCCCAATATCTAATGAACCCTTCCCTCTTTCAGATTGAAGCCATTCCCTCTTGTCCTATTGCTCCATGCCCTTGTAAAAGAGTTGTTGGTTCCCAAAAGTATTATTGGTGAAATTAATGATAGTTGTTGCTTTACAGACAGATCTTGTTCCTTTTGATAGAAACTTTCCTGAAGCTGGAAACTGTCATTTTGGTGACTAGAGTACAAATGCATATCTGTAATAGTCTACATCCAGCTATGGATTGAGATTGCTCATGTCAGTTTGGAATACAGGGGTAGAGAAAGGATTCTTAATATATTAATTTCAGCCTTTGATTGCAAAATTGTGGGCTTGTTTTGAAAAATACTTTCAGCTATGATTGTTGATTTTAAACTATGTTCCAATCTCGTCTTTTTTGTAGGGAATGGAATCACAGCCCTTTGTAAACTTGAAGTTTGAAACAGATTACTTTGTAAAGATTGTTCCTTTTCCTTCCATTAAAAATGAAAGTAATTATCACCCATTTTTCTTCCGAACTAGATGTAAGTATTGCATATAATATGGTGTTGCATCTACTGTAGTATTGCATTTTGTGTAGTATTGCCTGTCATCTCTTCAGTGGGCCTCCCTCCCCTCAATGTTTTGGTTTTTCCAGCAAAGGAATGGAGTGGGTGAGGGAGTTGGATGAGTCTGGGTTAAGTAGCTACTGACACTGTTGTGGAAGGAAGATCTGGGTGTTAAGCAGAAAGAATTTGCATGCCATAGATAAATCTGTGGTGTGTGATCATAAGTGTTAGGCAGCAACCCGAAGAAAAGTCTCAGATAGGCCTGAGATTATCTCAGGTTTGCCTAGAGAAGGATCATTCCTGTGGTTCTCAGTTAACTCTTGAAGATGGTTTGCTTCTCTCTGGACATTGTGAAGAAGGGCAGATTGTTTTTTGCCTTTGACATTACAATTTAAAAACAGTTATCTAAAGACAGATATAGAGGAGGACATCTAAAATTAGATAGCAGCACATCAAGTTGAATTTCTGCAATTACTTAGCAATTCTCATTGGAGGTGGAGACAAGAAATTTGAATGAGCTCCTCAGTGCTCACACAGTATGGTGAGAAACTGCAAGTACCCTTTGAGGTGAACTGTTGATATTTGTCCTGCTAAGGGCTTTTTTCCCTATAAAACTTGCTTAAGGTATTTTCAAGTCTGCCTGTTAACACAGACTGCTGTACCATTGGAGTAGTGCTCAGCATACTTACTTATTCTGAGTAAATATATTTAAGACTAGCTTTAACTTCCTCTCCTGATGTGCTGTGCCTGGTGTTATCCCTTTTGTCTCACTAAGAAATGTGATATTCAAATTAATGGATCTCTGTTTCACATATAAAGATGAGAAGGGACTTGAAATCATAACAAAGGAGTTAAGTTTGCAAAATGCATTCAGTCCAGGCATATTAGAGTCTGGGAAAGAAGTGAAGGTATTCAAAATTATGAAGTCCCTACTTTGGCCCTTGGTATTTTTCTGCTTAAATAGCATAGCAGTTTGATACTGTATAATTAATATTTTTTCTCTATATTTGTAGCATGTGAATTGTTGCTACAGCCAGAAAACCTTATCTGCAAACCTTGTAAGTAAAATGTAATATTTCTATATATTAATCTTATAAAAAGTTTCTGTACTTGAAGAGTCATTTTGCAATTAATTAATATCTCCTCTGACAGATTGGAAGCCAAGGAATGTGAATGTTACCCAGCAAGGTTTTAACATGCAAGTGTCCTTTGATCATGCACCTCACAACTTTGGGTTTAGGTACTACTTTCTCCACTACAAACTGAAGCATGAAGGGCTGTTTAAGCAGAAGACCTGCAGACAGGTACGTGGCTGAGTTTTGCAGCTCTTAAAAGCACAAAACCTACTAACATGAGGTGTTCTAAGGTCTTTCTTCTAAAGAAACTTTAAAAACTTAATATACAATAGTGTCAGTTTTAAAATTGTAAAACTATTTGGAGCTATTGATGTAAATAGCAACTGTGCTGTGATAGCACTCATCAGTCAAAGCCAGGCTTGGGGACTCCTTTGGACCTGGATGACACAAGTCAGCTCTGCAGGCAGACAATTGCATAAGTGAATGTACAGACTTAGTTCTGCTGGCCTAAGGTGTGTTAATACAAGAGTGCACTGCCTATTTCTAAATCAATGTGAATTCTTTATTAGGTTTTCAAAGTATGTGAATTGCTTGCAAATATTCTTTCTTTATGTAGGAGCAGAACACAGAAACTACAAGTTGTGTTCTTCAGAACGTGTCTCCAGGGGATTATATCATTGAGGTAACATTGCTAAACAGTCTTCTCTACAACACCTAAGTGAATATGTTAATGGGAAAATGGAGTAAAATCAAAATATTTCAAATCACGCTGGTAGAATTGAACTCCAAGTATCCCTACTGAAGTAACTTGGGCAAGTAAGTTTTCTAGAATGATGCATTTTTTGGGCTTACCTAGAAACAGAGGCCGGACAAAGTTAGAAGAATAAAGCAGAGATATTTAATGAGGAGCCTGCTGGTGCATTAAGGGTGGATGAAGCCTCCCCAGGGGGCTACACCCAAAATGGATGATGGTCAGGAGTTTTTCAGATATGAGTTTGGTCCATTTACATATCAGGGGTTAATCCTCCAATTACAGCGCCAGGTAATGAAGTCCAATTCCCCCAGTTTGCTTCCCCCCAATCCGCTTTTGTTTATACTTTTCAGGGCCTGAGGCTGCAGGGTATCCTTGGATCATGGGCCCAGAGGGATTGTTGTGTCTAACCCAAATGTGAGGACAGTTAACTAGCACTTTATATGGAGTTTAGAGTTATGCACTCGTGGTACAGGATTAGGAAAATACAAAGGCTAGAATCTTAAGGCATCACAATGTTCTTGACCTTTTCATAGCTTTGCTTCCATGAGTGCACAGCACTTTGTGCCTTAAACTGAAGTTGTGGGCCTGCATAATTCCTGGACTTTGATTTTTATTATTTTTAATTGGAATTCTCTTTCTTGGTCAATTTTTATTATACTAGTTTGTGCTGCTCTTTAGTTTTAACTATTTGAACAGTAACTTTCTTCACTTTGGTCATAAAAGCTGTTACAGTTATTTTCATATTGCAGAAAATAAAATTAATCTCTTACTTTTCCAAGCTGGTTGATGACACTAATACAACAAGGAAAACAATGCACTACGCACTAAAACCAGGTATGAATTCTGTTTTTTAAACAATATACTATATTTACTGTATTAATTTAGATTCAGTTTTAATTATGTTGAAAATAAATCTCTGTTTTACCTTTGTCTGTTTGCCAAAATCTAGGCTATTGAGAGAATTGTGCTGTGCTTTTTTGACCTAATGAAAAAAGAGTAGAGATGCACACTTGAGCATACACATGTGCATCTCTGTGCATTTATATTTAGTGGAGTTTAGATCAATCCATCATTGGAACTCTTTGTGGGAAAGTGGCTTTTGTTGTATATGTGGATATGAGGAATGATAACCTGAATTGCATACAACAGAGGGTGTAATAGTGTGGAAATACTGCAATGAAAGTGTGGGAGCAGCCTGAAGCCATCACCTGTGTCCTTCAGCCCTGGTACCAAACCCAGTGGTCTGGAGAAACTGTCAGGTGAATGCTTCACATGCCTATGCATCAGACCTGGCTTTGAGAAGCTAAAGAGGGATTTCAGAGTGCAACTGCAGCCTCAAAACAGCCCCAGGTGGAGGCAGTGGATAAAATGCACTAAATCCTAGTGCACATTGCTAAGGGTGATCTCTGCAGTTCTTTCTAAGGGGCAAGTTCAGCACCCTGGAACCAAAATGTCAGGTCCAAATGACCACTGCATATCTCATCCAGACTATTTACCACAGGGCTGTTCTCCTGGGGCTGGTGTGAGTTGCAGCTCTTGTTACCCATGAGAGTCACTCTGGTGCTGTGGCAGTGGGGCAGCCACCATAAAACCTAATTGAAATGGAGCAGAACATGATATTTAAGCATATTTGATATACTGTGTCTTGGACAATTACCTGGTAATGGATTACTGCAGCAGTTTTGCATTCCCAGTGTGAAGATTTGTTCAGGTAATTATATAATAATGCAGCTCATTTGCATGTGGCTAATTGTGCTTTGTCTTTCCAAGTGCACTCCCCGTGGGCTGGCCCCATCAGGGCCATTGCCATCACAGTCCCTTTGGTTGTCATCTCTGCCTTTGCCACGCTCTTCACTGTGATGTGCCGCAAGAAACAGCAAGGTAGGAGGCTTCACTCAGTGCAGTGCCACTTCAAGATGTGCTTTTGCAACCAAAACAGTCTTCACTTAGGCTGACTCCAGAAATACCTTTATCTGAAAAGCTTGTTTTTCTATTTCTCTACCCTTCTTCCCCTCATTTTTTTGTGTGCCGAAACCTGTAGCAAATTCTTAATCAGTGCTTGATGGTAATTGGTTGCCTAGACAGATCAAGACTTCACTGTAGAAAGGAGAGAGCAAAAGCAATATTGGAAAATACTTTTTATTTCATGTTTCTTTGAGAAAGTACCATGTGACCGTGTAGATTACAAACAGATTTGTAAATGGGTGTGTTTTAAACATTCCCTTATTTTACTCAGAAATGCCTAATTCATATTTATTTTAAATCAGAAGGAAAGTAAAGCTGTGTGATCCAATACAATTCACAGTGCTGTCTGGAATACTATCTGCAGCTGCTATTCCAGATTTGCTCACTTTCCTGGAAGTTGCCTTTACCTTTCATTTTAAGCCATCTTCCTAAATTTACTGTAAGCTCTGCTTGCAGATGTTTTTAGATTCCATTCCTCCTTGCTGACTTCTCCTCTATCCAGGAGCTGGCAAGCAACACTTAATACATTTAAATGTTAAAAATACATTGGCTTTTTATATAGAATTTAAAGAATCATGTGGTTTCATGAATAATGGAAAAAGAGATTACTTCTCCAAACCTCACAGATCTGTGTTATCCACCTGAATTTTGGCACTGAGATATACTGCAAGTGCTATATGCCAGCTGGGTTAAATCCTTTTACCTTCTGGTCTTCTGTACTTATCCCCTTTGCTCACAGCTAGCACAGTTCCAACAAAAAACCCAGACAAATAACTGAGGATTTGTCTACGGAGAGTGTTGTTCAAGAGTAGTTATTCCTGATGAATTGTTCTGAATTGAATCCCTAGATGGATATTTGTATTTTGAAATACTCATACTTTATTCCAAATTAGCTTACTCAGCTGTAAAACTAGATTAAATTGGTCTGGCATAAGGCCAGACTTTTATGTTCCTGCATAAAAGGATCTATGCAAGGAAATAAATACTAATAGCTATTTTGGTTTAAATTAATCATATCTTAATTCAAATTAATGTCAAATTAATGTCCAGACACGGGTGTGTATATATACACTAGAGAAATCTTGTAGGGTATCCTGAAAGGGTCTGGGGAGCTGGAGTTTAATATTCTTACCTGGCTTATGTTGTGGTTTGGGTTTTTTTAACAAGAGACTTTGTTAGACAGGAAACTCTTGAAGATGATGAATCTTTTAGGATTATAGTGTTTGAAGACTATTGAGATTGAATAAAGGTGAAACAACTTGATTCTATCTATAAAATAAATCTCCCTTGTATTTTCTGAGTTGGGCAGAAATAACTGCCCATTTAACTTTGGAAGTGTATTCCACATGCAGCAAATCTTAAGCTGGATAAATAGAGTGTGTACAACTTTTCTCTTTCAGGATGGAAAGGAGAGGAAAATCTTTAGGAAAAAACCCAAACCATTATTGTGTGCATTAGTAGAGAGCCTACAAAAGTAATAAAAACTCAAAACAAAATCAAGCTTTATAGTGTGAACTCTCTTTTCTCTTGCACTTTAGAAAATATATATTCCCATCTAGATGAGGAGAGCTCAGAATCTTCAGCATATGCTGCAGGTCTCCATGTGGAAAGACTTCGACCCCGGCCAAAAGTGTTCATCTGCTATTCCAGTAAAGACTGCCAGAAACACATTAATGTCATCCAGTGCTTTGCTTATTTTCTTCAGGACTTTTGTGGCTGTGAGGTAAACTCATTTCATATGTAAACAACTTTTCCTTCATTGAAACAGCACTCCCAAAATTCTGTGCTTGAAAAGTAGGTATTTCAGTCACTCCTTTCCACAGAGATAACTTTTGTTATTTTTCTAAATGTAGGTTGTATAAATTTTCATTACTTGGGGAAATGAAGAGATCTTATCCAGTGTAGAAAAACCAAAACAATCCAAACCAACAGAATAGTGGAAGATCATGATTTCAGGACTTTCATTCAGCCATGTTTAGCTTGCTTTGGATTAAGTGCTTTTTCTGTTCAGGAGGTCTTACATCTTTGTAATCAGCAGCAAAAGCTTTGTTGTCTACCTGATATACTTTGGTATTCCCAAAGTGTGTTTTGTATTGTAATTTAAAAGAAGTTGAATCTATCAAGACTTCTACTCATAGAGCAAAAACTGCATTATTAGGATTACTTGTATGTACTTACTAGGTGATTTTTATTTTTTTGCTTTCTTTGTGTTCCATTAATACTGTGAAATCAGCAGCTATTTTTTTCTTGTTTTTATTTAAATGGTATGAGAGAGGCATTTGAATTGCTACTTCGATTGAGCAGGCTTAGAATCTCATACTGCTGTCAGAAATTGAATCAATATGTGACCAGTTTTTCACTTTTCATCTGGAAAAAGGCAGGACAGTTGCTGTTCTCTGTGCTGCATTTTTCCCCCAGCCCCGGGCTATGGCTGGGATGAGCTGGAGCTGGGGTTCATTACAGCAACTCTGCTCTCTGGTGACCAAACACTGCAACACAGCCGAGGCCTCGTGTGTTTGCTGGGGATGGTCACAGCTTTTTATTCTGCTTAAAATAGTTCAGCATAAGCTGTTTTATAACTAACTTACTTGAAACCCATTTTAGAGATGTACTTTAGCCCTACCACACTGCTCCTCTTTGCAATAGTGTTGAGATGAGCTCTTACTGCTCTAACCATGGAATATATGGTCTCGGGCAGCATACAAAATTTATATAACAAAATATTGATGGAAACTATGTGAAGAAATAATACATGTTATTAAAGCCGTGGAGTTTAATAAAAAAAGTGATGCTTAATGCATAACACAAGAGTTGCACAAGTATATTTCATGTGGAATTGGAATGTTTTCTCAAAGGATAAAAACAGTGGCGTTTAATAGCCATTTAAAATAATAGCTTGTCCATAATAAAAATCCTTTCTCACAGATACCAGGACACACAGGAGTTTGAAGAACACAACCAAAACCAGACACCAAACTATCTGAATTTCCCAAGCAGCAGTAAAATGACCTCTCTTCCCCATGCACAGGCTAGAGCTGTCTGTTTGGAAGGAGCTGACAGTGATCTTCAGGCAGCATCAGTTTCTTCCTGTAGCCAACTGTGTGGCAGCAGTTTTCAGGAGTCCTTGTGTTCTGGGCATCCACCAGATGCCAAACTTTTCCGCTCTGCTGTGGGTGAGACAGCAGAGCAAAAATTGTTGTTCTGTGGAAAAATGCTTCAAAGAAGATTTTATAAGTGGTTTTGATGTGTGTCTATTATGCAAGTTTTTTACATCTGTTTTTTTCTCTCATCCTACTACTCATTCCTCCTGTGACATGAAGCATTGTGTCCCTCATCTTGGTGTACACAAGCATTTCAGATCACGTAGAATGGTTAGAAAGCTTTACAAAGTACAAAATAAACTAACTCCTAGAATAAAATTTTCAGACCTTTCTCATCAGATAAAGTTGTTTTGCATCCTAACTGGAAGATCTTGATATTATTGGCATTAATTATGTTTCTATCTAGATATGAAAATTCTTGGCATCACACTTCATTAATATGCAAGGATGATAAGTGAATGTGGCACTTAGGGGCACAGTTTAGTGGTAGACTTGGCAGGGCTGGGTGAGTGGTTGGGCTTGACCTTAAAGGTCTTTTTCAATCTGAGCAATCCTGTGATTCTGTTACTTCCATTACATTCAGCACATTATGGACCCAGACATACAATGGTAAATTGTTTGAGGCAAGCACAATTGTTTCTTGTAGATTGATAATACCAACTTGATTACATAAGTTAATTGTAATTTACTTCATCCAGCCACATTTTCTATGTTCTTTTTATTTCCCAAGAAATATTGCCATGTATCAAATCCACAGTGGTTTTCATTTAAGGAACTACTTGGGTTGATATACATAAAACTTAACCAGATAATTTTTTTCCTTTTTCTAGGTGGCTTTAGATTTGTGGGAAGATCTGAAAAACTGTAAAGAAGATCAGAAGGAGTGGCTTATTAAAAAAATAAATGAGTCGCAGTTTATCATCATTGTGTGTTCCAAAGGAATGAAATACTTTGTTGAAAAAAAGAACTGGAAGCACAGAGGAGTAACCAAAGATGCAGGAAAAGCAGAACCCTTTCTCTTTGCTGTGCTGACTGTTGCGGAGAAGCTTCGTCAGGCAAAGCAGAATTCAGCTGACCTCTGCAAGTTCATTGCAGTCTACTTTGACTACTCCTGTGAGGGAGACATCCCTGCTATTCTGGATCTGAGCACAAAATACAAACTCATGGACAATCTCCCCCAGCTCTATTCACACTTACACTCCAGAGATCCTAGTGCACAGGATTCAGAGGTGTTTCCTGCTAACATCAGTAAAAGGAATTATTTCAGGAGCAAATCTGGGAGGTCTCTTTATGTTGCCATTTGTAACATGCATCAGTTCATTGATCAGGAACCAGACTGGTTTGAGAAACAATTCATTCCCTTCCCTCCACCTTCTTTACACTACTCAGAGCCTGTCATGGAAAAATTTGATTCAGGCTTGGTTTTAAATGACTTGGTGAATAAGCAGGTGATGGATGGTGATTTTTACCTGAAAACAGATCTAAACATTTCAGTGGGGAATTCAGACTCTCACTGTATAATTCAGCACTTAAACCTTGGAGAAGATATAGAAACTCAGGACATTCAAGGTGGTGGCAGCTCTGTCCTTCAGCCACTGTTACATGTTGTTAAAGCTTCAAATCTGAAAGACATGCCTCGAGATTCTGGAATCTATGATTCATCTGTCCCTTCATCTGAATTATCTTTACCTTTAATGGAAGGACTACTGACAGACCAAATGGAAACCTCTTCCATTACAGGAAGTGTTTCTTCCTCATCAGGTTTAGGTAAGACACAGCAGTATATCAAAACTTACATTCAGTTACTGTGCATATTTCTGCCATCTCCAAATAGGTAAGATAATATGTGAGGAGCCATATAAAAGGCTGCAGAGAAAGGTAAACATTGTATAAAGATGGTAAAAATAAACACAAAATTAAAAAGAAAAATAATACATAAAATAAAAATAATATATAAAATAAAAAATAGACTATAAAAATAAAAATAGGTAGAGTAACTTTGGAATTTTTTTTTTCTAAACTTACAGTGTGTGGAGGAAATTTAGCTAGGTAAGATTTCACTAAAATTCTATTAATAAGTCACTGCTCATTAATTGACCTATTCTTGGAGAGATAGCTTCTTCCTTCCAGGGACTCCTTGGCAGCTGGGATTTCAGCTGACAGCTGTGTGGTGTGATCAAGAGCGTGATATGGTGAAGCATTCTCACAGACAGCCATAAATCTAAACCTGACATTGCTCCAGCACATCCTGGATGCTTTAGGGGTATCATCTGCACTGTGGTTAACTCAAGTTTCAGAATGACATCAGGCTTCTCACCAGACACAGGGCTGGGGAATGAACAAATGGCTTTCAGTGGAGGAATTTAAATGCTTGGAAGACATTCTCCAGAATAGATACCCAGCTCAGATACCTCCAGTTAGAAGGTGTGAATTTTGCCTCAGGCTGTATAAAAAACCTGATCTAACCTTACTAGTTCCAGGATATTGAACTGGCATCACAACTGCCTCAGTGTGGAGTGTTCCAGCAATTGTACTGGTATGATAAAAGTGCTCTGCTGAGATTTTCCTTAAGCAGCTACAGCAGGTGAATATTGCATTTTGATGGTTGTATGCTGTTCTGGAATGAGTGTTGACAGTGTGTTAACTAGACTTTTCTGTTGGGTAAATGAATTTTTTATTCTTATTTAGATAATTCATAACTACTGTTTGGTGCCAGAATTATCTTGGAGGAAGGGAATACAAATGCTGATTTACAGATACAGCACCTATCAATGTGACTAAATAGTTAAAATCTGAAAAAAATTCAGGTGGAAAAAAATACAGATTTACTGTTTTAATTAATTAAGCAACAATTACTCTGTTTTCAAAATTAAAATTATATTTTTTACTTTCCTACCATCTTCTAACTTAGTCTTTTCTCACATTTGTGGGAAAAAGTACAGATGATCTCTGTAAAGGTTCTAGTGAAAGTAGGATGCTGGTTTAAAATGTATGGGCTCTGTGTAAGAATGCTTTCCCAGTGTCCCCCTCCCGATTCAATGGCTGAGCTGTCAGCTGCCTGTCCCAGCTGCAAGGAGCACAGGAAGAAAGAGGCAGTCTTCCCAGTAATTAATTCTCAAGTCACATACCCCCTTGTTAACATGCTTCAGCTGTAGAGGTTAAACGTTAGAGCTCTTGCTGATAGAGCTGCATCTTAGCACTGTTATTCCAATTTCTCAGGAAACCACAGTTTCTGCCATTTTCCCATTTACTGTCCTCATCCAAAAGCACCACCCTGACTGACTCTCACCCAAATGAGGTACAGGGTACAAAGGAGACAGCACTGGAACTGACTCTAAAATCATCATCTGCCTTTTAGAGTGCAACCCATTACATTTCTTTAGTGTCCCAGACATACAAAACATATAGCCCTAATGTTTATATGTGTGCTAATGAGAGGAGTAAATAGAATTTTTTAGCTTTTATTGTTCTGAGAGATAGACACATCCAAATTATTGCTCTGAATTCACCCTACATTTCATTTTTTTACTTATTTTACCTGTTACTTGGTCAGAACAGATGTGAATAGCTCTGACATTTAGCATCTCAAAAGAAGATCTTTCCTTTCTTCCTTTAAAAGCCAGTTTTATATAATCTTTTGAATAAAAATCATAAATCACCTAATTTATAATCCTTTCTATTTTTCAGTGCAGTTCCTGAGCAGACTGCTGGTCTGCAAAGTAAAGATTCTCAAAGACATCATCATATTTGGCATCCTCAACTGGAGTTCAAACCAGTTTAATTTTGATGAACCAAACCTTTACTAGGTCCATTCACTAATAAGGTCTTCCCTAAGAAGTCCTGCCTGGGAAGAAAATCAGTATTGTAACTCTAGATAACATTTTGCTAGTTCAGCCTCAGGAGTGCATGACAAGGTGGTGCAGAGGCATTTCATAAGTTTTCTTGGCATTGTTTCTGAAATATTGACTGAGTACAAAATCACTGTTTCAATTAATGAACTTCACTTTTTTTTTTTTTCCTTTTATAGGGGAAGAAGACCCTCCTGTAATGACTGCTACAAAGTTCTTAGTGCCTGGAATATGTAAAGCAGAACTTCATTGCCACATCCACGCTGATGAACTGCAGGCAATTGCTCCTTTATAACACATTACAACATTGTTATGCATTGCCACTTTATCAACAGCCTCTGTTTGTGCTTTAACTACCACACTGTCTCAGCACCAAATCTACTTGAAGGAACAAACAGCCCCCAAAGAAGATCTGTTACTCCATTTTTTGTGGCCAGTAAACTTGAATCTGTTGATATTTTTATAAAAACTCTAATGATTTGAAAAATGTAGCATGAAAAACAGAAGAGCATACATTTAAAATGATTCCTGTTGTAATTTAAATATCATTATATTACACTGTTTACAGATGCCATAATCAAAATTTACTATTTTTGCTAGGAATAACTTTGCAACTGGACATAAAATAGCTTGGATCATTAAGCCTTAGTAAATTTTGTAGTCCAGCCTCTAGTTTTAAGTGCTGATGTACTTGATGGCAGGAGTGTTGTAGTCAATGAGAACAGGATTTTTTTCAGAAGTAAGATAAAATGCCAAAGGTGACATCAAGAAATTCTCCATCAGAAGAAATAATTTTCTTTTCAAAATCTTTGAGCTCTCTTCCTCAGCCTCCTTTCCCCAGATGCTGATGTGTCTCAGTATTTAAGTCCAGTGCATGTCTCCCTGCCCTGCATTAATCTCCTGTGTCCCCTCCACAGTCTGGCTCTGGTGACTCACAAGCAGCACCTTTCTGAGGCTGAGGATCACATAACAGAGAAAAATACAGGTCCTCCATATGCTGAATGGGACCATGGAAACAAAGCTTCCTGTTTCTTCCTGAAGGGCTAATATAAAGAATAAAGAGATGGGAGAAGGAAGACCAGATCTCATATTGAAGATATTCTAGGTTTGTTCAGCCATGAGAGGAGTGTGCTTTATGGGGGTTCATATCATCATCCAAGGACGTGGTGCTACAAAACCCCTGGGCTAGAGCAAGCCAAGACTGGCAGTTAACAGGCAGGAATATTTTGTCTTGAGCCAAGCAGTGAACAGAAGCCAGTGAGTTGTTTTGCAGTTTACACTATTTATCATCACTTAGTGATTAAGATTGTGTGCTGTCACTGGTGTTATATTAAGGAAAAATGCAAAAACTACCACTGGCCATTTTTATCTGCTGACACAGAGCACACATGTCCTGTTTCCTGCAGTGACCAGGTGGGTAAATCTTCATCCAAAATGTCCCTCCTGTTTGCCAGAAGCAACTTTTCTGAAATTAAATGCATCTCTGTAACTGCAATTCCAGGCACTATTACAGTATTTGCTGCATGGGAGCAGCAAATACTAAAGGACACCTCACCAATGTGCCTTTGCTCATTCTGGGCACAGTTAAATTCTGGCTCATTTAACCTGTATTCACATTCCACTAGCAGGAAGTTACCTTAAAGAGAATTAAGGGAGAACTCAAATACCTCAAATATTCTCTTAGTTTTAATAGATGAGAATTAGACATTGATACCTGTTACATTTTATTATCCATTTTAATAGCGTGAGATAGAACTATTAAGTGATGATTTTGGCTGAGTAGCTGTAAAGCTCACGGGTTGTTTTCTTGGGTTGTTTTTGTTTTGTTTTGGGTTTCTTTGTGTCAGTTTATATTTAATAATTGGAATTTCCAAACAAAGGACTCTTGAGATTGTTATCACAGATGGAGTAAGAAAGTGCTGTAACAATTATTTGTGTATAACAGTTAATGGCAGAACTCTGACATGCTTTGCAATTGTAATGCAGAATTCTGTGATTATTTGGATCAGCATGTGTTAGATCTGGAGGGCTTTGTCCAGTAATGAAATGCTCCTTATTCTTTCTGCTTTCTGAATTTCAGAGGACACTACCTGGAAAACTTCAAAACTTGCAATATCTAAGTAAGTCTAGGTAATTTTACACACATAGTGAATCATCTGTACCTTTGATGATTTTTTTTAAGGCTGTGCCTTGAGCCTTATTGAAGGCAAAATACTCCATGTTTTCCCATTGCTTGAAGGTCAGACTAGGCAGAATCATTTAGAGATAAATGCTCCTCCACTAAATCCAGCTATGAGGGACATGGATTTGGTGCAGTTCTTTTTATTTTACTGAAGAAAGGGTTTGGATTGAATAAGCCAAGACAGAAAGGTGACACAACGCCTGTGCTGAAGATGTGCTGTGCATGGAAATGCCAAAGCTGCACGACAGGAGGAGGAGGAGGAGGAGGAGGAGGAGGAGGACGAGGCCATTTCTTAGCAGTGAGCTGGTGAAGGTAATGCTGCTTTCATCCATGGGAAGTCCCAGCTCACTTAGTGTTACTTAATGCTGGGCTAAAGATTGGGAAGATTTCCATGTTCTGTTAAATACAGTGGCAAAATCAGTATTATGAAATGAAATTAAGTTTTCATTTTGAGCTCTAAGAAAGCTGAGTGTTGAAAAGGGATGAAGGCAGTTGCACAAAGAATCGCTTGTCATTATTTTTTTTTTATTTGTTCAAAATTTGCTGTACAATCTTGCAAAACTTATTTGTTAATTATGAAAAGTCTATGCAGATGACAGTCACATCTAGGGGTGAGAGGGAAGAAAAATTCCTTTATTCCTTCTTAGCTTAAGGTGGAAGCAGCATATTTTATGTACTCAGAAGAAAGACAATATAATTAAGTGAAAATATAGATTAGGATGGCCCACACCTAAAGTTTACAAAAGTAAGAGAAGTAATACTTAATCTAAAATAGTATAGCTTTTTTACAAAGCCACAGTTCCTAAAACTTTAGATATTGTGTATATTGAGTTGCTGAAAGGACATAGTACTGAATTGACAAGAGTTCTTCATGCTGGGAATAGCAGCAAAAATCCTTGTAAAAATTATTTTTTTAAAGATATGTTAACACACATACTAGAAGTTAGCTTACTACTGTTTTCAAGCATTAATAAATTCTAAACATCATGTTAATGGTGAAAGGATCCCTTTAACTTCTGCTACACTCAGGTGTGTGGACATTGGATATTTCATAGTGTATTTTCTGGGAGGGTGAAAAAGCATTGGAAAACTGAAGGCTCAAGATGTGACAGTGTGTTCAGCATTTTGAATGGGAATATAGTTGTTGCCATAATTTGTACCTGTCCATGGACACATCAACTGTTGAAAATAGACTGCACCTGACATTTTCAGAAATAATGTTTTGTCATACTTTAATTTAGAAATTAAATACCAAAATAAAATATTTTTGTTCTATTTCATTCGTTGGGCTTTTCTTATGCTATTGAAAAGAAATGGCTTAAAAGTGCAGTGGTTTTATCCTGCACACTTGGAGTGCAGTTCCACACAACACACAAGCAGCCAGACCTGCTAGCTGCTGTTCATGCCCTACAGCTGGGAGGGAGGCAGCTGTTTTGATGGGTGTTTATTATAGTTGAGGAACTCTAAGAAATGTTAACTTCTAAAACTTCTGTATGGGATGGACTGGGTCAGATTTTATTTTTTAATAAAATTGCATTAATATGATTCTATGTAATTTTTTCCTGTATCTTCCCTGAAGGTCTCCTAGCAGTACATGCTTGTTCTGCATGCCAAGTGAAACCTATCCACATCCACAAAACTGTAATGATCTGAATTAATTTTGTCAAAGATGATGTGATAAATACCTAAGATTTATATGTTTTTTTTTCATCCAGCTGATTTCAAAGCTCTGTTCCAGTCAGTGAACCCTGCAAACTGTAATTTTAGGGGTAAGCCTTGAAACCACTCTGATTCCTTTTGTTGGTGGAGTAAATGAAGGGAATCTAGTTACATAATGTTAGATGTAACTGTGGATACACAGTTTGTGGTAATTAGCAGTGGGGCTGGCCCAGCCCCATCCCCAGTGGGCACAGCTGTGAGCAGCACTGACAGCAATGAGCCAGGGAGTGCCCAGGGGCACTGACCAACCTCCAAAAGGAGCAGAGGGCTCACAGGGGCAATGTATCACGTGAGGGGATAAAAGGTTGGCTGAAGAACAAGAAAAGGCAGATGCTTGCAGCCTCCTGAAGTGCCATGATGTTATTCTGCATGGGCAGATGCCTGAAGCCTTCTAATGAGGTGTGGTGTTACTGTGTATGGGTGGATGCTTAAAGCCTTCTGAAATTGTGTGGTGATACTCTGTGTTGTGGCTATCTCAACTGTGACTTATGATAATATATAATGTAATAGATTTCATAGCTATAATAGTAAAAATTCATGCAAGAAGAAATCAACATTTGGAGAATTTTCTTCATCAGATGATAAAATACTTAAAGCTGTAGCAGTCAAGGCCAATTCACAAAAATCAAACTTTTTCCAGGCTCTCCTGGTAGGGTCACAGGCCTTGGCAATAGATGGCAGGTTGAACTAGTGTGAGTGAGTGTATGGAATGCTCTCCTGTTGGGCTGCTGATTTAGTTGGAATTCTAACTATTTAGTTGCTACTGGTGTGCAAAAAGATCTGCTTGAAAAGAGGCAGTCTTGTTGATTATATGAGTCAGGTAAGTGTGTTTTGTGGCAGGCCATCATTTTGGGTTTTTTTCTCCTCAGGGGAAGCGTGTGTCTGTGGTTTCATGTAATTCTAAACTCTCTAACACATCTGCTCCCCGTGTAAGTTCTGTATTAACCCTTTAACTGTAAATCAGCATCAAATTGCACACAAAACTTGTCCTGAGTTTTTGTAATAGGTTTATGAAGAGATTTTACTCAACCTAAAATACTTGCTATTGATAATTGTAATTAATTTTCCTAGGAATACAACATTTTTTCCATTTCTTCAATATTGCATTTCTTAACAGCTATAGAACCCTGGATTATACCAAGGGCTTGGGAAACTGACTCAGTCTTTTTTCCATTTTAAACTAAACTAACCTTTAGAGGCTGTCTTTCATTGGAATATGACTACTTCCAATAACTGCAAACCAGGAGTTCTTCATTACCTTTGCCAGTACAGTAAAACTACAGATCAAACCTAAAAACAGAAGTCACGTTCTTCATGGTTAAAAAAAATTATTTCTAACCCAATTACAGAGGCTTAAACTTGTCAAATTGGATGCCTTGCATAGTAAAAGGGGACTAAACACTTGGAGAATGGGCTTGTTTATTTTTCACACACTTGCCAAACTAAACTGTGTTTTAAAGAAAAAAATTTCCCAAAAGGATGTTACATTGAGGAAACCAGTGCCAGGAATATTTCCAGGGCAGCAAGTTACTGTCTGGTGAAAATAATTTCTGGTGCAAATTATAGAATATAATCACAATATAGAAGTGGTTTTTGGCAATTCTTTATGCCTTTCTGGAAGGCAGTGGCCACACCCTTTTTAGTAATGCTTTATTTCTCAGGTGATTCAACCAATCTCAATGGGTCTGGTTATGAAATCAGATACTAATGATGGGAGTGGGACATGGATGAGACAGATTTTTCTTTACAACTGCACAACTGGTCACCTACAGGCCATGAGCCGCCCTGAGGGGGCGGCTCCGGGACCGTTACTGTCTCATGTTACTGTCCTCATGTTACATGAGAGCTGGGCAGGAACTAGATAAAGTCTAGGAAACAGATCCCTTGGGAATGGAGGTGGGCTGGTGTTAGCTGAAGGCAGAGCACAGGGCTTCATGTCTTGGTGTGAGCCATAATGGTGATTCTGTCAGCAGTCAGTGTATTTGGTCAGAGATTATTGTTGCAGCTTTGGCATTTTGCAATAAGTTGTGTGATGGAACCGCAGGGCACAAACCCTTGGTTTGTGTCTCAGAGAGCTGCAGCACCACTGCAGCAAATCATCTACTGATGGAGCTTGGTGGGAAACAGAGGCACAGCAAGAACTGCAGCAGGAAGAGGTGGATTTGGGGCAGACATGAAGCAATGCTTTATTTCCTTTATGACACCCCACAGAGACCTCTGAGTGTGAGGTGCCTCGGGGCAGACTCTGCAGGAGCCTGTTTCAGCCCTGGAGCACTCCTTGGTGCTTCTTCTGGAAGTGCATTGCCTGATGAGAACCTGGTTTGCAAGAATGACTCCTTTATAATTTTGATGAAAATCTGGAGTGATTTAATTGCTGTCAGTTACATCATACTTATTTCAAAATAATTAAAAGTGAGACTAGAATTAGACCTCCTCGTCTTTAGCAATGTCTAATAGAGGGGATGTACCCATAAAAGCTGTGAGTCATCAACAGAAAGGAAACTGTCTGCTCTGTTCTGTAGCTTTTGCAAACATGCCAAGGTGTGTTTAGGTGTTAGGAAGGAAGTCACCATCTCTTTGCTGAACAGTTGGACAATGCTCAGCTACTGAGGGTGGAGTGGGAATAGCAGTGACAGTGAATCAGGAAACAGGGCAGGATTTGTGTTTTCCCCCTCTTTGCTTAGACTGCCTCCAAACCTGAGAAATACCACTACGTTAATTTGAATATTCATGTTTTTACCCTTCAATTGGCTTAATAAACATTTTTTTAAAAGTATAACAGTCAGATATCACTGTGTTTTTAAGATAATGCTTTGGACTGAAGTAATAATACATTTAACAGTTGAGTTTTATATTTTGCATACTAAAGAAAATTCCATGCTTGCTATGATTTTAAAATGCTGAACAAACAACAATTACAAAATACATTATATAATATTTTGTCTTTAAACCCAGGAAATACAAATTAGTAATTACTCAAAAGTGTTCAGTCTCCCTGGACAATGCTTTTAGTTGATGTACTTGAGCAGATTCTACTTTGTTATATAATTATAAATGTTACATCAACTAATTATTCCTTCCCTGTGTGCATAGGTAAGTGGAAATTTTGTGGACACACAAAGTACTCTAAAAGTTAAAGGTCTCTAAACAGACCATCTCTTCCCATTTCCTGATAATGAATATCAAATTAAGCTTTAAATCAGTGATCTGGAACTGCTGCTTTCCATGACAGGCATGGTAGGTCCTGGATGAAAAATGGATGTGCACTTACAGCCTGTGCCTCTCTGCTTTCGTAACAGGCACTGCCAGAGCAGGGGGTGGGATGTCTGCTTCCCACTTATCCTGGCTGCAGCTATGACAAAGGGTCAGTGTTTCAGGAACCCATCAGAAATTATCAGATTGAGCAACCTCAGAGATTTCTCCATTCTGCTAATTTTATCAGTGCTGCTGGGAGCCCAGGTTTTGCCCATAACCTGGTGTTGCTTAAAACATAAATCCTGACTTTGCCATAGGGCAAGAGAAGTGCCCAGTCTCCTCACACCTGTGTAATTTATGTGAATTGCTACTTTAAGAGCAGAAAAAAAACTCCAGCTGTAAACTATTATGTAAAACTACTATGACATCTTGATGGCTATTATCCAGTTGAATTGTCCTTAGTTTAAAAATAATTCACCTTACAAACCAGTATCATTAAATATTATATTAATTCCAGAATGGTTTTATACACTGTGGAGTTTAGAGATTACTTTAGTATTCCAACCTGCAGAAATGACATGGAATTAGAGACCTTTACTTAAAGCAAGGTCTGTGTCCATCTGTCTGTCTCTTCCATACCACATTCCTATCCTCAGCAATTAGAAACAACTGAGAGATTAAATCTCCTCACAAGATGTTGGTTTAGACAATATGGCCAAACCATTGTTAATTATTAGTTATTCTGCTGTGAAGTGTTTCTGGTGTCTGGGCTACAAAATGGGATGAGTTCCTTTATTATTGTTTTTCCATTGGCTGTTTTATGTTGGCAATGCTACTCCTGTGAGAGACCTACCACCTACATGTCATTTGCATTTGTTTTAAGTGATGTAATTGTTAGTATTTACTATTATTATACGTGACTTCAGTCAAGGAAAATGACATGATCTTTACCAGGCACAGTACAAACATAGACTAGAAAGAATCCCTCATCTAAAGTGCTCACCATCTACCTCCATCTTCACACCCCTATGGTTTTCCATATGGTTTTTCCAGGTCAATAGGGCTTTTGAGTGTATTTCCATACTACTATTTTGTCCAAAACACACGTGGCCTGTTACCACCTGTACATTTGTTGCTACTTTCTGTAAGTTTTTAACCTAACGGGACCTACTCCTGGTCGCTGGCTCTTAATATAGTTTGAGACTCATAGCGATGTGCTTTGCCTTTCTACGGTGGGTCTGCGTCCTTAGCCGTTCCCAACCCCGGCTTGGCTTCCTCCGCGTCCCCGGGCAGCGCAGCCCGGAGCCCCGGCAGATTGCTGCTGTGGGCCCGAGCAGCCGGGACCCGGAGCGGAAAGGAAGGACAGGACAGCCGAGGAGCAGCTTGGAGCCGGGAAAGGGCCCGGGGCGGGGAGGGCGGAGAGGCGGGCGGGGCTGGCGGAGAGGGGCGGGTGGAGGGGCGAGGCGGGCGCGCACACCGAGGCACATCCCCGCCTCCGCCTGCCGTGACAGCGCCCCGAGCCCCCGGGACCGCGTCCCGCCCACTGCCGCCGGCTCCCCGTGCCCGCCCGCCGGGCCGGCAGCTCCGCCAGCCGCATGCCCGGAGCGGAGCAGGAGCAGGACGGTGCAAGGTGAGTGCTGTCCCTCGGGGCTGGGCAGGTGGGCGCTGCCCAGCGGAGCTGGACGGGCTCGGCTCTCATGGGGCAGCCGGAGGCGGCAGTGGCGGAGCTGAGCGGAGGTCGCTCCGGGGGGACCCGCCGCGCCTTACGGGATCGGCTCGGAGCGGTAGCGGCGGGTCCGGAGGGGACTCCCGCCAGCTCCGGCTGGGTGGAGCGGGGCTGGTGCTGCTGCAGCTCCTCGCCCCGCTCCGCGATGCCCCGTGCAGGGGAGGCCGCAGCTCCGCGCTGCCCGGGTCGGTGCGGGACGCGCGGGCTCCGCTCGTGCCCCGTGAGGGGCCCTGAGGGGGCGGCTCCGGGGCCGGCGGGCGCCCGACCCGCTCCCTCTCGGGTGCCTTTATTAGTTTATGCTTTTGAAGAACTTTCAGCGCTTGTTTAGTGGCGAATCTTACAGGAGCGTCGGCTTCGAGGGAAGGGCCGCGGTGCCCGGAGCCGGCCGCCCGCTCTGAGCCCCGGTGCTTGTGACGGGCCGGCTGTGCCCCGCTGCTGTTCGCCTCGGCGGGGCCCGGAGCCGGCTCTCGGCCCTTCCTCCGCCCGCACGGCCCCCGCCTCCGGGGAGGAGGTGGGGGAGGCTCAGGCCGAAAGGAAAGTGGGAAAAAACAAGCAGGGAGAGCAGTGAGTTACACTTGGGGAGTGCGCAGCGGGCTGCGGTGGGAGGCAGCGCGGGGGCCGGAGCCGCAGCCGCGCTCTGCGGTCCGCAGGTGAGCGCGGTGCGGTCCGTGCTGCCTGCACGGTCAGTGCGCTGCTGCTCATCTCGGTGCTGGCAGCGGCCAGGAGCTGGGATTTACTCCGGAGCCATTTACGTTCATGCAAGAAATCAAACTCTGGTAATTTTTTTCCACGAATTTAATTTTTTAAATTAAGTTTTTATATAGTTCTTAGGACTGTATAAACGTTCTTGTGTACTTTTTCCGTGTATGCCTACATTTACTAATGCAACCTCTAGTTAAGTGTTATCCTTTAGTACGTTTTCACAGCTAAAGGGCAGAGGAAATTCCCTCATCCTCAGACCTTGCTATAGCATTGCTTTGGTTGTATACTTAATTCTGCAGCATGTACGGAGGTCTGCTGAGTGCAACAAGCTGTGAGATGGATGTTGTATCTGTACAGAATTTGAGTTCAGAATAGGAGAACCCATGGGATTTGGAAATGAATGGAGCTAGGCATTTATTGCAGAAGAATAGTGCTTGCAGAATGTAGGTGGTGCATGAAATGGAGCTGCCCTGGTGCAGATGAAGTAAGGGAATGCACGGGTATATCCCTGGCTTGTCATTTAGTGGATTGAGTCCTTCTATTTAAATTTTTCATAGGTGTAATATGATACCTGTTCTCAGTAAATATTTCTGAGGCAGTGTCAGTAAATAAAATGTCATTGTTTTGAACAGAGGTGCCATTCACTTTCCCATCGGAGCGGTGTGTAGGGGCTAGCAGTGTGACAAGGCCTCGTGACCCGTGAGGACACTGTGACACTCGGCATCATTCCCTGCACATTCTCGCAGACCTCCGCTCTGTTTTGAATAGCTCGCTTCTTCTCAGGACTGTTTGTGTGCAGACAGTTGTTCTGGCGTGATTCCAAGCTGTGGGAGTCGCATGTGCAATAATTTGGAGGTGCATTATGTGGCGTTGCTTCCAGCAAGTGGCAAGTGAGACCACGTGGCCTTAAACAAAACTGTTTTGTTTTGCTGCTCGTGAATTGAAGTGGGTGACACCCGCTTCTGCTCGGGAGTTTATGTGTAACACCTTCATATTGACTCAGGAGCTTTTTTCCGCTGTTTAAAAGCTCCTGAGTGGTTTTTTTTCCTATCTTAAATATTTTGCTTTAAGTGTTAAAGAAAATTAACCTGACCTCTTAAATTTTGTTTATTCTGGTGTTTTATTTGTGTGTTTCAGTGGTTTGGGTTTTTGAACCATCTCCTTTGATGAAAGAAATTTTCTGGGTTTTTTTGGGGGGGTGTTGGTTTTTTGGTTGTGTTTTGTTTTTGTGTGTGTTGCTTTTTTTGGTTTTTTGGGGTTTTTTTGGTTTGTTTGTTCTGGGTTTTTTTTTTTTTTTTTTTTTTTTTTTTTTTTTTTTTTTTTGTGAGAGCATCTGCCTGCTGCTACAAAATGCTGTAATGAATGCATTTAGAATCCTTTTGGAATTCTTCCTGTAGGTGCTGTATTTTATTGAAGACAACTTATCTACAGTGTACCAGTGAGAGCTGCATTTGGAGAAATAATTTGTTGCCATTTGATTCCTGTGAAATATGGAGGGGAATTGACCAATGCTATGTTTGTGGGAGACTGTTTTGTTTAACTCAACCAGCCTCTTTATGTGTCTTTGCTTTGTTACCAAAGTGTGCCTCTCAGCTTGTGGGGATGTGCTGTGGATTCCAGTTGTCCAGGACATATGAAATCTGGGATTAACAAATGGCTGAGGTCCTGCATAAGTCTTTAGGAGTGTGTAAAATTACTGTAGTGTAGTATCTAAAAAAATTGGAAACTAAAGGACTTGGTAAATACGCTCCATTAATGTGCGATTTACACGCACCTCCTGCTTTTCTTATAACAGCCATAAAGCAACTACTGTGAAACAAGTGGTTGTTCAGGATGTGGCTGCGGTGCTCTCCGCCCCAGGGGTGACTCGGGGGATGCACAGCACACGCAGGCTGCTCTCCCCTCCGACGTGCAGGGTGTGCTCCAGGTACCGAAACGTGGGCAATGATTAACTCGGTGCTCGGCACAGCCCGGGATCAGCTGAGAGCGCTCCCGGCCGAAGGATCAGGCTGTTAATACCTGAACACGGCTGTGTACACTGATTTCTTCCTAATCACTGCTGCTCGAGGGGAGGCTGCTGCCTGGCCCGGGAGGGCTTTGCAGTAGCGTGTGTCTTACCTCTGCTGAGGGCAGTCATTGAAGGCATGGCCAGCAGCAAAACGTAGCAATTCCTCCAAAAAATTGTTTGAAATGGACAAGAAGTAGAAGCTTTACGTTCTTGGCAATGAGAGGGGGTTTTGGCCTCTTGTGTTAAATCATTATATATGCAATCAGAAATGTAACTAGAAAGGTGCCCCATTCTATTCTTACTTTTTCCTTTTCTGTAGAGTTAATTACCCTCACAGTCCTCTAGTTGCCCTCATAGTTCTGCAGGTGTAATCGATGTGAGGTACAACTTGCATTCAGAAAAGCTTATTGGCTTTTACACTGCTGAAGCTTACATAAACTTGGAAAGTTGGCAAGAATTATCTGGACTTGTGTGGTTTCTGTAGAACTAAGAACAGCTGCTCTGCTGGTATCATCCCTCAGACATTTCAGTTGTTAAAGTGCAGCTTTTTAAAATTTATTTTAAACATTTTAACATTTCTTGTAAGTTGATTTTCAGTATAATAATGAGGAGAAGAGTATGTCCATTACAGTGTGTGTACTGTATCAGGAGTCCTACTGGTTTTATTTTAATTACAACAGCGTGCCCATGTAGTGTTCCTTCAGAAGGTTTTGTCAGGACTATCATCTATGTCCTGAAGATGACAGCCAGCTCTTTGGACAACATGCATTTTTGGGGTGACTGACTCCTTCTGCTCATGTGTGGCCTTTACTGGGGAGGGGTTAAAAAAGGCAGGTGGGAATTGCAGCAGCAGCAGCACGTTTGTGTGGACATGTGCAGCGATGAGGGTCTGATCCCAGGCCTGGCATCCCCCTGAGGACAGTGAGGTTCATAGGTGAGGATGAGCCCTAAAATGCATTGTCTACAGAAGTAGGTGCTGTCAAAATTAACATTTTTTGATGCTCCATAGATAAGTAATTAATAGCCAAGAAAAAAACTCTCTCAAGTGAGTTGATTGTTGTATGGACGGGCAGTCTTGCAAACTTTCCCGTGTAGGTTTGGATTCTGACTGTGCTTAGCGATTGCAGGTGAAAAACTGTAAAGATTTAATTTTAGAGCAATACAACTCTTTGTCTGCCTTTCAGTCTGTTAAATAACCAAGAATATAAATGCAAGGTAAACTTGAAAAACTTGAATTGTATTGAACTGTGCAATAATCTTGAATAAAATAATTCTGATTATTAAGACAGTAGGCTAAAAGCATCATCATTTTAATTTTAGGCAGAAAATATGATACCCTTCCAAGCAGATAAAATTTTAACCTGCTGCCTTTTCCTGGTAGTGATGATTCTGATCAAGGGGAAAATGTGGTGGTATTTCTCTTGGTTTTAATTTGTTCTTAATATATTTTTGTTGAAGATAAACCTCTTTATTATGAGGGAAGCAGGAATATGCTGAAAGGATGAGAAGAATATGAAGAAAGGGACAATTGGTTGCATTAACTTTATACTGGGCATGCATGCTGTATCTCATTTTTCTTCTGTTTTTCTGAGTCTGCCTTTACCATGAAAAAGGTTTAATTTCAGTGCTAGTTCAGAAAATGTGTATTTTTTGACATAGCTTTGTATACCGCTTTTAATATTCTTCACAGAAACAACAAAAAAGATATTTCTGGAAGTAGTTTTCCTCTAAAAAAAATCTGGATAAAAAAAAAATCTTTGTGTTTTATTGTTACAACTTCTGAATAGAAACTTACTGCTTGCTTTCAAATACAGAAGTTTGAGGAGGATAGAGTTAAATAAATCTCAAATTGCTGCTTGTATGAGTCACTAAATTGAGAACATAAATACTCATATTCTTTGGAAAGGACCTCTCAACATTGTTTTCCTGCACAGTGTCAACTGCAAAACACAATACAATATGTTTAGCTTAGAAGTAGTTGTATTTGCATTTGAAATCATAGTTTATGATAAAAGTCAGATAACCTTTTGCATGGGAAACTGACCAAAGGCTGGCATTAAGTCTCCAGTGAAACCTGCATTATCATAGATGTGTTTTGTTTGCTTGCTTTGCTGAAAAGAAATAAAAACTTGGAGGGGGGTAAAGGGTAGAGCAATGGGCAGTGCTGGAGAAATCTGCCTGCATGCTGATGGAAGGGATGGGTTGTTTTGTTTGCTGTCTGGTGCTGAAGCCAGAGACTTGAAATAGGAACATCTGCATCTTTTAGTCCTGAGAGAAACAGAATTGTCTTAGGATGGCATGTGTAATTTCAACATCAATGACAAAAAAAAAAATTATACCTGTGTGTGTTAAATATTGTACAGTACTTACTGTTCTCTGTATTCTGCTTAAACAGTGTATTTCATTTTGTGTGTGTATCCTTCTGCATTTCAAACCTTCTCTTTAAAATGCTTTGTTAAGTCTTTAAAAGTGTTTTATAATGTTCAATTTTGTCCTAATCAGATGAGTGGTTTGGTTACATGTTTTAAGATACGAGAGTACTGAAGCCCTAAATCTTTAAAAATTGATATGGCAATCAACTACTGTGCATAAAAGTGACAACAAAGCTCACAGACATTCCCTACTGTGCCCTGCACTGCTCGAGTTTGACTCGAAGCCACTGGCAGCTCCTGGTAACTGCAGATTGGAGAGTGTGGATGAGTCCTTGCTCCTCTATTCATGGCAGTGATGGACAGTATTATTTAATATGCTGGTGTGCAAGACAGACTAAACCAGCATTCTTGATTATTCCTTGTTCTTTCTCACCGTGGTTCTGAAAGCTGTCTAAGATGGAATCCCATCCTCTCTTTGATGCTGGGAACCTTCTCCAGGGGCTTTCACTGATGGTAATGTTAGCTGGATTACAATGGAATTGGTTGCCTTCCATTTCTTTTGGTATTTTTTAGGGAAAAGAGCTAAGGCTCAGTTGGCCAAAGGACTGGTTCTAGTGACAGTGTTGTCTCATTGGGTTGTATTTCTCCAGCATGGAGCCCTCTTTCATGTCAGTGCTCTAGATTCAGCCTGGAATGAACTTTCATCTATTTATTTATTTAATAGTTGTCTTTTACCTTTTAATGTACTTTGCGCTGAGAATAAGTACATTTATGCTATCTCAAAACTAAATATGGTCTTTTCTATATGCTGGATGGACTGTCTTGTCTATAGCAACTGTGTGTCTATGGGAGAGGGAGCCAAACTCAGCGCTTGCTGTGAAGCAGGATCATTCCATTACTTTAAAGCTGCTTCTCTGTCACCTTGAGGAGATCTGACAGATTCACCAAAATGTGCAGCATCTGTGGTTCTCTGAACTGCTGCCTCCAAATATCCTTGTATATATGCTTGTGTAAAGTACCTGTGTACAATTTAACTGTGCTTCTGAAGAGGACAGAAGGCATATATTTTTAACAGCATGCCTTCAGAACAGGAATAAAAATTCTTAAAAATAGGCATTTGAAAAGGTCCTCCAAAACATCATTCTTTAGAGCATCAGGTGCATTTTTAAAGACTCCAAGAGTCAGTAATAATATGCCACATGTGTTCACTGAGGTGAAAACTTGAAATAACCATGGTGTGTGTGGAACCAAGTTCATGGCATGCTGCATGGATGGCTTGGATTGAAGTGGTCGTACAAATGGAATTCTCAGCACCGGCTGCTACTTTGAAATGTTCAAGAGCTTCTTGAGTTTTCACCTGGTTTCACTGGAGTGTTGCTGTAGTGGTATAAAAGTGTTTTGCAACTGCCGTATCTGAGAGTCTTAGGAAAACAATTTGAACAAAATATTGTTTTCAGAATTTGTTGTTATGCAGTTAAATAGTGAAGGTTGGTTTGAAGTTGAAATGTGCCCTTTAGCAAAGTGTTTGCCTAAGGCGGCAGCCGGCTGGGAGCCGAGTGCTTTGAGAGGGGAGATACTTGTGTTTGCTGACTTTGGGTGTGGAAAGGTGGCTTTGCAGAAGGCAATGCGAGGGTAAACATGGTCATGGACTAGAAACAGCAGATTTCAGGCAGGTAGTGAGGAAAGGGGAATGGCCTCTTCAGAGAGGTTACACTAAACCTGCTAACTGGTAACCTGCTCCTCAGGCTGTGGGAGCATAAGGACATTTGCTTCAGAGAGTGATGGTGGGTAACACATCTTTTTCCTTGTGGTAGATGCACATTTTTGCCCATTACATAGTGCTGCTACTGCCTTCTTTTTCATTAAAACGAATAATAGTTTCTTCATTGAGGGTTCTTAGAGTTCAGAAAATATTTTTTTTCCTCACGGTTTCCCTATCAAGTATAAGAAGATACTATTTCAACAATGCAAAGCATTTTAGTGAGGCTGAGGAACTGTGGGAACATGTTTCATCAGAAGATATTAATTATTTTTAACTGTAGTGAACAGCTGTTGAATGATATGTTATTTTTTAACTACGGCTACTGTGAATATCTTGTCTAGTGATACAAATAGGGTGTGGAGGGAAAGGCAAAAAGTATTTTTAGCCTGAGGATCAAAGTGTATCTACACTTGGTAACACAAGGGGAGGAGGGGGAAAAAGGTAGAGGAGAAAATGGGCTTTGTATAGGCAATTAGTTTAAACGAGATTGGCTAATACTTACCCCATTTGTACAGATATGTGTCAGGTTTGAGCCTGTGGGGTGTTGTGACTTCAGTACATCTCTTAAACCTTCTCATGTTTTTCTGTTCAAGAGATCCTGCAGTGCTGTTCTGTGCAGGTATTCAGGGCCTTCAGTGCTATGCTACACTAGAGCCTTTTCCCCATCTTTGTTTTTGTCCCCTTAAGGGCAATTGCAGAACTCCCAAAACTAAATACAAATGAATAAAATAAATATAACACACTTGTCAGTATTTGAGCTAGTGGCTTACCACTGCTAGGCTTTTCTCTGCCATTATGCGAAGTAAGAATCTATTCTAAGGCAGGTGGGCTGATAAGACTTCAGATAAACAGGGTTAATACTTTTAATGAAGCACAAAAGAGATAAGATAAAAGAATTTTAGGGTTCATGTTTTCCTCTGGGGACTCTAGTGTTAAGCAACCTATACTTGGTCGTAGTATCCTGAATTTCAGATGTCTCATCAAAACAAGCAAGGATGTTTCTTCAAGTAAGAGAGAGTAGTGATAAACTTGTTGCTATAAATAAACTCTCTGGCATTGTTTTGCCGTGTTTGTTCTGCAGTTGTGTTTTGCCCACTTCCTGCTATTACAGCACAGCAGGATCTCCAGGACAGCACCTAATCCAAGAGCGTGTCCCTTATCTGGAGCAGGCAAGGTTCACTGTGCAGAGGCTGAGGAACAGAATGTGTTTGAGCAGTCTCTTAAATTAATATTCATTGACTTGTCTTGGCATCTGGCTTCAAGTTATTAAGAGGGAAGATGATGATAGATTTATTTTCCTCCTTCAAGTTTCATCATGAGCCTTGCCTGTGCTGTAAACTTCAAGTCCAAACAGGAGTTGGATGGTGATACACTGTTCACAGGTGCCTCTTTCTGTATCTTTTTCTGAACATTGTTCTTTTGCTTCTTGAGTTGCATTTCATTTTCTAAGATATTTTTGTTACTGGAGGCTGATTTCTGATGATAATGGCAATATTCTGATTGTGTGCATATATATTTTTAAACATATATAAAATTTTCCTTTGCTAGTTTTAGCTTTCATTTTGTGTGGCTCATTTGAACATGAACAATATTTTTCAGAGAGTATAAGCCTTACAATTTTCTTTTCACAAAAATAAAAAATCAGTTTAATTTTAGACCTACTGAAGCAGTATATGTTCACTGGAAATATGTCCATAAAAAATTCTTAATGCTTGCAAAAATATATTCCCCTTGTACATATTTAAATAATTTTTTTTCTAAATTAAAAAAATACTTATTCTCAAGAAAGGGTCTTAAGGGAACTCCATGGCACGTGAGTAAGGAGAGAATCTACAGGCTGAGAATCTTTGTCTGAAATGATTTTCAAGTAAGAGGAGTAGTGGTAATACTTGGTATCCCTGGCTTTGTAAAGTTTTGGCAGATACCAATTTTCTGTTTGCCATTTAGAAAATAAAAAACCTTTGGTGTTTTGACAAGGCCATAAAACTTGTCAGTATTGTGGGGATCAGCTGTTTAATTACCTGTTGCTCCTGGCAGAGTGAACAAGGACCTGTGCAGACCTGTTGAGAGGAGCAGTGTGACAAACGTGTGTCCCCGAAGCTTGTCTGACTCCCTGCTGTCCCACCTCCCAGGTGTGGCTGGGGAGAGCTGCTGGGTGGCAGTCCTGAGGTGGCCTCCAAACCCTGGCAGTGCCTCCAAACCCTGGCAGTGCCTCCAAACCCTGGCAGTGCCTCCAAACCCTGGCAGTGCCCTCCATCTCCCCAGACAGGAGCCCAGGAGTGTCATTTGGAAGGAGCTGATGTGGACAGCAGCTACAAAAGTCACTCAAGGTGCAGAGTGTGCTGTTGTTCCCAGATATCAGGCTAGGAATGTGGGGGAGCTGGGGAGTTTGACAAGATGATTCCTCTCTGTATTACTTTATGTGGTTTCCTTTTGCAGAGCATCTCATAGATCTAACAGAAAATAAATGAAATACGGCATTAAACTAATTTATGCTCTGTCAACCTTTATCACCATTTCTTCATAGAAAAGAATATCTTTTAAACAGTAGCTTTTATCACTTCTGGCCTCTGCTTTTGCTGTAGTTTGAGTGTGGAAGTTGTACCTTTTTTGCTGGAATGACAACCTTGTGGTTTTGTAATCTGAATCTTTGACCTTCAAACTTTGAGAGTTAATGGACTCCTCCTAATCTTGCCCTGGACCTTTCATCTTACTGGTACAGGTGACTGCAAGAAGAGGTAAAACTCTTATTGCCATAACTTTTGTGATCATTGAAGGATCTGGGCTTTTCGGAGGTTAGGAAATTGCTGCCTCAAAAAGGGGAACTCTGCAGTAGATGTTAAGTATGGACTCTTGCAATATTGCTTTAACATGTATTTAAGGAAAAGTCTTTTCTTCCTGTGCTATTATAGACTAGAGAGGCAGGTAATAATTTAGTTTTCAACACGTGTTGCTGCTGAGGCACTTCTAGAAATAAAAGGTTTTTTATGTGGATTTGTTTGGTGGGGTTTTTGTGTTGGTGATTTTTTTTTTTAATTTGTGGCATTTTTGTTTATTTTCTCTTACTTTTAATTTCTTCTGATGATCCACTTGAGAATCAGGAATAAATGTGAGGTCAAGTACTGATCCAAAAAGAGGTTAGATGGCTGAGTCTCTGTTCCTGCCTCACAGAGGGGCTTTGACAGGGCTGTTTATCCACTCCTGCTTGGGGAGACTTTTGAAACCAAGATGGGCATTCTCTTCAGAGCATTTAGTTTGTGCAGGTTGGCCTTCTCTACCTGCCAGTGATGGGACGTGTGCCCTGTACTCAGCTTTTCATGCTCTCCCTGAAATCTGTCAAGTCAGATTTTGACCCAGGTCTCACACAGGTTAAACCAGCTTTTTAATGATTCTTTGTACTTACTTGAAAAAAGTAAGGGATTATTATCTTGACAAGCACAGCTTATTTTCTGGTTATATACTAGTAGGTTTTAATTCATATACAGTTGAGCCTGATTTCTGTTAATCAGTTAGGTCTTGTACTGATCATAATACAAACTAGATGTCAAATCAATTGAATAAGATGACTGATAGCTAAAAATATCCTCCCCCCTTAAAAGAAAGTGGGAGTGGGTAGGGAAGCTGTAGGACTCAGAAGTTTCAGGTTAATGTTGTGGATCCTGTTACTAAAAAATGATTACTGTTTCATGGTGGAATTAACTTGTATTAAGTAGAGTCTTCATTTGTTCTTGCCAGGCAAATCATTTACTGGGAACTTATTTGACCACATAGACCTTTTGTAGGTGCTGTAACTTGGGAATTGCTGTTGGAATAGCAGCTGTCTGAGCTGTTTTAGAGAGGGACTTCAGCCATGAATGGTTATTTTCTGCAAAGCATGATCTTAAGTTACTAAATATACTGAAAAGCTTCTGTAAATCTCTACGTGTTAGAAATGGAAGTTTTCTCCCCCATGTTGTGTGTGTGGATCACAGCAGTGCTGGCTGTGGCTGCTGCTCTGAATTAACAGAGCTGCCATGATGCACAGCCCTGGTTACAGGCTTGCTGACATCAACTCTCTTGGCATGTGTTCAAAAAAGTAAACAGAAGACAATCAGTGTTGGATTTGGCATAACTAGCAAGTCCATAAAACTGCCAAATCCTTCTCAGTGTATTCATCCAATTAATCACATTGATGTAGGACATTTACTTAAATGATTAAAACATACTGTATTTGGTTTTTAAAAGTTCTTGTCTTAAAGTTTCCATTTTCTACTTAGTTAATAACCACAATCTTTACTTAAATAGCATTTTATCTTGTTTTTTGATGTTGTTCTTTTGTAGAAAAAAAATGAATTCTGAAAGCTCAGCCCTTACCATGAGTAGCCCTGCTGTAATAAACCAGTGTGCCAGAGGAGGAATGGAACAAGAAAAAATTTGGTAAGCATTACTTCTCATTTTCTAAGAGGTTAGTAGGCAGCAGTATTGGGAGATGTAGTTTGAAAATTAAGTAAAATAATTATTTGTTTTAACTGATGCATTAAGTCTGCATTATTTAACAACAGAGAAGGAAAAAGGGAAATTTTTTATTTTGCTTTTGAGGTTTTAGCAGATGACATGGTACAGGGTGTCATGGGGGATGGGCTGTGGAAAAACTCCTGTTCATTTCAGCAGTGCAGCAGTTGTGCTCAGGGGATCTTTCACATATGGCAAATGTTTTAATCTCCCAGTGCTGCTGGGATGCTGGGCCATGCTGGTACCAGGACCTTCAGTGCTCTGAGGCTCCCAAGATTCCTGCCCAGGGAGACATTACTACTTCATAGTTTCTACTTTGTGTATAGTAAAAAAAACTACTTTAGAAAGTAGTTTCTAATTTGTGTATAGTAAAAAATTTACTCTGCGCTGGAGGAAAAAAGCAATTGCAATATTAAAGGGTAGATGTGGACAAATGCTTACACTTCATAACAATTTTTTTGATGAAAATTGCCACAGACCATGCAATTTCCAGCACCTGGTTTGTTTTCATGAAGGGAACAGGGTGTTGAAAAGGCTTTGAGACTATTCCATGTGGGTTAATGAGCCTTTTCTTGAGAGCCTGCTGGTTTTTACTTGCTGTTGTTTTCTAGGGGTTTTTTACATCATGTATTTACCATGTGACAAACAACTTTTAAATTCATGACAGGAAGCATGACACTCATATGGACAAAAACCTACCTTATGGTTTTTTTGTTATCTGAGAAATACTCTTGAAAAGCTAAAGAATTAAAGAAACATTAGCAAATGAATGTTGTGTTTGCTGTTGTATGCTGTCAGGAAATCAAATAATCTTTTTTTTTTTTTTGCTTTTGTTTTAATGTAATATTAAACTAACAACATCATAGTATCTGAAAGTAGTTTTTGTTAAACATTTCTTCTGGCATATTCTCAACAAAATCTTTGGATAAAAAGGCAGGATGAGGAAGAACTGTGGGCTTCCCTCTGGACTCAGAAATCTACTGAGGGGTGGGAAATTGACACACTTTATTCATTTGATGTCTTTTGCTGGTTTTTATATTCTGCTTGTGGTATTGATCTGGGGACAGTTCTGGTTAATAACTTTATCAATGATCTGCATGAGGGGATGGAGGGATGGAGGGCACCCTCAGTAAATTTGCAGGTTGCACCCCAAGCTGGGTGGGAGTGTTGATCTGCTGGAGGGTAGCAGGGCTCTGCAGAGGGATCTGGACAGGCTGGATCCATGGGCCAAGGCCAGTGGTGTGAGGTTCAACAAGGTAAAGATGGATCCTGCCTTTGGGTCACAGCAACCCCCTGCATCTCCAGGCTGGGGGCAGAGTGGCTGGAAAGCTGCCTGGCAGGAAAAGATCTGGGGGTGCTGCTTGACAGCAGCTGGATGTGAGCCCAGGTGGCCAAGAAGGCCAGTGGCACCCTGGCTGTGTCAGCAGTAGTGTGGCCAGCAGGACCAGGGCAGGGATTGTCCCCTGTGCTGGGCACTGTTGAGGCCACAGCTCCAATGCTGGGTTCAGTTTTGGGCCCCTCCCTACACAAAGACATTGGGGTGCTGGAGTGTGTCCAGAGAAGGGCAGGGGAGCTGGGGAAGGGCTGGAGCACAAGTCTGCTGAGGAGCAGCTGAGGGATTTGAGGTTGTTTTAACCTGAAGATAAGGAGGCCCATGGAGGACTTTATCAATAGCAGTGTGGTGCATGTCTGGTTAGGTTTCTGAAATACTATTTTTCAGTCTGGGCTTCTGTGAATACTACAGTTGAATGAACATTATTTTTCTCAGCCTAATAAAGTGCAATGGTGCACTGCCTGACTGCATTGTTCTTTTATTGCTGTTTATTCATTGTCTGATTCTTGGAACTTATTTACATTCTGATGGTTCTGGGTTTATTTTCATGAAAATGTGACTATTGGTACGGACTCGTGTTAGTCACAGGAAGATTAGAAATGTCTATTGTTAAACATATGCAGTGACAGGGTAATATATTCAATTAAGTCAAAAGCATCCACAGAGAAAAGCCCTGACCAAGACCTTATCTAGCATTTAAACATCATTTAGGATGCTTGTAAAAGGCTTTGATGTTACATAAGGCCCCCTAGAAACAGAGGGGAGACAAAATAATTGACTGAACCCCAGTTACCTTGTACAGCCATTTACCAAGTCTGCCATTCTGGTTTATCAGTGTTTTGCATCTGCATAGTTTGGTGCATCTACCAGCTGAAAAAAGAATTGAATTCTCAAACTTGCAATGCTTCGCTTGGTTCTGTTGCTTTTTTCCCTCCCAACATACATAAACAAGATTACAGCAGCAGAAGAATGCTGGTAGTAGCAGAAGTGTGACTGCTGTGAATGTCTGATAACTGCAGGGTATTGTGGCACAGTTCATGTGCAAACCAAATTAAGCTGCTCTTGATGAGCAGGAGGGTGAAGGAACTCGGTGGATGGTCATAACATCAACAATATCAGCTGTCTGAGCTGGTGTGCAAGGGTGTTGAACAGTCAAGGCTTGAGAGCCTTGAAATTGCTCCTGATTTGGCAGATTCTCAGTGTCTTAATGTTGAAAATTGTAAGAAAGGAACTAAAGATTAGGGAGCAAGTGGGAACTGTGTCAATTCATCCAGGCTTTCTGTGAAAGTAGCTGCCTGGCACATTGTTTTTTCAAAACAAATGTGTGGGAGAATTGGAAATTTTCCAGGTGTTGTTATTGTGTGTGGATTTTATAACACGCTTCATATAGGCTGGATGAAATCTTGCTAGTCACTCCATCATGTTACTTAGGATTAAGTCAGGAAGTATTTAATCCTTTTAAAACTAATAATGGAAATTTGAATTCTGGATGTCTCAGGACAGCAATGGTGCCTTGGCTTTCTATTTCTGTCTCCAAATACTCTGCCATGTTCCTTATGAAGTATGCAATGTTCTACTATTTCTATAACAGGGTTTTAATAATTTTTAGACAAAATTTCTGAAAACTGTCCATGTTTTGATTCAATAAATCTATAAATCTTAGAACTAACCAAGCAAGCACTGTTATATGTGGACTCTAGTGCATTCTGACTCTGTACTTATGACTTGGGTTAAATGGAGTTTGAGGACAGAAACTTTGTAACGTCTGTTTGTTTTTGTTTTATGCTGAAACAGACTGTTTTTGTTTCAGCTTTCTTTTCTAATCCAAGACTGGTGACTTTGTGGGGAAGGGAAGCTATTGAAACTCCAGTCCATAGAGTGGGAAAGATGACATGCTTAGATACTGAATTTAGATAATGCAAAAATTAACTTTAAACCCAGCTCCATCATTGCACACATTGAAAAAGATCAGCTTATTGTCATATCTTAGTGTGCAGATGTCTGGAAACTGGTATAGAAAAAGTAATTATTCTGGCGTATTGTACAGACTGTATTTGAAGTGGGGGTTTTTTTTGTTTGTTTTGTTGGTTTTGTTTTTTTAAAATAAGTTCATCTGTTCAATAACAAAAAAGAAATAAGAGTCAGCTGAGATGAAAACAATACTTGAGCTGACATCCCATAACTGGGTGAAAGCAAGAAGGAAAGCAATGTGAGCAGCTGCAAATCCACATCTTCACTTAATAAGGAACAATGCAGATACCACATAGACCTTACCTTAATGCCTGTGGTTTTAATCACACAGCCCTTCTTCCTCAGGATCAGAAGGGAGCAGCTGAATTGCTGCGTTCTGTACCTCAGACAAGTGCACAAGCTGACTTGTAGCCTGTGTGGGAAGTCAGGTTTCGTGACAATAAATCATCATGGCTCTGTTGCAGCTTTTGCCAGCTGCCAGTTGATGAAGGAAGAATTATGTGTCTGGAATTACAGTAAGAAGAGAAACAAGTTTCACAACTTTTCCTCTTTCTCCTATATCCTTGTTTAATCAGTACAAATGAGTCATGCTGAAGAACTGAATTAAACTGGCTCTAGTCAAATGCAATTTAACTGCAGATGTTTGATTACAAAAGGCACATGCGTGTTCAGGGAATACAAGGTTACAGTGTGCGCAAAAAGGAAGCCCCATAAATTACAGATTAACATTCCAGATAGCTGGATAAAATTAATCTTATCTGCAAGAGGTCTTGAATTATTTGCTTTCTAGTATGTCTTATTACAAAGAGAGAAAATGCATTTCTTGGAAAGCCAAAATATGTTCAGCATAGTTAGCACAACATAACAGTCATCACCAACCACTTTTAATAAAGCAGATAAATAATTACTGTATATGTATATAAAATCACTTCTATCTTACCTAACTTTCCTAGTTTATTTAAAGTACTTCTCTGCCCATAAAAGGAGTAGTAGAATTGAAAATTGTTACAAGGGAATCACTTGCATTGGGACTTGCAGCCTTAGACCAGTCCCTTAAAGGAAGTGGATGAAGATCCAGGAGTGACGTAGGACATGGAGAGGGTGACTCATGAGGCTCTGCAGCACACCCACAAACAGTGAGAAATGAGAATGTGCTGAAATGGTTAAAGTAAGTGCACTCACCAACTGCTGACTTTGCCTCATGCGTACATGAAATGGGCTTTGTAGCTGAAGAAAATATGCCCCAGAGGCAAATACAAGTTTAAACATATGTTCAGTCATCGTGTCTTGCAAAACTAAGTATGGATTGCATTTCCTCATCCGGGATGGGATCAAAAACCTCTTGATTTTGCCTTGAGAAAGAAAAGCGCTGGGGCGGCTCCGGCCCAAGCCCACGAGGTGGCAGCCTTGGTTCGGATGAGGGGCTGTGCCCACTCCCTCTCCGGCTGTTCTCCTTCCCCCCTCCCACCCCACCATTGGCTTTTTGTCTGGGATCACATAAGGACATAGCAGCAGAGGTGAGGTACTAGCTGCTTGTTTAAAAAACACCTTTCTAAGCTAAGGCTACTGCTTGGTGGTTTTTTGCAGTTTTTTTTTTTTTTTGTGGGAGATCATCACTCACTAGATTCCTGGATAAAGCTGTAATCTGTGTTTTGTACATGTGATTACATTGTCTCTAGGTCATACTGCAAATAATTTTTGTTGATAGTGTGTCTCTTAAGTATTCAGCAAATGTTTTATGACTCTATTGGGTCCTACCTGCTTTTTTAGTGTTACATGTCTATTATTGCTGTTAGTTGAGGGAGCGAGTTACAATAAACATTTCTGAAATAGCTGATTGGTTCCAGTTGAATGTCAAGAAATTTTTATCCAAGTAAAAGGTAATGACATCTTTAGGCTACCCTCAATGGTATTTTGTTTATGAATGTGTGTTAGTGCATGGAGTGATGATAAGGCTTTTGTACTCTGACAAATAAATTCTGTATAGGGAGTGTATAGAGAGAGTGAAATATATTTCTTTATTAAAGAGCTGCACAATGTTTGAAAACTGTAACTTTTACTTACTTTGATGTAGGAAAGGAATGTAAAAATCTACCAGTCCATCTGCTTTTTAAAAGTGTCTTGTTGTATTCTTCCTTATGGGCTATCCTGGTGAAATCTAAAAAATAAGTTCAATAGAAAATGTCACTTTGGACTGTGTGAGTAGCTCACATGGCTGGAAGAGGAATCACTGGTACTGAGAAGCTGATTCTACATAGCTTCAAATAAGGAACCAGGCTTTCACATTTTGGTATGTGAAATTTTTTAAACTTACTTTCATTTTCGCCTCCCCACCCCCCCTCCATGAATCAGAGTGCATGCTAACAGGGTGATAAATAACACAGGTGATTGGGCTTGGATCACCAATGTTAGTAACTAATACACTATGGAAGGAGACCTCACCATCCCTAACTCAGGTTTTGGTCATTTGTAAATTGAAATTATGATTATAGAGGATGAAAACATCTCTTTCAGTGCTATCTTGCAAATATAAAGTAAATGAGTTTGTGTAGTTTAGAACAAGGATGAAATTTGTCATCTGTCTTAGTTCTTATTCATGCTATAGAGCCTCATTTTCTCATTCAGATATGCAGCATCTTGATGCATTTTCTTTTCCTTCTCTATTATCTTCTGAAAAAAACCCACAAAAAATTGCAGAAATAGTAAAAATTTCTTGTTGAAAAATATGAAACATGTTAATAAGCCAAGTAAAGGAAATTACTGCCTTCCCTCCTTCATAGTTCTCATGGCTTAACCCCCAACTGATGACAATGATAGTGTCAGAAAAAGTCAGAAACAGCAGTGTAATTTCAGTATTAGGAAGAGGCATCACTTTTATTTTAGGTCAGATTTTAGGTGAGGGGGATATTTCTGCCTAACACACTAGTTTAAATCTGTGTAGCTCATACATATTCATTACATTTCCCAAGACTCATACATACATGCTGAACATTCACACAAATTCTTTTGCATATTCAAATCACTTTTTGGAACTTAGAGTAGGCATCTTTAGAGGGTCTCTGGTGGTCATTTGGGGAACATTCCATTCCTCAAATCATCCTACTTTGGTCACAGGCCACTAAAGTACCTTTTCTTTGAGTGCACCCCAGCATGGTCTGGCCGAGGTGCAGCTTCTTATCAGCGTTGCTCAGGCCCACGGTCTTTAAAGCTGCAGGAACCACTTGCACACATTTCTACAGCACTGTCCTGCTTTAGTTAGCACTAAAGGAATTCACAAGGCTTAAAGGCTATTTGATACAATTTTGCTTTTCCCAGCAATAGCAGTAACTGCAGTTGAAGGGACAGAGAAGGAGGCTGCCCACCAGTCACTGACCGATGCCCATCGCTGGCCATGGCTCCTGGCTCTGCAATGTCCCTGTGGCCAGCTCAGCTGCCCTGACCACCTGCATCCCTTCTTGTGCAGAGCAGGGTACAGTGAGTCTGAGTTTCTGCTAATCTCTTTAAAACATCTTGATTCTCTGTGTGGGTGAATGTGTCCATATGAAGTATGACTTTTTTAATGTAAATACCCCCAAAACCCAGTGATCTACCACTGGTAACCATCTGTTTCCTGTATGCTTACCCTACTTCTCTTTCTAAAGATTCTTGTCCTTGGTCATGATTCCTTTTCACTAAGACTCCAGAATCTGTTCTTCTAAACAGTGTGTTTTGTTTTATACACTTCTTCAGAATCTATTACGGCTGAGTTTCTAGTTAATACTCTAATACTGATAAGAAGACACTTCTCCTTGCCTCCCTCCCACTCCCAAAAAAAGTACTTCTTACATATATTTAGTTATTCTCTGGCTGTAGAGGGAGCTGGTGGTAAAGTTTTTAAGGACCACAAACGGTATTTCTTTAGGAATATTTACACATTGCAGTATTTGGAAACAGAAGATCAGAAACAATGGGTGATTGGTAATTTGATCTTTCCTTCGTGGGGGAAGGAAGGCTGGAGGGTATGTGAACTGATTAAATTGACTGCGTTTTCCTATGGGGCCCTGAAAAAGCTAAGTGTTGTAAGAGACAATGATTTGAATATATCTCTTTCAAGCTGAATACATTTAGTCACCTGCAAATCTGCGTCACACAAAAGACAGCTTTTCTGTATTAGGTTGTCATTCCATTGCCTTAAAACTATACAAGGAAATTCCTCAGCAGTCTCGTTTCTTTTGATGTGGAAAGAGAAAACCTGTAAGAATAGGAATATTAAGGTCATTATGAACAGAAACTCACTAAAAATATATGACAAAAAACTACCTGCCAATATTTCAGACTATCCTCTTGTGTTAGTATGAAGAACTCATGTTTTTCTTTCCTGACTTTGAACTTAATTATTTTCAGAAGCATAAATTAAAAATCAACCAAAAGTGTTGGTAGGAATAGAGGTGGTTTGTTGTCATCTTCTGTCAGGCTTTGTACTCAGTGGTGAGGGCCACGAGCTGACTGTGTTTTATGAGCTGTCCGGTTAGTAATGTCTTCATTTTAAAAAATGGATTCTATAGTTGTTTTTAAAACAGTGAATTCAATTACTACTATGCTTCCGAGTGTAGAGAAGATTGTGTTTCAAAGGCTTGCTAATTGCTGCAAATTGCACCAAAAAAGAGGAACTCTCAGTTTTTCTCTCTTGAGTCTCTCCAGCCTCACTCTTTACAGAACAGTAAGATAAATGTGACTCTATTTTGAAAGCTATATAATGTGTTTATATTCCACAGATTAAGTGCAAGTTGCAGGTGACTAGATAGATTTTAAAAAAGGAGTCAAGTTGCACTCAATTAAAAAAAAAACCTCTTGTCTCTTTGCAATTTCTTTAGATACATTCACATCTGACACTTTATAATCATTATTTATTACTGCACAGAGCTAGATCTGGCAGGTTGTACCTGGGCATGCTTAAGCACGTTTCCCTCCCTCTCAGATCTGCTGTTCCCTAACTCAGTGCAGGGAGGGAATCACGCTAAGTCAGCTACAGATCAGTAAGGGATTTGTAGCAAAGTGCAGACAGGGAAGGTCATGATATGCTTTTATTGCATCTACCCTGGTATATAGCACCTTCTCTGAGCCATCCATCAGATTTCATAAGTTTGGAGATTTTTTCCTTCCCCTGGATATCCTCCTTTATCTAAGTTAGCAACTGACCCAAAGAGCTCTTTCATCTTCTTCCTCTGTGCTGTATTGACATGGGGGCACTGCATAACAAAACAGAAAATGGTGGGAAATACCCATCGATCTCCATACAAATGAAGAAGAAAGCGGAGAGAATAAATAGGATTTAGACCGTTAAATTAGTTTATCATTAACCATTGAAATTTATTTAATAATCTGCTGGTTTATTATTCCTGAAATAACAAAATGGGAATCAACTCCTCCAGCTCTTACATTCACTCTGCTGGAATGTGGTCTTTTCATTCTCTGTGTGCTGGGGCAGGAGAGCAGCGCTGGGCATAGCGAGTTGCTGCTGCCCATGCTGTGCCCTGCTGAGGGACCAGCCCACCTCGGGCTTTTCCTTTAGTAAATGTGTCATGTTTGAATGCCATTTAAGCTGTAGCCAAACTTCTCCCACCTGCTGGTGTTTGTCTGTTGTTTTGAAGGACTTGGTATTACAATACTTGTTTTCGTGGTGGTGTTTTAGTGTATCAAGGTGTTGAAAAGGTCAATTCTTTAGCACCAGAGCCATTTCTGCATTTCCTCTCTGAAGGTTGTGTGTGTGTGCTGTATGGGTAGGGCTGGACTTTTCTGACCAGCGGTGTCCTTCAGGTCTGTAGGTGTGCTTTGCAGGGCTTTCTCCCATCAGGTTCAGCAGGTTTGTTTTGCAAGAAGACAACTGTGAAATGTCCCCTGACTCAGTACACTTAGTTTGGAAAAATGGTATATACTAATTTTGTAGTCATAAACAAAATAGTGATTTCTTATGTTCCTCTGCTAATGGGTAATTTCATGTAACTGAAGCAGCTGTCCCTGTCTCCCTGAGGAACACGGGCCGTGAATGTTCAGCTGTTTGTTTTTCTCATAAAGGTAGGATGGGATCATGATTTTCTCTTACCATGCTCCTGCCTCAGGCCTTTCAGCAGCTGACTGCTACCTACAGAAACCCATAATTGTCACTAAAGGCAGGTAGGAAGATTGACCAAAGACTTGATAGCTGGCAAAAACTTGGTTTGGGTTCTGAATCTCTTGTGTCCTTATTTATAGGAAATGGTCTTGTGTTAAATCCCCTCAAAGTCCCTGAGTAGTATTTCCTTGCCAATTTCAAGTCAAACTGTTTTAATTGATGATTGAAATACTATTTTTTGTCCAGTCAGAAATCTGTGTCTCTCTTGCCAAGATATTGGTAGCCTCCAAAACTGTCTAATCCATCATGAGGCCACCGTTGATTTAGGACTTTGCATCGGCTAGGTGAATAGATGAGGGCAGTTCGTAGCCTTGTGAAGCAAAAGCTGTGTTTCCCCTGAGACCGCTGAGCTGCTTTCTCAGCGTAACCCAGTAGTTTAGAAATTGCTCAGGTGAACAACACCGTGGTGCTGCAGAGCAAGATTTGGGATCAGTATGGATGCTGGCTGTCTTGCTTTGTTACAGACTTAGTCAAGAGGAAATTTTAACAAAGTACGTGAATTTCTTTTGTTTACTGTGCTGAGTTGTGTAGGAAAACAAGCTAAGTTATTCGAGTGCCTGTATTTATTTGAAAGTGAAATATCTAAAATTTCGGGTTCTTTACACAGTACATTGTACATGTTTTGAGATTTCTGTAAGAAGAGAGGTTTTTGTGTGAAGCTGTTGTAAAAATGTAGTTACACCCACTTTTTATTATGTGTTAATTGTCTATTAGGCTTTGTAATTGGTGTGCAAAGATTGACACTCCTGATACCAGAGCATGCTTACAATAAATGTCTGCTGTGGTAATTTAATGCCTTAATAGCCTTTTAGCAATCAGTTACATCTCAAATGCTCTATAGGGCAATTTTTTTTTGTTAACTGAGGCTTTTGCTCGCGGTAGAACTCCATTACAAGTGCACTGCAACTCTGTTTATATTCCACTAAAGCAAAGATGTAACTGCTTTGATCTGGTTTCCATTTAAAGGTTACATGAAAATACTGTGATGCTTCTTTTCTGCATCTTTTTTGACAGTGCAGTTCAGTTTAGTGATAATCTTAAAGCTCTTTGTTTACATATCAGACACAATGTTAATGTTTGTCTTTGTGGGTAAGATTTAATATTTTATATTTTTCACTTGCTAGTAATTTTTAATATTTCTCTCTTGAGAAGAGCCACCCAATTTTACAAACTTGGACTAAAAATAATTTCATTTCTCCCCAAGTAGGGTGGTTGATTCATTATGCTAATTTAAAGAACAAGCTTTTTCCCCCCCCATTCCATAGATTTACTTGAAGAATAAAAGTTATGACACATTTTGATTTTAAGTTCCAACCAAGTACCTCCCCAAACCTTTATCTTTCTCAGTAGAACACCAAGGAACATAGCAGCTTAGAGTTCTGAAACCATTTTCTTTGCTTTTTGAGGTACCTCAGCAGAAAGGTGCATGTGTGTGGTTTGAAGAGAGCCTGCTTTCCTCAGGAAATGACACGTCACTGTGCTCTTAGTCTTGCCAGCAACTTTTGAACTCATTGCCTAGTTTTATTTTTTAGAAGATACAAAAAAATGCCAGAGCAAATGAGCTGCAGTTTTAGCAGAAGTGTGTGGCTGAGGTGAGAGGTGCTGGTGAGGGCGGCCCCCACAGAGCGTGGCCATTCGCGTCCTCGGTGCAGAGCAGCAGCACAAGTGCTGCCCTGTCATGGCAGGGGTCATGGAGGTGGTCATGCTGAGGTGTGGGACACAACCTGGGGCTGCTGCTGCTGGAAGGACATTCCTCAGCTGCCCCAGCACAGTGTGCCTGCAGCAGGATGTGGGGTTCTGCTGTCACCGTGCGTGCTCAGTGCCAAACCTCTGATCTTCAGCTCTGGCTGTGACCATGAGGTCACGTCTCACCCTGTGCTGTGGGAGTGCTGCTTCACCTCATTCTGGTGCCACCTCGGTCTCTTGGCAGTAAGAAAGCAGCTTTTATCTTCAATCTTTACCCTGAACAAAGAGCCCTTAGTGTAACATCAGAATTGCAAACTTGTCCTTCTTACTGTGCCACTTCTCCTGAGTGATTGACTCGTGTCTCTTCTTTCTGGGTTTGAGGTTGTCAGGGTTGGGGGATCTGCCTGGAGGGCTCTAGGATAACATTCTCAATGCATCCTGCAGCAGCCTGAAATCCTTGATGTGTGACCCCCACTTCAGTGGGAGGTGGGGAGAATATCAGCTGAAGTGAACTCTTTTCACATCAGTTGTTCATAAAACATTGTTTTTGATGCATTTGGAAATGAAAAATGCCTTCCTGAAAGCACAGATAGTGTTTTATTAATCAAGAGATATAATGTAAGTGATTGGAAAAAATCCAACAGCTTGGCTCCAGAAACATACTTGACCTATTGAAAAGGAGTAGGATCACTCTCTTAGGCTACCAACAGTAGTTCTGGTATCCATGACCATAAAGGAAGCGTTAAATACTTTTGCGTCATTGTTGATCAAATCAACATCTGTTTGATTTCTTCCCCTGTGGTTTGACTCTTACTTCAGCTGCTGTAATGACTGGCGATATTGTCCTTGTGTTCCAGTGCTTTCTGCATGGAGACTGAAAAAGCCTGTTCTTTTGTGTTTGTGACTGGGACCTTTTCAGTTTTCATAATGAAATATTTCAGTGCGTGTCTCTAATGTACCTCGTTGAAACCCAAATACATTAGCTAAATAAGAACCAAGATAAATGTGCTCTATTTTAAAGGCATGGCATTAAAAGTTTCAGAGGAAACATAACAGCAGAGTGTGTCTGGAAAAAAACCCCAAAAGATGATGGAAATAAAGAACAAAACTGTGTGTGCAGATGTGCAACCGCTACTAATTTCCTCCATTGGTGGCTCATCACTGTTCTGCTTTACAACAAAATCCCATTTTGTGCCTCACTTCATGTGTTAATGCCTGGTTTTGCAGGGATTGTAATCAAGAAGGAAAGGAAAAAACATAGGAGTGTATGTATCCATAGAAATAATTTTTTTTTAATATATACTTATATATGCATCTTGGAAAAAAACCTAACTCCAGATATCTCCTACTGTAAAAATGCACTTTTTAAGGAATGTTCTTTGACCTGGGACAAAACATATCAAGAATTTAAGAGCCGTCACTGGTGTAATGTTATTTAAAATATAGGATTCTGGTAAGAAAATTATTTTAACAAGGTTTTCCTGTATGCTCTCATAAAATGGTCGTGGACTGAAATTAATGTAATTAATGTATTCATATTGAAGAGAGTAGAAAACCGAACTTGTTGCTGAAAAAAGTAGGTATAAGTGAGCATGTTTTGTCCTAAGTGGATATTTTGAATGGAGCTTTAATGGTACCACAGTTTGAGCAGGTCTGAGTCCATTGCATTCAGGGTTTCTATAGTAATTACTATGGCAACAGTGATGCAGAAAATGTTCCCACGGGAACCCAGCTGTGAATAATAACTAACTGAAAACATTTTGCTTTTGCATTTCGTGTTAAATGTCCCTTTAGTGAAAGTATGGGGGGGTTGCTTACTTAATAGGAAGTAATCCTCTTGCATAAACCCCACATATGTTGACAGGTGTGTCTCCTTTCAGAGTAGAAACACCTTTTCAGTGTATTGCTGAAGTATCCCAAAGACCAATGAAAAGTGTTACAAATGTAAGGTGGAAAATTTGGCACTGGCTTCAAATGCTCTATGTTGTAAAGAAACTTCTTCAGCCAAGTTTGTAGTATAAAATCTGCTCAGGAACTAAAACTTAGTTTTATCTTGGAGAATTATGTAAATCATTTACATATGACAAATACTGTTAATAAACACTGTCTTAGTAGCTTTCTGACCTCACTGTGCAGTAAAGGTCAGGATCACACAAGTCACACGGTAGAGGTCAGTATTTGTTGACTTCAGTGTCTATTTATAAATTTCCTTCAAAAACTCTTCTGCTTTTTTCAGAAATAAATTTTTCAGTGTTAAATATCCTGAAACTGTTTGTTGTTAAATCTAGCTGCTCTTGTACTTGTAAACTGGCCTTTGTGCATACAATTGCCTTGTTCATATTTATTTCACTTTCATTCAGAACAAAGGGAAAGCCAGTCTGGTGTTTATGATATGAATAAACTTTGAAACTTGAAAGCATTTCAGGGCTTGATTTGGTAGCTTCACTGTCATGGAGTAACACAAAATACGTTTGGTACTCTGGGGATCTGTGGCCTCAAAGAAAAGTTCTAACGAGTTATATGTATAAAAAAGGGAAACTAGTAAATATTGACAAGACTCTGGAAATTATTTTTGAGATCTACAAAAATATGTTAAAGCTGTATATGAATGAAGAGCACTTTGTTAAATATGAGGAGAAAGGAGTTTTCTAAGCCCTGGGGGCTGATAGTTGCTCTTAGAGTTATTTATGCAACTTAATAGGAATTACTGTGCAGATGGAAATGTGAGGAAATAGAGGTGAAATCACTATTTATTTGGGCCCCTGTGGTGTACAATCTGCTAGTAATGCAGGTGAAAGTCTTATAAGCAAAAATGTCTTTGTAAGTCTAAAAGCTTCATAGTTTGATCTTGATGACTTGTATCTATATATCACATGCTGATATCACGTGCATTACAGATAGTTCAACTGTGAGTCTCTTAAATATTTTGTTGCATTTATTGTACTTACTGGTTTTGGTCATCTAATAGATCGTAGGTGTTCTCTCCCAGGTTTTGTTGGATGCTTGTCCTTAAAACATCACTCAAAGGGAAAAAGATAAAGTATCATGATTTGGGATTAAAAAAAAAATTCTAAGTAAAATTTCTAGAAATGGCGAAAGGTTGAAAACATTGAAGCTTTATCCCTTAGGCTTGATGTAAATATTGCAACATCCCATGAGAGGTTTTGTTATTGATAATGTGATGAGGACAAGAGGAAATGACCTCAGGCTGCATCAAGGGAGGTTCAGATTAGACATCAGGAAGGATTTCTTCACTGAAAGGGTGATCAGCATTGGAACGGGCTGCCCAGGGATGGGGTGGAGTCACCATCCCTTCAGGAGCTCAGGAAAAGGCTGGATGTGACAGTGCTGTGGTTTGATTGACACGTGGTGGTCAGTGAAAGGCTGGACTTGATTATCTTGGAGGTATTTTGCAGCTTTAATGACTTTATTATTCCATTAATTTCTGACTTTCCCCCCCACTTCTTAATATTCTGTTCTTTATTTAACTGACAATGTGTGGGAGAATTTCTGCTGTAGTTACGCCATCATAAAATACTTGCTTGTATTCTGAGCAGGGCCCCAGGATGCTGCTGAATTTAATTTTTGGTGAGATTTTTATGTCCAAGTTATTGACCTGTGTGTGACAAAGTAGCTGAGTGGAATTTGCCATGTCAGCCTCCAATCCTTTAGGCATGCTGGAGGGTAGAACTAATGGAGACAGAAAATTGTGGTATAATTTGACTTTTCAAGAGAGGTAGTTACTGCATGCTGAAGATAAGTCATAGGCATGGCTGCATCCACTTGGAAAAGTTTAGTTTATTAGCTCTGGTGGTGACAGGCCTTTTACAATCTCAAGATAAGATGTTCTGGTCTGTCTGCGTAGAGATTGCAGGAGTGGTTCTTGTCACTCAGTGTGAAACCCTTCAAGCAAGAACAGTCTCGCTCAGTGAACCATTATGCCGAAAGTTAGTCCTCTATAGCTGATCACATTTAATAAAAACAGATTTCTTTCCTTGTCTGACTGGCTTAGTGCCATATCCTTGAGAGCAAGGTGTGAAAGGATCACACAGCTCTCTGAAAAGGTATGTAGGAGTGTTTTACTTTTTGACACAGAAAAGTGTCTAAATTGACTATAACGATCCTATACAACATTTCAGTTAAAAAGCTACATTTTTTGCCCGTTCAGGTGAAATGCAAGCTGTAGTGCAGAAAAATATCAAGTTGCAAATGAAGGATAAGGAACCAGCAGTACAAAAGTTTTAAAGTTGTCTATAGGATTGGCTTGCCTCCAGATGCTACTTGTTTTAAATACTGTTGCCTGCTTTTTTCAGTGCTTCTGATCTCTCTGAATGCCTGTTAGTGAATCACAGCTCCACAGGAACTCAAGTTTACCTTCAGAAAGAGCCAGATGAGATACATCCAAACCGAAAGGGCTTTCAGAACACACCCATTTCCTTTATCAAGAACATGATGTGGTGGTACTTGGATGGATTTTGACGGTGTTGGTAGGTTCTCTATGGTAGAGATGAAAATGCTGTTGGGGTGGGTTTTGAACAGCCAAGAAATCCCTTGTTTGATTTCTCTGTGTGGAAAACTTTTTTTTTTACCTAACCAGCAAATATCCAGTCTTGCTAACCTAAGTGGATTTCCCAGCGTTAGGTTCTAGTTTGAAAACAAAACAGCATTGTTTTCTTTGTAAAAGACTTGTTGTCTTTCCTTGAGCATGAGTGTTGTGAGGCTTTTGCCCCGAGGCTTGGCTTTTTCTGACTCTGATGATGGGGGCAGTTAAACCTTACCATCAGATCTTGTTTTTCCATGGACCAGAGGATCCTCTCTGGCTGTTGGGTGGAAATAAGCAAACATTTCTTTTGAATGAGCAGTTGTACTCCCTGTGAAAAATTCAGTGTGAGATACTCTGAGATACACAAGTGGGCTGAGGTAATGACTAAAAATTAACAAGCATTATTGCTGTTTTTTCTTCCAAATTTAATTGGAACAATACAGGAATATTTTTAGGCTGCATAGTCAAAGTAAAGGTGTGAATTATCTCTCTCATCTCAGCCTTTTATAATATTCATGAAACAGTGATATTTTTTAATAGAAACATAAACATAACAGCTGTACCTTTGTGTAACAGCAGAAAAATCCGGGTCCTCCTGTAGGCCAGAACCAGGGATTTCTCTCTCAGATGTGACCAGAGTTCATGTATATCAAGGAGGATGCTTTTATAGTCCTGTAAATTGATGGCATTTATTGCATCAACCTGCAATAATTAGAAATTAAGAAAGAATGTATTATTTCTTCAAAGCTTTAAATCAAGCTTGTTAGTCTTCAGAAGGTGAAATGTTACATCATGTGGAATAGATGAGTTATAGATTGGAAATTTGCTCTTCAGTTGGCCTTCAGATTTCTTTTTTTCATCTTTCATAAGGATGTTTTTAATTTTTGCAGGAAATGAATCAAATACAGAAATGAAAAAAAGTATTTTGTAGCTTCTTTGGGTTTTGTTAGGGCTATTTTATGGTAGGATGCATTGATTCACAGTATAAATAAACATGTTCTGCAGAAAGCATGGGAAAAGAGTAGGTGTGTGACAGCTCACTGCTACATGTACCTGCTTTGTCTCTGCAGCCACATTCACAGGGGCTGTTTTTCTTTCTTAATGCATTTATGCCAGTTCATGAGAGTAGGACAGTAAAAGATTATATTCACATCCAGGAAGTCAGCACAGCACCTGAAAATCAGTCATCAGTTCTTTTCCTTGGTATTTTTGTTTCTCTCAAGACATGAAGTGTTCAGTCTTGCTCTGCTGAGTGGCCTCCCCACCCCCAGTTACCCACTTGTGATGAGCTTCTGTCTGCAGGATGGGGCCCTGGCAAATCAAACATGCACCCAGTCCTAGTGACTTTGTCTTTAGCACGAAAAACCCATCAAATAAAGTCTCTGTATGAACTTAAATATTTTCTGAGTCAAATTCTGTTGTGTTAGATTTGCTTTACACTTCTGGAAAATAAATGGAATTTTCCACAATCGCAGTTTGGTGCCAAAATGCACAGGCTTAGTATAAAAGAGAAATAGTGTTTGAGATTACAAGTGGATGATTGAATGTTTTTTATTAAGTAGGTGAAAGCATGGGCTTTTTTCCTGCTTTTAAAATCAGTACCAAAGGTGCATTATTATCTGTTATTTAAATATCCGAGAAAATCCGTACTCAAAACTACTGTTCAAAGCTAAAATGTGCTTGCACATCTCAGGCTTCACCAGGTAAACCACTTGGACATTTTTTGTGCGTGGAATTTAGTATCACAACTATCCCAATGTATGAAAATAAAAATAAATGTGCTTTCTGACCAGTGTTTTAGTGTACATATTTGATAGGTTGAGCAGATGACATTGCAAAGACCAGATCTGAGCAGTAAGTACTATTTATTATTTAACAGTATCTTTGTAAAATATTCACAGCTGTAGTAACAGCCTTTATTTCTGCAGATTGAAAAGAAGTTTTAGTTAGCACAGTTTGTCTTCAAGTGGTTTGAGCTTTCATTATCTGAGTACTCATGTAGATTTGAAAAATGAGCTTTTATCTTTGAACGGATGTAGCAGCTGAATATTTTAAACAAAACACGCACAGTTTGGATATTCATATCTTAGAAATACTCTTGTAGTCAGTGATTCTGTGTGCAGATAGACTGGAAGATTAGATGAAGATGCAAAAGTTGCGTGAGCTTAATATAAACTGTTCACTGAACTTATCATCATGCTTCAAGGCAGATAAAACATTTTGTTAGTAACTGTAATAGAGATTTTTAAATATTGTCTGTATTTTAGTTTTTAGAATCCTTTATACACTTTTACCTACCAACTGTCATATAACTAAACTACAGCAAAGGTTGCAGAAAAAAGCTCCACTGATTTATTCTGAGAGGTGTGTTAATTTAGTATGTAAAAATATTTTTACAATATATGCACAGTGTGTGTGTGATGGAACTTAAACAGAAAACCCTGTACATCTTAAGGACAAAAGCATTTTGTTCCCTAGGCTACAAAACAGTGGTAGAAGCATCTTGGTGAAAGCAAGTGCCAGAGCACAGAGGGTATTACCAGTATCAGAAGTTCCTGCAGTAATAAAAGTTTTGTTTGGCAAAATTCTAGATTATTCTTACTGAACTGCAGGATCACTAGATATTAGCAGGTAAGCAAGTCAGTCATTCCCTGTTAAATGTTTCAAGGGGTCTAAGATATATTTGTGTTGCTAAGGAGTGAAGCTGCCATTTCCTGGCTTACCTTGCCAGTGCCGGAGCTGAAAGGTGAAATGGAGGATATGCAATTAAAACTTGTGCTGATGAGGAGGAGCAGTTTGACACTCTCACAAAGGGATGGGCTCAATGCTTAGTTTCTCCAGGGCTGCTTCTCCAAGGCTAAGACCCCACTTGTACTTTCCTCTCAGTGGAGGGACTTGGTTTCAGGTTTTATTCCCAAGGTAAACTCCCCATAGCCATCACCAAGCCAAGCTCAGATGCAGGGTTTGGAGTTCCTTTATATCCCCACCTTTTATTCTTTCCTTCTTAACACTGTGCTGCCCAGGAGAAAATATTTTGGTGCCTTTTAGCTAAATGAAAAGAGATCCACGTGTAAGAAAGGTCAAATGTTAGCAATTGCAGCTCTGAGACTCTCATAGAAAGTAACTTTAGGGAGGAACTCCTCCTCTCTGTCTCTGTGATCTCACCAGGATTTGGTCTGTGATAACACATTTGGTGCATTTCAAGATGTTAATCACAGTGCATTCAGTTATAGGAACCTCTCCCTTGACAGTTGAAAAATCCTTACTATGGTATCTGAATAATTTAATTTGGATTTATGTGCCTAAAAAGTCAGGTCTGCTCATTGTTTTTAATGCCCATTAACAGCTGCTTTTTTTTTTTCAAGCTAATGTTTTATTTTGTTCTATCTGCTACCTACTTATGCCAGTGATGATTTTTATTATTTGTCTTGTAAATTATTTTGTTACAAAACTAAGTACATCTAATACACTATTGGACCAGTATCCCTCCTACCAAAGTGTAGTATGTACTGGCTGTTGCAAAAATAGAGTTCTCTGCCAGTTTTGTATTTAAAATATCAAATAGTTATTTAGCATTTTAATAGTGTTATAACACAAGCTGTTTCTTAATTAGCTCATATTCTGCTGCACTTCAGAAAGGATTTATTCAGTAAACAGAATGATCTGAGGTAACAGTAGTAATGTGTTAGTAGGAAAAAAAGAGCAAAACATTAATTTAAAATGTGTTTGAAAAGGCTGCAATACTTTATTTCTTTTTCAGTACATTTTTCATTGATGTTGGCGGTGGGAAGACCAAGTGATCAAAATAACTTTAAGATAGTGAAGGACCAAACTCGAAACTGTAAATGAGGTCTTGCTTTTGATAGAACTAAATTTTGTCACTTGAGGTGCATTTGAGAATCAGAAGATTTATGGTAGTTCATTTTCATTTAGGGGTGTGATGGGCTGGAAAATGTTGGTTCAGAATGGTGATAGTAAACAATTTGCAAATATGTTTAATCTAGGTCATCCCTAGTTATGGGAACAGTGAGCTTTCTGAAGCAGTTTTTCAGGAGGATGACGGGATAGTTCTTCTGCAGTTCTAATAGCTCGGTGTGTTTGAAATGGGCTTGTTTGTACTGGGAAAGGAGACTTGGAACATTCACTGTGCTCCAGACTTCAAATGCCTCTGATGGAGTAGAAAATAGGGAATGCTTCAGTCTGGGTTTACAAGAGTGCTGTACACACTGGGTGGAAAAAAAAAAATTTGTGGAAATTTTGTTGTACCCTGATATCAGATTGGGTCAGCAGGTGATGGAGGAGCGTACAGTAACCTCCATATGCTTCTCTGACTTTTTAATTAGCTCCTTTTGGTAAAGCTATGTTGTTTGATTAGGCTGCTACATTTAATAATGCCACAGTAGCATTAAAAACAAGAGTTAACAGGTCATTGTGAATGATGGGGAGATTCATTCTTATAAAAATGAAGTAAGGCTCTTGATTGATAAGAGGGAAGAGGATACCTATTGCAAAATGTAAATTTGATGTGTTTGCTCTTTATAAAGACTGTCTGTTTTTGTGTAGTCTGGGTTACTGTCAGTGAATGGCAAAGTCACAGATTGATGATAACAATTGCTTAGTCATCCTTCTTCTGATGGATGGACTTTAGTTGAGTGTAGATGGATGATGTGACAAATTTATTGCTTATTACAGAGTTCTCAATTCTTATTACAGAATGATTGGTGGGTTAGATAATTTTTAATGAAGTAATTAATTTCCCTTGAGATATTGTCTAAACTGTCATAAACTGAAGTGGAAATATCTTTTGCTTCCTCTGCATTCATCTTAGTATAGAACTAGTGCAGTTCTTAACAAAATGGGACAATAAATGCACAGACAGCATTGAAGTATAAGATAAAAATGATGACATGTAAGTTCAAACATATATCTTTTTAAAAATCATTAAGGAACACAACTTTATAGAAAGCTCACAGTATTTTCTGAAAAACCTGACCAGTTTCCAGTGTGAGATCACCTGTAAATGAAAAGGTGCAAAACACCATTAGGACAATTGATAATCTATGTAACTTGCTCTTATTTATCACATTCTTCTCTTTTTATAATGTTTACTGTTCCGGTGAGGCTTTTATGTTGGAAATTCAATTTCACAATATTTTAACTTGGAAAGCTGTAGTGGAGGATTTATTAGTGGGACAGTTTTTAACACTAAAGTCTCTCGTGTGTGCTGCCTTGTGCTTTTTAATGACTTTACCAGTGCACTTCAATATTAATATTTTTTCTGTTGGCAGGCTGGTACAGCAAAAAACTAAGATGATTTACATCTCAACCTTTGATGTTACAAAATTTAATTGTCATGATGATAATTGTTTGAATTATGCTGGCATCTAAAAATGTTTACTGTGATCACAATACTATTGTGTTTTAATCAACATGAAAACAAAAATGTTCATACACCAAATATTTTACACCAAAAAATAGAAGACAGAAGAAAAAGACAGTGGAAACCATTGCTATCCTGATTGATATGAAAACACCATATGAAAAAAAATATGGTGTGTTGGAGTCCTTCAGGAACTCTAAGCAGCAGGAAGAACTTGTGTGTTAGTTCAGTGCTTTAACATTGTGTTATTGTTGGATGGTGAAATTTGACAAGCAGCCATTTAATTTGCTGGTTTTTAACCAAGTTTTTGTGTTCCTGTTACTATTTGTGGTCGCTTCTGTAACGTGTCTAATTGCAAGGTTGGAGTCGCAGTGTGCTCAGCACTTGGGTCCTGCTGCCAAGCCATGTGTGGGTCTGGTCAGCTTCAGCAGGTCCCTCGAGCTTTGATCTGACTTCATGTGTAAAATCTCAGCAATGTTTGCCTACCTTTGTGAACTAATTGAGGATCTTACTGGTAAAAAGCAGTCATTAGGAGAGAAGTGGGCCATGTTATGGTTACTTTTCAGAAATAATTGTCCGCTGTTAATTATAGGGTAGGATAAAGAATGTTGGAAGGAGTAAAAGCAGAAGTCAGCTTCTAGTTTTTAGCGTCACACAAGAGGCTAGCTTGCTGTTTTACAGCTTTGTGTGGCTCCACTGTCAGGATTAAAGGCTCTGAAATGTCCCCCTCCAGTCCAGCTGCACCATCTTGCATCACGTGCCGTAATTGCAGCTTCACAGACTGTTTGGGTCAGGGCTGTCTCTGCTGAAAATCAGTGGGAGGAATAAGTTGCTGTCAGACGTCGAGTCAGAGCATCTCTGAACGCTTGAAAGACTGCCATGTCCCTTAGTGCTCAATTTGAATTAAAACATGTAACTACACTGAAGACAGAAACCTGTCAGAGGTACAGCCAAGGATGTTTAAGTCTCTTAGTACTTGAAGCATGTGTTTTTCTTTTCTCCCTCTATTGTTATTCTGTTACTGAGATAGAAAATATGCAAGTTGAAAACGTAAACACTTTTCTTTGTCTCATCTTGCAGGCCGAAACAGCAGCAACAGAATAATTTTTCCTTGTTTTCTTCCACCAAGGGCTGGAATTTCAGAGGGGTAAGTTTCATATTGTTTTTCTCAGGGTATGATATTCCCTCCTGCTCCATTCCATTGCAGTGTAACTTTGTAGTTAAACCATGATCTGTTAGGACTAAAATCATGGCCAACAATTCGACTGGAACTTTTAATTTTGTACTCTCCCTAAAAGGTTTTATAAAAATGTCAGCTTTTTTTAATGTGTTTGATTATATTATTCTGAGGGGTGCAGGACATAATCATACTGTACATTAACCTACTTTAAATTAAAAAAAATATGGTGTGTTTTCATATCTGAAAATAATGAAAACTGGACTGATACAGTTTAATTCTAATGTAGATATTTGTAAAGTTATTACAAGTTTGCATATGTGAATTTTGCAGAAGTACAATTAAATCATAACAAAAATTATGTGGATCTCTTACAAGGCAGAAGGGAATTGGTTTTATTTCTATTTGCTTGGCTGAATAAGGAAACGTGGAAGCTTGTGTGTTCCCAATGAAACGGATTGAAAAGATACATGAAAAAGCAGTGCAAGTAAAAATCACTTAAAAATCTTTATATTTGCTGGTGGTATCAGGAGCTTTTCTTCTTGTCCTCTTCAGGTTTCAGAGGTGGCTTCTTAGTAGGTTAATTTGTTCAGAGTCAGCCTTGTCATCCCCTCTCTGTCCCATATGGCCTGTGAGCCCTTCTACATCATTGGTGTAAAACTTCACGTGATGGTGGTGTTGTGGCAGTGGTGTGTTTGCCATGTGTGTAAGTGCTGGAGCCTGGGACACAGTCCAGGAGAAGTCACTGCATGTTGTATCTAAGTCATTTTGGTTAAAGAAAAGGCTTCTCTGCCTTGCAGACTTCTTTTAGTATAACAAACACTAAATTACCATTGCCAGTAATGTGGACTGACTTGTATTTGGGAGACCATATAAATTTGTTTCCTCTGAGCTTCTTCCAACAAAATAATTAAGTAGACAAAATAATGCTTTGCTGAAAGAGTAAATGGCATTGATGGATTTACTGATCTGTGTTGTTCATAATATGGTAAACTTAAATAAACCAAAACTGTTTTTCACTGACTTCTGCATTCTAATTTGGTGTTTTAAGTAGAGCATCCACTGTTGTTTACTGTGAGCTTTTTATTGTCACTGTTTCTTGTTTCACACCAGGGTGAAATTGTCGGTGAGACTGAGAAAATGGTTCCCTCACAATGGCATGGTCAAGAATGTAGGCAAAATACCAACAACCTCTAAGCTGTATATTAATTCAGAACCAGTATAAAAATAAAATTTACTCTAGTGTTTCCCTCAGTTCTCTCCTAGCTATGCTGGAAAAGTAATTGTAGAAGAATGTGGGTATGAAAATAGTGGGAAGAGTACTGTAAGTATGAGTTGTAGCTGAAGAAACAGTGATCCCAAGTTGAGAGCAGTAGCTCACTGAAGTGAAGGCATAGGGCTGGTTTCACAGTGGCACTGTGAGGTCTGCAGGTGGAGTGAGCTGTGCACAAAGAATGGAAAACTGGGGAGTGAAATCCTTCAGAATCAAGAACCTGGAAGCAGATAGGAATAGTAGTATTAAGAGAGGAAACAGGCAACAAGTTAATGGATCTTCAGACTCCTTCCTTCATGTGTAGAAATGATCTGTGGCAGGTGGCTGCCACCTTATCTTTAAGGAGACTTACGAGATAGCAACACAGATATCAAGGTCTACAGCTGCAATATTTCATACAGTGCATAGTAGGCAACTGCAGTTAATTGTTAGACACAAATGGCTGCATCAAGGGAAGAACCTGTTTGAGTTGTTCACTTGGTCTGATTGGATGGTGAAGCCAAGATAGCTGAGTGCTGGAAAAGAGAGAGCTAAGTGTCTGTTGATATTTGCATTGTGTGAGCATTAATTTTATTTTGATGGATGGAAAAATTGTGTTATGAAAAGCCCAGTGAGCAGACTTGAAGTCACACAGATTTTCATAGAGATGGTGATAGATAATAGGTTGGCTTTGATGTCTTCTTTCACACAGGACTAAAACCTTACTGGCTAAAATAACTAGGTTAATGTTGACAGTGGAGCAGCGCCACAGCTGAGTATAACAAACACAACTCTGGAGCTGACTTATTCATGGCTTTGTTTTTTTTAACTTCCCTTTCTGTTATTACAGACTGTAATACAGGATCATTTCAACAGTCACAAATAATAATAAAGAATAAAGTGATTAGCACAGAATTGCAACATCGTGTGCATCTCCCTGTCCTTGCTTTGCAGTCAGTTCACTCAGTTGAAATGTCTCAGTATCATGCTGATAAAAGGACATGTTAAAGAAACCTGGAAAATACACCAAGGTAAACCTCAGAGTAAGATAAGGAAGGCCCGGATGTGACACATTTACCAAAGAAACTCCTCTGCACTTCTTTTCCTTACTTAAATTTATCAGAAGAAGCTGATTTCCATCTTGAGCAGCTCTTGAGTTCCATGGTTAGAGATCATGTTCAACTCTCTCAATGGGGATTTTCATGTCAAAATGACATCATATTTCTGTCATTTTTATATAGTGGTAGCATTGACTTCAAGAATTTTGGGCAGTGTTTAGATATCTGGGAGAAAGGAGTTAATGAATTTTTTTAAACTGAATTTACCAAACCTGGTTGAGATAAAATTTAGACTTGATGTTACAGAGCAGTGAAATCTTCTTGCTGTAAGCTCCTTCTGCATACACAGAAAGCATCAGGTTGATTTGGGGTTTGAAGAGATTTTTATAGTCAGGTATCTGGAAAATGGAGTATTATAAAGGGAAAGTACTTATAGTGACAACTGTCATTCCAGAGGAAGAAACAGAGACCCTGTGGAGATAAGAATATCCCATACTGGAGGAAACACCAGAATGTAGGAGATTAGGTGTTAGATGTGGTACTTAAAATAGAAAAGGAATGAAGCAAAGGAATATAAAATACAGAATATAGAAAAGGAATAAAAGCAAAATCCTATCTTGACTATAGGGTTGAAGAAGGAAAGAGGAGCAATCTGCAACTTGGAAAAAGGGATAGTCAGGGTGGAGAAAGCAAAGAGCTGTGAAAGAATTGTGAGAGAGAGAGTAGAAATGAATAGAGTATAGAAATGGAGGAAAGCTAGTGAGTATAAAAGCAGAGAGATGGGAGTACAAAGTGGAGGCAGAAATCTGTAGAGCACTCAGGTTTATCAGTTCAGCCTTGGAAGTGCTGACCCAGAGATAAGATGATGTCAGTGGGGAGCAAATTGTGGCTGGGTCTTGGTAAGGAGAAGAAGCACAAATATCTGAAGGGATAGAGCAGTTCAGAGGCAGGTCAATAATGCATATAAAGAAAACAGCAGCACTGATCTTGACACAGAAAATACTGTTAATTCTATTTTTGCTTTATCTTCTGATTACCATTAACTCTCACTGTTCTTCCCATCTCCATGCCACCCTTCCCTCAAAACCTTGATGCAGATAAGTAGCTTTCCTCTGCATCACTGTTTGGTGCTTGTAAGTAAGAGAGAGCAAGTCAACGTGCTGCTCTGAGTGTCTGTGGAAATAATGTGTTATGTTGCTGTGTAGAGTGGGAAACAACTTCATTTCACAAAGCATTCCATCAAATGAGGATTACATGTACAGTCATCCACACACATTAGAAGATGTGAGGATTAAAGCTTCTGTGGTTTTTTGGTAGTTATGATACAGTCTTGAGTTATATGTTTGTATGCTATTTTCCACCACACTAAGAGCAGTCAGTTTTATAAACAAGGAAGTTCTGAATTCAAGAAGAATAAGAATCTCTTGAGAGTTTGAGATTTCAGCTGCTTTTTCTGTCTCCCTTCCTGCTCCCTTAAAAGCACCCACTTTGTTTATGCCAGCAGGATAAACTTCTACAGTTAGATATGCAAATGGAAGTCTTCAAATGATTGATTTTCTAAAAAAAAAAAGGAAAAAAAAGGTAAATTTACAGAAGTAATGGTACACAGTGTTGCTACGATGACATTTGAGGTGACTGAAGAAACTGCCAGTCGATCAAAAGAAAAGCAATTACCTGATTAGTGAAGAATATTGGGCTGTAGGCAGAACTGAAGAGGATGCTGCTTTTGTCTGCACTTGTTTCTGATATGCCTCTCCACTGTTCCGCTGAGAGAGCATAATTTCCTGCATGCTTTAAGCAAACATCTGAACCATTATGATAGTTTCTTTATTTCCTCCCTGCCACACACAGCAGATCGGGCTGAAGATCTTCAGTGCTGAAAATAAATAGTGAAATCTAAACCAACATTTTGTATTTGAAATAGTTTGAGGCATGTGTTTAATGCGTAGTTGCCTGAAGATTGAAGATAATTTATTGCAATGTTGCTTCTTCCTATTTCCTCCTTTCTTGTTTCCTTTCTAGTTTTTAAAAGCATCTAACTGAGCTGCAGATGTGGTCACCTGTGAGGAAGGCTGATCTAATTTATGAGAAACCTGTCATAAAAAAGTGTTAAATATGCTGAAAGTCAATTTTAGACATGTAAGTGGTTTCTGTGCTAGTTTTACTGCACATGTGTTTGTGGGGGGAAAGATGTCTGTCATGCCAAATGAGAAACATACCACACTTTTCAGACAGTATTTGGAAACCAGTATTTTTTTGTGCAGACTGGCACACTTCAGTTATCCTATTCAGGGTGCACAAATCTCAACAAGATAAAAATTTTTAAGAGAGAAAAGTTTTATCCTGGCTTTAAGGTGATGAATAATTGGATAAATTTATATGATTATTTGCTACCATAGAAAGAACCTCTGTACTTCTCCTGGATTCTGCCTAGTTTTACTTAATTTCTGTATCCACTGATAGTTGTTTGCCTAAGCAATGATGTTACCTATAACAAACTTATTAGAAGTGGTATCACACAGGCCTTTTTTCATACTTGTTGAAACAATGTTGTGCACTACTGTCTCTAAATCAAATGTGCTTACATACCATAATCTCTTGGTATGTCCAGTATGATTTTAAAACACAAGGTATCATATGCATTAAAAAACAGATGTGGTTTTTTTGTTAGTTCAGTTTACCCTATGCATAATTCAAGCAGCTTCCTCAGAGGGGGATGGTTACTTTGTCATTGACAGCATGTTTTTATAAGTGATTATTTTGTGTACTGACAGCATAGCTGGGAGTGGAATAATTGTATCTGTTGTGACATAGCAGTTAGTTCCTTCCCATGCCATAGAGAGACTCTGAGCAGGGATCCCTGCTGCCCATGGCTGCTCTCCTCCCTTTGCCTTTGCAGAGAGTCCCATGACTTCTAACCTGCAGCACGTTAAAAATACATGGATGCTTAATCCCTGACCTGTCTCCTCCTTCTTTGTCTTTGGACAGAAGAATTCCATATTCCTTTTCTGCTTTCCAACAGATGGTGAATTCCTGTGTGCCACTCACTCCTTTTAGATCTCTTCCTCTGTCTTCTAACAGTGGGTTCAAGCTCTTCTGTTTCAGAGTTTGTCTCAGCCCCTCTCTTTTTCTACCTGGCTCTGCTCAGACTTGCTGTTAGTCTGCCTCTGTGGAGGAGCTGTTGTGCTGCTGTCCAGCACTGACCTTTCCTGGGCCAGGATGGCCCTGATACCTGACACCAGAAATAGTAAGAAGCTATTCTGTAAGTCTGTTCTTGCAGCTCTTTCTTGGGAGCACTACAGGAGCAGGGAAATTTTACTTCACACCATTGATAGCAGCAATGTACAGAGCATTAAGAATATCCTCCCATGATACCCAGTTTCTGGTTCAGAAGGCAGGAGCTTATAAATGGTAGCAAATATTCACACTGGACATGGATTTTTGTTTGTAAAAGAGTTGGGTTTGGTGTCTCCCTGCTTTATCTGTGGGCGGAGTTTTACGTGGTTTAGCTTGTTATTGGTTTTGGTTTTGAACAAACCACTGGAACTATAGTTGATTAGTCACAAGACTAATTTCTCTTGGAACAGCAAGGTTTATATTGGCACACAAATAGAGATGCTATCAGAAATTCATTGTGTGGCATTTGCGTAACTGGATAGCAGTTCCATCTGCAGTTTCAAAACACATCAGAATTGTCATATTCTTGATGTATACACTGAATTCAGAAATGGATTCAGAGTGACCAGTTAGACAAATTTTTCAAATTAAAAAAATTATTATTCCAAAGCCATGTGCTGAGTCAGCATGGCTTAATCACCATAACTTCTGCCCACAGTGTGTGATGCAAGATTAGCCATGTCTCAGTAAAATGTTTTATTTGAAATTCTAGCCAAACCTGGTTTGTTGATATGTGTGATTCTTAGACCTGTAATAAATGGCCATATTTATTTATAGGGTCAATGGGTACTGTAAGTTACAAGGTCCTCTGCATACAGTAGTGTGACAGCATGAACGGGCTGGAGTGACAGCTGAGAGTTGTTTATAGTTAGTTACAAAGGAGAATGATGCTGGCTGGCCTTTAGACTTCGACATTCCAAGATTCCAATAATTGGGGACTGAGGTAGACAAACCTGTGCATGTTTTATGAGCTGTTACTTCTCATGCTACCTAGGGAGTCCTGTACTGCTTAGGGGTTTACACTGACTTTTTAAACTCAATTCAGTAGCTGTTTTATTAAACTTTCAGAGCTTTTACATCTGCAGTCATCTGTGAATTAAGTACATAGCCATTAAACTGTCCACCTAGCTTACAGAGATGCTTCCAAGTTGATTACATGGCAGTGTGTTTAGATTCTGTGTTTCTTGGGGGAGGAGTATTGAGGCCCTTATAGAGCACTTGGCTGAGGCATTCCTGAAAAGACCTTCACTGACTTTGACATCTGCAAGACTTTTCACCCATGACTTTTGTTGTAAAGGGTAGATATTCTACTTACTGAAGCTCAGTTATTCAATTAATACCTTGATTTTTTCTGATAATGAAAATATTGTGATATCTCCCATTTGGAGGGATTTTGTATAATTTCATTTTGTCTTTTCAAGGAGTGGATTTTTTAAAAAAATACTTCATACAGTCATTCTGCTACTTCTGTAGGGTTTTGTTTTATGGATCTTTGTAAGCGCTTTGTAACAAGTTTATTTTTGCTCCGGGTGTGGTTTGTTATTTATAGTAGAAATATTCTGTATATGCTATAAGCCCTCCATGCCAGCTATTTTGCACATACAAACAATACTGAGCTAGAAGCAGCATGTGATAAAGCAGATAGGTCCAATTGTGATTCTCTTATGCTAAGTTGGATGTTCTGTTATAGAGCAGATTTCCTGTCTTTAATCATAGACTGGGTGTTACCTTGTACTCCTGCTGTCATTTACTGTTCTTTTCTTTGTTCAGCAGCAGATGAACTTGACCCCTGTTGAGTTTAACTCAAACCAAACTCTGCCCATTTCTTTGTCTTTGTTTCCCCCCACTCCACCAGTGGCTGCTCTTTGAGAACACGTGATGTGAAATTACTGTTTCCTATGAGTTTGTTTCAGAAACATTTCATGGTTAACTGAGTGATGCTCTTGGCCAGTCTGAGAAACCAACATTTTAGAAGCAATTTTGAACTACACATTGATATTATATTGATGCTACACTGTTTCATATTGGCAATTTTATTTTCAATTGTCTAGTGCAAATGAAGGGCTGCACACATGGGCTTGAACTGCTGTTGTGTTTGGTTTTACTGATTGTGATGCTTGCAGGAGAACTTGGTGTTATCACAACCTGTTACAAAGATACATTATTAATGTGACTTTCCATTTTCCCCAAATTGTTTTGATGTTTGGTTGTCTAATCTCCTAGTGCTTATACTGTAAAAACTCACTGTTCATTCTAAGTTGATTGTAAAAGCTTTCAATTAGGTTGTGCTTAGGTATTATTATTTAAAACTGTGGATTAAATGTTAAAAAAACTAAATAGCTGGACTACATATTTGGAAAAGGTTTCAAAAGTATCTCCAAAGACAGCTGGGAAATCCTCCATACTGGAGGTTTTATTCTAGCATCTTCCTCTCCATTTCCAGTCCCTCTGCAGTCCCACAGGTTCTAATTTTGGCAAGATGTGCTTGTGACCTAAAGCTAAACAAAATCCTTTTGAGGATCAGGAGAGAAAAAAATCTCCTGAAAAGTTCTGAACTTCTGAAAAAGCTTATAAACAGTCTTGAAGCTGATAGGAAAAGAAAAGAAAGTTTGAGTTCTCAATTTGGAGGAAGCATTTTGAGGGGGTTTGTTGGTTTCTCCATGAGGACTCCCCTTCATTCCAAGCACACAGGTGCTTTCACAACCAGATTTGGTCAAACATTTCAGTTGTAGAATGAATCCTAATTATTTCTAAACATAAGAGCAAGATTTTCTTCAAAGCTAATGCTGTGGTTGGAATGTACACAGCAGTTCAAAATGATGGCTATCTTTTAAAATCTGACACAAATGCTTAGTAAGAACAATACGATGGTGCCTTCTATTTATTGCAGCCTGGAAACAAATTTTGTTATTACAGTAGCAACCAGAAAATAAGGTCTCCATTTTGCTGGATATTACACAAATATAGTAATAAACGATTATTTCTCTAAAGAATTTACAATCTAAGCATGTACAGGAACATGCTGTAATGTTTCTTTAATAATACTAAATTAAATTTTTGAAGTAAATTCAGATCAGTTAAATCTCTTAAATTTCATTCATGATGGCATATCTTTGTAATTCCTGGGTTCTGTTACACATTCTGAAATGGGATACCCTGTTCTAATGGAAGATGAATATAATATATGTATATATACAGTCTATATATTCAGTATATATAATATGATCTTAACGTGATTTGAGGCAATGTTCTCAGGATATGTAAAATGCACACTTAAAATATTTGTTACATTATTTTTGATGCAAAATTTAGACACAAGTTGTTTCTCTTTCTAGATTGTGGTTACTTGTAAAACTTTTCAGAGTTAAATTTAGCATTCTTAAAACACTCATAATGCACAATGAGAAAAGTTTCAGTCTCTGTGCCAGCAGGCTCCCCACTGAATTTGCAAAACTTAGCTATTTTCCAAGCACTGTTTTCAGTAGTTCACAACCTTAAATGTTCTCAGAAGTAGCAGTCATAAGTTTCAACAAACCCTGTCCTCCCAGACCCTTCCAAAAGTCCAAAGCAGAGCTGTAGCCTCGTGCAGAGGTCACAAGATGAGGGCAGTTGTGCTGATCCTATGAAGATTAGACTGCATGTCCTGACTGCAAGGATACTGGGAGGGAGTGCAGGGCTTCCTGAGGCACTCAGTTGGGCAGTGGCTGGTGCAGTTTGGTGTGGCACTTGCTTCTGGACTACTACGGTCCTAGGAGCAAAAATAAAAATTATTCTCTTCTGAATGTCTGCAAAAAATCATTGCAATCTTTTTCACATTCTGGGAAGCATTATCCGAGTGTCCCCAATCTTTATCTCTGGGAGAATACATGAGAAACTACAAACTCAGTGGCTTGTGCTATGGGAGATGGGATGGCAGATTTGGATATCTTGCAGAGAATTTGCTACCAGTGTCTCTCCCAGCCCTTGGAAAGAGCCAGGTCAAGCTTCACAGCACTTGAGATGTGTATGTTCCCCTTTGTGCAGTAAAATGCCTGGCTGCAGCAGTAGGACACTGCCCTGGAAGAAGGATTTTATGTATTTATTTTCCTATTTGTAATATCTGTAATTTTAAGAACTCTGGAGAAGAAAGCAACCGTGAATCTGCTTAGGTAGCTTTGCTTCCATTTTGCTGTGCTTTTTGACACAGCAACTGGAAACTGTCTGTGTGGTGTCTGAATAAAGACTTGTCATGTGCTGCTGGTTACAGATATTTGACAGGCTTCAGCCTTATGCCACCACAGTGCTTTGGGCATTTCTCAAATGAGGATGCTAAGACAGGAAACTTTCTGAAATATAATTTAGTCAGATTTATTTGTTTTAATTAAAAAAAAAAGGAGAAAAGAATAGCTAGTGTTCATTCTTTCATTCTTTGTTCTTGAAAACTATAGTTGAAGCAATATTTAATTCCCTTTATTCAGTTTTGTGGATTTTTGGCTGTTTATTTGATCCTGTGTTCATGGTGCTGTCTTGCTTCTTTTCATGTTTTGTTGGACTGGGCAGAACTGCTGTAACTGCACAGGGACCAAAGGAGCAGCTTTCATGTATTTACGTATTTAGAGTTTGTCAGTTCTGATTTCTGGACCTCATTCTTGGGGTGAAGCTGCTGTCTGGGATCTAGACAGGGTATCTGAGATTTCCTTCCTTGGTGCATGTGTGGCTGTCTAGAATATAAGTTCAAGATGCACTTTCTTTCAGGTGGACACCCTGGATGCTGCTGTTAACAAAATGCAGAGTAACTCGGAGGTGATTCTTGTGCAACTGCAGGGAAAAAACACAGATAGTGTTTTCTTCCCTCAGACCTTAGAAAGCAGGTTTTGCCATCCCATTAATTCATGTTGATTGATATAGGCAGGGTGCCAGAAGGCTTTATATATTGTTTATTAGATTGATGAGAGAAAGCCTGACAGAAAGCTGGAATTGGTGGTATCTGCCTTTAGGCTTCTTAAATTCTGATAGCTGTTGGGGCAGGTTCTTATAGGGAGCCTAAGGAATAGTGCAAGTGCAAATATAAAGAAACATAGCAAACTGAAGTCTTTACGTGTTGTGTTCCAGGAAGTGGAATACAGAAATCCAAATGTTACCAGGAAATTAGATTGAAAAATGCCTGCCTACCTATCTTCATCTTTGGTGCAGTTAAAGACCTATAGATATCATAATACTTGAAAAAATTTCACTCCTGTATTTGATTCTGGGTCAGGTGTTATCAAATTCTGATAGCAGAGGATTACTGTATGGGATAAAAGATTATTTAAGAAATAATTTTAATCTAAGTTAATAAAGAGAGACTAAATTCTTGTAAAATATTGCAGGCTTAGATATAGATAAAATATATATTTCTATATATTTCCTTGGAAAAATACACTCTATTCTGCTGCAAGGGTCTGAAAAGAAGATGGCTAAGTTGGATTTTGCCTCACTTGGGCAGAGAAGACAGGCCAATTGCATCCACCAAGAGTGATGTACTTCAGTAATTTTTTAAGTCTTGGCCTAAAATGTCTGCTTTGTGAAAGGTCTTTCAGTCAGTATTTTCTGTCTGCAGAGGTGTCAAGGCTCCTCTTCTCAAAGGAACTGGTTGCTCATTGGTATCAGTTTCACCTTTTATCTTCTTCCAAGCTCAGCAGAAATTTTTTATTCTGAAGAAAGATTGCACCAGCTCACTAAGGACTTGTTAGATGAAGTTTGAATTGCTGTTATCTTGCTACCCAAATTAATATTTTTTTTACATTCTTGCCCACTGGAAGAATGCTGAATTTTGCTGATAGCAAAACCAGCTCTGTGTTTGTAGATCTGAGCAAGTCACAGAAGACTAAACAGAATAGGGGCAGATAAGGAGTGAGGTGTAATTCTTTCTTTCTAACTATATTGAATTTCTAGGGATAAAATCAAAGTCTGCACTTGTCCTTACACACAAAATTGGGGTGCTTTGCCATGCTTATCTTCAATCCTTTATTCTAGGCTGATTCTAAAACAATCTGTTCTTAATTTTTACCATGATGTCAGTTTAAGAACTTCTCCTAAATACATCCCACAACTTCTCAAATGCTGAAAAAAAATTTGTAAAAGAAATATTTAAAAGTTCTGCCCAGTATCTACCAGCTGTTTTGTGTGCTGAGACATCTGCATTTGGAGATAGTTGTCTGCCCTTGAGTTTAAAGCCCATTGCTGCTGTGGAAGAATTGCACAGGTGGAGATGGGCTGTTTCAGTTACTGTGGCTCAAAGTTCCCAAACACCTACCTGTTATTTTAGAAACCTCTTAGTGATATCTTTACCTTCACCATACGGGCGCTGTTCACTTATTGGCTGTTTGTAAAACACTTTTGTCTGTTTAAAATACTATGGTGAACCAGCGTGTGAGAGAAAAACCATGCCAGAGATAGACACAGCAGTGCAGAGCAGCTTCTGACACTCGCAGTGCACTGCATGACAGGAAGCGAGAGCAAACTGTGGCTGCATGGGGAGGAGTTCCTGCCGAAAACTGAGGGACAGACACAGGGACTCCTTTGTAGCAAAGGCTTTCCACTGTCACGCTGAAAACTGAGAAACCTGCTAAAATCTGAGCACAATACAAAATAACTCATGGTGTGGTGCTGCTTATTTGTGCATCATCAGGTAAGCGTCAGTCGGGATCGTGGAACTTTTTATTGTTTGTGTGTGAGTTGGAATTGCACAGATACTCCTTCCAAGCATGCCAGGATTTAAGATTGGGTATTGATTAAACCAAAATGTTGCTTGGCAGGAATGTTTCCTTGTGTAAGGGAAGAAACTTGGTAAAGGTTGAGGTATTCCCAATGGGATGGAGGACGGTTTATTTTTCTCTCTGTATTGGTCGTTTGTTGCTGCAGGGTGATGGGTTTAGGTCTTTGCTTCTACTTATGTGTCATACCCATGTAAACATCTCTGCCTCAGTCTCCTAGCCTGAAAATGTGAATTTTAGCTAATGCTAGGGCTTAAAGAGGGATATTTATAGCAAGATGCATTGTTGTCTCCATTGTCAAAGTGAAAGCTGTAACACATCCCACTTACCCTGTATTTACACTGCAGGACGATTCTGCTCTGTAGCATGTGGATGTTGTCATCTGGAAAACTGGGTTATGGACACTGCAGTTTGGAGAGATATGGACAGAAAAGTAGCAAGGTTGATAATAACTGTAGAAAATACAGCCTTTGAGGGAGGTTTAAAATACTCAGTGCATATTGTGTATAGAAAAACAAGATGATATAAGATGTGAGTATAGGTTTATCTGAGTGTGTGTGAACAATTGCAAAGTGGGCACTAGTTCTCTGTATTTGCCAAGTGCAGCATGGGAATAAATGGGCTTTTGTCATGGCAAGAGAGATTCAGGTTAGATATTTTGGGGATAAATGCTTCCTGATTGTCATGTTCATCAAGAGTAGAACAAAGTATAGAGTTAAAAACTGTCATTTCAAACTGATGTATAGAAACTTTCCTGTCTTACATGTTGCAGTGGTTAGCATTTAGTACTTGGTTGTTCTTAATGATTTGTGTTGAGCTTTGATTTTGGACTGTTAATATGTGAATGAGAGTAGCCCATTAGGGACACCAGTGAACAGATGTGATTTGAAATTTTGCAGCTCCAGCCCCAGTTTACAGCATCCTTTCTTGAAAAACTTGAAAAAATTCTCTAATTTAGGAATCCAAGTTATTTCAAAATATTTGTGTATGTGTTGACTAAAACTGTACTTTGAAGTTCTCAGAAATGTGTGATCGAGGTGGGGGGCTGTAGTGCAAGGCAAATGAGGGATATGGAATCCTTATGGCTCTACAACACCTGATAGGAAGGTGTTGCCAGGTGGGGTCAGCCTCTTCTCCCAGGTGGAACAAGTGACAGGACAAGAGGAAAGAGCCTCGAGTTGCACCTAGGAAGGCTTAGGTTGGATATTAAGGAAAATTTCTTCACCAAAAGCACCGTCAAGCACCAGAATGGGCTGCCTGGGTCAGTGGTGGAATCACCACCCTCGGAGGTGTTTAAAAGCCGTGTAGGTGTGGCACTGAGGGACATGAGTTAGTGGCAGCTTGGCAGTGCTGAGTTAATGGTTGGACTTGGTGATCTTAGAGGGATCTTCCAACCTAAGGGATTCTGTAACTTGATGTTCAAGAGCCCTGCAAGTGCACAAAACCTTTAAGGATGTAGTTAGAGCATTAAAACACCCCAGCTTTGATTATTCTTGCTTTTACAACCAATCCTATGCTAAACTCCCTCAGCACAAACATACAAGGCCAGGAGCTGCAAATTCATCACCTCAGCTTGCCGAAGACTAAGGAATCCAGGGACTGTTTGCATGCTGACTGGTTATATTACTTGGAGACATACAGAACTGGATCTGGCAGATCCCAGCTGAAAAGTGAAAGAAGAACAGAAGCTGAATCTAAATAGTGTATGGACTCTTTTACATTGCATCTTATTTTTTATTTATATACTAGGTGAGTTAAAAATCATTAGATATTGATTGTGTTAATTAGAAGTATAATTTATGTAGGAGTGTTCAGTTTCTGGCTGAGAAAGGATTATCATGTAACAAAAAACTCCTGTGGACAAGAAATAAATGTGCCTTCTTTAACTGAATTTGGTTTGGACTTTACTGTAAAGTTTGCAGAAGTTTCAGTGTATTTAACTGTTCTAGATTCCAGTTACTGGTCCTCTCCCCTGTCTTCCAAAAAGGGGAAGGAAGAAGGTTAAATAAAGACAAAGTAAATACCAGTCCTCAAACAAAGCTGTGCTAATCCTTGTCCTTACAGCATCCCGTACATGCACACCCATTTCCTGTTGTTAATGTTAAACACATTGAATATAACTTTCATTTCATTGTTCACTTCAGTGTTCCTTTTACATTACATTGACCGGAAAATCTCCAATCCATCACAACAAGCAGTGCAGAGGCAGAGCTCTGGCTGTGGTGAGAGGAGGCTGCCAAGGAGCTGCAGTTGTGGTCACCAGAGATGTGATGACTCCTGGGAGTGCTTGAAAGGTGTCAAAGTCATCAGTGGCAGAGATCACCTCACCTCCATTGCAGTTTTTGCTGTGTTGTAACAGAGCAGAGTCTGTTTTTTCATTTGTTTGTTTTCTTTGCAATATCAGGAATAAGCAAGTCCTGTTCCTAGCACTGTTATCCAGGGCTCCTGTCAGCTGAGCGTGTGCAGGGTGGGAAGCTGGACTGTCCACGCTGTGTCCCAGGCTCAGTGCAGACTGTGCAGTCAGGTCATCTCTGGCCATTTCTCCTTAAAAGCAATAAGGTTTAAGGATTTTGTGTCACTCTTGAGAAAATGAAACCTGGATTGTCTCTGGTATTCCAGACAGGAGAGGGCTATGGAAATATACATAGAAACCAGTTTTATTATAACACTAAAGAATTTTTGATTGCAAGTTCCTTTTGCCAATATAACACAAAGACCTGTGATACTGGAATGCAGGGTAGCAGGTTCTGGACTTCAAAAAATTTTGTGTCAGAATTCACTATTCTGAGATTATGGTCTCCAAAGGCATATATGATGCATTATTCAGCTAAAAAGGCATCATGCTCTGGGAAAACTTGTTTTAAGACGTTTTTGTCTCCTCATCCCTCAAACTCCTGTCAGTGGTACAGCCACGGAAGCGGGAGATGAACAGGGAGGCTCACAGGTATTGGCATGAAGGTGAGTGACAGGCTGTGGTGAAAGCCACGAGGGCTGACCTTTAGAGGTGGTGGAAGATCCATCTCTTTCTGAAAGAGCTTCAATTCTAGGGAATGAGTTGTCTCTTTTTTGTGAAATTGTGATTGGTTATCTCAGAACCAAGCCCCATATTCAACAGGAAATGCAGATACTTTTGCTGGGGATTGCACACTGAGCTGTTTGTGTGATTAATGTCACATTCTCCTGCTATACAGACTTTCTAGAATTGTGCATTATATCAGCCAGGCTCAAGCTTTTTCTTTTTTCTTTTTCTTTCTTTCTTTCTTTTTTTTTTTTTTTTGGTGTCTTCTCTGACTTTATTTAATTTTAGATGTTTTAATGTCAGTGCAGCAGGAGTGTGATTTGATGGAAAGTGTCTAATCCCACATGAGGCTTACTTGTTTTTTCAGTATCATTCTGGCTTGAGGCTGGGTAGTGCAACACCACTGCTGTCTCTTCTAGTTCTCTTCTGAACTCTGCTTGGTGGGATTATAGCCCATCACCTGTGGCAGGAAATGTTAAATTTGTGATTATTCTACTAACATTAACAGAGGTTATTAATCTCTTGCTTAGTAATTAAGCTGGATCCAAGGCATATTTCATTAACTGAGTAATAACACTAGGTAAGAAAAATGTTGGTTTTTGAGGCATTCCTCTCGTATTAGGAAGACTAAACTGAAATGTTTTAACTTTTCTGTTTTCTGGCTGTGTCATCTGTTAAACGTTTGGAAACATTTTAAATTAGCCAGGAGAATTGAAACATTGAAGCAGTCCAGTTTGTAGTTTTTTGTATCGTCCCACCTCCCTTTTTACATTCCTGTTAACATCTGTTTTGTACTATTTGTGACTCATCACTGGGCTCTGTCCTGATTGAGTCCTCCACACTCTGGTATAACTAACTGGGAGCTTGATGATTTTGAGACCATTTTAATGTGATTTGAGATGGAAGCAGTGAAAAGTTGAAACACAGGAGCACCAGCAGATGGAATTTTTGGAGTCATTAGAAGAATAAATATGGTCTTAGCAAGTGGTACTTTTCAGGGATTTTTGAAGAGAGATCCATGTGTTGGTTGGATGGGTGTGGATGCACTGACAAAGTACAGAGGAAAAAGAATGAGAATTGTAATGTCTGAATATTCTTTTGAACTTACCAGCTTCTGTACATGTTAGAGATTTAAGAATTAGAAGGGTGCTTACAAGTGCACATCTATATTTGAGTATATACATGTGGATGTTGCTGACAAAAAGTTACTTACACATCAAGAGAATTTATAGGCTAACTGGATTTTAAAAAAAGTTGTATAAAAACAGTGTGACTAGAAATTCACCTGGAAGTCTGGATTATTGTTGTGATTTGATGTCTTTCTATAAAGAAATTATGTGCTTCTGCCTTATTCTGAGCTGCTTCAACACCAGCTGTGATTCCTAGGGCATAAAGCCATCATCAGGCATTGGGTGGGAAGGTTCCTTGTAGATGTAGAGGTGTTCTCAGCTGGCTGAGGAGATACTGATTGCTTTCTAAAATTAAAAGGAAAAAAAATTGTGTAATAATGCTGCTTTTCATGCAGACGTAATCCACCCCTTGGAGCGTGGTTTAAACCTGGACCGTGATATTTGACTTTTTATTAAGTATTTGTATCAGTTTCCTCTTGTCCTTCCATATTAATCCCTTTTGATTTTATTTTTGCTCTACCTGATCTCTTCAAATTGTTCGCCTTTGGGTAGTTTTGTTTTTTAATTTAGTCTGATACAGATATTGAAGCTGATAAAAGTGTACCATAAACTAGAGAGGAACATAAAGCCCAGAGCAGTGAATTCCTTCCTGCCTTTTTCTCAACAGTAAAAATGATACAAAACTGTTAGCTAAATGGTATTCCCTTTTCTGTATTATTGAAAATGTATATTATGTATATACACTTGTTATATGTATATGTTGTATACACTTGTATGCATACATAAAATATGTATATATTTTTGTGTGTGTAGTATATACATGCATTTCAACTAACTTGCATTTGTTTAAATCATAAAACTATTATTTTAAAGAGTTATTTTGTTCCAATTAGTAGTATTGAAGTGTGTTCAGGTGTATATTCTGGAAAGACTGTTTTAAAAAAACATTTTCATATGAAAACAATCTGAAATGCAGACTAATTGAATGGATTCTAATTTTTCTTTGGTTTGGACTTTTTGTTTTGGGGACATAGGAAAAGTCTGTTTCATTAGAATGGATTTCTGTATGAAAAAAGGATTTGGTTTTGAAATGAGACTGTCTCTGACTAAGAAGGTCGAAGGGTATGATGTGCCTATGTAAATACATTATCTTGAACTGTTATTTATTTTGATACTAGTCTGTGTGCAAACATATTTCTAAGCATTTAGACTGGAGAGATGATTTAACAAAAGTCAGCAGCTCTTCTGAAAAGCATTTCCTTCCCTATTACAGGATGGGTTTTGTCAAGCTATTTTTGTGCATCTTTGCATTTCATCTCCCAGGTGGTAAAGTATAAATCTGTGGTATTGATAATTAAAACCCTGTGATGGAGACTGTGTTAATCCAGCCTTCCTTATAACAATAAGGAATAATGTCTTATTGCTCTAATTCCTTTAATGAAATCAATACTTTAATATATAATTTGATATCTTACCTTCTCATCTCCTGTGAGATAATTATGGAAAGCAACTCTTTCCTGCTGTGTTAAGGCCAGGAAGTCCTGTCTCTGTAACTGTGGATGTAAGCACAGCCTTTTGGGCAACAGTATCACAAACACTAGGATTTGAATTTATGATAGAAAAAGCTTTTTCAGCCCAGAGGTGTGTGTTCAGATGCAGGTAATGCACCTGTGTGGTCAGTCAGAGAACACAGATAAATTTCTCACCAGAACATGTTACTGCTACTATTTTCATGCAGGTGTGTGCCCATTTTTAAGGCCTCTAAACACTGTGCAAAAAAAAGTTATCTAAGTGTTCCAAACTTTCCTGTTTTTTCCAGCAAGGCAAAGAGCATCATGACATTTTTCAATTCAGTTTGGTTCATGTACATAGAAATTCTAATAAAGAGATGCTCTGCGGTGAGATGGCATTTGCCCATTGCTCATGGCCCAGTGTGGAGTTAGGGTGTCCTGTGGTCAGTGTGTCACACCCTGCTGCAGTGGGACACTCACGTCAGAGGGTGTCCTGTGGTCAGTGTGTCACACCCTGCTGCAGTGGGACACTCCTGTCAGAGTGTGCTGGGGATGGGGAGGGAGCAGGGCTGGCGTGAGGACAGAGCCTGCCTTGCTGGGACACTGCTGTGCTTCCTCACCCAGCCCTGGGCTCTGCCAGAGCCTGCTGCACCCAGCTGAGCTTCTGGGCTGCTGTGGTGAGAGCTTTGTGTTGCTTCATGTGCCATGTGAGTTAAAACATGAAATGGAGAGCAAGAATCAAGGGGGGATTCTGTGGGACAGGCAGATTCAGGGGTCAGTTGCATTGTGCTGTGACAGCTGAGACAGGACTTGTAACCCCTGTGGGGAAAAGATCTTCACAAAGAGCAGGGATTAATTTAATGAGCACCTTATGCTCCCTGCACAATATCCACTGCAATCTTTGCTTCTAATCCACTTATTATGGGCAAAGAAATTTATCTATGGTCTAGTAGCTCAATTATTGGATTTTTTTTTGGCCATAGAGTTCTGCCTCCCACTTATACAATGATAATAGCCCTTGAAACTCTCAGAAATATTAAATCATTAATCTTGCCTGCAGTGGTTAATATTTAACAATTTCTATTTGAAATGACTGTTGTTGCATAACCACTGAGGCTCACAGAGAACATAACAAGTGTAATATTTGCAAGCTTCCAGATAAAATTTCATATTCAGTCGCTTTTATATTAAGTGTGTAGTACTTTTCAGTAAGTAGAAGATCTAAAATAGTGAGGAATGATCCTTTGATTAGCACAGTGAAGTATGAGGTAGAGCAAGAGATCTATTTTGTGGAGGCGGTCCCAGACTTACTCAATATGTAATTGCTTTTCCTACACTTTTATCTTTTCACTGCTTTTGGTCTGTACATCACAGTTGATACTGATTTGTTCCTCAGGAGTATATTGATGTTTAGTTATATAACCAAAAAGGTTGCCTCTAAATAAGATGCTAATATTTTAATTCCTGCTGACTCCATTTTGTGCTGTGCTTTACCTGAATAGCCTTGCCATGGACGCTTGTCCTTTGGCCATGATACCTCTGTGTTTTGGACCCAGAAATGTGCTTTGAAAGCAGCAGTTAGAGCCCACACATAGTTGTGTAACCTTCCCTCTGCAGTAAAACCATCTCTTAGCTCATTCAAGTTCACTTTAATCCTGTAGCCTTGCCTATTTCTTCATATTATGTAATTTATAGTCTCAATCCGCTTTCCTTAGAGTTGGTCACTGTTGGAAGTGCCACCTTCTGTGTTAATCTGTAGCCATGTGACTGCAGTAAGAATCTCATAGTTGGTTGTTTAACAAAAGAACTGCCCATTTGTTGTATGAGTGGCCATTTGTCACACTCCATTAGCAGAGAAATCAAGTGTCAGATGTCAGACCTAAAGCAACCATCCCAAGCTGTGGATGAAGTTGCATCCTGTGCATCCATGCACTGGAAGCATCAGTTAGTGTAGACTCAGGTACACCAGGTCCATGCACAATTTTAATTTATCCTTCTCTTGCAGAAAGCTGTATTCCAAATCCAAATGCCCTTCATTTTTAGTTAACTTGTGTCCACTGATGGAAGGCTGTTACTTTTCAGTTTTATAATTTCTTTTTGTGAAGTAAAGACTCGGTGTAGACTTGAGTAGAATCAATATATGATTTTGTGAGTACAAATGAATGATGCATGCATTTGGGCCCCAGAATTCTAATTAGGTTTGAAGAACAGTCTGCAACATGTTCTAATCTGAAACTAGAATCTTAGGAGATGTTACTCTCTGAGCAAAGTACTGACCTGACAGATCTCATCCCTGGTTTGTGTTTTGCACAATGAATTCACATTTGCTAACCCTAGAATAGTAATTCAAGTTAGCTCATCCTGTGGGGAAAAAAAGAAACCTTATAAAAGACTGATACAGGATAAGCAAACATAGTCAGTATTATTTCAGATATTTCTATTCATAGCTCAGTGTGGTCTGGTCCAGAAATTTGTGTTCTAGTCAGTCCTTTAACTTGTTGTAATAATCCATACTGTACCAGTAAAAGGGATTTGATTGTGCTTAGTCTGAGGGTGAAGAATTGCCTTCATAAAACATTTCTCACTGTGTTATGTGGTGACAGAACTTATGGCCCAGTTTCTGGGCAATAATGATATTAAAACACAGCTGTTTCTGACTTGGAAATTATTGTTTAAAAAAAAGTCTCAGAAGTTATTTTCTGAAAAAGAAGCAAAATTGTATTTAAATGAGTCAAAGATCTGCTGAAAACCAGTGAATAAACATAAAAGATTTCAACACCAAGGGTTTTGTTTTAAAAGGGTATGAAATCAAAACTCCTGGATTTTGTGATAAATATTCCTTATCTTTTCTTGTCAAAGAAAGTTCTCAGAAACCATATGCTTGACCTTGTAGATTTGAAATTGTTTCACTGGTTTCACAAGAGCTGGGGGCATGGACACTGGGGATACAATTTTTCTACCTTTGTTTTTTTTTTTAATAAGAAATACCTTCATTGTGTGCAGCTTCTACCTTTTAGCTGAGCTTTGGACATCCCATAAGCTATGAACTCTGTATGGCATCTCTCTGGGGTTTTTGGTTTCTAAATTGCTCATCTTTGACTTCTGTAGACTGGAAACTAAATCCCAGCTATAATTATGTGTTATTGCTTATCTCTGGTTGACTCTGGAAGACAACACAGCTGGATAAATAAGAGCCATGCATTCTGTGACTTCTCTTGTTTCCTGAAGCTTCCTGGCCTGGTAGACAACCTAGAGCTCTGTTAAATGACATTTCACACTTATTTGAAGTGCATGAAGATTAATCTTGTGGTGAACCTGTGAAGTGACACAAGGGAGGGCTTGCCATTTGCAAACCCAAAACCTGAATATGGAGCAGAATGCAATCACTGACGTAGAGAGTGAAACCCTAACATACACTAGTGGGATTCCTGCAGTACATCTCACCTTTTATATTGACTGTCTGCAGGTAGGACTTGATTGCTGAAGGTAGCCTTTTAAAAATCTTAAGTATAGGCTTTCAGCACAAAATATGAGTTTCTCTTCCTGACAGTCTTATTAGATACAAAAGTTCATATCAAGTGTCGAAGTAGAGTTTCCAACATTGAATAATTACTTATGCTTTTAGTTAGAAGTAAGTTTCTTAACTGAAGTGAACGTATCTGAGCAGAAAAGGAGCAGCATTTTATTCACTATGTGCTAATAGGTAGCTTTTCAACTCGTGAAAAGAGAGTTTATATTCACTACATGGTGATTATAATGATAATGAGAGTAAGTTACGTATATATACACATAAATATGTGTGTATGACATCATGATATATGCTTGTCTCAGGATCAAGCCAAAGGCAGTTGGTACTGCTCATCAAAACTGAGCTTTCTTTTCGTTTTGCTTTATAGAAAAAACGGAAACAGAGTACTCAAGATGAAGATACAATCAGTATCTGCAGCCTGGATACAAGTGTGAGTAATTTAATTTTCTTTTTTGCCCTCTCTCTGTACCCCCAAAACTAAAATGTGGCTGTTAGGAGTATTCTGAAATAAACCTGTTCCATCTTCTTAGCTGTATTGTTTTCATACATAGCATGAATAACTTGTTCTGCTTCTTATGAAAAAAAATTTGTTAATTACTTCTCTCATTTTCTGTATTAAACCTTTAAAAGAAAAATGATGTCATAATGACAGTTTATTGTAAAGCATTGAATCTCGTATTAGTAAATAATTAACATGATAAAAGGACTTTGTGAATGCAGGATTTAAATATAGACCTTTTATGCTGTTGAATGGGTGTACGAGAAATTCCATTTCAGTTGTCAGTGCTGGTTAATGCAAGCTGTAAGAAGCAAACTCTTTCTGTTGATTATGGTGGATGTTGAATCAAAGTATTAATGAGGGTAATTATGCAGTAAACAGCAATGTGTGTTGTTTTTCCTGTAAACTTGTGTCATAAGGTACGCTTGAAGTTATAGTTTCAAATCCATGGAACTAAAATAGACGTAGAAAAATTTGCCATTCCTTCTGTCCAGTGTTTCCATCAATATTTCTGCAGTGTTCTGTTTACAGTCAGCTGTTGAACCAGTTTTCCTTTTCTGCACACCTCTCACGTAGTACAGACAGAAAAAATTGTGGGAAAAATACTGTTTGTTTTAACAGTTTTTTTTTTTTACCAAGTGTCAAACCTAGTGCTGTGGTTTATTTAATGATCAGATGTTAATTTTGGTTTGAAGTGTACCTGTTCTTTGAAGCATTAATTACATTTAAGGGCTCACCTGCCTGGATGGCTGCAGACAAACACAAGCTCTTGCAGGCACTTCAAGTGAGCTGGGTAGAATCCAGCACTATGCTGGAAATCATGAACCCACAGTAGCTGACCTTGTCTGTGAGATAATACTTTAATGTTAGTTCATCCCATCAGACCTTACACTGGGCCCAACTTCAAAGGAATTGTTATTTATTTAAAGGAGTTCGAAAGGAATTGTTGTTCTTCAGGGAAGATTGGAAATTGTTGACTATTTATTATTATTTTGGACAAATTGATCATTTTTAGATACTTAACTCTGATATGGGATGGCAAATGCTGGGTTTAACTATTTTTGTTTCTAGAAAAAGTGTGTATTTTAATCTTCGGTGATTAAGACAATTATGTAAAATTTCCTTGTGTAGAATCTGTTACACTGCAGTATAAATACTTGGATGAATATAGCTTCTCCTTTGCCTAATAGCTAAAGATTTAAATTCTGCTTGAAGAGGACAATTTCTGCTCATAGAGTTCCTGGAGGAGGGTGTTCTAATGTGATCTAATCTTAGCTCTGAGTTTGCTCCACAGAAATACAGACAGAGCACTGAGCAAAGTGAGGTTTGTGGTTTTCTGATGAGCAATAGATACAGCAATAACAATAGCAATGTCCTTCATTTGCAGTTATTAAATAACACTTAAAACTTATAAAATATTATTTTCTTGGTATTGTTTTTCTGTGTAACCATTATTATTGCCAAAACAAACATGAACCTGAGAAGAGATAAAGTAATTCACTAAACATTGATCTGTAAGACAATGACTAGAAAAACCATTGAATTTAGATTTTCATTAAAAGATGTGTAAAACCCTATTTAGAGGGATCTTGTCAATAAAATGTGTGAAGGCCTGTTAAGAAAACTCTTCCCACTGTCATAAAGGCAGAATTTCACTGTTTAAATGTAAATGCATGCTGGAGTCTGTATTAGAAAATAGGGGTGAGAGATGAATGGGTGAAGAAGTTTGAATCTTTCCTTACAGTGCTTCAGAATCACTCAGGTCAACAGGGTGGGGAATATCCCATGAGGATATAAAAGGTCTGCATTGTATCTTGAAGAATGATCAGTTTATTTAAATGTACAATTTATCTAAACACTAGTTGATTTATCTTTTTCTGCTTGAGATAACTTCAAGCTTGTCACTCCTTTTTTCTGTTACCAAAAAGTGCTGATTGGTTTATGCTGTACAGACTGTATTGTCTCGTGTCTCTGAGGCTTTCTTTGCCCTGAGCTCTTGCACACTGCAATACTGCAGGTTCCTGTTCAGCATGGGGTACATCCTCTGCCCTCCCCACTGACAGGATTTGCTGTTAAGGCCAATTTGCCTCTGGCTGTGACAGGAGACTTAAACTGTCATGGTGACTGACTTGGAGAGAGTAGGTGCCTTTGGCTAAGAAATGAGCCTGGCATGTGAATTTAGAACAACACCCTCAGGTTTTTAAACTTCAGGTAATGGTTCAAGTGTGCCCATCAAAACCAGGTGCTGTTGACATTAAAACAAGTTGGGCAGGAAGAGTTTACATTTTCTCATGGCTTGTGTTCCTGCCCATTAGATTATCAGCCCCCCAGGTAAAGGAGGACTGTCACCTTTGTGAGCCTCCTAGACATGGCAAATGAACCTTTATTTTTCCTTTCATATCATATTTTTCTTGTGAGTAATGCCAAAAGTGCTGAGAATGCAACTAGACTGAATACCAAATGTCTTGTGTTTTTGGGAAACATTGGAGGGTCTTCTAATTGCACTGTGGAATGTTGTGGCACAAAAGGGATGGCTGAAATCTGGCCGTCCATGGCTGAACACTTACCTGTAAAAGCATTTTGTTCTCTGTGTGTCATTAAATGCTATTTATATTGAGTAGAGATGTGTCTTTTTATGTTTTGGGTTTTGATTTTAGAGAGCCATGGCTTACATTATAGGTAATTCAAGATTTCTGTTACAAGGCAGAAAGTTGGCTGTCTTTTATTCTCATGTTTGTGATGGCAAATTTCAAAAAGAAGGAATATGTCAAAAATAATCAGTTCATACCTCACAGAAACCAGCTGTGGTGGTGTTATGCAAGGTCACTTTTCCTTTCTCTGTTGCCTCACATACAGAGTAACTTATTCCCAAAAATGGAGAGGGGCTGAAGAAAAGAATGAGAAGAAGTGTCTAGAATAATTAAAAGTTTGGAACAGTTTCTGTTTAAAAAACAGTCAAAAATACTGGAACTTACATGAACTGAAATCAAATATCCTGGGAACAAATTGGCATGTGATTAGTTCCATGAGAAGTGGTCAGTGTAAGGTTATTCCTTCTCTTGGTTAGGACAAAATAAAGCTGTTTGTAGGTTCCTACCAAAACAAAAGTGATGCCATTTCACCTACCACACAGTGGCACAATTCTGGCACAGGGTGCTGTGGATACCAGAGGTTTTGCAGGAGTTCAGAAAACAAATGGGGTAAATTCATGGAAGAAAAAACTGCCAAGAGCTATTAGACTGAGTGAAGCCATCCATCTGAAGAAGCTCTTGAAGCTGCATATTTCTGAGTCTGGGAGAGCAAACTACGTGTCTGTCACTAGGTGTTTACTCTGCTTTCACATGAACAGCTTTTTTTCACTATTGCTAGGGAAATGATGCTGGCCTGAGATCCATCCTTAGCCTGCCATGGCCGTTCTCAGGAGATGTTGATTAGCCAATGCAATCCTTCTTTTCTTCCAAGCAACAATTTTAAAATTACTTAATTGGAGTGTTTGGATTACAGCATGATGTAAATAATTAAATGTTCAGATTCTTTTGTCTAGCAACTCTCTTTTGCCCTGAAAAGATGTGCCAAATGGTTTATATGTATATCTTCAATGAATGCATTTATTTTCTAGGCCTAAGAATATGAAAATTTGAATGTGTGTCTTCCCTATTATGTATTCAGATTTTCAGTGGGATAATGACAGATCATTAAATTTTTACAGATGATAAAATCTCTCAAGCTGTGTAATAAAACTGGTTATTTTTTATTAAATCTTGTACGTATATTACAAATCAGTATATTAGCTCTCCTGTGCAGCACACTGTCTGGTTTGCATGAGATAAATGACTCCTGGTCTGGCCAGTTCTGCAGCTCCCTGAGCTGCTGATGTAAAAAGCTGGTGGTGCATTCACTCTGTGCTGGTTCCACAGGCATCACCTCAGGGATGCACCTCGTTTTTGTGCTTGGCAATGGAAAGATCTGGCCATCTTTACTGTCTATTGCAGTTTGTGTAAATGTATCTGGTGGCCACCTCTGTCCAGGAGAGGGTGGGGGTGGCAAAGAAAGAGGCTATTAACTATTTAAGGACTGGATTACTTCATACCTTGGAAAGCAACGTCCATATGGGTCTCCTGCCAATTACATCATCATGTGTCTACAATCCTTTTACAAAAATAGATTAAATTTTTTTTCTAGGACTGATTTTTTTTTTCTATGACCATTGCCAGACATACCTGTCTTTTCCAAGGGAGTAAGTCATACTGACAGAATTTCCTTTCACAGGAAACCTGCTTGGAGCTTTGCTGACTCAGGACAAGGACTGGTAACCTAAGCATGTTAAATGATCTTTGTATTTGTTTAGTGATCTGGACTGGCACTGATGCTTCAGGAGTTGATAAACTGGCTTATTAAACTAACTGGTTGGACTTGGCTCATTTTATTGCCAGCTTAAATAAGTGGATTTGCAAATCTCCTCAATGTCAAATAGTTGGTGATAACTTGTGACAGATGTGGCCAGCAGACTGTGAGGGCTGGGTGCATGAACGTACAAGGCCACAGCGGTTGGAAGTTTATTTAAAGGGAAATCTGTCTAATATCTGACATGGCTTTTTCATGTTGGCCTCCACTGGAGGCTCAACTCGGTCAGTGGACTTCAGCCTGTCCAGTTAACTCAGCCAGTGATGTTTCGTGCTTGTGCTCTTAGAATGGTGATAGCTTATTGAGCTGCATATGCATAATGATTTACTGACATGATGTAATTAACCTGGTTTACATAAACTTCAGATTTTATTGCTATCCCTTTAAAGCCTGGGGAATTGGGGCAGGTGAAATGAGACAGCTTTAATGATCATAGAGGGCAAAGTATTTTTTGTATTTAAAACACCTCAATGAGCCCTGCTCTGTATTCCTACTGTTGCAAACATTTTCTCCTTAGTTAAATTCTGAGCAGCTTCTGGATTATGTCTGCCTGTGCTTTTGCTCCTCGTTGCTGCTGTGACTTTTTTTCTTTCCTCGTAAACCAGGTTTGAAATGTGGTTCTTCTTTCAGTGCAACCTTCTCCTGAGCCTGGTGCAGCACTGGAGGGTTGTGCTCCTTACTCAGGCACAGGCAGCTGGTTCTTTCTTGTATTCCATAGCTCTTAAATAGAGTTAATATATCCCACTGAGCAAAGGGGTGGTGAACACTGTTATCTGGAGATTATTGCACAGAGCACTCAGCAAGGTACTTACAGCACTGCATTTTTAATGGCTGTTCTAAGGGGGTAACTGCACAGTTGAAATCTTGGAATGGTGATGATTCCATGTGCCTCCTATGTCTGAACTCTAAAATCACAAGTAATTCAGGAGATTTCCAGAACAAAAAGCTGGCAAAACCTACTACAAAACTTGGACTCTTGGGAATAAAATGGTACTTGAGCAAAATTCCATCCAGAAAAAGAATCAGGGCAGTGGTGTGCAGTTCTCCTCTGCAGTTGGTTGTATGCAGATTTGTTGTAAACTCATGGAAGTTGCTCTTGTTGTTATATTGAGAAGGAACATACAACAAATACATGATGAACTAGACATGTAAAACCCGTTCATAAAGAAGAGCTATTTATTTTTGTTATACGGCACAGTTCTCATTACTGAAAATTAAGCTCTGCCAAATAGTCACTTAGGATTGAGTGAACTGGAAATGTCTTATTGCTCATCTGTCTACTTGCACGTTAATAAAATATGTCCCATTATAAAATACAAACTAAAAGGTACCCAGACTTAAGCTACATTTGCATACACTAGACCAGAGTTCATTAATTTTGATTGCTTTTAGTGCAAAGTGATCATTTATTATGTATTTAATAGTCAATATAGCTGAAACATTATTTGACCTAATTAAACTTAATTATAAATTCAATTATATTTGATTGCTAAGGTATGGCAAGCTAGCTTTATAAGCTTAGAGAGGATTACTTCCACATCAGCTTATCAGAGTCAAGATAATTAAAATATATATTGTATCTGGGTCTTTTATTTCTCTTAACTGTGGTCTGTTGCATGTTCATAGTATAAAAGGTGTTCAGCTTGCCCAGTAAGACATATACAATATTATTAATTATTCATAACCTTTGAATATTGCTCTGCAGCAGGGTGGTCAGTGCTCATCTGGATTCCGACTTTATTATACTGTGACTATTCTTAATCCATTATTAATCCCTCATATGATTGTCATAGACTACACCCTCTGCTGCTGGCATTATTTGGAGTCATGTTCTGTATCTTAAGGCTGTGTTTTGTTATTCTCTTGCTGTTTCTCATTAGATGAGGCCTACAATGCTCTATTGGAAAAATGTGTAAATTGCTGGTCAGACTGCATCTTTCCCCCTCTGCATTCTAGTATGGTCTCAGAGTTCCTGTGTAGTTATACAATTACTCTTTATTTATGTGAACAACTCAGAATTTGGCTAATTGTTCCAGTAAACCTCAAGGATTATTTTGGTGAAGACAGCAAATATGTGATGAACTTTGTGATGAGCATCTTCAGTGCCAACCTGCCTGTACAAATATGCCAAACCTTTGGAAACACACACCAGACATTCTTGAAACATACTTGGGAATTGAGTAAGAAAATGTATCTCTTGTATGTAGTCACGCAGTTTCTAGAAATTAAAGCTGGTCTATAGATACCTTAAATGAAGTATGATCATTAAAACTAACTTTTTTTAATGGTTTAGCTCAAATTATAACACTATCTTATTGTGACTTGCTAGCATCTATTTGTCTGCTCCTATTTAAATTCATGTGCAAGGCATTATTTGATACAACATCATAAATTTGTTTTATATACAGTTTCCTTTCCTTTGAAATTCTGTATTTATACAGTTCTTGGCATTCTGCAGTCTCGGAGGGGGAAGTAAAGCCATAAAATGGTTTTGTTGGGGAACTTCTTGGGGAAATTTTGTTGGGGAACTTGTTGGTTCCTAGAAAATTATTTTTCTTCAAATTATTTTTCCTGATGAGGCATGCTCAGTGTTACTGTTCTGAAACTGAAATGTGTATCACTGTGGAGCAAGAAAGATGTGGTAAAACCCCAAACCTGATGGTTTTCAGACACTGCAAGCTGTCTGTTATACTTTTGCCATGGAGTTTAGTTATTGATCAAATCTTAGATAATGATAAAGTCTTGGGAACTGTGGAAGGCTTCTGATAAAAATCTGGAAATAGGTTATACCAATTCTTGGGTGAGGTGCCAATTTTTTCTTCCCTTGGTTACACTGACAAAAGAGAAGAAAAGGATCTAAGGTTTTGCCTCCAAAGCAGAAAGGTTTCATCAAAAACATCCACTCAGTCTGTGGACTTAGCTCTCAATAGCAACAAATTACCTCAGTGAGAAATATATGAGATGGAAAATAAATTTATATTCAGAAATGCGAAGATTTTATTATTCTTATGACATTTGCATGTACCACAGTTTATCTTTCTGATTCAGTCAAAAGTGGTGTACCTAAGTCTGTGCTCTATTTCAAAGAATTGGTTTGTATAGTAATAACTGTAATTTATGGTATTCTACATAAGAGAAAATGGCAACTGAAGTTTGAATTCTTTAATGTTCTGTATCTTAATTAATTCAGTTTAAATTATTTTGGGTTACAGAAACAGGCTTGACATTTGCTTATTTTCCACATGGCAAATTGGGAGCATTTGTGAACTGAAATTAGTCAGATGTTATTGGCAGCTATGAAGTTGGATATCTGTTAAGCACTGTGTGTGGTGGTTGGTTTGATGAAGGCTTGCAGAGGAGGTTTTCATAATGAAATTGAATAAAGTAATGAGTAACTGTAATTTGGTTTATTTAGAGGTCAAAATAAACCCTGATATTAGTTCTATAGAGATAAATAACATGTAATGCCATACATTTTCTAAAATTAAGTTTTATACATCATTATTGGTAATTGTATTTTATATTGAATTTGTAATATGGACTGTGCAGACATAATTTGTAAAAAAAAAATGAAGGCACATATAAGCAATGTGCTGTGTGTGGCCTGAAGCCAAAGAGTTGAGGTTTTTCAAGTTATGTTAAACTTCTGACTGAAGCAGTCTACCTATATTCTATGGAAGAAGGAAAGGATTCCCCATTCATCCTCAAATAATATCCACTGGGAGTGCCTGACATAGTCCAATGCTTACTGAAGTCTGGAGTGGAAGCCAAGCCAGGATTCATTGAATCAGCATGGCTGTATAGTTGAAGTCCATGAATTTTTGCAATGCCAGCTACATTTTGGCTGTGCCTCTAGAAGTGACCAACCATGACAAGAAATGAAGTTGGTACATAAATACAGCAGGATGCCTCTCTACATCACAGCATCAGGACAGGCCTTGTAAGGGCATTGTCCCATCCATCTCCTGGTGGTTGAATTAAATGATAATTAAATTATTCATTATAGATAGTTTTGCATGGTCTTTTTTAGAAGCCTCTACTACTCCTGCAGGCAGTCCAGCCCAGAGCTTCTCAGTCTATTGTTAGCAAGGTTTCCTAGTCACAAACCAGTGTAAGGCACTGTCTTACACCACATGTGAGCATTCAGATCAGTATAAAATCCCCTGAGCAGGTATGGGCAGGGGATCCTGTGTGGTACTTTTACTGTAGCCAGGACCTACAGATAATCAGTTCTTTCAGATGAAGCCTTTTCCTTAGGTAGGTCACAGGAGGTATTTTTGTCAGCTAATGTGAAGCTAAAGTAATTTTATCAATATGTTGAGGTGATTTTCATTAAATAATAGATAACATCTGCTTCCATCTTTTGAAGAAACCTGTAATATTAGGCTTTGTGTTTTTCTAAACAGGCTGCATCTTAGCAGGAATGTCATTATCAAATGACTTCTTCAGCAAGTGCTTAGCAACAAGGAAAACAAAGGCAAGCTTACTGTTAAAAATTTTCTAGTAGGTACTTCCTAATTTTAGCTGGTGAAAGTAGTTTAAAAAGAAAGAGATAAGAAGTTTCACTCAGACATTTGTGGTTACATGGTCTATTGGCTTGTTTTTATTCCCTCACAAGCATTAAGTTTTTTGTGTACCCTTCAGTGGATCATTGGACTTCTCTCTTGATCAGATCCTTATCTGAAAAATGCAACAAATCTGTGTTGATTTTCCTGACCTGCTTTGAGACCAAAGCACAGAAATTCCTGGGGGAGTGTTCTTTACTGCAATTGCAAGGGTACATCCCAATGCAGGCTGCCAGCCAAGGCCACTCCAGTGCAGGGCAGTGTAGGGAGACATAAGCAGGTGAATCTTACAACAGAGAAGTGTAACATGATTTGTCATAAAAGTTTCATATAATCTTAGAATGCTGTGGTAATGCCACAATAATCCTAGAAAATTATCTCTGCATAGCAGTGATTTTTCAATTCATTTGGTAGCCTTTAGGTCCTCTTATCTCTTAGGGAAAAATTTTTATTGTTTTTTCTATCATTCTGTTATCACTGTAACTCTACAATCAGGACAGCTGAAGGGTATCTGCTTACAGCTGCTGCCTCTGTTACACACCTGCACCCTGCTCCCTTTCCATGCTGTGGGAAGCAGCCAGGGGGAGAGAGCCCTTAACAAGTGTTTTAAAATGCTCTAAGAGCATTTTACAAAAAAACCCACATAATGGTGTTTTTTACAAGTGTATGAATGTGTTTGTCAACAGTATATTAGCATGTCACCTCTGCTGCTGCTGAAAAAAACTGCAGAAAAAAGAGAACTAAAACTTGCAGAGTCATACTCTTGGTGGTTTAGATATACCCACTAACATACAGAAGACTGAACAATAGTATTTTGTGAAGTCATCCCACCTGGGTGAGGACACATCCTCTCTAGTGGTAATTTATATGATATTTACATTCATTTTAACTTCTTCATTTACATGACTACAAAAATTAGTCAGCAAAAAATTTGCTGTAAACCTGCAAGGTTCATTTACACAGTCCTGCATTTGCAGGAAAAAAATGTAAATCTGCTGCTATATTAGAGGATTTTCCATTTACTTCCTCTATATTCTCTTCTGTTTTATCTGAAATATCAGCCATTAGTTGGATTAAAAAGTCAATTTTTAAAATGATCTGTTAATTCTTAAAGCAATATTTGTAACAATCTAGCTGATATTTTTTACCACTGTTCTAAAAGAAACCAATACTGAAAGGATTTGACTTTGTCTTGGGAAATATTCAGACTATCATCTACTATTTTTGTACATAAAATACATTATTTAAACGGCATATATTTGCTTTGTACTTGTGGTAGAGGTTGCCCTTTGAGTTTTGTTTGCTTCTAAGAGCTTAATCCCTTCATGGAGGAGGGATTCACTTGATTTATCTCAGTCAACTGGCTTCTTTAGTGAACATTTGATAGAATTGGAAAGAAAACCACAATCTTTTAAAGCTCTCCTTCCTGGAATGCAGGCAGTTCAGCTGCCAGAGGTATTCCTTTGCATTACTTAGAATTTTATGCCAGGCTTTTTTAAAGATGTTTTGGTAGTGATGAATGCATTAATCTGCATGGAATTGTCAAAGGTGCTGAAGCATTTAATTTCCAAACCTTACTGTACGTAACTCAATATATTTAAATATCTGTTGCTATGTGCTTAATGACTCTACTCAATTTTAACTCAGTGTGAGAATGTAATTGACTTTTGATTTGATTTTCTAAAAATGTAATTCAGAGGACAGCAACGGTCCACACATCTGGCTTTTCTTTAGCATGTTGATTAAAACATTTAATGAATTTTTGTGTATTTCCTCTTAAAACTTATAATTTGAGATTTTTCCGTTCCAAATTACTTTACTGTAATGAATCATGTATGTAAAGAAATGTAAATTTGTCATCCTTGTCTTCAGAATAAACTTGGTCTTAATATATTCAGAACACTTAGCTGGTGAGGCATCGACACCCTGAGTGACTTATCTACTTGATAAAGTAAAACCAAGCATCATGGTGCTGTTGTGAATATTAAGTTTATCCTATATCAGATGCCTCTTACTGAAATAAGTTTCCAATTTATGATGGCTTAGTTTTACAATTCTGTGGATAAACAGCTGATATTAAAGCTTTAAATAATTCATTTCTCGTGACACAAGAACGTGTTCCTGCTGGTGTAGCTGGTGTAGGGACGCTGGTAATTACAGAGAGTGTCCAGAGGCTAGAATGACAATTCACCTGCTTAAGTCCAAAGCTCTGATTCCGTGGTTTTCCTTTTCCGTGTTCAAGGTGACTTCTTCAATGAAATGTAAAAACTGGCTGTGTGTTATTGGGCCTTGAATGAATCCTCCATCTTTCAAGAGATCTCACTGGCTTTGTTGTAGCTTTCAATTACGAGACAGGCAGTGGCAAGGTAGGATAGTTGAAGCTTAAAGAGAAAAGATTGGTCAAGATCTTTTGTGTTCTTGTCGTAACAGTTACTCTTCTGCAAAGGTTAGTGAAGACCTTTCAAAATAAATTAAACTAAATGTACACTTCCAGAACTTCAATAATGAACAAAACAAATGTAAGCCCTGAGCTGGAGGGGAAGAAGCTGGCAGTAAATTTCTTCTCCCTGTGAAATTAATGAAATTACTTCCAGAAACTACTGATTTCATCTAAGGAGTAGGAGCCCAGATTGTGTGAAAATATTAACAAGGACAAGTTACAAGTTTGAATAGGCATATGGTCTTATTTATTGCTTATAGATATCTTTGTATCAGATCTTTCATCTTCTAAACCAGATATTTTTTGTCTTATTTATATCTATTGTTGGATCCAGAGGTGATCAGGGATGTGGATGTGATTGGATGGGAACACAGGATAAGAATTTGGAAGAGGCAAACTGTGTCAAGTGGGTTTGTCATGAGAGCAAAAGCATTCTTGGAGAGGCTACACAAGTGTTTCTTATACTATTTACTAATTAACCATTAATTAAAGTTCTGAAGGTATTTATAGGTAGTACAGAGTAGTTGGATGAAGTTTCTTGCCTCTTTTGTGAAACCTCCATAGTTTCTTCTTAATTAAGACAAATGAGTCAACTTTGAGGCTATAAAGCTGAGAGTTGTCAGAGCATTATTGTATTGGAATATGTTGTTTACATTATGTTATTCATTGTATGCATTGTGTTGTTTCTGGGAGATTTTTTGTTTTATATTCTGGTGTTTCTTGCTTACTGCATGTTTTTTGTGCTCCTTTTGTGGCTTTTTTTTCTTTTGTACCATCACTCAGAATAGCACAGTGACTTCCTGCACTCTGTATGAAATGTGCTCTGAATTCAAACAGTTTGAGTGTTTTCATGTTTGAAGACATTTTTGCTTTTTTAACCTCTTGTCTGAATAAGCAGATTTTTATGCCCTTTTCTGCTCATATGAAGTTTTTAACACTTATGATAATGATAATGAACTTGCTGCCCATAGCTATGTGGAATTTGCCAAGGAAGTGATGTGGAGGCTAGGTTTGACATTGCCTGAAGTTAAAGTGTGTTTGTGGTTACAGAACATATTTCTCATGAACTTCATCTGTCACTTACATCTTCTCTGGCTTGGTTTTGTTGGTTATGAAATGCTGATGAGCTTATTTTTCCTTAGTGGTACTAAGAAAATTTATTCATCAAACCTAAAGGAATACGGAAACGTTACTGAAATGGAAACTACTATTCTTGTATTTATTTATGACGTAGTTGAGCTTGGTCTGGGTGCAGAATTTCAGGACCTGCTGTGGTTGAGAGAGTCTTTTGATGCAGGATGCATAGCTGTGGAATAAGCAAAGACAGTGCCAGCAAGTGCTTCAGTACAAATTTGTTACAATCACTTTACTGCATGAAGTCAATGCAGAGCATAAGAAGGAAAAGAAAAACCCCAAAAGCCAAAATGATAAGAGCCCTTGGAGCACAGCTAAATGGACTGTTCTCTGCCAGAATACTTTCTAGCCCGCACCTGTATCAAATTCTGACTTAACTGTTCTGCACACGGGCTTTAAAAATGTCATTTACAGAAGTTCCAAAATACACTACCTGGTCAGAGACAGCTAATATTTGTTGCCCATTTGTTGCCTTTGTCATTCATCATTCCTCTACCATGTATTTTTTAATTCAGTGATTTTTCTAACTGGAATCTTGGGTCATGGGTAGGATTAGGTGCCTAACTGGCACCTTTTGCCTAACTCCTCAGGAAGTTAAAATAGTTTGTCTCAGGAAAAATAGTTTTTCCTCTGGCATCCTGGCAGGGAGACTTCTTCTTTCCTTTGTCTGGGGAAATGACAAGACATGATATGAATGAATGTTCCCTTCCATCAAATGAGATTTGCCTTGTTTCCAAAGTAATTTCTTTAGCACCAATAGTAGAGTTATACTCTGGTTCTTACTTTTGTCATCTTTTAGTGGCAGAAAACATTCATAATGTCAACATATTAATAACTTTTCATCCATTAGTTAAGCAACAATGTGTCTCTTGCTGGATATAATTTCTCACATTTGTCACTTCTTAGTGCTCTTTAAAAATAACTTCCTCTTTGTGGTGTTCACTTAAGTAGGCTAAAAACCCTCTACAAGTGAGAGATGCAGATGAGGACATATTATAAAGTAATTCTTAACATTAAACAGACCACAAAGTTGTAGATATACAAGTGCTGGATGAATTTATTGGTGAAACTCTCATCTTATAGTTTCCTTTTAGTGACCTTAGTTTAAGAACCAAAGAATTGGTGCATTCAGCAGCATTCAGGTTTTTTTCTTGTAACCTGATGTGTGAGGTCATTCCAAAAAGTAAACCTGTATGCAAGTGGGAGACTTGATAAAGCCTTTATGGAACAGTTGCTATGGCATATGTAGGTACAGCTACACTGGTAATGAAGCTATTACAGATTTCATTTTGCCTTGCATCACTTTCCACTTCTTAGAAGTAACTCAAAAAAAATGGGTTGAAATTTCCCATTGTGCAAAGAAAAAGGAAATGGAAGAAGGAACAAATTGTTAGTGGCAACATTAATATCTTTTGTCTGTTAGAGAATCATCAGAAAAGCTGAAATGTTATAGCTCTTCCATGTGGAAGCTTCTATATGGAAAAAGTAGGTCTTTTCCTTGGGGATTACAACAGCTAATGAAGGAACCCTTTATTGTTCTCAGATTGCTGTCATTTCCTGATATGGAAGCGGTTTGAGCCAGCCAAGCTTGCACTTGTGAGTTTGGAATAGCATCACCTGAAAACAGCTTCAATGGCTTCTTTCTCCTTTATAGGATTCATAATTGCTTGAATTGATGCTTATGTACAGCAGAACTGAATCAACAGCAACTCTGTGAAGCTGCAAATGGGTGCAAGTTACCCTGTGAGCAGCAGTCACTGGCACTCCTGGGTTCTGGTAGGTATTGATGTAATGTAGCTGTAAAGTTACCAAAGTCACTTGTGCTGATTTGTTTAGGTACATCATTTGTGGAGAAATCAGCTGCTGCTTTGCAATACTCTGTCAGGGCAGTTAAAGCAGAAGCCACTACTAAAAATAAACATGTAAAATCTGCTGTTACTTAACAACAAAAATAAATGGAAGGAAATGCTCCAAAAATAATTGGGGATTTTTTTTCTCTATACCCCTCTGAAGACTGTTCTTTAAAATACAGAAGTTAAATATCTGGCCTCATCTATGGGAAGGTGGGTTGTGCTGAGCGCTGAGAGCTGATCAAGGAGAAAGGTTACAGAAGTGACATTCCTGTCATGAGTCGATGAATCCATGGAGTTGACACATTCCTGACCCTGGCTTTCCAGCTGAATTAGTAGCTGAAATGCTGATACAGTGTACTGAGAGATTCCAGCTGAGACTACTTGGAGCAGCCACATGAATCATATGGCTTTAGACAGAATATTTAAAATAATTCTGAGACAAAAAAAAAGACTAAAAATAGAAAAAGCTATTGTTTATTAGGTAAGATAACTATTCTCACTGCTTGTTCAGGTAAAGCTTAGCAGCAGACTGAGACCCAGATGGTACCAGTGACTGCCAGAGGCACCCTTGTGTCTCTGTTAATTGACATTTGCCTTTCCTGTTTTACCTCTCCATGTTCTGTAGCAATAAAAGAGTATTAAAGCAAGCAGCAGTGTTTTTCGATACTCCTTGCCGTGCTTAATTGTGAGCTGCACTCAAGTGTGTGCTGGTTCCAGTTCATTAATTAATTCCAGGCTGCCAATTACAGGAGGCAGCTGAAATACAAACCTCTTCTCCGTGCTGACACCTCCCCTCCCCCTGTCAGGTGTGACAGCGAAAGCCCTGCGTGACTCAGTTCCACAGGAAGAAGTAACACTTCGAGATTTAATTAAGAAAAGGTGTCTTTGAAGTTCCTTCCCCATCCCCCTCATCCTCTGGTTATTTCCTGATACATTTTTGGGGCCAGCTTTAGCAAGTTTAGGAAGGAACAGGTTTGGAAAACAGATGCATGCTTCCTGAAAAGAAGCATTAGAAACTTCCAGCCAGTTTCACAAACAAGACATAAGAACTGAATACAGTAGGGAAGAAACTGTGGTCTTAGGTATTGGAATTCATTTACATATGGAAAGAATGTATTATTTTTGAAAAATTGCAGTATCTCACTCAAAGCTTCTTTCTCAAAATGTGGGTACAAATGTAAAAATTGGCTAACAGGATTTTTGATTGCCTTGGACCTTGCAGAGGATGGGGGGATATTATAATTCTAACAGAAATATTGGGTCAGTAGCTGATTGATTTAGAGATTTTTGCTGATCAAATGCTACAGATGTTGAGAAAGAATGTGAGAGCAAGGCAATGATTAAAAAAATCCAAACTGTACACCACAAAGAAAGCAACTTTCCTTCCTTGAGCTATTGTATATTGGGCAAATAATACCTGAATCAAAACTGTATTGCAGATACACTGTAGGTATGTAAATGTCTAACTCAGGACAAAAAAAGAGGTGCTAGTAGGGTAGGTAGCAATTGTAAAACAAGTGCAAAGCATTAGACTGTGCCTTCCATAAGATGTGTTGCCAGTTATTGCATCTTTCCCATATGTGCAAGTAATATCAGCCTAGTGATTTAGTTTCATAGAGATCAGGGAGGCTGCTCATGTTCAAAAAGGTCTTTGTAGCTTCTTATTTCAGCTGTTTGGCTTATTCATGTGCTGTGGTTAATGTATCCTGCAATGACACGTTTTAATGCACATCTGCTGTTAGATAGCACGTACTGAAACAAATGGCACTTCCTGAACTAACAAAATAGATGATTCTTACTGTGGCAAAACTGCAATCATTTGGATAGATATCCTTTAGTTTAATAAAAATACCAGATCTACAGGAAGCAATTAGGAACAGGAGCAGGTAGTCTCTAAGTGTTTGTACAAAAACAAATCCACCAAATTCCAGAGAACAGTATGTAATAACATACCTGTGTTTCTACTGCAGATATGAGGTGCATTCCAATCTTTATTGTACAGCTATGCTTTTATGAAGCTGTCCTTTCAGCCTTTCAGTTTGGATTCATCAGTGCAATGGCTGGACATTTCATAGGACTTAACCCTTTTTCCTTGTGGATGATCATTGCAACTCCCTTAGGTAGTCTTGTATCACTCAGTGTGTGCTCTCTCTTCCTGGGTCCTGTTTTGTTTTAGTGAGGAGTGGAGTAGTGAATTCAAGGGGAGCTGGCAGAGCACACAGAGAACACCTGTATCATGGGTGGTAATGTGCTTGAAGTACAACACAAGGATTAACATTTTGCCTTCTGCTTTATTGCAACGTGTTCACTTGCCAGCAGTCTGCTTGCTTTTTTTGTCCCACTTGTTTGGGTTACACGTGGCTACTTGGTTTAGAATAGTACAAGTGTACAGGCAGTGAAATGTTATCATTCACATAACACCAGAATTCATTTAATGTAACAATGCCTTCTCTTCTAAAATTCTTTTGCTGTGTTCTTGAATGGCATCAAACTCACCTGAGAAGTTGGGCCTTTTATATACCCTTTATCTGATTTTGTATATTATTTGCCATTTTCCTAGATAATCACTTTGATTGTTCTGTGCTCCTCATTGCATTGCACTAATGACTTCTGCTGTGCATCAAACAGAAACTACAAAGGCTTTTGAAAGGATAGATAAATTATTTATCCCAATCCCACAAATCCCACAAAGCGGCCATTCAGGTTGTTCACTCCTGTTCCTGTCTGGTCTAGAATAACAGCCTTCATTCTCAACTTGCTTTTTGTTTATTTATTTATTTATTCTGTGTGCTTTTCTCCTGCTATACATCCCCATGCTATCAGTAGAATCCTTCCCAAAAGTTTCATGTTGGCTGGAACAAACTTGTCAGCTGTTAATGCTCCTTAGCCCTGAGAGCAGTGCCTTGCACTGAAAGAATATGGCTTCTCTGTTCCCCCACTATTCTCCCTGTTTAACATGCATTCTTAGAACAAAGTCATTTTAGGGCTGTGGTTGATATTTAAGTCTCCTCATGTTGTTCTACCATCATTTATATTAACACTTCACTGTTTACTAGTGTAGGAGTTTTATTAAGAGTTCATGTTTTTGTGGGGATTTGAAGATACAGTATTTGATATCCATGTAATTTAACACCAATCCCAATTATATAACAAAATCAGAATGTTTGCTAAAACATCTTGCTTTTGTGTTCAGTCAATTGCTATGTTTCCAAGATTATTAGATACAAGAAGTATGTTCTGATGCAGTTGTGAGTTTTCTTAGCTTTTGAAGTAGTAAACAATATTTTCTCTGTGATGGTTGCAATTACTTTGAGACATTTTTCCAACTATTGACTTTCTCTGCTGTCTTGGGAACTAAATTAACTGGGATCATTAGTCACCTGTCCAAAATTCATAGTTGAATGTGAACGGAAACAGAACAGTTGTAGTGTGTTGTGGTTGGAGATTTGATAATTATCCCATAAAAAGCAGGATGAACTTGATCAGTGCTGGAGAGCAGTTTGTGGTTAACAGCTTGACCAGATAGGGGGTAGCATTCAGAAATTACAGCTGGCTTTCTTAAGTCAGGAAAGTATTCAGGAAAACTGTTTCTTATTTATATTTCTGTGTCAATTAAAGCTTGTTATAGTAACTTCTGTACCATGGGATGGGATTACATCATTATATTAACACTTGGGAAGACAGTTATTTTGTAACTTTAAATAAAAACATTTTTTATTCCCGGCAGTGGTTTCTCGATTCCCTAATCCTTGATAAAGGGATATGAACAAAGGAGTTCTGTCTCAGTGTAAGTTGTTGTCTGTTTGAAGATGTTATGTCCCATTTCAGCTCTCTTTTGAAGATTAGTCACATTGTTTCTTCATGCCACATCATCTTTAAGGATAGAGGTCTGCAGAGCAGTTCTGCTGGGAGTAGAGTGGTTCTATCAGTTGTTGAAGTGTTACCAGTTTTTGCAAGGACACTTCTTTTTGAAGTTATAACATGGTTTTTCTGCCTGCTCTTAGGGGGAGGATGTGGGTAACAGAAAGATGATTTAGTTTCTTGTGTTCATTTTTGTCTGCGGTGTTGTACAGTAGGTCACTGCATACAGGAATTGAACTTTCTGAAGATATTCATGGACCACTACAGTGGAATATTGTAATTTGCATAATCACTGTAACAATCTGGATTGTAAGGCATTGGGTGATCCAGGGAACTCTGTTCAGGACCAAACGTGGAGGTTTTCTGTACTGGGTGATCATCAGTATTGCAGTGTGGAAAAAAAAACCAAAAACCTCTCAGGTTCAAGGCTGCTTCACTATAGTGGAGATGTCAGACTCTTGTTTCTGTTTGTAAAGCACTTAGTAGTCTCACTATTTTGCTTGACTTTTACCACTCTTTCTCATGGATGTCTTGTAATCTGTGTGAAACAATTTTTGCTTACCTTTGGGTCTAGAAACACTGCTGGCACAGGGTACATGAATTGTAATTTTCATGCTTCTGATTTCATTTCCTAAAACTGTTAGACTTTCATAAGGCACGTTACCTCTAAATTTTTATTGTTGCATGGTGATCTTAATTTACAAATTTTAGTTTTTCTGAATATCTTTTGCAATTAATGTATTGTGGTGGGTCATGCTGGGTTAACAGCTGGAAATGATGATCTTAAAGGTCTTTTCCAACCTTAATTCTTTTGCTCAGGAGAACATGAAATCAGTCTCAAGGTTTGTGTTCTAAATGTTTATTCAAGAAGCACAAATGTTTTAATTTTAAGATAGTCAAATTGGCAAAAGTGACCAACTAGATGAGTAAGAGTGCACAGTTGTTATGGAAATTAATAGGTGGGTTTGTTTTTAAAAATAAATAAATAAGGCTCCTGATCCAAATCTCTCATCCAAAAAAAAAGAAATTATGACAATATTCTTTGGGTATGACTTAATGAAACAAGCTGAGGTAACAGTTTAGAGCTACTAGGAGGAGAAAACCCAGCCTTTTCCCTGTCCTGTCCTTATTTATACCTGTGAGCTTTTTCACCATTTATCTGCAGTGAATTCTGGTGCTTTTCTCATGCCACAGTAACTTGTTCAGCTCACAAAAACAGCAGACAAGAGATCTGGAAAAAGAAAGTGGTTTTGGGTTTTTGGACTGCTGACTTACCTGTGTGAGATGCTGAATGTTAGAGCTGCAACAAGGTGGCAGGGAAGGGCTGCACAGAGAGAGGGTACAGTGCCAGAGGAGGAGCAGGAAGAGAGGGAGGAAGAGGAATTTGCGTAGAGAGGGAAATGTGGTTTTTACTGCCAGTGGCAAATTGTCAGTTCACCTCAGCTATGCTGTAAAATCCTGTTCTTGGTCAGTGCTTGGGACTCTGAATGCAGCACATAAGCTGAACACAAATAAATGTGTAATAAGGATTGAAGTTTGTATGGTGAGGTAAAGGGATGAATAGGAAAAAACAACTCAAAAAACCCAAGTCATATCCTTTTTTGCTTGTTTTATTTCTGACCTGAAATGGACCTCTGTAGCTGAAAGCTCCTTTTCTGTTGTTTGTTTGTTTGTTTTTTTTAGGGTTTTTGTTTGCTTATTTTTGTTTGTGGTTTTTTGTAGTCTTTGGTTTGGATTTTGATTTTTTTTCCCCCACAGTTATGTGATTTGCATAATAAACCCTAGAAACCCCAAACTTTGCTTTGCATATTGCACTTGGAGGGGATGGTTGGAAGGTCAAACCAAGTGGCATTTGGCCAGTATTGTGAGATCAGTTATAGAGAGGGGAAATTCCTGTTGCTTCTGAACAGAATTTTCTTCTTGCTCTTATCTGGGCATACATACTTATATAAGTAAAACATACATGCATACAAACAGCAGAAAATTACAAAGTACTAATCACTCTGAGGACTAATTTTACAGTTACTCATGTAATATAAATGTTTTTGTAATGAAATTTAGTCAAAACAAAAAATAAACCATTACTGTGGTGTCTTGCTGAATATTTTGTATTAGGGATAATGATTTCTCATAAAGAAATTTGTTACTTAATTTTCCAGTCAGCATAAGTGCTTTAGAGAGAAATTCCTGCTCCCCCACTGCCTGTAACTTAAACAAAAGTATTTTAATTGCATTTAATCTCATTTGAACATCATACAAGTGTTTCCAGTAATTTCCTCTCCCTAGAATACCTTTCAAGGAAAGATTCAGGAGAGGATGCTCTACATAGGGTGATCAATTCACCCTCTACAGAATTTGAGCAGCTGTTTAAAGTCCATGTGCATAAATCAGCCCTATCCTCCCCTCCTCCTCCTTTCTGCTCTCCCCAGGGAAGTGTACTCAGACAAACTCAACCAACTTCTTTGTTTATGAGTGTGACTCGTGAAGGATCATTTTGGCCAGCCTCACCCCACCCTGTGATTCCCTCCTCGGGGACCTCCAAGTGCTGTGCTCTGCTGGGTGTGGTAGTGGGTGGAGAAGTGTGAGCCCTTCCCAGTGTCTCCAGGCCAGCCAACCTCAGCACTGAGCTGCAGGCCAGTCACCAAAATGATTTTTGTATATGAATCTGAGGCAGATTTCAAAATGGGCTGTTATTTATCCCTAGAGAAGCTCATGAAAGGAGTGCTTCTGCCTCAGTGTGAAAGTGATTGTTACAAGGCACTCTTTAACTGTTCAGTATTTCCTGTGGTAATCAAAAGTTACGTGAATTTAACAAAATAAAAACAAATCAAAACAACTTGGCAGGTTGTTTGATCTGTTTCTCTTCCAGTGCAGAATTGTTCTACCAGTGGCATTTGAATGAAGAAACACTGTGTGAGTTTGAAAGCCTGCAGCCTGATCTGGCTGTGTGTTTATACAATAAACCATTTGTGATGGTTGGCGTGAGAATCATGGCTCACCATCACTTTGACATGAGTGTACTTCAGGGTAGAGGTGGTGTTTTGAAATAGCCCTCATTCATAGTGGGAGATGAGAGAGAGTCCTGCTACTGACTGAAAAGTTGGGGAATAGTTCAGGACATCTTGGCTGCAAATCCCAAAGCACAGCTCACAATAAGAGTGAGAAAACCTAACTTCCTCCTTCTCATATTGCTCCACACGTGGCACAAATAATGAAAACATGAAAGGTCTTCAAATGGAGAATCTAGACAGAATAGGAATTTGGGTTTCAGTTTTGTGATGTCACATGTTCCACAGTTTCATTGTGTTACATTGAAATGTGTTTCATTTTTCTGCACCGATCTTTCCATGATTAGGACTCTACCTGGAAAAATTACAGGTGTGGTTTTTGAGAGCACATTTTTAATGATAATTGCTTATTCTCTAATATTTTTATTGGAATTTCTCAGCACCAAAGTGTTGAATCAAGCAGTGTCTTCCTAATATTTATTACCTAGTACATTGTAACTCATTACCATGTCAACAATCTGTATTTGCAATGAGGAAATTGCAGTTTCTTGAACAGCTGGGTAACTGCCTGATAAATGCTCTTTTTTTAGCAGTTTATGTGATTTCTGGCTTCTCACTCAACACTATCAGTGGTTCTGCATTCCATCTTCTGAGAAGATTGAAATTCTTAAAGTTTGGTTAAAAAGACTGCTTCAAAAGTTCTTTGGATTGTTTGAATGTGGTTTCAGTGGTGGTGGTGGTTGCTAGTTTGTCTTTGTTTTTCTGAAAGAAAAGGTTCCTAATGATTGGAGCATGTTGGAGAGAGGCTTTAGAGATACTCAGTATGTGCAGCATTAGCCTGACTTTCACTGGTCATTTCAGAATGGGAGGAATAGTAGCTTTGCTTTGAGTACTCCTAGCAGTGAATATCACCTCTCCTAGGCAGTGGCTTCTGGTTTATTGATTGGTTTTTTTGTTGTGAAACCACATACATGGAATGACAGAATGGTTTGATTTGGAAGGGACCTTAAAGCTCATCTCATTCCAACCCCCTGCAATGGCAGGGGCACCGTCCACTAGCCAGGGTGGTGAGAGTCCATCCGACCTGGCCCTGGACACTTCCAGGGATGGGGCACCCACCACTTCTCTAGGAACCTGTGCCAGGGTCTCAAAACCCTCACAGTGAAAAATTTTTTTTCCCAATGTATAATCTAAATCTACCTTCTTTCAATTTAAACGAAAGGAAATGTGCATAGATTATATGAGAGATATTCCATAAACTGCAAACTACTGGGTTTTTTTCCCTTGAAATGTGTATGCAATATTTCTGCTTAATTTAATGCTTTTTTAAAGTTTGAACCTGAACACATCTCAAAGTGCTTTGCCGTGCTGACAGATGCTTTTGCAAGAGTTACTTCTGTGTTAAATTTTGAATCTGTGAGGAAATGAACTAAAGGCGTAGGAGTGAACACCATGACCACAGAACAGGCCTGTCAGTGAACTTCAGACCTCAACCAGGTCAGCAGAGGTAGGCATCTCTGAGCTGGGCTTTCCAGACTTACCAAATACCTTCCTTACTTCTCCCTGACAGGAAAGTAAATTCTTTGTTAGCCTAAATAAATTTAAAAAATCCTCCTACAACTCCCCCACTGAGATAAACCCACAAAAAATGTGTTCCAGAAATGGCAAAACTGATGCACTGGCCTGCTCTGCAATCTAGTTACTACCATCATTTTATCTGAAATACTAGTTGTTTTTTTGAAAGTACCTTACAATTCAGATTCAGAATTTTTATAGTGCTAGTGTAGACTTGTAGTCTAACTATAACTTTAGGAAAGAGTGGACTCCTGGGTTGCACACTTAGTGGAATCACTGAAACCTTTGTTTCTCCAGCTGTACAGCTGGAGTTCTCCAGGGAGTCTTTCAGCCAGAGGTTTATGAACTGATGTTTGGCTCTGCCTGGGCCCACGTGCACAGTGCAGTGACTACTGATGGGCAGCCACTGTGCAATCTGAATTCATGTAGAAATGAAATGTAAATCACACTAAGTTTGTAAGATCTTTCAGAAGGGACTCCAAGTGTTTGATACACAGTTCAGAGGGGATTCAATACCATGACTAAACTGTAATCATAATTATTTGTTTATAAAAGCATGTAGCATTCTACAGACATTCAGCTCTCTGAGAGCTGTTTGCATTTGTTATTCCATCAGATAATATTATACTTATAAAGTTCAGTGCCATTCATCAATGAACTTTGGGTCCAAATGTCATTTCTGAAACTGTATTTACACTTCTCTGGTGGAATAAACAAATGTCCATGGAGTCTAATGAATCCTACTGTCCATATCTTGTAGGTACAAGATGCTCTGAAACTTACTGACATGAAGGTCCTGCCTATTAACAATCATATTCCTCTTAAAATTAGTTTTTCATGTGTTTCTTAAGAATGCTTAATCAAGCTGAAATGCACTGGCCTGATTAATGGAGAAACGACAGAATCGCTTTCTTGGCATATTTTTTTGTGTATAAACTCAAGTTCATTATTTTAATCTCCAAACCAGTACACTCTTGTCCTGTGTGAAGTGCTGTTCATGCCATGAAGCATGTTACAGGATTAGATTGCTTTGAGAACATGCCCTGAAGGTATTTTGTCTAAATGATTTAAGTGAAGCTGATTTTTGAAATGGTGTTTATCATACACCTTCATAAACAAACATACACAGATGGTATTTGAAATCAAGGCTGCCTGGGTTTAAATGGTTACACAGCAGCTGCAGTGTTCTCATGGAGGATATTGATACACAATTTGTGTGTAGTGGTATTTTAACGGGATTGAAATGTGAGGATAAACTGCCCAGCATTGTCAGGCTGTGCTCAGAGCTGTGTCCTCTGAACATCACATGGAGGAAGACTTGCAGAAGTGAGTGTACATTCATGTGACTGAAGTAACTGTTCATAGCTTCAGAAATCCTGATGAGAAGTAGATGCTTAGAGAAGAGTTCAAAACAGAAATAGCCAGTCATGGTGTTTCCCAAAATATTGCCCCAACAGTCAAGAAGTTGTGTCTGAGAATGTTTCTTAGGAGATAGTTCCACTGTGTAAAATACAAAAGTTGTATATAATATGAAGAATTAGCTTCTTTTTCTTTGCTCTGAATCTGCCACCACCTGATTTAATATGATGCACCATTTTTTTCCCCTGTAGTTGATCACAGTAAAAAATAATTCCATATTTGCTTCCTCTGTCAATTGTGGCTTGTAGGTCTTTATCACATCTGCTCTAATCTCTCTCATTTCTGTATGTCCTATCTGCTTAACCATTATCTGCATGAAAGCTGTTCTGTGCCTCTTGTCAGCACTTCCACTTTCGGTCAACCTTGTCTTGCCCTACTGTGATGCAGATGAGGAGGCACAGAACATCCAAATGTTCCAATGTCACATTTTGTTCTAGAATCAGTGCACATCTAGAAGTACTGATAACTGTTCTAGTGATTTTGCAGGAATTTCAGGGTTGGGAAGCTAGTGGGGTTTTTGTTTTAAGGACCATAAAATAGAGATGTGCCTGAGAGGCACAGGAGAGCATCTCTGGTTGTACTGCAGCTGCTCCTCAAAAGGCCTAGGAGGGTAAGTGTGAGAGGTTATTGTATGTTTGGGTATTGGTGAAGTCAAAGGAAAGAGTCCAAATGAGGACTAGATTTGCCATTTGACTAATCCTATTCTAAAGTCATCATTATCTGATTAACAGCCTTTAGAAAAATAGATGCTTGTAAAGCCACATCCATCACATGATCTCCTTTTAAAATCAGTTATTTTTAAGGTCTGTGAAGTTATTCTTGTTTGGGCTGCTTCCGTGTGGCTGAAAATATTCTTCCCTCCTCAATTTCCTTTTCCTTGTTTCCCGTATTAATGTCTCTGTCCGACTGATCCTGTGTTGCAAACAGGGCCCCTAATGCTTCCCCTGTCTTTTCAGGAAATTTTCACTACCTTTGTTTTATGGTGGTCCTCAAACAGAATTTGCCTGGCTGCACAGACACTGAAATGCCCTGTGAGATTCCTTAGGCAGAGGTGTTTTTCCACTTTCTCAGCTCGGTACAATGAGAGATCCCAGCAGGGGAGCAATTTGGCTGAACAAGAGGAACAAAAGTGGAACTTTGAAAACACAAGAAACGAACTACAGCTTGCCAGACAGGAAAAAAACAGTTATACGGCTAGGGAAAAAAAAAAAAAAAAAAAAAAAAGTGTGCTGGGGAGGGAGTAAAAGCAATGCTCTGTGTTGTGGCACCGTGACATCCTCAGGGCCGTGATGCAGGCTCCGCTCAGATCAGCGGGCGCACGCCGCTCTGAATGTCGGTGCCGCTGCCGTGGGTAGTGTGCCAGTCTGGATTGGGGTCTGTGCCAGTGGCGAGCGCTGTCAGTCCTGCCCTCCTGCCGGAGCGGCCATCCTGCGGGCAGCTCTCGCTCACTGTGCCCCTGTACCCGCGCGCTCTCAGCGCTGCGGCGGCGAGCAGGGGAACGCGAGGCACGGCGGGGCCCAAGGGACGAGCTCGTTCCGCCCGCAGCCACAGCGGGCGGGCCCCGCGCGTGTGGGGGCCGGGCCCCGCCCCTCCGGGCCCGGCGCGGCCCGGGCTGCGCGGCGCTGCCGCAGTTGGCGGCGGGCCGGCCGCGGGGAGCGCTCCGAGCCGCGGTTCGGGACGCAGCTCAGCCTCAGCGCTGCCGGGGGCCGGGCACGGCCGGCGCCTCCCGCCCGCCGCTCCCCCTGGGCCGGCGCCGAGCCCCGGGAGCGCCGCTCCGGCAGCCAGCATGGTGGCCAAGGATTATCCCTTCTACCTGTCCAACAAGAGGGCGAATTTCGCCTTGGAAGCGCAGACGGTGACCAGCCCAGCTAAAGAGACCGAGGTACTGCTGACACGGTTGCAACTTTATTTTTCTTTATTGTGTGACGTGCATTGTTCTGGGGGAAAGTAACGTGGTTTGGGAAGAGGCTGCAGTGTATATGGATACCCGTTTTGTTCAGGCATCCTTTACTGCCTTCTCTAGGTATGCACCTTTCTTTTGGAATAAAGCCAGAAACAGAATCTAGATTTTTTTTTTTTTTTGTCATCTGTCAGTTTAGGAAAATTAATCTTTAAAACAGCTGATTGAGACGTACCTGTTTTACATAAGTAGCTTAAAGAGATTTAGTTGTATTTTATTCCAGGACTAAGCATTACTTACACATTGTTAAACTTATGTAGGAGCTGGAAGGGAATCAGTAAAATGGTGTCTTAAAGCATGAACTTTAAGACAGGATTTACATTAACTGTCTTTTCCTCATCACAATAAACAAAAAATTAATCTGATGTACAGTTAACTGAAAGTCCTGCCCTATCAGCAGATTGACTTCTCTGTTTCTTAAAAGGCATGGAAGCCTTTCAAGTGACATTAAAAATCTTCCTCGCTAACTCAAATTCAGCAATGTTGGTGAAAAACTTAAATATTTTATACTTTAAGTTAATGTTGGTTTTTGTTTAGGAAAAAAACAGTGACATTAAAGGTTGTGACTGCTCTGGAGGAAGGCAAAACATTTATATGAAAGTTTTATTACTTAAATATATAGTTTCTTTATTAATCTGTTTGCTGAGTAACTTGAAGACAGCTTATTAAGTTGGGTTCATTTAATACATCTCTGTCAAAGATTAATTACCTCCCCACCTGAATAGGTCTGAAGTAAAAGTAACATAAGCCCAGTGACCTTATTTAATCATGATGCTGAAGCGAAGAACTGAGATGATGCTGCACTGTTGCTTTCCAATGTACTTTTGCATACAGAGACTTAATCATTGAGGTTAAGGGAAGTGGGATTCTTTTCAGCTATGTGTTTTTGAAAAATTAACACCCTAAGTGTGCGTGTATATCCATCTACGGAAAACACAAGCTGTTAGGTACCAAATGTTCTTCTCAAGGGTACTCATTATATTAACGATAGTATTAAAGAATCATTATTTTAACCTTCACTGCATGAAGGGATTTTTGGTGAATTAATAGAACTGTCAGATCTGAAGAATTGGAGTGTTGCTCTGTTACAGTTAGGAAGCTCGATTGTAATCAAATTCCAAAGAAAAAGACTCAGTGAAAGCTGAGAGCATGAGGAAGTATTGAGTAACAGATGTGATCAATCAAAATTACAACGTGAAAACAGCTTGTGTTTTATACGAACAAGAAAATGCATCCTTCTGCTTTCGAGCTGTTTTCTGAGAGTAGGATGGGATTCCAGCGTTCTGAAAAGAAACTTTCAAATATCCTAAGAGGGTAAGACCACCCACCACTCCAAAATACTAATTTATAAAGCAGAAATTAAAGCTACTCTTTGGGAAAAGCATTATGAGGACTGATGTATGCAGCCTGTTTCTTTGAAATCTGTACGGGGGAAAAATCCTTAAGCTGTAAACATTAAGCTGTTCTTTCAGCTTTTAGTATTTGCAAGGGGAATTAAAGCTGCTGGGCGCCTTCTACCACAGCTGGGTGTTACTGCAGCAGAGCGCTCCCGTGTCTGGGCTGGGCGTTTCTGCCTTCGCAAACGCCAGTTTCCTTCTAATTATTAACATGCGAAGTTGTTTTGGTTTTTTTTGTAACTCAAATTATGCATGAATGTTGGTATATTTGGATTAGAACAGATTTTCTGCTCTGTAGGTGTTTTGAGGAACATGTCAGGGCCAGAAAAGAGAACTGAGGATTTCTGCTTCCGGCTCTTTCTTTCAGCTGTGCCAGCTCCCTTGGCGTAAACTCTGTGGAAAGTTGCACAGTCACAAAACAATGACAAATGAAATTTCCAAAATATATGTAAACACTAAAATCTGCATTCTGATAAAAAACTGTTGTTCTAGTCCAAGTCATCATAGTTCTTTTAAAGTGCAATTTAAGGGCAGCAAAAGACTGCAGTACCTGAGTTAATATGGCAAACACTGCGAGGTCTTTACTTGAACCATTACCTGCCCCACATAAAGTCCTGTAGTACAATTCTAGGTGTGAGCAGTACAGAGGCGTTGGGTTCTTCCCAACTTTTTTACAATTCAAAAATAGAAACAATTAGTAACATTTGAAACTTGCTTAGTCTAGTTATAAAAAGCCCACACCTTTCCCGATGAGAAACACTATTTCCCATTTTTCACCTTCTAAAGCCAACACGCAGACTGGGTGGGCAGCAGGTGAGAAGGAGCATTCACAGCCACAGACTGAGGTTTAAAGGTTTGAATGTGAAGTCACGGCAAGGAACTCTTGAACTCTTCAGAGTAAGGATGTCCTGTTCTGCCATACAGGATCCAACAATACCTGGATTTAGGCTCTGAAAACTACAACGGGGCATAAAATTCCTCTGTGTGTCCAGTGTTGTATGTCTGCTTACAGCCCCTGCAGTGCAGAACTCAGACCTCGGAGCCAGGGCTGTTTGCAGCCTGGTTTTTGTTGTCTCCTGCCATCCTCCCAGCACCGGTGCAGGAGCTCTGGGCTGCCTGGTGCTTGGGATAGTGTTTATTTGGGGAGGGTATTTATTTGGGATGGGGAATGTGAAGGGGAGCCTGCAGGTCTCTAGGCCATGGCACATCATTAACAGGGAACCAGGCATGGAGCCAGAGGGAGAGGGGCCAAAAGATTAGGAGATAAACTCTGAGTCATGAATTTTCTTTGATCTTCCTAAATGTATGTATTTCATGTTAATGAAATATTAGTAAGTTGCAGTTTTGACATATTTCAGGTAAGTTCATGTGCAGTGTAGCTGTCAAACCCCTGCACTTGGAATTGCTGATCTGTTCTGCTTAATGGCAGTGTGAAACAAACAGCTTGTCTTTATTTTTCCATCCACTGTATGATATCTGCTGGTTAATTGGCAGTCCAGGTTAATATCTAGTCAGTTCCAGAATGGAAAATGTCTTTCTTAGGTTGCCTGTACAAGCAGCTTGTAATGAGAGGAAATGCACAATTTAATCAACTCTACATTAGCTGTCTGGGTTTTTCAGGGTTTCTGTTGCTTGTGTTAATTCACCTCGATGTGAGGTTTTTCTGTTCATTTGCCTTCATTTCCTAACTCCTGACAGATGTATTGATTTCTGGATATTGCAGATAAATGATCAGTCCAGATTGCTGGATGCAGCTTGTGCTCTGCTGCTGACACTTGAGTGGCTCTGCCCTGCCTGTGGCAAATGAAATCTGGGGCTCTAAGGGTGGTGAGCAGCGAGGGCAGCCTGTGTGCAGCCAGGAGCCAATCTTTGATTAACACCTGGTGGGATAGAATCATGAAAACTTCACTGTTGTCTTTTCAATATTTCACCACTTCCCTAAATGGCTCTTCATTGTACCCCAGCTATCATTTCAGGTTCTTTGTAATGCTGTGATTAAAACTAAATGTCTCTGGATTTTCCTTTGTTTGCTTGCTGGTTTTGAGGAGTCTGACAGAGGAGCAACAACAAACCTCGTCCTGCTACCATCAGGGAGTGCAGGTGGTACATGGGACCTTATGGATTTCAGGGAAAATTATATCACCAATGCACACAATTTTATGATCAAGTTCTCTTTGTGTCAATTCACTGAAATTGCTTATTAAATTCTCCTTGAGATGCTGGCAGTTTTGGTAGAGGGATGCCTCTCCCAGATTTTAGTATGGACTCATGTGGATGATTTAGTTACCTTTGTACAACACTGAACTATATTTAGAACTACTTTAGAGTCACCTACTTTGTTTTTCTTGACCATACACCTCAGCTCTAGAAGAAGCACTGTTCTACGATTTTCCAATAAGAATCTTTCTAAGATACTATGAAGCAAAGGCAAATTCTCTGCTGTTTCAGTATAAAACTCCAGTCTTTTTAGAGCCAAAATCAATTGAGAATGTTGTTCTGGTTTTAGACTTACTTTGTTCTGAAGGTACATAAAGCTTGAGATGCTTGGTTTAATTTATTTTTAGATTTAAGTGTTTGCTGTGTTAAGGATTGTTGTAACGTAGGTTGTTTTTTCTATTTTAACTTTTTTTTTGTTTTGTTTTGTTTTTTATCCTGCTGAAGGTTAAATACAGATAACATCCTGTGGAACAGAGCTTGAATGTGGTATTTTTTTTTATTAAACTCCAAGTTTCAGGGGCATTTATTAGAGCTGTTTAATCCGAGGCCAATTTAACTAGTAGCAGACTAACAAAAATAATATTGTTGGGCTTCCTGCCATGACAAATGTTGACTTACCCTTATAAAGTTGACTAAAAACTAATAACCTTTAAAGTATGGAAACCTTTAAGGCATATGGAAATAGAGCCAGTTACTTGAAATCTGAAACAGAGTGGTTCTGTTTGAGTTTACTGGCACTGCTTGTGAATTAGGTATGAAACAAAGGTTACTGTACTGTTTCAATTTATAGTGTCTTCTATTTATTACACTCTTAACACTCTTGAGACTAATTTAAGTTAAAAGTTTTTTCCCTAATGAATGCTCCTATAGCACAGAATGAACACTTTGGATGTCTGCTTGTCCAGATTCACATCAAAAATAGAAAAAAGTTGACCAGCATGACTTTTATAAAATGTTAAGCAAAGTAGCTACCTTAAATCCAGAATTACTGCTGTAAATGTCTCAGAACTTGCTGAACTCCAGTAAGCTGAGATTCTAACAGGCATTGGCAATTTCAGCCACTTTGTGTGTGGGTTCAGTTGGCCTTTGAAGGTTAAAGGTAGCAGGATAAATTCTACTATTCTAAAATGCTAAGTTTCTGTACAGTTTTCACACTGGTACTTATTTTCTGTGCTGGGTAAAAACCTCTGTAATTTCCTTTTGTTGAGTTTGGTTTTAAATACAATCAGAAAAATCAACACAATATCCTGGTCACAGTAGTGCAGCAGACACAAGAATAATGGCCCCTCGGGGGAACATTTTCCCTTGTTTGTGGGATTCAGCACCAGTGCTCCGACATGGAGACCGTGTTTGAAGCTGCTGATAAGAGATGGGAGTCAGGTGGAAAAACAATCATAGCAGCAGTGAACATAATTGGCTCTTCACTGGCAGGAAATCAGTGGCTTAGCCCTTGAGGGGCACAGAGTGGAAGAATTTTGAAGTGAGGTACTGGAGCAAGTGAAGACCTTTTATGTGGCACCTAGACTGCTATTCAGCGTGTGTTATCCAGGTCATTGCTTCTGATGTTCTTAGGGCAAAATGGAGGGCATCTGGCCTCATTCTTTTTGTTTCCTTTCCTTCTGTTTGTTAGGAAATGAAAAGCAGTCTTTTGCTAGACTAATTTATCCACCAAAGGTTGATAATTAAGCTGTTGTGGTCTTGAACAATAAGGTATCAAAAATTGATACAGTTAAATGGCTTTAACTCACTGCTCTAGCTCACTGCTTTGAACTTCGGGAATATTCTATTCTTTACATATACTAGTAAAAGAGTTGGTTTTTTTGTGTTGTTTTTTTTGTTGGTTTTTTTTTTTTTTTTAATTTTGCTGATGACGGGCACCAAAGTATTACCATCTTCCCCCGAATAGCCTTCTAGAAGCTTTCATATCTGTGTAGTGTGTTCTTGGATACAATATAAGCAATTATTAGGTGCCAGTTTCACTAATGAAGAAGCAGAAATAGCATGAACTTAGCCACTCTGTTCTGCAAGGCAAAAAGACTTAAATGTTACTGAAAAGGGAGCTGGCAGCTGTTAGTCCTCTCAGTGTGGCTTCTTGGTAGTGCTCTGGTTGGAGCCGAGTGCTGCATTTTCCTGCTGTCCCACAGCAGAAGAGAAACCAGAAAGATAGAGCTTTCCTTGCTTACTCAGTAGTCTGAACCATTGGGTTAGAGTTTAATATATAGAAGATACTGGAGATGCAGTTGTACCTATGCATAAAGAGTAACTTAGAATGAAGAAGCAATTTGTCCTTCATGCCTAATTAGAGGCATGGCACCTTTGAAACTTCTTGTTTGATAGCTTCCCATCTTAAGTTGGTGATAATCACTGATTATGCTATGGTGATTAGTCTTTCTTCCTACTAATTCTTCAGAAAAGTATATTAGAAGAATGTACAAAGAAGGACATAGTAGGTGTTTGAAATCTCCATTGTCTGGTTTTCAGAGCTGTCTATGTTTTGGACACAGATTTGCTCCTTTCACCAGTTTCAAGTTCTTTCTAAGGCTGCATTCACAGTATTTGCAGCCTAAATTTTCTTTGTCCCTGAATTCAAATGTTCCTGAAGTCATCTTGAGTTCAAATATACAGCTCCCTCCAAAAGCCATCTGCTCATTGTTCTAGCCTAGTCAGGTATTAATTTGACTTCACTTGACTGTTCAGCCTTTGAAGTTCCTGCACTCATGTTTCCCTCAGCTTTACTTAGCCTTATATCAAATTTAAAGCCCTGTCAGATTAATGTTACTTATTCACATATACCAGCTCCACATTTTGGAAACTCTGCCAAACTGTAGTCTGGTTTTTTTTTTTTTGTAACTTACTTCCCGTATTGCTTTGGCAAGCCTTCATAACTCTGAAAATACAGTCTAACATGCAATAATTTCAAAATTCTGAAATAAGTTTTTTTTTAAAAAAAATACCAATCATAATGGCTTTAAAAGGTCAGGCAGCATGTTGTAACTCCTGAATTTTTTGTCGTAACTTGGCCTGCTTCCCAGTCTGGACAGGTGATGGTGGTTGCAATGGATCCAGCCCCTAAATCCTCTCTCTTGATCCCCTCTAAGGTCCCAGAGGTGTGAGTGGGGAGGCAGGAGGAGGAGCAGTGATGACTTTGGCAGCTCTGGGGACAGCCTGGATCTGGTGTTTGTTCCCCCAGTGCAGTGTGTCCTCACGGAGCCTCCTTGTGCTGGGCAGACACCCATCAAGATTCAGACCCCAAAGGGTTTTATGGTTGTGGGACTTCTGGTTAACTGCAAAATTGGAGAGTCTTCAGAGACAAATTAGTGAAATAATGAACATGTTGGACTAATGTGCAAGTGCAGTTTCTGGTCAGTATCTCTGGGTAAAGGCGAACAGTTCATGCAGTCCCCTCTTTCCATTTGTGTTGCTGGCTGTGATGAACAGAGTCCTTGATGAGAAAAACACTCACCTGTTCAGAACTTGCCCTTGACTGTGGAATTTCCCCTCTCCAGATTGTTGGTCTCAGTAGTTTGTTCAGCTTCTCTGCAGTGCTGGTTTGGAGAGGTGGCACAGCTTGAGAATGAGGGTGCTGATGAGAGGGGAGGCAGAAGGGATGGAGACAGTACAGCAGAAATCCTGTGATCAGATGTGCAGCAGTTTCAGCATTAATGTCTGGCAGTTTCAGAATTGTTCTGGTACTGCTATATTTTCAATGCACAGTCAAAGCCTTATTTTTACCAACTTCATTTTGCTACAGTAGAAAGGGTGACACAGGGCTGATGGCTTTTGTTGTGAGACAAAATTATTCTCTGGATAAAATGACACCTGGAACACTAAGATTTGATGAGTTTTCACTTCCAGCTCAGTATCTTAACCTAAGACACAGTTTCTAATGAAGGGGAAAATCATGCTGTAAGTATTCAGAAAGGCTTGCTTCATACTTAAGAATTTAGGATTAACAAGATTTTTCTTTCAGAACTCATTGGTAAAGGTGTAAAGTCTCAGGCTTCTGAAGTTGTCTGTAGTAATGTTATTTGACAGACTCCTGTAATAATGATGATTTCTTTCCCTAAAATTGAATTCTGTATTTGGACTGCATATTTGACTGTTCTGAATTCTGGTCAGAATTTTCCATGTGAAATCAGAGCACCCTAGATTGCATGAGGAATTCCAGGTGGTGTGCTGGCACAGAAGGGCAGGACTGCAGTTATCTGACCTGGCTTTGCCTGCTGGGGGAACGGCTGGCCTCTAGTGGCTCACAGCAAGAGGTTCCACAAGATCTTAATGGTGTTTGGTGGTGGCTGAAACTCTGCTTGGAGCTCGTCTTTAAAATCGGTTTCTGTTTTCAGTGAGGTTTTGCAACATGAACATTAGTAAAAATTATAATGTCTTGGCACTTTTCTCCTTGAAATGGGTAGGGGCAATGGCTACCAGAAGGGATAGAGCATAAAGAAGGAGTAATAATTTCTATTAATCCTAATGCTCCTCTCCCTGTCTCCTGGGAAGTGCATACAGTGTTTATTCCCAGGCTGGGTGCTGGTGCTGCTGAGGCAGAGCTGCTGGCACAGGCTGTGCTGCTGGCACTGCCCGGGGCTCCGTGCCCCTGCACTGCACTGCAGCACCTTCCTGACCAGCTGGCCCTGCCAGGGCTCTGCTCCGGCCACCAGCACTCACACAGTCACAATCACCTCATGCTTGTGCCACCAGTTAGAGGAGAACTGCACTGGAATCTCAAAGATTTCCCTCTGTTTTGGGGAGGGGTTGGCATGCTGCTGCTGGAGGGAAGAATGTGAGTGTGTAAATATGCGAGTGCTGCAATGACGTCAAAAATGCTCCTTCTGAAACCTGCCTCGAAGACATGGTTGCTGAAAAGGAAGGGTTATGAATAACAGTGCAGTGATGAAGATAAGGATTTAACTCGCTTTAGACTGCTACAGTTCTTTAATGCCAGGTGTCATGTGTGATGGAATACATTATTTTTGCTAGAGGGTTAAACACTTTGTCGCTCATCTCAGCTGGCTTTTATGGATTTCCAGGTCTGCCTGCTGAGAAGTAAATTAAATATGTAGCTGCTTCTCACCTTTCCTCTGTTGCTGCACTAATGGAAGAGAATTTTTCTTGCCAGTAATACACATGGTGGTCATCGCTGCTGAGATTTATTATTTGGTATCAAGAAGGATGACAAATCTGCATTATTTCCAGAAGGATTTATATTTCTGAAGAAAAGGATAATAGGCATGCTTCATTTTCTTAAAGCTATGTCCAGACAATTGGAGGCAAGCAAACCTACACAAACTTTATAAGCATGGCTGAAAAAGAAAGATGAACTGCATTAAGATGTCCTTGAAATATGGTGTTGGATGGGGTTTTTAACTTCACTTGGAAGGTTTGGCTCTTTTTCTGTTGCCTTTTGCATGTGCTGTTCGAGATCCATTAAATGTCAGATGGAGGTTAGGAAGCCAAGGGTAACTGTTCTATTTTTATGTATTTATAATCACTTTTTTCTGTGTTACAATTTCTTCTTTTTTTTTTTTTTTAATACATATCTGCAGGCCAATTGGCATATTGTTTTGGTTACACATTACTTTGGGTGCTGTTGTGCTGTTAAAATATTTATGAGAAGGACAACGTTGAATTGAGTGCTTTATGGTAGATTTTGTTAATATTCCTTTATATTTAATGCAAAAAAGAGGTGTAAGTAAGCATGTTATTAATGTGTTTGTCTGTATATGTGTGTATTTTCATAAGAACCTGCATTCAGAGACAAAGAGTTAAAGATTTCTGTCGAAATTATATACTCTGGAAGAAAATACATTTAACTGAATAGAGTCACATGCTGACAGTGCCAGAAGCAAAGGCACACAGAGAATTGTTTATATTTGAAAGCATTCCTTTCAGTGAGATTATCATAATGTGCATTAGCTGCAGAGCACTGCTGAAAATTTTTCTGCTAAGAATGAGTAAAAATAATCAAATTATTTTCTCTTTCTTTGCCTCCCTTCCCCTGTTCCTGGTCATGACAGCTTCTCCATCATTACATTTTCAGCAGTTTCCAGGACCTGTATGTCCCAGCCAAGAGCAATCTGTCACTGTCAGCGTTTGAAACTGCTTTTGTTTATTTACTGCCCTAATGATAGACCAGGTTTGCAAACACTCTTGCTACAAATGCTTTCTTAGGAAAATCAGCAGAACTGTTAGCAATCTTCACCTGATTATGCCCACACTCTGCTGACTTTTTTTCCTTTCCCTCCTCCTCCCTGTGCTGCAGGAGCCCAGTAACAAACGGGTCAAGCCTCTTTCCAGAGTCACGTCCCTGGCCAGCCTCATCCCCCCAGTGAGAGCCACTCCGCTGAAGCGCTTCAGCCAGACCCTGCAGGTAAGGGCAGCACTCCTGCTGCTGCTGCTGCATCAGCTGCAGCTCCTTCCTGCAGCAGGGATGCTCACGGACACCCACCACTGCAATGTGCCAAACAGGCTTAAGCACCTTGTCAGCACAAGGTCGCTCAGCTTAAAACTTTCAACTCTCACCTCAAAAAACCCACTTCTCTGTTTAATGTTTTTCACTTACCAGGACGAAAACTGTTGCATCTGTAGCATATAAAAATAGTTCACTAAAGGATTACAGTTGCTTTTAAAATTTGATGAAGAGATTATTCCATAATGCTTTTTCTTAATGTTGGTTGGTTTCTTTGAAAGTGTTATTTTTGGTATAGTTGGTCAGGCAGGACTCCTAAATTTCCTCTTGTAGCATGAATTTTGACCATAGCTAAACAAAAGAGTTAGTGAGTAATCAGAAATTTCCAACTCATTTTCTGAAGGTGACAATGAAAATTAATAAAGGGCTGACAAATTTTAAATGCAGTTTCTATGTTAGAGATTAGGAATGTAATATTGTACATACTTGGAGACTAATGAAATTTTAGTTTATAAAGCATTTGTGCCTTCAGACCTAGAGATGGCAAAGTATTGGGGTGCTCAGTCCTAATTGCAGTGACAGCTGGAAGCTGCAGCACTGCTCTGGGTCTGGCCCAGAAAGCCACTGTTTCCTCTTTAGAAGAGTTTATATAAGAAGGCATGTCAAAGATTTAAAGATAATTATTTAACAAGCTTAATTTCTTCGAGAGGAGCTGTAAAAGGAACTTGAATGTGTTAGAAATGTTCCTTAATTGAAATTACCTAAATTAGAGCTTTACTGAAGTTACCTGTTAAGGAGGAAAGAAATAAAACTTCAGAGTCTATTGAGAAATAAAAAGTCATGGGAAAGAACTCCATTCTTCTGTAGTTGTAATTACCTAGAAAATTGATATTACAGGGTTTTCTGACATTGTTTTTCCTGTCTTTGGTTCCTGTGATGTTGAAAGTGCAGATTTCTGCACAGGCTTGGAGGATCAGCCCAATGTCTGCACCCCTGCCAGGCTCGGTGCAGGTGAGGTCTGTGTGACTCGAGCAGAGCTCCCTGAATCCCCTGGGCTCTGTGAGTCTCCTGCAGATCTGCCAGTCTGCCTCCAGGGAAAACTGGCCCAGCTCTGAAAGGGCCACATCAGTTCCAGTCATGAGGAGCATGGAAAAGGATTTAATTTTTGGTCAAACTGCTGCTGAGCAGGGTGCTTCCCTTTCCACAGCCTTAGGCAGCTGTTGGCCTCATTTAGGTACCTGTGCTATTGTTCTGCAGGGAAAGCCTCTGGGACTGCACAATGCAGTGCCCAGGACAATATTGTATTTAATAAAGTTGTTTCAAACTAACCAAAACATCTATCCTTTCATGTATGCAGTAGCAGCTTCTCAAAATGAGAACTATATTAATGTGGGTAAATTTTGACAAAAATAGGAGGGAAAAGAACAGCTTTGTTGCAAGTCCTACTGTTGCAAGCATTTCTCTTTTGCTCTGTTCATACTGCCCATAAGAATATACTTTAATTAGCAGATGAAACAGTGATGTTATTTATACCATCCCCTCTAACTATGTGCTTGAAGGAGCTGGAATGAGAAATCAGCTTCTATGTTCTCCAGATCCTGCTGGTGATGTCCCAGCTGTAAATTGATGTCTTATCTGATTTTCTCAATGACTGTAGAGCAGGGACAAAAAAGACTGACCTTGTGCTCAGGTGTCCCACTTGGAATTACTTAGGAACATTCTGGGAAGTACATATAGCTATTTCACTTCATTATGTTTTGACATAGCTGTCACTGTGTCTTGAGAACAGTATAGGTTTCTTTTCATCATGGGCTCTTCTGTAAAAAAAAAAAAAAAAAGTTGATTTTTCTTACTGAGTGAACTTTTATGTATCTTCATGGTTATTTCAATCAAAACCCATGTTTCTTCTTGCATTGTTGCTAGATGTTCTGTGTCTGTAAAATGAAGAAAACTACTGACATTACCACAACATGCAGAACAAACAACTTCTTCCCCTGGAAGAAAACAAAACAAAGTCAACAGAACATCCATCTAAAAAGACCACTCCAACAGCATCAGTAAAATGAGTTAGAAAATTCTGAGATTCCTTTATGGCATTTCAAACAAACCTTCTTAGATAGTCTTCTAAATGGAAAATACGTGTAAGAGTAAAAAAAAAAAAACCAACTTACTGTGTATAATTTTCCTTACCTCTGTACATGTGACTTCCACTTAACATTAATGGACTTTCAGTGTGCAGCATGAGGAGAAAAATTTCTGCCTGGGATTTGTGTAGTTTTTTTTATAAGATACCTTCTTAGCTACTTTTTATGTTTTGCATATTTTATTGATTACAGAAGTATTTGATTTTTTTTTGTGTATACTTCACTTTATTCCAATTTTCCACTTATTTTCAGTACTTTTTTCCATAAGGATTCCAAGTAAAAAATATTTGAATTATTTCAGTTTTTTTTTTTTCTGGGCCTTCTTTCTTGTTTTTTTTTTGTTGGGTTTGCTGGTTTGTTTTTGTTACTGGCTATTTGTAGTCACTCTGTTCTGTCATGCAGGGCAGTGTATAGCAGCTGGGCAATAAAATGCTGTTAGCTTCATCTCTGCCAGCCACACTGTGTCTGTGCAGCTGCAGGATTCCCAGTGCCAAGCAGTTATTCTTACTTGTTAATCCACCTGGGAAGCCAGTTTATTTCATGGCTGTATTTCCAGTCTCCATCAAGCCACACTGATGATTGTGATGATCTGCCTGGTCTTGTTCACAGCTGTGCTGTTTGGCTTAAAGCAGAAAATAGGATCAGAAAAAGAACTCCAGCTGATGCTGAAGAAAGAAATTGGAGTCTGCCTGGCTTCCTCTGCAACTTCCATTTTAATCAGTGTGTCTTGAATTTAAGTAGGGAGTCCAAATTACTTTTTTCTGTCTTAGGACACCAAACATTTCTAAAAATCCTCAAGAAGAAAATTGTTTTTAATATCAGTTCTGAATGCCACAGCTTTCATCAGCAGTGGCCTTTGCCCAGTATATGAAGTTGTTTGCTTTAATGCAGCTCTCATTAAGGGTTCTTAATTGCATTGATTAACATTGGTAACACATAGACCCTTCAAGAAACAGTCTTATAACAGCCAGGGAAGTTTGTTGCCACCAGGGAAATATGGTAAACAAAATGAGAGGTTGTGGATGGATTTTTCCCCAGCTCCTTTAGTTTTTGGAATTATATGAAAATTTTAATCATCCCACAAGGCCATAATTTTTAAACAGTGTGTGGGACATGTTTTTTAAGGAAGCCAGAAACTTCCTTATAGGAAAATATTTTAAAAAGACTGGAGATCTAAAAATGCTCTTTTGACATTACTGCAATTCCTTCATGGGATTCTATTACCTGACTGATTATTTTGGGTATTTTTTAAATTTTTCCTTTTTGACAAGTACAAAGCAAAGATAGCATCAGAGTATCTTCAAGCTTGTTTTTAGAATTTTTTGGTAGAACTTCAGTTTAGGGCTGTATTCCAATAATAAATAACCTCAGTTCTGTGTCCCTTATTAAGCAAAGTACACTTTGTATGGTTCATGGAAAGGCTGATGGATGAGAGAAATCAATTGAATATATATTCATTGTGTAAAGGTAGCAAGGATGCTAAGCATACAAGCAAGCAGGATTTGGTGAGTTTGGTTTCATTCTGAGTCTTTTTGTCCCTCTGTGCCCCTTCTGCCCAATGAGGACAGTTCAGGGCTGGGGAGGATTGTATGGAGTGTTCTCCTGCAGCAGGGAGGAACATTCTGTCACTGCCTGTGAAAGGTCACTTTTCCCAAAATGCTGCCTAATTTGAGTTTGCTCCATGATTCCTCATTATAGCAAGTGTAAGTTAAGTATGTAATCTCACATGTGTTTCTGTATCTTCTTAACTCTTGAAGGATTACTAGCACCTGACTTGCAAAGTTTTGGAAGGGGGGGTGATGTGTGTTTATTGTTAAGGTCTTTGTCAATTCCAAGTATAGCTCAGAATGGCCTCTGCTAAAGGACAGGTTTGTTATTTATATAATATCTTCTGCTGTGGTAAAAACATGGTATTTATAGGCTCTGTTTGCATTTCATGGGCTCTTCTTAAGAGAAGAATTCCAAATATTGTCCTTTGTATATGCTGCTTTCAACCTGGAAATTGAGAGAATTTATTTTGTTTTAAATATTCTTACCCAAGGCAATTGAAAGATGATTTTGTTATGTAAGGCAGGTTTTAAATAACAATAAAAATGTAGAGTATTTCAACTATGTGAGATAGTTTAAGCATTTCAGAGGTATGACCTCAAAAAGAAGCCTCTCATTCTAATGAAGCAAAAAAGAAACCTTTTCAAAATAGAATAGTAAGAGCATAAAGTATCCATCCTTAGCCTGAAATCCTTCTAAGAGTTTACAGGCAATTAAAACTCTCAAGTCTCTCCTAAACTTGAAATTGGTTTTATTGAAGTTTAGGACCAGACCACATAATAGATACAGAGATGCAGAATTAATAGATACAGAATTAATAGATGCAGGATTAATAAATGCAGAATTAATAGACACAGAATTAATTCTAAATTTCTGGTGAAGCAGAAGTGAAATGTACGAATAATTCCTGCCTGTTCACTGAACTGAAACCCTGTATTTGATCAGTTCTGTTAGTTCAGTGTGCTGCACCATTCTGCATTGTCCCTGTAGTACACTCTTGGTGCTTGTTGTATGGGAATGCATTGCAGAAGTTTTGTACATGTTGAGGGCAGGACACGGACAGAGTTCACTGCAGGAATGGAGGCCCTGCCCTTCCATGAGGATGTATTGAAATCATTTCTCATACATTCCTGGTACTAAATGTTGCTATGAAGTTCAAAGTAAAAACTGATCAGAGAACATTTGTTTGTTGTACTGAACCTTAGAAATGAGCAGAGTGAGGGTGTGGCACACAGCTGATGTAACAGGAACCCAATTGTCTCTTGCCAGCGCTCCATCAGTTTCCGCAGCGAGAGCCGCCCCGACCTGCTCAGCCCGCGGCCGTGGGCTCGCAATGTGCCCCCTGCCAACACCAAGAGGAGAGACAGCAAACTCTGGAGCGAGACCTTCGATGTCTGTGTCAATCACATGCTTACATCCAAGGAAATCAAGAGGCAAGAGGTACAGATATGGATATGGATATGTTTTTTTAACCATAAATTTCATGTTCAAAAGTCGCCTTTAAAGCGCAGAGTTGGGAATGCTCACAGGCGTTGGGGTAGCACTTGATGATGTCCTGCAATTCAAATGTGTCACCACCTCCACTAGAAGCTGAATTCCACCTCTAGTCTTTATGACCCAGGCTATATTAGATTAATGTATGCTTTGTTCAATCCAGCTCATCTTATTTCCTTAACAAACCCGAAGTCACTGAGATGTCTGGTGACTGGCTGCATGTGTGTGCATATTCTGTCTGACACTTCCTGTAGCAATGGGTGATATTTTGGTGTTTCATTTTGTTGTTCTAGTAATGTGAGGTGAGCATGCTGTGCCAGGAGCAGGTGTTCATCAGGTGATACAGACACACAAAAATGCACCATCATTTCCCTTTTGGATAAGACTGTCTTTGAAGAAGGTTCCAGTGCTAGACAGATGACACACTGATCAAAAGATGTGTTTTCCAAAGCAAAACAGAAACGTGCCAGGGGTTTTAATGTGTCAGACAAGAGAAAGTCTAAATAGTTGATATCATAGTCAACACAGAGCTCCTTCAGAATCAAGGTATTTTTATTTCCTAAAGAAATTTCTAACAGTATCAACAAAGCTTGTAACAATCTCCTGGAGAATATTTCAGGGACTGAGTCATAAATCAAACAACAGTAGTGTCAGGCATTTCTTGTGCAACTCTTAACATTGTACAGGAATTAATAGGAAATAAATTTGTAATTGAGAACTTCAAAGGCAGCTTACTGAAAACTAAACTGTAGAAACTGTTTGCACCGTGTATAGCAGTCACTGCTGTGTGGGGGCAGGAGCCAGGATCCTTGGTACAACCCGAATAAGTGAGCTGTGTCCCAGCAGGTGTAGCAGGGGGGTTCTGCTGTGTGTTTGTTCCCATCCTGTGTGCTTTGCTGGGACAGCTGACCTGCTGCCCATGAGCTGCACTAGGGCAAACCTGGCAGGAATGGGTGTTCTGAGCCCCAGGAATCTGATCCAGCTGGGAGTGGGCTTTCATGGTTTATACTGGTTGAAAGCTTTGACTGTAAAGCAAGGAATTCTAGCCCAAAATGTCCTTAACCCTTCCTGTACCCCAGTTTAAGGAGGAAATCATGCAAAAAGTTAATAACAATGGGGGTTTGATAAACCAGTGAATTACCATGGTGTTATTTTTAATCTGCCAGTTTTAAAGTCTCAAATGTGCTTTAAGAGGAGTAACTAACATCAGCCAACAGTTATCTAGAGCCCAGCCTTGGTAACAAAAAAATGAACTGGTACCAAAATAAAAGTGCTCAGTACCATGAAATGCTTTAAGTAAGGTCTGTCTCCTACTTAGTAGAATCCCCTGTGACTTCTGCCACTGCATGTGCTAAAATGGAACACAGCAAACTCCTATGCAAGCAACTGGGTAAGTGGCTAAGTCAAAGTCAAAACACCACAAAAATGAAGGTAGTTTCCTACATCTGGGAACACATCCCTTTGGAAAAAAATTCTTTGTCTATTTGAGATAAGCTTTTAATGAACTGTTTTAAAAAACAATGCACTTGATTCTGTAGTTATAGAATAAAGCCTTACTTTATTTCTGTAGATTTAGCAGAGAAATGCTGTTACATGGTGTTAAGGCAGCTGTTCAAAATGTAACATCAACCCAGGAAGCGGAGCATAGATTAAATAAAGATATTTTCTAATATTTGTGTCTGTTTCTACAGGCTATCTTTGAACTTTCCCAGGGAGAAGAAGACCTGATAGAAGATCTGAAGTTGGCAAAAAAGGTCTGTTTAAAAAACAAAACCAAAACCAAACCACAACAAAGAATAGTAATTGGTTCATAACACATTTAAAACAATCTTTGTTTCTTTATAATTGCTAAGATAGTAAAAGAGGAAAAAATTCAAAACATATTTCAATCTTCCTATTCTTTCTGAGACACTTAAGTGTGCTGCCTTTTTTTTTAATATGAAATTGATAGTTTAATATATGGTTATGAAACTTACTTACAGAGACCACTAAATTCTATTGCAAATTTTGCAACCACCAAACCACAAATGTTTGTTTTTCTTTTCAGGCTTATCATGACCCAATGCTTAAGCTTTCCATAATGACAGAGCAAGAGTTGAACCAAATTTTTGGAACACTGGACTCTCTAATTCCTCTCCATGAAGGTAAAACTCAAATAGTCTTTGGCTGCATAATTACAGCACATAGATTTACAGTCAGGTTTATTAAAATGAGGTTTCTCTTTTTTTCTATTCACTCTCAGATCTTCTTAGGCGACTTCAAGAAGTCAGGAAGCCTGATGGATCAACAGATCACGTTGGCCACATCCTCGTGGGTTGGGTAAGGCAGAGTTTGTAACCAATGTTGGCACTTCAGTCTGGAGCTGTAATGTAGTTTTTCTCAGACAATTTCCTTTCTATAACGTGTCAAAAATATATTCTCCAAATGCTTTTAAAAGGTAAAACAACTATTTAGGGACAAAATAGAGTATTTTCTCTTTTCAGGGATTTTCCATGAAAAGATTTAGACTGGGATATTGTCATTAAAGCTTTTGCTATTCAGGAGTTGAGCATTATTTAATATATTTTAAATAAAAATTAAGAGTCGGGTTACAGTTTTTCTCATGTAGATCCTTTAAGAATCTGCCCCTCTTTCTGTTATGCTTTCCTTGGAAAGTCAGACAGAGATACAAGAGAGATGTTGCTGCCTCATAAAAGATAAAGTGGATAGGTTCATGTCCACTAACATTCAACAGCATAAACACTGAAATTTTTTTGTTGATAAAACTGTTCATTGTTATCAGAGAGTTATTTTTGGTTTTATAAACGTGAGAAGTATGCTTTTAAGTAAATGTAAGTAATGAAATTTAGCAGGGTAAAAAAGGCTTGAAATTTTAAAGGAATTAAGTAATGATATTTAGCAGCTGTATGTGAAAGTGTAGCCTATGGTCCACAAAGGAAGAATTATATTATGCATATAATGCAAATAGTTAATGATAAATAATTTCTAAATGTCAAAAATAATAAAAAAATTCAGTTTTCTTTGCATAAATTAATTTAAAATGTATTTTCTGATGTGCGTTGAACATCAGTGAACTTCTCTTCGTTCCAATATATTCAAATCTAATTTCCTTTTTTAAAGATTTTGCATATTTGGTTGTTACTACAGCAGGTTTTGTAAATGTACATATTGCTCTAATCAACAGACAGGTTACTTTTTTCACATTTATATATGTACAGTTTTGTCATCTTAGTTTGGTCAAGGTTCCTGTGGGCAATATAGAAGTTTGATTGTAGAAATTTGCTGATCTGAAAAAGGCCAGGTTTGGGAGTACTCATTCCTAGGCTTTTATTTCCATTCATAATTAATTCCAGGCTTCTGTGTTCAAGTGTTGTCTGCACTAAATAGTGCTCAGTCTTAAGAAATTTATATTTTTAATGCTTTGCAATAGTAACAGAGGTCTGTAGGATCTGAGTGATGAGCAAGTGCTTCTAAATTACTTAAATGTTGAACAAGGTGGTCTGAGGACCCTTGTAGAGGTTATATTTGTTGGAAACATTACAATAAAGTGTGGATAAATCTCCAGCTGAAGGAGTCTCGGCAGGGATTCTGATGTCCTGAGTCACCTGAACCTTTCAGTGCAGGAAATCGTGCTACAGAATAATTTATTCTTTCCTCAGCTGCCATGCCTGAACTCCTATGACAGCTACTGCAGCAATCAAGTAGCAGCCAAAGCTTTATTGGACCACAAGAAACAAGATCACAGAGTGCAGGATTTCCTGCAGCGCTGCTTGGAGTCTCCCTTCAGCCGCAAGCTGGACCTCTGGAATTTCCTTGACATCCCCAGGAGCCGTTTGGTTAAATACCCACTACTGCTCAGAGAAATTTTAAGACACACACCAAATGATCATCCAGATCAACAGCATCTGGAAGAAGCTGTGAGTTACTGCTGGGTTTGGGGTTTTTTAGGAGATTATAGTAGTTTTACCTTATTAGTGAATTAAGGGAAACTACATAAAATATAAAAAAGTGCAAATATTTATATGAACAGTTGAATAGGGGACTGTGTAATTAAAATTCTTGTGTTTTCATTGTGTTTCTGCAGATAAATATAATTCAGGGCATTGTGGCTGACATCAATGTAAAGACTGGTGAATCTGAATGCCAGTATTACAAAGAGAGACTTATTTATCTCGAAGAAGGCCAAAGGGATTCATTGATCGATAATTCACGTGCTGTGTGTTGTCATGGGGAACTGAAGAACAACAGGGGAGTGGTAAGGAATAAATATTTTGTCATAAATAACTTTAAAAGATATCTTCATTTTGCATAACAGCTAAAAGAGCTGTGAGTGCACATAGAGAAACATCATTCTCTAATATATAGGAAGTTGATAAATATTAGTTATTATATATAACACTAATATTTTTGTTAGTAGTTAAGTATCTGTATAGGGAGATAATAAGATTATATATCTCTGTCTCTTATGGAGCCTAACAGTATCCTGGACAAATTGTAAATCTGATCAATTTCAATACTTGCAGGGAAAACCCCTAAATTTCTGGTCTCAGAGATGTGATATTAATGCCTATAAAGAACACACAAAATGTACCAACAGACTTACATTTGTCAAAGGCTGTGGTTATTCAAAATGCTTTACTTGAGTCTTTGTTGAGATCAAGGTTAATTTATTGACTAGAGAAATTTGGTACTTTGAATTCCAGTCTTTGGGACACTGCACTACTGATAAGTTTCACAGTCTGAGCTTTCAGTTACAAAGGGAAAAAAATTATGTTAGTAGAAGAGAACTCAGTCTTTCCTAGCTTTCCTCCCCCCTCAATGTTAAATAGAACTTCTGAATGGACAAACAATAAAAAGAGATCTTTTTACTTTACTGACACTAGTGGAAGTATGACACTTATGGAAGTAGATAAAACTTTGGGAAAATCTACTTTAGAAAGTAACCAAGTATGCAGAGCATTTTTTCAGCTCTGGAACTGTTTTGGTTATGCTTACAGTGGAAGGGTCCAGTTTCACCACAGAGGGAAAGGTGAAACAGGTGCTGTTTCCTGGTTCACCTGATGAAGGTCAGGCAGGCAGCTCACTATCAAACTACCAGGAAGAAACTGGTGATTTTCATCTTTCTGGCCAACTTTATTTATTCCCTTTGATTAAATGATATTCCACTCAAGGAATAATGCTGTATTACTTACGAATCTTTGAACAGAAGCTGCACGTGTTCCTCTTTGAAGAGGTGCTGGTGATCACTCGGGCGGTGACGCACAACGAGCAGCTGTGCTACCAGCTGTACCGGCAGCCCATTCCCGTCAGGGAGCTGCTGCTGGAGGACCTGCAGGACGGAGAGGTGCGCCTGGGCGGCTCCTTGCGGGGAGCCTTCAGCCACAACGAGAGAAGTACGCAACAGCTTCTTCTCTTTGCTCCTGTAGGGCCACGTAACTGTAAGATACCTGCCAGTGTGACACCAGAATAGTCTCTGAAATTAACATTGTCTCCATCCGACATAGTGAATTTTGTTTCAGACTTGTTATGTTCTAGGTTGTTTCTTTTCAATTGTTCCTCAAAGCTCACTATATTGATAACAGAATTTCTCCACACACCTGCTCCTATACTGAATTGAGAAGGGGAGAACATACAGACTGTAGTGGCAGTTTTGCAAACTTTGCAAGGCAAAGTTATAAGCAAGTGTTTTTCAAATCTTGAGCTTCAGCTGTTTTGCCTTTCCTTGTACTGGAGACGCTGATTGCTATTGAATAACTCTTTAAGCTGGCAGATACTGTAGTGCTCAGGGTCAAGACTGCAGCTATTCATGTTTATGGGTCTTCCAGCTGAGTATATTATGAAGATGCTTTTCTACTACAAGGGTCCTTTAAATCTCATCTGGTCAAAACTTCAAGAGGTTTTTGTATGCATCCACTGTATTAGTGAAGTGAAAGGAAGGGATGAGGCAGTCTTTGGCTGGCACAAAGATGCTGCATTCAGTGAAGGTTCTGGAAATTCACTTTTCAGAGAAGTAGGAGGAGAGGCATTAAAGTGTGGGAGAAGCCTTAATCTTGCTGATTCACCTTAAGCTTTATGGTTAGCTCATGCATGGCAGAGCCAAAATTATTTAATCCAGCAATATGAAGTTACTAGAAGTAACTACTTGTGGTGTTCTGTGGTCTACTCCCAGAAAAAAGAAGATACCCAGACTCTTTTCTCTGGTCTCACAGGGTCTTGTCTAATCTTAAGGCAAAGATTGTGCAGATTTTGTTACTTAAATGTACTCTTCGATTATAAAATCCATTCAGCCAAAGCATTCAGCGGTTTGATATATATTATTTCTTTCAGTCAAAAACTTCTTTAGAGTCAGCTTCAAAAATGGATCCCAAAGCCAGAGTCACTCTCTCCAAGCCAACGACTCCTTCAACAAGCAGCAGTGGCTGAACTGCATCCGGCAGGCCAAGGAGAAGGCGGCGTGTGCGGGCCCGGCCGGGCTGGAGGCGCGGGGCCCCCAGGGCTGCAGGCTGCCCCAGGGAGAGGCCCTGGAGCAGATGGAGCAGTCGGACTGCGAGTCAGACTGCAGCATGGACACCAGCGAGCTCGGCGCCGACTGCGAGCGCATGGAGCAGACGAACTCTTGTGAGAGCCAAAAGCAAATAGAAACCAACGTTTGACGAAAGCTTACGGCTCGTGGAAGAAAGGCTGTCTCTTACCTGTACAGTATTTGCATTCCATACATGGAACCATTTGGAGAAGCACTTTTAGAATATTTTTTGTGACAATGTCAATGCAGTTCTTGTATTTGTACCTGTGAGTGTCGTACTGTAACTGCCCATCTGTATAAGCTGGAATCTCTTGCAACTCATGTCCTGTGATTATATTCCATAAACACCCAAGGTGGATGAAAGAGGTACTTGACCAGTTATTCTCAATGTCCTGCTGTAAACAGAATCTCTAAACTACTGTTTATATATGCATTACATAAATACCTTTTCCTAATTTTTAAGTACTTTATTTGCCCTTTAAAGGGGAAGCTGAAGATGTGGATTTAATATAGAATTTCAGGATGGGTTTCAAGATAATCAGTTTTCTTAAAGGTATGGAAAGAAAAAGTAGTGTCTTGGAAGAAAAAAGAAAACTATTTTGCAATAAGCTATCCAAACTCCTGTGGTATTAAATCAGCAAGAACTATAAACAGCGGGCCATGGAACCAGGGACTTTTTAGAGATTTATTTTTCAAAATGAAGCACTGTCCTAAGATGCAGCAGCCAAACTTACTAAAATCTGGACATTTCAAATGGTCAGCATAATAAGATGGTTTCTTTTTCAAAGAATGTAATGCTAAAAAGAATCAACTGAAAAAACCACAACCAAACCTTTACAGCCAGCACTGAATTAAATGAAATGCTGAGAATACTGGATGTTTGTAAATAAGCTGGTAATTTGCTTTCAGTGCCATATATATATATATATATATATTATCTCAAACAGAGTAAGAATGGAAAGGAGCTTTTGCTTGTGAATAGGCCCTCTTCAGCATTTTGCACTCCACTGACCTCCACTGTTGGTTTTAAGCACCACTAATGTTAAAACATTTAATTTTCTGTAAATGTCTGTTTACAATTACATGTAGTTGGTTTTTAAAACTAAGTGATGATTTTATACAAACGGTGCTCTACATATACACCCTGTGGGATTATGTAGAGAGAGTTTAAACAAAAAGGGAATTTTTTGTCCTTTAGGATGTATTACATCCTTTTTACTTTCCTCAAGTTTTGTTTTAAAAGTTTTTGTTGCATTTCATTTCGTACTGTAATTGGAAATGTTACTGTGTTTTCTGGTGGCTGGTTTAACCTACTCATTATGATGAGAAGCAGATGAGTCACTTAAATGCAGTCTAAAACACATAGTGATCATCCTGTTCTTTTTCAGGAATCCCTGGGTAGTATTTTATTTCTTACTGTAAGAAATAATGCCAGTGCTGTATGGCAAGCTATGAAAATGATATATTACAAATTTTAAATGATTCTTGGTATTACACAAGATAACCTGTGCAAAGTACTTGTAACAACAAAAGTAGAAAAACTGCTAAGTTATTGCCAAAAATATTTTTCTTGTGTTCTACAAGTTTACATAAAATTTACTAGTTATCTTACATATATATATGCTGATGTGCATTACAGAAATCAGTGTGACGAGATGATAAACAATATAAAACAAGGTATTTTTATTTTTTAAAAAATGGCATTTTTACCCTATAGAACATATTTCTGTATTTATAGTTTTTAAAAAAAAAATCAATTTTCTTTTCTGTTTCAGGCTTTGTAATTTATTTCAACTGCTTCATTTTTAGAGCTGAATGAGTGAAGATGAAAGGAAAAATCTGCAAAAGAACAGGCATAGGGAAGTTGTTAAGCAAAAATGTTGAAAAAGAGCAAAAAGCATGTAAAATGTTCAGGTAGAGAAGAAAAAAGGAATGCGTGCTTTGACTTTTTTTATTAATGGCCTTAAACTTTTCTGGAAGCATTTCAAATAAATTACATTAAACCATTTTGATTTTAATTTGGTTTGGTTGGTTGTGGAAAAAGATGACAAATAGATTTCAGTGGTACATGCAGTGAGGGTTTAACATAAGTGACCAAAGCTTGTATTTTGTTTCATATTAAGTGGTACATATTTGGATCTAATTTGCTAAATGCACAGTAGTAACAGAAGCAAGTCACTGGACTCAATTCACCACATTCCCCAAGGTTCTGTATGGCATAATTAATTTAGTAAGTAGGTGGTACAGCAATGTACTGTCCTGTCATCAGTTTCTCTCTCATAATTCCTCGTGGGTCACAATTAAAATTCTTAATTTTGGGGTATTCCAACCAGCTAGGAGATCTCAGAAGATTAATTTACATTTGTTTACTATAATTTAGCCACCCACTCACTGTTCAGCATTCTGGAGTGCAAGTGTTGTGGTTGTGCTTTGTAGCACTTAGCTACTGATTGATCTAATAAATCCTAATGATGTTGGGTTTTTCTCCTCAAATGATCCTAAGGATTAAGCTTTCCAGTTTAAGAATACTGATATCATGCTGAATTTGCTAAGCTTGTTTTAGTTCTAGTGCATTTTAAATGCCACTGCTTTTGAAAGGATGACTTTTGATTGTGGCAGGAGGATGGTGGTGGAGGGGTGGGCTTGGACTATAAAATGTACCAAAAAGGATGGGTGAAATGTAAAATTATGAGTGTGAAGTGAAGCGGAAGAATCATATACATAAATATGCTCAGGTGATTGTCACTAATTCTGGTGTCCAGAGGGGAGAGTCTGAGGTTGCAGCAGTGAAGAGGCAAGAGGCAGCGAGTGAAAAGCCTGAGGTGTCAGGTGCTTCCAGGATCACCACGAGGAGATGGCAAAATGAGGAGAGGGACACAGACACTGATCTGAACCTGAGGCACGAGCACTCTGCACCTCCACTCGGGGAGAAGGGTGAGTGACGAGCTGTCCTGCTCTCAAGAGCAGCATGTCAGTGGTCTGAGGGGGCAGATCCATCCCTTTGTGGCAAATCCTTTTGCTCTTCTGCTCCCAGTGAGGAGAGTCAGTGTAGCTGTAACTTATGCGACACCTGATGGACCAGAAGCAATAAAGGTAAAAGCAGAAATTGTCTTGACTGAGAAGGAAAGGTAAGCAAAGAGAATGGCCTTGGGACTCTGAACTGTGTGGGTCCTCTGAGACTGCAACACAAAATTGAACTGTCTGTGGCCTTTGTTTCCCTAGATTTGCTCTGCAGCACTGGAAAGAACAAAGCCAGGATGACGATGGGAACACGAAGGTCTGTAATGAGACACCAGGAACAGAAAGTTTGAGATTATGAAGCTCAGTGCCAAGAACAGTTGCTAGAATCTGGGTAAGGCTAGGGGCAAAATTGCAGGGTACAAAAAGTATTTCTCCTATTTAGCATGACCCACCTGAACCAGGGCTGCTGCTTTTGGGATGCTTCTGTGACAGTGGAAACCAGGTCATTGAAATTTCACAGAATTTCCAGAATTTGAAAGCTGTATCAGAACTTTCAGATAGCAGTTTAATGCATTGCACTTTTTGATAAAAATGAAGTTTTATGCTGACACTGCCTGGCACTTAGACAAATCTTGATTCCCAGGATCTAACAAAGTCTGAAAGGAAGTTCCACATACATGGAAGATTATTTGTTTCCTTTTAAAAGGGGGTTTCAGATCCAGGATGGGCAGCTCTTCCATATTTAATGCTTATTAATGAATACTGATTTTAAAATACTGTAATGTGTTCTACAGGTTGGTGCTGCCATCTCTTGGAAATAATGTAGTTTCACAGCTGATTTGATTAAAGGAATATTTTAATATTTTAAGATATTACATGTATTAATTATAAAATGAAAGTATTAAAAAAATACAAGTAGATATTTTCAGTCTTTTACCTGAGGATCACATATTTGTTAGGAAAAAAAGAAAGTACTAGGTGAATTTCTGCTACTGATTCCTGGTTTTACAGAGCCAAGTCAACTACTGCCCCATTTTGTCTCACCTTTTAATATCATAGGCATATTTTCTCCATGGCTGGTAAATGATACTAAAGCTCTTTCCAAGTGTGTAAATTAGGTTTTGTTTCTGAGTTTTCCAAAGATTTTTCTCTTTGCATGGTCTAGGAAGAAAGATTAATTATACGGTTCTTCTATTCTTGATCTCCTGGAACCTGAAATTTAGTTGGCACAAAATTAGCTCTTAAGCTTTTGAAGAAATTAGATGTGGTTTGCATCATTACAGTAGTAAGGGAAAGTAAAATAGTAATTTGTGGTTATTTAAATTGTAATGATATACTCAGATTGATTAATTTCAAATTTCTAATTTAGTTTTCAAATTCTTAAATTTACATTCATAAAAGGATACTGAAGTAATGTCTGGAGGAAGCACCCAAGTTTGCTCCTTGAGCATGCAACCCTCCCTTCTTTACTTTGTGGCTCTTAATCTGATCTTAATCTGTATTACTAATGTGTTAAAGTCATCTGATTTCAGAATCAAAGGGATCTTTGTACTGGGGTGGAAAACCACTTGGTGCAAGCCCTGGAGTCATGGTGGAATGCTTGGCAAGTATCAAAAACCACAGAAACCAGAAACTAGAGAGAGTAAGGTGACAGATTTTATAACCTCGTTTTTCACTTCAGATTATTTAAGTAACCTCTTCCTGTGGTGGTTTTTTGCTGTTTTGTGAACTGGAATTCTTTTCACCTGTTTGATATCTATTGGGATTTAAGATGCACAGTGTGGTGCAGTGATCTGGAATTGCTGGAGCATTTATCAATTAGTACTGGGTAATTTTTGTGATGATCTCTCCCAGACTTAGGTTAATTAATACAGAAAAATAATTCTGTACAACTGCAAAGACTTATTTTGTTAAAGCAAGTGATGAGGAGAACTTTGTGTGCTGCTTGGTAAATAAGCAAGACTTCAGAGATTGTATGGTCCAAACACCAATCGACTGAACTGCTTGTGTACTGAAGACATGCACAGTCTGAAAGTGATTTTAACAGCTCTGCCAATTCAAAATTGATAAAGCAATTTGACATGACTAGAGATATATATAATGGATCAACACAGCCTTAAATTGGACCAGATTGGTATTTTTATTTTTTCTTGTATATGGAAATTCTATTTAAACAATGTAAAACACAGCAAAATAATTTCAATAATATGCCAACACATCTGTAATATTCTCTTCACCAGCACTGAATCCTCACAGAGAGGTAGGACATCAAATTCTCAGACATCAGATTCTCAGGGAAACAGTCCTAATTTATGCACAGGATGAACACTGCATTTGTGGTGTTCATTACCTCTAGATAATGGAACATTATGTTTCTGCAGTTAGATAAATACTGGGTGTTATGTAATTTATGTAAATTACAGTTACAGATACTAATTACCCTGTTTAAAACTTGCTGGATCCCCAAATACTTCTAAGAACTACTAATAATTATTAGCTTATCTTCTTTAACACCCTGGAGGCTACCACTAGCACCAGGCCATTTGTGAGCTGATAGGTTATTTATATTTTTGGATCTACAGTTTATATGAAAAGAGATTAATAAAAGGGCCAGATTAAATTACCTGTTCCTTGCACACCCTGAAAGCACGAAAACTTCCTATTTTTAAGGTCAGTGTCTGCTTTCAAGATGACATATAAATAGCTACAGTTATGGAGATGGAAGGTAAATCTTTAAGTAGCTAATGAGTATATGTGTCTGTTCAACAACTACAGCACTAGTATACTTTTGACAAAGAAAACCAATTATAATCTGTTATAAATGAGAAGCTTGACTAGGCCAATATTCAAGCAGCAATCAATTTATTAATTAATATGGTAAAGTATGAGCAATACAGTGCTGGGTACAGTGGGGGAAATTTTCCCTCCAACTGCACACTGATAGTTGAGGTTTACAGATATTTATAGGGGTACTCATAAGCTTTCTCAGCAGTTTCTATTCCAAATTTTTACGTCACAATTTTATACACTATTGTGATTTAGTTTTTCTCAGGATGTATCTCAGAAAGGAGTATCCCCAGATGGTGAGGTCCAGATTCCAGATGCGGGTTCACCTTTTAATTGCAAGGACTATAAATCTCATAACAGTGATGTCCAGCTTCCCTTGGTCAAAACTATCAGTCCTTGAGTTCATCTTCCTTTCTCAAGCTGCTTTTCACTGTTGTTAAGGCGTCAAGATAAGCATGTTTCCTTTTTATATATTCTAAAGCTATAGTTTCAAAGATCCTTACTACAAGCAATATTCTAAAATTATACTTCAAAAGGTTATTATTGCAAAACTCTTTTTAGCTAGAAGCAGAAAGTTCCTGTCAAACAGCAACATCCTTAAAGCTTTAATTCAAATGCTCCTAAATCAACTTAAGATAAAGGTTAATTGCAAACAAAGGATAGGTTCAAAAGCCTTCTTCTATGCTTTACTTCCTCAGTTATTTATTAGAATTGTTTTTATAACTGTCCCATGGTCAGTTTCCACACAGATACACACATTGCCTGTATGTACCTGACATGAAACACAGTTTTGTATTTCACAAAGCTTCTAATGTTTTACTCGTTATTTGCAAAACTCAAATCTGCTATTTGCATTTCCTAGGCACTGCAAGAATGGTTATTTTCAGCAGGCACTGTTCACTGCAGTGCATTCCTGGGAGCTGCAAAGGACAGATCTTTGCTTTGGCATTTTCACATCCCTCTTGCACTGCAAGTTGTGCGCCTTACAGGGACAATAAATGTTAACCTTCTGGCCTCCAATATAGGTTATTTAGTGCTGTTCCAACTCACTGTGAAAGAATCCTGCTGAAGTAAATTAAGATTTTTTTTTTTTGCCTGCCCTTCATAACCATGAATGTATTTTTATTCTTCAAAGGTGAAATGTCATCTTGTCCAATGTCTTGGAAAAAATCTTTGAATCTGAGAGTGTGCTGGCATTCAGTGTAGTGAACTTGTAGTTAAAGTCGGAGTTCGCAGAGAAGCAGTGCAGCCCTGGACCCGAAATGCGGGGTGGGTTCGTGCCCAAGGGCGGGTTTTTGATGCGGGCCGAGCCCGTTCCCGAGCGCCGCGCCCGCGGCAGGGCCGAGCCTTGTGCGGGCTGCGGCCTTCTCGGCAGCGCGGCGTCCCCTCAGGGCAGCGCTCCGGCCCCGCTGCCCCGAGCCCGGCCCCGCCGGAGGCGCCGCCGCTTGGCGGGAGGGCGGCGGGGCCCGAGCGGTGTCCCGGGCCGGGAGGAGCAGGTCCCGAGCGGTGCCCGGGGCGGGAGCAGCGGGTCCCGAGCGGTGCCCGAGCAGTGTCCCGGGGCGGGAGCAGCGGGTCCCGAGCGGTGCCCGGGTACAGCAGCAGCGGTCCCGAGAGGTGTCACGGGACGGGAGCAGCGGGTCCCGAGCGATGCCCGGGGACAGCAGCAGCGGTCCCGAGCGGTGTCCCGGGGCGGGATCAGCGGTGCCCGAGCGGTGACAGCAGCGGCCCCGAGCGGGCCGCTCCCGCCCCATCGCGTGGGCAGCGGCCGCGCCCCTATTTATAACGTGTGCCGCGAGCGGATTGGCTGGGCCGGGCTGGCCGCAGACCGCCCCCCCGTCCGCCGCCATGTTGTGTGGTGGGGCGGGGGCGGCTCGGGGGCTGCCGTGAGGCGGGCGGAGGGCGAGGCGAGGCGGCGCGGGCGCTGCTGGCGCTGGGAAGGGGCGCTGTGCTGGGGAGAAGGCGCGGGCTGCCGGGCTCGCTTCTGCGGAGGGAATGGCGGATGCCGTGATCCGCAGTGGCGGCGAGATGGAACCGGAGCAGCATCAGCGGATGGAGAAGACAAGCGCGGGCGTCCTCGGAGTGGAGAGCAGCAGAGCTGGAGCCGCTGAGGACACCACACAAAATGGCGGACGCTCTGAGAGCGGTAGCGCTGGGGAGGCGCTGCTGGTGGCTGGTGTTGCTGCAGAGGACAAGGTCCCCACAAACCTCAGCATCAGTAGCAGCAGCCAGCGCAGGAGCAGCATCTCGACGGCAAATGAACAGCAGCAGCAGCAGCCGCCCAGCGGTGTGCTCGGGGGGCTGCCCCCTCTCCCTAAGCCCTCAGAAGACCAGCAGCCTGTTAGGAGGAATTATCAGATCCCCAGGAAGAGCAGAGAAAAGAAAGGTTGTTCCTTCCCCTCCCCTCCCTTTTCTACCTCGCTCCCCTCTCCATCTGATTCATCAGGCAGCTCCAGACACCTCACACGGCTGCATGCAAACCCTGCGGTGTGGAGGAGGCTCTGCTGGCTCGCACTCGCGAGGCTGCTGGGGAGCCCATTTTAGTGTCAGGATGTTACATTCTTTTCCTACCCCTCCTCTTTTCTTTCTCACTTTTATTTTGTCACGAGGATGAAACGAAACCAAAACAAAAGCTCGGCTTGAATTTCAGACCTCTGCTTTAAAAGGAGGAGAAGCTGGATGCGATCAGGGTGGGCTTGAGTTGATCTCAGCTCTGCTTCTGGAGGTGGCATTGGCATGTGGAGAAGATGTTTCTTTGGGACACCGACATCTGCGAAGATGGTTCGCTTTTCTCTTCCCCGACCTCCTCCCTGCAGGAGAAGGGTGTAATCCTTCTTAGGGTAGACTAAACAAACCCAGCAGAGTTGTCCTTCATTGATGATATGCAGAAGACTGTTCTTATCTGGTGAAAGTTCTTTGCGGGGTGAAAGAGAGCATCCCACGTTCTCGTGCCTCGCTTTGGGAAGCGTTCTGCTTCCAAGTGTCCAGGGTTTGGTTTTTTTTGTTTCTGAGTAACTCTTCCTCTAAAAGCCTGTGGTATTTCTTGCTTTTCACAAGACTCCACTGGTTTCTGCTTAACTTTGTTTTTGTTAAGTGGAGTTGAAGACATGTCTGAGTTCCTCCCTGAAATTTATCTTAGTTCTTGCCCTTTTGCAATATGGAGTCAGTAACTTTAGTCCATATCACAAAAATTCTTGTTTGAATAGGCTTCTTGTTCTTCAGAGAAGAGAGTAACATCTTAACTTCTTGAATGCTTTCTTCTGTAAGGAAGAGATGAAGGTAGGTTTATTTCATTATCCAGTCTTTTCTCTCCAGTAATAGACTAATTCCTTTTGGCAGTAATGACCCCTTTTTCTTCCTGGTCTTTCCCATTGCCACCCCGCTCTGGGGTGATTCAAGTCTGGCAGAGATTCATTGTAAAAAGAAGTGGGTTGATTTGGAGAAAAAAAGTCTTTTATAATTCATCTGACAGAAAAATACCTGAATGTAACGTGGTGACTCATGAACAACTGAAGTGTCTTGTGTGTCACACCCAAGTGTGGTTACTGTGAATACCTTTAAATGTATTTCAGAAATGTTTAGTACTTAACCACCGCTGTTTGAAGTTCCACTTTAGCATTTGGTTCCAATGTGAATGAAGACCTGCAAAATACCCTCTCAGGTCATCTAATTCGTCATTTACCTGTGCTGAGCCATCTGCAGTCTGCAAAATGTTTTGGACTGTGTAGTTCAAACCTCAGGCTTCTGTGGCCTCTTAAGGTGGAAGAGGAAGCCATTCTTATCTTACTTGAAAACTGGCTTGCTAGTGTCAAGGTCATTTGAGCCATTCTCATCTCTTTTCCTTTCAGCCTGCAGAAAGGCTCTCGGGTATTTTGATCATTCTGATGATTTAGAGCTTCCGAAGCTCTCAGAGCAGACCTTGCTCCATTCAGCCCACGGTGCCTGTGGCTTTACAGCTGCTGATTGTTGTTCTCACGGCATGGACTGCCAAACTGCAGTTTGAGGACAAGTAAATTGCTGTTGGGATTTGTATTGTCATTTGAAAAATGATGCAATTCAGTTCTGGAACTGAACTGGAAGATCAGCACTGGATCATCTGATGCCATAGTGGCACTTGCAGCATCCTTATTGCTAATGCTTAAATCCATCTTGTTAAATTGCAAAATAATCTGAATGACACCAGTTCCTCTCAAAAGAGCTCTCTTGGCTTGATCCTAAAGCCCAGCATGAAGCAATACGTATAGAAGCTTCCTCCATAATTCCTTGCCTTGCAATTGTCCTTGTTCTGCTTTTTAAAGCACCAAGTCTTCCCTGGACATACCATCCTGAGAGATAGCTGCTGCCTTGATTGTGAGGGCTCAGCTGCTCTGCACAAAGCATGTACAGGATCACTTTCTTGCAGGTGTTTGAGTTTGTTTGGAGGTGGGTTTTTTGGTGGATTTTAAAGTATTTTTGAACACCAAAATGTGTTTCAGGAACAATTTTTGGTAGTGAAGAAATGAAAAATTGAATCTGGAAAGCACTAATGTAAGAGAAAATTTAAGCTTTAGCTTCCAGAATGTAAGAGAAATATCCTAGAAAATTAGGCTTTAGCTGCTTCTTTTTCTTCTTCAAAGTTTATCTTTCCTCTTGGAGATTTAAGTAGGGACTGAAAGTCAACAGAAATCCTTTGTAATCCGAAGGAGAGATAACCTCTTAACAGCTGTGATCAGTTTGCACAGAGAAGACTTCTGATTTTCTCATTCTTTTTGCTGGCGTAGGAATTCAGGAAACGAAAGAAAGGTTGGCTGCAACATTATTTTTTTAAGGTGTGCCTGCGTTTGTCTTCCTCTGTAGAAATTCCTTGGAGGTTTGTTTTCTTGGTACAGAGAGTTCAGCAAAGGTGTTACGCTCTCTTGAGCAGCTTATCTGTCATTTGTCTTCAGGCCTGCCCTGGCCTCTTCTAATTCAGTTGTCTGATCTTCACAGGTTTCCAAGTTTGCTTGAAACTTGAGAAGTCCTTGGTAGGATTAGGAAAGCAAATTTTAAGGATAAATCAGAAAGAGCACCTTTAACTTGCTGAACTATATGAGTGATCCCCTAACCAAAGAATAATTCCACCATTGAAGCTGACGTTGCAGTCAGTGCCTTTAGGGGGTTGCTTGTTGAGTTTATTTCTGGAGTCTGTCAAAGTAGCAAATGTCTGCTGTTTCTCAGGCTGAGGGGAGGAAAAAGGTCTTGCTTTTACTCATGAAATTCTGCAATACTTGCATGAAGGTCTAGGTTGTCCCTTTTCTAAGTCATCATTTTGCCTTGTCTTTCGTCTTCTCATTTTCCCTTTCCTTGGTAGAGATGTGCATCTGCTGTTTGCTACACCATGTTTCTAGGTGGAGAACTCTGTCAGTCCCTGAGCTTGGTAACTATTTAGGCCTATTGAGAGTACAAGATATTTTGGGCCGAAAAAGTCCTAAAGATAAAAATGTCACAGTTCATTAACACCACAGATTTTTTGTCTCAATTTCTTTCCGTCTTCATTTTTTAAGACTGAGACTTTAAAGGGTGCTTCTCAATGGAGCTTTTGTAGCAGGAGCACTTGTGTGTGAAGAATGCTAGCATTCTGCCAACTTAGCTGATAGGAAAATCATTAATTCACTTATCTTCACTTCAAACTTTGTTCAGGATTGCTCAAGGAGGATGGCTCTGTCCTCACATTCTGCCTGAAATCAGCCAAACCCAGGAACTCCAATCTCAGCTTTCTGAAGTTGAGACATCAGACAGCTGTGAAAGAAAAGTAGAGCCTGTCAGGCATGACATACATCCAAACATCCAGTCCAGTCCCTGTCCCTTGACTAGTACTTATTAGCTAAACTCAATTTCCACCTAAAAGTAATGACATATGTTCCAGTGCCCTGGGTAGAAGCTGAACAAACCCAGTATTTATTTACTTTTTGTACCTGTGCCAAACAAGCCAGCAAACCCCAGAGCAGTTGACTTGTATTATAAGGGTGCTGCAGGTCAGTCCTTACTTTAATTACTGTTTAATTAACACGGGGCAGTAAAGGTGCAGCGTGCCCCAGTCAGCTGTGTACAAGCCTGGAAGATACCTCTGTGCACATGGCTGGTCTCTGAAGTGATGGAGGGCTGGGGGTGAGCTCAGCAATTTCATGGTTTGCCTGGGGGCACAGGCCTTGGTGACTGCTGTACAAGGTCTAGTTTAGTATTTCTCGGTTTTATTTTAGTTTTGTCTTGTTTCTGCACTCCTTCCTTGAAGTAAGGTACAGGCCCTGCTATGGTGACATTAACATTTTTAGACCATCACTGTCCTTGAACACCACAGCTCAAGTGACAAACTGAAAAGTATTGCCTGGCTACTCACCTCACTGGGGAAGTGTTTCATGTTTTGATTGAGAACATGAAGTGTACAGTGCCTCAAATTCTAGAAGAAAAAACTGCAACAGTCTAAAAAAAATTCTTCTTTTCTGTTTTCCATAATTTTATGATTAGGTAGGGCTTTTCCATGAAGGTGTTGAGCACTAAGTGTATAGTAGTTTATGCAGGTTCTCCCTACCAGGAGAATAGGGTGACTTGCTGGTTTAGGGCAAGTCTGTCTCAGCTTGCTCCCCAGAGCTTTCCACAGAGCAGAAGGTGTTTAAACACAAAGAGGAGCATGGTTGATAATATTTGTGTGTATGACAGGATCTTAATTCATGTAAAAATGTGCCTCTTCCTAGATTTGCATCTGGGGAAGTAGGTGAGACATAATGTATGGCTTGTGGTGGCTCTTTGCAGCTCACCCTGCAGTGCTTTCTGCTTGTTTGGGCTCCAGCTGGAAGTGAGAGGCTCATTTTTACTGAGCTTGTGTCCTGGGGGCAGGAGGGAGAAGGGATAAGGTACAGTAAACACTGCTAAGAAAACAGGAAATTCGGTCAAGCAGCTGGCACAGATAACCTTCTGCCTTAAGTGGTTGTTGTGAGGAGCTGGCAGTGTGTGAAGCCCAGATCTGTCTGACGGGGAGTTGGGGTTGGAACGTCCAAGGGATGTTTGGGGCTGGAACAGGGGCTGCTTTCCCAGGGCTGTGTAGCTGCAGCAGGCTTGTTTCCTGTTCTGTTAATAAGCATTTATCTCTTCAGTACTAGAGCATTCAGTCCCAGTAATACTAAGTAGAGAATTGCATTCACTCTCAATTCTGTCTCCTCCCATACTGCTGTCAGCTTTTGAAGAATGAAGGTGTAGTTACTAAAAAGGATGTTGCATAAATAGGGTTTCTAAATCACTTTCATAATTTCCGCTCTTAAAAAAATCACTTTCTCATTGTTGGTGGTGTTGGAATCCTTGCTTGAGTTCAGTTTGCAGATGTGGTGTTGCCTTCTAAAATGTGCACATTTTAGTAAATAACACAGAACCGTTTGGTTTTCATTAGGAACATTTGTTTTATATTGAGGCTTATGCAATAAATCTTTTCTGCAAATGAGGGAAAGATTGCTGCCTAAATGTACTGCCATATTATTTAATGAAATTGGAGGATGTACTCTGAAGATGGAATTAAATTTAATTTGTTGTTAGAGTAATGGTAGGTTGCTTTTTTGTTGTTTTTGTCTTTTATTTTGGGGTTTTTTTGTGAGATTAGTACTATTGTTGTTCCTAACTGTTGTAACTACAGTAAAACTCGTGCAGTTTTGGTGGGTGTTGGAAGTTACTCCGAGGATAAAAACCACTCCTTGTGTTGTGCTAGTTCTCCTGGAGGTGTTATTTCCCTGGCCACTACTCCCACAGTCTGCACTGCCATCCTCTGCTGGCTCACTCCGGGCTTGCTCCTCTCATCAGTTTGTCACCTTGGCACCCAAACACAGATAAGAACCTCAGGGACATGGCTGCTTCCCTGTGGGAACTTGGGTAGAGGTTTGTCCAGGAGGGAATTTGTACAGCAGCACATGAAGGGTTTCCTTTTAAAGCAGGATAACATCATCAAGCATGAACACAGGCAGTGGGGTCCTGGTATTTTTAATATTAGGAGCTTATTTTTCTTTAAATAGGATTGGATTTCTTCATATTTAGCTTAATTGCCATAAGTAAACAAACACAAAACCTCATAATAATTCTGAAGTGGGGCCAAGCTATGAAACTCTTGTTGAGGTTTTTATTAGGACAATTTGTTCCTGCTTCTTAATTAAAGGAGTTAATTAGTAAATTACAGTTCTGAAAGTTTAATTACAATGTTTTGCAGTACATATTAAATGTTTTTCAAGGGGTAGATTCAGACTTGAGGTGCTTGCCTTACAAACTTCTGAGAACTAGTAGCTCTTCAAGAGCAATGTTAAAAAAACATAATGATTTTTAAAATATGCTGTCATTCTAGGAAATTTTAAGACAAACTTTCTCAAGTCCATATTTGCCAAGTGTTTTAGGTGTTTTCTGTTTGAAATTGAATCACAAACCATTTATCTTCATGCATAAACTGTCAGTGAACTGGAAAATTTTGGATGTTTTCACATGTGTATTTGCACTAATTATTTTATTTCTTCCCTTTTATAGCACTCTTTCAGCCAGTACCTCCAGGTTCTCGAGAATTTGAGGGTATTATAAAGATTCTGCATTCTTCCTACTTGGATTCAAATTCAGTGTCCAATTTTAAATACAGAAAAGCCAGCTTAGTTCATAGTGAACTGTTGGAAAAGGAAGTGAGTATATTTGTGGCTTCTGCTTCTTAATAATGTACCAATCAAATGACAGTGCTTCTCAATCTAGAGACAGAGACCTGGGCATTATTTTCAGTTTTGTAATTGGTCTTTAATTGCAAACTCACATCCCCAGAAATGCAAGCAGCTATTTTTCCAGCAAGTTTATTACTGCATAGTTTTAAACTTTTGCCTGCCAGGTACTCCAAGAAGACTAAAAGAAAAATTGTATCTGGCACCAGTTATCTGTGTGCTTCTAGCTTTCAAAATTTTCTAGCTTTCAAAATTTTTCTTAATTTTTATTAAGGTGTTTTAATACCCTGGAAAGATGTTTTAATGCCTTCTTTACAAGGCTGATGCTTCCTGTGAAAACTAAGATTAAAATATGTGCCTGGTAGAAGTTTCCATAATCTCTGTAGTTTTGTTGTTTTCCAAGAAGTACTTTAACTCAAGTTGGTTACTGATCTATTAATTGGAGCACCTTGGTTGAAGCCCCTCTGTTGTGCCTTATGTGGTGTCTCTTAAATCCAGCCTTGGCTTGTTCTTGTCACTCTCAAATGAAGTTTTCATTCCCAGTGCCAAAAAGCTTCACATATGAAGTAATTGAATATATAATTAGTTTGCTGTGATTATCATCTTGGAGTTATGAAGTAAACTGAAGCATTTTCTGCTATTACATTAATTATTCATATTCATTACAGCTGAGAAATATTGGCAAAAACCACCTCAGCAGCAGTGAGGTGCATCTGCAAAAATATTTGCAGAGTGTAAGAGATCTGTCTCCTAAAAAGAGAAAAAATCTTTTTTCTGGAGTTTCAAAGATGATATGGGAGGCATTGGGCTGGATGGTTCTAGCCAGTTCTACAAAGATCAAACCAAACTGTTACTGCACAGGTTTGTTTGAAGAGTGTCTCTTAAAAAAACAAATACTTGGACAGATTAAGCCAATTAGATTTCCCACAGGTATTATGTTTTTGAAATCTAATTATAGCATCCAGTGATTTAATTTGGATTATCTTTTGATTATTTTTGTACACTTGGATCTGCTAACATAGATGGGGCCTTAAAACATTGACACTTGAGTGTGCCAGCAGCAGTGTGTGTAGCTGTGCTGAGACCTTTGTGTGTGAACAGTTCACAGAGAAACGCAGGCAGCTGAAGTCTGATGGGCACCTGGAGAAGGAGCTCTCGGAAAGTTACGCCTTCCTCATGGTGGATCGCTGCCAGGTGAGGGTGAGCCCTGCAGGGAGATGCCTGCTTCAGACTTGGGAGCTCTGGGGCTTTGGGGCTTTTTTTCAGTGTTTTTATTGACACAATCTTCAAGTTACTTTTGGAAAATTCAGCGCTGGAAGGTGTAGAAGGATGGGAAAGGGATGTGTCACTATTTAAATTCGCTATTCCCTGCTACTTAAGGTTCTCCATTTACATGATTCCATTTACATCTTCTCTGGTTTAGGCTCCGTTTTATAAATAAAAGGATAGATTTTCTGCATGACATGTTGAGTTTGTTTGGGTTGTGTTTATTTATTTTTTTTTAATTGAGGAGAAATATTTTGTGCTTTGATTGCATTTGGGTTTTGGTGGTTTTTTCTTATTTTTTTGCATCAACAAGGTAACCTGTAATATTAGAAAATGGACTTTGTCTTCTCTGTCTTTTCTTTGATCATATACTTTTAATCAAAGTGATGGAAAGGTGATTTCTGTGCCTTGTCTGCTGTTATAGAGTTGGGGTTTCTTAAGCATGCAATCATTTGACAGGTATACTTCTGTTTAAAATATTAAAATTTTCTGTATTAAAGGCAAGTAATACTCATAAAGAGTGTTTAAGGTGTAGGGAGGCTGTGGTTTTTTAAGATACAGGTGAGTCTGTGTGGCTGTTCCATATCAGAGTTCAACTTAGTTTAATAGTTTTATAGAGAATTCAGACTAGTCTTGCCTCTGTTTGTAAGGGTTGGGGTTTTGTTTAAATCTCAATTTATATTCTGTAATTGTAATTTCTCACTATTTGTTCTGTTCATATCCTGGCTTTCCTAACAGACTTGCTTCAAAGACTGTCTGTTCTCTTTAGATCCAGAGCATATGTGAAAAGGGGCTGCAGGTTGGCCACTCCAAAATCACAATTCTCGGCAGACCTTCCATGGGTAGGTATCTTTTGATTAGAAGTGCTGCTTCTTGAGTAGCAGTTGGTAGATAATGTGATGCAGTTGTGTGAACTTTGAGTCTTTTTTGTGTCACTAACTGTCAATATCACAGCAAGGTGTTTTTAGCAAAGGAAATAGATATCAGAACATTATTTCATAGCTGTGTTTTTGAGTAGTTCAGTTAAATTCCCTTTCCAAAGGGAACACCTAATTCTCATTTGGCTTTAAGTCAAACCAGTATCCCATGTCTTTCCAGTAAATCTGGGGGGCCAAAGAGCTAATGCAGTGTGTGGCTGGCTGCCTCTGTGTTTGTTTGTAGCTGTGTGCATTCAGAGACACCTCATGGTAGCTCAGCTCAGTTTTGATGTAGATAAAACTAAAATTCTTGAATCCACAAATCCAAGAAGAGCGTAGATAAATTGGAGACTTAGGAGAGTCACAAGGTGTTAAAGAGTTTTGAGAGTGCAAGACAGTAAGTTCCTTTTGCAAAGCTTTTCAAATAGAAAATTTGGAACTAATTTTGTCATCCTGTGTGAGAGGAACGTGGTACAGAGGTATCATGAATATTGAAAGGAGACAATTTGAATGAATATAGACCTGAGTATTGAAAGCAGAAATGGGTGTGAGCTGGAGAACAAAGCTCTATGAACATGTGATTTTTTTACTTTTTAGCTGGTAAAGGGTCTGGAGCAATTTGCTCCAGCAGTTAAATACAGACTTGGAATGAGAGGAACCTAAGCCAAATGGATGCTTTTTAGAGTATCTGAATTCAGTTACAGTTCTTTGATCTGAGGTAGTCAGCCAGACCAACAAATGATAGTGTGTGTTTGAGGCTGTAAAATCTATTAAATGACTAAGTACAGAGAAGCACAAAATTATTTTACCTTTGCACTTGAGTGTCAATTATATCTTTATTATTTTGTGTGCATTGAGCTTTAATCCCATGTAATGCTTTTTAAAACTCTAATACTGTTTTAACATTCAACATAATGTATTTTGGTTTATTTTTATACTCTTCTCAGGTGTATATATCTCCAAGTATGCTGATTTATTGCAGCCTAATCCTCTAGAATTTGGAGCTACTGGAGATGTGATTGTTTTTAAAATAATAAAGGTAATTTTACCTTGCTATTCTTGAAAGATTACATTGCTTACTGGTAACACACAGGTACTTTTAAACTAGCTTACTTTTAATTTGTGCAGTCAGCTGTGTATAGAGAAACTAGACCTCTGTTAGATTTAAAATCCAGTATTGATATCAAGCTTAAATAAAGCATAATAAATTATTATAGAAGGCAAAAATATGTTGGGTTTTTTGAAAGCATGAAAATAATGTACTTCCAGAAGTAGCTTTCTTAATGGCTTGTTTTATTTTCTTTCTCTTATTTCTTTGGTACTTGAAGCAGTTTGTTAGTTTTCCAGGACAAAGCTCATGCTGACAATTCTTCTGCTTTATTCCAGGGAAAAATGAAAAGCATATATGACCACATAGGTATGAAAGCAATGGAATCAACTGTCAAGAGCGTGTTGGATCCCACCCCAAAGCACGAGTGTCATGTTTCAAAGAATGCAAGTAAAGTCACCTCCTTGCTGGCTTACCGAGCCTATGAGCTCACTCAGGTAAAGCTGAGCCTGTGTTACCTTCTGACATAAAACCTTCATAAACAGAACTTGGGAAACCATGGAGAGGAAATCACTGGAGATACCACAGAGCCTGAGCTTCCCTGTGGAGCTGCAGCTGGGTGTGTAGCAGTCCACAGGGGGCTGCATTGGAAATCCCAGAAGAGCATGGCAGCCTCTGCTGTCATCCTGAAGCTCAGGCAAAGATCTCCCTCAGATTAGGATGGAGGTGGAATGGGAAGTGGCTGGGGAATGTACATGGGACTGGAATGGAGACTGGAAGAGAGGACTTAATGTGGGGAGTTTGAAGGGTAAAAGTACAACTGGTTTGTGGTTTTAAAGGGGGACTCCTGAAAGGGAAAATGTTGGCTAGGAATAGCATTTTTCTTTTTCTTCTTTTTTTTTCTTTTTTTTTTCTCTTATTCCCCTGTCCAGATTCTCTGATTTGGAGATGATGAGGGAAAACAGAATTAAATCAGTTCCAAGCATTTATGTTCCTCCAGGTGTTCTATCTTGGTGCAGCAATCTGTTGCAGTCAGATTATTCCAGCAAGTCTGCAGATTTCAGGATCCTTGTTTGAAAACATTCTCTTCAGTATTAACAACTTCTTTTGTCTTCTGTAAATCACTGGCTGGACACTGAATCAGATTGGCTAAAAATTAATGTATTTTTTCATTTCTCATTGCAAATTTCCTAAATTAACACTTTATATTGGTAATTGAGCTAAGGATAGACTCCAAAACTCATTGCAATATTTACTTTCCTCTGAATTCTTTTGTTTTTTATTAGCTAATCCCTTCTCTCACCAAAAATACTTTCAAGTAAATGTTGCATTTCAGTAATGTTTTATTCCTGATTCACTCCTGAAGGTACTGTCCATGGTTAATAAAGGAGGGAGAAGATAAAAAAACTACCTTAATGTATTGTATTCTCTAGTACATATAAGAGGAGCATTTAAAAACTTCTTTATTTTAAATATCAGCATTTAAAGAAATTAATGATTGCTCCAGGCTTCAGATTTAACATTGTCTCTTCTTTTTTGCAGTACTACTTTTATGAATACGACTTTGATGAGGTCAGGCAAAGACCAAGACATGTTTGTCCTTATGCTGTTGTTTCATTTACTTATAAAGATGACATGGTACAAGGACCAAAATTTGGGCCCCCTTCAAGGTAAGCTAGGAAATGAGTTGTGAAAATCTGCATGTAGCATGAAGAGTTCATAGCTCTTGGCAGTAGCTCAGTATTTATTTAAATGAGCAGTGCTGAAGTGAATGAATGTGTCACAGGGACTTAGTGTAATAAATACTTCTAATGCTCAGCAAGAGGTGCCAAAATGGCTTTTATGCAGCAGGGTGGTCCCTGTGGGAACCAGTTTTGCTGCTCTTCCCACCTGCTTGCCTTTTGCCTGGGTGGAATCCACAGATAGTGGGGGGTTTTACCTAACTGAGGAAATTTGTGGACATCAGAATGTTCACAGCACTATCTTGCTTGGTACTCTAAGATAATATTCTGTATATTTTGTCTCTGAACCCTTCACTGGCAGAGAGAATATGTAGATGGCCAGTTGATCACAGATCTACTGTGATACCTGTGCTGATAGGAAGATGTCCAGGTGTGGGGACTGTACTAGGAAATGCAGTTATCAAGGTATCTAAAATGGTACAAGATGCTGCAGCAGTGATAGATTGAGGTTAGAGAGGGAATTACCAGTCTTCCTATTTTATTAGAGTGACAAACTATTCTTAATGTAAAATTCAGTGGTCAGTATTCTCTGTTCCAGCCTAGTCATTCTGCCTCTCTTCTTCTGTTTAGAGCAAACACTTACCACGCTGATAGAAATACAGGTAAGAATGAAGTCCATTTTTTGGTTTATGATGGTTTTTTCCCATAGTTTTATGTTTGACCAGTTTAGTTATGCTGAGTGTATATCTGAATTTTATCCTGAACCATGCTGGTTGCTGATACTGGATGATCAAATAGACACCTTAATGTGCATCTTCTTTTATCAGAGTGAAACAAAATCAATAGTCTCTTTCCCTCCTTTCCTACTTAGAATGTAGTAAGAACTGATCTTCAGTTCCTGAATCTCCTGTTCAGTGGCAGTTCAAATAATATGATTGTCTGTCATGTTTTGTTTTAAACCTCATTCAAGCAGAGTTAATATGTATGAAAGGAGTTGACAGTTAAGGTAAGGAAAGAGGATATAATTCCTCAGAAATTAGCATCAGGGGTGTGCTTATACTGACAGGTGTAGGTAACAAACCAACCTCCTTCACTCTGTTCAGAGCAGATCAAAACAGGGTTGATAACATCCTTTGTGTTGCCTTTTAACATTGTCTGATATTAGTATGAAATTTTCCCTATACTGATTTTGGAGATTCAGCAGCCTCTTTCAGTCCCAGCTCAGTGGTTTCACTCAATCTTCTTTCTCCATCGTAATTTAGAGACACCTAACGTTACATTGTGGAGGGGACAGCTGTGGAATAAAGGCAAACTTGTGTGCCACGTTTCCCTAAAATCAACAGCACGACTTTTCCTTCCATGCAGGCTGTGAGTATTGCCATTTAGACAGTAAGTTTGAAATACTGCTCTCTTAAAACTTTTAAGTAGAGACTGGTGAGTTTTGGATATATTCAGATGAAAATCTGAAATATTGACTAAGTGCCTTAAATACATCAAATAAGACTTGAGTCACATGTGTCTAGAATTTTCTTGAGTTCAGGCACACAACTGTCAGCATCTCTTTGCTGTTTGGTGTTCTGTTCTTTGTGGGTTTGTTGGTTTTTTTTTTTCCATTCAAGTGACACACACTCCTCTGCGGGAATAAACACCCCTGACCCATGAGATAGTCCAAAGGAAATATTCTTAAGGACATGTATTTACTGGTTCTTATTTTATCAGTGAGTATAGGAATGTAGAAGGTAAAAAAAGAGGTCTTTATTTTTTGTTTATCTCCCCCCACCCTTCTTCTCCAGTCCTGAGAAACTTGAGGTTGAAAAAGTTGTAAGCATTGATCAGTTGAAGAAAAAGATTTCACCAGCATTGTTCTTGAAAGAAACTTACCAAGAAAGAAAAGAAGGTAAATAGTTCTCTTTTAATTTCTTTAAATTCAGCATTTTCAAGTTTTCTGAATTACATTTTTGTTTCTGTTTTCCTTACACTCCCTTTCTCCCCTTGTGTCCTGTCAGTGTGGAAGAATGGCGTGTACTGCAGCCTGTATGAAGTTGTGGAGAAGTCCCGTTCTGGGAGTCACTTAGAGGGTTTACTTCAAAAACTGGAGAAGGAGAAACTTGTGAGTGTAACAGATTTGTCTATTCCTATTTTTAAAAATAATTTTACTAGTTAGTACTTTCAGGCATCCTACAAGATCCACAGTCTCACTGGAATTCCTTAGCTGGCATACTCTGAAGTACCAGGGCACTTCTCTGCCCATGACAGAATTATCTTACAGTCAAGAAGAGTATTCATAGTGAGAAAATGTCTTTGAAGCAGTTTGCTGTTTTTGCTTGAAAACAGGTCCTTGTGAAACCACTTGTGGACAGAGGATTTCTTTTTCTTCTTTCTCCTTGGCAGATGATGTCCCCTTACGGTAAGCATACTCGGGGTTTTGTGTTTGAGTTGGGTTTCTTGTTTCATTTTTTTAGGGGTGTGGGTTTTTGATTACTAGATTGACTTTGGGTGGTCCTCTCCTTTTTAACTGTTTCTGTTTTTTTGTGCTCTAGACCACCAGACTGGACGGTCCCGTGTGCTTCATGCAATGTTTCTGTTTCCAGAGTCCAGAGGTGTCATTAACTCAGGTAGGTTTGCTCACTGTTGTGTGCAGGTGTATTTAAACAGAGTATCCTCTGTTGAAGATTTTTGTAGTACTCAGTCGGAGTGAACTAAGAGTAACAGTTTGCATTGGTTATGGTCATGCTGTATCTAGAAATATTTGTTTCATCACAAATTCAAATACTGCTCATTGTAGGTTCATTTGTTAATATTTGGGAATGTAAAACTTGTTGAAATTTCTTGATATAGCATCCCTGGCTTCTGAATTACTTCTTCATGGTCATTGCAAACTGTGTTTCACCCAGCATGTATTAACACAGAGTATTGCTAACTAGTCATTTATTTATAGCTTCATGGTTTGATTTTAATTGTGGATTCCTTTTTCTCCTTTTGGCAGCACAAAAAAGTGTTTCATATGGAACACAGAAAAATTCAACTACCACGGTTTTGCATGAGAAAAAGGAAATGGTTGCAGAGTTCACAAAGTTGGTTCCAGCTCTGTATTGTGCTTTGCTCCGGAGCCGTAGACACAGCAGTGTAGATTACTATTGTGGAAAAGCAGATGCTGTTGTGGAAAGGTACATACATGAGTACTTCAAAAAACTCTACAATGGCCCTGGAAGAGGGAGAGAATTTACATTTAATGAGTACAGTACACGGCTGGATGACAAAAGATTTCTGCACCCTGCCCCAAAACACAAAGGTGACATTGACACGTACTTGAAAAAATACATTTTCAGTCAGGAGGTCTATCAGCTCCCCCTTTCCAGGGCTAAGGAACTGCTGGATAGAAATAGGAAGCCTCATCGCTTCAGCCCCCTCTCAGATTATGAAGCTACAGAAGACTACTGTGACTTTGCCAAGGCAAAATGCAGGAAAAGAATCCATCCCAAATATGAAGCCACTGTTGTCAAAAAAAAAGTGCCTCCTTTTGGAGACTATGATACTGAAAGACTCAAGGATCTTATTAACTTGATCCAGTGTAGGAAGAAAAATGTAGGTGGAGATTCTGATTCTGAAGACCCCAGAATTAGAAGTGGTCTGAAAAGAAAGCTGGAAAAACAATCTGAAAATTCTCAGAAATACCTAAAAATGAATGACTCTTCAGAGAATATTTGTCAGTGCGAAGGTAAGAAAGTCTTTGTTTAGAGTTCTTTAAACATTGTTATTCAGAGCATATTTAACACTCATTAAGATTGAGTATCTTTTTGCATGCTGTGGCAATTTAATGCATGATGGTTCATTTAAACCTTGGCCTGAGATCTGAAAGTGGTTTTTTTTGCAGGTTTCCACTTTTTAGGAGACAAGTTAAGGGGAATTTTCCTGGAAGTTGCTTTTGTTTAGCCTCTTTGGAAAGAAAGCAGACTTTCAGAGAGTTTACTTGTCTGCGGAGCTGTCCAAAGGCTTTCTAATACAGAACACTCAGCAGACTTGATACTGTCTTCTGTAGAGTTTGACTTGGCTGTAATTCTTCCTGTGTCCACTACCCTATTTCATACCTAAGGAGCTTGGGTTGAAGGGAAGAAGCATAGTTCAGTTTTGAAATAGCCAGTAATGTGTGTAGTGGGACAAAGGAAACAACCTAATAAGATTAAATAATTCTGTGCATGAAATTATCTATATCCAAACCTCAGAGAAGTATCACAGATACCCTCTGACTTAAGGTCTGCCAGAAAAAACTCTTTGATTTCTGTTTCCCTGACCATTTTCTCAAAGCAATTATAGAAGCCTCTTGTAGAAGGGGGAAATGGGAGCATGGTGACTCAAAGAGGGGATTTCCATCAAGCACCAGTCACTCTCATGTGTGTGAATCACTGGAAGATGAAGTGACTGATCTTAGTTGTCCTCTTGGAGGGACAAAAGATACTGACTGGCATGTAGGGATGGAGGAGGCAAAGGGTGGACTTTATGGTTGGGATTCCTGCTTGGAATTCTGTGAGCCTTCAAAGGTCTTTTGACATTGATTAATGACATAGAATATGTGATGAAAGCATGTCTATATTTTTGTTAAATAAGTCTGTGTACATACAAACTGATGCTAAAGATTGAGCCTGTGGGTACATGGCCGATGTTTGTGGGGGCGATTTGGTTTTGTTTTCATTTTGAGACTGAATAATGGATTCCTTTTCCCCTCCTCACTCTCTCCTAAGGGGGCAGAACCTTGGATTCACCACACTATGTGTTCTCAAGCAATTCTGACCACGGTGGCCACGAGGGTGACTTGGGGCAGGCGGATGTGTCCGACGCTGGCGCCGAGCAGGAGGGGCTGGTCAGAGCGCTGCTGGACACGCTGGCCCCTGCCAGCCCCTGGGACCCAGCACTGGCACAGTCTGTCACTCAGGCCTTGGCCTCAGGCACCGAGGAGATCGAAGAGTATCTGAGACAAAACTATGGGTATGAATCCATTCCAGCTCAGGACAGGCAGGATCCGGAGCTTCCCGACGCTGCTCAGGCTGACAGCGTTACCTTCAAGGAGCTGCAGAGCCCGGCCGTGCTGGAAGCTGACATGCCGGGCTTGCCCTACCCCGTGGATGTCAGTCTGCAGCTCCCACCCAACGAAGCACCCCTTGAGCACACACTACATTTACAAGTAAGTGAAACTGCCAAGATGCTGACAGTGAAAGTGCTATTTTCATAAATATGAGACTAAATGAAAAAAAAATCTTTTTTTACGGAGGCAAACAGAGATACATGTTAACTCTTCTGTGAAGCTTTTCTGTTTGGTAGGAACATAGGTGGAAATTTTCTCCACTCTTAAGTGTGTGTTCATGGTTCTTTATTCTTTCTGTAATAAAAAAGGGGCAGAATTGAAGAATTCTGGGTATTTCACTGCATGCTCAGCTCTCTTAATGTGCCTTCTTGGTGCAGTGCTGTATATGAATTCCCTTGTGCTTAGGGATCACAGTGCCCCAGATCCTTACCCTGCAAGAGTGATTGTTCCATGATCTCAGTTACTGGTACTTCCACACAAAGCCCAGTTTCTAAGTCACAGAGCAGGAATGAGTTTGTCCTACCTGTAATCTGTTTTGCTTCTACCCATCTGGAATGTGAGATGAAATTGGCTTTTTTAAGAACCCAGTACTAGTTGTAGTCAGTGCCTCAGCAACTTTATTATTTAAATTTAAATTATTTAAACTATATTATTTAAAGTGCCTCATGGCTTTAGTCAGGTATGAGGACAAAAGCCTGGAAAGAGTGAGGGAGCAGCCAGTTCTCCCCTCCTTCCCCTTGGGCACCCCCAGCTTCCATACTGTAAGACCAGTGCTCAGGACTGCATTAGCAATGAGAGACCAGAGAAGTACCTCATGGAAATGTTTCCAGGTTTGGCTGGATTAGATTGATAGCAGAACTGCCAGTGTGCTGGTGAACTCAGTTCTTTCTGTCAGCTGCTCAGAATGTAGAAACTTAATAAATAGTGAGCAAAACCAAAAGAAATTGTTTTGAGATGAGCATTTTGCTTGCTTTTTAGGAAGCAAGCTCTGGGAGTGCCTTTGAAGACTGCAGTCCCTGTCCTAGTGCACCTATAGAACATGGCTATCTCAGGCAACATCCCTGCTCAAATAATGTAGGGGAAGTTGGAATGCACTGGAAACTTATCCCAATTACAGGTAAGATGGATTTTAACCCCTCTGTTCCTACAAGTCATGAATGAAAACATATTCTAAAGGTTTGTACCTGGATTCATAGATCCATTCTTGGATCACATGTTGGTACACAAGCACGTCTATAGCCTGTGCAGTTATTTTTTGTATTTGATTAATGCAGAAATCTGCTGGATGAAAACGATATTGGTGGAGAATATTGGTTTGGCCTTATATTAACACAAATTAGAAATGTTAATGCTTTAAGAACAAACAGAACTATACTTTTGAATATGGATGGTGAAGAAATTGAGCTGGGGTTATGAGGGTCTTCCAAGCACTCCTTGCAGCACCACTGAAGCTGTGTCAGTAATCCATCAGACTGATATCCTTCCCTTGTCAAGAAAAAATCTTATTTTCACAATTGCAAGATCAGGTGCAGCTTGCAGTCCAACTCCACAAGGTCATTTGTGTCTAAGTTTTTGAAAAAGGGAGGATTTTAACCTAGTAGCAAATGAAAATACTTGAATGATATGTTGCCCTGCTTGATTTCTAATTTAATTTTTAATTTATAATGGAGGTATATCCTGTTGTGCTTATTCTACATTATCTCTGGGAAAACGACTTGTATTCTGCTTTTTCAGCAGACTTGGACTGTGCTGTTTCACTGTCTTAGCTGTTAAATGTACTGTGCTTCTGTACCTCAGGAGACTGTAACACTTGAGTGTTGGGATTTAAGTTGGTTGGTGGGGCAGGCATAACAGTAATGCTGTTTTCAGGCTGGGATTTGGAGGTTTTGGTGTATCAGCTGTGTGTGACTTTCACACATGAGATGATGGTGATGGTGATGATGAACTCTTCTTCTGTAGGTCTGAAATCACCAGAAGAGCCACTGGAATATTTGCCACCAACGGATGCACTTCCTAATGACCCCCGGGTAGTAAATAGACAGAGAAATTCTGATTATCAATTGCCATGCTCTCCATTTTCAGACACACAGAAGGGGACAGCAGAAGATGGATATTACACAGGACAAGTGGAGAAACTTGAAGATCAGTATGAGCTAACAGATCAACCTCTTACAGCTAAGCATTCCATTAGTGCAGTAATAGAGACAACACTGTTAGAAGAATATAAGCTCTTTGCAAGAAAGATTGAAGAAATGTTGCAGCAAAAAAACATTCCTTATGTCAGTGACATGTCCACACCAGTCCTTTCTGCCCAGGAGAGGATCATGAGACTTTCTGAACACATCTGTTTGCAGGCATCAGAGATTTCTGTCCAAGAATACATAGAGAGCCTGATTGAGAAGTTGAACAATGTCATTTTGGCTTCTTCATGCGTGAAGCAGACTCCCCCAGTTTATTCTAGTCCTGAAGCACTGGAGATGGTGAGCAGCACTGCCCCCGGGGGGCCCAACACGCTGGCTGTGTGCCCAGAGCCACTGTGCAGTGACCTGGGGCAAGAGCTGCATTCTCATGAGCAGCCCTCAGCAAGCCTGCCCCCAGGGAAGGAGAAAATGAGTCATGGGAATGCTAAACCAGAGGATCAGACTTCTTCTGGTGGTGATCTCATGGAACCACCAGAAAAGATGCAGAAGTCCCCTAAGAACTTAAACATTTCAACTCAACCATATTTTTCTAATCTTATGAGCAAGTTAAAACCTGAAGTACTTACCCAGCTGGTCAAAATAATAGAAGATGTACAGAAAAACACTCTCAAATTTTATATTCATGAAGAGGAAGAAAGTGTTCTCTGCAGAGAAATCAAGGTAAAGCTGTTTCAGTTCAACCTCTCTCTAGTGTCAGAACAGAGTGTCTTTCAAATCCCCTTGTATGAAACCAGACTTGCTTTCACTGTGAAAGTGAGTTGTGAAAATAGGCTGTCCTGTCCCATTTCTTCATTGAGCTTTTGTGGTAGTCTTGCTTATATTTAGCTTTTACGTAAGTCTTTTTCTTTGAGCTGGAAAACAGAACAGGCTCTAGGTTGGTCCTTTCTGAAGATCCTGCCAGGGGTGGGCTTACAGAAAAAAGGTGATAAGTGAGGAAATGTGATAGCTACCATTGTAGAAAGAAAGTAAGAAAGTCACTCTGTGCCTTTGGGGTTTTTTCTCTTCCCCTTTAATTGATAGTAGACAGAAGTTTGACAAATCACTGTGCTTCTGGACTTAAATGTGTAGGATGAAAGTTGTAAACTTCTGGCCTTCCTTGAAAACTGGGGCAGTTTGATACTGTCAGTTGATTGTGTGTGTGTGATTTGATAAGAATGACTGAATTGCTGAAACAGCTGCTCTTTGTTGCTGCATCCTTCTGATTAATTTATGGGAGAGATAAAGCAGCCAGTCCCTCTGGGATTCACTGAAGTGGAAAACCTTCTTGCTGTGGGTGTCATCTGGGCATTGTTTTAACCAAACTACCTATTCACTTATTCCTTGTCTCCTCTCTCTGTGGTGGCAGGAATATCTTAAAAGGTTAGGGAACACCGAGTGCCATCCAGAGGAGTTCCTTAAAAGAAGAGATAATTCAGATAAACTGTTGATCATTATCCAGAATGAAGACATTGCCAATCTCATCCATAAGGTATGTCCCACGTAAGTAACTGAGCTACAGAAACCTGTTGGCAATAGTGAGAGGAGCTCATTTGGAGCAAGGCTGCTTTCTTCTAACAGCACAGCATTCAACAGGACCCTGTTTAGCTGCTGTTGGAAGAAACAAAATGGTTGGAGTAAAAATGGTCTTGTCACAACATTTACTCATAACTTCTTCCACCACCATGCATGTGCTAATGCATATTTATTGTTGGTAGTTGTAAAGCTGTGCAGAGTCCTGAGTAGTTCTGCTTCTGGTTCTGTGATGCTCTAACAGGAAGTGAAGGCAACTTTCAAATGACCTGAGCTATTCCTGACAGCTTAAGGCCCTGTGCTGGACAGAAAGTAAAATTATTTGAAGTGCCCAACATCCATTTACCTTATTCCTGTAATGGTCCTGAGAGAGCACCTCCCTAGGCAGGAGAAGAAACAGTCATTTTTTGAAAATGTGTTTTGAAGTTTGGTGCCTGGCATCAGTAGGTAGGAGAGTTGTGTAATTCCTTTTTCTGTGTGAGCTGTGGTTGCACCTCTGATTTCAAATGTTTTTTAACAGATCCCTGGCCTGGTGACTCTGAAGAGGTTCTCCTGTGTCAGCTTTGCAGGGGTTGATAGTTTGGATGATGTGAAAAATCACACTTACAATGACCTGTTTGTGTCTGGAGGCTTTGTTGTGTCAGATGAATCTGTCCTTAACCCAGAGTCCATCACTACAGGTAGGTGTGATCCTTCTGGAAGCTTTAGAACTAAAATCCTGACATTTCAGTATGTGAGAAGTCCCATACTCACCATAGTGAAGGATCAGGTCCTCCAATTTTTGTGATGTTCTTTGAGAACTTCAGCTAGTTCAGTCTCTTTCTCAGCCCAGTGGTGTTCTTGAAGAGCACATGAACAGGGAGATCTTGTCTTCAGTTTGTATTACATTGTGTAGTTATGTCTGTGAAGCCTTTTATTCCTTACTACTCTATCCACAAATATGCTATATATACTTTTTCTTAATTTGAAATCGAATTGTTAATGAGGTTAGAATTGTTTGAATTATTTTAGCAAGGTAGAGTGTGTATACTGAGGTCAGCTTTTAAATACCACTGCTGGGCACCTGAGGTGCAGAAAGGCAGCTCAGTTTTATGATACTGCTGTTGGCCAGTCTGTATGGAATAAAACTTTGTGACTGTACTGTGATGAAAACAGGAAACAGCTTTTTGTATACACTGAAGCAGTATTCTCAGTCTACATACCACAAAATTTAACTTTTATTCAATATCTCTATAACAGATAAACTAAAACAGTTCCTAACATTTCTGGAGGATCTCAATACCCCAGATGGGAAATGGCAATGGAAAGTCCACTGCAAAATACAAAAAAAACTGAAAGAGCTGGGGAGGTAAGTAAGGTTCTAAAATATGAGCTGTTAAAATGCTTCAGTTTTCATTATGCCATCCAAAACACTTAAATAGAACTTACTCTTATGTTTGTCTTTTGATATTTAGACTGCCCTTAAACTGTTTCTAACAGTGAGCTTTCCCCCCGCTGCAGGATGAATGCCAATGCCCTGGACCTGCTCACCCTGCTGAACACCTATGAGAAGAAGTACTTGGTTGAGATTCTGTCTTACCATAACTGTGACTCTCAGACTCGAAATGCTCCAGAACTTGACTGTCTCATCAGGCTTCAGGCTCAAAACATAAAACAGAGACATGTTGTCTTCCTAACAGGTAAATCCCACTTGTGTGAATACCTCTCCCCCTTTTTTGACAATAGGTGCTAAATATTAATAGAAACTCTTGTATGTATTTAGAAAAGAACCTCCAGACGCTCTCGAGCTACGTTGACAATGGCATAGTGGTTGCTGCTGTTGATGACTTCATGCGTAACTTTAAAAGTCTCGTTGGGTTTAACAACACTGTTACTGAGCAGAACCACCTTGCTTCCTGCAGTGCTGGCCAAAGACAATCAGGTGAGGTCAAACACACTTAAACTTTCCTTTCTAAACTGCATGTGTGGGGTGGAGGTGCTGGGACAGTGTGCCTTGGCTCTGGTCAACAGCCACTGCAGCTGGCAAGGAAAACCCAACTCTCAAGCTACTCCTGTTTGAATGATGGGGAAAAAGCAGTGGGGATGGAGCACAGAGACCTTGAAGACAGAAGTACAGGCTAACATGGTGTTTGAGGCACTAGACAGGACATCTGTTTTCAGGAAAAGGATAAACTTGTCTCTACCTGCTTTATCTACTAGAGTAGATAAACTGTACTGAGATGTCAGTAATTGTACTCCTTTAATTGTCTGATCAAATACTCACCTGCTGTGTAACTTTAGATGCTGTTTTGACATTGTCCCCTTTGGAGCTGGGAGTTGGGATTTCCCAGCACTAAATATGAGCACGCTGTGCAGAAGCTTTTAGCACCAAGTAACTGGACACTCCTACAGAGGGTTGAGTGTGTGTGTTGAGTAAGTGAACACAAGTGGCAGAAGACCAAGACTTAAAGTGCTGGTGGACTGGCAGACCTGAAGTGTAACACTGTGAGTAGTGTATGGCCTTTTTAACCAAAGTTTATATTTCAATAGAATAGAACTTTCTCTCTCTTTTAATGTAGTTCTTGTAGAAAAGGATGAGAAGGATGAGGAGGACATGTCTCTGGATTCAGGGGATGAATTGTCAGAAATAGAAATCTGCAGTGGTGCCTCTAAGTATGATACTCATGTGGAAGCTTTGCAGACAGAGGCCAAGGGCCCACATGGAGTAGATGCTAAAGAAAGCTGCTTATCAGTTACAGAGTTAACTCCTGAAGCACAAAGTGGCCTTGGGGAAAAGACTTACAAAACTGGCTTGGAAGAGAAGCAGCCAATTACCACAGTTTCTACAACATGCTCTGCTGAAGGAAAAAACCACAATGCAGTTGAACAAACTCCTTTCAGTAACTTCCAGGTTTATAGCAGACCATTAAACATGTCCCATCAGTTCAGCCACTTTAATGTCCTCACTCATCAGACTTTTCTGGGAACAACATACCCAATTTCTCCTGCAAATCAAAACCAAGAAGGGAGCAATTATTTTCTATCTGCTTACAATCAGAGCGTGGATACAGAAAAGTCATCATCACCTGGTGGCTGGGATAGCTGCTGTGATTCTTCCAGGCCATATTCAGAACAGAAATGAACTCTTAAGTCTCTTTTTCTAAGTTGCCGTGGACTTCTCTGTTTCTAAAATGTTGGATTAATGATTTCTATTTTATTCTGGAACAAAATGTTTCTTGTTCTTGTTATCTCAGATGTTTTCATGTTCTATTTAAATCCCTGATGGCCTGTCCCTATTGGAACCATCTGAAAATTTAAATAAATACATATATTTTTTAACGTTTCCTGTACTTGAATTATCTTGTTTGTTGGCACTTTTAAGTTTCTACGTTTGTATTTGACCTGTTACCTAAGATTCAGTTTGAGGTCTGTTTAATGTAAAACTGAATGTTTGCCTAAAATATGTGAAAGAGCCAGTTGTTTTATTTTTTTTTCTTAACCACAAGAGTATCCAAGTCATGTTTCTTTACATAGATATTAAAATTAATGTATTTATTTGACATGGACACAAATTTTGTACAATGTTTTTACATAGCTCTAAGGCAGTGTACTTATTTTCATGACTATATACTGGATTTTGGCTAAATACCTCAATTAGAGTAACCAATGGTGCAGTTCCATTACAAAAAAATGAAATAAACTCTAAATGCACAAGGGACTTGCTAACACATTGCTTTGTCTGTGGTTTTTACATTGTTTGCAAAGTGCTTGAGGAGCACCCAAGCCTGGTTTCATGCACAGCAGTTATCTGTGTCTCACTTGCTGCTCTGTGCCACTGCAGAGTCCTCCCAGCTTTTATCTGGCCACTGTGATTACTGGAGTGAGAGAAGGACAGAACTGGATTTAATGACTGTGGGAATTCAGTTTGCATCAGAAAAACCTCAATCCTCTCCCACTTCAGCTTAATGATTCCTGGGGCTTTCAGGCTTTTTTTTTTTTTTGTAAATTTGGTTTTGTTTGTTTGTTTTGTGAACTAGCACTGGGGTAAGTACAGTTTTATCTGTTTCTTAATCCTGTCTTTTAAATTTCACATTGCTGAGTTACCAGCCTTTTCCCCCTCAGCGATTCTCTCATTTTGTTGTGCCTCAGGCTTCCCCAGGCAGCAGCCCCAGGCAGCAGCTGTGGAGTTGCTGCATTGCTCACTTTGCTGAGACTCCTGGCTTTTGGTGCTCATCTTCAGGTCCTCCAAAGTCCTGGGTTTGGGGGACTTCTGGTTGTAATTGGATTTTAGTGCTTTTCTCTGGGATGTGCTGTTTGGTACCAGGTGAGTGTTTGAAACTACATAACTCTAAATCCACAAAATGAGTTGGGAGAAAATTATTGGTTAAAAAATGTAGTTTTTTAAAAACAAGCAAAACCCATAGACTTTTGCCTAGAGTTGATTCTTTCCCTCTACAAACAGTGGATTGATTTATTCAAGTTAAGAACCAGTACCAGACTAGTGTAAAACTTCTTACCCTCCCCCAAGCATGGCAAGTAATTTTTCTGAAAAACAGAACTGCCTTTTATCAATGAATTGTACCAGATTGTGTGATGAACTGTGGTCTTAGAATCTGGGAGTACTTGACTTGATATTCACTGTATAAGGCTGAAAGGTGGCTGAATATTGAAATACAGGCAGTTTTGTATAGTTAAAAATACCAACAAAGAGAACTAAAGCCATTCAGAATGCATCTTAATATTTTTATTTATCAAAATTCACACACTGAGTTCTATAAAAACCCATATAACAGTTTACTTCCATGTTTTTGGTGGTTTATATTAAATTGACACTTGTCTTCAAGTAGCATGAAAACCATTCTAAGCAGAAAAACCATCATGAGTTTAAATATCTTCAATATAAAATGTAATGACCTTGTAGTCTATCAAAATTCTCATAATTTAATTTTCATAAAAAAGCTAGAGGTGGTTTGTAATTAATTACAGTAGCAAAGTGCTGTGCATTTCCATATTAAGGATTCAGAACATTCATATGCACCTCTCAGAACGGTGGCATGAAGTTCTCTTGAGCTACAGTGGGAATCAAAGTGTTCTCCAACTCCTTCTGCTTCTGCAGGAGGCCCTGAAATAAATACAAATGTGAATGTTCTGTGTTCTCATGCAGCATCATTGCTTCACAGTTAAAAACAATCTCCTTGCTAAGGCCCAATGGTTTTTAAGTACACAACTTCAGAAAAAACAGTGAAGCCTCACAGACTCGGGGAAGAGGGAACTTCTGCAGCAGCCTTTGAAGTGGGACTGGAGTGGAAGCCAGGCCAGTTTCCAGGGATGACCATGCAGAGGAAAAAAGGACTTTTCCACTGCATGAAATGGAACTTTCTCATCCCTTTGTGCACTGTCTCTGCATTTGCAGTGCTGTAGTGAATTCCTGAATGAAGCAGAACCCAAAACCTGCTGGGCATTGGCTTTTAGCCTTACCACAAACAATACCCTTCAGAGCCAGGCCATGGGACCAGAGCAGTGTCTGACATTCCAGGAGACACAGATTACCTGTCAAAAGGTTTGAGCTTCCTGCTGTGTCAATGCTTCTTGTAAGTACTGATGACAGAGAAAACCTGTCACAAAAAAACCTCCTGGAAATCTATCCCTGTCTATCAAGTCATACATGACAGAACTATGACAAGTATGTGCATAAATTAAAAATAAGGTTTTTTACTGTAATTTACAGGATTATATAGATACATCTGGCCCCTTGCTCTCCATCTATTTTAGACTTATCAGAAATAATTTGATACTGTAGAAGTTTGTTTGTTTTAAAAAGAAAAGGTAATTCTTTTTCTCAGTTACAAGGCTCTTCTCAAAGATAAGAGTTACAGGCTGCTGGCATAGCTCAGTGCAGACCTAATGCAAGGCAGCAGCTGCCTACTTTCAATCACTTGATGAATTGCTTTCTAATTAATCAACAGGATCTGCTTATTTCTATTAATGGGTCAGTGTTTTCAGTCTCTGTGTCAATAATTAGTATTTTTGCAGAGCATTTTTTTTTCATTTTTGTGACATGCATTTTTGCATGTCACAAAACCAAGTTATAAAATAAACTGCCCTAAATAGACCAAGAGCTGAGGAACAAGTAACCCTGGAAGTTGGCAGCTGAGTGTTTATCAGAAAGGTTGCACAGGTTCTGGAAAGGGGCTCAGCAATGGGAAATAGCTCCCCAGGGAGCCGTGGGGGTGTGTCCCCACCCAGCCATTGTCACCTGCGCCCTTGGCAGTACTGCTGCCTCAGGAACAATGGGGTGCTCTGGTAGTACTGACCTGGGGGTGAGTCCTCTTTCTTAATCTTTGTCCCTTCTCTGTCACAAATAATTCACTTTGCTCGGTTTATCCACTGACTTTTGATTGAGTGAGGAAAGAGTCTGTTGCTAGTTCCTATACCTGCTGTGACCTGAGACACAGGGAGAGATTTGCTGTCTTGTAGCAAATGCAGTGACAGACTCACCCTCCCTCCTCTTTTCCCTGGCTCAGCCAGTCCCACTGGGCTCTTGCTGCACCAGCCCAGCTGCATTTATCACTGGCTCCGTGTGGAGTTCAAAGAATAAAGACTGGTTGAAATTGTGTGACTATTATGTGAATTCCCCCAAACAAAACAATGCCTACATATGTTGTAAATGTAGATATGTATGTATGTAGTCTGAAACTATAAAGCCACTCTATATATCTGTATAAAAATGTAGAAGAGCAAGACTAGATTCTCTTCTGAAACAAAAAACTCAGTTTTTTGTATTTCAGACAAAATCCTGCACTGTTCATGCTTTCTCAGTGAAATAACTGATGCAGAACAGGTGTCATCTGTACATCAGGAGGAGTACAGTACTTTGGCATACAAGGTGTACTGAATTGAACAGCTCATGTCCTGAATGCCTTCTGCAGCTGGCAGGGTATTTAAAAAGGAACTCAGCATGTTTTAAGTTAACTCTCTTGCAGAACCAAGATCTACTGAAAGACTAACCTGTTACTTTTTAGCCACTGCAAAATTGACTGTAAGTTCATGTGGCTTCCCTGAGCTTGCCAACTTTAACCTGTTTACATAACCAGGGTTTTTGTAGCCTCAGCAAGCACATGGACCAAGCTGTACCTTGAATCTGGCTTCACTCAACAAAATGCCACTGGTAAGTGAAGTGAAGTTCAGAACATGGACTTGTCTCAGCAAGGTGAAGCAGTAGGACCCAGGGGCTGGCGACTGCAAACTGTAACTGCTTCCCAAGGAAGGACCCAGCCCTATGCTAGGAGTGATAACTGCAGCTGCTTCCCAAACAAGGACCTGGCCCTGGCCAGCTGGCAGTGATAATGAGTGGAAAACTCCCAAAGTACCAGCAGAAAACAGTGCAGATGCAAAGTCATAGGTTCTGCTAGAACAGATAAGGAACTAGAGTGTAATCAGTGAAATGGGTATAGGTGGCCCATAAGTCTAACATGAAGATCTCTGTGTAGAGAAGGAAGATGTAGTTATTTGTGTTAGTTAGATTGGAATGGTGTGTTGTATTTGTAAGCTTAAGATAAGAAAACCACAAGTTATGTAAGGCCCCAACCCCCAGATCTGGGACTCCAAGATAAGTAAGTGGCAGGGATTGGTGTCAGATTTGTATAAAAGCTGGTGTGAGATGAACAGTAGTGGGATGTGCAGATGGGTGTGCTGACCCCTGCATGCCCCTGGCACCAGTAAAGGTGTCTTCACTTTACAGTACCTGCTGGGGAGTAGATTCCTTTGGATCAGAAGCCAAAATACTTAAAAGCTGTAGTTATTCAACAAAGATGTTAATGAGCAGTGGGGAAGACCAGATCCAGTGAAACCAATGTAGAAGGTGTTAGAAACTGACAACCTTTCAGTGTTCTTGGGTCACAACTTTCCTTACTGACCCAGGGAGAGTCATGAGCCTTGTTTTGCACAGGGAGTTTACCTACCACTGAAGGACTGTGGGTATGTTATAAATGGCTCTGGAGTAGTTGGCTTGTGCTACAATTTATTTGCTTTAATTATTAAATTGTCATTGTTTGCAAATAATTATTGAAAGTTTTAAACTGCTTTTCTTAACATTTGTAATCATTTGTGGGCAGTGTAACAGGGAAAGCAAGGCTTTCACAAGATGAAAGAGAGCTTGCGAAAGAAGTATTTTAAGATATGTTGGCTATTGCAAAATGTACATCTAAGACAGCATAAGGTGGAGAGCAGAAGACCCTAGAAGGAAAACTACCAAGCCTAAAAGTGGCATCCAAAGACCACCCTAGACTGCTGACATCTGCAACTATTGAATTGCGCAAATGCTGCAAAACTTTGAAGCAAGATTGTAGTCAATGAGCTCCAAATAAATCTGCAGGCATTTGAGGAAGTAATGCAACTGTAACAGTATAAAAGACTGTAAGCTGAGGAAGTGGGTGTGCCACTAGCTTTGCCAAGCACCCAGGCCTGTAACTTTTGCTTTATCCCTTATTATCACTTATTGAAACTCTTAAAAATTTAAGGGGGCTTCATTTCTCACAGTGTACATGGCAGTGCTTCTGTCTTTCTAAAGCACAACAGGTAGTCAACAGCCTCAAGTACTGTTAATTTTGTTTTGCTTCACTGTCAGATTTTCTTCCCTTTGATTATTTATGAAATTTTCCTCTCTGAAGGCAGAGAAAAATCCTGTTGCTAGCAGTGAGGTACATTTAGTTTGGATCCATTCAAAAGCAAGGGAAGATAGTGGTATGTGTTTATTTTCAGCTTCTTCACAAGGAAAAGACAAGCCTGAAGGAAATACTTTTTTTGTCTTGCAGGTCTGTCAGGCCCTTTAGAAGCATAAAGGAGAATGCTCATGTGCATGTCCAGACCTGTGGCTCCAGTGGCTGTGGCCACACCTTGCAGCCAACAGGTGCAGGATCCAGTTCACTCAGGCTTTGATACCCAGATGCCATTACCATTACTGACTACAGAGAGAACAATGCACACAAACACACAGCCTTTTATCTCAGGAGCTCGTGGGTCTGTGGCATTAAGCTAATTTTCATTTTCTTTTCAGAAAACCTGGCTGATTGACAAATCCTGAATTTTCTTTTTACATGCTAACAAGTAGCAGCTGTCTTGGAAGGATTTTTTAAGTGTTAATACTTCCAGTTTGCAAATTCCAGTATCTTTCCAGGCCTGACATGACACCACCCCACCAACCCCACTGTTCTGTCCTAACCTGGGAACAACAGAGGGGAAACCTCATGAACAAGGTTCTAGTGTGGTGTTAAAACTCTGTTCTTTTGAAACTGATACATTCTTTATAAACAACCCTAACCACAGAAACCTGGACACCAAACAAAGTAATTTCTCTTGGTTTCAAGTTTCAGGCACTTCACTGTTTCAGAGCTGATTTAAGGACTAGGGAGTCCATATTCTCTCTCTAAGGACTGTCCAAAGATGGAAGCAACACGTGAAAAACAAAATTAATAAAATGGAACAAAAGTAGAGGACAGGGCCCAAAATACAAATCAAATTATGGAAACAGAATTAAAGACAATGATGTGATAATTTTTACTTCAGTATACATATATATAGATAGATATAGATACACATGCAGAGTTAGCCAATAAATTTCTGCTTACCTGTCGTAATTTTGACAATCCTTTGAGAATTTCTTGTTGTCTCTCTCTGATTGTAACTGCATCAGGATTTAGAAGAGGATCTCTAACATGATCTGAGCTAAAAATCTGCCGTGGCATTTGGTAAGAATCTAAAAGTAAACATATATCAAATCAGTTCATGAAACTCTATATTAATTTTCTTTTAATTTTGAAGCAGCAGATTTTGAAAGTTTATGAAAATCAGGGGTTGGTTGCTATTAAGATTGTAATCTCTATTTTTAAGACAAATAACACTTAGAGTCCTAAACCAATCTATAAAGTAAAGCAAGAAAGTGCAGTCATACTTTGTGAAAGGTAAACAAACAAAAAATGGATAACACATTTGTTGCTTTGCTGATTTTCTAAAACTTTGTGGTTTGATTTTTTTTTTTTTAAGACCGAATATAATTGGGTTGCACAGCCCTCCTGTGCGCTGCTGTGGCACAGAGAGGCGACTGCACAGCTCAGCAAGAAGCAGCTGGGGGTGAGCTAAGGCAGAGCAGTGCAGGGGAAGGTTCTGCTCCGGGTGCCGGCAGTACCGTGCGGGTGGCCGGGCGCTGCCCCGGCGGGGAGGCAGAAAACCTCGCGGGTGCGCACGAAGGGCACGAACTGCGGCGCCGGGGGAGGAGCAGCGGGGCCGCTCCTCGGCTGCGAGCCCGCCCGGGCATCCTTCTCTCTTCCACAGAGCTGGCCGTGCAGCGGGAAAGGAGAAGCTTGGATCTGTCCTTGTGCTTGGAGTAATCTGTTCCTAACTGCTGGGACGGGTGGTGATTCAGATCTGCAGGGAACAATGGAAGTTATAACAAAGCTCAAATAATACTTCAGTAATGTGATCTTCTCAAATAACAGAGACTAAGAATCTTTAAAGGACAAGATTTATTCTGCTTTTGTACCTGCAATCTGTATGGTCTTGTGTCTTTTTAATAGTAGACAATTAGATATATCTAAATTCTTAAAAAACAAAGAGGAAACAAAAGCAAGGACATTTTAGCAATAATGTATTCCTACATTTCATTATGGCAGAGTATTGACATACCTTTCTTCATTCAAGTGATTCTTATGAAATTTTTCTTCCTAGGAGAAAACCAAAGAAGTCAAAAGTAAAACAAAAAATCTCCACGTTTTTTATATTAAAAGCTTTGATTTTTCAGAGAAAGTTTGTTCTGAAATTCCAAAAGGACTTGTTTGACCTGGGTTCAGAAGAAGGGTATTTATCAAAGATTTGCATTTAAGAGACTTGTAGTGCCCATGAAATAAAGCAACAAATTACAGGAGTATTTACTCCAAGTTTCTGTCTTTGGCAGCTCTAAGCACTATCAAAAATATTATGTCTACTCTCCTGTCCTTGGAACATAGGGATTTATAAACTTGAAAGGTTCAATCCAAGATATTAAAGGAAAGGTCCAGAGTTTTGTTATTTGAAGGTGTGAGAGAGTGAGGTGTTTATTACATACAGAGAGTGAACAAGTGAGAGAGGGCAAGAGAGAAGCCAAAAAATATATTTGATAGCATTTTCTTCAAAATACTTTTTTCCAGCCACAAGCTCTACTGATATAATGCTTCCTGAAAACGTAGAACGATTCCACTAAGAAGGATGCATTTCTGTGGCAATGGAGCACATCCCCAGTAATCCATATTCTTTGCAGAAATAAACATTGTTTTCTTGAGCAGGTGCTGCTGTACCTCACGTGTCAGCACAACACAATGACTGGACACAAAAGAGCAAGTCAGTGATGTCACTGTGTCCTGCACACTGCTTGCATTTGAGCTCTCTGTTTACGTCATGAATCAGTGTCAGTGAAAAGGAAGACTGAAATAACAGTAAAAACCCAGTCACAAAATCTCAGTATGTTCTTCTGCTCCTGAAGAACAACAGAGTGCTGACACAAGGATGAGCAACAGGAGAACTTCAGTGCTCCAGTTACATAACTGAATTCCCACCCAGGTAAAACTGTGAGGAACAAGAGTTTTAAAAACACATCATTGCTCTCAAAGGCCAGACAGTGACCCACCTTTCTGCCTCTGTGGCCCTTTCTCCCCACAGCTGTTTCCTCCCGAGGTGAGAGGGACCTGGCTGAGTGCCCCCCTCTCCTTGCACTCAGCTGCCCAGGGCTGTTCCTTTCCACCAGCTGCAGCAGCTCCAGCTGCCGGCGCACCTTGTTCTCCTCCCTCTGTTTCTGCAGGGGCTCAGGGTACCTTTCTGAGGCTGGAATGTATCTTTTCCCAGGCTTGTTTATGTTCCAGTCAGGTCTTTTGCTGTGTTTTTCCGAAGATTTAATGTGTCTTTCTTTTCTTGCATATTGTTCATATAGGTCACTGTAAATACCACCAGTCCCTTTTCCTGGAAGTTTATTTTTATCCATATGCTGCATTTCCTTCTGGTATTTTTTGCTGTTAGAGATTTCTTTATATTCTATGGAAATATCAGGTGATTCACAATATGCAGTTCTTTCCTCAGCTGACCCTGTGTATGCTGAAGTATTAAAGCAATCTAAAAAAAAATAATTATTTTAACTCCACGTCTGAGCTATTCAAATTACTTGGTTGACTTTTGCATATGTATCAATCTACCATTACTTATTTTATTTTAAAAATAGCTGCTACAGGTTTATAATGTTTATTCTTTTTTTCTGTGGAAGACAGATAGGACCTGCAGAAGGAAACTCAGAGAGGAAAGGGTAAAACACAGAAGACTGGAGATCCAAATCAAGTTACCTTACAATTTGGAGCTCCGTGGCTTGTGACCCTTAATTGACACAGTATTCCAGCCTATGGGATTTGTAACTGGTAAGTAACAACTATACAGAAATATCATTTATTTAGAAGAATAAATAGAGGAATAAAGCGGTACACTGTGACAGACAAACATGACTTTGTCTGTGCAGGTATTCCTTTCTAGCTTTATTCCCTGTGAGTGTCAGTGATTTGGCTCAGTTTGACAAACACCCCCCTGGCAGTGTGGAGGTCCCAGAGTGGCTCAGTGTGGGCTCTGTACCTGTCTGCACCGCCGTGTCCTTCCGAGGGGAGGCCTGCTGCCCGGGGGGGCCCTCCACACCTGCAGGGAAAGCAGCACTTTGTGCTGAAATGACAAAATTACAGTTGTCTAACTCTCTATCACCTGAAAAGTGCTAGAGTTGTTCCATTTAGTAACCTATGTTCAATTTAAACTATGTCACAGAGGTATCAGACTGTTGTGGTTTAGAGCTCAAAGCAATACTGAGAACTCTGGTGCAAATCCCAATACTCTCCCTCTTCCACTGGAAATCTGACAGCACACAGGTCTGAATATTCCTGTGCACTCCTGCCAATATCTCTGCATTTCTTCCTTTATGTAATACAGTATTTGGAACTTACTAAAACACAATATTCTCCATAGGAGTTAACACTGAGATTTGTTTGAAAGGTAAATAAATTGTAATGAAACTTGGTTTGTGACCCAAATGCAGACAGGGAAACAAAAACAAAAAAAATCACCCCAATCCCAGAAACAACTCACTTTCAACCACCAAAGGAACAGGAAAACTGAGTGTGAGACTAATACTTGCCACCACCAAGACTGTTCTGAAGTTCTGAAATATCATGTGCCCTCTGAGCCAAGTCTGGAATGTGCTGGTCTTGTTTTGATCCCTGGGCTAATTCCTGAGCTTTCTCCATTGTCTGATAAAGCTCTTTGGCTTTAAGAGTTGCAAGCTCCTAAAAAAAAAAAAAAAAAGTAAATATGTGATTATTTATTTTGAGAATAATATCAGCTGGATTATTTAATGACCATATAATCCTCAAGGTTTATATGTATTTTTCTTAAGGAAAGTATTTTTTTTTCAAAACTAAAACTAGTTAAGTACAGTATGTAACCTATAATTTCTATGATTATAAGTTCAGAACCTCTGCTGTACTAATGAAAGCTCTTCAGTCTTAGCATCAAAAAATGAGCATTTATATCCTTCAAGTTATCTGAATATTTACTTCCCTTCTAATAAATTCCTGTTTTTCTAGATGCCATCTGATGTCAGCCATCTGTGACTTCCTGTAACATGTGGTTTAATAAAATGAAAGGAGCCCAAATAAAAATAATAAACCCCACTTTACTCCTACTTGCACAGGAAGGAGACAGCACAAGCTCCCCAGCAAATGTCAGGGGGTTACAGTTCCCTGACTCAGGGGGTTCAAGGTGCAGGAGACTTGGCAAGGAAAATCTCATTTCCCAACTGCTATTAGCAGCTGATCCCACTCCCTCCTGCCTTTGCTGTTGGAAGGAACAACTGGTGCTGTGACATGTTTCGAGGAGCTGAGCAATCACAGGGGATGACTTTCCCCATGTTGAACCAGTCTGTTTAAGCATCTACAGGCAGATGCCACACACTTCATCCAGAAAATGCAGAGAAATCAGGAATCCACATTTCTGCAGGCTTTGGAGACTGTTTCTGGAATCACCTTGTCTTATGACAACATGGAATCTGCTACTGCTCCAAAGAGGAAACAAACAGTAATAATTCTACTGTGCCAGAAGGAAGAACAAAACATCAGACCAAGTGTTTAACCTTCCACAGGGTTAAAGGAGAGATAGAAATGCAAAATCTGTGTTTACCAAAGGTCAAAATGTACCTTTGGTTTAACTTTTATATGAAAGCACTGTGTAAAGCTCAGCAACAGCTATGCAGGAGAACTTGATGGAGAACTTGATGGAGAACTTGAAAGACTTTTAAAATGCCTTTTCCAGACTATATCCTAAATCTTTAATTCAGACTGAAAGCACTTCACTTGGATCAACTTCATGGTACTGAAGCACCTTAAAAGCATCAAGTTACCAATAACAAGACATGGACCACATACTTCAAGGTATTTTTTAATTTTAAATTTGCATTTTAAAATGGATGTTCCTGCACTATTTACAACTACATTTCTGGTTTTGCCAGTTCTTATAATTTCTCTTCCTGAAAAGGCCCTTGTTCAAAAAAAGAACCTGGCCTTATTCTTGTATGGTGTTTTATATTTATTAAGAAAGTCTACATTTTGGATAGCTTTCATTTTCAAAATGATGAGCAAAATTTTGCAAGTGAGGAACAAGAACTATTTTCCTCAAAATTCAGTGTTATCACTGACTATCTGCATTAAAGATAATGCAAACCCCACCTCCTTTTGCTTTTGTTTCAGCATTTCTTCTTCAAACTGTTTCTGCAGTTGTGCTTTTTCTCGTGCCAGGCGCAGTTCTTCCTGTTGCTCTTCCCATTTTCTCTGCTCTTCCTCCAGTTGTTTCTGCTTCCGTTTTTCTTCCACCTGAGCCATTATTGCTTTCTGGCAGGATCAGAAAAAAAAGGACAAAGTAAAAGATAGAACATTAACATATTGTAAGATATTAATGTATTTTGGTTATGTGTAGGATTGGATTTGGACAAGTGAAAAAAAAAACAACCTGAAGACAATTTATTTCAAACATTCCTGGTTTTGTTTCTGGAAAACCACCAGCCCAATTGACCAGTCTGAAATACTCAGATAGAAAAAATGAGCTTTTTATGTTGTAGAAAATACTTTTTTTTTTCTTGTAAAGAGATGAAGGTCTGATTTTCACCTTATTGGTGAAAAAGCTCCTGGTAATCCAGCAGAGTAACAGTGTGACCAGAACAGTCTCTATGTTTATATTGAGACTTCTTCACACCGTGCTAGAGATACACCAGCACAGAGACACACATTGCTACAGAGGTTAGGTAAATGGTAGTAAAGTAGATAAAAAACTAAAGATTCATGGAGTGGGAATCTGTAAATATCAGATTTCTCCTCCTTATAAGAGTGGAGACTGAAGAAAAATGCACACAAACCTGCTAGAGCTCTAAGGACTGAACTGTGCCTTTTTTAGAGGCAGGAATTCAGTAACAGAAGTGCAATAATCTTGTGCAAATATTGAAAGAGAATTGTAGAGTCTGACTGAAGGGAACACTGCCAAACAATGCCCATGTCATCCAAAGCGTAAAAGTCAAGTGCCTCCCTGGGTTCTGGTATTAAATCTCATGTTTTATTCATGAGACATTACCTTTCATCCTTTCTGCTTATTAAACACGTGTGAGGCTTTAAAAGCCAAGTGTACCTGATGTTCCAACTGCTTCTGCCGCCTCCTGTCCCTCTCCTCGATCTGTGCAGGGTCCAGCAGAGCCGTCATGGAACGCAGGAAACTGAACACAGGCACATGTCAGTGTTTCTAATCATGAGAAATAATCCTTGAGCCTTTCTTAACTACAATCAGCTAGACTGCATTTTCATATTGAGGTTATTCTGTTAATTATAAATTAATATATAAATTAATTCATAGATTAGGAAAGCCTTTTCATTAAGAAACAAAGTAAGGTTATTTGCAGTAAATTTCATTAATAAATATTGGCAACACTTTTGTCTTTCAACAGTGAAACAACAGGTATTTGAAAATAAAAACCTAAAAGCAAAAAGAATGTAAAGGATTTTTTTTTTCTGAGGCGGTACCTTAAACGTACTGGCTGAGAAAACAATTACCCTTACAAAGCTCACTCACCTGACTCTCTGACTTTGTTCCAAAGCACCATTTTTAGCAGCTTTTTCTGCAGTTCCTATCTGCAAGGGCATGAGGTTGCCTAAAGCTGCAGGGGACAAAGGGGAAATGAAAGCAGTCGGGTCCTTGGGGTCAGGTGACAAGGAAAGACTTTCAGGCTTTCTGTGCATTCCATTTAAGCAGTATTGTGCATTAGCATTAAAGTGCTTCTTAAAAGAATCAAAATGCATTTCCCATCTGTCATGCTCTTCTGCCTAAATAAGTATCAAGCAACAACAACAACAGAAAAAAAGAAAAAAAAAGACAAGAAAAAAAAAGAAAAAGCATTCAGTTACACTGTGTCTACAAGGTGTAAAGTGTGGTTAATAAAACAGACAATACACCTTTTGTACACAAGGAACATTTGAAAAGCTACAATGCAGACAGTAGTTAATTCCTCAAGTGAGAAGACAATTAAAATGCAAGTCAAATCACAGATTATAATGCTGATCCATACCTGTGATAATATAGGGATAAAATGTTTCTAAAATCATGGGATATTCAGGGGATTTGGAAAGAAAGGTTGGGCCTGGTGGACCCTGGGAAAATATTAGGGTAGGCCCTGGGAAAATGTAAGGCTGTACTGGATCATGTGAAATTGCACCTGTATAACCATTTAATGACTGATAAATGGTATGATTGTTAAATTTGATGATTGTTTGGTAATTGGATATAATTATCGTTTAATCGCAACAGGAATCATGAGAAATTATGTTTGGGGGGTTTGATGGAAATTACAAGAATCCACGCTTGATGAAATCAATGTATACAACAGAACAATATAAGTTTAATAATGAATATGTATTTATATAATGATAAGGGTATAAAAACGTGTTCATCCTGAACCCATGTGGGAGTCAGATTTTTGTCTGTACCCCTGGCACCCAGAGCTCTTCAGTAAAAGCACCTGCATTTAATCATTCTGTGATTGTTGTTTCTGAATGCCAACACCTGGTCAGCACAAACATATTGCTATTTCATTTTCATGGAAGAAAGGAAAGGGTCACTCCCTGGTGCCTGCAGCCCTTTCCACAGCACACCTATCCAATTAACAACAAGGCAGCTAATGAAGGAACATATCCCAGCTGAGTTCCCTTCACAGTTAAAAACTCCATTTAAACAGGAAGCCTGATCCCCTCAGCACCTCAGGAAAAGACAAAACTCGTGTTGTGTGCAGGTCTGTAACCACCCCTGGCAGCAAGGCTGGCTTTGGGGGGTAAAGAAAGGTAAGGCTATTTTCTTCCTTACTTTCTGGAAAAGTGCTTGCTTTTAAACTTCTTTATAGCTGTATGAGTGTGTATGTGTATTAAAAAAAAAAATTTCTAGAACCAGGATTTTGCCATTGCCGTGACGCATTGTACTCGGTTTCTCTTTTCTCACCTCCTGTAGTCTACACAAATTTTCTTTTTCCAAAGCATCTAGCCATGGCCTCTACAGCACCTTGCAAACCCAAATTCTTCTACATGTGGTGGAAAAGAGAGAGAAACTACTACTGTTGGAAACAATATAACATGTACATTTTTATTTTGTCTCTCTAGTTAGGCTTGACTTGGCCTTGGGGAAAGGAATTTTCTTGACATTTTTAGGAGATCTAAAGAAGGTCTTTAGCATCGCTCTAAGGAGATGGGCTGAACATAGGAACAGACTAGGAGTAGCCCAAAGATATCCAGAAAGATAAAAGGCCATCAACGGAACATCATCAAAACATTAGTGGCCATCTAAAAAACATCTACCCTCAGATGCAGCCTTTGGCAGAATTGGAGACATCTGGTAAGAATGAAAATCTAATTAACACTGTGGAGGCAAGGAGATTAGGATCCTTGGGAAACTGAATACTGGGGATTGCTCAACTCTAGCCCAATTAATCTAAAAACAGTTCGCCTCTACGGATTTTGACTGTATAAAGTTTGGGGGAAAATCCTGTAAAAACATATGTTTGGAACATTTTCTTTGGCACATCCTGGCCAGAAAATAAAGTAATGCCTGATTCTCTCTCACTTCAAATGCAGTGCTAGAGAGTTTTACTTTCTCCCCGATTTTCACTGTCTCCATCCCTGCAGCAAGCCCTCAAACACATCACTGAAATACTGAACAGCCACTGGCTCAATGTTCAGTAAGTGCATCCCTAGGGTGAAAACCTAGACATGCTACACAAAATTCCATCTTTGTTGCCACTTCACTAATTTAATTTTTTATTTCTTAAAACAAAAATAAAGACTTCTCTAAACCACAGATACCTTTGATAAATTACGTTTTTCTTCTAATTTTCGTAGTTTGGCTTCTTCCTTCTGCTTGTCCAACTCTTCAAGCCACTTCTTCTGTTGCTCATGTTTCAGAGCACTAAAAGGTCGCTCCTGTAGCACAGCTTCCTGAAATAAGATAACTGCTAGTTCTTCTACAAAAAATTAAGTATCTTCTCCAGTCACATAATAAGGACTTGGCAGAAAGCTCTGCCTTCAGCTGGTGAGCAAAACTGGGTCTTTCTCTAGCACGATAAAAGGATGTGACTTTGTAACTGTAGCAAGTATCTGACTGCTAATAGAAAGATGAATTCTGAATACTACTGTAAGTTAAACCATCAGCCTCTCACTCCAGAAAACCCTACTTATTTGTATCATGAACAGAAATCCCTCTTTCTTCCTGTGGTTCACTGCTCAGTCTATGTTCCAGGCAGATTCAGCACCACAATCTAATTAGCAGTGATCTGTCTCAACTTAAGGAGCTGCCATCTTCATGCTTCTGTTTAAGGGATCTCTGTACTATTTAACAAGCTCCAGTGGCACTGAGAACTTCCAGTGCCATCTGACAAAAAACTCTCTTCAATCACTGCCTACCAGCCATAATTTAAGACCTACTTCTTGAATCTTCTGCCATTAATATAATTTATTTTATATATTTCCACTTCTCTATTTCTTCAGCACATACTTAAAAACTAATTAATACTGCATGTCACACCTCTAGTACTATTCTTCACATCAGGCTTGAAAGATGTGCTGTCTTCAAAACACTGACATTTTCATATTTATATACAGCAAGAAGGCCTAAGGAATTTTTCTGGTTTAAAAGAACTTATTGAGACAAACATTTGCTGTTAATAAATAAGTAAAAATACCCTGCATGCAGTTAAAAGATCTTACCCTGAAAGCCAATGCTGTGCAACTGCCAGCTGGAAAGTCAGAAGGACTGAAATCAGAAGACTGCCCAGCTGGAGCTCTTGGAACATTCAGTGCAACTCCATCAGCCTCTGTGGCTAAAGGAGCTGTACAGGCAGAGTTCTCCTCAGTGCCATGACCTGAGTCAGCTGGAAGCACTGTCTGCAAACAAAGGGACCATTTTAAGACTTATTCAGTTCACCTGTTCTATTTGTCAACAAAATTATACTTCTAGAAGCTGCTGTTCATTAAAACCTCGGCCCAAAATTGTAACTAAGCATCTTTTATCCACTATTTATAATTTATGTAAATTGAAACAAATTCTTATAGGACAGAGTCAAAACTTTGCTAGGAATGCTGAATGTGCCACAAAAAAGTGCAAGTTGCTTTTGCTGAAAGAAATTATAGTAGATGCAACCCTACCTTCTGTTTAACAGCAATAAATTTCACTGGAGAAGTCTCTTGTGAGTAAAATACATTTATCTAACACACTGGTTTCAGAATTAGAGCTTTTTTAAAAGCTAGATGTCATATTGGCTATGCTTATTATGTAAGCCATCAAATATATGTGACAGCTCATGAACAATGTATCTAATTATATAGCCAGGAATTGCATTTGAGACTATTCCCTCAAAAAGAACAAGAAAAGATTTATACTTTTTAGTCAGGAATCCAAATGGAGGGACAGGAAAGGGTTGTTCCTGCTATAAGGATCTTAAGCTGAAAAGTTATGACCTGGAGCAACAAGTAAGTGTGGGCCAGGGTGCTGCAGCAATTCATGCCCTGAGAAGGCTTAAAGCACCACAAATACTGGATTCTAGAGAATTTGTACAGAAAAGAAAATCTTCTATGAATTAGAAGTTAAACTGTTCTACAACAGTGCTGTGCAAACTGAGCTCTTTTGTTTACAGAGTCTTACCTGCTCTGGGTCAGGTGTTTCCGCTTTAGGGGTTTTCTTACTGCCAAGTTTTGCCCAGAAATAACCCACCTCTCCCTCCAAAGTTTCTTTCAGCTTCTTCTTCAGTGCTACCTGTTCATCTTAAACAAACAAAACCAAACTCTTACTAGAGTTCCTATTGCAAGCATTTAGCAGTTAAAAGAATAAAAAAGACAGGAATGCACGTCTTCCCTGTCACTTGGACTGAAATGGACAGAAGAGTTGTCACCAATCAGTCTGACCAATCATTCATGACCTTGCTCTTCAGAGCAACGTGGGCATCTGCCCAGGGATGCAGAGGTAAGTGGGGAGTCTCTGTGGGGAGACTAAAAACCACTGGAGTAACAATTTCCCAGGGAAAACCAACAAATAACCAAGTATATGAACTCTCTACATTTTGTTACACCAGTCTTGAACTACTTCAATATTATTAAAACCACTGGAGCCATAATGGAAGCTACTGACAATGCAGAATTGAAACTTGAAACCAAATGGTCTAAATCCAATTTCAAAACAAAACACAGCACTCCTCCATGTGAATCATAAAAAGCTTAATTTGTCAGAGAATTTGCTACTGCATTGAACAGTTTTCATTTCCTCCAGAGATTGCCCTTGATTGGTGATGGGGCTGGACTGCAAACTGTCTCAAGTTCAAATTGCAATTTCATACACTCAGTCATGCTTGTAGGTTGGGGTGATGCTGTTCCCATTAAAAACAAAATGAATTTTTTAATGATAATGGCTGTCAATTACTGTCAGAATGTAACAAAACTGCTGGCAAGTAGCACCCAAAATACAAAGCACAGAAATACATTTGAGATAGTATTTAATTGACAAAGAAGTGTTTCTGGCAAGAATTTATAATCTTTGCATAAACTTTTGAAATTCAAGAATCTTAATCTTTCTTGGAGACTTATTATTTACTTTTCAATTTTTAGCAACTGTACTGATCTAAGTAAATTTAAAAGGGCATAAGGAATATGAAATTTCTTGGCATCCTGAGTGTAATAAAAATATATCAAAAATGTATTTTATACATCATAAATACCTAATTCCTTCTTCCATTGGGTCTTTTTAAATTCCAGTAAGGCTTTCTCCCTTTCTCTTTCACCCAAGGTACTAAACAAGTCAGCAGGTTTCCATGAATCCTTTCTACAGAAAAGGAAGGAGGGAAAAGATTTTTATCTAGAAAGCTGATCTGTTAAATTTTAGAGGTAACTTTTTAATTAGTATTTATAAAAAATATTAATGTTATTAAGAACATATGATATAAACCTTTATTGGAGACACAATTTTTGTACACAATAACACAAATGTACCTACATAACATTCTGTCCTGGCTGTGGATGTGCTTCTTGTTTCCTGCCTGAATCAGAGTTTGCTTCATCTGGAACTGGGGACACTTCACAATCATTTTGGAGTGATGCTATAACATTTTCCTCTGATGCCTCATTAGTAGCTGTGGTAGAACATAAATATATAAAAATGTGTATATAACCTTTGAGTAAATACTTTGAGAGCAGCAGAAACTTGCAGATTCCCCGCAATTTAACAAAAGTGTTTTCAGCCCTGCTTATAATAGTTAAGGCATGCAAGTTAGACCTTCACAGGGTATTTTTAAAATGCTAGATGTAGCAATCACTCTTGGCTAAGGGCCAGAGTTTGGGACTGTAATTAATTGCAGGATGTCTTATTCTTGGTGCAAAAGCTGACCCCCTCCACACATCCATCAGCAGGAGGAAGGATGCAATAAAGAAAGATAAACAACAGTTCTTACACTTGTGATTGTAAGAACTGGGGAGGGGAAAGGAAAAACACTATTCAGCACTAATAGTCCAGTTAGGCTAAAAGACACAAATCCAACTTTGGCCACAGGAAAATGTCAGAACTGCTCTTGAGACACAGAGCAAGGTGAACTCTTCACAAACCAGAAGGGCCCTTCTCCTTGGGCAGTGTTACAGTGCAGTTCTATATTTCCCCCCGCCCAGTGTAAAATGGTTTTTATTTTGCATGGAACAGTGACAATGTTTCTGGCTGGTTTGCTCTTCAGAATACTGGAAATCTAACAGACAGTCTTTTTTACTGTGATAATTCTGAAATGCTTGGCTCTCACGGTAACAATGTCACAATCATAATGACAAATGGTATTTTGTCTGAGACCATTCAACCTAAGTGTAAAATTTCTACAATGTGCAAATAACTTGCAGTCGATAATTTCAGGTTAAGCTTTCACATTTTGCTCTGTTTCCATGGAACAAATGCATCCAATGGCTGCCATCTTACCCATTTCCTCTTGCTTTTCATTCTGAGTCTCAGAGATGCTTCTTCCTTCTTTAACAATCATCAAAATCTGTTGAAGCTGTGTTTGTGTTAAACACACCAAACTTTTTAAGTCTTCAGCTGATACATGTGGGGCTTGAGGTTTGTGTTTAGTTTTTTTCACGATGCTAGGATCCTCAGAATCAGGATATCTGCTTGTTTTATCTCTTTGGAAAATCAAAGAGTAACCTTTAGTTGTGGCTTCATGTGAGGAGTGTTTATTAACTTGCAGTTTTTCACCTTTTGTCATTGACAAGCTTGATTCACTCCTTGGTTTTGTTCCATTTTCCTGCTTGATACAAGCATTTTGTGTTGGCCTCAAGATGAGTCCAGTGTGCTTTATTCTCAATGCCTGTTTAGGGGCTCTGGCTTTATTACCCATCTGTTAAAGCAAAAAGATTTCACCATCTACTAAATAAGGGAAAAAAACTGTATTTGTAACAAATGAAAACAAGATTGAAGCAACAAGGAAAATAAGTGTCTTTTTTTCCTTTTCTGTTCCATCAGTACAAACTCTGTACAAACTAATGAAACACCTTCACAAGTACCAGGAGAACTTTGGAAGAGGACACAGCACCTGAATGAGTATTTCAAAATAACAGTATGAATAATAACTTTATGTAGCATGACATTTAAAAGAATTAACCAGCATTAATTCTGCTTTACTTTGGTGTTTCTGAATAGGGAACAAGTGTTTCCTGGCTCCGCATAGGTACATGTTTTCACCATGCACCCAGCAATATTTCAGTCTTGATTCTTCCAGTCTGAGCTAAGCTTTATTCTTTCCCAGATCCTTGGTGCAAACTTGTAATTATTTCCTTTGTATTGGGGCCTTTTTCTGCTTTTTCTCCTTCCCAAACTCACCCCACTGCAGTTTACTCATGGACAGCCTGTATGACCAAACTTGAAACTAAACACACTTCAGATCTCTATTTTACCAGAATTCCTTTAAGGTCTCTGACAGTTCTGAGTTAGATGATTCCCTCTGCTGCTCTAAATTCTTGGCCAAGGAAACTAATGCATTTTCTAAAGGTAAAAATAGTCACAAAACTTTGCATTCATCCTTTTGAACAGCTATTATAAGCCTGTGAAATAACAGAATATCTCAAGTTAAAAGAGACTCAGAAGCACATATTTCTCTTTCATAAATAATTGTTTCCAAGTATTTATACAGTTCAATTTCTCAAATTTTCTATTAACAAATAGTGAATTTGTGTGTTCTAAAAATTTTACACTTACCTTCATGGCAGGCTTTGATTTATCTTTTGGGAAACAAACACAAACATATGAAAGAAGTATTTAATAACAACTTGTCCCTGAAAAACAATCTTGAGAAATTAGTAAAACATTATAGTAATGTGATTTTTGTAAATTTTGTAAATCTGATTTTTGTAAATCAGGGGGAAAGTACTTTTCCCATATCATCTGCCCTGGCTATGCAGAACAGTTGGGAAAAGTAGACTTGTGCAGAAATGTATGTCTGACAAATCACAAAGTTGGAATTTATCACAGAGATGTATGCCTGACAAACCACAGAAACAGAATTTATTAACACCTATACTGGAAAAACCTATGTTGATAATTATCTCTTATGGTAGTAGTGAGATTTGGCCTAAATAAACTCTTATTGAAAATTAAAAATGTTCACCACAAATACTGAAGCTGCTTTAAAAATGTGATTGTAATGATGTCATGCTGTGTAAATTAAGCTGTTATTGAGCCTCTCATATCTTGGCAAGCAACGTGCTATAAAGTTACAGAAATTATCAAGTCATGCCAGCTGATACACAATAGCACTTAACTTTTTATTTTAATGACAAGCTGAGCAGTGGAGACTATTTGCCAGCTGTTCCCTGGTGCACAGACTACTCAGAATTCATCATCAACCTACTGTTGAGAATCGAGCTGCTGAGAGAGAGGACTCATAAATAACAATGCACAAACATTCTTCCTAATCTCAGAAACATTTCAGGAAAGCTGGGCTTTATGTCTCTTGGATATTAGGTTTAACTTCAAGAAGCTTTAAAGATTAAATTAAAAAAATACCAGAAGAAGCTAAAATTAGCCTAGGCTTTCCATCCAGCACTTCAGTTTCGAGCTTCAGTCCATCGCTGCAAAAGAGAGAGAGAGAGAAATCTGAAATATTAAGTAATCTGATAATGGTAAGATTTGAACATTCATAACAAGAACTGTTGTTCCAGAGTCCTTCACATCCCAAGCTATATTTTGAGAAGTTACTTAAAACAAAGGAATCAACATGCCTTGAGGAAGGTGTAGTTTTATTGATACTGAAAAAACTACTACAACTTTCCGCGTCGCAAAGTAGATCTTTAACACTCAAGGTGCCACTCCATGTCGTGATACAGAGCAATTCGCCTCAAGCATTTAATAATCCAACGCTATGAACTGCACAAATCGCTGCCCCAGCCTGCGGGGCTGTACTCTGGGCAGAGCCTCTGGCTGCGCTTCCATGCACAACCATTCACCCTCGCAAGTGGAACGAGCGCTGTTTTAAGCGTTTGGGAGAAGAGAAAAGCGAGGCAGAGCCGATACCCCCGTGCCTCTCTTTGCTCCGTGCGCTGGGACAATCCAGCATGACGATAAGCGCCCCAAATACCCCTTTATCTCCACGTTTCATTATAAAATGTTAAGAGTGAAGAGCCCAGCGCAGTTCGGGCTCGCACGCAGCTCTGTGAAGGGCGCCGCGGTGAGCGGAGCCCGGCCCGGCCCGCTCTGTGCCGCGGGCGCGGAGGGTGCGCGCTGCCCCCGCTCCGCGGAGCCCGTCCCGAGGCCCTCCCGCGGGAAGGGTCGCTGGCCCCGGGCCCGTCCCTCCCCGAACAGCCGCGTCCCGCCCGGCCCCGCTCGCTCCTTACCCCAGGTTCATGGCGCTGCCCGGCGGCCGCGGAGCTCCGCGGAGCCCCGAGCATCGCCCGCCCTCAGCTCCGCGCCCCGCCGAAGGAGCCGCGCGCCGATTGGCTGCCCGCGGGGGGCCTCCACCAATGGGCACCCGCAGCACTGCGGGGCGGCGCGGCCGGGAGCGCTGGGGGATGGAGTCCCGCAGAGCCCCGGGCCCGGAGCGCCGGGGATGGGTTCTGCACTTGTCTGTCCTGGGGGTCTCGCAGCCCGGCCGAGGGTGCGAAGCAATTGCCGGGCGATTGTCCCCGGCCTCGAGCAGCTGCGGAGGAAGGAGGGAACGCAGGGGAGCGAGGGGCGGGCGGGGGGAGACAGAAGATCGGTGTGGGGAGGGTCCGAGCCGGCCGCTGCCTCGGGGCGGCCGCGCTGCGGGGAACGGCGGCGGCTGCTCGCTCGCGTTTCCATTTAATCATTTCATTTCATTTCATTTCATTTCATTTCATTTCATTTCATTTCATTTCATATTGATTTATTTTCTGGTGTGGTTCGGGCAAAGCGGACGAGGTAGGAGAGAGGCGAGAGGCTGAAGGTGGAGGACGGCACGGCGGCCTCCGGTGTCCCGGCGCTGTGAGGGGAGCGGCACCGTCCGGAGAGGAGAGAGCGGCAGGGAAGGGAGAGCCGGGGCAGCCGAGCAGGGGGACAGTGCCCGGGGGACACTGCCAGGGAGACACTGCCAGGGAGGGACACTGCCAGGGGGACACTGCCCGGGGCCGGAGCGGAGGCCGGGAGCTCCCCAGCTCTGGGAGCCGTCCCGTCCCTGCCGTCTCCCGGGGCGCTTTCTGCGTCCCGCTCCTGCCGAGCTGGGCTGTCCGCCCCTTGGCGATCGCCGCCGGCCTGCTGCTTTCCAGCCCGCTCCTGCCGCTTTCCCAGCCCGCTCCTGCTGCTTTCCAGCCCGCTCCTGCCGCTTTCCCAGCCCGCTCCTGCCGCTTTCCCAGCCCGCTGCTTTCCCAGCCCGCGCTCCAAGTGCTGCTCAGTGTTCCTGGCTCCTTTGTGATGCTCGCGGAGCGCTGTAGGAGCTGGAGGTTGAGCACTGCTGTTGTGGGGTGCCCCTTCTGGAATAATGGGACCTGTAAATCTGCAAATTAAATTAATTTACCTTTTGCAAAGGAGGGTTTGGTTGTGTTAAAGAATACAGTCAGATTCCATAAAATGCTTCAGAGCCCGTTCAGTTATTTTACTATTCAAGATGGCATTTAGGCTTAAGGCTAAATGCTTACTGAATTCCAGTATTTCAAAGGAGGTTAAGACCTGCAGATCTGTCTGGAATAGCGTTGCTTCTAGATTTGGTTGGCAAGACCTTTGTCTTGCCACAGATAAAGGGGGAGATCCTCTGGTGTGTTCTCCAGCTGACAGTAAGAGAAGTGCTGCCCTTGTGAGGTTGCACAGGAAACTAAGCAATAATAGAGGAATAGGCAATTGAGGTGGAATTTATTGTGTGCACAAAATCTCTGAACTGCTTTGCTTGTATTTCTGTACAATTATAATTTATCAGACAAAATTACTACCTTTTTTTCCCCTCCAAATATTGCTTTGCAGCTTATTGTTTGGTGCTTCCTATACATCAGCTAAGAAGTCTTTGAAACTGTCATTTAGGGTCTAGAACAATGGAAGAAAAGAAAAGAAAGCCTGGAGTTTTTCATAATAGTGCACTGCTTATGAAGTCCTGTGAAGCACAGAATATACAAGATGGGTGATAAAAGCAGTGAGATTTCATCACCTGCTTCACAATGGATTCCCTAAATTAATAGGTTTCCATTACACTTGCAGAATTTTAAATAATACAGCAAACCAGACCTGGCTCCTGCTTTTTGTCAGAAACAGCAGGTGGCAATATAATTTCAAGCATATTTTCAAAACTTTCTCATAGAGAAAATCATCTTATAATCACTGTAAAACAAGTTTCACAGTCCATTTATATTTCTTTATATTTTAATATTTTGTAATTAATTTGTGTTTTGCTAGGCATGTGATATGTTCTTTCAAAAAGCTGATAGTAGTTAATTGGTGGTTTCAGAACTTGGGTACAAAACAGTTGTGTTCTTTGTAGACAAATCAAGACTATCTACAAAACTTGTCCTGCGTATGTGGAAATGGATCTTTGAAAACTGGCAAGTCTTTCAGGCATTTGATAAAATACTATGCAAAATAAAACTATTTGGGCAAATAAGCAGATTGTTTAAAAAGACTTCTGACATGGTAAAAAAATTACTGATTCCATACTGCACCCTTGAAGGTGCAGTATGGAATGGTATGAAGGCCAGATAACTTCTTTTTTGCTTTCAAACTGCCTTGGGAATGTCCTGTGTCATTCCTGCATTAAGAGGCCGAAGTCTAAAAAAAAATATCCAAAGTCCCTTAACAGAGCTGCAGTTTCACAACCAGCATTTCTAAGTCTTTGATTTATCATTTTAGAGGACTGAATAAAAATGCTTTCAGGCTACATGCATCTCTCCTAAGGCTTGTGAAACACTGTACAAGCACTTCAATCACTCATTAATTAAAATTTTGAATAGCTCATATAAGCCAGGTAAGAGGATGAGATTTCAGTGGGTGGTGGGTGTTATGAAAGCCCCATCAGGTGTCTGTCTTGATCTCCAGACACATAAATGCCATTAATATCTGGTTGTAATTGACTTGAGAGAACAAGTCACTGATTTTTCAATCACTCATGAGAACCCCTCTCAGAATGGTTGGATTTGTATTCTAGGATTGGCACAATGATTAAATTCAGCACAGTAATGATGCCTTGTGGAAGCTGGAACAATGGGGCTTTGGCTTGGAATTTAGTTTGTAAATATATTTACAATGCAAATGTGGCTGAGAGAGTCCCCCAAGAATACATTTCTTTGGGGCTTGCATACGGAAGGTAGACAGGTTTGTATTTGGCATTGTTGCTGTATGGGCAAGTATTTTTTAAATAATTGAATATTTCTGGTGTGGTTTGAGTCCATTAATTTCTGGTTTTTAACTTACTTTTGGAGGAAGTGATATCCAGACCTTTTCAGAATAATATAACTTCCATAGAAAGTGTATCCTTATACCCTACAGTGATGGGCAGAAATCATCATTCTTCCTCTTAATACTTGTCTTAAGTTTCTGTACCCAGCCATTGCAGTAAAGGAATTCAGGAGTGTCCTTAAAGTTTCAAATTCATATGTACCTTTCAGGGCTTCTGGAGTTAAAAGGGGAAACCTCAACAGTTCTGGCCTTGCTTCCAATACATTTCAGATAATGCAAATGGAAGTTTTTAGACTTGTTTCCTTGATTGCTTCCTGCAAAAGCAACACGATGAAGAGTAACTATCAACTGAATGCAATCAAATGCTAGCATGAGATGGTGTTAATCTTTAGCCAGCAGGCACTCGATGATTAATGGAATGAACGTGTGATCTGTGTGCTAAATAAACTGAGTGTTAAAATTTAAAAAAATCCTTCTTTAAAGAAAATAATTTGCTTTTTGATACTTCAGTTGATACAAGACTGCATGTTCTGATTCTAAAGTGTAATTCCAAACAGGGGCTTATGTGATGTCCATAAATTAGTCTTTATATCTGATATTGTAGATTACTACCTACTGAGAAATTTATAAACACTAGAATATTTCTAAAATATATTTCTCTGTAGCAGAGGAATTAAGTTTCTGAAACCTGCTTTTGTGGCCAAGAAATGTGCAGGCCATCCATACCATGTTTTTGTTCTCAGTGTGGGGTTTTGCACATTTCCTTCCTTCATAGAGATGGATTTAAATGATAGCTGTGCTTGAGATTGTTTACATGAGCATTGTATTTGCATAACCTGTTCTGTGGAGTATTAATATTTTTATATTCTCAAATATGCACAGTTTAGACCACCAAGAAACACATAAGTAAGGTAAAGAAAGTATGTTCTAACTGCATATATGTTACTGAACATCATTAAACTGGGAGGAGAGACTTGGCAATAAACAACCCAAATTTATGTAAATTGAAACCTGCAGCAGTCTTTTCCTTCCATGACATGCAAACCATAGGTTTGATTGGGCTGTAGTCAGATGGATGGGTGGTAAAAATGGCTGTTACTCTATATCAGAACAAGAAATCTTAATTTCCACTTGAGATAAACCCTTCAATTGGCTGCTTGGGCTCTAGAGCATTTGCCATAAGTATTTGCGAAGTATTTTGTGTACTTGGGTATCTCATGAGCACCTAAGAATGGTAACCCTTGCACTTACCTTTGATTGTAGGAATTATTCAGAGAAGACATAACTGGATCTTTCCCAAAAAGGTTACTCACTTTTGAAAGCAAGCCTGCTTCAAAAGTTCAGGTGTGGTTGCTGCAGATCTGTTTGTGCACAGCACATTCAAATTGCACAAAGCCATAGTTCTCCTCACAGTCAATTCCTGTACTGTTTCTTCACATGGAAATTTTAACTGAAACAAAATTTCTCAAATCCATCACAAAAACTCTTTCAACATTCATGTGACTAAAAAGGATTTCTATGTAGAGTTATGATAGAGTGGTATCAAGTGTAGAACTTATGTATGGTAAGGCAAAAGGCTATCAAGAAAAGAATGTCTTGCAGTCTAAGTTAAGAACCTGAGGGGCTGCAGACTTTTACCAAGTTTTCTTTCTGCATTCTTACTAGCAAAGGAAGAAAACCCGATGGTCCTTTACTGCAATACAGAGTGACTGTCAAAACATGAAATTGTCGTATTCCTTACAAATATATTTCTCAACAGGTGTTGGGAAAGAATAAATTTTGCACCAAAATAGCAGTATTTTCTGGTAATGAGAGATTAGAGTGCTATTTATATAATGCTACTATGTAGTGTCAACTTTGGATTTTTAAAAAAATTAAATTACAAATTATCAGCTTATTAAGATGGACAAGTGTTCCTTTGAAACAATGTATAATTTTTTTGGTCCCCCCAAAATATATTTTGATGCAGTTTATAATTAAACATTATAAAAGCAAGGATTACCACTTAACATTTCGTTTTTGTCAGGAAAGCATCTCCTGCAAAATACTTACAAATGAGTCTCTTCTGCAGTCTTGACTGAAATGCATTATGCAGAAATCTGACAACTGCTCAGTACAATTTGCAAGCTGCAGAGAATTCAAAATAGTCTTTGATGTCTAGGCGAAATTCACTGTACAGCAGGGAGTTTAGGTCGGTTCTCTGCCTTTTATCAGCCCATGTTGTGTTTAATTAAGACATGGCAAGTGTCTCAGGATTAGCCTTTGACAGCTCAGAGTTTTTGCTCCAGGTTAATAAGCCTGATTTTTTTTTTCCTCTCCCATTTTTCCCCTTCATAAAATTCCAAGAGGTTGTCAAATCATCTACTACTTTTCTTGAAGGAGCCTTCTTAGGGATAGAGACATCAAATTGGCACTGGCGAGTTTTTCAGCTTCATGCATAGTAACTGGCCCATGTGAACTGATGAGATTTTGCTACATAGAAGCATTTAATGTTATAAAATTAATATCTCACAGCAGGCATAAAATGAATGTCCACTATGAGGACTGAGGACACTGTCCTCACAAGAAATCAATCAGTATGGATTGGAACACACACCAATGAAAGCTGAGTGAAAAACAAGAACCTTAGCAAGAACAGCAGAAAGTAACCAAATAATTGAACTAGTAATGATGTTTGTTTGTTATTGTTGTCAAATATTAATGATTTTCATGAAACCAGGAAGAACTGTGGTAAATCAAATACTAATAAAGTAAAACTGTATTATAGTTTAAAAACTAAGAATGTTGTCTTAAAGAGACCAAAGGAGTAGAAAAAAGAGGGACAAAATTAAGTCCTCTGCATACAAAAAATGGGTCAAGCCACTGAATTTTTCTGAGCAAGCACTTGATCAGGTCTTATGCCTTCCCTCTTCTTTATTCTACTTTTGTATACATACACTTTTAAAGTGCAACTTACCTTAAAAAGAAAATGTCCATAAATTCAAAACTCCTAAGATAAAAACAACGATATCCATTCAACAAGAAATGTTCATCAGAGCTTGGACAAATCATTATGCAGAGGATATTCTAGGAGAAAGCATTGAAGCAATCAGACTTAAACCAGCTGCAGAAATAAAAAAGAAAATTATAGCTTTGGCAAATGAATGCTAGTAATTATATTTCCATCACTTTGTATTATATTGTTTGTCTTGGGATAAGATTGAACTTATTCAGTCTGAAGCATTCTGATTGTTAGAACTTGGGCAAAGGGACTGTGCAGAAGAAGCTCTGAGGGAAAGTGAAACCATGTGTTCACACTGTAATGGATCATATCTGGAAAGTGAAAGGTATGTTCTGAGCTCCTGAGGCTTCTTCTGTTCAATTTCTAAAGCCATATTTTCCAGGGATTTTAGAGTGGACCCTGCACTGAGTTGCAGAGCTCCCTCAACTTGGGAAGTGAGGGTGGGTATAGAGGGGCTTATTTTTGTGCAGGAAATAAATGGAGCCCTGACAGTATGTACAAACATTTTTTTTTCTTCAAAAATGAATGTTTACATGCTTTTTTAAAATTTCTGACTGGGGAGCAACTACAGAAATGCTGCACATGTTAAAGTGGTCAGTGAAAGTGTAGTAAGTATAAATATTACACTTTATTGTAACATGACTTAAGAAAATAATTAATATACCCTTGTGATGTTTAGGGAATATGGGACTATTTTGTGTATTTAAAAGTTTTGTTGAGATCACCAATCTACGTTAAAGTTTATTTGTCTGATAAAGGTAGGGAAACACATCCATGGGCTACAGGTAAAAATGAGCCTGTGGAGATCTTTGACTGCCTAAATCATGCATGAAAAAGATAACCAAAACAGTAATTGCAGATTCAGCTCTGAGTAGAAGAAATCATTGCAGAAATTGATTTGGTTAAAAATCATCAACTACACTGAATCCTCCTACCTGTTAAATTTAACAATAAAAAAAAAGGCTTTTAGAATTGGAAATATTTTGCTTTTATGCTTATACCTTGTTTTTAACCTGTCCAAACCTTAGGTATAGCCGAAACAGAAAATGGAGCATAAAGCTCCAGCATAATGGAGATTTAACAAAAAAAGTAAAGAATGACCTATGCTAATGTAATGCTTTCTGTCATCTTTTGTATGAGATGAGTGTTCCATTTTGTCAAGTTTTCTAAGCAAAGCTCTTTAACTGCAACTTGCTTCTTAAACCAAGTTAGGCTTGATCTTGGATATATTTCAAAATAATTTAAATAAATCTCAACAAATGCTACTTGCTGAGTATTATAATTTTCATTAGTGCTTTAGAATTTCTGAGCATGTAAATTAATTTAGTTGTAGTCCTTATCAGTCTTTGAAGAGAATGTTAATTATATCTGGCAATAATTGTTTTGTAGAAAATTGGGAAATCAGCCTGGATCTCTTGAACGGTTTATGATTCAATCCCACTTCATGAGTAAGCTTTGCCAACTGTTTTGTTTTTGCAATGAAAGCTTTATATATGTGGGGGTGTGTACACATGCATACATATATTAAATATATATCAATATATGGAGTTCTTATAAGTATACTTACCCAAAAATACAAGTATTTACTGTATTGCTTTTCTGCTTGTTCTGAAAGCTTCACACTGTTGAATTAGAAAAGCTTGAATAGAAACAGATTGGGACACCAGTAATTCAGGATATTCTTTTTGAATAGGCAAAAGAACTTTATTAAGAAAAGGAGATAAAACTGTTGTGCCATGGCTTTCAAAAATGTTCTGTGCTTCTGCAAAACATTTATTTCCAGTATAATTAACATTCTCTTCCAAGAAAAAACACTTATCTGGCTACTACAGAACGAGCCTGGAGGTGGTGATGACAAGTGTGACATGGAACCATCGTGTTCTTACTGGAGCTCAGGTCAGGCTGGGGTTCCTTTTCTGTCCTGCTGTAAGCAAGTGCACATCTGATAGTGCTGCTGTATTGTATTTTGGAACAAATGAAATCTGCCAGCCATTATGCCAGTATCTACAAGTAATTGCTTCATACTTGGACAAATCTTTATGGGTTATAAAAAGTTACCAGTTTCTGAAAGGGAGTTCTGTAGTGCTGTGTCATTACCTGGCTTTTTAATTGAGTGTGCTTTCACAACGTGGGTAATTCAGAAGTGTACGTTATTGGATCATAATCATAAGAATGAGCTGAATTCAGTCACTTTCACGTACACCAAGTTGAAAATAACTGGCGTCTGAAAGGATTATTGCCAGAGCAATGAATGTTTCAGAAAAGGAATCTGTATCTGGAAAGCTGCAAGTAGAGGCTGCACAGTGACACAGTAATGACCATTTATGTTTCTAACAGTGATTACAAATATTTTCCCTGAAATGTTGGATGATTATTCTTAGCCAATTGTATGTCTGGAGTGCTTTTTAACTTATATTTTGGGAGTTAAATTATAGAGCTAGATATACTGTGTGCTACTACTATCCTGTCAGAAATGCCCAAATGGAATTCCCAAAGACAGCCTGTGAAACTGCCCTATGGCCAGGAGCTCAAACACACTGCTTGCTGTTCCTGGATAATTGGGGTGTAACCACTTCCCTCCCTACTTCACTTTTCATTTTGCAAAGAAGACCAGTATTAATAAAGACTTTGATAAGGTTTTTCTTCAAATATGTTGGATTATACTCTAAGTGGCATCTCCCTTTCATAGCATGTACACTGCTCTTGTTTCCAGTAAGACAGAAAAATGCAGTTTCATCTCATCTCTATGGCTACGTGGTGTTATACAATGTGACTTTTGAAAAATTGTAATTTAATTTTTTTCAAGGTAAATGAATTCTTTTGTTCAGTCTCATGGAGAAGTAAAATACTGAAAATAATAGTATTAGAAAGGCTGCATGGCTCTTCATGGTATGATATGTAATATTTCATAAAATATTTAAATAATTGGCAAACTGAAGGAGTGAAGCTTTGCATAAAAGCTTCTCTGAAAGGGATTCCTTACCCAGAACTTGCTGTATGCATATCACCCCTGATAGCTGCAGTATAGCAGGGGTGGTTGTCTGAATGATCTCTCCCTTTCTGTGTGTGTATATATATATATATTTATTTAAGTATGTATACAGAGAAAGAGAGAGAGATAATAGATAGAAGGGACCTGTTGCCTGTGTCTTTTTCACTTCTGTCTCTTTCATTAAAAAAGGAGTTACTGTGTTTTCTTTTCTCATGCTAAGGAAATCAACAACATAGAACACTTGAGATCTTTCTGAATGACCTTTCTATACCTGTGAAGTTTGAATAAGCCAAATAACACCACTATGGGATTAAACTAAACCTTAAGGCCACTTGGGAGATCATAAAATGCTTACACATTTAACTCTTGGTTTGGTGAATAAAAAGATGATTATGTCTGTGATAATTAGAAATTCATGTCATGCAAAATTTTTAAAAAAAGGGAGAAAAATAGGGGCAGTGGGACTGTTGACTGCCTAAAGGGCTGAAGCTGCTGAGCAATTTGTGAGGAACTGATTTATGAGAGTTCCAAGCTCAAAATACATTCTACAGGTGCTTCAGAAACAGCTATTTCTGTCTTCCTAATAAGTACGATACAGCAATGAAGACTTTCTATTCCCTCCTTCAGTGTTCTACAGCCATCTGTCGTACTTTATCCCTGTTTAAATTGAAAATGCTCCTGATTTATGCAGTGTTTGTATTTACAAACTAAACAACCAACAGGCTGCATGTGACAGAAGCTGTGGGACCCATGGGTGTCAGCCCTTGGCAGGAGAGCCCCTGTTACAAGAGGCCATTTTTGTTCTTGGAGTTGTTAAATTCTGGTCTGTAATGCTTATCATGAAATAATTAATAAAAAACACAGTTGCACTCTGCTGTCCTTAGGACACACCACTTCTGAATATTAGATCATCCAACTAAGTGACCAGAATGGTAATACTTCCTAAAATATAACTCAGGCTTATCAGTAAATAGATACTTTTTCCTCTGGTGACAAAGCCAAGTGTCTGTTATTATATATAACATATACAGCTCTGCAGTCTTTGATGAGTCTTTAATTTGACACAAATATAATTTTAAACTAAAATTACACAAGCTTTTATTTTAGATTTAAAAATGCTATTTGATCTACTGTAAATTTATGCAGTCATCATTTTATGTCAGCACTTTAAATAATTGTTCCTTTTTCCTAGAGAGATATGTATTTAATATAAGCAATAATTTAGATATATGCTTACTCAAATTATGACTAACAAACTCGTTGGAACTGCAAATAAATAACTTGGGAAAGATAAAAATAGCTCAGAAGTATCCTTACTGTGTTCCTATAAAATATGATGGCATCAGAAGAGCAGCAGAGAGAACAGCATATAAAAATAAAAATAATGTTTCAACAATTTATGGTTTTTTTGATAGCTTCCCTTCAAAATCAGATCATGAAAAGACCATGTCTTCTGAAAAGGGGGGATATAATGTTGAGAGATTGAGTAAATGCATCTTTAGTTTATGTTTCTGCAATAAAAAATAGCACTGATAGTGCTAGAATAGTGCTAGGAAACTGTTTTTTGAGTACAAGAACTGTGAAACCTTAGGGATACTGGTCCACCTTGGGTTCTACATTAAGAAGAAAATTGCAATCTCAGGGATAATACTGTATCCTAAATTCCATCAAAACCTCACTACCAGAGGTCATTGGTGTAGGCATCATCATCATCACCATCATCCCTGGCCATTGCTGCACCTGGGCTGATAAAAAGTACTTCATCAGTAACTTGCACTTATTCTCCTGGTATCCAGTCCATCACCACAGCCATAATTCCGTTGCAAAATGGAGGTTTTTTTCTTCTACAAATAAAAATTCTAATGATTGCAGTACTTTACTCTGATCTTTCCCCCACCTCTCTTATTCGTATCTTCCTTAGGTTTTTTTGCCCTACTTTTAAGTGTCTTAGTCATTTCTACACCTCTGAGAGCGTTCTACACTCCCAGCTGCTCTGCCAAAAGCATCTCTAAGATCCACGCTAATTACATGGGTGGGTTTGGTGACCACAGCTTAAATTTCAAATGGCAATATGTAGATCTTGAATATTTTCTGTTCTATATCAGAACTGCATGATTTTGGAACACCTCAGTTGGAGCTTCAGTAGCGTAGAGGATTTGTCTTTTAATAACTCAGTGTAGGAGAACTGCAGTACCCCAACCGTCTGCTTTTTGCTGAACTCTCTAAAGCAGCCAATTTTGTCTTGCAGAACGTGGCTGCTGCACATGCTGAGTGCTGATTGCAAGTATTATCTTAAGAGAATCACTTTTCAATATTTAGGAACATGACTCTTCTTTCAAAGGCATGCTTTCAGACTTTTATACCCCTGCTGGCTTCATCTCACCAGGAGCTACCTTTAAGACATCATCCTTCAGTTCCACAGCTGCCTTTGCTGCTGTGTTGTGTTTATCAAAAAAATTGGGAGGAAGAAGAGGACTGTAAAAAAAACAACAACCTGCAGCTTCTTAAGAAGCAAAGAAAGTAGCCTGGCAAGAAAAAGAAAACCTGTGCTATAGTGCAACCAGGGTCTGGGAAGTGCCTGAAACCAAGACTCAGAGCCTTTGGGCAGCCTAATCTGCTTTACATGAAAATTGAATGCAGGTAGGAGCCCTGCAGGAAAAAGTAACCAGAATATTTCTGCCAAGCATTTTTCCTTGCCTACCAACCTTTTGTGTTAGCAGGTATGACAGAAGAGTTCAGTAATGGTGTGCTGGGCAGGCACAGTATGAGGTCTTGGAGACCTGGGGGTTTATGTGCTCACAACCTGAACTCACCTTACACTCCTGAGTACCTGCTGCTGTACCAAACTAAATCCTTCATAAGCCTGATCTTCTTTATTCACTTGTGTTCCTTATAATACATTGTGATGCACCATAATCTCTGCTCTGTAACAATACTACAGAAGTGCTATTTCACTCAATTAATATAATTGTAAACTATTATAAATTAAATAACTGTCAACTTCCAAAATACTTAGTTTTCTCTAGTTATGCTCCCATGTTTCTGATGTTTCTTCTCATTAAAAACCACAAAGTAGTTTACATTACCTTTTATTTCTAAACTAACCCTTCTGTCTGTTAAGCACAGGCTATGGAAATGTTTAGGATCCTAAAATTGCAACTGAACCTTGACACCAAATCCATGAATCCAATTAGCTGCATAAAAGAAGCAGACAAAATATTTCCATTGAGATAAGGTTTGTGCAGAGAGGTAATATGTTTCCTTAGACCAATTGCTGTAGCTGCAAAATATTTCTAATTTTCAAATGTACTCCTCTTTGTGGCTGCCTAGTCAAGGTATTAAGAAAGATTTAATGCAGGAAATAAAAATATATATTTGAAAATTGAAAATACATTTAAATAAGGAGCAGAGAAATTTAAGTAAGTGTAAATAAGATGCATAGAAATGTTATTTAAAATACTGCTGCTGTAACTTCTGCCTCCTGTTTTATCCTAAAGTCTCTCTGGTTCTTAATTCATGTTAGAGATGGTCATATACAGCTCTCACACAGCAGCAGCAGCACAGTCTGCTCAAGGATCAAGAAATCACGCTCTGTATTGTAGTGTGATCTTTCATGGTTTATAAAAATCTTTTTAACTGAGCTATACTCAAGTGATTAATGCATTTATCCTTCCCTTCACAGTGGCTGCTGCTGTAAAATGTAGTTTGCCTGTCTCTCTGGTGCTGTACATATTTGCTTTCTGATTGCCCTGAAGATTTCAGAATAAATCCAGTACTGCATGGCAAAATACTGCTTTACCCAACATGAAAAATCTTTTTGTTTAGAGTCAATAGTTCATTTGTATATAGGTATCTGACATCCTGAAGGAGCAAAAAATGGAAATAAGCTATATTTTTGAGGGTTTCCATTACTTTTCTCTTACCTTCTCTTTGGCTGATAAATGTAGTGAAATACTGCATTGCATTGCTTCCTTTAGCTTGTAATTTAACAAAAGAGTTTTATCAATACTTCTGTTTGGTTTTATTGCCTGGCTTTTTTTCTGGGAGTTCTAAATCTTCTTCTCATGATTTCTATATTGCTTCAGCATAGATTATGGTTTTCTTCTGTGTTTTTTTTTTTTTTCTGTCAAAAGAATCCTCAATACCAATGCATTGACAGGAGCATCTGTATTTCTTCACCCTTACAGGTGAGTGAAGGACAGAGTAAAAATTGTTTATAGGCTTCATTTTTCTTCCTGTGTTTTCAAGGTGTATAATTTTTCAGCTAATTCAAGGAAGTTTTCTTTCCAAGATTATGTCTAAATGGACAGGAAAATTATGGGGAGATGAAAGTTGCTATGGTATATTTAATCCATGACCAGAACTGAGTGGTAACAAAAAAAAATCCTTGAATTTGCAAGAACTTTATTATGGGAGCCACCTTCTCCCCCATGGCACAGTTACACCTCGGGCACAGTCATGCTCACGATCTGCACACAAGAAATAGAAGTGCCAGACTGGCAGGGAGGAATTCCTCCACTTCAGCAGCCATTTCGTGCCCAGTTGTAGGGAAATGTTATATAATATCAAACTGACAATTAAAAATATTTCTCCCTTTCTATTTTAACTTGTGAGCCTTCTCTCATTTTTTTTTCTATACAGCTTAATAAAGAAATAAAAAGTCATCAGTTGAATTTAATGTTGACCTCCATTATTGGTATATACATAAGTTCCTCTGTTACAATGTGTGATTTCTGTCACTGAAGTCACAATTTACTCTTAGTTAGAAAGATAAGCAGCAAACTTTATGAGTGGAATAGGATGTAAAAGTGGGATTGGAGCAATGAAGAAAGCAGAAACTCTCAGGGGAGGAATGCAGAAAAGGCACTGCCAAGTTGGATCCTGGATCTAAAGCCTCCCCTAAGGAAAGTGCTTCATCTGCAATCATCAGTACTAAATAGGCTTTCTTTAAAGGCACATTTCAGGTTCTGAGGGGAACTTATTCCTTAGATGCTTCTGTAGTCAGACAATCAAGCAGAGAGAAGGAACTTCACCTGCAGTTACATCTCTGCTAGTAAATTATACAGGTTCAGGAAACAATTCTTGGCACAGGAACTGAATTGTTGAATTGTTAGAAAAATCATGTTTTGGACTGGACAAACTCCCCCTACCCCAGTTCTCAAGCATGTTTTGGAAACTGGCATAAGTTTGTGCATATTCTCAACTGGAATTCTTCATGGGAATTTGCTATTCTGGGAGTTGAGAGAGTCCAGAGGCACAAATCAAGATAATGCTAAGCCATTTCTTCTTTATACCAGAGTTGTTCTACAAAATGTAATTACATGTGCTTGCATTCATGTGGTTTACAGGGCTGATTCTAAGTGATAAAATAAATGAGAAAAAGACCATAATCTCTTTTTAGTTCTAGAATTGGTACAGTAAGGGGACATAACCTCTTGAAGTCAGATCCTCAAATAGTGGCCAACTTTTGCTCAAATGTGGGAGAAGTCCTGATATTTCACGAAGTCAAGCTAGTGGATGATTGATATAGAAATACTGATAAAAGGATGTTTTAAAGCCTTTATTTTAAAGCCTATATTTAATATTCAATTTTAAAGCCTACATTTTATCTTGCTTCAATTTTGAAGACTAGAACTTAAATGAAGTAATCAGAATTGTTTGTGTTATGTGTTACTCTGTGTCACAGCACTGACAATCCCAATGACAAAATGGATATCCAATGGTTATGAGGTCCTGTTGTGAGTAACTTAACAAAGTTAAGGTTACTTCAGTGAAGATTATGGACTATGTGACAACTGTCTGGCTACTGAAATGTAGGACTCCTTATCTAGTCTTAGGTTGTACATGAAGCAAAAACTACATTAGTAAAGATAGAAATCTAACATTCTTGTCTTCTCTAGATTTTTTTTTATAGTACCACAAAAGTTTTGGATGAACCACTGAAGCAAGAAAAGTGTTTTCTTCTTAAAGGCTCTGGTGAAGATTTGTAGTGAAGATTTCAAGATTGAGACAACCTGAACCTTTGTATCATAGATTTTTTACTGTGGAATTTCTGGAGGTTTTTTTTCATGTTTGCATGCAGATGAGTATTACTGTATGTATAAAAGCACCTATTAAACCGTGTTTTAAATTGTTTAAATTAATACATAAAGTAAATCCAACTTAATTCCCCATAAATGTACTTTGTGTAATCCTGTGAAGTATTATAAACTGGCTATAACATGTTACCCTCTCAAAACAGTCTAAAAATTGTCACAATGTGTCTATACAGTAACAGATGGAATACTATCCAGTCATGTTATTATAAATGTAACAGTAGTGCGAAGCTCACACCTGCTACATAATGTCAGTTATTAGCTAATAATTAAACTTTGTGGGAGCTGGAGTTGCCATCCATGGTCAGGTGTTTTGTATTTCTTGTTATTCAGTTGGACAAGCAGCTCCTCAAGAGAATCCACAAGGAGCACAGAAGGGGGAAGCAGCTGTAGGCTCAGTGTCAGTTTCAAAGCAGCCATACAGGGCTATAGCAGCCATACAGCTTTTAATTATTTTCACATTATTCCTGAATTTGGTTCATCTAATAGGGCCACACTCCCTGCAGAAATTTGCTTCCACTGGGGACTGCTGTGGTGGATAGATTTTAGCTCAGGTAGTTTTGTTCCCACCCCAATCCTCCCCTCCCACCATGTGAACATGATTAAGGCAGTGCCTCAGGCTTCAGTACTCAGCTGTTTAAAATTGGAGATTGTGCTGCCAATAAAAGGCTCCCTCACTGAATAACTGCCCTGTAGTTCTGTTAGGAAAAGGGGATGGGTAGGGGTGTATAGTCCTACAATCCCAGTGTTTGTATGTGCTGGGTTTGCTGTAGAGGTTGAGATCATCAGTAGGGAAGGAGTTGTGTTTTGTGCAGCTTGAGAACTGAGAGGAGAACCTCAGCTGCCTTCAGACAAAGTGCCTCGTGTTGACCCTCGTAAGTAAAATTTTAGTATCTGGATTTACTTTTCAGGAGTGAGGTTGGCCTTTGAAAGCTTAGTTCTTACTGAAAAGTCAGTTGGACATTAGCTCTGAAGTGATTAAAAAATCCCCAAACCAGCATCTAGGAGTTTGCTACTCAGTGCTCATTTAGCAGCATTTCTATGTAACAGTCACTGTGCACATTCATGTGTACAATCGTGGTAGCAGTAATACTGTGTTTCCAACCAGGGAAATGAAAGGCTATTGATAAAATGTAAAATGTTAAACCTAATTCAAGATGTTTAAGCTGTCTTTGCTGTGTGCTGTTAGAAATTCCTGGTGTTTGAGTTTTCCTAGGAAATATTTTTAACTCTCTGAAATATGTTGTAGAGTTGGTGCACAAGCCTATTAATAGCCCTGTTTTGAGATGTGGAAGCTGGAGATCTTCTGTGAGATGGTTGTTTTTACTATTAAGTTATTTTGGTATTTTTGCTCTAACCATGATATTAACAGTATCTGCCAGAGTAGCTCTATTTCTATCCTGAATACATATAGGCTGTGCAGTACACAATAAAGTGCTAAATTATGTAATTATAAATGAGTATATTTTCCTTGCTTGTTTTGTTTTACTATAAGACATTAGAATGAATTCCTCAATGGCCTCTTGTGTGTTCAGGTATATTGAAGTAACACTTTTTTATCCTTTGGAAAGTATGTGATCATGTAAATTAATAATAAATTTTATTAACAATTTTTAAAACCACAATGGCAGTCTTGGGTGATATGTCATGAGGAAAGCAAAACAGAAGCTTAACATGTAGTGGAAACTATTTTGTAATTCAGTTTGACAGGTATTTGTAGGTGAGTATATAAACTGATAAAGAGGAAAGAACAGTCCATAGTTAATGACTGATGAATGCACCATCTCTGTGAACTTGACTGATAGGGCCTCATTCCAAAATCAACAGAAAATTGAATTTTATTTCAATTACTTTGTTTGTTTTTTTCCTTTCTTTCTGTTCAAGTGCTTACTTGAAATCTCATCACCATATCATGGTAAAGGCAATATTTTTTTAGTTTTTTAGCTCTGTAAATTTTAGTGTAAATCAAGTTAGGGAAGCACAGAGGAATAGGGTGGGGCCAGGTTCCATGAAAAGCTGAAATACATTTTCCTGGGTTTTTAAAGCACACAGCTGCACTTGCTTGCTAGGAATTATGCAGCAGGGACCAAGATTCTATTTGCATTTCTGTTTTCAAGGAAATTAAGCACTAAATAACATCCATTTTCACCAAAGCATGAAAGGGAGCTAGCTGCTGCTAAAGTCGTAGTACCACAGCTGAGAAAGGATTGGGAAGGGTGAAGGGATGCACAGGCATTGAAGACAGTAAGTAACATTCTACATTATGTTATTTTAAATTATTTGTGCTTAGAATAAGTGAACAGAATGGTTGTAATAAGTATGTTTTATACTCTTCTGCTTCCAAAATCAGTATAACATAGATGAAGGAAAATAAGAGACTTGAAAAAAATCTCTATTTCATATTTAATGTACTTGGTTAGGGCCTTAGTGTGGGCTAATTTGGCCTATTAATTTCAGTGGGGTTTCCACAGCTCCTGACGTGAAAGCAGAAAGAACTGTGACTATACAGTTTTTTAAGGTAGAAAATAAATAAACTGAGGTCTGCTAGCCAAAAATCTATTTGAAGATGGAAACTGTTGACAAGTGCAAACATTAGACACTGCATCACATGGCACATTATAATATAAATAGTGGTTTAAGTTTTACAACAGACTGCGTTCCTCTAACAGTTGGCTGAAAGATATGTCTAGTAGTTAATGGGAACCTCTTACAATAAAAAAAAGTGGTAGTTTACTTATAGGATCTGGCTCTTTTTGTGTTTAATGGCACCCACCTGCATCATGGCACCAAGGACAACACAGATGGTCCTGTGATTAGAGTGAAATGAGAACTTTCATCAGCTGCAAAGAATTCAGCCTTAAGGACACAATTGTTATTATCCTGCCCTTTGGATTTGGATTCCAGCATGGCCTTGAACATGAGGAATGAATATTATTGAAGGGTTTGGATTATGTGACCCTGAGGTTCTTTGCATGGATGTTGTTTCTACTAATACAATAAGTAGATTAACTGTAAAATTCTGATTACTTTTCCCTTCCTTCTCTTGAACTGCACATTTTTCTAACAAGTATTTTTGAGTATAATTTGGCAAAATATTTTTTCCCCTCAAAGTTCTTGAATGGTCTTATCCATGGTGGGTATATTCTGTTCTTTGGCACTGGTAATGCTGGCAGTCCCCTGCAGAGGGTCTGCAGCTCTGAGATGGGCTGTGATCAACTCTGCTATAAAGGTTATTGAATGACAGCAAGTTTAATTCATTGTAGTATTGTTGCAGCCTTATGGGAGCTCTCTGTCTTCCCACACTGATTATTCCTTGGAAAGAAGATTCTTAGGCTACTGGTCCTCTGTCAGGACACTTCTGGTTTTGCTGGCTATCACAAGGCCCTCGGTCTTTGCCAGTGAATGAGTCACAAAAAGATAAGGCAGAACCTGATGTTCCTTGTCTTTCCATATAGACAGGAATGGTGTGACATGTTGTTTAAAAAACTGTCAGCAGCTGACACCACTTAGAACAAAAGTCCTGTCATTAACAGTACTGAGATGGAATTGGATTTAGCAATATTGAGACAGGTCTGTAAGAGATTCTTATTTCACTCTGAATCCAAATTAAGGGCTAAGCTGAAAATGGACACTTCTTGTGCTCTGAAGCATTCAGTGTAGTGACCCACATTTTGTAGTGCTTATCCATTTTCTTACAGATGCAGAGTTGCTAACTCTTGAGGAATACTTTGCTTTTCAGATCAAGTGAAATTATTTGTATACAAAACTATGTCCCTTCTTGTCAATTTCTTCAGGAACAGATTTTCTCTGTCCATATTTCTCATGGTTTTGAAATTATTTGAGCAGAAGTGTCTTCAAATAAGTATGCAGGCTTAAAAGCAATTGAAGTCTGATTTTAATCATGGTTATTCCATTATTATGAACTCGTAAAACGTATGTGCCCTCTATTGCAATTATAGCTAAGTAGGTGGGCACTGTAAGAGTATGATCCTTTCTTGGGGAAATACAAACCTGCTATGCTCCTGGTGGGATTGACATTCTAGCATCTCCAAACAAATACCTGTTATTCCAAACAAAGCCAGTTATTTCCACTGGCTTTGGATAATTCAGATACAGCAATAAAATGGTTATGCTAATTTTAAACATGATTGGTTGAAATCAATTTGATTTGATATAGTTTTTAACAGTAATTCCCTAAGAGTTGTTCTTATCAATGGTGGCATTTAGAGATGCATATGTGGGCAAGAGAGAAATAAAATAGAGATTATATTAAAGCAACTACAGCTCTGAAATTGATCTTAAAATCATGGTTATGGCAATGACATCAAGAGGAGACAGATAAAATATGTTTGTGAAATTTTGTGTAGGGTAAGGCATGAGGGTGCATTGTTGCTAATGACTAAAGGTGATCACTTCTTGTATGCAAAGCAATTAAACTAAAGACTTGAGAAGAGGGGGAAAATAGAAAAGGAACAAACCTCTGTTCTTAGGATGAGAAGCCAGTGATGTTTATGGAAGTTTCTTTCACTCCCCTGAATAAAAAGCAATGAAGTCTCAGGAATAATTTTTAATGCAGTTTTCATATGAAAGAGACTTTCAGGCTTTGTGTGGCAGCTAATCTGTGTTTTTTTCCCCTGCATACTGCTTTTTGAAAAAACCCCACAAATAAATATGGATGTCATCTTAATTTCTTTTACACTTAAGCCCAAACACAGATTCGGTTTTCTGTGTTTGTTCCGTTTATGTAAATGCACGCATATAGGAATAGATTTTTAGACATCATGTTCTGAAGCACCTGCCTTTGAAGGCTTCTGGCCTTCGGTGAACAGGGGCGAGAAAGCAATTTATCCTCTGCAGTTTTACGCAGACCTAGGTGTATTTTTAGGCCGTTTCCCAATGAGTAACACACTCGCAGCCGTGGCTGGGTGGGGACTGGAGCCCGCGGGCTGGCGATGAATGGCCGGAGCCAGGCGCTCGCAGGAGCCGCGGGCTGCGGTGCGTGTGCCGCTGCTGCTGCTGCTGCTGCCCCCGGCGGCTCCGAGCCGCGCCGCTGGAGCCCGGCTCCTCGGGAATGCTGGGAATGTTGAGTCAGGGACTGGCAGCCCAGACAGCCGGGCTCGCAGCTGACTGAGGGAGACTCGCTGAGGGACGGAAAGACGAGGGACAGGGGCACGCGAGCCTCCCCCGACTGCAGCAGGTTCCTTCTCTTCAGCCCCCCGCGGGTATTGCGCGGCTCCGGCTCTCCCTGCTGCCTCCCTCCTCCGCGCAAACGGGATGCCAGCTGAACGTGATGTTGTAAAATCCATGTGAGGACGAAAGGCAGATGCAATGATTTGAAAGGTGAGACGCTTAAACAAGAATATGGCTGGGATGCATGACGGTAAATTTGCTGTGATTAAGGAAATGCTGGATATTGCTTTTTACAACTGTCTGCTAGCTGGATCTGGAGATGAATTTGCAGAATAGGCTTTTTATGTTGCTTTGGAAATACATTGTAATAAATGGGACCAAGTGCACATCTTATTCTGGTAACAGAGTGTCTCTCCCTACAGAATCGTCAGCCAGAAACCTCTCTTCCAATTTCTATTAAAAGCAGCCATAGGACACTATTTTTATATGCTTTTTAAATTTTTTTTGGTGCCTAGTGTTTAAAAATATTATTGTTGTTGTTAAAGTTTTCTAGAATAGAATTGATCAGTTTTGGAAATTCCTAGCTTTATACCTAAATAATGGATAATGTTTGCCGTTTTAAAAACCATGTCAGGAAAAAAGGTGAGAGATTTCTGTTCCCTTCTAGTGGCTGGCAAATGGAAACAGATGCTAACAGGGTATTATTTTTCAGTTATATAATTAATAAATACTTACTGGGGTCCCTCATTTATGATGCTGGGGTTTATTTATTTTTTTTTTAAAGATCATTTTAGGCTGGACAAGTGATGGATGTGATGAAGTCCACGCCTATGTTCACCAAGGATACATAGATCTTTTTCTGGGAGCACTACAGTAGTAATTTGATGGAGAAGGATTTTTTTTTTTTTTATTAGTGTGTGATTGATTTCTAGGCGGCTACCTGCTAAGCCTTGTGATGGATGGATGGATGGGAATCTATTCCCTCAGCGGCGAGTTGCTCTTCCCGTGGTGATGGACACGCCGGCCGACCACTGGCATTGGCAGATGCGAGCTCGTTGCACACGAGCGCGGCCAATAAGTGCAGCCAAGGGGAGGGCAAACCCTACTTGCCAGGGTTAGTTTTCTGGTCGGCTTTCTAAATCAGTGGTTTCACTTAGCTGTTGTCGTTCGGGATTTGTTTTTATTTCCATCCCTGTACCTCCAGCCCCACGTGCGTGTCCAGGGCGGCCGCCTCGAACGCGGCCCCTTCCCGGCAGCCGCGCCGGGCGCAGGCCCCGCTCCGGCTCCCCCTCCTCGGAGGGCGGGGAAGGGAGGGAGGTTCCTCTCCATCGAGTAGCTTCGCCCCTGGCACTTGGTTTCCCCCTCGCCAAGCCGAGGACGGAGCGGCTCGCCCGTGTCAGCCCCGCCGCCCTGCCCTGAGGGGAGATGCTGGAGATGCGCTGCCGCCCTCCTCCTCCCTCCCTTCGTCCCTCCCCCGGGAATCGCAGAGCTCCACAGCCTGGATGGGGGCGCGGGCAGAGCCCTCCCGCGGCCCGTGCCCAGCCCCGGAGCGGGGGAACATCGGGCACTGCCCTCCTGCCTCCCTGCTCGGCAGCGGGGCTGAGGGGGCCCGGCCCGGCCCGGCTCCGCGCAGCGGCGGTGCCCGGGCTGCACCTCCCCACGGGGACCCCAAACCATCCCTGTGCCGGGGGATCTCCTCGGGCTGTCCCCGTGGAAGGACGGGGGATGGCGAACGCTCCCACAGCTCAGGTGAAGGAAACGCCATAAAACCCCACCAGCAGCAAGGCAGGCGAAGCTCCCTCAGCCGCAGTCCCCTCACGGTCGCGTGTGCTGGAGCAGTGCATTCAGTGTTTGTTCCTTTCCAAAAGGGCCCTTTTTTAAAAGGGTCTGTTTCTGCACACGCAGATAGTGTAATGGTGTATCAGGTCCCTTGAGGAATATGTTTCTGTGGGAAAAGCTTTCTTAGTTTCTTGATGGAAGAAACTTGTAGTCCAAGCCTTGGCTTTGAGGGTGACTGTGTTAAGGGCTGTGTGTGAAAGTGCCTCCACATCTCCTCAGTGCCTTAAAGGAAGCATTTTTGCTGCTTCCTTTTTTTTTTTTTACTGTTATTTTTTGTTTGAAAGCTGTGTTTAAAATGGCTTTCAAAGGCATCAAGGTGAGTTAGCATTTTCACTTTTCCTAGAGCAATCTGGGAGGAAGGAGAGGCTTTCTGTCCAGTGAGTGAAGGGAACATGATTTTTTTCTTCCGAAGGCTCACTGAGATAAGGTCAGTCCCTGGGGTTTATGGCTGTCCAGCTCAGGTTGAAACTACACCTTTGAAATATGGACAAACCCCATCCTCTGTTTCATGAGCACACCCAGGGTGGGGCAGATCTTCCAGTTAAGAACTGAGAAATTTCTTGGTTAGTGTTCGGGTGCCTTATTATACTCATTATCCTTGCTCTTGTGGTTTGCCAGCATTTGGAGGAGACCCATCTTGCTGCCTCTTATCCTGTGGGTTCTTCAACTCTAATCTACTGCTAGTCAAATTCTGGTGGATGGTAGTGTGAGATCCAGCATCCATTCCAGTCCCTCCTGCTATTCCTTGCCTGCTCTGAAGGCTGTAGAAAGGTGTGGGCCTTATTCTTAGCAGCCAAATACCAAAATAATGCATTCAACCATTTTAGAATGTCAAATATATGTGATACTTAGAGAATTATCTATTCAGCATCTGCTTTTGTATAAGCATGCTCAAGGTGATATTTTTTTCTTTTGCTGTAGAAAAATGATTGTTACTGACCTTTGAAGGATGACTAAGAGAAAAGAGTGGGTTGTTCACCCCTCAAAGAGGGTGAGGTAACCAGCCTGTGTATCGCTTCCAAAGACCACATATGTTCCCCCACCTGTATCTCTTAGGGTGTTTATTCCATTTTTATCTGCTATGATGCATTTGTTATCATCTGTTTAATTTTGTTTTTAATGCCTGGGAGATGTATATGGAGGATCTTAGATCCACCTAGGAAGTATTACTCTGATGCTGATTTTTTTAAAAAAATTATTATGTGACCCCCTCTCATCTGTGATATTTTATTTGTTTGGTTTAGGATTGTGTTAATATATTTTTGTGATTTAAGTCTTAATTTTTGAATGATCTCATATGTACTTAGCAATGTGAGCTTATGTTTTGTAACACTAACAAAGTTAAGTTAAAAGGGTAAGAGTTATTTGAATGTAGAATGACTTTGTAATTTCTTTTTCAGGGTCATAGTTGAAACTAAATTCTCAAAATGAACTGTGTATCTCAGTGATTCTTTGACATTAAGAAAATAAAAAGGCATATCAGCAAACATCAGTTAAATGTTGTTCTGGAGTGTTTTTGTTTTATTCCCTTTTTAAAGAACCAAAGTATTTTATAGAAAGAAACCATCTCTTAAAGTCTTTCTGAAATTAAGTGAAATAGACTTATGTTGACTTGTTACTGCTTGTACGTAAGATGCAGAAAAACCCTCATCCTGTTTCCTTGGAAAGCAGCACTTGACTACTTGTGGAGGTCCAAGGACTTTTCTAGCATGGATATCCAATGTTTGTATGAGAAAATGTGGGTGTTTGATGAATTAGCATTGTGGATTTTGTTGTTGCTTTCTTAGCAGTTGATTTCAGGGATTTTTATGATTAATTTAGTGATGGTGGCTTTTAGATTTCCAGCTTTGGAGTATCTTAAGTAGCCAGGTTTTGTTTCAGGGTAATGGCAGCAACTAGGAACCACATCTCCTTTCAGGGACAGTCTGTCAGGTGCTGAGCTCTGCCAAAAGGGAGAGGAGGAGCAAAGATGTTTTAGCTCTTCTCTGGGTAGGGCTCCATTACTGCTACACCATTTCTATTTACAGAACTTGGAATTCCTTCATGACTTTGCAATGGGCAGGTGCTGTTCCTTTACATGAAAATGAGAATAATGGGAGGGAGATGTGTAGAGTTGGAATTTCTGAAGAAAGAACAATGTGTCTAAGAATTTGAGGTGTATGTCAGTTTCAAGTTGTGATTGGATATGTGTGGGAGTCTTTAACATTTTGGATGTTTAGCAAAGCTGGAGCTTTTCTGTGAAATTTTAAGATTAGGCTTTTTGAAAGGTGATACTTGCTCTCTAGATGATCTTAAAAACTCATTCTAAGACAGTCTTGCAGACTGGCATTCACTGGAAATGTTTCGGACTAGTTACCATGGGGCTTCTTTAATGATCAATGTACTTTTTATTTAGTTAAATACCTCACGTGCAGCAAATACTTTTTTTTTTTAAATACTTCCCACTGTTTGTCCTGATCATTATCCTATTCTTCTAACTGAAGTCACAGCACAGATGTAGAATTTAGCAGCTAAATTCTACAAAAATTGAAAGGTTTTCAAAGTGATTTAAGTCTAAACTCTCAATGTGTGAGGAATTGGGACATTGAATGGCGTAAAAGGTTTGATGTGTGTGTATGTATAAATATATATTGTATATGTTTGTGTGGAAATGATGTGTTGTAGTTTCAGGAAGCACTGTGGAGTTGCCTCATGGAGGTTTAATATGCCTGTACTTGTGGTTACACTGCTTGGTGTGTTTGCATTGTTTCATTGCAGGACTTGGAGGCCATAGTACTTGAATTCTCAGGAACTGATTTTTCTTTGTCAAACATGAGTTGAGTCCTGTTAGAGTTTTTGCTGCTGCCCCTTCAGTTTTCATTGTTATCTAAACACTTTTCACGGTCAGTAAAATTAATTTACTGGTAATCTGCTTAGATGTATATTTCATCATCTCTTGGCACATGCAGTGTCTGAATTATTTAATTACTTTATAAAACAGCACAGGTCTGTGTTATTTCTGTGACGGTGAGGATTTTGACTTAAACAGTTTTCTGTAGTGCATTCTTTTCCTCAAAATATATTGCTGGAATACAGTTCTTACCTCTTATGTTCTTTGGACAATTCAGATTAGTGGACAGATATGACCTGGTAAATAAAGCGCAATTCTTTTTGTTTACCTATGTCCAAAATAGTGGAAGAAATGGGTACTCTCAGGGGCTTCTCTGGAAGACAGTTTGCTGTGTACAGCAAGTTTATTTTTGATGGCTGAGTCTTGGCAGTCAGGATGTACCTCAGCTTTCATTTATAGACCTCATTTGAAATCTGCTCAAGCCATTTGTTTTTCCTTAAGGAAACAGTTACAATAACATCTGTCATCAACTTCAAATGTTAAGTCAGATGCCTGTGAGGACTTCTAAATTGCACTTGTGAGCTGGTGTGATTGTGCTTAGCTGAGTGTGAGCCCAAAGGGGGCAGATTGGGCTGTGCTGTGAAATGATGAGCCACCAAGTGCTTGGGGAATTCTTCAACTCTTTTGGTGAATAAATAAATAAATAAAAAGGCAATTCCTGAAGTGCAATGTCTTCTAATGGTTCCAGGATGCTGATTCTATGATGAATTGAAAGCTAATCTGCTAAATCACTTGCACTGCTTACAGAGCCTGTAAGTTCCTTGGACAGCTTTGATCTGACGTGGCTGAAGCACAGCCAGTTTTTCTTTGGCATGGTACTGAAACGTGCATGCTCTTCTATCTGGGCAAAGACAACAGAGGAGAGATGTTCTACAGGTTTTTACATTGTGATGGTTTCAAAGCATGCTGAATGCACAAATATGCTTCTTGTTTTGCAGTTTGAGTAGGTATATTGCTATTCTAGAAGCAAATAAATGTAAACTGCAGAATGGATATTTAGGCTTGCTAAATATCCCAGTATTTAAGTATTCTAAATAGGCTGCATACGTAGTCTTAATAGCTGATCCTGTGACTATTTTGTTGCCTTTTTACAGAGAATGGAAGCTTTGTAGCAAAAAAAGAAAAATACAGCTTTATCTTGCAAAGTGTGTAAGCCTGTGTTTAGTAACATTCATGGGAGTAGCCTTATTGAATTAAATTGCAAGTACTCCACTGTGTGGGAGTATCTCTGTTGGTTTCTAAACCATTAAGAGTTATAAATGCATCTTAAAATTAAAAGTATGACATAATTGTAAATGACAGACTATTTTAAGCATACTTAATGTGAAAATAAACAAATCTATAGGTCAAACTATAAACTCGGTCAATTTCCTTTTACACTATTTTCAGTTCTTAGGTTATTTTACTAAAAGGAATGTAGTCTTTATATGCAGTTAATATATGTATTACCAGCTGAACAGCCTTTTGTTTGAAAGAATTGATATAAATGCTGACAATATAAGAATGATAGAAAAAGCCTGGTCTTTAAGGTTTTTCCTAAGACACTTTTAGGTTTTCTTACATCGTGCTTATTTTTAAGCTCTACCTTCTCAAAAGATAATTCAGTCTATAACTGTATTTCTGTAAATTATTTAGTCATTAAGTTAGGTAAATGCTGACAAAAGCAAAGCATAACTGTGCTAATAATTAGGCATAACTTTCAAGTAATCCTGAAGAATGTTGGGTACTTTCACATTTTATTATTTTTCTCCAAAGGAGACTATTTTATTAAAAATTCAAGACATATGATTGTTGTTGCTGTTTTTCTTGACTAGTCATTAAATGAAATGTACTGTTTGCCTGATTTATGAAGTGCCTTTGAATAATCCTCCACAAAATACTGGAGTTTGTAAATGCAGGCTTGCGTTGATAAATGAGAATTCTTGTTGAGAAGGGAATAAAAGGCAAGTGAATAACAACTGCAGGATGGAAGGCATGATCAATACAGACTAGGATGCAGAATTCAGAAAACAAGACACCTGCAAGGAATGACATGTTAGGAAATATTTCTCTGGAAAACCAAAAGCTTGCCAGGTTTTTAGAAATCTGTGTGCCCTGGGAAGGTCATTATGGTGTGGGGAAGATGAGAACCAAAAGACTGAGCAGGGACAAGCAGTGTTTTGGAATTTGTGTTTCTATCCCTTGTTGCTTGTGATTCACACCACCCACCCATCAATAAAAAATAGAATCCCAATGTTAGGAGCTGCAGAGAGCAGATGGGCAGCAAAACAATGACACAGTGAGTGTGGGACTGGGAGCTTCAGTCAGTTACAGCTGAGGTGTTTTACCCTGCACCTCTGGAACTCTTCATACCACTGCTGGAGCTTGTGCTTTTTAGTTTAAACAAAGGGTAACACCCTAAACATCCCTGCATTGGGGGGTGGCTGTTAGATGAGGAGGAATGGATAGTGAGAGAGGCTCAGCACTAGAAGGAACTTTTACAGACTGTACGTGGTTGTGTTTGCTCAGATTTGGCTGCCCTATAGCTTTTTATAGTGTGTGTTCTCTGACATAACAATTAAAATTAGATGTGATGGTTCTGCCTTTGCTTGGCTGTAGAAGCATTTTTTTAATGCTCCATTTTTAGGTCTTTAATATTTTACATAACATTAGAAAAGTAAAATGAAACATATGAAAATTCTCACCTTCCTTAGGTATTTTAGAAACCCCAGGAAGACTTGTCACATGCAGGAGTGCGAGAAATAATTGTTTTAATGGAAGTGTTGGAGATAAAATGTTAAGAATTGGAGTTTGAGCAACAGAGACCAACTTAAAAGTTATAAAATAATGGAAGTGTCAACTGATGTAGCTTAAATATTACTTATATTATTTAAAGTCTACTTCTAACTATTATGATGTTTAAAAATTTACAATGTCTCAAACATTGTGATAAAGAGTAAAATGCTTTGAAAGAAATGCACCTTTCTTGAACACTAGGCTTGTTTTAAACCCATGAAACTTTATAAAAAAGTTAAAAATGTATTGTTGACCCTTCACTTAAGTATATTTGAGAGTAATATAATTGACAGTCCTGATAATGGTGTCAGAACTGCTTGCTTTTCAAGATTTTTTTAATACAGCATTTGGAGCAAATATTTCAATTGGTGGAGTTTTCTGATGGCATGACAAGTATTCATTGCTGTCACTGCACCTGACAGCTTTAGAATGCCTGACAACTTTATTTTCCACATATGTCATTAGATGCATATTAAGCAGCCACTCCTACTTTTGCCTTCATATTTTCTGTGTGAAAGGGAAAGGAAAGGCAGGCCTGATGTGAACTGCTCCTGTGAGGTGATAAATGCCAATTCTTCCTTTTAGCACTGATGGGAGTTCAGGGACATGAGCAGCTTGCAAGATTAAAACAGGCTTTGGAACTAACTTTATTTACAAGTACATATGTGTAATTTTTACAACAAGCTACAAGAGGGGATAAATTAATGTCTGTTAACTATTAAAAAGAAATGTAGTGTGCAGACTGTAGTAAAACTTAAATTTACATAAGAAATGCAGATTAAGGACAGTGTAAGCAGCCTAAATGAAAATGTTGCTTTTGAAGTTGGCATATACACTTGTAAGGAATAGTAGAGTAGCAGGAAGAAATGGATTGTTTTCTGTTTTGGTTTAAAAAAAAGAGAAGGGGAGAAGTTACTTGGTCAGCCTGCTAAGCAGGAAAAGAGAGTACTTTTTCCTTTTGTTAGAAACAATGCTGGTATTGTTCTAACACCATATAAAGAGCTTTGTATTTATCTTTTTTTCCTTTCCTTTATTAAAAGAAGGTATGCCAGGCTGTCCACTTAGATTAATGAAGAAAGGAAGGTTACTGTACAACAGATTTGGGTTCTCTGTATCTAGTTCTTATCAGCTTGCTGCCCTTTTTTTTTTTCTTTTACATCAGCACTGATAATAAAGGTGAAGAAAGAGTATTCTCTGCTGTGAGACTGTAGTCTTTCTATGAAAGCAGTAGAAAACCTAGGTAAAACAGAAGACAGTGTTAGAAATATTTCTGACTCTTAGTCACTACTTCTAATATAGATGTGCTCCTCGTCTCCCTGTGTATGGAGATGTTGTGTTTTAAATGAGAGTATTTAAAAGATGTTATCAAAATAAAGAAATCATTGTTTGCTAGGACATGTTTTTGTGGAACAGATTTTTTTTCTGTCAATCTCCTTCCTTTTGTGGTGCCTCCAAGTGCAGTCCTGGCAGAGAAAATACAAACATTGTGTTCTGCATCACCTTTTTTTATTTTCCTATTTTGCTTCTTTTGGTTTATATGTGGGGAGTTGTATAGTACTAAACTGTTTCAGGCAGTTTGGAATCAGATTGATAATTTCTGCACTTAATTGTCACCATATATTCTTTGGGGAGGTTAACTCTAAAGAAGAGGTTTCCTTAGAGCCTTTGGTACTTTTACAAATGTTTGAGCTCTTGGCTCAATGTTAATATTGGCAAGTAGTTGTGCAAAGCTATTAAGTATTTGGCTGATACCCAAACTTCCTGCTGACTAGGTGATTCAGGCCACAGGAGGGGACACTAAAAGCCTAAATCATCCCTCAGCATGTCAGAGTGTGTAACCAGTGAAAATCAGAGCTTACGGGGTACTGTGTATGCAGTGTTTCAAGCAAACTCTGTAATTATGTTAAATGTAGAAGTAAGGATTTGGAAACTAAATTGGGTGAGATCTTCTAGTTGCATCCTTGTTAGAATCCTATGCTCCAGGTTTCTCAAAAATAGCTAAAAAATCACAAATAAAGTGAGTTGTCAGACTTCAGCTATTTGGGTAATGTGAGCCCATGATGTTGCTGTGTGCAGAATGCAGGTTGTCAGGTGGGGCAGGAGTGTGGAGAACGAGGCCAGGTGAAGTTTAACAGGTTGGGGGCATGGATGGGGTCAGGTCTGCTGGGGCTTTCAAGGCTGCTGAGAGCATGGGGCAAAGTGTCTAGTGCCTGCCTTCCTGGCCCCAGCTGAGAATGCATATGCTTAATTTTCTGGATTCTAAAAGGATCCACATGAAATATAGATTTGATTGCAATGCAGAATAATTATTATAATCGTTAATTTTACATCATGTACATTAAAGGCTTTTCTTTAAAATAAAAAAAAAATATTGAGTCAAGCACATGAGTATCTGTTGTTTGTTTTTTTTTTTCCTCGTACTAAGCTGATTTGGAGTTTGAAACTCAACTCCTAGAGGAAGAGGTGTGTAGTGGGTCTGCAGTCTGTCCCTACCAGACTGAGTGAAGCAGGGTGACTTTTTCTCAGAGAAGGCTTTAGGGGGATATGACCTTTGTGACTCCTTTGTCCTGGGTACTGCAACACCTACAGCTTTGGTAAAGAATTATTACTTGAGAGTATTAGTATTCCTTCCTCCCTTTGCAATTAAAATAGCAATGTAAAATAAATTTACCTTTCAAAATAGAACTATTTATATCTCACCTGTCTACTTGAAGTTCAACTGGGATGGCTCTGTCAGCTGGTTCTGTGGGAAGATGGAATTTCTTCTCTTGTTCTCCAGGCAGTAGATGATCATCTGTGTGTCAGTTGTTGAGGTCCTCAGGGTGATAGTGCTTTTTCATGTCTCCAATTCGTGATGTGTTGGGACACACAGTAAATCTTCCTGAAGCTAGGAAGGCTCCATGTAAAAGCAGTAAAGAAAGTGATGTAGGTGCTTTTTCTCCCCTCTTTCATAAAGCAATGGTGTATGGCCTCTACTGTGTCTGAGACTTCCCAGCCATAAAGGAAGGCTCCTTAACAAGTACACATGTTGAAAAAGCATGTTTTTTTGTGTTCTTGCCTTTTTCTGAGGTGTTTGCAGGAAAGCCAGTCTGTATAATTCAGGTTGTGGAAGGTAACAAACTAAAAAATTCTTAGAGTTTCTCCATTTTCATTTGCAAAGTCAGAGTTTTCAGCTCTTGGTCTGTGAGCTGTCCTTAATAGCCTGCTAAAATAAGAAAATCAAGCATATCATCAGTGTGCTTGTGTTTACAACACAGAGGTCTCTGTTTTGATTAGAATACTTCTAGGGGAAAAAAAAAAAAGAAATTGTAAGTGCTGTGGAGGTAATAACACTAGTTGGTGGTGTTTTGCTTCTCTTTTCCTGCTGCTTTCAGAATTTTCCCAAGCTTATGGAAGCTACAATGTTCAATCAGCATTGGAACATTGTTTAAGAAGTTCAGTCAGAAGTTAGCCCTCCTTTTGGATAAGGAATGAGGGTCATTTTTTCAGTACGGCTCAGTGGTAAGCACTGCTGGAGTGCTATGCAAGATAAGTGTTCTCTGATATAATAACTTCCAAAACTTCACACAAGTTGAGAAAAGAAAGACCACAACTAATAAGCTCTAAAAGGCAAAACAAGTGCCTAAAAATACATATCAGAGACATAAACAGAAGTAATTTATTAAGTAATTTATTAGGTAACTGTAAGCAAGAAATGTACTGATTTATCAGACTGAAAAGGAAAAACACCATGGACATAAGATAAAATATTCTGTACCTCTGCTTCTGAGGATCAACAAATTTATACCCAACCTCACCACCTGGCCATGTATCATATCTGCTGTATTTAGAAATATTTTGTGTGCAGTGTAAATTGATACTGGCATTTCCTGCTAGCAGTAGTTTTTTCACCAGACCAGAGTGTAGTGTGTTGTTTTTTTTTTTTTTTTTTTTTTTAATGGGGCTGTTTATTTTGTTTTGTTTGTGCTTTTTTTATTGAGGGAGCAAGAGGGTGGGGTGAATTCTGTCAGTTCCAAAGATTTGTTGTTGCTTTTGCTCAGGATCTGCCAGGAGCCAGTGATCTTCAGCTCTGGTCTCATGCGAGGTTTGTCTATGAAGGTGCTACAGAACTATTTCAGGCAACTACAAAGATACGAGGATGGATTTCTCGGAGGGCTTGCTGAGTTACTTGGCCAGAGGATGGCTGGCACTTGAGAATGAGGATAAGCAGTTTCATTGTCCTGGTCACCATGATGAGAATTTTCTTTTTTTTATTGGTCAATATGTTGAAGTTGAGACAGCAGAAAAGCTGCACAAGTCCTTGTGATGGAATCAGCTGTGGGTCATCCTTGAATGCTGCATGACAGCTGAAAAGAGGGGCAGATTTGGACAGTGATGTTAAAATGCCAAAACTTGAAAAAGTAAAGCAACAAGATTCCTTTATATCTGTGTGCTGTGGGAATGAATTCTGGAGGCTTTAAGAGAGTAGTTCTTTATGCCAATAAAAATATTTTTCTTTATATAAATTTCATATTGTCAGTCATTTAAGTGATAAGGTAAGGTATGGTATTGTATTGGGCCCGTGTTGTGCATTTCAACTTATTTTAACAAGCTTTAGCTTGAAGTTTTCTAGCAAGAAAGAAATGGGGAATTTTATTTTGATTGAAATTAATTTAAAAATGCATTTTTAACTAATCATCCTAAAAATAAAATGTATAGCAGATTTTTTTGTAGTTGTTACTCTGGGAAGTTGGTTTTTCTGATGTATGGTGATTACTTGTAAGTTTATTTTCCAAAATGAAAATTTTATAATTTCTTTTTTCAGGTCTGTCTTGGGTGGTAAACCAGATTTTGCCTACTGGAAGAATGCAGTGAAACTGCCAGTATTTCTAGCCGGAATTATTAATTTAATATTCAACTTTAGTGTTACTAGTTTCTTACTAAATAGTACCTCAAAGTAGAAGAAAAATGTATGGAAGTGCAAGAACAATCAGCAACTTGGAAGGAAGTCCCTCCAGGTCCCCTCGCCTGCCACGGTCCCCTCGCCTGGGCCACAGGAGAACCAGCAGCGGGGGAGGAGGGGGCACAGGGAAGACGTTGTCCATGGAGAACATCCAGTCCCTTAACGCAGCCTATGCAACCTCTGGACCAATGTACCTGAGTGACCACGAGGGTGTAGCTTCTACTACTTTCCCAAAGGGCACAATGACTCTTGGAAGGGCTACAAATCGAGCTGTGTATGGTGGCCGAGTCACAGCCATGGGGAGCAGCCCCAACATCGCTTCTGCTGGACTGTCACACACAGATGTGCTCTCTTACACTGACCAGCACGGAGGGCTGACCACATCCTCACACCACCACCACCACCAGGTTCCTTCCATGCTGAGACAGGTTAGGGATAGCACCATGTTAGATCTGCAGGCTCAGCTTAAGGATCTACAGAGGGAGAATGACCTTCTCAGAAAAGAACTAGACATCAAGGACAGCAAGCTGGGGTCCTCTATGAACAGCATCAAAACTTTCTGGAGTCCTGAGCTAAAGAAAGAGAGAGTATTGAGGAAAGAGGAAGCAGCCAGAATGTCAGTTCTTAAAGAACAGATGAGAGTTTCCCATGAAGAAAATCAGGTAAGTAATTATGAAAGTTTCCTTGTGTTGATTTACAGCCAAGTACTTGATGTTTTGCTTTTGGTACTGTATCCAATGCTGGCACAAGTTTGATATTTGCCACAAGAATTTTATATCTTGGTGTATCTACTTCTGACTACTAAACTGCAGGAAAGCACACTAATAGGAATCCAAATGCAGATTATAATTTCCTTCATGCAGCATCCTTCGCATTTTAGATGGGTAAAATAATTGTTACCCTTTCTCTTATGTTTGAAACTTTCTGGGTGTGGTTTTTTTTGTTTGTTTTCTTTTTTTTTTTTTTTGCAACTGTCTAAATGCTGCCTTGGCAACATTTTCTGAAGAGATAAATGAGCCATTTTTGAAAAAGTGTAAATAAATATCCAGAGGCATATTTTGTTTAAGCTGTGCAGGGAGTTAACAGTTTCAAAGTTAAAAGAAGATAAATCCTCATATTCAGCTTTCTGTACTTCTGCATTACAAAATGAAGTTTTCAGTAACATTTCAGAGAACTGTATTGTAGTAAATGAGTATCTTGTAGATATGTATTTCAAATACTACTATTCACATTGTAAGATTATTTTCCTGAAGTTATAAAAAGAGTCAAATATTTTAGTCAGAATGGTTAAATCTGTGAAGTCAAACTTTGAGGCTTTGCTATATCAAATATACAGATGCATATACAAAGCTATACAAAACAGCAGAAGAGATAGGAAGGAGGAAGGATAATTTTTTTTTCTCCACACACTTTTTGGCTTCTGATCTTATTTTAAAGTTGCTCCTTTTTAAACCATCTGTTAACTTTCCCCAGACAAAAACACAGTCCTGTGTTTCTCTCACTTCCAGATTCCAAATCTAAACTTCTTTGCTGGCAGGCAGCAACAACTGAGATTTTTAATTTACTTCCAAGTTTGTGATCAATTAGAGCTTCTCAGCAAACTTTCCACCTTTAGGCATGTCATGAACCTAAATATCTACAGAGCTGGCAAGTCTGTTACCAGTTACTTCAGTGGGAAACTGGCTGGGTTGTCATCAGGAATTCAGTGCAATGAATTAATTTATTACTTTCTTTTATAACTTTTGTATCCAGACTGACGATAGTAGTTGCTGATTATTTATAGCAGATGCACTAGGATGCTGCTAGAACCAATATTAACAAAAAGATGCATTGTGGAGGTTCTGTTTTTCAAAAACTTTGCTGGTTAGATACTTTAATGGTGGTAGCTGGTGTCACCTCAGGAGGAGAATTATTCTAATAGGCTGTCGTGTATTTCTTATGAAAATGTCACATTAATGTGTTATACTGACATTTGGAATTTGAATCTGGTATTTAGAGACTTTGTCACACACCAATGACAATTCTGTTTTGTATTTTTCCCCCCTAAAATCTAGTTTGCTTATCTTGAAGGAAAGTAAACTAGTAACTCATTTATGAGCTCATTCATGTTGTATCTTTTTGACAAATTCTTACTTTCTTGTAACAGCAAACCTGACAAAAACAATGTGTTTAGCTCTATGTGTATTTTTAACATGAATCCTTCCTCTGTAATACACAAAGATTGGGTAGCTCTATTCCATTGCTAAGTGTCCAAACATTCACAGAAGAGGCCAAGTACAGTGGTATCCCCAGAGATATCATGCTCCTTATGATCCAGCTGCTGGTTTTTTGTGCTTAATAACTCGGAAAACTTTAAATTCAGCCAGTTACTTTTGGATCTGTTTAAAATGCCAGTGCCACAGGCTCTTACAGCCTAACATACCTGTGAGGAACCACTGTTTTAATTTGGTTTTGCACTAGACTTTGGCTGGTTTTGCTAGGATTTCTTGCTCCTTGTACTGAAAGAAGCAATACATAATTAATGTCTGGTGCCAGTCTCAGTGCCACTTAGGGCTTTACAGTGCCATCATCACATCCCTCCCTCAGCTCTTTTCCAGACAGCAGCATCTTACCATGTGTGATAATTCCTTGTGAAACAGTAACATGATGTTTTTCAGACCTGTTAAATGTTTGGGATTTTTTATTTTTTTATTTTTTTTTTTTGGGCAAGGGGACCAAAACATCTTATGTTTTTGATAAGGTGTAAAATGAGTTGTGTTGATGTTGTAGTGCTTGCCCTTTTATTCTGTATATATCTCACAGAAATTCCCAACAATTAGTTTGTGCTTTCCAGTTTTTGATGCCTTTATTTTTGTTGCTACTGAGTACTAAGCTAATATCATAATGGGAATATTTATCATAGCTGAAAAATCCCTCACCATTCATTCTAGCAAGTTTAGGTCCCAGCTTGTTATGCTTGAAGGTAGGATTAGTTTTACTTGTATGCCAGTTTAATCTCCCTGTATTTCATCTGCCTGCCCCTATTTGCTCAGTCTTATAAAATTCTCCTTTGCATTTGGCTTTTGTCTTCACTGCCTTGAATAACCAAACACCATGAGGAAAATTAGTCGTCTTACTGATCACCCTGTTCTTTGGGCTACTCAGGAAGTGTCAGTCAGCACAAACCCCAGCCACAGGTTCCAGCAAAACTCCAGGGACCTTCTGTTGGTTTTAGGAGTCAGCCATGTGTTTCTGCTGTTTCCTCTCTTGTAATCAAATATTTGTGTATAAAAGTACCCATGCTCTTATGTAATTGTTGCTTACTTTTCTTGTAAGCATTTGGAGAGGAGCTTTTCTGAAGGAGAAGCTTTGGAAGCCCAAGCTGGCTGTGTCAGCTTCTTTGTCACTCTTATTCAGGAGGCTATTGATGCTTTCAAACTAATTTAAATTGGAATCATCAAAAAGCTGTGATTTTAAAGAACAAAAAAGGTGACGTGCTCTATCACATCTATCCTAAAAGTGGTCAGTCTGTCCTTGTGTGTCTGAGGTTTACTGGCTTATAAAACTTTCTTAAAAGTTGACTTGTTTCACTCTGAAACATTAAAAAGTGTTTTCACGTTGGTTGCCCAGATCGAAGTGACCCCATCTGGATTTCTGGGTCTCCTAGCAAAGTTTGGGAGCTCCCAGGAGACTGGAAAAGGGCATATCTGCCTGCCAAAAAAATAAGTGAAATGAGAGAATGAGTGAAAGGTATTTAATATTTTTATAGTGGTTTCTGAAAAAAATATTGCAAAACCCAGAGTTATTTGGAAGCTGTATTTTTAAAAATAATCAGCTATTTCTAAATATAGAGAGGGAAAATAAAAAAAAATGCGCTCACCCAATAAGGATTGGTCAAAAATAATGTCAAAGACATCTGCTTTTTCTTGGATGACTGGAAAACACACATTATGCATAATGGAAGAGTAATAGCAACATACTGATGCTAAGAAAACTTTGTCTCAAAAGATTTCCCTTTAGTGAGTTGATGGGAAGCATACGACAGGAAATTGCTACTACATGGAGAAGAACTGGATTGGAAACCTATGTCAAAGTGTAATTATCAGTGATTCTTGGTGAAAATGGAAAGGTTTCCAGTAGGATCTGGTAGGGATCTGTCATGTGCTTGAGGCTTTCATCAGTGTCCTAAAGGATGGATGTATTAGGCATCCAGATAATGGCAAGATTGGGAAGGCTTAAAAACATCCTGGAAAGTAGGATTATAAATTAAAATAAATTTGCCAAAAAAATGAACGAGTTTGAAGTAGTAGGATCTGTTTCAACAGGAAAATTGATAAAATTAAACCTTTTAGAAGCAGGAGGAGATCCATGAGGAAGTTTATGGACAGTAACTTGGACATTCCTGTTTTTCTTTTGAAAGTTGTTATATTTCTGAATGTGTATGCTTTCAGCACCTGTACTTTGATATCACAGCCCACATTTAGTTGGCTTTTTTGGTCTTCATATTCTTTGTGATATTTTCTCACAGCGTAACTGGAATTATTTTATATATGTGTTGGTATATATAGGGGCAGGAAGTACTCTACATGTTAGTAACTATTTAAGTAGTTCTTCATCTTGAAATCATCCATTTACAATGTCTCAAACAGAGATTTTGCTTTTTCCCCCCTAGGTAGATAGTTATTATCTCTAATCTGGCTTGATTAGAAGCGTCTAATCATGTGTAATGTACAGGAGAGTTAGTGTGGAAGGCTTCAGTGGAGAGCAGAAGGCCATGAGGTGGGAAGTGCTGGGAAGACACAAGACATTATTCAGCAATATTCATTTCTAAGGTTGTTGCCTGCCTGTCAAGAGGGAAAACTAATTTATTGGTTTGGATTAGCTGCTTCTAATACAATTCATTAATGTTTATTGGCTGCTGCACTGCTTTTATGACATTGCAAAAACTGAATCACTGGGACTTTTTAAAAAATGCATATTAAGCCCTGTTGCACAAAATAAGGCTCCTTTTACTTAGTGAGAAATATCATCATTTAATGCTACATAATTAATACACAATGGACACTGTGTGTCAAGAACAGTGGCTCTTTTTTAGGCATGGCATGGTTATACTGGAAATAAATGAGTGAGCATGATCATTTTTCCCCATACAAAAAACCAGGTAATTTTAATTGACTTAATGTGTTTTCAAAGAACACATTACGGATTTTGATCTTTTGAAGTTTAGTTCCTATCCTGATACTGCAGGAATTTACTTCTGATTAATGAGATGGAAAGAAGACAAAAAGGATAGTGAGCTGTTCCTCTGAGGCTTTTAGTTCTGAATAAAAAAAAAATTATTGAAATAGTTTCTCCAAGTAACTTTTGTCCATCTGTAGCAATGTGAATAACTCAGATGCTGCAATTAGCAGAATAGAGCTGATAAAATAATCAGTACAGAAGGGAATGTGTATTCATGAATTTAGAACTGTGAGTAGCTGCTAATGTTATTTCACAATGTGCTCTTCATTTTCACATTGATTCATGACAAGTATCTAAATAGAACAATAAGAGAAAATACACTAACAAATATTCTGAAATGGCATTTCCCTTCTCTTTTCTAATTAAACTATGTTCCTAATAAAATATTGATTAGGCTAAAGTGTACATTATTAAAAAAAAATTTAGATATTTTGTTTATGCTCTTTGAAATTGTTGTAGGTTCATTGTAGTGGAATATGCAGGCAGTTGGCAGCACTTGGGTATTTAGAGTGAGTTTTTAGATGGGTATTGCCTTCCTTAATGGATCAAAGTATGCACTTGGTTGGAAAGGACCTTTCATTGTTTGTTAATACCAGTTGTGGTCAGAGGAGGATTTTTTGGGATATAAATATTTTTCAGCCCATCTTACTGTGTAAATGTCTGAAACAGCAGGGATTTTGAAGTTCATTGTGGCTATTAATGAAGTACATGGTTATACAATTCAAAGCTAGGAATCTGAGGGATGGAAATGTGCTTGTGATTTACTATGCTACCTGAGGTATATTTTCATATTAATAATATTAAAAAATAAATAGTATTTTTACTAAATTAATTTCTTCAAGAAAAAATACTTCCAACATCAAATTTTTAATATAGTATTTACAACAAATGAAAGCTTCTTAAGGTGTTTTAGGATGATTCTGTAAAGCCAGTAGGTTCATCACACCCATTCACCTTGTTTTCTGTTTTTCACTGTACTGTTGTTTTCTGCTTTCTTCAGCTTTTAAAAAAATATTTGTCTTGAGCTGCATGCATACTTGTTGATTTTAACTTTATTTTGCATGTTTCTACTGTTTGCTTCATTTAAACTCATGTACATTGGTGGCAATTTAGGTAAGTGCAAAATATTCTTCTTTATTAAATGTGACAAAGTGCTTAAGCATTTAACCACATGGAATAGATCAAATGGTCATTATCAGAATAGCGAAATAGAATGAAATCAGTGGATTTTATATTATATTCAAAACAATAATGTCTGTGAAATGGGAAGGGGCTGAAGCAGCAGGACTCTTCTGCTGAGGAGGGATGGTGTGTAATGGGTGATGAGCAGTGAGCTCGTTAAGCTGTTAATAACACACAAGGGTGTGTGTTGCCTTCTGTTGTTACTGGTGAGGAGCAAAGGCTCCTGACTCTGGTGAGGAGTAGAATTTGACAGGGAGGGGGCCGAGATACTGCCAATGAAATTTTGATGGAGTAATAACCTGAAAGTGCCTGAGGGTGAATGAGGGAATTTAGTTACTTTGAACCTTTTGAGACCCTCTGTCTCAAAAAGCTTGGTAAGTATTGAGCTAGCAAAATGAATAATTGGAATGTGACTCTGTAACCTGAAGCTTTTTGGTGCTATTCTGTTTAGGTAGTAGTATTCATGTATACATTAAAAAGTAGAAACTAATAGTTTAAGCTGTATGAAAACTGTATCACATGTTAGTGGTAAATTGGAAAGGATAGTAATAATAAGTTACATCCTTTTTGCCATTTTTGAGGTATAAAGAGATCTGTAAGTAGTTTTTGGTTTTGTTTTGTTGTCCCCAGTATTTCAAAAAAGATGAGGGCCATGAATTGTAGTCCTTAGAATGCACTGTGTGTAGCTGTCAACTGGAAGAGTACTATTTTATTTAGAACAAAAGGTACTTTATTCATCATGTTGGAAACTAAATATCATTGAATGTTGCAAAATACTTACTAAATTCAGGATATAGGTCATTCTCAGTTATCCAGTGTCAAAGTGCTAGCATGAAATTTCATTTGCATCTTGAAGTCCTAGAATTGAGTGTCAGATAAGGAGTATCAGTGAGTGTTTTTCATAAAAAAGAATAGACGAGGCCAGTAACATTTTACAAAGCTGGATTGACTCTGTAGCAGACAGATCATTGAAATGAGAGGTGTTTGGAACTGGGTCGGGCTCTGTGACTTGAAACTGTGAACTCACCAGTTTTGAACATAGTCACTTCCTTTAGTAGTATTTGATAGTTCACCCCAAAACACTATGAAAGCTGCTGCTGTTTGTTGTGGATTTTTTGCCCTGTAATGGTGGTGATCATCTTAAAACTGAAGTATCACATGAGGAGTTTTCTGAAAGCCTATAGGTTTATTATTTATTTTTGATGATGATATTTCAGCTGAATTTAGTAATTTCATCCTGTTTGTTAGACTTCCCTTGCAACATCAGATGGATACTGCGTTCTCTGTTCCACAGCCTGATGCATTTTGTTCTGTTGTTCAGCTGTGATGGTTGTGTTGCTGTGTGGGTAAAACCCTTTAACAGAAGCCAGGATTCTGTCAGGGTCTCAGAAAAGATCACTTCAGAAAAAATGTAGACCTAGCAGAATATTAGTTGGGATAAAACTACCTTTAACTTACCCTTTATGCTTGTAGCCCTGCTTGAAGGTGTTCCTTCAGCACCTACTGCTAAGCCCCACCTGCTGCTTTTTACCCCTTCCTGTCTTAAATTAGGGAAGTCCGGCTTCAATTCCATCCTGGAAGGTACTTTATGCTGTCAGAATGACTTAAGGAAATTAGAAGAGAGCTAATTGTATTTAAGCCATTTGGAATTTTGTTAGACTTGGGGAGTGTTGGATACATCACATTAATCATAAATGGGTTCATAATGCAGGAATTTGTTCAGAAAGCAAGTTTTACAGAACATAAATGAAGTCTCCTGGAGATGTTAATTAAGCCTTTAATCTCATAAATAATACAGTTTCTCACAGGTATAATAAATAATACATCAAACGTTATCCTTGGTGAATTTCTTTTCCACTGATTGTCATGGAGCCAGTAGTTCATGGAGTATTTTCTAAAAATATATTTTTCTCTGTTAGCTTCTCTAAAATTGCTTCTTTCCTTGAGGTCTTAGACTTAATCTAAAGAAAATACTGGAAATAATTTTCCAGAATGTTCCATCATCCAAAGTGGAAGAGAGGAAAGGAAGGAAGTACTGAAAAAAGATTAATTTCTTTCTCATTTATTTTTTTTGGTCTTTACTAATAAAATTCATGTTTTCCTTCCTTTTGGTCCTTTCATCTTGTATTTTATGACAGTTGTCCCCAAATCATATAATAGGAAATTGATAATGCCACATTGAATTAGCCTGCAGTACAGAACTCCTCCTCTGGGCTGTTTCTGAGAAACACAACCCTTTTGGCTGTGCTGCAAAGCATTATATTTATTTTATATATGTGTATAATTTAAAGATAAACTTGCATGACGCTTGCTAACCTTCCTCTTTTCTCTTATATTCCTGAATTCATAAGATGTATTTCAGATTGTCAGGGTAAGGGCAAGGTTGTGATGGTGACTTAACCTGTTGGTCATTGATTCAGTTTTCTTCTGAGTTTTGGCATGTCTGGGAGTTGTGCTTGGCTAATGTCATGCAGGGTCACATTTGGGCTGTTTGTCATTTGCTCAGTTGAAGGTGTCTGGCATTCCTGACTATGGAACTGTGTATTCCATGGTGCTAGCGAGTCACTTGTGAAACCTGTCAGCAGCAAGGTAATATTTGCTACTTGAGTTTATTGCTGGAATATCTGTCAGCTGAGTTGGTGAAGAAACTAGAATTCAGGAACCCTTGGCATATTTTATAAAGGATAACTTAGGTTCAAGTTGGATTGCTTGTGGCAGGAGCAAATAAGTCTTTTGAATCTACTAATTTTAGAATATTTGGCCTGTGGGATGGGGAAAATATTTACTTTCTGAATTTCCTTAATCATCTGCCACAGGATAGTTGTTGCTATTACTCTTGGTGTTAGAAGATGACAAAAAAGCTAACAAAACACATGTTAAAAGAAAGCAGTTGATTTCATGTAAGTACTATTTTTACCCTGAAGGAAAAGGAATAAATGATGGGTTTGCCAAAAGGAAAATCCTGAGGAAAATCAATGTGAATATTTCAGTGTTAAAGATGCAGAGAATGCTAAGGTCTTGTAAGGTCTGTGTTCCAGTCTCATCTATAATTGAATGAGAGGATGGGGTCTCATCCCAGCTGTAGAAGAAAAGCCAAGGTCAGCAGAACCTACAGGAAAAGCATAAGCACACGTTGGGGTGCAGCTTCAGAGGAGTAGCAAACCCTAAAACAAGGCTAGCTTTTTGAACTCACTCAAGTTTCCATTTAATTGACTACAGCATTAATTGTATACACTACAAGTCTCACTGCAAAAGCCTGCATTTAAATTGAGAGAATCACAGAAAGAGGCAGGGATCTGTGCTTTGAAAAGTAATCTCCCTGTATTTTGATTTAAACTGTGTAAAAGGACATACAGCTTTTGCAATTTGTAGGTAGAAAGGCTGAAGGAATAGTCCTGTTAGTGTGAACTTTTGCTTGTGTGTGAGATTAACTTCCAAGTACCTGGTTACTGGTACAGCACAATAATGGTCTTAACTAATTCAGTGAAGAAATGCCTGAATATTGTGGTATACTATTCCTTTGGATACTCTGGAAGGTGGAGATGAACTAGTGGCTTATATTTAACTCATGATAAACCAAAACATAAATAAAATGTGTCAATCCAAACTAGAAGAATCATTGTTTGCAATCAACCTGTCTGTAATAACATTTGTCTGTTCTATTCATGTGTATATTAAGAAATTTTACATAAGTTGTGATAATCAGACTGTTTTGTATTCAATGGTCACTAAATTTCTTACCTGAGTGACAGAAACTAAGCTGTATCTTGAGGGAAATCAAAATTCCCAATTACCCTTTATTTGTAAGCCAAAATTCTCTCCACATCATTGTGAAAATGTACTTTCTTGTCAGCACATGTCTCTGGACTATGGAGTATGTGGTACCTGTTAAAAATTTACTGAGCTTTATAGTAAGTTTGATGTGAACATGAATACATTTAGGTACATACTATATTGTGTTATCTGTTTTAATATGTATTGTGAAACATCCAAAATAAACCCACAACATTTAATATTTCTGATAACTAACACTGTAATGAAAATTACCACTGGAATGATGCTACAATACTCTGGAAATCTCATGTTTTTCCTAAAAAACTTGTTCTCAGAAGCACATTGGGCTGTATGGTGGTGTAAGTTTTGCTAGCAAGAGTGATTTGGCATGTTTTTTCATCATTGGTTAACAACCACTGCTTCCTATGTCACCCTCTGGTAGATAAAATTTTAGTTTTATATTATTGTTATTTTAGTATATTTATTTTTCTATTTATAACATAACTTGTACATTCTCAGTTTGTTTGAAATAAGGGAATGAACGAAATGCATAATTGGATATGAATGACCTGGTACGTTCCTTACACTTGAGGGATATTTTTGTCTTCAGATTCCCTCGTGCAGTAAAGGAAGGGAGGAGAGGGCTAAGGAGTAGAAAACATAGAAATTGCTGAAGAAAGCAAAACCAGGCATTCTTCGTCCTGTTCAGGCAACTCATCCCCTGAAGAGGGAGAACTGTCAGGCTGAGAATTTGAGCAATTAGATGAGGACACTGGTGATAGACTTTTCCACCTGAGTGCACTGCACTGTCCTGGCTGCAGGACTGCAGAATTAACAAGCAGTGCCAGTCAGGCAAACTCCTGGAAAGGAAAAATATTTGTAAGTAACATTTTAGTGAAGAGATTATAGTTACATCTATATGTGTCTTTCAGAAAGATAAAACGTGAATTGAAGCCACCAGTGATCCTGTGTTAAATAGGGCGAGGCCATTATCCTGTTCTGGTCTTGTATAAAGTATTGCCTCACAGTGTAGAGAAGTGGTGCCTTGATGGCTAAATATAGAATTAAGTGTTGGAGGAAAGTTTGTGCAAATTTACAGGAAAACAAAATTATCTTTAGGAAGATGTTTTTCCTAGTTGTTTCATCTAGAGGATCTCCTTTTTTTGTGTCACAGTGGTCTCAGAAGGAAATGGTAACTTAATCCATTTGGGAGCTGTATTTGGAAACCAAATTTTGTTCCCAAGTTTTTCTAGGTATTCATTTCCCAACTGTGTCCAGTTGAATTGTTTCCAAATATGTGAGATAGAATCTACTCTTTGATATTCCAAAAGCTTAATTTGATGATAACTTGAAGATGAAATGTATTAAAAAATTAGTGGCATTAACTAATTGAAATATTAACACACCTATTTTATGGCAAATTTTGTTACACAGTGTTGCATTATTAATATTTCAGGTATTTTAACAATCTTAATAAAAAATCACCCAAAAAAGTGGAGTAGTTTGGATATAGGAAGACACCTTTGCCTCACACTAAATTGGTCCCAACTTGTACAATTATTTTGTGCAGGTGCCTTTCCCCCTACATTTCTCCCCACCATTTGCGGAATCACTTTATTTCTGTGCTAACCAGCAATTGCTGACGTTCTTCTGCTGTTTTTCCTAAGTCAATGTCACATTTGGGGTACCTCAGGTGTTTCACACTTGGATTGCTGCTTCATGACAGTGTTGGATGCTGATGATATTGTGAGTGCAGTGAACAACACAATTTGCCATTGAGTTACTCTCTCTTTGGCAGGTCAGTGTGGTTTTGCTCTGTGTGTTTGGTTTTTGCCCTGGACACTTTATTTTCAAATATCCATAAATATATTTTTTAAATTCTATCTTTATATAATCTGAAGGGTTGTATTTTTTTCTTCAGTGTCTTAAGATCAATCTTTTCCTACTACTGTGGAAATATATATATCTTTTTTTTTCCCCTAATCCTGGCTTAATAGTGTCTACAACAAACTTCACCCTTCAAGACCTGCTTTTGTCATACATTTTTTGGTAGAATTAAGTAATCTGTTTTTAATAATAATCTTAACATTTGAGGAATTCTAAAATGTGCAAAACCAAACAGTTTTTACTGCAAAAACTATAGTATGAATGTGAATTTTCTTTCATTTTATTGATTACCTCATTTTTGCCAGATGGTAGAAAATTCAAGAAAACACATGATGAGGCTTGCTGCTGTTTTTGTTTTTAATTCAGCTTGCAAAAGGCTACTGGCAGGATTATGTGTGATTAAGAAGAGTGAGTCAATTTGTATAACCTCCTTATTTATACCATTTACATATCTTGCACATTCAGTGTTATCTCCCTCTCCTCTGTTATGCTGTTCAGCTTTGACTATGCATTTTCTTTGACTCCTAAATTTAAAGTCTGCTGTGTCTTAAGGTAGTAATTCTCTAGGACAGTGTGGCTACTCGCCTCCTTTTCCCAAATTCAAAAGTAACTTTTTGCTCTTCATCAGTGCTTTGCATTGTGTGATTATTAAAAGCAGTGCAGGCATCACCCTGTGAGAGGCATCACCCTCTGTGTGAGAGGATAAAAAGCTTAGATGTGAGGAGGCAGGAGGAAAGGCAATGTTCCCTGCTCCCCAGTGCTTGTTCTTCTCTTTTCCCATGTTGCCCAGGAGTGAGGCCATGGAGGGAAGTGCTGCAGGACCAGCAGCTGAACTGCAACTCGCTGTCAGTTGGGAGCATGGATGTGGACACAAGGGAAGGGTTTGTAGATGTTGCTAAACCTTTATAATGACCACTATAAAATGGGTTAATCCTGCTCTCTTCACAGTTCAGGGAAGAGGAACATTCTGATAGTCTGAAACAAGTTTTTCTGAGTGAATTTACTTTCTCTAATAAATGAACAAGGGAAAATAGATAATAGTTCAAGCTGTTGAACTTGCCACTTAGTGTGAATTTCCAGATGTACACAGATGATTCAAGTACTCAATCAGACTTCAGTTTTTTGGATGAAACAACTTAAATTGCAGATCATAAGCTGCAGATGAAGGAAAAATTTTGGTGCAAATTCTGGAAAGAATAAGCCACTCTTAAAACCAATAAAAAAACAAGACCTCACCAACAGTCCAGAAGAGAACTGCTACATAAAATAACCATGGCTTGAAATGTTCCTGTCTTTAAAGCACTAAGAAGTGCAGTTGTGAAAAGACTCCAAACAGAATGATCAGATGAAATTTGGTATTACAAAATTATTCTGAAACCTAATTCTTTAGCTTGGAAGCAAAAAAAAAAAACAAAAAAAAAACCACCCAAACAAAACAGATAAAGAAGTAGTTTTTTTTTCAGATTGAGAAGTGATTCTGTCTTTAAAGGTGAGCTGCATTTCCTACAGCTATTATAGGAGAATAGGGAAGGTGGATATTCTCATGTCACCTGCAGAGGCAAGCAATGAACTTCAGATCAATACTTTTGCAACTGTTGGATATCTAAAACCAGTGCAGACCAATATACAATTAAAGAGAACTTAATAGTTTAGAATGGTTAACTTAACTAATAGGTTGTTTCATAAAGTCACTTGCTTTTGCTTTTCTGTTAAATGTTAGAAGTTGATTGGTTTTGGACCAATGTGTCACAACTCCTGCTACTCTGTAGGTGAAACATGAATAAACTATAAGTTCAGGTTGTTTCAGAGAGGAAATTTCCTATAATATCAAAAAGAAATGAAGCATTATTTCAGAAGATATTTTTTGCATTTCAAGAAATTATGTTGAAATATCTTCTAGGAACACATATAAAACAGCTGAAAGAAGAAAGGCAGGAATTCAGGACAACCCAGCAGTTGCTTTGACAATTTGCATTGTAATGCTCAGCAAAGGTAGTAGCACTTTTCATAGTTTGCCAGGGTAGGGAATTACACACACTTCTGCACTTCACCATTTCATTTATCAGGCTGTCAGATAAATGCTATAAAAGACTAAATATACATGTGACTGTTTGCTGCTCTATTTTTTAATTCTGCCTGTGCATAGCTACACTGTTGAACTTTACATTTTAAATTGATAATTCTTATATATGAAGTAACTTCCTGAACTGTCTCTGTTGTTGAGATGAAACAGCTTTTTCTTTCTATTTTCTGCTGTTTTTCTTGTGGATTATTTTGCTTCAGCAGTTTGCTCTTTTAATCTAACTATCTAGTATCTAAGTAATGAAATAAGCGAGTCCAAACACAATCTCATGAATTTGGTAGAGCTATTCTATTTTAGTTCACAATTTCCTTTAAGCTGGGCAAAACCTGAATGACACAGCAAACCAAGAGGCCTTAGCAATGTTTCCTGTTGAAAGTGGAGTACAGTTCTTTGTACAGAAACTTTAAAATAATTTAGCTGTGCTCTACTCAGTATTTAAGGAACAAATGCTTTAGAAGTGTCTATACTTGAGAAGTAAATTGTGGAAGGTTTCATTTCAGAAACAAAAACCCCTGCACAGCAGCTAAAGGAGTTCATGCTTTGTCCTGTCTGGGCATCTGGAAATACTCACTGGATAAATACATTCTTTTGTTGGATTTAGCCTCTTGGATCTAGTGTAAAACTTGATGTACAGAAACCCTATTGGCAAAGGTTTCATAGCATCTAAGCATATGAATTTAATTCCTGCATTGCTTTTGAGTATGGGTCTCTGCCATCAAATAACTTAATTTGCCTTCGTCAATCGTGAAGAACTATTTTTATCCTTTAGGGACTGAGGCTTTAATTTCTCTGGTGTGAAATACCATACAGCTTTCCATCAGCTCAGGCTGGTTCTCACTTTTTTTAGTTGCATGGTTTCTTGCTGTGCTGCAAGGGGTTTCATGGTTAAATCTTGCCAAAACTGAACCCAAATCTGACCTTTAAGACCACTATAAGTTTTTCTAAATAAATATTCTCATTAATCTTTTGCTAATATTATCCTGTGTTGAAATTTATCTCTTTATAGTAATTGATTACTAAAATACAAACTGGGAGGTTTCATAGCAGTAGGACATCAGAACAGTGATTATGCCTAAAGGGATACAGGAAATACTTTCTTTCTGGTGTATAAGATTCCTTACTGTGAATTTAATTTGCTTTTTATTTTTTTTTTCCACTTGTAATTGATGATCTGGAATCTGCAGAGTGATATTCTAGTGTTGAGACTAAATCTTTTCTCTGTTATGCTCTTGGTATGCCTTGACTAACTTTTCAGGTATGCCTGAGCATAAGTAGCTTTTCCCTTGATAATGTAATTATTATGAATTAAAAAAATGCACAAATGTCTGGAATAGTTGCTGGCACCTAGCATATTGTGTCCAACATGGGGATGCCTTTTCACTGCCCTTGCTGCATCTCTGATTTTTGATGGTGAGCACCTGTTTTGTAAGCTGAAATGTGAATATGTTTAAGAATGAGTGACATTATTTGCAATGAAGTGGACCAATGCAATAAGATATTTCTTCTGACACTTGTCAGAGTACTATAGAAGTATGAAAGCACTTTACAGAAGTCCATTTATTGAAATTCAGTTTTACATTGACTCTTAGATATCTGTAGTGTTCTTTGCTTCCATTAGCTGGTTGGCAGCCTTTGGCAATTCCAGCATCCTTCTTTGTTAGACTAAAAATATCTTGACATACAAAAGTACTTTCAAGACTGACTGCTTCCCCTGTATTGGGAAACTAGCAATCTCAGGGGCTTGGGTGTTTTTTTTGTTTTTGTTTGATTTCCCCCACCTTGTGTGGCATATCTTTTATTTCATAAACTGTTATGAGATGGAAGAGCTTCTTTTATTGAGACTTCGAAGATTTTCAAATTTTGTGCAAGAATACACAGTAGTATTTTTCAAAGTTGCATTTTTTTTCCAACAACTTTGAATTAATAAACTAAAGAAAAATCTTAAGACTTAAAAATTAAATACTTAGTATTTTCTGGCTGTTAATGTAACAGAAAAGGATTAGAAACTTTGCACACCTTCCTAACTATGCACACAGGAATAGAACTTTACACTCAATAAGAATAAACAATGAATTTAGAACAACAGGAGAAACAGAAATTGTCTATATTAATATACTCTGCACCCATCAATAACATAACTGGAAAATGTAGAACTCTTTTTGAAGCACAACCAAAATGTTTTTATAAAAAAACTCACCAACCACTTGTAGGGAGAACAAAAGAGGAATTTCTTGGCTGGCTTCATGGAAGAGGCTGAAATAGTAAAGTATTTAAACAAGTTTTTGAGGTTGGTTTTCTTTTTGGTGTGTGGGGTATTTTGGTTTGCCTTTTTTTGTTTTTATGGGTTTTTTTTTGGTTTTTTTTTTGTTACTATTTTGTCAGTGGAGCAATGGGATAATAAGGCATTAGAAGGGAGGAAGTGTCAGAACTGCACCTGTGGGGTTTGGTGTGAACTCAGAAACATCTTCTTTCTGTATTAGGTGTTGTCTTTAGTGCCACATGTACAGGGTGTTTTTTTCCTGTGTTATCAGGCTTTACCATAACAATAGTCAGCTGAAATTGTTAAAAGTGTGCTGTATGGATTCCTTCAGGTGGATTAGGTAGGAACCACTGCAGTTTGTGGGTGAAATTCTGGTTACAAGTGAGGGTGGCACCACATCTCAGAACTAGAGCAGGGATAGCCCGTGGAGGTGGGAGGGGTAAGGAAAGAAATTTGATCCTAAGTGCCCAGTTTGTTCCTACAGAGAGATGCCAAGAAAGAATTGTTATCTTGATTAATGCCAACCTCAGGTGTACTGGAGACACGGGCAAACTCTAGGCTTACCTTAGGGGAGTATTAATTAGCACCAGCACACCTACTGTTCTGTCTTGAGAACTTAATTGCTTTAGCCCAGATGAGAACAGTGATTCATAAAGCAGAATTTAATGACTGTATTAGAAAAATGGTTGTGAATAAGACCATAAATTAATCCCTAGAGTAATTCCTTCTATAACGTGAAATAGGGAATGTTTCTGCAAATTTAGTTTTATATCTCACATACTAATTAACTTTCTTTATACAAAATATTATTTCGGTTTGATTTATTTTTTAACATGTACAAAACTGACTTCTTCCAACTTATTAGAGTAATACTAGAACGTACATTTGAACATTTCATTAGGTGGAGAAAGAAGTGTGTATTTGATGGGTCAGATCCCTTGGTCTCAACTAGTTTCTCTCGGGTGAGGTCATGTCTGCCACTAAGAAATTTTATCATGTGAACACTTGTCACCTCCCAGCTGCCAGCTCTGCTGTGCTCTGAGCACCTGGGTGCTTGGCTGGTGCCTCTGGTGGCTGAGACGCTGTGGTGGAGGGTGAGGGCCCAGAGCTGGCAGCTGCTGCCAGCCCTGAGCCCTGGAGCGGGTCCAGGCTGGCACAGCAGCAGCTCAGTGTCAGCTCAGGGCTCGTGTCACCTCTGGAGGTGGCTTCACTGGGAGGGCTGGATTTTGTCTGCTTCGTTTTGACATCCTCTGGGTATTGTGGAGCCATGGCAAAAAGAAGGCAGTAGCTTACCAAGAAAATTGGCAGGATATGACCCATCCAGAATAAAAACAGTATTAACTGATTATTTTAAGGTTGCCTTAATTTAAAAATGTTCATAACATGATTGCAGAAATGTTTACTTTGAAAAATTTAATTGAGAAATGAAAGCGTTTCATTAGGTACGCTGTGCTATGTTTCAGCTTCATGGCTATAATTGAATTTACTCTGCTCTGAGACTGTTTATATCCTCCTTACTGTGCACTGAAGTTGGTGGCATAAATACATATATGGTTAAGGGGTAACGTGTCTGTCAGCACTGAATGAATACGTGGTGAGAGATGAGGGCTATGGAATAAAAATATTGGTGGAATAAGGAATACATGGTAATAAAAGTGAGGATGAATTGAAGAATTGTAAATATATTTTTTCATAGTTTGTCTTCGGTAAATGCTGCTACTTGTACTTTAATAAAGAAAAAACCCAAATCTAATAGCAGATGGGAGGGTAACTTCTGAGTACATCTGGAACAGGAACACGGTCTTGACACATGAAGGAAGCAGGGATGTATGAGGACCTGTTTTTTTCTTCCTTGAATTGGAGTGAATGTTACCCAAACAATGCCACTTTTGAGATAAGCCATGTATTTTCATATATCTTTTCTTGAGATAGAGAAAATGTTCTTTTTAAAGTTAGTTTGTGCAAGCTTGTACTTAATGCTTTGAAGGAAGGTTGTGAAAAATGCCTGGGGAAATTGGGAGCAGATCTCGCTAAATTTAGCTATTGAATTCATGCTGTGAAATTCTTTTAAGGTCTTGCAAAATCTCATTCTAAAGTAAAACACAAGTTTTGAAAAAGTGATGCAATACACACTCTATAGCTTTACACTGCTGTATCTTCAGGAGTGTGAAGTAACCAGGAGGAAGAAAGTTGGTAATTGATTGTATTTTGTATATTAGTAATGCCCTGTTTACTTGCTATTAAAATACTGAGAAAGTATGACCTAGCTCTCTTTTTATGAGTGAAAAATAAAACTTTCTGAAATACTATCTGTAAACAACCAATTTTGAGTTTTCCTTTTTATAACTTTCTTTAAATATTCTACTGTGCCCTTTCTACTGGAATCCTGAATCATCCTGTAGAAACAATTTTATAGGACTTTGTATTTTCTGATTAGATATTTATAAACACATATATCTTTATGTATAAAGGACTTTCCATACAGCTGGGAAGCATATTGATATTGTTATGTTGGTGTGTGGGAATATAATAATATTTCAGTTTGGTATAGTGCTAATGGCATAAATCTGGAAAGCTTTTTTTGTCAACAGTCCAATTCATAAAAGAATCTACTGAAAGCCATATGTTCTATTGAAATATGAAATATGATAGATGATCTGATGTCAGTGTTATCAGTTGGATCAATGAATCTCTAAAAATCCTTTTCCTCCAGTAAATGATGCTGTATTTGCTCAACATGTGCCTGAAACACCTTTCTTCATTAGAATAATTTGCTTTTTTTTTACTATACCCATGCTAGCTTTTTATTAAGATGCAGTTATTTTGGCGGCTATGCACAAAGAACAGGGAAGAACAACAGTAAGAGGCCCTCAGGTTAGAGCTGGAATAATTTATTAATTTATGGTATTTACAGCATACTGTAAAGTGTGTAATAAGAGGAAACTATTCAGACTCTTTAATGGTGAAGTGGCTGGAGAGTTAAAAGTTCCTTTAGCTTCTACTTCACTGTTTATGACCTAATTCATAGATTCATCTTTCCCTGTGACAAAATTGAAATGGAACCTTTTCAAATTCTGGTGCCAGTTTTCAGTGTGCCAAATCCAACTACCTCCAATTCTTTGCTTTCCAGCAAAACTACCATCTGCTTCCCGAAGAAATGGGGAGGCTTGAAGTCCTGCAATTAAAGTTGGCATTTCAGCAATAGTGCTGTATTATTTTTATTGCATGTTTGTTTATTTAACAAAGTGGCATTCAGGTTTGCCAATCAGTGTCCCATTGTGAAGTGTGACTTAAAGCCTGTAGGAATAGACAGCTGCTAAGAAGTATTTAGATTTTCTTGGACAGACTGGAGGTAAATTTTTGGCAAATCAAGATTTTTTTGGTTATATTTATTGCGGCATTTTTGATGCAATGCCAGCACCATCAACTTCCAATATCAGAGTCACAAAAGATTGCTACTTTTGGTTTCTCTCTATATTTTGCCCATATCTTCTCTTTTGAGACACAGGCTATTCTGTATGTATGCAGGTGTAAAAAATTCTCTCCATGATGTTGTACTCCAGGTTACCTTGACTATTTGCATGTTCACTGCTCCCATCTGACCTCCCCTGTTGTGCTTTCATTGCTCTTTCTAGGTCGAGATTTTCTACAGATTACACATTCTTTGCTGCCAGGGTTATTATTTCTTAGGGAGCTTCAAGCTAACAGATCACCCTACAGATAATAGCTGTTTTCATCCTCTGTTGTCCCCCTTGTGCCTTTTGCTGGCTCATGCCATGTTCCTGGTTTCAGCTCCTCACCATTCTTTTCTCAGTGCTCTCTCCCAGCTCTTGTCCTGCTTTTTGCCTCACAGATGTTTTCACATGGCTGTTGTGCCTGAGGTTGCCTATTCACTTGGAGAATATGTCTTTGTACAGATTTGTGTGAGTATTAGGGTTTGCTTAAATGAGTTTTAACTATTGTTTGTGCTGGTACCATCTCCTTTCCATTGCCACCACTTCCTCTGTGAATTACAGTGTAGGAGTGTTTGCAAAACCAAACTTCTGGAAGTGAAGGAATGTAAAGTGTTTGGTAATGACTCCTGGTTTCTCATGTCTTAGTTTTGGTTCTGCTATCTTTACATTCCACTGTGCATTTGTAGGAGGAGGGAAGTAGGGAGGAATATCATGTCCCTGGAGTGACAGTGGAGGTGGGCTGTGTTTCATATGCAGCTTAAAAATAATTATTATGAGCCAACAGAAGTGTGTGTAACTGAATGTTGAGAGAAACAGCACGACGCAGAAAGACAAAATATGAAACAGATGTACCATATGTTCCTGTGCACTTGTTTTCTATAATAAAACCATGAGGCATGCAAGAATGAGTGTATACTAAAAAAAAGTAAATTTGATTTCTTTTTTCAAGGCTTGGGGAAAGCCCCAAATATATATTTGATTCATTCAGAGGAACTACCTTTAGCATAGTGTTTACTGTATTGTAATCACTGACCATGGGGTTTTTTTCCCCTTTTTTCTGTGTGGTTTTTTTTTTGGGAATTGGAAAGCCCTGAAATGGCCTCAAATGCCCTCAAAAGCTGGTATAAATAGTATTTTTGTAAGAGGGAGCAGACTTTGAGGTGCAGAATTTAGCAAATGTACATGTATCCTGCACTCATACTTTCCCTAGGTTTTCTTGGGGATATAATGGAGTTTAGAAGGCCTGTATGGCTTTTATGCACTGGAAAGTGCATAGATGTGCTACGACTTCCCTGTTGTTTGTGGCAGCCTCCAATTATTTTACCATAGCTAAGGATAGAAAATGGTTGTGAATGTTACTTTTAAGGTTTACATGTAGGAATTACTTGAATTACAGAGTATATTTATTGGTAAAGTATTTTGTCACCTCCTACCTGGAATTAAAAAAAAAGAAATTAGTAGTTTAGTATTTATTGCCAGTTGATCCACTGGTGAGAAACGAATGCAGTATGGATTTCTGTGGAAATTTCTGAGGTCTCTGAGTTTGTCTGAAAATAAGAATATTTGTGAAATCTTCAGGACATTTTCTACCTATAAAAGCAAGGAAATGTCCACAGCTTTCCCTCTACAGCCCCAAAGATCCTAGAAAGCTTCACAGAAAAGAGAATTTAGTCTTGAGTTATTCTATAGAGTTTAGCCCTTTGTGTATTAGACATTGCAAATATATTGAATTAGCAGATTAGAAACGTGTTAAATAATGTCATCAGCATAATGACTTTTCTTGTTCTGTCTTAATTTTATGATCTGTGTCACAGTAATTTGTGAAGCACCCACATTACTTTTATGCATGAGTAAAATAACTTGTTCAATACATGCCTCCCAGTTTCATATATGCAAGATACTGCACTTCAGTAATTTTTACTGAAATAGTATTAAAAGAGCTGCATTTACTGTTCATATTGTAGCTGCAGGTGAATATCCCAATGTGCAGTGATCTTGAAATTCATGCAATGTTTTGCTCGATGAAGAGAACTTCCCTCTGAAATTAAATAGAAATAATGTGAAACATGTGCAAAGTACCTGTAAAAAAGAGCTAGTAGGATTGGTTCCACTGTAACTCTAGGAATTTCCTATATAACTAAGTTAAATTCTGTGAAATCTTGTGTTTGAATAAGGGCACAAAACCTTATTCACATGGGCAAAACTTGATACCCATCGATGGTCCATGTTCTTTGTGGTGTTTTCAATGCAGTTTTTCTGTATAAGTTGATTCTATGCTAAAAGGAATAATTCACCTTTAGATTTTTGAACATAAGGAATTTGCATTATACAATTATTGTAGGTGTTCTGTAGTACCTTTAGGTCAGAGATAATTTTATACAAAGCAAGTAAAAAGGAGCTCATCTCTTTTGTTAAGAGCGTTTACCAAAGTGTGGAGTTAAAGGCTCTGCATTGAATAGACTAAAATGCCATTTTTTGGTATGTATGTTTTAATGGGTAAAAATGAGGCTATTAGAGAACCCCTTAGGAGTTATCCCCTTAGGAGTAGCAAGAGGTCCTTAATTTGTTATCTAAGGAGGTCTGAATTTTGATGTACTTAAAAGATTTCCATTATATGTATTTTTTTAAACATGCACACTTTCCACTGTGTAGCTTCTGTGCTGACTGACACAATAAAATAGAAAATTGAAAAATCCCAAGCTTTATAATAATGGTTTAGTTTCTTATATTGCATCTGGACCAGTTTTTGAGAACAGCTGAGACTTCTGCTTTGATTCTTGATTTATTTTTTGGGCTTTGTGCTTTTTGATCTGTATTGGGAGACCAAATACTTTTGTAGCCAGGAATAAAACTTTGTGATGGCTTCTCTTGCTAGTTCCTATTATCACCTAACAATGAGCTGGACCTACGCATTCCCAGTTCATCTAAGATTACTGGTATTTCAGTTGTTCCAGTTATTTAAACTGTTAATTGCTAGGTTAGCAACTGAGACCCATCATCTAGGAAGGTTTTGGGGGTTTTTACTTTTCTTTTCTTTTTTTATTTTTTTTTTATTTGTAAGACATTCACTAAATCCTTCAATTACCATCTTTTCTGTAAAATACAGCACTCAGCTTGTGTTTGAACTGCAGTCATACTCTACCTCTCCCTGGAAGTTTAAAAGATGAATTACCTGTGGTAGACCTGCTTTGTATTCCAAACCCCTCCCTTAATAACAGCAGGGTGCTCACATCATAAATAATGACATCATCAATGACCAGTGACATCATCCAGGCAAATACATCAGTCTGTGTTCCAGACATTCTTTCATCCTGCTGCTCTCAACCACGGAATCCGTCTCCAAATTGAGGGAAGAAGTGCCAGAAGGACACCTCCATCTGGAGGCATGCCCACAGTGAACCTAAATTAATTGTTGGCAAACCTAGAGCAGACACTCTTGTTCCCAGGCAGGTTGTGGTAACTCACTGCACAAAAGCTGTTCAAACACTGATGATTGTTGATCTCTCAAATATCTATCAAATACAGGCATAATATCAAAACTGCCACATAGATTCATTACAGGATATTTTAGGAGACAATGCATTTGTGTTTAGTAAAGGCAACAGTTTATTAGGGACAACACAAGTGTTGAGGTTTACCATCTGATCAGGACTAGTCTCACCTTTTTAGACAAAACTTCTTTTAAGTGGGTGCCATTTACTTTGGAAAGCACTCAAAATCCAAAGCACCATAAAGTACTAGAAATCCATGAAGTACTGGAAATGGTTCCATTTTTGCATATAGGTTTGTATTAAGAAAGTAAAATAGAGTTCAGAGGGATGAAGACTGTCAAGAAGGTTGTAAAGTTTAAAATCAAAAGTCTAAAAGTGCTTCCTTTTCCCATAACTTAAGTAAGCACATTTACTTTCTTTTGTATGTCATGAAAATTTTGATGTTACTGCTTCCCAGACTAAGAGCCAGGAAAACCATCAATATGCTGAGAAGTCTAATTAGCTGAAGCTATTGCAAATACTTGCATTATTTCTGCTGAAATGAAATTTGAATTCTGGCTGGTGGAAGTATGCTACATTTGGGTATTATTTATAACTGTCTACAGTGCATAGATTTATTTATTGAATGGTTTTATCAGATGCTTGCATTGAATCAGGCTGCAGGACAAAAATGTATCTGTACATCAGTAATAACAGCCTGCTGGTATTTTGTCTCATACAATTGAATTTAATACAATGAAAACTGTGCATACTTTCTTTTGTTGGCAGGTATGTAGTTATCAATCTTTTGCTGTTGGGATAACTTCCAGCACAGTTTCATTTTGAAGAGAAGATTTAGTATAGAAGAGTATACAAATGAAGTTGCACAATAAGGCTGAGTAGAGATGCTCAATTATTAGGATTTATTCTGAAACTCTCAGTTAGACTTAGCATATTTAGCTAAAGAGAGGTCTTACACCAGGTCCTTGGGGCCGTCAGGTTACCCAAGTAAGAAATTATTGAACTCTTTGCTCAGAACTTGCAAAGACTCTAGCATTTTCATTCTAGATATTATTAGGGAAAGAGGTGATAAAAGATTATACAGAACAAAATAATGTAAGTCTATTTGATTACAAAGGCAATTAAATGTTTAATTTCCTTTGTTTTCTGAAGTGCCTGGAGCCATTTTCTCTTCTATTTAGAGATAGTTAAAAATAAATGATCCAGCTGGCTGAAAGCTTTTCACTTGGCAGGTAAACAGTATTACTCTCCAAGGAGGTCAGGATATTTTGCATTTCATCATTCCTGGAATTTGTTATTTATGGTCCAGCTTGATTAAGCCTCCTGTGGCACTGGAAGAAAAGGAAGCACACCTCTTAAAACAAGAAAATTGCTACTGACTAATTGAAATTTAGGACAATACAAATGTAATTTATATTTACTCCCTTTCTAATACTATTTTTACTTAACAATATAGAGAATCACAGAACACTTACTTAGAAATATACATTGATTATTTTATTATTTAATTGGCAATTTTCTTGCTTGTGGTTTAAGCCCAGCTGCCACCTGAGCCCCACACACCCACTCCCCTGGGAGAGTATTAGAAGGGTGAAAGTGAGATACAAATAAAAAAGGAGAAATACCTAAAGAAGTAAAGCAGTTTAAACTCAGATAGCAAAGTATTGCAAGCTAGATGAGTCCCTCCAAATGCTTTTACTTGAAGGTTATTTTTCCTTCTCTTTGAAACTGAAGAGAACCAGCAGAGGCCTACAGTGATTACAGCATCTCCTGTTACCCTTTCCAGGGGAATTTTTTGACCAGTGGATTATGTGGGTATCCCCCTCCATTTCTGTCTGAGAAATACCTGAGGAGCAGCAAGTTCTCCCCATGCAAGCACAAGGAATCAGCACAGATTACTGTGTGACATGTTGGCAGCTTCTGTGATCTGGTGAACTGAGAGATGAAAAGGAGTAGGGCTAATCCCAATACATGTTTACATCTTACTGCAACTAACAAGCTTTTTATATGTAAATGTGCATACATGTAAAACATGTGGGGTTTGGAATGGACAGCCTTTATTTTTTAAAGTAATAAATTTAAAAAAGTGCTTGAGATAATTTAGATTTTGGTTTGTCGATAAATATTTATGATGAACGGAGGAAAATGGGATGGTTATTCACATTACCATATTCAGATACTTGATTCTTATTGAATATGGATAACACTCAGGATTTCTACAGGCTCTGTGTATCAAAGGAAAAAAAAATCCTCTAATCCTCTCTAAAAAGTGTAATATGTTTTACTAAGGTTTTTGGCAGTAGAAATGGCAGAGTGCTATTTTAAGGTACACTTTTCAATAAAAGCTTTTTTGCTCCAAGTTTCAGAGTACAAGTGGCCTAGACTTCTTTCTCTTAATAGATAAAATTCAATATCTAGGACTGAACTTGTGTTTCCAATACAACTGAGAATATTAAAGAGAGGGTCAAAGTAACAAATGAGTCATGGAGCTGATCAAGGTTGTTCCAGTAAAAGACAGCTGGGAGAGGTAAAAAATCCCCAGTGAGTACCTTTGACATGGCTTGAATAGACTGAATGTGCTGGGTTTTTTGTTAGAAGTGATAGCAAGTGGTTCATTATTCAACTGAATTTTGAATTAGGAGTAAAGTTTTATTAAATAAAAAGTATGAAATAGGCCTTTGAGCTAAGGCTGGCTGCTTCACTGTTGCAAACATCAGTGAGGTCACTATGTCCTGTTTGTGAGCACAATTGCAGTTTTAGTGTTGTAGTCTTTCTTTTCATCTTTGGGTTTTCTTTTTTAATAAGGTAAGTGATAATACAGAGGAATCGAAGCAGGAAGAGAAGGGGAAAAAGTTGTAGAATTCATATCCTGTGTTGTCTGAGATAATGGTTTAAGACTTGACAAAAGGTGACGGTTCCATTGACCACCTGTTTGCTTCTCTCATCATGCAACACCTCTGTATGAGATACAAAAAATGATCATAGGAATAAAAAAACCCTGTAATGCAGTTTTTACTGCTACCATTCTGGCAAGTGTTCTTGTTAGGGATAAAAGGTAGTGTAATGCCTTTGAAGTTCCATTTTATTCTCATTTCTAGGATTTCTAATCTCTTTTGTGAGCTCCATGATCACACTTTTTTGATGTCTAGTTCTCTTCTCCTCAGTGTCTTTGAACACAGTTTGGCTGTTATGCTTTTAGTACCTCTGCCTCATTGGTGACAGTTCCACACCACTGAGTGTGGCATCATTCCTTGGAGAAAAGGCCTTAATTATTTTTCTTCTTGTGTAGAAATAATTTTTAATAAATGTGCCAGGGGTGGCTCCCTGTTGTTGCTAGCAACTGTATCTTCCCACTGTAGAGTAAATTTGAAGTAAGTTTATTATCCTGTGATCATCAATCCACTTATTTCACCAGCAAGTTGATCTACAGGCTGCAAGTAAGAATGTCTGCTCTGGAGCACTAAAGAAGAGTGTTGTGTTTAATGCCAATTTCTCTGTGCATCTCTAACAAAATGTCTCTTGATTGGAGTGATGCTAATGTTTAATTAACAGACTCTTCTGTCTGACATATTTTGAATGTAAGGTTATACACAAGCTTGGTTTCTTGGGCTAATAGAGCTGACTGTAAAGATGCTAGATAATACTTACAGAATAAAATCTGATTTCTCCCCTTTTCAGTTGAAAAAATGAATTCAGTTTTATTCATAAGTGTAATTACATTTAATAGCTTAAGCAGGCTTCTAAATTAATTTATAATAGCTGACATAAGTTCTTATTTATGGTGGATTGTATCCTCTATAAGAACTTCCTTTGCATGGGGCTTTCTCATTTGCTGAGTAGCATACAGGTTTGATCTAGAGAATTCTGGGACAGATTTTACACCCGAAGGAGCATCTTGCAGTACTGTTTACCTCAGAGGTGATCTAAGTGCATTTGCTTCTTTATAGATTGAGTGAGAAAGCAAACTGGAAATTATGGGAGCTGTAGCATGTGAAGTAGTAGTGAGCAATTCCCCTGCAACTAATCCTTTACTGCTACAAATGATCTCATCTGTACAGCATTAGAGTGTTTCAGAGCAGGATCTTTTCCAATTCTTAGTGCTTAGATGGCCCTGAATTAGAGAACAATAAGTCAATATGTTATTACCTTTGGAAGCAGTGCAGTTTGGATTATCATCAATATTACTTTTTCTGTGCAATTAGTGTGTATCAAACTGTTCAAAAAAGTGGAATATGCTCTATCTGTTACTATGAATGTGGTGTGAAAAGAACACCTTGTAGAGTGACAATTCCCTTGTTTGTTAGAGGAAGAATGTCAGATGGAGGGGTTGGAATCGGCTCTTCGGGATTTGATGCAAGAATACGAAGGACTGGTAACAGCAATAGCTGGACTAAGAGAAGGCATTAGGAAGAGTAGTTTGAAATGTGGGAAAACAAAGTAACAATTACAAAGATCATATTGCCTGTCACACTCATCCTTCAGTGGTAGTGCTCTCATTGCCATACAGGCTCTCAGGTTTGGAGGGGGAGCATTTGTATTTTCCAACAGCTTTGCTCTTAAGGATCAACAAATAGTGGCCAGAGCAAGAATGCAATGATGCTTTGTTTCCCTTAGTCCTTATGTACAAATGTTAATCCCATGACCTTTACACTGAAATTCATTTACCTTTATCTAATTTTTAAATATTGTCTTCAGTTTACCATATTATTATTTAAGTAACTTGTGCTGTAAAGTGTGCTTTTTGCTAGTACTCTCCTAAAATTCTAGGATGGAATCTGAATGGTGTCCACCAATAGAATTATTTATCTTACAATAATTAGGAGAGATAAGAACATTAATGAACAGTGGTGTACTGATCCTAGGTAGTTTGCCTTCTGAGAGATTAAGTGCAACTTAATGATTATGCTGGTTAATCTTAAGTTTTTCCTGAAAGTCAGGATACAGATGATAATCAGTGTGGTGAAACAGAACTGAGGAAACACTGAAATGCTTTTCTTGAGAAACACCTCTAGGAACAGCTGTCTCACCAAATGATTGTCAGTGCTCTTTGAGCACCTGTAGAGCAGAAACAGCAAAACTTGTGAATCTTTGTGACCCACAGAGTAAGCATAGTAAAGGATCATGGAGATTTCCAAGTCAAATATAAGATGCACCTGAGCATGAATTGACAAGTAGAAAGATATAACTTCATATAACTTTTTACAAAGAAAAGAGCCCGTATGTTTTATTCAATTATTGACAGAAAGTGACAATAGCTGAGCAGGATGCATGGAGTGTTTTGGATGACAACAGGAGTATTGATTCTATACTCTCACTTCCTTTTATACAGAATAGAACAAATCCTCTCTGGTCATACAGTGCAAAAACTGGGGATTAAGGCAGGATATGTTGAAAGGGATATTCAATCTGATCACAAATCTGTACTTAAATTGCAATGAGTTTACATGATATAGCCAACAGATGTGTAAGCATGTGATGTGCAGAAAAAGAAAACCCTGGCAGTTACGACTAAATAAACATTTTGTACTTCAAGGTGGCTCTAAAATCCCTTACCCATCCCTGGATCTTGTGGTGTCTTATCCTTAATGTGGGGTGATGGAGAGAAAATCGATAATAGTGGTCTGCTTGTGGAACTTAGCATTATTTTTTTGTGTGAGTGCAATGCTTGGGGCACAGAGCAGATAATCAAATTGCTTTATTTGCTCTTACCTTAATTGCTTTCTTTTGTGTTTGGTTGAGCCGTAGTGGCAGAGATTTAATAGCTCCTTTCTTTCTTAATACCTGTAAAAATTGAATATTTTTGCAGCATGCTTACTTAAAGCAGTGTGAAAAATGAGGAAAAAAAACCAATAGACTGTTGGAAGAAAAGCAGATAGTGCTAACAATTTAAAATTCAGCACTGTGGAATGCATTTGGCCTGAAATGACCCCAGTATCTGTTTATTTAATTGAAGTTGGCAACAAAGGGCCTCCTGAAGGCTTCTGGATACTTTGGGAGTTTGAAGACCACTAAACATTAGCCCAGCATATGGGTACACTAGTATTTCAGTAATTAAGGTTATGCAATGCACTTGGGGTGAAAAAACTGCACCCACATTCAAGGAAAGGGTGAGGGATAACAAGATCAAGTACTTTAATATGGAATATTGACTGCATATGTGTACGAGGTTGTATCTGACTGTTGGTGCTTGCAGTGCCCAGAGGGCCTGGAGTGAGGACTACCTGACCTGTGGGCTGTCACCAGGGCAGGGAAATCAGAACTACATCAGAAACATCGGTTCTGAACTTGGAACAAAGAGCCAAGAGTTGAACAAAGAGTTCAACATAATTTCTTGTCAAGTGCTGACAGGAAGTCAATGTATACACTGGATGTGTGTGTGTGTGTGTGTATTTATACACGTATGTGGTATATGTGTTTGTGCCCCCCCCACCACCGCTGCTGAATTTTGAGGGGGAAATTACAATCTCTCCTAAAATATCTGATTCAGGCTGTTATTTTCATTTTTCTATCCTGCGATTTCTAATCTGTAGGTAGTGTTATTTATTTGTGCCATGAACGTGGCCATAGCCTATTTATTTGTGCCATGAACGTGGCCATAGCCTATTTATTTGTGCCATGAACGTGGCCATAGTCTATTTATTTATGCCATGAACGTGGCCATAGTCTATTTATTTATGCCATGAACGTGGCCATAGTCTATTTATTTATGCCATGAACGTGGCCATAGTCTATTTATTTATGCCATGAATGTGACCATAGTCTATTGATTTATGCCATGTATGTGGCCGTAGCCTGTTTTCCATGTCACATGCGTGGCCGTAGCCTGTTTTCCATGTCACATGCGTGGCCGTAGCCTGTTTTCCATGTCACATGCGTGGCCGTGTCCGCGCTCCGCCCGGGATTTTGGCGGCTGGGGATTTGGTGCCACCTTGTGGGGACACTCCAGAGCTGCAGATTTTTTATGGGATTGTCCTGGGTTCCTTTAGGCCGTGAAGAGACTCCTACGAAATCTGACAAGAATAAATCCAGATCTAACGAAGTTCTCCCAACTTGTGAGAACATAGATTTGTTAACTGCGGAGGATCTTTTTGAGCCCTGATGGTTTCTTTCCTGCATTTCTTCAGTTAAAGCAGGACGAAGTGTCTTCCCTGATGGTCATCCCTGCTTTGTGATGCATCATTTGTCATTGTTGGATCTAACAACTCTGTTTTGAGTGGAGCCACTGAAATCCCTGTATTGATTTTTTTTTTTTTTATTTTCCTTTAGCTATGTCAGAACACATAGTTCTAAGGCTCCTTTTCAGATTGTTTCAATGGGGAATGATTATGTATTATGGTTAATCAACTCACAGTACTATTCCTAGTAGTGAAAAAGAATTGAAAGCTGAAGAGTGCTCTTTTGTGTATTTTGCTGATTAAAATAGACCAGGGGGAGGTTGAAATTGGATCTTGTATTTCTGGCTTACTAAAAGCTGTGCTTGAAATTGTCATGTGAATAATTTATATTCATATGATTTTTCTAGTGGCTGCATTTAAAAATATGTAGTTAGAAAGTTACAAAATGGGAAGGTAGCAAGAGTAAGAAGGTCAGCACAAATAAATATTAAAATGTCCTATTCCCACTCCTTTCAGTGATGTTCTGCATTTGTCTCTTCTGTCAATGGAGACTTCCTGTATAGAAACTTCAAGCCCCCAGTTCACATGTGAATTAAACATCAAGGTTGGCAATACAGTGCTGAGGTTTTGTCTGCTCTTCTAACTTTCCTCTTTTCTGTCTTTCAATATAGTGTAAAATAATAACCGAAATCTCAACTGGACAGACTGGCAGGCTCTCTCAGTCTGTTGGAATTCCCTGTATTGCTTCTTAGATATGACATATAAAATGTGAACTTTTACAGTGTGTCAGGTATTAAAGTCCCCTGAAAAACAAGAACATACTGCATATTATGTGAATACTTGTTTTCATTATTTAAAATCATTTAGTATTTTGTGGCTTGCTGTTTACTGACTGTAGCAACCATTTCTGTTCTGATCCGTTAGGAATTTATAATTGGAAACACTATTTGGGCACCTCTGTAGTTTTCCTTTATCTGCATTTCTCTTTGGTAGCTTCAGCAGAACCTGCACTTTGTCCACAAAAATCTCCTTCCTCAGATTCTGTTTTATTTCTTTCATGAAAGAAGTGGGATGTTTCATTAGAGGCAGGCTGCATAATGGGAAAATAGAGCCCAGTTCACATTTTTTTATAATCTGGGAAAAGGATTCATTTAATTTTCCTTTTTTATTCAAGGTAATAGTGAGTTCTCTGCCAGAAGGAGAAACTCTATAGCAAAAGTTTAAGCAGATAAAGGGAGGGTCTGAAGATCAAATACCACCAGTTTTTCAGTGTTTGAAATGTGACCTTGTTTGCTCTCACTGCTTTCCTTTTGTAAGCAATTTCTTGACTTGGTGCCTGAAAAAAATTCCTTTAATGTACGCTGACCTCAGTTTTTGAGAAATAAGAAAGTAATAGGCCTGTTTAGCATCCAAGATTTTTGCTCTGCTATTATTTTGACTGAATCAGCAGGCTGCACAATACATACTACTGTCCAAAAAGAAAGAGGCAAGTACTTGCCAAATATTTTTGTTGATTATTAGTTTTTTTTTTTTTAAAGCTGGCACTTGGAAACAAGAAATTCTTAACTGTCTGTTCTTCATTAACTGCATTTTGCATGATGGTTCACACTTAACTGGTGTTAAAGAACATAATCCCATGGATATGAAAGAAGGCAAATATTCCTGGGTTTTTGGACAGGTGCATTTCAGTTGTACATGACCATGGAAGCAGGAATAGAGCTCAGTTCCCTGTGACAAATGCAGATCTTAATTCACACATAATCCTGCTTCTAAATTAAATACTCTCATTATGTCCATTTTGTTTTAATTTCTTGGCCCACTCTGATTGTTGCTAAACCTAATTTCTCCTCTGGCCCCAAACCAGCAGTGAGGAACGCTGATCCTATGGCATTCTACTACTGTTTAAAAAATCCCCAAATGTTTATGTAGTCCCTAGAGTTTTCTGAGAGGGTAAACTGCCCTCCAATACATCAGTAATCTATTCTGGAATCTGACAGGGAAGTGCTCAGTCAATTGCTGGTCCACTGGGGACATTTGTGCTCTCACTCTTTCAGGGGAGCTCTGCATTTTTTTTTTCTTTAAAAATGCCAAAAATATCCCCACAAAACAAAAATATGCTCTTAGTTTCTCCTAACATTTGATTAATCAATTCCCACTTTGATAAAAAATATGTAACTAGTTTTATGGGGTGAAAATGGACTAAAACCCTGTGGCTTGGTGGGACTGAGACAAATAATATTTTACCAGTTTTTCAGTCACTTTAGTTACCTGTTTGTGACTTGCTGACTGAATACAGATGTGGTTGTTTCTGTACTGGGCATTGAATACAGAATATCCCACGAATTATAACAAAATAGAAATATAATACTATTTGATAAAAAGCTTGACGTCTTTATGCTGGGGAAAAAAAAAATCTTTGTGTGGAGAGTTGAACTTGGAGATCAGGGATAATTATTTTTTATTTCCTCCAATTTTTTTTTTTGGAAGTAAAACAGAAACGAAATTTCAGTCTGTAATAAATACACAGTGCAATGTTTTGTTAGTGAACAACACTTATTCAGTTTTAAGAATTTTTTCCACAATATTTTGAGAGCTTTGTGTATGTCAGCAAATATCTTGTCTAAATAGAACCCATTGAAAACCCTTGATAATGTACTGTTACCTTCTGAAAGCCTGTGATTATTACGTTAGGGGTATATTTGTGTTAAATCTTTCCTCACAGGAAAGCTTTAACAGCAGACAAGGCAATCTCAAAAACAAAGGCTTCCACAAAGTACCAGACAGTGCATCAGCAGAATGGAAACCTTGCTGTTCCTCTAGATAAAAGGCAGAGGAGATAACTGGAAGTCTATTTCATGAGAAACAGAGAGCTGGCAATGATGTGCTCCTGTGCTTTTTGTTTCTCTTTTCCTCTTGTATCTATTTGTTACCAGTGGGGTTTGTGGGTGAGATCCATGGGGGAGTGGAATGTTCTTTTTTATTTGGATGAGGCTTTGAGTGTTTTCTCACTTTCCTGGGCTTGTGCTGTGGTGATGGGAAACTCAGACCATGTTTCTGTTCAGTGATTGCAGTTACTCCTGGGATTAGCTGTAGGACAGGGATTCTGCTCATCTTTGGTAAACAATGGGCGGTCAGAATACAAATCACAAGTATTGATTATGTGGAGCCAAGGCCATGAGGGACATTTTGTGTGGGGAGGGTCAAGGTTTATCATCCCAAATGATTTAAAAGCTTCCTTGGGGAACCTTAAGTGCTTCAGTCCTGAAAAAAGGAGAAACTTTTTATGCAGGCAATAAAAGAGTATCAGAGGAACTGGAGTTCATGAGGAGATGGAGGATTTCCCACAGTACATAGTTACTTTATCTGTTGAGAATAGTTTTAAAACATAAATGCCTAAGATTTATCTTTGAGTATCCAGGACTTCTAAACCGTGCATTGTTCTTAGCTGGGTAGTTAATGTTGCAGACAGAACTATTGGGAAACAAATAATAATCTGCTTTTCTTAAACTGACATTGATTTCCAGGCCTTGTTAAAAAGTATTTTATTTTTTCCCCCTGTAAGTTGTAAGAATTAATCTGCAAACAGATTCTTCCACATGTGTTCATATTGGTCAAAATACTTGTTACTGATGATTTTTCAGTCAACTAATATACTATTTAATGACTCTGGACCTACTTAACAATATTTCTCCATAGGGAAGAGGTGAAAAAAAGGAGGCCAGTGTTGTTGTAGAAGCATAATTGAACTGCTTGACAGTTGTAATGATAAGGATCACCGAAATACAAACCCCTGCATTTTGCTATGATATTGATGACAAAGGTTTTAATTAAACCTCTTTTTACTAACTAATGAAACTGATTCCCCCCCCCCCCAACATCTTTGCAGAATAATCTGCAATAATCTTTGCAGATTATTTCTCTCAATTCTGTTTGACTTGTTACATTTCTAAAAGTCCCTTCCTCTTGACCTTCTGGTTCTTGTGATTCTGAACTACAAGATTTGGCTCATCAACATCTCTCAGCCTACAGCAAAAAAAGGAATTAGGAAAGAAATACATTTCCAGGTTGTTCTGTAAAAAAGAGGTACAAAGCTGCTCTGAATTTTCAGTACTAAAGCTTTTTAGCCTGTATGGGGATGCATTTATGTTCAATGACCTCAAGTCTTTATGCAATATTTGTTTTTTTACCAAAATACTTAGGTGAGATGACCTAGAGAAGCTGACTGAATAGTAGTGAAGACTGATACTTCAGATTAAATATGTCAGCATTGCCCTGTCAGATTCCAGAATAGATTACCGATGTATTGGAGGGCAATTTACCCTCTCAGAAAACTCTAGGGACTACATAATAATTTGGGGATTGTTTTAAAACAGTAGTAGAATGCCATAGGATCAGCATTCTTCACTGCTGGTTTGGAGCCTGAGGAGAAATTAGATTTAACGATGATCAGAGTGGGCCAAGGAATTAAAACAAAATGGACATAATGAGAGTATTTAATTTAGAAGTAGGATTATGTGTGAATTAAGATCTGCATTTGTCACAGGGAACTGAGCTCTGTTCCTGAACTGAGCTCTATTCCATGGGGGAAAAAAAAATAAATGTATATGACCAGATTCCTTTTTATTAACTTGCAAAGCAGGATGAGGGGCAAGCTTAGGGGAGTGATAGAGCATCCTGGTGGGCTCTTGATTAGTAGTGGAGGAGGACAGGGAGGAAAGGTTTGAACAAGAAACTGATGGAGGGGGTGTTCTTTATTACAGTGTTTGTCTTCTGGAGCAGTTGTACTGAAGCCCTACTGGCCAGGAAGTGCCTGGCTATGGGCTGCTCAAGGGACATAGAGAGTGAATCTTTGCTTCTGTGCATGGCCTTTGCTTTTGTTTTATTTAACTGCCTTTACTTGACCCATGAGTTTTATTTCATCTTCTTCCCCTTCTGCCCCCAGCCCTGCTGAGGAGGGAGTGGTAGGGTGGCTTGGTGGAGTCCTGGCCTCCAGCCAAGCTCAGCCCACCACATCTGTGTTAAGAAATGCAGATTTCAGTGTGCATGACAAGATTCCTTATCAAACTTGCAAGGCACGCTTGTAAAGGCAAGCTTTGTAGAATTTGACAAGACACAAAATTTAAAGGCATAAACAAAGAAAAAGTAAGCAAAGTCAGACAAGATTCCTCTCTTTTTGAATATGTGGTTATATCAGCAAACAGTGTTATGCAAAAGCTCTCTCACATCTCATGCTCAGAATTTTTAATGCTAAAGATTCCTGTGTGGTCAGAATCTCTTGCTATTCCTCCCAAATTAGATCTGTCTTCTCCTTCCAACTCTTTGTCAGTCCTGTCTTACTCAGGCAAAATTCTAGTCGCCTAGAATTTTTTTGGGTTTTTTGGATACCAGGTTTATGAACTATAATAGGCAGATGAGGAAATGCATGACAGAATTAACTTCTTAATTTATGGTAATGAAGAAAATGTCTTCAATTCCCTTTTTTTTCTTTAAAGAAGAAAATTGGGATATGCATGTTTTTCTTTAACAATACTTAGTTACAAATATTTGCAAGTGTAATGCTTGCACTTATTTCAGTAGCACAACTAAATTTAACATATAAATTGATGTTGATGCAGTTCATAAGAAAGCTTTTAGGCTGTTTCCTTTCAATGACAGAGCCTCATACTGTGGAGAATGAAAATAAAACACTAATAGATTATGGAATAAATAAGGAAGCTTGATGTTAGAGAATGAGAGTATGGTTGACAGGATAATTTGCTGTTTTATTTGTTGAGGTGCATTCAGGTATAGCTTTCTATAGCATACAATTACATAGGATGATTTTTTTTTGCACAGTCTTCTGTATAATTTTTTATTTGCCACTGCCAAGAGACTAGACTATGTCAACTGATTCAGCCCTGCCAATTCTCTGTTTACTGGGGTGGGAAAGAAACAGGAGAATCAGGAGCTAAAATCCAGTGGACTTGGGTTCTTGAACATGTTCTTTGCTTTTGGTGGCAGTGTGATGGTGCAAAGCATGAGAAGCTGTCTGCTTCTGTAGGTGGACCAGCAATTTTAAATCAGCAAGTCTCCTTGTGAATTCATTCCTCCCTACTGTTCACCACATCTGTGGCTTTGGGATGCCCTGGAAGTGTTAATGTGACCCAAAGCACACTGAGGCAGGAGAGTTCTCAGCAGGCAATTCTTTTGGGTGTAGTTCGTTGGCGTAGACTAGAGGAACTTCCTTGTGTAGAGCATGAATTGAAGTCTGTGAAGAGCCATTAGCTAATCTTCCTTTTATAGTTTTGTTTCAGTTTATGGGGCAATTCACAGTTCCATATATTGCTTCTTGGAGCTGGGCTGTGGAAAAGGATTGAAAAAGTTCTGAGGAAACTCTTTATATATTGTCAAGAAATTGGCATGGAAATATTTCTGGTCAACTGGTCCATTTTTAATAGAAATTATAAAAAATCTGATAAATGTTACTTTTAAAAAAAATAATTCTGTAGAGTTCTGTGTCTGTAATGATAGCCATGTGACAGATATTCACAGCACTCCTACATTCCTTCCCCTGCAGTTAATTATACAATTTCTTTCCACCCTCACAACATTTGTTCTTTCCTTTCCTTAGCAAGCTGCAGATAGAAAAATCTGTGCCAGCGGAATTCTAAATCTGGTCCACCATGTTCTAAGTCTTGAAGGTGTACAAAAATGGATTCTTTTATGTCGAAGTAGCAGTAGTCTGCCACAGTTGAGGCTGTTAGCTTTAAGATAATCACAGAGAAGCAGCCAGAACTACTGTCGTGCTTAGTGACAGCCGTGGGTCTGGGTGGAGCCTAAGGAGAGCATGCACAGGCTGCTGGGGGCAGAAAAGGAACTTGTCTCATTTCTCTTAACCAGAATGGTTGTTTGAATTCTGATTTCTAATTATTTTTGTGTTAATCTAACAATTTTTGGTTTTTAGAGCTTACATTCAGAAGGTTTGTGTGTTAGCAGTGTGTATGTCAAGTTTACTTTCATTTGTGGGTTAGAACATGGTATTTTAGAATTAGTTTTCTTTTGCACAGCTAGATTTTTATAGACATATCAACATTTGGTATATAGGGACTACTTGACTTTGGAATAAACATTCATTTGTAAATAGATTGTATCATGAAGTAATAAATATTGTCTAATTTAACATTAGGAGGATGTATCTTAAATCATTATTCAGACCAGGGAAATAATTTTGACTATTTATCGGGTTCTGGTAGTTACTGAATATGCTGTTGCTTAGTTGTAGCAGAGTAGTACAGAGAAGGTTCTTGGTCAGGTGTGAGAAGTAGGACAGTGAAATAATTTTAGAAGCCAAAAGGTGTAGTTAGTCTTGGGGTCACAAACAGTTGGCACGTTAGTAGATTCAAAGTGGGGAAGTTTCTACATCTAAAGGATTTTAAAGTATACTGGAGTTTTTAAGCTTATTATAGCTAATTAAAAAGATGGTGAGATTAAGAAAAGATAAGGGTTGCCATTAAATGAGTGGTTCACATGTGTATGCTCTCAGCTGAGTGTGTGCCTAGTAAGATGCAGCTACCAAGAGAATTAAGATCTGGACATACATTAAAATAGTGCTTATTTAATGATCAAACAGATTCAGTGTCTTAATGAATTCTGTCACTGGCAATACTTATTTTCCATTTGAAATAACTGATAAAAAACATTTCAAAAGGTTGGTTTCTCAAGATTAAGTATTTTTCATTTAGTTTAAATCATTGCGAAAACTCAACAGATTAATGTGTCCTTGTGTAAAACATCAAGGTAGTATCAAATAAAATGAAGTTTTATCGTTAGTTTGGTGTCTGTGTTGTTGCTGTTTTGGGTTTTATTTGGTGTGGTTTCTGTTGTTTTGTTTTTTAGAATGTGGAGTTACAGAACATCAATTAAATCTAAAAGGTGTGATGACATGCATTTAAGTCCCCTAATTCCTTCAGTTTAATGTCTTAGTACAGACTGCGAGCCTGTTCAGGAATTCATATTTCTAAAAGCTCACTATGCTGTGTAGGCAATGAATAGAGGGAAGAAAACAAGAAGAAAAATTGTCATATGAGGATACAATCTGAAAAGAACATCATAAGCCATAGAAATTTAGGCTAATTATCTGTACTCTAACCTTAACTTGGCAAAATCCACTTTGATTTTGACTTGCATTGAGTAAGGAGTGCAAGACAGTCCTCTGGAACAGAGACAGATCCCTGTACTCAGATGTAGTATAAATATTTTAGGACAAGTTACAGTGTTCTGAAAAACGTAAAAGTGTAAAAGACCAGCAATGTCCAATAGGAATGTTGTAATTTGTCATGGGACTGATTATTTCAAATATGCTTTTCTTTGTCACCTCTAGTGAGTGAAGTCTGTCTATGTTTATATATTTGAGTAATGTGACTTTGTTGTTGCCTTTCTGTGTAACTCAATAAAATTATTTTTTTCTGTTGAATATACTTTTTGTTGAATTCAGTTCTTTCTGTTGAATCTCCTTTGCTTGCATCTGACCTTTATTTATGTTGATTTTGCTTCATTTTTTCGTTTACCATGCTGTTCAGTTTTTGGATGCCAGAAGAACAAAGGTTTGTCCACTACTTGCAGTGAATTTCTTTTTAAAAATTCAGTATTGCTTATTGTGTTTTTTTTGTTTGCTTTTTAGAGATGCAGTAATCCTGTTTACTAAAATTCATAGCTTTAGCTTCCAAAATGAAAAAATGAAACCAACCAGTCCCAACTCAGTCCCTCCCCAACGTCCCCTTTAATTTTAGCAAGGGCTTTGATTGACTTTATGAACATCAGTGCTGCTGAGCACCACGAAGAGCAGATTTATCTTTAGTCTATGAGGTAATTTAGAAAACACGGAATACTGAGTCTTTGAGCTTTGTAGGTACTCATTGGTTGTTCTAATGGATGTGTCACTGCCTAGTGTTTGCATTTGTTGCTATTAATTTTATCTGTAGCTGGCATTTTTTTGTGTCTGTGTATGTTGTCGTCTTTTTTCTTTCTAGAAGCACTTGAAAGATATCATTACAAATATTGTCACCTGCATTTGATATTTTATAAGATCATTTGGTATATTTTCATTACTAATTCTAATGACTTTTTGTAACAGCATACAACAAAGCTTTAATCAAATACTAATTCTACGATCAGATCCTAAGCTAATTTTTCTTTTGCCTTCTTTATTGCAGCATCTGCAAATGACAATCCAGGCACTTCAAGATGAGCTTAGAACCCAGAGAGATCTTAACCATCTTCTCCAGCAAGAAAGTGGGAACCGAGGGGCTGAGCATTTTACCATTGAGCTCACGGAGGAGAATTTTCGAAGACTTCAGGCAGAACATGATAGACAAGCTAAAGAGCTCTTCCTGTTAAGAAAAACTCTAGAAGAAATGGAGCTTAGGATTGAAACACAAAAGCAAACACTAAATGCCAGAGATGAATCAATAAAAAAGCTTCTAGAGATGTTGCAAAGTAAAGGTTTGCCTTCTAAAGGAATGGAAGATGACAATGAGAGAACTCGAAGGATGGCAGAGGCTGAATCTCAGGTTAATCATTTAGAAGTGATTTTAGATCAGAAGGAGAAGGAAAACATGCATCTTAGAGAGGTAACAAAAAACTCATTTCTTTGTTTAAAATACATGGTTTTTTTTTAAATAGTCATGGAACATGTTGCAGTTTCAGAAATGTAATTATTGAAGTGTTTTCTTTTTGTGCTCTATTTTTTGATGAAAAGGATGAAAAGGATAGCATGCATTTGTTTTAAATCTGTAATAAGTACTCAGCAGGACTGTATGATATTTGAAAGCAAGAATAAGAATATGGAAGAGAAGTAGGTATATTGGGGCTTACTGTTGCTGAAATGTTGCTTTGCAAAATTTCTTTATCCTTTCATTTTGTTGATTTGATTCTGGCAAGTGAAGACTATACCTATGAAGAGGGAAGTGACACCTGCTGCTGCTCTAACTAAGGAGTCATGAGTGCATGCTACTGTGTGTTGGATTTTTTATGCCTCTGGTGTTTAAAAAGAGTGTTTTAACATCATTTTCCTTCCATATAAACAAAGGCTTCTGCTTATCTGCATTTCTAATGTATTTTCATGTGGGCATACTCTCAGCTTTTTACATAAATATACTGTCATGTCACATGAAAACACTGTGCTGCTGGCTACTTAGAAAACTTAAATTTGACCCCAAGCCCACCTGCACCAGCTGCCTACATCACTTGTAAATGCATTTTTGGGGCTGGATTTGGGATGATTGGATTAGTACAATTGAAAGAAAATCTGGCCTGGTGTCAAGCCCATCTGCCCCTTTAGATCCCAGCAGTGTTCTCATGTGACTCTGTCAGGCAAACAAGACAAGGCCAGTCTTCCTCACAAAGACCATGCTAAGAAGGGTGAAATTTTGCAGGGAGGTTATGGACAGCTACATACTCCAAGGGAAGTCAGAAGAAACACTTCTGTTCACTTAGAAACTCAGCAGCAGTGTGGTCACTGAAAACATCAGTTTGCATGACAGCTCAAAGCACAAATGAAATTAGTGCAAGAGCTTAAGTATTAAGCTTGAGATTAGGAACAGCTATTTACATCTAGGGACTGTTGGCAAAATATTTTCTTTGCTATGGACAAATTATTTTCTATTTAGCTTATGTTCTTCTCTAACCTAGAATATGCATTGAGGACTCAGTATTTTCTGCTGCCCATTTGAAGCTTAGCAAGTGGAAAATTTCATTATATGTTTTAGTAAAGTTTTCTTGTGAATATGTAGATCCGGAATTTTTCACAGGCAGAATTTTAATTAAAATTGATGTAAAACATAATGGAATTACATACGGAGCTAATGATACTGAATTTGTGACGAGGAAGGGTTGTGGAATAAGGTCTATAAAATAGAAGACAAGTTTCTGGATTTAGGTCTGCATACACTGTTTGCAAAGATGATTGATTGTGTGGTTGTATTTCATGTGTTGTATCGGTGTCAATTAAGTTTGTGAACCTTAATTGGCTATATATGCAACATGAGGAAATTTGAAGTTTCTAATGAGAAGGGCCATCAAGAACAGTGAGAAATAGAACTAAATTGAGCTTGAAAAAATAGATGAAATAGAAGCTTCCAAGTAAAGTCCGATTGGCATCCAGTTTACTGATTAGGCCAAGACATGCTGAAAGGAGATATTATTACTATCTATAGACTGTGCATGTTTCTCCTGTATTTATACTGAATTAATTTGATGCTCCCCCCAAGTTGTTCTCAGGGGCAGGGAAAAGTGTTGTTTCTCCCTCAGTTTGTGATAATATATAAGTTGTCTTTTGTCTGGAGTGCTGCAAGTGTAGAATGGGATTTACTGCTAATGGCATGCTGATATACCTTGGTAAGTGATCAAAATTTTACTGGATTTGTTGCCTGGAATCTGTCCCAGCCAGATTGGCAGGAACTGTCTAATTTTTTGGACATTTTGGCTCATGATTTCATTGTTTTTATAAGAATTCAAGGCTTTGGGTGCAGTTGCTCTCTTTCTGTTGCACACAGTATTTATAGGTTTTATTTTTATTTTTAAGTTTCTGCATATTTGAAGTTGTTGGGAGCTTGGAAGTATGATGTGTAGGCTGTAGGAACTCTTTAGAAACAAAATGTTTTAATAGGTGCCTGTTTGTTTATCCAGGACTCTGGATTTTATTGTTCTGGTGGACTCTTGGAAAATGTACTGAGGTTCAAATTTTTTTTTTGCTTTTTTTGTTATGGAAAGTTGTCTGCATGCTTTGAAGTAACATCAGACATTATGTATAGTTTAAAAGTATTACGTATTTGTTAAAAGTCCAAATAGATCAACCTTTGATCTTTATGTGTAGCTCAGTAAATCCTTGTTCTGCAGTGCTCATTTGAATTTCTGTCTCTGCTTTTAGTCTTCATCCTGCACAATACAGGTTCTCAGCATGATAAAACAGAGGTTACTGGGTTGAATCTTCTGCAGCAAACTGCCTAGTGGATTGATTCTTTTTTCCATAACAAGTGTTTGTAGTTTTTCATCCTAACTGTGTAAATCACCTGGCAGTGTTACTGAACATTTTTTTTCCCTCCTGAGAATGCTTTAAAAGTAAGCTAGAACTTGGATACATTCTTAATGACTTTCAGTCATGAAGTATTTAGAATTCACTCAAATTGTGTTAATCTTTCTATACCCTTAACAAAATATTTGTCATTTTAGAACATAATCTAAAATATTCTGCTTTCTTTGTTTTTACAGGTTGGAGTATAGCTCAAGTGTTGAGTGTATTTCTGAGAAAGTAGTATTGGGCCAATGTTCTGTTTGCTGAAATCCTCGATGGCTTTTTCTTCTCTTTAATTAGTTTTGCTATTTTATTTCTGCTGCTGCACTTGAAATTGTCTGTGCCAGGGGAGATTCAAGGGGAATTCTTTAATGGAAAGGGTTGTTAAACGCTGGCATGGACAACATGAGGAAGTGATGGGGTCACCATCTCTGAAGGTGTCAGGAAATGACTGGGTTTGGCACTCAGTGCCATGGTCTGATTGACAAGGTGGAACTTTTCAAAGACTTGAGACTTGATGGTCTTGGATGTCTTTTCCAGCCTTAATGACTTGATTCTGTGAAACAAGGATGATACAATTGTGTGTAGCATCATATGAAGTTATTCAACAAATAGGGTTTGTTTGTGGCAGTTTACCTTTACAGTGATAGATTCTGCTGAAGTTTACAGCAGGAGGAGTGCTGTCTGGGGAAAAAAAGTTAACATGGTGCAAATGAAGTTGAGTATGGAAAAAATTAACTGCAGACAGCTGATTTTATACAGCCTCAACACTACATTAAAATGTAATGTAGAGGTGGACATCTTATAAGCCCTTTGCTGTTGGTATTTAATTTAAAATTACTTTCAATCTGAATTTTTCAGTTAATGAAATCTAATTGTGTACCAACCTAGCTAGAAGAAGGTCAAGTCTTACATGTTGAGCTTTTGACCATGTTTTCCCCTAATGCAGCCATAATTTTCTCTCTCATGCTGTTCATTACTTAGTTCATTCATTTATTTGTTGATTCATTTTGTTCATCTTTTAGGTAATTGAACATGGTGTGTAGAAAGCTATTAATGATCACTGGTGGGTGATAGTTTCACCAAACCAGAGAATTAAATTACCATGTTGTGAGAGAAACTGAAGCAAGTGGTCTTGAAACACTGGGAATTAAGGACCACCTTGTCAATGCACCTGTATCTCAAATGAATGTCAGTTCTCTCTCCTTGACCTGCATCCCCTGAGCACTGATCCTACAAGGAGTTAAATTGTGAGGGAGGTGTTCTTTGTTACTCCACAGCTGCTTTTGTCTAGCTCGTAACTTTTTCACTTTCACTTAACTAGATAGAAATAACTTCTTGTTAACTTCTTGTTGGACTCTACCACCTTGTAAATTATTATTTCTCTGGCAGTTTCACATAAGAATGTACATTATCAGAAATAAATATCCTACTGTCTGATTGGTTATTCAAGAATCATGCAGAAATTTCTTGTTTTTAAGGCACTGATTGCTTCTTGCCTTTCCCCCACCCACCCCTATGAGTAGCCTCAGCAGGAGTTGATAATTATAGCTGCCTTCAAAGATTTGGAAGTTCTCCGGGATTTATATGGTACTTCTTAGAGAAAGTACGGGTGAGAGTAATGGAATTGGTTGGTGTACTAGAGGCAGAGAAACAACTCTGAAAAGTAAAACTTTTTTTTTCCCCTTCATTTGCTTTCATATTCTTGTAGGAGGTACAGGCTGACTGTGAGGTGTTGACTTGATGGCCCTCAAAGATGATACCTTTCTGCAGTGTGCAATCCACACACTTTTAAACTTTGTTCCACAGAAGCAAACTTGTGATGACAGTTTTATTCAAGCTTTGTGTTTCAGGGCCTTAGAAATAGCAAATGTGAGGCACATTATAGAGCAGAAGGAGAATGAAGCTGAAGTTGGAATCCTGCTCTTTCACAGGAATAGCAAAGAATGTCAGTGTCAGCAAGGTTCACTAAAATGTTGGGAAATAAGCTGTGTAAAAAATGGGGTTAGATTTCTTTATCAAGGAATTTAAAATCGAGGCGATAAGCTTTCACAGGGATAGCAGGATTCCCAGCTTGGAGAGAGTTATAGCAAAGGTTTCCTTAGTTCCTGATTCACAAAGCAAGAGAGAACAAATGTAGCTCTGAGTAACAGTGTGAGCATGTGTTTCTGCTGCAGTTGGGAAATGGAGCCTCTTAAGAGAGTGCTGAGCTCTGTTTCATGCTTTTGGAGGATTTCTGCCCAGATTGTACTTGGTTTTCCATCACTGTTAGACTGAATCCTATGCCTTTAACTAACTAATCTCACTAATATAAATTTTTAGTGTTTTTCAAAGGCAGATGAACTTTATTGTTGTTTTCTGAAAAAAAAAAAAATTAATAGCTTATGCTTTGATAAGAAAATGAATGTATCCTGTGGGGAACATAGTGCTCTTTGCAAGTACACTTAAGGAAAAGGACGTTCTTGGTTTGTTAGTGATTGAAAATCTGTCTTGAAGCCATAACGTCATACTATGACTTTCTTCACATTCAGAATTAAATATAAAGATCACTAAATATATATTCTTGTCAGAAAACACAAGATGCCTGCCTTAAAGTTCTTAAATTGGTTATCACATGTCTCTTTTAGAATTTTAAATAAACATTTGTTCCTCTATAACTTTGGGAGAACTGTAGGTAATATGGGGTTTTTATCATGTGGAAATCTAGCACAGATGTTTGGTATTACTTTTTTTTAAACATAGTGACCACACATTATTTACCCTAAGTACCATTAAGTATTTTTTTATTATTGCTATTAAAAACTTGCCTAAGGCAAAGTCCCACTAAGTCTTTAGTGAAGTCAAATGTTAAAATTCCAGCAAGTATTTTATTATATATACATACATGTATATTACACATGCCCCTCTATGTACAACATACAATTTCACTAAAACAAATTCTGAGATCATATAGGATTTTATATACACATTTTAACTCTTATCTTGCATGTATTCTTAAAATAATGTTGTTGCTCATGGTTTAAAATTACAGCTTTTTGTGTTTAGTAGAAAGGAGAACAACACATCTTTATAATAATTTAAAGTGTACTTCTAAACTTTCAAGGGGCTTTTTAAAACTTTGCTCTATCTTTGAACTCAGCTTGGTCAAATAACGAAGGCTGCTGATAGGATTTGAACTGCCATCATGAATTAGTTATTGCATGTTTTTAAAGTTATTAATGGAGCAAAGTTCCTTCTTCCACTGTGAATAGAACAGATGCCTTGCAGACTTTTGGTGTTTACTGTAAATGTCTTACACTGGAGCCAGTAGTAATTTTCTAAGGAAATGCTTTATCGACACCAAACGTTTCTTCCCTGAAGTTGGTTACACAGATTAACAACCATTCTAGACTGAGCTTTTTTATTAGGTTCATTAGTACCTCTTTCCTTTTATTTCTCCTGCCTCAAATCAAAATATTAATCTTATCATTTGCTCTAAAGACAATTGCTTTTCCTCAAAATATCAGTGGTAATGTGTTGTTAAGGTGACCCCTTAAGTATGCAGAAGGACGCTGCAGTGTTGGCAGTTGCTGGAGACATGAGAAAGTAGACAGAACCCGATTATGCTCTAGAGAACAGTTGCTACTTCTAACATAGCCCATTCAGATTTTGCTATGCCCTGTGATATTCTTGCCAGGGTGCTTGGTTGAAATAGTTTTTATAAGTCCATGAAGGATTGGAAAGCTTTGTTCATTTAGAAATCACTTTCTTTAAAAGCAGGATTGACCTCCATGACACCAGCACCACTAGTTTGGAATCTCATATATGAGAAAGCTGTCAGTTTGAAACTGCCATGTCTCATACTAACAACTAAAAAAATTATTTTTTGGAAGAGGAAAAAAACAGATCCATAAATAAGCTGGATTTCTGTACCTTTCCATGTGTGGAGATGATCAGTATTGATCCTGCCAGAATTTCTGCAAAGTGCATCCTTTAGAAGGCAATCTGGAGACTGGCTTAAATTGATGTAATTCGACTGTTGTCCCCAGACATAAAATACTGTCTTTGCAAGGCTCTTTGCTCATTTCACACATTTACTATTTTCTGGTTGTATGTTAACATTTTGGAGACAAGCCACAATGAAATAGAGAAAAATGATCAATTTTGGTTTCTTTCATATTCCCTGTTCGGTAACTGTGCTGCTACTCATTTCTGTGCCAATAACTTCATTTTTCTATAATGTAATTAACTTCCACTAGCTCTGTCTTCCTGTCCTTTTTTTTGTATGAATGACTATAGCTCATGGAGGTGAGGCACAGCTCTGAGATGTTAATGTATTTTCTCAGAATCAGAACTGAATTACCAGGAAAGGGGAGAGTTGAATTGCATGTACACTTCCCTGATTTAGACCATCTCTGTTAGCCGAGTTGAAATTCCTTTGTCTTAGGAAACATTCAGCCTTTTACCTGGACTGGAAATCCATGTATTGTCACACGAGCTGGAGTTGCAGAAAACTTCAACAGGCCAATCTCCTGCCAGAGTCTATATCTGTATATATACATATATATGTATGAGCAGACTTTTTCTCTTGCAAGGATGCAAAGACTCAAAAGAAAAAAAGTTTTTTCATCTTTTAAAAACAACCTTCTCCCTCCTCTGCCTCCCAGTCTGCTAAAAAAGAAGCTTTTCATTTGCTAATTTTTTTCCTTGTACAAGTCATAAACTCTGTAAGAAAATGAGTTTAGCCTTGGTATGTGCTGGCTTATTTTAGTAATGAAAGTGGAAGTTTTATTGTAGGTATTAGAACACAGCTAATAATGTAAACCCTTTCTAAAATTTCACCTAAAACTCAACTTAATGAAGGAAAAGTGTAATGTTAGATTAAACTGTTTAAACAAAATGGTATTTCTGATTTAGTGAATAGATGATCATATCCTAATTTTATAGATGTAGTTTTGGCTTGTGAGGCAATCCTGAAAATAGGATAATAGGAAATTTTTTTTGGTTGTTAACAGTTTGAGGCTGGCATTCCAACATGATTATAAGGCTCTCAATATATTTATGCACAAATACAAAATTAGATAATGGCTATAAACATATTTCATCTCCCTATAAATATTTGACTAAAAATATTGGTGAATAACCCCAATAATGCTCTGAAAGACATATCCAGCAAAAATGTGGATATGTTTGAGAGCACTGAGGACAAAATTCTGTTCATGTGGGGTTTTTTGAGTCAGATGAGGTCAGTGGGATTTACTGATTTAAGGGGAATAGGATTAGATTTGAGAGAATAAATGAATCCAGACTTGGTTACTGGTAGGCTGCTGCACTGTTGGAAGGAAATAGTTTGCTGTAGCTTTTCTGTAGGTAGAGCTAATGTCTTCACCTGCTTGGTTTATTTCCATATATCAGCACATCATCTTCTCCCTGAAACATAACCCTTTACAAAACAAAACAACCCAAATATTTTAGAGCCGTTTATGTCTAATGAGTGCATTTAAGATAGTTCTGTATGTTCACTGCCCTGCTTTTTATGGAATTCAATTAAATGTATTCTTTCTAAACACACACTTCGTGTTCTCTCCTAGAGACTTGTGATAATGGAAGATTTTTTACATAGTCAAAGTTCAACTGATAAAATGAAAAAAAAAAAGTAATGATTATCAGAGATGCTTAGTCAGCTGATGGCTGTATTTGGTAACAGCAAACAAGTTCTTAGTGGTGTTTCACTGCCTGCTGTATGCTCCATTGACAGAGTTCTTACGCTGCCATTGCTCTGCAATGTTGTCTCATTTCCAGTTGCATTCAGACCAGTGTTTTTGGGGCAGAACTTCCAAATGGGGTAATAAAGGGCTATTTATTCAAGGGAATGAGCTTCATGCACCTTTCTCCTTAAAGTATTCATGTGGAGAATGTATTATTTTAATTTGCTAATAGATAATTAACATCTAATTATCTATTTTTTATAGTCACACTGCTTTAATTAGCTTTGACTCTTACACATTTAATTTCCCTGAATATAGATTTATTTATGAAACTACATAGGCTTTAGGTTTTAGATTTATAACAATGAATACATGCTAAAATATGTGGTTTTATTTTCTTTAGCTCATTATTTGACTCAAAACTAAACATTGGAAAAATATTTCTCTAATGCATAATCTTTAGAAGGAGAACTTCAGGAATTTCTCAGTTCATGAGATTCTTTCAACAAGTTCTTGCAAATACTGACTTAATTAAATTTTCACTTTTTCATCATCTGCTGAATTTTTGCAAGGTTCATTAACTAGAGTAGTGGTCTTCGGATACTGAACAAGAAACAGTGCATTGGTTACTGTTTGAAAGTACGAGGAAAAAAAATGAGGCCCATAATAATTTGTAAAAATCAGCCAGTAGCTAAATTGAAGATTTGCATCCTTCATGTAGAGCATGAAGGCACTAGATGGCTCTCTTGAACGAGGATTGTGTTTCAGCCTTGTTTTCACAGACAATCTCACCCTATTTGTTATTTTTCATTGCTCATTTTAGAGTGGGAATCAATGCAAAGACAATTCCACACAGATTTGATTTGAGTCTATGATCTGGATGCAGTTTAGTTCTCAGCTAAGTCTGAGGACCAAAGCGAGGGGACTGAAAAGGACAGCGCAGCTTTCTACAGAAAATCAGGATGGCAGCCTGAAGGGATTGGTGGAATTCGGTCCCACTGTGTTAGTCAAGGATTGTAATTTGACTTGCAAAAGTTAGAGCAAACTAAGGGGTCATTTTCCTCTTTGAATGGATTGGAGTTTCATCGTATCTGCTCTGATACTGCAACACATCTGAAAGCACATTGGGGAACCAGCAGTGCTCATTTCAGGTGTTAGCAAGTTTTTAGCAGTGCTGAATTAAACCATGGCCTCTCTCAGCTTGGAGCACCTGTGAGACACTGGGCACTCCCATGGGTGCAGCATTCCTTGTTTCAATATCTGGAGGAAGAAGAAGCTGCCATTCAAAAGAACAGTGTTTTCATGGAGAAAGCACATTTCTATGCTACATCTTAAGAATTATAGGCGGTGTCATTGCTGATGAAGTTTTCTGTCCCCAGCTATGAGTAATTAAGCTTGCTGCTATTTGCTATTTCATAAGTGATTGTGCAGGTGTCAAATAGATGAGAAGACCCAATATACTATCTGCTCAATTGTCTTTGCTGTCATCTATTAAACATCTGTTTTGAAGAAGCGTTACAGGATCCTTGGGGAATTACCACTCTGATCATTCCATAAGATGGAGCATTCATTCTCTCTTTCTTTAAAAATTATTTAAAATTTTAATTTTTTTTTTGTCCCTGAAAATGAAAGATGCTTGTGAAGGTTTCTATAGCTTGAGAAACATAATGATGAACAAATGTGTGGTAGACAGTTTTTCTGATTTTGTAGTGCCTTTATGCATACATGCCACAAACAACTTTTTCCCCTTGTATAGCTTTCTCACAAAGGAAGTAGAATCTATATTCTATTTAAAAATGTACCATTGTAGCACAGGAGGAAGGATTTTTATTGCAGATGCTTTGTTATTCCTACAAAAACATTGGTCTGTTTCAGAGCCTTGGTGGACTGAACACCTGCATGTTTCAGTCAGAGCAATCAGTTTGTTCTCACTTGTTCCTGATCTGCCTGGAGAGAGTAATTTTCAGCTCTCAACTTGCAGATGGCATATTTTCACATAGGAGGACATGTGGCAGAGAAAAGATTTTTTTGCTGATAACAAGTTTCAGAAACCATTATCAAAATAATGTTACCTTTCAGCCTCTCAACAGTTTTGTGAGTGTTTACAGAGGTCTTGGCAGTGCTTCCTCCCCATCTGCACCATTAAGGCACAGCATGATTGGCCAGAAAAAGGAATTCTTACCAAGAGATTGGGAACAGACAAGCACGGCCCCCCAAGAAAAAAGTTCATTTTAACACCAACTCAGATAATAGAATTTATCAAAACAATAGTGGGCTTCAGGATGGTAAGATGGAGCTTCTGGAAGGATTCCAAACTGGGGCTTCTTTGATCATTTGTTTCTGCTGTGTCCTTCAGCAGGAGGGGTTTCTTGTCTCCATCACATGTATCTGGAAGCCAGGTGCCACAATCAAAATTCATCTTTAATTATTAACCATTTTTTTTTTCTGAATGGCTTGCTTTCCAGTAAAGTCTAAAAAAAATAGTTTAAACATCCAGAAGACCTGAATGGTTTTTGTGTCTGATAGAAAAATAGCATTAGAAATTTTCATAAAAACTTGCCTTTTATTTCTCTGGAAACAAATTATGAGTGCATTATTAGCAGGCTGAATATTCCCAGTATATGAATTTATGGTTGTTGAACTTCACAAGCGTCTTTCATTCAATTTTGTGGAGCTTTAGGTCTAATGTCAAATGCGTTTGAATATTGCCTGTGATCCCTTCATGCTTAGAATCATTGGGCAGAATGATACTGATTATCTCCATAAATAAGGGAAAGTGTAGGCTGTAAAATTACAAATGTGCCAAGCAGGGTTTGGAACTGGTATGTGCGTAATGATATTGTGATATTTGTGAAATACTTACTGGTTATTTACAAAATGCTGGCACTTTGAGCAGAAGCTGTCCTGGGAAGAGGAGCAAAAGACCTGGCTTAACATGTTTAGTTTGCCAGCTTTAGGAGTTATGCGCTTTTTTTGGGTAGATAGTTACTACAGGAAAGTAAAATTTAGGCAATTTACAGCATGAAGGAATTTGTGAAGAAAGCTTGTTTTGTGAGATGGAAATAAGTTTTATACATGATTTGAATAATTGCATTTGCCATTATGACAGCTAAACTTATTGGCTGTGTTCTGCCCAGGTCACAATTATGTATTGTAGACTTGGCAGTCATTGGTGTTCCTGGTCTTTCCCTGGACTGCTGCAAATTGAGGCTGCAGCAACTCACAGCTTTATGAAAGACCTGCAAGAATTCTCTTTCCATGAGAATGTCCTCCCCTTCTTTTTTAGAGCTGAGTTAAATATTGTAGATCTAATGTTTTGAAGTTTTGTCTACCATCCTTTTTCCATTTGACTTTGAAGGATGAATTCAGCAGTAACAGTATCAGCCAGTATCAGGCTGAAACAATTGAGACTTGTCCATGAAACATTTGGCTTGCTTTGGTGTTTACTGTGTCTCATCATTGGGTGATTGTGATGAAGCCTTAATCAAAATTTTTGCCCAAAAAAAGTTTCAGAATTACAAATTTAATCAGGTTATATTCTAACCTGTATTCCTTTTGAGACACATTGAAGTAATGAGAACTACTTGGCACTCTTAGATATCTGAAAAGCCTTTTTGTTTGGAGGTTCGAAGCCCTTCTTCCCTGAACTGTTAGTCCTAAGGACAGTATAAAAATGTTACTGTCTCTGTGAATACCCTCTGAATTACTGTTATGTCTCTGAATATATTCAGAACTTTTCTTTCCTGAAGTGTTCCATAGTGCTGGGGGTTCACTGACAAGGAAACACCAGGACAAGCAACTTGGAAGAAGTAAAGTTTACCAGCTTGTCTGTCCTCTGGATTTCTTTGAGATGTTTTGACCCTTTCTGTATTCAACTTCACACCCTCCTCCACTCTCATCTGTTCTTGGGGCACAAAGATCAGCAGCAGTCATGCCTTGTGCTCCCCGGACTCATGCTGGGAGTGCAGCCCTGGTGCAGGTGCAGAGTCAGAGGCAGCTGTTTTCCCAGCTCTGTTCCAGGTGTGTGCAGCACAGCAGGGACTTGGTGTGGCTGCCTGGCTCTCACACCTGCCTGCTGCACAGCTTGGACTGCACTTCCCAACCTCCTCCAAAAGCAATTACTTGGGAATGACAGCTGCATCTAGATAAATACAAGCAGCAAACACAAAATCCATGTCAATGTACACACTATGAATCTTTTTTTTTTCCAAGTGTATTTCCTGGCCACAGGAATATAGTACTTTGTGTAAGTAATGTACCATATATAGCATCTTATATAAAGTGATCTTTGTGGTATGAATGGATCTGTAAAAATGTTTTGGGGGGGATGATTTGTTAGTTCTCTTGCATGATAGGAGTACTAGGTAAAATGTCTCAGGAAAAAAATGAATTCTGAAAACAGAGAAATGTTCTTTTAAAGAGCTTTTAGACAAGTATTTTATTTATTCTCCAGTGTAAATTCAAACTTGTTTACTGCATCCTTAACTGTTCTAATAATTCTGAGACCGTGATAATACCAATGCTTCGGTCGTGAATATTTCCAAATGCAAAAGTAACTTTTCTTTAGTGTCACAATAAAATTTATATAAATGTTAGAAGAAAACTGCGAGGTTTTGAGTGTAGGAATGTAATTTTCTATAGAACATCTATTTTGTTTTCAGAAATAAAATTGAACTATGTTTTGCACTAATTTGCATGCCTTCAGAGCTCTGGATGTCTAAACTGTGCCTTCCAACATTTAATATTTGAAGCATGACACATCCTGATTCTTGGTGTAAAAATAAATTTTAAAAATTGACACTTCCTGTGAAGGAGAGGCAGTGCATACACTGAGCATTTTGTAACTGTGGAGTCTTACAGAACACCTGGCAGTTATAGAGATGTACTTCAAAAAATACTTTTTCCAATGCTGTCTTGAGTGAACAGCCTATCAAAATCCTGCAAGGTAAAGGAAATATCTTAAAAAATATTCATAGCTGTGTTAAGCCAGTTTATTAAGAGTGGATTTATGCACTCTGGTACCTGAACAAAGTAATTTGTATTAGGATTGTTCAATGTGATGACAGAACTGGAAGTCATTATTACATTACACTTGTATTTCTTGTTGCTGGCAAGTTCCTGAAGGACATGAGATTTTAGATGTTGTCACACTGAAACAGAGTCTCACCTAACTTGGAAACCAGAAAGATAAAAAAGCAGGAAATGACCTGTAAAGAACAAAGTTCTTTGGGATTTTTCAGGGACTGGTTGGCGATTTCTTGAAAAGGAACTGAGGTAATGATTTATCGTGGAGGGAGGAGGGAAAATAATGAGGTGTCGTTAATTTTTCATAATTGTCAACACTATAGGTGATAACTGGAAGCAATATATTGCTTTGTCTTGAAAGCACATGTCAAAAGCTGTTTTAGATGTCATTGTACCCTAACAGCTGAGCCAAAATATAGTGTGCTTATATATGAATCTGTTAATCTTGCCTAATTTAATGCACTGAGAAATCAAATCTAACTTTTTTGTTTGTTTTCTCAGTTGGGGTTAAATGAGCAAGCAATTCTTTGACTTTTTATTGAAAGTCTGTCTTGCTTTAAGTGTTAAGATAAAATAGTACTGAATTAAAAGATGGTTTTAAATTTTTTTTAGTAGCTCATGGACTGTTACAGTATGGACTGTGATTTATTTATTTTTTTAGTGGTCCATCTGTTCATTGCTAAATAACAATAAAATAGAAAAGGCAAAAATATCAGCAAGTAACTGAGAAAAGTCTTATACTGCAGCTTGGTGGGTGGCATGTGAAAAATACAATTTATTCACTGACTTTTACACTACGTGTACATTATCATAGCAGCAGAAGAATAGGTTCAGAGCTCAGGAGTTTAGTACGAAGGATATTTTGGATATTTGGGGGATTTATATTAGGTTTTTTTAAAATCTCTGCCCTTTTTGGTATAAAGATCAAAACTAAAAGTCTGTGATATGTGTAAGATATATTGTGCTGGAGATAATGATGGTTTTACAGAACTGTTTCTATAGGCCATTAGGCTGTAGTGTTGCTCTTTTTGATAATTCCTATTACCACAATGCATTGTTTAGTTCATGCACACCATGTTTAGGCCATAAACAAAAATCCAGAGCATGTGGAAAGTTCATTTTCTAGAGGTTTTGGAAAAATCTAATTATATGAGATAATGTGTTATGGTAATGCAAATTCTTAAGTATAAAATATATTCGCTTGTAACCTGAGCAGTTAGCCCAGACTGCTTTCTGTTAAATGTTTTCTGTTGGAAATTATGGGCTTTAAAATCTCAGCATTTTTTTCCTGATGAAGACAAACTCTTTGAACAATACTGTTTTTATGATCTTGCTTAAAGTATTGACAAATTTAATTTAATAACTTAGAATATTTAAGATACTTTGTTTTCATGTAATATCACCAGAGAAGTGGTCTGAGAAGTAGCAGTGAGATGTACCTGTTCCAAATTTTGCTTGGCTGCTTTGAACAGGTTCTGCTGGTATTTTGGGGTATTTGGAACTTAATAGGTTATGATCTTGATTTCTTTGTGGTTGAAGGACACTGATCAAAATTTGAGAAATAAATTTTAGAAAATAAAGACCACACAAGATGTGTTCAGGGACTGGACCTTTGAAGCTCAGTGAGTTTTATATGTATTCAAGTGAAAATACAGCTTTTGTGCTTAAAAAATACGCAAAACTTTTACAATCTGCAAAAACAAAGGGGAGAGTTTTCTTTGTGGTATTTTAATATACCATGAAACTTCTAGTCCTCAAACTCTACTAAAATGGGAAATGCTTTTGTGTATTTAAAAAATGCAAAAAATTGGGATTTTTCGGAATTACTGGAAAGTAAACTCAGTAGCTTTGCAGCAGTCTGACAGAAGCTCTGTGCTCATGGCAATCTCGTGTTTCCCAGGTGGAAATCTAAAGATGTCCAGCCCTAGTGAAGGTAGTCAGTACAAGTGTACTGAGCTGAGCTACTTGAGAATGGAAGGACAGAACAGGCTCTGAACATCCTCATTAAACTGAATTCCAAGAGGAAGACAAAGAATGTTCTGTAATTCGGATATGTTTCAATTTTCAGCAAACAATTTGTATCTTAGTGCTGGCAGTATTAGAGACATTCTGAGCACGTGCAGAAAGGAAGTGATGGACTCCTGCAGTTCCTTCCACTGTTGCAAGGACGTTTTCATGTAAATATTTTGTTCTCAGTACCTATACTTAAAAATTACAATTAAATCTTTGAGACTTACTTTTGAGATGTCCCACCTTCCAGCCATGAGACTATTCAGATTGTTTGGTTTAGATTTGAGTTTCTCAGATTCTGAAGTCACAGGTCTTTAAATAGTAAGGGAAGCCCATAAGGTTAATCGTATAAGTTGTCATCTAGAAAACAATTTGCCCTCTCTCCAGCTATTGCTGCTGTGTCTGAGTAGTTCTTGCTGTGTTCTTTAGCCCTTACCCTGAGGCCAAGTCGCTTCTCACTCAGCTTGAAAGTTCTGGTCTACTGTCACCTCAAATTTAATCACCTTAGAGAGCTAATCTAATAATAGAGGTACAGAGTCCATTTTTTCTTCACCTGGTGTTTGCCAATAAAGTAAACTTTGACAATTCAGATGGGTATAGGCAAATAATGATTAACATCCAAATATGGATATAAACATCTATATTTAGATGTTGGTAATTGAGAATGACCATTAAACACTGGCTAGAATATTTGGTTTGTGAGTACTGGAAGCCCATATGACTGTCAGGAAAGACCTATCTCATGAGTAAGGCTGTTGACTAATCTAAGGTAAAAATAATTCATATGAGACTTAATTATTGAAAAAAAAACCCATCCCAAACCAACACAACAGTCAAACCCCTGAGAAATGCAGAAGCAAAACAGCAGTGTGTGAAAAATTCTTTAAATCTAACCTCTAAAGTATTGTTCATTGTGAATAAACAGACTAGTTGTTTACAACCAGGTAAGTTGTGATAATTGAGTTGAATTTCGAAGAACTGTTTTTAAAAGCTATTCCAACAGAAATTTGGTAGCACTAATATGCTCAAGAAAAGAGAGAAAGATATTGAGATTTAGTTCCTCTTCCTATAGATAGGTAAGAGAACCAACAGTGACATTTTGAACCATGTTGAGGTCTGGTTCCTGAGCAAGAAAACCCTCATTAACTTGACCATTTCTCATTTTGTGAACCAGTCATTGATTAATTCAGAAGAACCCCATAAAATGGTACTTATTCTGTATGTAGGGCTTGTTCTGTATGCAGACATTTGCAGATGAGGAGAACATCAGGGTGTAGCAGAAGAACTAAAGGGGGGCCCTCAGGGTGGCCCATTCTTCCCGGTGAACCACAGAAGTCCTACCAGCCTTTCTGTGGTAAGTTTGCTCCAGTGAATGAATTATTTGTCAGTCACACTCATATTTATGTTTGTGATCACAAAGTTAACAATTTGTGCATGTATCTGGCAATATTTTTTTCCCATATATTTCAATTAAATTTACTTTATCATTATATTTTAATTTCTCGCTTTACTTTTTTTGTTTTAAGGGGTTGGAAAATATGAACTACAGATCAATTTAGGGTTCTTTTTTCCTTTTCTTGTCTTCCAGAGTCTTGACATCTGGTAGGAAATGCATTGCACAGGAGGAAGGTCAGAAAAAGGAGTTGATGAATGCAACTTGAAAGACTTAATGGAGGCAGGTAATGATGCAGTTCCTTGGCTTCTAATTCTGCCCATCTGATATGAGGCCCATGTAGTAGCTGCTTAGAATGCTACATGATAAATATTAATGAAGTACAGACTCACAATCATTTAACCTAATTGCTCTGTAAAATAAAATAAACCATCTATTGCTCTATTCTTTCTTGTAGATTACCCTGCGATGAGCACACCCTGTGTACCATCATTTTCCTCACAGAAAACACGAAGAATGAGATGATTAGAAGAAGCCTGTGAAAAGGATTAGATTGCACTCATTTTTTCTATAAAAATGTCCTTATGTTGTATACTGTTCTAAAGAAAATGCTGTCATCCAAATGCAATAAGACAAAGAACTTCCAATAAAAGTATATAAAACATAGTTATTTTTAAGTATGTTTTTATTAAAATTGGAAAGAAACTTTGGTGTTAGGTTTCTCATAGAATAATACACTTCCAAAACTGTGTTTACAGAGATATGGGGTGTGGAGGACTTGAGCAGTGGAAGAAACAAGTGCAAGTAAGAGATTTAACGTAGAATGATGCTTTATTGTTAGAATGTTTGCTACTAAATGAAAATGTTACATCCATTTCATTTTTATTGCCTCTAAATACAGTAAGACCCTCATATTCATGGTTATACTTAAAAGACTTGCACATGATTTAGATTGCAATGACTTTGCTGCAGTGATGTCACTGACTAGAATTACACTTGTGCTGATGTAAATTAGGAAAGAGTCAGACCATTGGTTCACAGAGACCTGCTGAGAGCCGAAGTTCAGCCCTGAAATCCAGCCTTCTGAAAAAAGGCACAGAGCTACATCCAGATAGAAAATGAGTAATGCCTGTAAAGGGAGCCTTTGGCATGCTGAGGTACTGACTGTGGACCTGTTCCTGAAGATATTTCTGTTAGGTAGGAGTTGATGCCAAGAATTTTTGACATTTGTGGGATAAGTCCATCAATTGGCAGGATATGTGAAGAAGTGATTTTGAAAATGGAGGCTGTGTGGTAAGATATAGGGGCCTAGAAAATCTGCCTGACTCTATTGTGAGAGTCCATAGAGAGCTGTAAATAACCAGATAGTTTACTTACTGCATTACTTCTTGCTTAAATACTATGGAATAAATTGTTTCTGTAATATGTCAACAGAGTTATGTAGTTGGCAATTTTCCACCAGCTAACTTTTTATACTCTCTAGGTTTCTGTTCTTATTTCACACAGTTTCTCTCTTCTCTGTGCAGTTAACCTACCTCTTATAGTTTTTAACCCTTAAATTATCTGGAACTCTTTGGTTTGAATTATCTTGTGCCAAAATGTCTTTTTTTGTAAACCTTATCTGATGTCAGTAGCGCTTGGGTAATGGTTATTATCAGCCTACTGCTATATTTAAATTAAGGAAAATCTGCTAATTTGTAGACTTACTGGGTAATTTAGCAGATTTTTTTGTCATTTATTGACAATTTGGTGCATTGGTACTGTTGAGAGCTTCTAAATGTAGCTTAAGCAGTGAATTGAAACGATGGAATGTGTATGAATGGCATTTCTATCTAGGCTGAAGATTTGGCATGTTCAGTGGACTCCTGTGTGCTTGAACCAGTGTCAGATTCAAGCTCCCTAGTGATTTGCAGAAGGCCTAGATCGAATTCCTCACAGGGATGTTTGGGAGGGCATAGAAAACAAACTGCCACATTTGAAAGAATTGTTAGGACTGACCTTGTCTAAGGCTATAAAAACTTTAAGAAAGAAATATGAAATAAATGTGAAATCAAACATTTCAGGTGGTATTGAGGTTAAGAGTTGTTGCTCTGTAGTGTGAAGGGAGAGTGGAAAGAAAAGAATAGTCAGTATGAGTTACAGAATCTCTAAAGAGAAGTGTCAGCATTTACAGATGCCTAGCTCCTAACAGAAGTATCAGAAGAAAAGTGTAAAATTTATGGATGGATGAACCATAAATATATTAAGTCAGGGGCAATAGCTCATTGCAGCCTTAGTGCACAAAAATTTTCTGTTAACTTGATAATCAGTGAGTTAACAGCATTAATATTTATGTTCTAATAACTAGGCTTAAGACTAAATGATGAAAGAAAATTATTTCATCCCCTAAAATATAGTAGTCTTTAAGGTGGAGACTTGGCAAGGAACTGTTGAGTGAAATTTTGTAGTTTTCACTTATTTAGCACTTTTTGTTCAGCTATTTCAGAACTACATTATTAATGTGTCTGTGAGAAGTTTTTTGAAATGTGTGTAAAAGTTAGGGAAAGGTTGGTTCTCCTTTGTTATGCACATCACAATCCGTGTGTCAGAACACAGACTAAAGTTTTCTCTGTTTTCTATTATGGGTTTTAGGCCATAGAATATTCTGAAAAGAATTCATCTGGTGTACACTTACCTGCAAGTTTTCATTATGCTAATTTTGTCAACAGTATGTAGACTGTGAAGTCTTAGTGCATTTATTAAGTGCTAAGTAGAGCTCAAGATTTTTTCAGATTGGCTTTTCTCATTGTGGCTAAGGATTCTTTAGCAACATACTGTGTTTTCCAAAGAGAATTGCTCTTTACAAGTGAATCTCTAAAAATCAAATCTCCATAGTAACATTAGATTCTTCTGCCAGCCTCTGCTGCTGCAAATTTCCTTGTCAAACTGAAGGTAGTTTCACAGTTGTATAAAACCAGTCTTTTTCATGCAGTTAGAATGGAGAAGTAAACCAACACTTTTATTGGTCATTTTGCTTATACTATTGAATATCCTTTCTCATTTCCGTTGCTGGTATTTTATGTTTTTGGCATTTGTGGGGGGCAAAAAGTATTCTGAAGTGGAATTTTAGCTTGTAATTGTACTAGAGAACATGTTTAGTGTTTAAACATTTGAAGAAATGGCTTATTGACTGAAATGACTTTAACAAGAGTCTTTCAGCATGTTGAGAATTCTGTTTCTATTCTACGTATCTTCGCTTACCAATGAGACTTTTGCCTGCCGTGGGGATCACAAGCTAATTGAATCAAAATGGCATCAAAATAATTTCTCTAGTTCAGAAGTATTTTCATAAATAACGAGTTAAACTTGTTTATCCAACTGGTATAAATAAGAGCAATCTCTTGCCATTAGTACTCCCCTGGGAAGCAGTGCCGTGTATCCCTGTGCTGCTCAAGGCTGCTCAGCTGAGGGGAGCACTGTGTGTGCTTTCCTGATCCTGGAAGGAGGCACCGCTGTGGATTCCTAAAACTGTGGATCCTGATTCCTTCTGGCACATAAGGTGTCCCATGAGATGTCTTTCACTGTCCTGATGAGGAAACAGTTCTTGAGTGGGACAGCTGGGGTTGTGCAATTGTTAGACTGGGTGAATGGGGTAGCTCTGCATGAAACACTGGACGTGTGTTCTGACCTTCCTTCCCACCTTAAAATGAGAAGTAGATTTGATGAATGATCAAAATGCTGTTGGAATGACTTAGTGACAAATATGTCTGCTTATGGATGGGAAATGTCTGTATTTTTACACATACAATGAATGTGCTTTTGGTCTTTTGATTAGTATGAGTTGCAAGTTTTTAATGAAAATGGTAGTAGTGTGCAGCCTGGCATAACTGTGGGAAAGAAGCTGTGGGCTGAATAAGTTGTTCTGATTTCCTATTTAGAGCGAGAAGTTTGCCACTTTGATAATGAAAAACGGCCATTTTGTGGAATAGCAACTGATATTGTGATATCTATACTTAACATTGTATGAAATGTATACAGGTATGTAAAAGTCCATGCAGATGTCCATTTAATAATGCTACTGATCAATATGTGGAAATTCTGCAAGGGAGGAGGAATTCAGGTATAGACGTTTTTGTTCTGGAAGTTCAAAAGTATTTAAGTTGAAACTTTTGTCTGCTGTAACTGCTCTGCTTTTTATATATTCTTCAGTGTATGAATCAGAGCTTGAAAGGGTTGATGGTGTCTTGTCTATGCATCCCATACTTGCCTTAGGCTGAATTAAGTTAATCTTTAATTTCAATGTTCAAGGAAAGGAGAAATGGTAAAAAAGAGCAAGTTCCTTCTTCAGTATGAATTGAGGTCCCTGCAGAACCTCTGGGCTGGTCATGTGTTACATTGTCCTGTGCCCCACATAAAAGAGAATGTGTTCTTCAGAAGAAGGACAGTCTGGCTAAGAGAAGAAAGCATTAAACCTTCTTCTTTATAAAGTTCTCCTGAAACAAAGTATTGCTCTGAAACGCATTCAGCTGACTCTGCCTCTCCTTTGAAACAAATATGACAAAAGATATTTATAATAGCAGTAATTCCAGGTTTTTGAGTTTAAAAATATACAGAAATCAGATAATATATGGCATGTAATATTTTTTTCTCAGTATATTAAGGCAGTTTTATTTGTTGAAACTGTACCTGCTGTGTTCAGGCCTTCTAAAAGTTATCAAAACAAACCAAACCCCATACCTATACTGAGGTAGGTTTTGTGCCTAAAAAAATCAGTAAAACATGGAAAACATAGATAAGGTTGGTTTGTTATTGCTGCCACTTCTGTTTGGAACATGGATTTTTAAAAAATACATGTAATCATGTCTGCTGTGTAGAATTTAGTATCCTATGTCAACATGCAGTTTTTCTCTATTTGCCAGTTTTCCAGTCTTAACCTATGCAAGCATCATTACATGGATTCACAAAGTTTCGAAAATTCTCCTTTAGAGTCTGTTTTTAATCACAATAAATAATAGCAGTAATTTTGGTCAGGATTCTTTTGATTTACATCTTTGGAGAAAACAAAAGATATGGCTCTATTTATAGTAGCTCTGCATTCAGCATTTATTTTGAGTACTGATGCACAGGGAAGTAATTTTTAAATTGTCCCTCAGCACCTGGTTTAGGTATTCATGGCAGCCATGTAGATACAGAAAAGGTGACGTTTGAACTGTGTGAGGAAGTGCTGTCTTGCTCCTTGTGTTGCCCTGAGGTAAGGAAAAGGAATAAAATAATTTCTTTTCCCATTCTTAAAACTAATCTGTGATATGAAGTGTTGTTGCTACTAAGAGACAACATCAGACATTTTTTACTGTGCCGTAATTTAAAAACAGATAAGGAACTGTTGTATCTTTTATGCAGTGTATGCAGTGATAAAATAGTTTGGTGGTGTGTTTTTGGTTTTTTTTTTTTTTCCCCTGACTGTATTTTAAGTTCATGTGTGGGTTTCTCTGTTCTGATAAAAATGGAAGACTGGAAGAGGAAATTTGAACAGATGGATTTGGGTTACCAAGCAACACTTAGTTTCCCAGGCAGTGGAAAAAGAATCAGAGCAGGTGCTAAGTGGATTTTATTCCTTTTTTTAAAAAAAATTGTGAGCTGATGTATGAGCTTCACTTTAAGAGGCTCTTGAAAAACTTCACTGAATGATAAATACTCAATACACTACCTGTGCAGGTTGTTTCTTATATGACTTGAAGAGTTCTTTTCTGTAGTTGTGGTAGAACACTGTGCAGCAAGGCTGTTGTAGAGGACATTGGTGCTGTTTCCTTCACTCCAATATTCTCGTATACAATCAACTCTATTTTTCTGATTTTAATGTGTTCCTGTAATTTCAGAGTGAAATAAGTGTTCTGCATTCTCAAATGTTTAAACATTACCCCCACTACTTCCCTCTTGAGAAGGACTGACTTGGTTGGCAAATCTCAACTGATAGGCAGAGCTGCACTGAATTGGTGGATGCCTTAAATTTAGTTTCTGGCAGATCCAAAAATAGGGTATTTTTTTAAAAAAAGTCAGTGCAAACTAATTTCTTCCTTTCTTTTTTAGTGAGATTGTGGTGTGGTGAATTCTTTTGACAAGCATAAATTTTAGCTTTAGGTTAAAAAGCGTGCTGTTTACAAGGTTTTTTTTTAAAAGAAACCAAACCAAAATACCCACCTGCCAGAGTGCACTCATCCCTCAAACTGTGTGAAAAATTATCTGTGTCTTATCTCTTTAGGGTTCTGCTCTCATGTCCCTCTCTGCTGTACATTTGCATAACCCAACAGCTCTATGGAACACTTGGGAATGTAGGGATGACATTTCCCTGAATATCAAGGGGAGATTGTTGTTAATTGAGAGCTTTGACATTCTGGTACATGACGATATGCTGACTGTAATCTTTGTTAGAAAATAATACCTTAAGTTTTCATCCACTGCTATCTCCACTCCTTTTCTGCAGCACTGCTCTCCATGCACTCGCTCATCACCCTGCCTGTTCTGACACTGGGCATTGTCCCCACCCAGGTGCTGGGCCTGGCCCTTGAGGGTTCCCAGGAGCTTATTCCTGCAGCCTGTCACTGTCCCTCTCAGCCATTCCCAGCCAGCAGCCCTGCTCAGCCTGGTGCCATCTGTGAGCTTGCTGAGCCTGTGCTCAGTCCCATTGATCAAGGTATTGGATAATATTCGTCTCAATATGGGCCCTTGGACGCCACAAATATTGTCACAAAAGTTAATTTGCATTTAAAAAAAACTTGATATACCACAGAGCCAATTAACTTACACATTTGGAGTCTTATTAACTCTGATGTTTTCTGGCTTTGCTAATTAAGTTTAAATACTAAATAGCCTAAGCCAGCAGTAATTTTAAATGCATGTAAGTAAAACCTACCCATATTTAGAAAAACACTTCCTAGAGAATTAGGGAATTGAAAATCAAACCCATAAGTTATTTTAGCTAGTGATTTCACCAAGTCCACATGAAGGGAAAAGAGACATGAAAACATAGGCTAGAAAAAGTAATAACAAAAGAGTGTATAAATGAACGAGTTTGGACATTAGTAGATACCACTGTGCTTTTCAAAATTAAAAAATCCTCTGCTAATCAATTTGAAGTATTACTGCAACATGGGAATGGGCCAGCACTCCCCTGGGTTGGCTCAGGCTGTTTACAGTGATTAATGTTTTGTCAATGTAAATTAATAAAAGGATTTCTACCAGAAAAGTGAGCACATGTTTGAAGTTGTGTGCATGTTAACGCCAGCTAACACATTCTGCAGTAACCTTAAGAGCTCTGTGCAGCAAGTGTGTGAAATATGTAGTACTTCTGGCTTCGAATTGTCGAGTGTGAGTCTGGTTTTGGCAGGGCTATTTTGCTGCCATTTGAGAACTACGTTCTTAATTTAATAATTTAAATTGGTTTTGTATCTGCAATCAGGCTGAAGAGGAGCACTGGTGCAGAACAGAAATTAAACAAGTATTGCTGTGTTTGTGCATAGGATGGGAGGTGGGGAAAGCACTTAACAGGATATCACCCTTTGTCTTTTTGTTTTTCTAGGACAGCACTCTTAGGTTTCAGCTTGTTTAAGGAAGCTATCAGGAGGTTAGCTGTGTGAGTATGGAAAGAACTGTTGGAAAACTGCTTTCCTCTATTTAGAGGAAATGGCTAGCTCATCTATAGCCAGATGAACTGGCTGTAGAAATACCACAAGCACCGTGTGTTGGCGCTGCTGGTAACATCCTATCTCACAGTCCTGTCCACGTTTAGATGGCTTTGGCTTTTTATTATTTATGAACAGTGGAGCTGGCACACAGTATCTCTACTGTGTGTTCTGGATCTTGGGATTGTATTTAGTAATCTTTGCTGTGACTTTACCCTTTTAAGTGTTGCCTGTATGCTTTTGATGGCAGGAGCAAGGGAAGTCTATTCTTAGTTACACCCTAAGGTGGAATTCCATTATTACTCCATGGTTAGTGTTACACTTATTCTAAAACTGATGGGATATTGCTTTCATTTTCAGCCTTATTGAAAAGTTCTTTGTGTGCCCAAGCTTCTAAATGGGAGGGAAGTAGTGGAAATAAGTCTTTAAAATAATGGATTTGTTGGATAAGGATTTTTTAAATGCTATGGATTACAGAAGGGATTTGTAACAAGGATTTTGCATTTTAAGAATTTGAAGATGTGATTTTAATAAAAGATAATCTTCTAAAAAAAGATCCCCACACCCAAAACCAAATAGCAAAAAATCCTGGTTTATAACTCCCAGCAACATTTCATTTATGTGTCCTACTGCAAATTAAATGACTCTTTTTAGTGTACCTGAGTTAATAATAAATGACTATTTAAACATTTAGCTTTTAAAAAAGGCATATTTTTCCATGCAATTCTAAAGCTTTATATGCACGAAAAAGAGAGTTTTTAGCCAGAATGTTTCTAGAGTATATTTGCTTTGCAGAAGTGTAAGCAGCAGTTGGAACGTCTGTTTTCTGAGTCTGAAAGACACTACACCTGAAAACAAATGTATGGCCTTCCTTTACTGCAGACACTCAAGCATTTTGGTATGCATTCTTAAAGAAAATGGTGAAAAGGGAGAAAACTGTTTATCATCAAAGTTTCTTTTTCTGAAAGTATGTGTGAGGCAATAACTCTTCCCATTTTCTAAATTTAGGAAGTATTTTTGGTAAGAGGACAAGAGATTAATGGTACTGTGCAAAACAGAAATGATCCTCTAGGAGTTTTATTCCTTCTACAAAGAAAAGAAATAAATTTTCAAGAATTCTGGTGAAAGTGGAGTTTCAGTAGTTCCTTTCATAAAACAGTCAGTGTGCTTTCGATTACAAACTAAATTGTCCCACATGCATTTCAAGCCCCATATACAAATCGTGATTTCACTTGAAACTTTTTGTATGTGGTCTCTTGCCAGAGGACAAACTTCCAGTATGACAAAGCATGTGGTTGCTTAAAGTGTTTTTGGCGTACAGGTCAAAGAAAAGCTGAGTTGCTTAAAGCTTAGATTATTTTTCCTCATATTCTGTCCTTAGGTATGTTAGTAAAACTTCATAAGCCTCTCTTATATGCATGAGTTCAGGAATAAATGGAAGTCTGATTGTTGCAAAGAAATATTTTGGCTCGTGATTCAATATGGTGGTTTTCAACTGGTGTAAAAACTCCTTCTTTCTCCCTCATACTCTTCTTTACATCTCCAAGTTTTTAATATAGGGCAGGGATGGTGTTAGACTCAGTTCAAGAGTAGTACTGAGCCCATTGAGATTATTGCTGGACTTGTCTGTCGTGATGAACTATTGACCTTTGTTGTATAGTTTGGTGGTGATCCCTGAATAATGCAATTTCTTTCATATTCATCAAAATTCATATCTGTTTATTTAAAATCAAAAATTGAGAGAGAATTGGGCATGCATCTGAGCATTTTGCTTAACTCTGAGAACTTAAATTTTAATACTTCTAATTTATAAAGAAAATCTCTGTAGAACTTTTGTAGCTACCAGCTCTTCACATTTCCTCTAATTTTTCATTTCATGTTCTTATAGAGATGTTTTCATTTCTTCAAGCTATAAAATTTGTTGGAATTTGACAAAATTTCTTTAGCAGGTTTTCCCAGAGTTCAAATACCTATAATGGTGAATTTTTAAAAGAAAATTCATGGTTGCATGATTTTTAGAATCCTTTCCAATAAAAGGGCTCCTTTTTCCTGCACACTAGAGACAGATATGGGAATTTTGTGTAGTCAGTTTATCATTTCCAGAAAGACAAAGAGTTTGATCAGGATTTCTTAAATCTACCTTCATTTTAATTACTGTGAGACTGTTTTGGCTGGGGGTAAATGTGAAGAGTTAGAAAACAGCAGAAAAGTCGTATGTTAAGAATGAATCAATTCCTCTATGTTACATTTTTCTAGTATTCTGGTTAAATTGAATTTGATCAGTGTTTCTAATGGTATTTTTGGCTAAAGAAACACTGCTGTTTAGACAATTTAGGTAAGTGCTGTGCTTTTACTTAAATGATTGATTAAAGTATTGAAATACTGATGACCTAAATTTTAAAGTTCAGAGAAGCTGATCCTGTAGAAGAGCTGCTGAGGCTTTCTTTTCCAGAGGAGTGGAACCAGTGTGCTTTGGGGTGTTTGAGAGAATTAGCAGTTCTTATGCCATTATCTGCTGTGATTTGCAGATTTGTACATTTTGTCTGTGAAGGCAAAAAGCTGCATTTACTGACGCAATGGTTGCTCATGCCAGTTTTTATACTGCCTTCTTTAATAATTTTTCTTTCTTCTTCCAATGCAGACACAGTTTCACAGTATCTCTAAATTGCCTATTTTTCTATTTTTTAAATTTTCTTTCTAGCACTTTGTGTCATTATTTTAGGCAGTTTTGTGTAAAACCTTGAACTACATTGACAGTGTTGGTATCATCAAATGAGAACAATACAGTCAATGATGTCAATCATCAATAAAATACTTCAGAAACAGAGCAAAGAAGGATCAGTTTGCAGCACCCTGATTTTCCTGCAGCCAAGGGATGAAGTGTGTTTTAATAACGCTGGGAGAAAACCACAGTTTTATTTGGGTAATTAGTATTAGGTTCAGATTATGCTACATAGTGGGGATTTTCAGCACCAGTGAATAATGAAAAGAAATCTTGCAATATCTTATTATAAATTTCTGAATGAAAGGGTAGAATTCATATTGCACCAGTATTTTAAAATTATATTTATAATCTGTCTCCTCTTTGGATTTTTTTTTTTTTGGTGTTTAAGTTAGTGTTAAGATTGTGTGCTAAAGTTACTTCTGAGGCCAATATAAGATGCTAATCTGATATTGTGGAAGGAGAAAGCAATAACCAAGTCTGAATTGAAGCTCATTTTAGTCTAAAAGAAAAGACTATTAAAGTAAATTTGACGTGAAGATCTGATTACCTGCTAGTTTTGTGTGGGTGCATTAATCACCTTGACAACTGAGCATCATCAGGAAATACAAGGTGCAGGCATTTGGTTACACATTAATTAAAATTAATTACAAATAATTTGCATGTGCAAAGTGATTATTCAGAATCAGGTGTCATATAGAGGGATATAAAGAAAAATCTAATTTTATAAATGATTGCTTCTCTGAGAGATTTTTAGTATAGGCTTTGATTGTCACAGAGATGATGACACAAGAATTTTTTCATGGATTTAAGAATCAAGAGTTCCATTCAATACAGTTTAGGGTAAAAGAAACTATCCCTGATTTTTTTCCCCCCACATTTTCTTATTTGTCTCTCTGGGCTTTTTAGTAAAAGAAATTGAAAACAAGAAATAGACATCATTCCAGAAATGATGTAATGGATAAAAATTTGGTTTCCTTAGGCTATGAGGACTTTCTGAAATCTCTAGAATATTTCTTGCTTAGCTGTTCAAGCAAATTTGAAAGCTTCCAGATGACCTCAGACAGTAAAACAATCAGGGTAACAATCAGGTATCATGCACATAAAGTGTATCCTTAAATTAGTACCCCAAAAGTATATCCCTGAATCAGATACCCCAAATGAAAAAGCACATACATAGAACAACATAAATTCAAGAACTGAGCCTTGTGGGAGTCTCCAAACATTTGAATCTGATTGGAAGAAAACCCACACAAAATAATAAAGTGGGAGTCATTTTCTGATCTTCTCCAGAATCCTAAAGTCTGCTTCATTTTACCATCAGGGATAGAGAAGAAAAGCTTTTAAGTCAGCCAGCATCAGATTGATTCATAAAGCAAACAGGAAAAGCATTATGAGGCAAGGCTTCATGCTATGATAGACATCTCGGAATACGCATCTTTGGCAGTCTATACATCTTTGGCTAAGGGGGTGGAAACTCTGGTTTGTCTCCCTGGGCAATGTGTGGAATCCTGTTTATATTCCAGCTCAGTTTATATGGCCCTGGGGAGCAAAGTCTGGTCTTAGAATTAGCTGTAATTTTTGCTGATCTGATAGTGGTATGACTGGCCAACTATTCTTTTGTGTAACTGTATGACAAATTCATTACATACTCTTATTTTTTAAAACATTTGTGTAGTGAAGGTACTTATTTCATCTAAGAAAAACAGCTGGTGGTGATTGAGTGATTCCTTGCATAGGTGATTTGCAAAGATTTCTTTCTTTTTATAATATGGAGAGTTGCATTTAAATTAAAAAAACTACAAGGAAAAGGGTCCAATCAGATATACTATTCATATATGAAGAAAGAATTTCATAAATGCCAAAGCATTTGAAAAATGCATGAAGCAAAATTATAAGCTGCACTGTTAAAGGTAGTTTAAATATATGTATATGTACCTGCAGTTTATTTAATAAAAAACTGTTCAGACTTAGTGTAAGTATACTAATATGTCTCTTTCAGTTATTTTAGTACATTAGGCCACAGATTTTTTAATCTGTTTTATAAAGATGTTTATTAGTAGTAGACTTCAGTTTAATAACATACAGTAATTAGTCTTTGAGAACAATTGTTTCTTATAGTCATTGATAAACAGTGTTTGTTGCTACACAGAAGAAGAAACTGATAATTTGTGAATACAAAAATGACTTTTAAACTTGTGGGTTATAAGGGAGGTAAGACCTTGGCTCCTTGGCCTCAAGCATAAACATCTTTTTCATGGCTACAAGGTTAGTTCAGGAGTCTGTGTGGAGCACTGCACTAGAAAGAACTGGGACATAAAGATATCAAGGATGATACTCCTATCCTTTAGAGCAGAAAGACTCCAAAAGAGTAGAAATGGGACAATATCTGTCCTGTTTCAGGTTTTTTTATTAAGAAACTTCTCAGATTTTTTATGGGAAGGGAATAAGCATCCCCAAATTCTCAAATGAAAGTGTTTTGCCACACCTTTACTACATTTTTCCAGGTAGTTATGTGACTTTTTTATTGGAATATGTCATATCAAGATACAACTCTGGTTTCATGAGACTGAGTGCTGCTGTCTTCATACTCTTGTGGTTTTTAAAAAATTATTGTTTTTATAAGGACCACTATGTATTGGTACTGTTACCTTTGTCTTAACCAATAGAATTTATTTTTCTTTTGCCTGTGGATTAAGATGGATGCAAAACAGTATGAAAATGTGAAAACTGAAATGTTAATGCTACTGTAGGGTGTGCTGCGTCAGCCCACTACATAATTATTATCCTTAAAATGTCAAATTTGAATATAATGTATTTAAATTGCTTATTTCAGACAATAGAGGAAAAATTAAGAAGAAACTGCAGTAAAAGATTTAACACTTAGCAGTGTTTGAATTAGTAACAGAATTGAATAAAGTTTTGTTGTTTAAGCAGCAACAGCAGCATTGTATCTGGACTGAGAAATTCCTTGCTGGGTTGTCACGCCTGCCGTTAATTATTGATAAGGGGTGTCAGAAATAGCGCATGTGCTGCCAGAGCTGGCTGTAACACAAGATAGGGAGTGCACTGGTGGCGGAGGGGATACAGCCAGGGAAGCACCTGTAGCACTTGGAGTTGCCTGCTCTTGTCATCAGACTTTTATTTTGTTGCAATGAGTTCGTGTGAGCAGTTAAAATAATGGAAAGATGAGTCGTCAAGCTTATTTCTATCGTGTCCCTCCACAGGAATTGCATAGAAGAACCCAACTTCAGCCTGAGCCAGCAAAGACGAAGGCTCTGCAAACAGTCATCGAGATGAAGGTATGGTCTTTGCATGTTTCCTTCTATGTTACTTTTGCAGCATGAACTCATGTACTGGGTATGGCTGGGATGGAGTTACTTTTCCCTGTAGCAGCCTCTCTGGTGCTGTGTTTTGAATTTCAGACTGAAAACAGTGTTGATAGCATGCTGATCTTTTAGCTGCTGTCCATCAGGGCTTGCACAAAGAGTCAAAGCTTTCCCAGTTCCTCACTCTGCTCCCACCCTGCAAGTAGGGTGGGGTGGAGAAGAGCCTGGAGGGAGCACAGTGAGGACAGCTGACCCAAATTCACCACAGGGATAATCCATACTGTTGTGTGACACAGGCTCCACAAACTGAAAGGAGGACCTTCAGAGTCACAGCATTTGTGTTCCTAAATAACTCTTGGGCCTGATGAGCTCTCCTGAAAACAGCCAGGCTCTACCTGCCCATGGGAAGCAGTGCATGAATTCCAAGTGTTGCTTTGCTTGCATGCACAGCTTTGCTTTACATATTACACCAGCTTTATCTCAAACAATGGGTTTTCCCACTTCTGCTCTCTGGTTCTCTTTCCCGTCCCACTGAGGGGGAGTGCGCAAGAAGCTGTGACAGCTGCCTAGCAAGTGTTGATTTGACTTTTACTTCTTAGTTATTGAATGCTTCCTTTACCATGTCAATTAATTTTGTTATGTAGCTAGGAGTAATTAGTACTTATTTCTCTTGGTCTGTTTTTTTAAAAAAAAAAATTGATTAAAAAAAATCAAGTGTAGCATTGTTGAAAAATGAGAACAGAATATTGTGTTTTAAAAAGACGGGGGTGGTGTGTAGGAGATCCAAAGTACATGGAATCAACTGGCTAATGTAAAATGTTTTCCTCCTCAAACCTTAAAACCAGTTCTTGTGTTGGTTGTTATTAGGCCACAATTTTACAGCCAATCTAAGGAAAATATTAGTTGCATCAGCAGGTATGAGAAAATGTAATGAAACAGCTCTCTTAGTCCTGACTATAGTTTACTCTTTTTGATATATGATATTACTAAAGTGTTGTGGCTTTCCCCTCCACAATAACAAGGAATAAAAATAGTAATTTAAAAAGTGAAACTTATATTTTTGCATAATTCTACAAGTCTGGATTGTTCATCTTTAAGAGAAATACCATGAGACATGAGATAATTTGTGAGTTGGCAATGCTGCCTAAAATTCATTAATGATGGTCTTTCATTTAATTCTTAAAAGGAAGTGCAAATTAAAGGCCTCATTTTGCCAGTGACTTCTGTTGTGAGCAAATGAGTTCAGCATGTCTGAATATGGTGGTAAACACACAGTTAAAACAACAGCAGGACTTTATCAATACAGTATCTGTGTTTTTATAGATAATTCATTTGGATTATATGAGTAACAAAGAAGATACATTGATTACAGAATTCCATTTTTGGTTGTATATTTGCTTTGGACATTAGTTCAGAAGTCTTTGTATGAAATTGTTTTTACAGTAACTCACTACCCTAAATAAATGGGAAAGTAAGATACTGGCTGAGAAACTTGGTTTTACTATTAATATTCAAAATTATAAATTTAAAAGTTCTGGGATACTAAAGAATAATGTATAATCTTTCACGTGGGTTATATAACAATTTAAAGGACATGTTGAAGTTAATTTTCTGTTCCTCTTCCTGTACCAAAAGTCTTTGAAAAGAACAGGGATGGGGGTATAGGACACATGAATGACACGTGTGATGACTGTCACTGCTCCTGCAGTGTCTGTCGCTGGAGACGCTGCAGTGTTTTCTGTTTGATTCCCAGGAGAGGTGGGTGTGGTGCAGTATTCCACTTTTTAAAAATCAGATCTTTATAGTGAGGGCTTTCATTAGTTGTGAGTGAGGCTGCAGTCCTGTTGCTGGAGTCCTGATGCAAAGCTGCTCTTTGCCTCTGAGGCACACAGTTCTTCTGTCCCTATGAACACACGCCCCTTTGGGGTTGCCCCTGTCTAAAGTAGGCCTAATATTGAAAAGAAAAAGGGACAAATGTAAGATGTTGAAATCCACATGATTAAACAGCAGTTTTCATTACAAGTTCCAGATTTGGAATGTTTTCAAATAAATTTAAATTGTCTTAATCCAGACAGCATTTGTTTTGAAAAAAATGCAGAACATTTGTTTTGAATGATCAAGCATTGGAGGAATTGTTTCCTTACAATGTTGAGGGTAGAAGGAGGGAGAGGATTAGCTGTAATATGGCAGTCTCAGGCCATCCACTCCCCCACGCAGAGACTCCAAGCAGTTTACATTCTCTTCACCACACCCAGCCCCTTCCAGCCTCTCACCATTTTTTTTGGCTGAGTGTCTTCCATGGCTCCCCCAGGCTCTGCCAGGATACAACTTTCCCTCCTTCATAAATCCTTCTATTCTCTCTGTGGTTTTCTTCTGTCCCTTGCTCCTGCTGAAGTCTTTCTGTCCCTTTTCCCAGTCTGTATTCCCTTTCATCCAATCAAGGATACTCATTTCTGATACCTATCCTCTCTTGTGTTTATTTGTCCTAGACATCTGCATTGCTTGTCCCATCATCTTCTTCATTTCTCTCTAAAGTTTTGCAAGTTTTTGCTTATTCTTACAGCAATTGCATTTTTTGCATAACTGCTGTCTTGTTCACCAGTTTATCTCCTGTATGTTCATGCAAAAAAGAAAAAAAGAGCAAACAAAAAAACATGGAAAATTCATATCCTATGCGTCGACTCCTGTTTTTCTTGCTTTATTCCTTTCCAGATATCTGTTGTCTTTTAAGATGCATTGCACAGACTGTTCTTTCCTAACTTTCTGGTTTTGCTTCATGGACACATTTGCTTCCAGATATCCCATGTCTTTTGTTCTAATGCTTCTCACTTACACTCTTTACTCTGTTCTCTTTTCTGCAACTGACCTTATTCTCCAGAAGCTTTTTTAATTCTAGAAAGCAGAGTCACAAAACTAAGAGAGGGCAGGAGGCTTCCTTCTCTCACATGCTCCTATTATACCCTCAGACTAGTCTAGTTTTGTTGCAGTGGTTGCTTTTGACTTTGTGACTGCAGATATATGTGATTAAACTGCATTTTTTTTCCCCCTCATGCCTAAGTTTTAGTCTGTTAAAGTATAAAATAAAATGGTGCATGGAAATCCTTTCCTTTATTTCCAATTGCATCTATGTAATTCCCTTCCATATTGTGTGCTGGCAAATGCCAGATGACTGATATCTTTGAATGTATCCTGAATATCAGTGATAGTCAATGTTGATTAACACCTATTAATATAATTTAAAAAAAGGTTAAAAGGAAACACCCTTTTCACTTGAATTTATGGTAAGTACTCCTGAGCAAATGAATCAGGTCAAAACTTGCTCATCTCTCGAGGCCCCACCTGGAGTGCTGCCTTCTGTTCTGGGCTCCACAGGACAAAAAAAGACATGGATCTGTTGGAGCCAGTGCAGAGGAGAGGCACAGCAGTGAGCCGAGGGCTGGAGCAGCTCTCCTGGGCAGACAGGCTGGCTCAGTTGGGCTGCTCAGCCTGGGGAAGGCTCTCAGTGGCCTGGCAGCCTTTCAGTACTGGAAGGGGAAAGGTGGGGACAGACCTTTCAATAGGGCCTGATGTGATAGGACAAGGAACAATGGTTTTAAACTGAAATAGGATAAATTTAGATTGGACACATGGAGAAAAAGAATTTTATGATGGGTGTAGTGGGGCCCTGGCACAGGTTGCCCAGAGAAGCTGTGGATGTCCCTTCCATGAAGGTGCTCCTGGCCAGGCTGGATGGGGCTTGGAGCAACCTGGGATAGTGGAAGGTGTCCCTGCCCCTGGCAGGGGCTTGGGTTAGATGACCTTTAAAAGCTGCTTCCAACCCAGCCATTACATGTTGCTATGATCTAATTCTATCAGCACTAAAACAGTGATAGTACTTGAGAGAGAAAATAAGAAATTGCTTACAAATATGGCCTGGAACTCACCTTAAGGATAGGATATTGAAAGCAACTATGGAGTCTTTATAAATGTAAGCTGTAAAGTAAGTGGAAATATTTGTGGTTTACCTCACTTGCAGAAAGAGCCATCTTTATGTATTGATCCAGCTGTGATATTTCAGGTATGGGTTTGCTTCTAGAGAAGTGTGTGTGTGTTTGCAGTGCAACATACTCTGTTGTTAAGATTGCATGAACTTTCACTTCCCTTATCTTCAAAGAAAAACCTGAATATTCTCTGTATTAAATTGACAAGGTAAAAATTCATACAGTAATTGTGTATGGCCGATTGATAGTCCATGCACATAAGTGTGTTTAAATTCAAGCTTTATTAAATGTGATGTTTCAAATATTTCCTTTTGATTACTTGTTGAATGCCCTACAAGCAAAATTATGCAGATGTAATTTACATTTATCATGTGTCTCAAATGATGAGCAGTAGCATTTCCTTACTTTTCCTTTCAGAATAAGACAGCCTGGAATGCTGTATTATATAGGGTTGGACTTGATGATCCTTGTGGGTCCAATCCAACTCAGACTAGTCTGTGATTCTGTGGTTATTTACAAATGTTTTGAACTTTTCCTGCCCCTCAGATTTCAGGAAAGGTGCTACAGGAGTCTTATAAGGACTGATATAATTAAGGAGACATCATTGTGGAAACTCACTTGTTAGACTTTTTCTATTGTGAAATACTGTTTTCTTCAACATCAGGACATGTACTAATTTTTTTTCACATTCCAAAAGAGGTGGGTTTCTGCTAGGGCCAGCCAGCAGAAACCTGAATAGCCCCAGCCTCTCACAGAATATCTGCAACACCATTCTAATAAAGGAGATAAGGAAGAAGTATTGGTTACTGCTGGAAGGAGGGGATAGATTAGGGTGAGTGCCCTGATCTCTGTCACAAATCCTGCTACATAATCTTACGTCTTTTAACAGATTTAGAGGGCCTGACTGAAAAAAATCTGAACAAATGCTGTATTGTTCTAGAAATCAGGAGATGTTATTAGTACCATTTAATACTAAGCTGCTTCCTTAATATTGCAAAGGAATCTTTGTTGTGATTCAAGACAGACCTGTATAGTTTTTTTAGAATATTGCTAATGGGGATAAATCATAGAGCTTTGAAGGAAATATTGCATCTGTTCCCATTTCAGTTTCTGAAAGCTTGCTGGACCCTGTGCCCCAACAAGACTGGTTGAAAATTTTCCAGTTGAAATTTTCTGTGGGAAAATGCTGATTCAGCTTAATCAGGAGATTTTTATAGGAATGTGCCAGAACTTTTACCAAATGCAAAGCACTGCCTGACTTTCTGTGCATCCTGTATGCCAGCCCAGCTCTCTTGTAGCAGTACCACTGGGAGCTCTGGGCTCTCTGTTTTATCTTTGACCTATGAAGTTCTTCACTTTGCAGCAATTGTCCAGGCTGGAAACCTGTAAGGTTTCCTGTAGTAGGAACAGCACCTTTGAGTTTCACAAAACTTGTGAAATTTCTGGCTCCTGTTTCAATAAAAAGCTAATGTAGAACTCAGTGACAAATTTTCAAGACCTAGGAAAATAGGTTTTACACATCTCTAATCACAGTATGCAAAGATTGATTAAAAACAAACTTTTCCTCTGAGATTTCAATTTTATGATGAAGAAAAAGTACAGAAAATGCTTCCACAAGTTATTTTAGATTTTTCTCATAAAGTTCAAATGTTATTCTGTGATGTATGAACCTTCTAAAGAGTGTAGTAGGCTGTGCTAAAATTGTTTCTGCCATATTGTATTTGCAAACATGTAAAATACAAAGGCAGTACAAAAAGGCAGGCTCTTATAGACTTAGCTGGGCAGACTTGATGAAGACTATTCCCAGATGTCATGTCACAGCAGGTCATGTAAGTATTAATATATTTCATTGCAAAATCATTCCAAAGTGTAATGAAGCTTAGGTTTTGCTTTTATCTTCAAAAATAGGATGAAAATATTTCTGAAATGAAGTCTAATGGAGCAGGCTGAATTGTTTATAGTATCTGTGAGATCTACAACTATTTTTGTGCTGTTTAAGTCTGAAGAGCTTTTAAATACTTCTGTATCTTTTCTGTATTTTGCTTTTTGTGCAACTTCTTTAAATGATAAGATTCAATGAGAATTCTTCCCTTTTTCATTCCACCTCAATACTTTACTTCCTGTTTTGGAATTTAAATGAATTGAAAAATTATAATAAAAAGAAAACTTCTCTCAGTTTGAGATTTATTGTTGACTATAAAGATAAAAGCAGAAATGTTACAGGAATGACAGTGGGCTATCTAAATGACATTGCTTAGTCCTTGGCTGTCATTCTGTATGGATCTATAACAGTGGTCTTCAAAAATAACCTGAGATTCTTTTTCACTTCAGTACCAAAAATTCAGATCCTTTTTGGAACTTCATCCAGACTCCTCTGTATCTTGAAGTGTGTGCCTAGCTTTATTATGAAAGAAGTTATTACAGGAGTTGGGGTTTTTGCTGGTTTTTAGGCCATCTAAAGAAAGCAGCAAAAAAAAGTTGCAGTGGTTCAAGCTTAGCTTATCCCTGTTAAAGCATCAATTCCATTTGTATTTTTTTCCTAATTAGCTTTCTAACTTAATAACCTGGTCTTAGTGAATCACACTGGATTTTGTGTGGTGTTTTTTCTATTTTTAAAATTTTAATTTAAATTTAATTTAATTTTAAATTTGTTATTTTATATTGATCTTAATGGTACAATTGATCTCTAATATTTTATGGGTGGTTGATCCTTTATGTTGTTGAACAGATTTCTTAATGAGTAATTCTGCAATGTTCTTTCAAACAGAAATTTGTGACAAATTTGTGTAATCACTTTTGTAATCTTTCTGGCTCTCACAAAAGGGACTTAGCCAATTCCCAAATGACTGGAAATAACAAAAAATTATCACTGTTTTCCAGAGTGGTGCTGGCACACATGGCAGCCATTGGCTGGGATGTAGAAATTTTTCGTGGTTGTGGTTTTGTTGATCTTGGGACTCACAATAAAAAGTGCTAAATCCTCTCTTAGTGATGTGGCTGGATTAGTCAAGGAAAAATATCTGAGGACACAACCCTTCTCCCTCCTGAGAGCAGGCAGAGCTCCAGAGAAGCAGGGACCCACAATGGCTGAGCCTTTGCCTTGCAGAGACAGGGGCTGGTCTCTCCAGGCTCAACTTGGTGTTGAAGGGCTTGGAAGAATAGCCAGGCCTAGATGGTTACTAATGATAACAAGGTTTGTTATCATACATATGTGGAAAAATAGGGCATCTGCTATTCTCCCTTCATCTCTGTGTAGGAATTAAATGGAATTTTGACCACAATGTATTCTGTACAGACTGTGCAACTGTGGTGGAAGTGATCTGGTCTGAATTCTGCATTTCTTTAAGCTAAAACTGATAGAATTGTTTCTGGTTTATGTGGATTCTCTATTTCTACCATCTATTTTTGCTGTCTCATTATTTGATATTCACTCAAGTACAGATATGCTTTTGTTAATCTTTAATATATGTCTCGTATAATTTTCAATATTCTTTTTTTGTAACTTAGGATACAAAAATAGCTTCACTTGAGCGCAATATAAGAGATCTTGAAGATGAAATACAGATGTTAAAGACAAATGGAGTTCTGAATACAGAGGACCGAGAAGAAGAAATCAAACAAATAGAAGTTTACAAGAGTCACTCAAAGTTCATGAAAAATAAGGTAGGATATATTTACAAAAGAGATTAAGACTGTTTAAATAATGGAAAGAAAAGTTTTAGTGTGACCATTTCCAATGCAAGAAGCTGCATGTCTCCTTTTGGTAAATCTCTACTATATAATAATCAGTAGATGTGAAGGAGTGAAACATTTTGGAGAAATGAAAATGATTTGATTTTAGCTTTTGATGTCATTTTGCAGTAAGAACTTGTTTCATAGGTGATACCAAATTGTATTCTGCTCATATTTTCAAGACTAGCAATTTAATGACTTTGTTCCTTTGATTTCAACTTACTGTACCTCGATTATTAGGAGCTGACCACAGGCAGGTAGTAAATATGAAGTGATGTGACACATTTCCTGGTTTCAAACTCACAAAACCTTATTGCTTGTTCATTGTTTGGGGATTTTTGCTACAGAAGAAATGAAAGTGTTAGTGCTCATGTGGAATTAATGCAGATTTATTAAGAAAAATTAATGATCAAAGGATATATCTATTCTGTTGGACAAAAGTAGCTCTTAAGCTACTGAAAAATAACTAAAGCTCCTAAAGTGGCATGGTCATCAGGAATATTGTATTGCTAACCTAAACATTATTAATTTCAAAGCAATTCAGTTTTAGTGACTTAGAGCAAAACTCCCAATGCATGTCAGCAAATCTATTGATATAAAAATAAGGTATAAAGCCTAGAACCTTACCACTCTCTTGATGTTTTTGTGAGGAAAAGCTTCAATATATTTCTGTACCACAGAAAGCAGATAAATAAGAAGAGTATCAAATATGCATTATTTTGTCACAGCCTTCTGATCTTTCATAAATGCCATATTCTGATGAAGCTTTGTCTGTTTTCTTTCACTAGTCTTTTTCTTCCACTTGAAATTAAGATTTGCAGCAGAAGATGTTATTTTTATCACTCATCTGAGAACCTTTCAAGGTGGAAAAGTATTTTTGGAGCTGTCAGCAAACAGATCTTGCTGTACCTGATCTGTTGAAACTGAGATCATTGATAAATTCTGATAAACAAAATTGATGGCAAAGAGCAGTACAAAACTCTTCTGAGGTGCTTGAAGCCCTTAATACTTTTCATTTATTCCTGAAGTATCACTTGTTTTCAATCTGTTCTTGATTTAAATAAATGGGAAGGTGTTAAATGAAGGCAAATACTGAACATGATTTATTTACATGAGTGGCAGAGAATGTTTGGAAGTGTTTCTTTTCTTAAATATTTTTTAGTAATATTCACTCCTTCCAAATATATAGGCTTTAATTGTGACTTGCAGTTAAAATAAGTTGTAAAAATGAGAAAGAAGACTTGCTCAGATTTTTTTTCTTTCCCACTTGATAAGGCCTCTCCTTGCTCAGTTTTTGAAGGGAGAAAACTTGTCATTACTCACATAATACAGAAATTATCAAAACCAAGAGATCTGCACCTTCAAATATCCTAATTGAGAATATAAATAAAACATATAGGATGATATGTGCTTTTAATAATAATATCTGTTCTAGAAGACTTTCTTCCCTTACTAGGGTTCATCCTTTGGCTGTCAGACACATATTGAAATGAACACAGATGCTTTTTTTTTTCCAGGCGTGAGTTTGCACTTGGCATTTAAGTAGTCCTTTGAGTATTAGAACTCTTATGCTATCCACTGGGATGGGTATGAAAATCTAGTGGTGGATTAGTACAATTTCAGCAAATTATCAGTAAAATGAGATTTAAGTATTGACAAAGCAGTAATAAGATACTCTGTGATCAATGTCTGCATGTAAGGGCTTTCCATACTGAATGAAGGGAGCATGCAAGTTCTAGGAGATCCTCTAGGAAAAAAAAACAAAACCAAAAACCAACAAAACCAAACAAAAAACCCCCAAAACCAACCAACCAGCCAAACAAAAAAAACCCACAAAAAAACCCAAACAAACAAAAAAACCCACAAACAAAAAGAAGAGGGAAAGAACTACAGAATTTTATTTTTGTATGGGTAGGCCTGGAAATTTAACAACCAGTTTAAAACCAGACCCTTACCAACATGACCTGTAGAATCTACTGATGGACTTGTATGCAGGCACATGATTTGCATTGCTACTCCTTTTCTTAAATCCTTGACTTCAAAATCAGTTGTCATTTGTTGCATCATACCAAGTCTTATGATGCATTAATCAGCACAGT